>NC_052546.1:5000000-6250000 GCF_016699485.2 Gallus gallus
CGAGACGGATCTTTCTGATGTCTCCATACCGGGAAAAGACCTCCTTTAATTTCTCCTCTGTTGTCTGAAGGTTGAGCCTCGCTACAAACAGGGTGAGGTGAGGATCTCCAGTGACACCCTTGTTGGGGACGTACCGCGCCAGCATGGCCCTCCAGATGGCTCGGTCGTGGGGCTCCTCATCCGTGCCATCGATGCTCCCCGCTTTGAGGGGGTCATACTCCTTCGCTATGGGCGCCCAATCGTTCATCGCTAGAGGGAAAAGAAATCGAATTAAACACAGCTCACCGTTGGCATTTTAGAGAGGAAAGCAGGCAGGGCAGAAGTGCTTCCCAGAACGCAGCAATCCTCACAGAAACCCTCCAGAGAGAGCACCAGGCGCGGCCCTGCCGGGATTACCTCAGCAGCCGCTTCCCGCGCGGCTCCCCAGCCCTTCCCGCAGCCGCTCGGGATCTCGGGCCCGGCCGGGCTCCTCACGGACAGCGGAGCCGCGAGCGGCGGCTGAGAGGCCCCGTTCCCGCCCTCGCGGCGCCCTCTTCACCCCTCACCTCTCCTCACAGCGCGGCCCTCGCGCCAGCAGCTGACACCAAGCCGAGGGAGGCCGCGTTCACTTCAGCCGCTCACCCCGTTCTGCTACGCCGGGCGCCGCCCTCCCGTCTCCCACACTGTTTTTTGGCAGCTGCGGCTCAGAAGAGTAGCGGAGGTACTCACGTCCCGCCCCGCCCCACTTCGAAGGCGGTTCCGGGGCGGGCCCAATGCGGCACCGCCTGTGGGGAGCTGCAGGGCGGGGCGCCGCCGGGCCGCGGCCCCTCCATGGAAACCCGCGGGGTTCGCTCCGCCCGCGGGGCCCGGCCCGGGGGAAGGAAGTTCGTAGCGGGCCGCGGACATGCAGCGCGGCGGGGAGGGGGAGGAGGAAGAGGAGGATGGCGAGGACGATGGCGGCCCCGAGAGCGCGCTGCAGAAGAGCCCCTTCCAGCTGACGGCTGAGGATGTCTACGATATCTCCTCCGTGGTGGGCCGGGACCTGCTGCAGCTCAGCGCCGGCCCCGAGGTGCCCGCCGCCGCCGCACGGCTGCAGTTCAGCATGGTGCGGGTACTGGAGATGCTGGAGGCGCTGGTGAGCGAGGGCAGCCTGACCGAGGAGCAGCTGAGGATGGAGCGGGACAGCCTGCGGGCCGAGCTGGAGGCGCTGCGGGGGCGCGCGGCCGCGGGGAGCGCCCAACAGGTGGGTGGGGAGAGCAGGGCTTCCAGCTGTTCGGAACAGACATAGCGTGAAAAATGGCAACGAATGCTTAGGAAACAAATCAGGACGATGAGGAAGGGATGCTGGTTATAACCATCACTGTATACTTATGATATACCGAGTTCCTAACTTATGGAGCGCCCTGGTTTACATAGGATCATTAAGGCTGGTAAAGACCTCAGAGATCACCAACCCCAACACATCACACCGTGCCCACCAACCACGTCCCTCAGTGCCACAGCCCCACAGCTTTTGAGCTCCTGCAGGGTTGGTGACCCCACCACCTCCCCAGGCAGCTGTGCCAGCACTGAACACCCTTTGGGAGAAGAAATTTCTCCTAATACCCAACCCAGATCTCCCCCGGTGCAACTTAAAGCCATTACCTGCCATCCTGTTTTGACAGGTTACAAGATCACATCTCCTACTGTTTATTTTACAGCCCAACTTGGGACCAGATAAAATGGTGATCGACCTCACGGATCCAAATCGCCCTCGGTTCACATTACAGGAACTGCGAGATGTATTGCAGGAACGTAACCAGCTGAAAGCTCAACTTCTCGTGGTGCAAGAGGAGCTGCAGTGCTACAAAAGGTATATGGTGTAGTCAGCAAAGAACAAGTAACATTTACTTCTTTCTGGGAAGCTTATCAGATGATGGTATTGCAGAGGTTTGAGCACCTAAATTGGGCTGGGTACTGTCCAACCCTAGAAGACATCTCCGCTCCCAAGAGCCTACAAGTGAGCAAAGAAATATGTGGGAACAATGAAGCTTCTATGCAACAATTTTAAGATTAAACTCCCCCTTACTCAGTGCATTTAGCAGCTATTGTGGTAACTGTCCCCCTGAAAACCTACATATGGTTTCTACAACTCCAAACACAAGCTGAGTTCTCATGCACAAAAACTAACGTGCATAGTTAGAGCAGTTGCACGCACTGTTCCTGTCTAAAGCCACATCACTTACCGGAAGATCATGGGGGTTTCCATTGTGTTTTAGTAGAAATTTACTTCTTCCTCCAGCTTGCCTTTGAGTGCAGATGGGGGTCTGCCAGCATATCTACTGTTCCTTTGCCCCCAGCATGTGTATGGCATTAACGTAGAAAGCAGATTATTAAGCGCTTTTGCTATCATTGAGGAGAAGCTGGTTTTTTTTGTTTGTTTCTGTTTTTTTTTTTTTTTTTTAAGAATGCCAACAGCTGCAGTGCCCTGCGTAACTCTGTGTTGAATGAATTTCTTCAGAGCAGAATCTTCAGAGCAAACTCAGTCTTTCTAGAAGGGAGCAGCTTGGGAGAAGATAAGAATCAGGAAGGGTCTTTCTTTTGTGCTACCAACTGCCTCACCTCCAAGGCTTTTTTCCTCACCCACCTCTGCCCCTCATCATTCTAGCTGTATTATAAGGTCCTTGGAGCAATAAATTATTTTTTCCATCTAGACTCACAAGGTTTGAGCAACAAACTCTTAGACTCACAAAAGCTGCCCTTTGCCTTGTTTGTAACAGGTTAAGATGAGGTTAAAGTTAAATCCAAGAAGGCAGTTTACAGACTGTCTGCACGGCTGCAGTTCTCGCATAGTGGTGAGGCACAAGCTTCCCCATCTCGGCTGACCACCATTGCTTTGCAACCACTGGAATGGCTTCTTGTCTTTGCTTTCTCATCTATGATACATAGCGTACTACAGGCCAAGTTAGAAATTGACAGAAAAGTTTAAAATATGCTGTTAATGACCCAGAGCTTTGTACCCAGACAGTGTGTAAATGCTGCTTTTGAGTTCAGGTAATTCTATGCAGTTAGTTTCTTATACAGACTTACAGGATAAGCAAAAAGCCACCTTCTCTCACATCCCAGACTATCCACTGAACAGGACAGCGATGCTATACTAAGCCAGTCACAACAATAGCAAAAACAAACGAAATCCACTTCTTTTACCAGTGGGATCATCTCACAGAGAAAGGACCAAGCTAAAGAACTGGAGAAGGAACCCTGTGACAGCAACCCAAGCACCAGCAAGGACAGCCATGAGAAGACAATCATCAAACGGCTGTAAGTTTGTCTACTTTTTTTTTTATTGTTGTTTTAGCAGAGCATGAGATAAGGACACACTGCACACACAGTGAATCCAGGGGTGAATTCTGAACTTTGGCCTACTTGACTGGATATTTTTTTCTCCTCCTCCTCTCTATAAAATTCAAACATGATATAGAAATCCTTTTCTGTTCTAAAGCACTCCACAGGAAAGCAAGCTCCGCCTAGAGAAGCAGTGTGACACTTTTTTCTACAGAGTCAGCATTTCAGAACAAAACTATGCAACCTGGGACCTGTCAGCACATTAAGACTCATGATAGCTGTCCCTAGGGGTTTGTTTACACTGCATGCAAGCAGCTGCATGCAGTATCCACAAGCTCAGGTCACGTCCTTAAAGTTCCCCAAAATAGCAGAACACACTGAGATGGTAATCACACCGCATGGCCCTTTTCTATTTGTATTTTTCTTTTGCAGGTTCTCTTTTAAACATGGAAAATGAGCATTCTTGAAAACAGCCACTTCTGCTCAGAAATGGCCCCAGTGGAAACATCTGAAGGAGTGAGGAGTCAGGAACAGTAAAACAAAGCATCACTCTTACTGTAGAGAATAAGCAATCTCAGAAGAATTGTTGTACAATATTCTTTCAGAATAGGCTTTACTTTGCTTTTTTAGCAACCATTTTACACATGTAAACATTTTGATTGTTGGATTCCTTTCAGACATTACTTCTGAAAAAAATAAATGTTTATATAAAGTTTTGCTTGTTCTTATTTAGAGAACCTACGATGGAAGTGTACTACCATACATTGACCTTGTATACCTATTGGAGTGATCAGCTCAAAGTGATTTTATAAGATTAAGATATGTTACTTTTAAAGGATATGTGACATCCACTTGTCTTCACAGTGAAGTGCTGGGAAGGAATTCCAGTTGTACTCCTCACTGATATGACATGAAAAGTAATTCCTCATCTTATATTAACATAACTGCTTGAGAAAAACCCCCACATTCCTTGCGCTCTTTCTTTGCATTGAATGGGCATACACAGGAGTGGACTTTTACAGGGTTGGGATGAAAGAAAAAGTAGCACAGCAAAGGAAGAAAAGCTGTTGCAACACCCTCTGATCACATCAAGGACTGGTATTATTTCAGAGGTGCAAACAAGCTTCAACTGGAACAGATGCATCAAACATTTCACTTCAACAAAGGTTTTCTGGGCTAGACAGTTGTCTTTTTCACAAGCTTTTTTTCCCCCTCTAATTAGCGGACACGAGCTGTGTATTACTTTAAGCAACAACATTTGTCACTAGTAGTATTATATAGGGCAAACAGTAGTAGAAAAAAAAGCATGAAAAATATCAGTTAAATTCCACATTTAGAAAAGCAGAATTTCAAGAGCAGCAGAATGTGTGCAGACATAAAAAGAGCATTGACAGGAATCAAACTATGATCTGACACTCCTTAGAAGTGAAAGCAGGTTCTGAAGTCTTTTGATTCCCTCTTGTATGCTAACAGCATGAAAGGCATAGGACACCTCACACATCTGCTCAGAAGCACAATGCCAATGCGTCTTTGCAGATGACAGAAACTGCAGTTTCCTTTCAGACAGAATTTATTAGCAACTGTACACTGGCGAGACAAAGATGTGTGACGTAGGTAGGCCGGTTCACAGCTAACACAGCCAGTGCACAAAACTTACATTTTGCTATCTCTGACATACTAATGAGCCTCACTGAATATATCAGAGACATCTTCTAGAACACAGTAGCAAGGAAGGAATTTAATGCATCTTTTGGGCAGAGTTTATATTTAGAGGGGGGGAAAAGAAAGAAAACTGCATCACCAACAGTCAGGACACATCTCTGAAAGATGTTTACGCGTGCTCTGAACTGCCTCTTCCTGTGTGGTTCATCGCAAGACATTTTCCAATCTCATGGGGGAAGGGGGTAAATTATGACTAAAACCACAGTTCTCAGTCTACCATACCTTAAGGAAACAACTTCAAGTAATGAAGTGCACAGATTAAGTAGATACAAGTGTACCAGCTTGCCAAGGAGGTACAGAGACTAACACAGCCCAAGACCACTCCTCACTGGTAGGCAGGTGGAGGAGATGATGGATGCTGCAATTATTCTTTTCAAGTTACCACTGACTATGTTCTATATTGAAAACAAGAAGCAGGAGTTCACCAGTTAATGTAGACAGGAGAACACCACAACCTTTTGGGGCTATTCTTTTTCTGGCACCATCAAAGTTGCATGCAGTTGGGTGCGAAGAGGAGATACACAGCTTCTCTCTCAGAAGGGAAGCAGACTACGGCCACAATAGAAGAAGCTAGAGTCTTGTTAAAGCAACTATGCTGCCTTCAGCAAAGCCAAGAAAAGAAGTTTAACTCCCAAGCCCAGGGCACCCTTCCCTGCTATGTGCTTTACATCTTGTTAGAAGATGAATCTCTCCTATAAGGCACAAGGAAAGAAGTCAAAACTGCGTGTTCCTCTGAGAAGTATTAAAATATAGACACAAACATAGACATACACACATACAGCTCCTACCAAAGCAAAAGACATCCTCAGTGCAATATCAGCTTTATTACTATCTTCTGATGCAGTGGTACTTGATTACCAGCTAAGCATTTCAGAAGACAATTTTTATGTAAAACAGGGAGATTCTCCCTCCTCATTATTTACAAGAGACACCAAAGAATAGAGATGTTAAGCTACTTAACCTGATAGAGAACAAGCAAAGTCTTAAACAAAGAAGAAGAGAAAGGATTTGATTCCAATTTTCACTTAAGGAAGCACTCTAGTATAACAGATGCTACAGCAACGTACAATAGTATCCTGTTCCTGATACCAGAGAGAAATCACTGCCAACTAAAACAAGACAGTGAAAGAAGCTTACCTGTAACTCAGTACCTGGAAGGTAACAGATCTCCCAGTTAATTCAGAAATTGTGAAAACAAAGGCTCTCTCTCTCTGCTGAGCTGGCCTTGCATTAAATGGTAAATAACATCAACCATTTAACGGCTAATGATTTTCACAGCTTTCTTTCAAAATGCTAATGATCTGCAATGGAGACAAACAGGTACTATAGCAGCCACTTCATAAATAATAAATATATTCTTTATTTTACAGAGACATTGTCTTCAAGTTTTTCATTTAAAAAATACATCACTTCACCACCTCTCTTGCTGCTGGAGCATACAACCATGATGTTGCTATCTGACCTATCACATAGGCAAGCATGCAAGGTTGTCCTAGAGGGCATTAGCTGAAGCAGCTGCAGCCTTCAAGACATGGAGGAAAAAAAGACAAGCAGAGCCACAGATCCCTTGCTGACATCTTCCAGCAGCAAGCGTGACCAATGGCTCACAGCCATCTTTATCTACACACACGCCAAGCCTGCCTTGGCAAAAATTCTAATTGGTAAGAACTCATCTTTAACATAAAGGACCTCCATTGTATATCGCCCGCCTACATGACAGGTTTGGTTCTCAAACAGTAATGTTACAAACATCTGCAAGATGCTAAGCGCTCAGCTCCCATTTAAGACAGTGGGCCCAGACCATGCTGGACAGACCTACAGGACCAGGCAATAAGGAATATACTTATCTTCATTGCACAAACTCCATCATTACAATTTGAAGCTGCATATAAAGATGACTTATGGAACCACTATGCTCTACTTCAAGCATTCACAGTAAATAAATAACTTCTGATGGAGCTATAATTAGCATAGGAAGGCAATAATATTTTCAGAGTTTTTTTTGTTTTGCTTCTTTAAAACCCTCCAGGAATCGTCACCTCCAAGAATCAGTCATCAACTATAAAAAGATACCATCCCGAATTTTAGAAAGTCGTGTCCAACGTTGATTCTCTTGCAAAGTTAAATTCCCTCATTTCTAATTCGTATCAACCCAGCCTATCCAAATGCATCTACGTTTGTCTTGGAGTCATTTCTCTGAAAAAAGCAGCCAATATGACCATCCATTTCCCTCAGCACAAGTGCATTTAAAGTTACTTCTAATGAGATACTACACTGGAAGAAAAAAAAACCCTACCACAAGTTATTTGAGAATGATAGAAACAATAGCATCCATTAAAAAAAAAAAAAGCTTTGCAAGAAGTCTAACAAGTAGTCAAGCCATTGACACAGGAGTCAGCATACAAAAAGCACATTTGCTGTCATAAAGCTAATGTCAAGTTCACCACCCCAAAAAATGGGGTATAAGATCTCACTGCAGAAGCACAATCCAAATGAATTCCAATCTGTGCAAGTCCTTGCATGCTCAGGTGGCAGTGGTCACTACGCAGAAGGGTACTGTTTTCTAGGGAGGGCTTCCTTTTACAGTACAGAAGTTTTGGCAATCTAAGAGAAAACTTGAGCCTGCTTGGAAATCTGTAATGGGAATTTAAATACTGCAAAGTAAAAATGTAGTTTTCAAAGAGCTCAGAACACCATAGGCAGTTCTCTAAGAAAGCTGAGGGAAGTGAGGACGGAGGAAAAAAAAAATCCACTGACTCCATGCAGAGCACTAAGTCTCCACCACCCCCCCAAAAAACAACCTAAAACCACACCAAAAAGATGAAGAATTAGTGTTTTAGCCATGGATGAGCTTCAATGGAAGCTTTGCTTCTGTCTCCATAGTCATACAACAGTTCTTCACCTGCTTTAATGTCTCTGGAAGCTATCAATATGAGATGAGGCACGCCATCAATGTCATGAAGCTTTGTTTGACAATTGCCACATTTGCTGTGATTAATCAGTCTTCCCAGACGATTAGTTTCTTTTGTAGCATCAACACTGGAAGAACAAGAACACATCATGCACAAACCATATTAAAGGACAAGAAACAAAAGTGCAAACTAGATAAAGAATTAGGAATACATACAAGGCTTGGAAAGAAAAGAGAAGGAAAAAGTTGCCTGAGCAATGGCTTTGGAAGAACTGAAATTTAGGGTAAAAGAAAAAGAAAAAGAAAAACCACACCAGAGTGCTAAAGCATGCACGTGTGGTTGGTGACAGGTACTGAAGAAAGAAAGATCCAGTTAGAGACACTGGAAGGAAGTGTTTTTCTCTTCATGTCTGTTCATACTGCTTTTTTAAAAGAAAATGATCACAACTCAGGAAAAGTAGTTAATTTCAGAAGACAGTAAGTTTAGGAAGAAATCCATGGCAGACCTAGAAGTCTCATCCGAGTAGATACATCTCTTCACATAGACTGTGCTGTGCTTCAGTCTAGGGCTGTGAGTTGCCCATCATTCCTTTTAGCCCAGAGGTACAGAGAAATTCCCTAATGCATGGTACCCAACCAAAAAAAAAAAAGAAGACCAAAACTGTATGAAAACAAGAAACAAACAAACAAAAAACAGCATTCAAAAGTTTCTACTGTTCATCTATAACATACAAAGCAAAAGCAGCTTACCAGTACGTTTTGCTGAGGTACTGAAAATAGTACATATAGCAGCCTGTGGATGGATCTTGAGCATACACAGCCTCCCGCTTTTTAGCATCAGTGATCTCTATGAGATCTCCATGATATTCAACTACAAATTCTCCACGATTAAAATGTTTAGTAGCAATTACTCCTCTCCCTTTGCCATCAATGTAATCAATCTGTTGAGTTGAAAAGAAACAAAAATCAGTTGGGAAATGAGAATGTATCCACCTGACTGCCAATAAGCTGTTTACTAGGAAAGGAGTGTATGACATTTGTCATTAAAATGCCATGGTACAGCATCTGAACATTGCAGACAAAGCTGTAGAAGCACAATTTGCTGTACAACAGAAGAAATAGAGTGACTTCAGGATGTAACACAGCTACCATGCATTTAGATGGAATGCATGAGCTTTCTCATTTCAAGGGTACCGTTAGCATGCACAGGAAAAAAGATGTCAGAGATACAGAAAGGTCAATCACACAAACTGAATTAGTTACCCACTAGTATACTTGATTCTTGCTGCCTCTGCCTGTAAACTGTACAACTCTTACAAGGAAGTATTCTCTATCACTATCCTAGAAGCCACAATGTGAACTGCACACTGCTGCTTTTTAAGAATCACTGTGATTTTAAGAGCTAGACTGCATGAACAATACATAGCACTTGGGTTAGCACTGTTGTTACCTTCATTCCTTCTTCTTTCCCACTTGTAATTAGCTCATCGATTTTCCTCCTTTCCTCAGTCTGAGGAAGTAACAAAACAAAACAAAAAAAAAAAACAAGACCAAGTTATTTGTTGATAGCTTTTGTAGTTTATTCCACAGCTAATAGGAAATGTTTGGCCAATTACTTTCAGTTTTTCCAAGCCATCCCTCTTTCTAGCAAAACTAAGTTACTAAGTTGTAAAGAGACAGAATAAAGAGACACCCCCCAAGAATGCATTATCATTTAGATTCCATCCTAAAAATAACTGAACCAATATTTCTTTATTTAGAAACACTCCTAAACAATACTTCCAGTGAACATTTGCTATTGCATTAAGTACTGTTATTTAATCAAGAAGCACTACCTCCAGTTCAGATTTGCTCTTCCTGGAACTTCTTCTAACTGGGTAATAATCTGTCACTTTTCGATTTGGTGCTCTTCCTTGTGTTCTAAGGAATTAGAAAAGCATGAAACACACATTTCAAACTACTTCTGAAGTTACATCTGTAAAACAGGTATCTAAATATAAATATACATATATATATATTTTAAGCTTATGTTAGACATTGATTAGTATGAATCCATGTTCTTACCAGTATTCTGCGCTTCAAGAAACTAAGTACTCTATTACTAATCCTTTAACCACAAGAATGAGATGCCACTGGAAATCAACTGAAAATCACATTACAACTCTGAAGCCCTCCCATGTGCTTTCCCAGAAATGTAGGTCATTAAAGCTGCTTGGCCATGAATTCATTGATGTTAGGTTACATTATTTCATGAACATGAGTAAAGTTATCAACTCAGCCAGCACTCCCCCAATTACAATAATCTAACATCATGCTCTGACAAGATAGATTCCATTTGCCCACAGAACAGTAAGTCTTAAGGGTTCATTAATTAGTTTTTCTTACCTTGCTTGCTAGTAAAATAGTCATCTACAGAACTGATACATATTTGAAAATACAAAATAGCACCCAAAGTATACTATTTCTGAAGAAAAAGAATCTTCTTTAAAATCTGTCCCCCAAAAAAGGAGCAAAGCAAGGGAAACATTAATTCCAGGTCTGGCTATAGATATTTGCCTCTCAAGGCAAAATGTAGACAAAAGTCCCCGGTACAAAGTGTCCCAAAGCAGAAAAGCTTTTACAATTCCAGAAGTTACTTACTTCCTCCTTGGTCCACGTTTTGCTTTAACCATCTTTTTCTGAGCTGGCTTTGCACTGGCCTCACCAGCACAGTCTGAGGGCAGGAGCGTCTTCTCAGTTTCTACAGTTTCTTGTTTTTTTTGATCAGAAGAGAGCACTGAAGTATTGCACCCGCTTTCCTTATCTTTCTGGTCTTCTGGTTTCATAGCACCTTCAATTATATTGCCACCATTCTTTTTTTCTAGTGATAAAGAAATAAAGAATGGCTCTGAATTCAAGATCATCTATACCAGGGTGCTTTTAAATGAATTCCAACAGTTTCTATTTCAAGTTTCTAGTTCTGTCAAACAGGAGGAGGAGGAAGGTAATAAATGATAGAATCTCCTTCTGATAGAACCCAGGCAAACTGTCACTGGACTACCAAGTAGTCATTGCTATGGTACAGAAGGAAATATAAAAAGAGGAAAGGAACACATGAAAACAAGTGCTTTGTCATGGGTGTAAAACTGAGCAGTAAACCTAACCTGAACACATACCACAGTCAGCAGTACAAACACAGCCTGCCAGCCAGTGCACTTGGCACACTGAGTTCTCAGGTTGCTATAAAGGAATCAGCAACCTGCCCTGAAGGAGCAGAAGTCTCTGCACCCCGCACTGCTGCAATCAGTCACTGCAGAAGCTGGTGCTAAGGGGCCAATACCACTCAGACCAAATGCACAGGAGCAAAGAGGCAGGTGCTTACAAGAAAGAGTTCTATTCCATTTTCTTGGTTGAGCATATCCTACACCTTGAGCTGACCACATCCTCCTCAGCTGACTGATTTAGAAGTAAGTAAGACACGTCTTAAAAGTTTTAATTTAAAGCCAATTACCAGGTTTAACTCCCTTGGGCCAGGACAGATGCTTCAATCTCACTGGAGAAATGAAGTACCGCTGAAAGGCCACTGATCCACTGTGGAGAAGACTAAAGCTATCTTTGCTTTCTTGGTGAAATCTGGGAGTTACAGCCCATAAGTTTCCCTGTGCTCAATGGGGCTTAAAACATCTACTTGCAAACAGCATTTGAATCAAAACATTTTAACAAGTTACCACACTTAACAACCACACCTTTAAACACAAACCAGCTGTGGGGTTTTTATTTGTTTTCCGTAATCACCTGGTAAATCTGTGACTTTGGTACTGAAAAGGATAAGGACACCATCATCCTTGTAGACTTTCTTTGCTGACAGAGCTGTAGGATTTGGGAAAGCAACTGGGGCAGGGGACCTGCCCACCTCCTACAGCTCTAAAACTGAGGGTGGGGAGGAAAGCACATCTCACAAAGCAAGCAATCCAAAAGATCAATCTTACCATCTCCTTTTCTGTTGGTTTCAGTTAGCGCTTTGCCCTGACATTTCACTTCGTGATACATGACAGAGTTTTCTTCTTGAAGTGGGGAGCGAGCACCAGGAGATTTGTTGGGATTCAAGTAGCTGTAGATTTTGGATTGACCAGTAAACACATTCTCCTAAAACAGATTCACACATACAAACAAAAAAAAAAGTGTATCACAGAGATGCTGGGAGCCTCCAGTTGGTATCCACAATGTGCTGCAAAGACCAGGGCTGACAGCTGACTGTTCTAATGCAAGTTACACTGCTTTAATGCATCATCTTTGCTACCACTGCTATTTCTATGACATGAAAACATAACTGGGGTAAGCACTCAGAGAACTTTACTAATGCAAACCTCTCCGTTCAAGAGGACTTTCAAGTGCAATGTAGTAGGATAGGACAGCCATAATGAACACCAGTTTCCACCCTCTGCTTCAAGATACGAACTCTGAGCTGCTCAAAGAGTGCAAGCCAAAGCAAACACCAATAGCAGAAACTGCCCAAGCCTAGCACATACCTCACATAGCCAAGGAAGCATGAGCTTACCAAAATGCTCATTAGGTGTCAAATGTTACTGCAATTAATGATATGCTCTACTGAGCTGCATGGAAGACAGTTTTTGAAGGTCTACCTTGAGTGACACCTCTCATTGAGGTTAGGGAGATGAGCAGTGCTATCTTTTTATCCATTACATCGTATAAGATGGAGCGTTAAGACTGCTGATGGCATAAGAAACATGCAATACTCTAGGCAAAACACTTGGTCCCTGCCAGCAAAATGGTAAAGCCTTCTGGCACGGTCAAACAGCACAAGGCTGGGGCTCAAAAGTTGGTTCAGGTTGAAGGCTCCAGCAGGGAGGAGCACAGATTCAGCAAAGCTTAAAGGAGTTGTGACACCTTTGTTTTTATGGTTCTCTGCAACCAGGCCAAGCTTGACTGCACATGTATGTCGGGCTCAGAGATTTTAGCTGTTAAGCCCCAGTGTCGGGACAAGCAGACGTGGCTTGGCTACAACAACTTTGTCCTGGCTGTATTTCCACTCAAGTGAAAGCATTTACAGAAACTGCAACTCAGCTGAAATAAACAACTAAGTTCTGCATTCATTTTCTTTTAAAACATTCAAAGGCCCCCATTGGTTAAGAAGAGTAAAATAGCTCAAATACAGCCATTTGACTAAATAAATGCTCCGGTATAAGAACCAATGAAGTAAGCAAAGCACACAGCACATAAGAAAAATTTAATTATTAACAAAAACAAGTAACAGAGTACACAACTCACACACAAAATAAAATCAGTTAAGAATTAAGATTACAGCAGAACACCCTCAGAAGTCAGTCAGAGCTTTTCACCATCACAACAGAAGTCCATCAAAAATGAGACTTGCTTATTTACAGAAGCAGGGCTTTAAGGATGATGTACAACAACGCTGGATTTTAACAAATACAGGCAGTGAAACCCACACTGAGAAATTCCCGACGGTTAGCAGGAACTCCACAGGCAGCTATCTCCTGGAAGGCCAGCAACAGCCCACCTGCCCACGGAGCTTCGGGACACACTGACAGGGCCACACCAGCACGTTCTCGGGCCGCTCCCTTCCCCCCCAGCCCCCGCCTGCAGCGCGACGCTCCCGGCTGCCACGTCTTTGTCTGTGCCGGGCTTCACAGCCTAAACGGCACCGATTTTCTCAGCACAACGGCACACATTAAGAGCTACTGAGGATCCCTGGGTCTTGACGCGGTAGCCAAGAATCATCCCAGCGAGGTTTAAATACAACACGATTACCAAGATTAGGCCTGTTGCCTCTAGGGGACTTAGAGGACATCGGGGGAAGCAGAGGAGCAGGGCTGCGCTCGGGCCCGGCCGCTCGCTGACAGCAGCTCCCACCGCTCGCACGGCAGGAAGGACACGGCGCACCCCGGCCGCGCCGAAGTCCGCCCCGCTTCCGACTTCCCGGACAGCCCCAGGCCGGGGGCTCCGGGGCCGCCGCCCGCCCCCACCCACTCCGAGGGGCGCAGCCGCAGCGGGCACCGGGAGCCGCCCGCCCCAGACAACGCTTACCCCACCGGCTCGGGAGCGGCCGGGGCTCTTCCTCTCGGCGTTCTCGGGGTTCGCCTTCTCCGCGCCGCCCGCCCTGGCCTTGGGCATGTTCCTGCCTAGGAGCGAGGAAGTAAGAGTGGCATCTGAGCCGTGTCCCGCACCGCTGCCCGCGGTCATCTCCCGGCCCCCGCGGCCTGCGCCATGTTTAAAGGGCTCACTGCGGCAGGGCGAGCCGCGGCGGCCCAGCCCCTTCCCGGCGAGCTGCGCACACCGCGCGGGGGAGGAGTCCCGCCGGCCCCGGCGCTCCGCGCCTCCCGGGAGTGGTCTCCGCGCCGCCCGCAGCTCCGCGCCGCCCGGCCCTGCACCCGCGCCTATCCCCGGCCCTTCCCTGCGCGCCGCACGCCGCCGGCGACCCATAGCGGTACCCACCGCTCCCCGCCCCGCCCGCGTACCTTTAGCCATAGCGGCGGCGGCGCGGCGCCCAGGAGCCCCCGCGGCGCGGCTCCCCCGGCACCGTCCCCGGGAGCTCCCCCGCCGCCGCCAACCGCCCCGTGGGGAGACGCCGGGCTGCCTGCAGCACCCCCATTGGCTGAACCGGGTGTCGGATAACAGCTTCCGCGCCGCCGATTGGCGCGCAGAGCCGCGCCCCGCCTCCCTGGCTGTCAGACCGAAGAGGGTGAGAACTCCCGGGACCGGTGTTTAAATGTGCGTCCCCTGGGCGCTGATTGGCCCGTGCGAAGGGCAACCGGCGCTCTGATTGGCGGCCCCGGGAGGAACGCCCTTCCGCGGCACGGCTTCGCCACGTGGGTAGCAACGCTGCGAAATCGTTCGACTTTTTTTAATACATAAAACGTGAGAAAATCAGCAGCAAAGTTCGAGGGACCCGCAGCGTCAGCTCGTGGCTCAGCACCCAAGGGCAGGCCTGGGGTACGTGCTGCAGAACCGGTAAATGACCACAGTGATGATTAAAGCGTCAATGAGCCAACATGGCACGCATGGAAGGACCGCAGAGCAGTGGCTATCATTGTGGAGGTTTGCAATATCTCACACATCACCTCTTCGGTGTCTTTAAATAGGGCAGTTATGGAGGTTGCTCCAAAAGTAAACGTACTCTCCACCATTAGCTATGCACTTTCACCAGCAAGGAACAAGAGCCTGCATGCTGCGCTCAGAAATATCTGCACCATTGCAGGTGACACACTGCCAGTGTCAGCACTGCTGAAATCCACACCCAGCGCCTCACTGTGCTCACATCCACTGCTTGGTGTCCATCAATGCTCAGCAAGCATCAGTGAATGGCAACAGGGGCCATTTTTTCCACATGGAGAAAGTCAGTGACACACCTTTGCTTCCGTACTCACTTCCAGGTCAGATGCCATTGTGTCACACTGCCCCTCTGCTGCTGCCATCTGTCACATCGCAACAAAATGTACCGGCGTATTGGTTGGTATTGGTGGATTTCAGCAGTGCTGACACTGGCAGTGTTTCACCTGCACTGGTGCAGATATTTCTGAGCACAGCATGCAAGCTCTTGTTTCTTGCTGGTGAAAGTGCATAGCTAATGGTGGAGAGTATGGTTACAAATAATGCTTTGCAGATGAGAATTTGCTCTATCAAACCCTGTTATTATGCTCTTTGTAGCTGTTGTCTTCTCCATGGAAATAAATGGGAGGCATTACATTCGGAGCGACCTACTTATATTAAACAAAGCAACTGAGTTTGCACTGAATCTGCATAGGCCGCCACTAGAGGGCAAAGCAAGCTAAATAATCATCATCCCTAGAGCAACAAAGAAAACGATGTCACTCCAACCGGCCTCTGCTGCCCAGCCCTCTGCCGTATCACATTGTGAATCACCCAAACGGGCTTACCCGGAGCTAAGGCCAAAAAAGGCGGCACCGACGGGAAAGTGAGCTCTAACCACGCAGCCTGCAGCCCCCAGGAGGATGTGTCTGCCCGCAGCTGCCAGTCACAGTGACTCAGGACAGTGGAAAGCACGGCCTACTTGCACGCTCTGGGCTTGACAACCCAGTGACCTACATGTATCTACGTAGTACTGAGAGCAGCTCCTCGCTGTGCTACAGCCTGGTGCTGCAGCATACATCGTGCAGCGGGGGGTGGAAGGAAAATTAATGAGGAAAGCATTGGATTTGCTTACAAAGAAAAACATTAACAGTAAATTCACTCAGTCTTGATTAATTTTTACCCAGTTTGGTATTTTTTTTTCTTTACATATCTATTTTTAGAACTTTCTAATTTTGAATTTGAGTACTACCGAATGTGAAAGCTTCATTTCTTTCACATCCACCACAACCATGCTTGCTAAGTATTTCTGAGAGCTTGTTGCTGTAGTTCTCACTTATCCAGCACCTGTTGTATTTACAAGATGAAACGCTGGCAATTTTGTGTGTTAGTCATTGTACCACTACATCAGAAAGCAAATAGAAACAAACGCCTTGAGGATAACTGCTGAGCCTCACATTAAGCAACGTTATTTTATATCAATACAGGAAGATGTCAGTAGGTGTTAACTATAAAAGAACATTCTGAGTAGCATCTAGTATTGGTAAAAAAAAAAAGCAGCATATCTAAGCAAAAAGTAGTACTCAGCGAGGTACTTGTCACGGGCACAGTTACAGGGAAACAAAGCCCTGCAGTAATTGTTTCTGTGGTAATTATGTGTAATAGCAAGGATCTGCCACAACTCACCTCTCCCAGCCGAGAATGACCATACACTGCTACTTTCTGGCCACGATCATACGGAGATGTACAGATGCTTTCAGTGCTAAACGTGCTGCACATGACTGCACTTCTCTGTGCCTTTATGTGAAGCATACAGAGGGCAGTAGCTGGGACATGAGCTCCATTTAAACGGTTCTTCTCATCTCTGCCCACAGTTCTGTCATCTCTTCCTCTGTTTATTGTCTGAAGCATCACTGATGAATCTGAATTAATCAGTTTAATTGACATCGCTTTGCCTTTGGACGGCTTAGCCTAACCCTCATTGGTTATTTTGATCCTTCTATTTAATGAAAGAAGTCAATGTGGATAAAGCTGAATGAGCAGTACTGAACGTTTTAAGCAGATTTCAGGGCCTCCCACACTCTCCTTAAATTTTACGCTAAAACTCTTTGAAATTGGTGTCCTTACACAAGCATGAAAATACTTCAGGACTGTTTAACCGAAATGTCAGTCTGAGGGCTGTAACAGTAAAAGCTCTCTCCAGACGTAGAATTAGCCCAAGGAGTCACCAGGTTCTCAAGTGTTCAGCTCTTTGCAGCAGCAATGCTCACATCAGCAGCTCATAAAACACTTGTCAGGGAAAAGCCAAGGCCCAGCACACCCCCGCGGGAGTCTCTTCCCCACACAGCTCCGCTGTCCCCCTTCTTCTCCTCAGGAGCTGCTGTGAGGTGAAAGCCGGAGAGTGAGGGTGCTGTGAGGGCGGGGCAGGGCCGGAGGTGCTCCCACAACACCGAAGCGCTCGGAGCTTCCATCTCTGGGCAGGGCACGAGAGCCGACTCTCACAGGAACGTGTCCAGGCCCAGCTCCACAGCAACGCCCTCGGCAGCGTCAGCCACAGCGGGCCAGGGCCGAGACGACCGCCTGAGGAGCAGCCCAGACCCGCGCTCCGCGCCCCGCCGCAGGCCATCGCCCGCCGCCTCACAGTGCGCATGCGTAGGAGCATTGCGCGCCCCATCAGCGCGGCCGCGGCCTGCGCTTGCGCTCTACGCACCCTCACGTCAGCTCCCCCTCACACCGCCTCTTTTTTTTTCCATCATGCCTCGCAAGGAGACGGCTCTCGCGAGAAAGCCGCATCTTACTGCAGCCGCCATCTTGGAGAGGGCGCGATCACGTGACCGCGTGCAGCCGTTCGCCTCCGCCTTCCCCTCCCCCACCCAGCGGGAACCGGGCCCGGATCGTCCTTCCCAACTGCGGCCGCCACCCTGGGGCCGCGACCGCGCGCTCAGACGTCGCTTTTTGAGGATACCAAAAACGCTCGCTGGTTTTATTTTTATTTTTTATTTTTTTCCGGAACTAGCTACCGCGGAGGCGGGACGAGAAGAGGAGCGGCACGTCACGTGATGGCAGAGCGCAGGGCGAACGCGCCAAGGCCCGGCGGCGGCGGAGGGGGGGATGGGCGCGCGAGAGAGCGGCGGCGACCACGTGACCCGCTAGGTCGCCGGAGTGTAGGGGGGTCGCGGATCACGTGGCACGGAGCGCCCGCCAGCGGCGGGTTAGGCGTCACGTGGGAGCGGCGCGCGGCGCTGTCACGTGGTGCGTCGCGGCGGGCGGCCCCAGCCCCCTCCCTTCCCCCTCCCCTGTGAGAGGGGAGGGAGGGCCAAGATGGCGGCCGGGAGTTAGAAAGCGGCGAGCGGCGGGGCCGGCGGCGGAGACTTTTGGGACTGGCTGCGGGAGGACCGGGCACGAGAGAGAGTAAGTCTGTTTACGGCGTTCCACCCGTTTGTCGGTTCCTCGGGTTCACTTCGAGATGCGGTGGGGGCGGCCGCAGTGCCCTCGGGGGTCCGCTCCTCTCAGCGCGACGCGGCCCGCGGGGCGCTCCGAGGCGGTGGGGGCCGCGCTGAGGCGGAGTGCTGTTCTCGCAGCGCCTCTCGGTCTCCCAGCGTTGGGCGGGCCGCGCCGCCGCCCCCGCCGGGGGTCCCCCTTGGGCTGGGTGTGGGGGAGGCCTCTGCTCTTTGGAAGCAGCGCGAACTTCGGGGGCGGGAGGGCCGCTGGGGCCGCGGGGGTCGGGCGGTGCGGGGCCGGCCTCTGTGCTCGGCACCGCGGCTCCTGGGCCAGACTCGGCCGTCCGCCTTTGTGCGCCCGTTTCGGGGCTCCGGGGCGGAACGGAGCCGGAGCGGAGCCGGGGGGGGGAGCGGATGGATGGGTTCGGTGCCGTTAGGTGCTGCCGTGCCGGGAGACCCTTCGCCCTTCCCCGCGGTCCTAATGCCGCGAAGGGGATTCGAAAAGCGAGGAAGGGCTGAAAACAAAAGTAGCGCACGGGACACAATTACGCAGCCAATTCTGGCCCCAACCCGGAAGTTTATGTCCGGAACACGTGTTGACGAGGCTGCGGGCTGCGACCCTCCGGCTGCGGCGGCGCCGCGGGCACAGCCGAGCCCCGGGGCCGCTGTTGGGAGCGGCTGCAGCCCGAGCCCCGCCGCCCGGAGCGGCCCCCGCCCTGGGGCAGCCGCAGCGCCTCGAGCCGCCGCACACGGAGCTCGCCGGGGTGAGTCGTGCGCAGCGTAAAAACGCCCCCGATGGTCTGAAGGCGGGGAGAGGGGCCGCGTTGGCTCCTCTTTCATTTCTCTGCTATTTCGTTTTTAGTTCCGGCTGATGGCGTTCTGTGCTTTGAGGGTGTAAATTAGTACTCTTGCAGTTTATACATTGGTAGCCTTGCTCTTGGTGTTTGATAGCTGCTAAAGCTTAGCGTGGTAATTGAAAGGCTTAAAGAGCAGTTGACACAATTCTAGTACATCATTTCAGCTGCCTGTGCTATTTTTTCAAGAAAAAATCTCCCATTAAGAATTAACTCGCTGATAAACTTTGAAATACATGAGTTGTCTGGATTAAAATGACAGCGAAAAATGTGGATGTTTTACAGTCTTGTTTTCTTCCTGAACTGTAAGCCTTGAGCTCATGAGGTAAAGCATAGAATTTACTATGGTAGAAACTGTTCAAACAGCATCATGTTCAGCTTGTTTTTTTCCTGAATCTTCCTTACGAACATGTTACATTAATGCAATATTGTAATGCAATACGTTAATGCAATCTTAAGAACAAAATGTGGGGGGTTTGTCTTTCTGCTGAGCCGGTTTTTGGGAGTCGGAACTGGCTGCTTGGAAGGCTGGGCCTTGGGCTCTGCCTGCAACTGACTCCATGTGAGAACTGAGGAGGGGTTCTGGTGTTCTAATTCTGTTATTTTCTCTTCTGGGTTTTTACTACTTAAATTTCCCTCTGTCGATTTTCGCTCTCAAGGGCCAAAAGCTGTGAGATGAGCAGAACCTATCTGCGTACTCAGAAAATCCTGTTCTGTGGGACTGGGAGCTAACAGTCCTTAAACACTGAAGTTGTGAGAGTAGCATGCAGTTCAGAGAGCCAGGGGACTTCTCTGTTGTTTTTAGTACTGCATCAGAATTTGCATGGAATCTCAAATGGCTTCCAGTATAGTTTGAGACCTGTGTTCCTCAGAAAGCTAATAACAAGAGAACAAGAGTTGATTAACAATGTTACTGTCCCAGTCCAAGCGCTGGAAGCCAAGCCTGCAGGTTGGGTTCTCCAGAGGCTCCTTCAGTTGTCTGAAGGGTTTGCTGATGGCCATACGGCAGTGATGGTGATGTTCTATTTGTGCAAGTTGTGCTACTGTAGTTTCTTAAGATTTATAGGTAAGTTTTTCAGCTGTATCATGTTGTGAAATACAAATGGCAGACTGAGGACTTGAAAACATTTTCATAGCTTGAGATTCTGACATGTTTTTTTTCTTGGAGGAAGTGAAGAACAGGTTGTTTGACATGAGCTGCAGAATGTCTTTTGTTTTCCTTCTTTCTCCCAAAGCTGAAATGAAGGGAGGGGGAGAGCCAGGTTGGCATGGATACATGTCATAATATTAAGCGTGGCATTCTGGTTTTGTTTCTTTAAATCAGAAGTTATTTACATAATACACAGTGGTACTGAAACTGTCATTTTATCAAAGTTTCAGGCAGTGTTGTTCAGCTGTATAGGACCTTACCAAACATCGGGTTTATTCTGATAGCCCTCCTTGGAAAGGCAGCAGTATTTGTCTCTTAATGCAAAGAAAATAGCTGGGATACTTCTGCTGTCAAAATGTTATAAAATACATGTTCTTTAGTTTATCACACAGGTTGGTTCTTGCTCTGTGACACCGGGCAGCCTGAGGAAGCATAGGCAGCCTTGCCTGTGAGCTCCTGCTTGCTCAGAGCAGTTCTTTGACTGATGAAATGCTCAGGGAACAGCTTGTAATATTCACAACTTTTTTTTATAAATATTTTCTTCTGGGGTTTTTTAAAATGTGGCAAACAGGTCCTTTATATAGTATTGCCAAAGCAGAGCTGCAGAGCTTGATAAAGTTGCTTTCGCTTATGTTAACTGAGAAGCCTCCTACCTTGCAAGATTATGGGGCTGTTTCAGCTTGATAACGTTTCAGGCTCGATTAGTGCATGTCACAGAAAATAAACTACTGAGATACTGCTTCTGCTGTAACTTTATCATGTCTTTGCTGAACTAAAAGTCTATGGAAGGAAGTAGGGGAGGGGGTGGTGGTGTGGTGGCACACAGAACTTTCACAAAATCTAAAATGATGCCAAGAATTCAGTGCTTTTAATGTAAAAAATTCTGGAAGTTCAGAATTCCTTTTGTTCTAGTTTGAAACAATGTCACTTTGTTCATAGCATACAGAAACAAAATAAATGGAACTAGTTAGTCCAACTTTCATTGTCCAGGCTGTCTGACAGATGAGCAAACAATTGCTGTTGTTTCTCTTAATGGTTGCTAACAATGCAGCAAAAGCCAATTTTTTAAGGCTGTTAAAATAGAGGTTAGGATGGTAGAAATATATCTGGGGGTTTCCTTATGTGAAGGTGCTGTGGTAGGGAAGTGGGGTTTCTGAACTAAGCAGCAGTACTCCGGAGTTCCAGGAGTTACTATCCCAGCCTTTATTGCTGCTCATCCAGCATAAATTTAGAAGTAGTACTTGAATTGCTTGCTTCAATGAGTAACTTTTGGAACTCATTTGTTTGCAATATTGTAGCCTTTTTTTAAGTGTTAAACATGAAGTGTGGTTGAGGTAATGTTCAACTTGACTTCAAAGGTACTCGATAGGTTGTGGCACCTTTTTAGGACAGTTGGAGAAGATGTATTTGTGGCTTTTTTTCTTGTGCTGGTTTTGCAATGAAAATTGGGACTCGCAGCAAATCCTTTCTTAGTGTTGCAAGAGCAGACATGAAGTTGTTGTAAGTGTTCCTTTGTCTTTTTTCTTTAAGTAAACAGCCCCAAGCTTGTGATTTCCCACGTCTGTGTTCTGTATGGAGGGGGGTATTTATCCCTCAGCCAAGTCCCAATCATACCTCCTTCCAGAGATAGTTGAGCAGAGCTACGTGCAGACTCAATAATTATGCAGCTGGCAGTGTTTTTCATTTGTGTGTTCAGATGGTTTTTCTGACAGCGTTGAGCAGAGATGTTTGTGCTGTACAGAAGTGTCAGCTCCCTGCCAAATTAATACTGTGATGTTGTGCTTGCAAAGTGTATCGGATTCTTCAGTTTGAGGGAGTAACCATTGTAAGCTTCTAAACTAAGTGAGATGGTTGCTGTCAGTGTTTGAGCCTGAAAATAATGAATTTATTGTCCCCACTTAAGTGTGTGTGTGTATATAGATAGATATAGCTATATAGGCCCCTTTCTTGAGATGGGACTTAATCCTTCTGAAAGGTAAAGTTAACAATTGGGTTTACTCACTTTTATTGACCCACTCAAGGCTGTGGGAGGTGGACTGGTGGGAGGGGACGTCCTCTGAAGGAGCTGACATGGAGATTTTCTTCTAGATGTCTTATCTTCTAGACCAGTAAACTTCAAACTAGGCAATTCTGCTGATCTAGATGATCACCTCAAGTGCCTTAAAGAAAAAAAACAGCAAAGTCTAGTTCTGACCTACTGAATGGCCTTTGGGATTGTGCTAGGTCAGTGGCAGTTCTGCCAATCGTCGTTTGTTGCTTTGGTATTTCTCTGGGCAGCCCAATCTGTGATGTGTGGAAGTGCATCTTTCCTTCTCCCCATACCTCACCTCCACTCTTCAGCTGTGCTGCTGCCATGTGCGTATTCCTCCACCAAGAAGAGGTCTCCCCCTGCTATTACTCAAACTAGGGAGAATGAGAATCAATTGCCTGAGGTTTTATTTACTACAAGAATTACCTGTTCTGCCAAATGTGCAAGGTAACGTGTGTGACCAGCCAGATGGATGGGGCTGAGCTGTGCGCAGAGAGAAGGATATGCAACTGAGTGCTGTTTCAGTCTGTGAACGTGTGTCTAAAATGACAGATGTTGTTGTGCTCTTACCTGCTGTGGGATGTATGTTCAGCTTTGTTACCAATGGGTGGTAGTGGTGGCGTAAAAAGCAAATGAAATGAATTTCAGCTTGAGTTGTATTTTAGAATATATGGTTCTCTTACTACTAGGGCAAAATGCTCTGGGGAGTGCATTTAGAAGAGCAAAAATACGTCTGTCTTAAAACTATATTTGGCTTTTTATGTAAGGTTGTTATACTACATAGCGTAGGCTTTTGAAATTAATTTTGCTTGTCCTACACGTAAAGGAGCTTGTGACCTGGTGCTAGTGTCCTATTTAATATGTAGCTGACATGCTATAATAATGTTGGAACATTTGTTCTTTCCAAAACAAAATTTCTCCCATGAATGAATTACTACCTAATGAAATGGCACGCAAGAAACAAATGCTTTCCTTACAAGCTTTTTATTGCTAAGTTGTTGTTACAAGATAAACTAAATGAATTTTAATTGTGCTTCCCTTGTGCAGTATGCTTCACTGACAGACGTGTATTAGCATAATAGTCTTGCCACTTCTGCTGCTTGATATTTCTTGTGATGCTTGAAAATCAAGTGTGATAAAGATGGCCTTCCTAGTCTTTTTTTTCTGTAAGTTTATGGGTGTGATAGCATTTTGTGTCGCAAACAACTCATTTTTCCTACCTCTGAATTTGATTGACACACTGAAAAGATTTCAAAAACATATAAATGAGCAAATGCAGAAAGTGAAACTTGTATATGCAGGGCACTGCACTGCATAGAACCCAGGAAAAGTGATGTAAAGTGTGCGTGCACACAAAATAAATGAAAATGAAATGTAACTTGTATCTGTGATCCTAATTTTTTAGAGATGGTGGAGCCAGGACAAGATCTGTTGCTTGCTGCTTTGAGTGAGAGTGGAATCAGTCCAAATGATCTATTTGATATTGACTCTCCGGACGTGGTTCTTGCAACTCCGACTCCAGCTGTTCAGCAGGTTAAAACAAGAGCACAGTTGTTTGTTAGAGGACATAAAAGTTTATGCTTGATATACTGGGAGGGGGGGGTGGGGTGGGGAATCTGTAGCAAAGGATTTAAGAATGTGGAATCATCATAAATGTTGTTGCTTGACTGTACTGAGGTTAGAAAATGACTTGTTAGTTCATTTTAAACTTTAGTGTAAAGCAATCTGAGACTTCTGTTAGTGTAATCATAAATATTTTCATCTTACCTGGTTTCGTTGCATTGAATGGGGGGTATGCTGTTGTGCATTCCTGGAGAGGTCTTTGTGCTGACTGAGTCTAGCTCCTTCCTACCAAAAGTGTAAGAGTTGAGCATTAAACCTCAGGACAGCATTAAATCTGTGAGAATATAAGAATATTTTAGATGTGGTCTGGGAGCAGTACTATGTCAAACAGTGACATCACAAAACTAATTACATTTTCTTTGTAGTTAACTAACATGGTGCTCAATGTTTGAAGGGGAATCAACTGCTCTAATCTCTATTTTCAATGCAGCTCTTGTTAATGGGGAATTCCTTAACTGTGCTCATTAACTTGTATTTTGTGGGTAGATATTTAGGCTGAAGTTTTCATAATACTCATTTGCTGATAGGAGTGCCTACTGATGCTTCCTTTCATTCCTCTGCAGTCAGTGCCACTTAGTGCATTAGATCTAGGGTTGGAAACTGAGGCCCCAGCTGCTGTGAAACAAGAACCAGAGACTGTATCAACTCCAGCCTTATTAAATGTTCGGGTAAGAACGTTAAATATATATATAAAACTTCATGAAGGGTAACAAAAAAGATGGGGTGATAAAAATGCCATTATCTCAGTACTATGTGTTGAGCCTGAAAGCTAAAATGCCTGAGTTGTTAACTTTCTTGCTGTCTGAGGAGGACAAGCAGCGTACTGAAAAACATTTTGGGGTGTCTGTTGTGCCTTTTACTTCCCCTGCATGTGTATTCTGGGAATGGGGAGGTTGTGTAAACTTGATCCCTGAACTATGTATTGCCTTTTATAACTGCAGGTAATTCTCAGCACCACAGTTGTGGTGGTTGCAGCTGAACTGAGAATATAAAGGGCAGATCTGTGGTGAGGTGGCTGTAGTTCAGTGTGCCTGGAAAGCTGCACAAATCTTAGAAGTAATTCAAGCTGCTCACTCCAACAGTTGCAGAGCTCGTTTAAATGGTGTACACTCTCTTCTGAGTTTCTGTACCTGTAGTAGTAATTTTTTCTGCCTAGATGAATAGACCTGCATTTTCTTTGCTTTCCTTTAAATTGAAAAAATGCAAAAACTTGAACACTTACCAATACAGTACTGTACTTAAAGGCACTTTTTGCTCAGGCTGTTGTAGCACAGAACAGTTCTTACAAAGAGTTCTCAGAACACCGGTGACTCCTGGGCTCTAGTTGAAAGGCTCGCGGTCTGTTTTTTTCACGGTCATCTAAAATCTCCTTGGTTCTCTGTTTTGGTAGCAACCACCGTCCACCACAACCTTTGTGCTGAATCAAATAAATCAGCTTCCAACGTTGGGGACTACAATAGTGATGACAAAAACAACACCAGTTACAACTACGAGGCAGACTATTACTGTAGCAAAAATCATTCAGACCAGCACAACTACTCGACCCTCGGTTGCAGCACCAGCAGTACGGAATGCCTTGACCACTGCACCTTCAAAGGACCAGATCCAGCTGAAAGATCTGCTGAAGAATAATAGTCTTAATGAACTAATGAAATTGAAGCCACCTCCTAATATTGCGCAACCAGTAGCAACAGCAGCGAGTGAGTGTTCTTTTTTCATAACAAGATTTCAGATAAATGGTGAAACGTGAAGATACTTGCAGACCTATTCTCATTCATTTTTAGAGTATCAAAATAAAATGAAGTGTCCAGAAAACCTTGTAAATGCTATTCGAACTCTATTATTGATAGAATTCAGGGTGAAAGTAACGGAAGATATCAGGCTTAGAAAAATCAAGCCTGTAGTTTACCATAAGGAATGAGGAAAATGACATTTTAGAGTGCAGCTGGCATATTGGTAAAATTAATTCATGAACTTCTCTGAAGTTGATAATTTAGCTATCTTGAGCCTGCATGAGTTCTTGTTTTAAATTCTTGCTGTGGAACTATGGCAGAAGAGTACATTTTGTCTTATGAAAGAGATTTATACTATTTGCTGTTACTCTTATTACAGAGTGTTTCTCTAAAATATCTTCTAAGAAAGGAAAGTCTTTATCCCTGTATATTTCACAGGAAGCATCAAACCTGTTGTGTATAAAAGCTTGATGTGCTAAAAACCTGCTGCTTGCTTTTCATGTAACTGCTTTTAAGATGTTGCTGATTTGATAACTGTTGATAGTCTTGTGTGTTATTTCTAATCTGTGGATGGCATACATGGTCATCTTAAATGCAGAAAACTACATGTATTCTTAAATTGCAATTTGATGTTAGACTTGCATGAAACCGATATGATTTTTTTCAAGTTATTCTGATTTTAATAAGAGATGAGATTACACTACTTGAATTTGCTTGAAAAGATCTCGCTGCTTTTTCTGAGAGGTACACAGGCTTCTTACTGTATCCTCATCTCTGAAATAAGGTTTACTGCTTTTTTTATAGCAGAGTTGGAAGTAACATGTTCTTTCACAGGAGAAGGAGAAATGCTTTATAGGATTTCTGATGTAGCCCTCTGCTAAATGAAAGCTCCAAGAAGAATTTAAGTAATTATTAAGGCCCAGTAGGTGTTGCAGCAGCACAGCTATAAGAACAGGAAACAGTTCAGTATGTTTCTTTGTTAAGTGAAAAGGAAACATGCAATGTCTAGAACTGCATTTCTAATCCTGTTTGTGTGCTTGTGTTTCAGGATACTTTTTCGTGGTTACTCAAATAAAAATAGACAAATACCTTTAGGAAATTCAGTGGCAGAGAATTGTGTGGAAGGAAATGCAGTCTCCTCATGTAGTCCAGGCAACTGAAGTTCTGGACTGAAAACATGAACATAAATTATGCAGCCTCTTTAAGGCAAACACTTTATTTGTGCAATTGTCTTAGTTGTTTTCTAGGATCATTTGCACTAAACACATACACTGACTTATCAACCTAATGAAAGCTTGACAGCTCCTTTAAATGTTTTATGCCTACCAAGCCCTGTTGCTGGTTGCTCCCAAATGTGGGTGAGGACAGGCAAGATAACAGGATCCTTCAAGATGGAGACTTTCTGTAAACTCTGAACAATTGAGACCAAAGTTGATTTTCTTTTTTTCAGAAATAATTGTAGTTCCACCTAAGGTGGTAAATGCCACCAGACCAGGTAAGTTCATTTCTGTTGAAACATTGGACTTTCTGGTTTGTTGTTAAACTCCAAAGATTCACAGTGTGGAGTACTTCTGAATATTATGCCTACATTTGGTGAAGGTCTTTTTTTTATTTTGACACTAATACACACCTGTCAGATGTGGTATTGCATGGGAAGTTTCTTTAAGTAGCAGTAGGATTTAACTCCTTGTGTGCTCAGGGGCATTTTTAGTTCTGACAAAAACATTACTTGTATTTTGAAGCATCTGTTTCCTACTGGACAGTAGCATCCTTCTCTATTAATGAGTGAGAGGAGAGGTTTTGCAATCTGACTCAAAACATTTGGAGGGTATTTTGGTTGAACACAGCTGTTTCTGTTCTTTTTTGGTAGCTGATCTAAGCAATGGTGCGGTGAAGAAGGAGGCTTCCACAAAAGAGGTAGCAAGAATATGGATAAACGATGTCAAAATGAGAAGTTTTTCACCTACTATGGTAAGTAGTACAAAGAGTTAATTCGCCAAATGAGTGTGTATTTTATTGGCCACAGCCAAGTGTGACTAGTTCTGGTGGTTACTCATACATGCCTTTTGTGCGGTAGAACTGTACTGAGTGCATCTGTTGCTTCAAAAGGTTAGTTTCTCTGCTAGATGAGTACTAGATTGGATGACTAAAGCTAACAGCTGCGTAGAGCTGACAACTTGTGTGCTAAATGATAGCTTCAAGTAACTGCTTTGAACAAGCAGGCAAGAGTGTGTTCTGGTTAAAGTTGATAAACTGGGTTGCTCTGTTTTAAGACATTTTGATTTAAAATATCCCCATTTGTGTAACTAGCAATGGGGAAGCCAGAAGACTCCAGCATGGCTGATGATTTGGGTGGCTTGATTGAGGATAGGAAACTGAATACCATTCAGTGTTCACAAATTCTAGCTTAAATATTCAGATGCTGTGAACTCTTGAGTTTCAGCATCTTCACTGGTAGCTAGAATCAGGCTGCTTTGCGATAACAGCTCTCAGTAACTGGCCTGCAGAAGGTTGTTAGGTGAATTTTGTAATATTAAGTATTAGAGTAATAATTGCAAAGGACTTTGAATTGTGGTTCAGAATGTACTTTAGAGTTTTCATAGATTGAGACGACAGTAAAAACAGAATTCAAATTTTGGGAATGTTGAATCTAACAGTGATAACTGTTGTAACTGCTCCCTGGAGTTGTGAAATTGTGTAATCTATAAGAAGGGTGATGTTATGGGAGTACTGGGAAGTTAGATTTTTGACCATTAACTGTTGTTTGTTAAAGGCAGTTCTACGCTCAAAGTTTAACTTCTTTAAAATGCTGTAAGAACAATTGTTCTCTCTGTAAAAGAGAGGAAGCTCCCTCACATTGTCTAGGTTTGCTAGAGCCTAAGAAATGCAGATTTCCTTTCATAGTTTACCTGGCAGCTCACTGGTTTGTCTAGTTTATATGATGGGAAAACATTTAAGTGCAACTTTATGTCGGTTGCATTTCTCAGTTCAATTTCCAGGACGCAGTTAAATATCACATTAATACTCTAATGCAGGTATTTCTCTATTCTAGAAAGTTCCAGCTGTTAAAGAGGAGGAGGAACCTGAGGAAGAAGACGAGGAAGAAATGGGCCATGCAGAAACTTATGCAGAGTATATGCCAATAAAATGTATGACCTACATCTTGGCTGTATCAAAAAGCTGAACCATTGAAAGCTATAATGTAACAACTATGGCAGAGTAACTAGCATATGCTCAAATTCCCATAGGATTTTTACTGGATTGAATAAAAAAAAGACTATAATTTAGGGTGTTTTTTTCCTTTAGGTATTTTTTTTACATAGCACTCAGTTTTGAAAGTACACTATTGTTTTTTAATAGGAAGAGAATTCTTTCACAAGTGCCGTTAAACCAAAATGTTTTGATTTGTTTTTTAACCTGTGTTAAGCTTTCTTCTTCAGCAGAGAAAATTACCTTGTAAAAAGGATTAAGTGTTCACTGCTACACTTACAAATTCATTTTGAGTCTTTAGGAGTGAAGTTTACCCTAAGCATTTTCTGCCTATGTTGTTCCTTGCTTATTTTCCAGAACTGACTTTTTTCTTCAAAAAGGAGATATCTTTTACAGCTGTTAATTGCTGTTTCCTCCTTTTTTTTCCTATTTATTGTCATTAGTGATAAAAAGGTGTGATCTTACTTCCTAATTATTTTGAACTGCTGTAAAAGCAAAACAAAAGGAAAACGTTGCACGGTGTTTGTAGTTAAATGTTTTTAGTCACAAATTAGATCTGTCAGTACTTAAACTATGTCTGTTCTAAATTTTTTTTCTCCTTTCAAACTACTTATAAACAGCACTATATAAATAGAAGAATGTTGCTTTTGTGATTCTGGCATCTTGAGTCTGCCTCTCTTGGGTGGGAGAGACAAGGTTCAGGGCAGTTTCTCTCATATCAAATACATATCTGGTTTTGATTTTTTTTTTTATGAAATGAACTTTTATCTATTTTCATTTTTAAAAAGTAGGGTAAGATGGTGAGAGAAGAAACAAAGTTAAGAATGGCTGTTATTATATAAACTCGGATTTATGTATTGCTTTGCATGTGGAAGTTTAACTCTCAATTTTGAGTAAGCAATTAAATGTGTCTATCAAGTTAACCTTTGTTGTGAACAACTGCAGTTTATTTTAGTAAATATAATAACCTGTGCTGCAGCAACAAAGCTGTTTATTATGTTCTCATCTTTTCCTCTTTCCCTTCTTCCCGTTACCTTCCCAACCAGTAAAAATTGGTCTACGTCATCCTGACCCAGTAGTGGAAACCAGTTCGTTGTCCAGTGTAACACCTCCTGATGTGTGGTACCAGACATCGATATCAGAAGAGACCATTGATAATGGCTGGTTGTCAGCTTTGCAGCTTGAAGCAATCACTTATGCAGCCCAGGTATGTTGGATAGATACAGCTTAAAAACTAACATGGAATTCAGGAAGATAGCTGTCTGACAAGTGCAGCTATGTCAGTTTTATGGTGAGAAGATAATAGAAGCTCAGAGCTTTAAGATGCATTAAAAGGTGGCAGGTGGGCTTCACTGCAGATGAATGTGAGGTAACGCACCTAGGAAAACACTGTCTAATCAACTTCCACAAAGCAGATCTCAAACTGTCTTAAAATTAACAAAAAGACATTTTAGTTATTTATTACTGTGAAATAACTTAATGGGCTGCAGCAGCCCTAATTAAGAAAGCCAGTGATGTTTGATATCACTGGGAAAGGTATTGAGAAGAAGACTGGATATTATTTTGCTACTAAATTAAAATCTTAGTAGACCCACATGATTATGTTGTGTATGCAGCTCTCTGCATGTCAGGAAAGAAGTGAAGGTTAGTGGACATAGGAAGATCATAGGGATAAGTTTCCTCTTAAAGAGTCTTAATGCTGGGATTCCTCAGGCTGGTGAGGAGAAAAATAAAGGGGGATTCAGCCAAGGTTTGCATAGTCGAGAAGACAGTGGAATTGTTCTTCAGATCTCACAGAAGTGGCAGAAATGGGAGCTAGGTGAAACTGATAGGAGAATGCTTCTTTCCACAGTGGCAGTGATCATCTTCGTCTTGTTGCTGCAAAAGGCTGTGGAGAGTTTTAAAATAATAAATATAAATCTGTTAGTGGCTGCTACATGCATATCCAACTATTCCAGATGCTAAGGGAAGGAGGTGGGGATCAGGACCACATTAAAGCAGCCAAGTTTATATACTATCCCTAATAGAAACATCTCTTGATGTTGTCAGGGACTGTTAGGCTGGGTGGATGGCTGTTCTCATCCAGTAGGATGTTTCTCACATTTGCTTGTTTATGACAATTTACAGTGATACATTCTGGAGAGTGAATACAAGTTCTTGTTCTTTGTCCTACAGCAACATGAAACATTCCTTCCCAATGGAGACAGAGCTGGATTCTTGATAGGTGATGGTGCTGGCGTAGGAAAAGGAAGGACCATAGCTGGGATAATCTATGAAAATTACTTGTTAGGCAGGAAAAGAGCGGTCTGGTAAGTGTATACGAATTTCTTAGAGCAGACACTATAGTGTCTGGAGTACTTAAATTCATGTAACCTGTCTTCTGAGAAACAGTTTGCCAATTGGTCTTTAAACTTCTACCGTAACTTACAGTAAATGCTTTTTTTATATTTTCAGGTTTAGCGTGTCAAATGATCTGAAATACGATGCTGAAAGAGATTTGAGAGATATTGGAGCAAAAAACATTTTGGTTCATTCACTAAACAAGGTGTGGAAACTTTTTTCTATGTACAGTTGAGGCAAAACTTTAGGTACGCCTGTGTGACAAGTTGTGTGTGTTAACTGTTGCAAGAACGTACTAATTTTATTAAAATTACCACCTAGGTCTTGTTTGACAGGCCACCTTCTTACAAAGATCCGTGCAGTACTTCAAGTTAATCGTGTAAATAGGCCCCTTGTAGGATAAAGTCTTAGCATGTGATATTTTTAAGCATTGTTCTTCCTACCTTTACTTATGCTGGTAGGAGAATATTTTCTAGTAGTTGAGATCATCCTTAAATCTTCTAGACTTCAGCACTTTTTTTTACTCCCCAGTGTGCATTTCATGCGTAGTACACTCTGTATGACTGAATAATAGAATTTCTCAGTAATGTATTAAAATAGCAGTAGAATGTAAAGTTATTTTCTATGCTGTCTGCTTAAGATTAGCTACTTAGATTAAAATGTGAAATGTGGTTACTATTTGAGATCACTGAACTTAAAATTCCTTTCAAGTTAGTATTCTTGCTTTGTGAAGGCTTAGTTTCTAAAAATGCAGTAAAGCTTCTGGAAATTGTCATTTACAGTAGTGGCCATGAATACATTAAATAGCTGTAAGGAATGCGTTTGAACCACAAAAAAAGTTAATTGTATTTTAAGGAAGCCATGTAGTTGAAGAACGTGGATGTTAATCTTTGAGGCCTCAAATCTAGTCTTCAAGTGCATGTTTAAGCAGAATGCTGTATAACCTCTTAACAAAATTTCCCTTAGGCAGACGTACTCTAAGCATGAGTAGGAGCCTGGGAGTTCGAAGTATACTAATGTTAAGGTTAAGATCACCAGCATGCCTTAGTGATAAGGTAGATGGATCTGAGAAGGAATCTTTTAAATAACTTATCAATCTCTATTGCAGTTCAAGTATGGGAAAATTTCTTCTAAACATAATGGAAGTGTGAAGAAGGGGGTCATTTTTGCCACATACTCTTCTCTTATTGGTGAAAGTCAGTCTGGTGGTAAATACAAGACCAGATTAAAGCAGCTTCTTCACTGGTGCGGTGAAGATTTTGATGGAGTTGTATCCTTTATTTGGAGTTGATTGTAACCAAACTATTGCTTAAGTGTACATCCTTAAAGACAGTCCTGAAATTTTATTTGCTGGTGCTTCTAGGTATTGCTCTTTCATTGTGACAATAATGAATTTGTGTGCTTTGACAATAGACTCGCATAGTAGATCTATCACTATTATATTACTATGATGCAGCTGTTGTACCAGAGATTAACTTTTTCAACAGAATAGGTAGAATAGTACTTAAGTTTGCACTGTGCATCTTTCCAGGATATTAAGTTTAATCTAGGAGCGTTTCTGACATTTTAATGAGTTCAGTTCTGAAAAGCATGTGTAATTGTCTTATTAAATACCAGTGAAATGGTTTTTTCCTGAGTTTTAATTGTAAAATGTGACTAGTGTCTTAAACTTGAAAATTTGCTGTTGTAACCTACCTCTAATTGGTAGTTTTTCTTGTTTTCTCCTTTTAATGCTCCATTCAAAACAACAACAACAAAAAGCTTTTCCTTAATCTTGGTTCAGATAGTATTTGATGAGTGTCATAAAGCCAAGAATCTCTGTCCTGTTGGTTCATCAAAACCAACAAAAACAGGTCTGGCTGTATTGGAACTTCAAAATAAACTTCCAAAAGCTCGGGTTGTTTATGCCAGTGCCACAGGTATGTACTATCTGGTTTGCATTAAATGTCTCTGTATGCTTTCACTGGTACTGTTACAAATTATGTTGTTCTCCTAGGTGCGTCTGAGCCAAGAAATATGGCATATATGAACCGTCTTGGAATATGGGGTGAAGGGACTCCATTTAGAGAATTCAGTGATTTCATTCAGGCTGTTGAAAGAAGGTAATATTTTGAAAAGCTATAGCGAGAACACGTTTGTCATTGAATGTGCTTTCCAGTTCCTTTGTTGTCACTCATGTAATCCTCTACAAACTCATCCTGTCACACTAAGGACTTTCTGCCTTTGGCTTCTAAATCCAGCAAAAATGCAACTGATGTGGTGAACAATGGACGGTTTCCCCTTGCTGAAAATTGAGACTTCAGAAACTGGTTAAGAAAGTAGACCTCCTAAAAATGTGGTTGGCATGGAGGAGAGAATGTTTTACTACTGATTATTAAAACAGTGTGTACTGAGTATGCACAGTATAGTCAGTCTCACTGTATGCGATCATCCTCCAATGTTTAAGTGTTCAGCTTAGGCAAGGACTAGTCTTGTCCTTTTGCTTTCTGGCATAAGAAACCAGACAAATTGTGTATGCTGTTGAAAGGTACGACGTATTTCACAACTTCTTAAAAATAAGTAAATAAACATGAGAGAGGTTGGGCAATAATGCTACTACTGTATTCTTTGTTAGGTGAACACTTTAATATTTTCTGTTTCTGCCTCCTTGACGAGGGTTTTGAACACTTCAGAATGTTAGAGTAGGGTTTTGTGTGCATCTTCTCACATACCATCTACATGATGCATGGTTTTTCTAGACTGTGCAAATGTAGTGTCCATTTTTATAAGAGTAAGTATCAAATGAGCATTAAAGAAATTACTGGTCCAAGCTTGTGAATAGGTGAGTTTTGCAGTTGACTTCTGTGCTCCCAAGGAGGTATTGCTAAAGGTGTGTTGCTGTTAAAGAGAACTTTATTATTTTCCTACCAGCATAAATCTCAGTAACTTAATATGGTTTTGTATGTATTTTAAATCCTTTCTCGTGTGTATAAAACTGCAATACAATATTTTGTTACATATTTGGACCAACCTTGTTATCCACTTACAATTTAGTATTTGATATCTCCTAATGCATGGGGGGGAAAGTAACTGAATGTTTATACTTACTGGAGTACATATCGTACTCAAGAGCTAGGGATTTCATTTTATGTGAAGGACAAACTTCATGACCCTCTAATTAGTACTGTTTAGTGAAACACACCTATTGACTTTTTGCAAACATTCCTCCACATCTGTAGCTGTGCTGTTTATTTCTGAAGCACTAGAGTGTTTTTGGTTTTTTTAACAAATCATTGCTCTTAAAAGTGGACTTCTAATGTGGACTTAATTTGTTTTATTTTAGAGGGGTTGGTGCCATGGAGATAGTTGCTATGGATATGAAACTGAGAGGAATGTACATAGCAAGACAGTTGAGCTTTTCAGGTGTAACCTTCAAAATTGATGAAGTTCTGCTCTCACAGGAATACGTTAAAATGTACAATAAATCTGTGAAACTGGTAAGAATGACTTCTTAAACTTGCTTCGTGTCTTGACTTCTGAGTTCTAAGCTACTTGAATTAAATTTTAATGCTCCTGAAATAAAATGTAGTGCTGTTGAAATACAGGAATGACATCTGCTTGTCTCATCTTACTGTTAAGATTTCTCCATTTAAGACTTTAGCAGAAGCTGCTAGTTCTTGTTTGGAGTCTTAAAGCTGTAGTTTTGGGTGCATCTTCCAATATCACCACAGTATCACTATGGTACTAGGGGAAAATTAATCAGAATAACAGAATATCCTGAGTTGGAAAGGACATGTGAGCATCACAGAATCACAGGGATTGGAAGGGAACTCAAGAGATCAAGTCCAACCCCCTGTTAAAGCAGGTTCCCTATGATAGGTCACACAAGTAGGTGTCCAGATGGGTCTTTAACACTTCACAGTCTCCCTGGGCAGCCTGTTCCAGTGCTCTGTCACCCTTACTGTAAAGACATTCTTCCATATGTTTGTATGAAACTTCATGTGTTCAGGTTTTAGACCATTGTTCCTTGTCCTATCACTGCACACCACCAAGAAGAGCCTGGCCTCAACTGATTTACCTCCCACCCCCCTTTAGATCTGTATAAACATTTATCAGGTCCTCCCTTAGTGGTCTTTTTCCTCAGGCTGAACAGACCCAGGCTACTCAGCCTTTCCTTATAAGTGAGATGCTCCAAGCTATTTATCATTTTTTTTTAGTCAAGTCCAGTTCCTAACTCTACACAGGTCTACCTGTGAGTTAAGCCATGTATCTGAGAGCATTGTCAAAATGTTTCTTGAACACAGACAGGCTTAAGACTATGATAGCCTCCCTGAGGTGTTTGTTCCACTGTTTTGCCATCATCTCATTGAAGAGCTTTTTCCTAAGGTGAAGCCTGAACTTCCTGACACAACTTAATTATCCCTTGGACATAGATTAAAACGAACAGGGCCTTTACCTGCTGAACAAGTGCTTATGCATGACTCAGTATTCATGTTGCATAGCTACAGTAATTAATTTTAATCTTTGACAGGTATGACATGAACTTCAAAACAGCATTTTACTTCACGAGGGTTGTTCAGAAGTCATTAGATTCATATCCAGGGCTTGCTTATTTGCATGTAGGAGTCTTACTTTAACATTCTTGTCTTAGGCAAGTTTTAAAGGTTATAACAAAACATTGCAGAAGTGAAAGTGCAGTGGTTTTCTCTTTTGGATCTCATTTATACTTAATTATAGACAGTTCTCTTTGCTTTCTTAGCCTGAAAGTATTAATGTAGAAACTAGGTAATTAGAAAATGCTATGTATTAGCATTGGCAGTAGTGTAAATATACCTACTTTTCATTATGAGAGTAATTACGTTTTGAATTTACGAAGCCATAACTATTTTCTTTTTTTTGAGTTCTGTTTGATGTATGAGGAGTTTCCTTGACTTGCAGTGCCATAGTATTGTAACTTTAAACTTAGCTTGCCATTATTTGGATATTGAAGAGCATAGCAATGTAGCCTTGAAATGTGAAATGTAAAGCAATTAACACTCTCTTCTTCAGTGGGTCAGTGCTAGAGAGAGGTTTCAACAAGCAGCAGATCTTATCGATGCAGAACAACGAATGAAGAAATCCATGTGGGGTCAGTTTTGGTCTGCTCATCAGAGGTTTTTCAAGTACCTTTGCATAGCATCTAAAGTGAAGAGAGTGGTGCAGCTCGCTCGGGAAGAAATCAAGAATGGGAAAGTAAGTTGATTAAAACTTACATTTAAATATTTTTGTAAAATGTAAAGCTACTGATTTTCTTGTTTATAAGAAATACTTCCAAATGTGTGGTAGCTGCGTGCTTTTGTGCGTTCTGCTATTGAAGCTGTTCAGTGAGCAGAAAATGGGGCAAAAGTCAACATAGTCATCTTGGTAACGGCACCCTGTATTCATTTGTCCTTTAGTGTGTTGTTATTGGCCTGCAGTCAACAGGAGAAGCAAGGACATTAGAAGCTTTGGAGGAAGGTGGTGGTGAATTGAATGACTTCGTTTCTACAGCAAAGTAAGATTGGGTCAGAATTGTGGTTTAAAAAACTAACCAGAATATAACATAATGTGTGTAGTAAAAGCTGTGTGTATGCAAGATCTTGACAGTATTGCTGTAGTGAGCTGTTCGTTAGTTCCTAGTTCTGCCAACACCATGCTAAATGGTGTTTCATGTGGAACTGCTGGTGCTGTTCTACTCCAAGTGGAAGGGAGAGTAGACTTGTGAAGTACATGCTATGGTTACACAGTCTTTTATCAGATGAGCAGATTTAAGTTTAAGTGTCAGATTAAATTATTTAAGCAGCAAGAAAATGTCAGTGGAAATAACACTATATACCAAAATCAAATTTAACAGGTTAAAGTATCATATCACTACTTTTTTAGAGGGTGACAGTGTGATATGGGTGATAATTATACAGGGTGCTTCTGTAATAGCATTCACAAGCAATAAATTGTTCATAGAAGTCATGCAAGCTACTGAAATGTTACTTAGAGGTTGTTACTTCAAATGAACACAGATCTGACTGAAGATTTTTTTTTCCTTAAACAGAGGAGTATTCCAGTCTCTTATTGAAAAGCACTTTCCAGCTCCTGACAGGAAGAAGCTGTTTAGCTTGTTGGGAATTGACTTGACTGCTCAAAGCAACAACAATTCACCCAGAGACAGCCCTTGCAAGGAGAACAAAATAAAGAAACGGAAAGGTAATACTGCTTTTTACACTAATACCGTAATGAGAATAGTGGTTTTAGAGCTACTGAGAAGTGTACTTTAGGGAAAAAATATGGGGATGTAAGTATCAGTAGCAGTTGTCACGAAAGATTGTACTACCAGTAGTTTTAAAACAACTACTGAAGAAACAGTGTTATAATTTTATAAATTTTAGTTACCACTTTGCTCACAATCTGGGCTGATCTAGTATAGAGTTGCATTCCAAGGTAACTCGCACATCAGATCACTTGATGAGGTAAAGAAAATAATTTCTTCCTCTTTCTTGTGGCTAAAAAAAAGTCTGGTACCCTTTCTGGTGATACTTCTACCAGAAAACTATTGATTATAGAAGTGCTGGGGGAGAGATCCTACTGAAAAACTTTGAGCTTCTAGAAGTAGAACTGTTTCAGTATTTTTTTTCTAGTTTATAAGTAGTGGTGGGGGGCGGAGGGGGGGCGGGGGGGGGGGAAGCAAACCTTAAAAATAGATTACATGTCCTGAACTAACTTTTTCTTTCTGTCCTTCGATGATGGTGGTGATGGAATTAGGTGAAGAAGTAAGCAGAGAAGCCAAAAAGGCTCGTAAGACAGGTGGCCTTGCAGGTAGCAGCTCTGATGAGAGTGAAAGTGAGTCTGATGCTTCAGACAATGAAGAAAGTGACAATGAGAGCTCCAGGTTTCTCAGTTCTGGAGATGATGATGACTTCAACCCATTCAGAGATGAATCCAGTGAGGATGATGAAGATGGTAAGGTGGTTTTAGTACTTTGTCAAGCAAGTAACTGTTCTTTGGGAAAGTGAGCATGTAAAGTCTGTCTTCAGCATTTCATTGAGCTAAAGTGACTTAATGATAAGTGTGTAGTTTAATTCAGAGATGAGAATGTTGACTCAGATGAAAGTGTTGACTCGTATCTCTTTATGCAGATTCTACACACTAAATTGCAGACTTTATACATCCCCTTTTGTAAAGAGAACGTTGTTTTTTTCAAGGAAAAGAAGGATTTTTGGTAAATGTTTGTTAATATTTTGAAAATATTTCCTTTAATCCTAGATCCCTGGTTAATTAGGAAAGAGCATAAAAAAGTTAAAGAGAAGAAAAAGAAGAAAAGTATAGATCCTGATTCTATTCAAAGTGCCTTATTAGCTTCTGGTCTTGGCTCAAAACGACCTAGCTGTTTTACTTCCACTGTTGGCACCACCACTTCTAGTACAAATGCATCAGGTAAGAATAAACTTATTGGGGTTGATTTGCTCTTTTTTCTTTTTTTTTGCAAATAAGCAGTGAAATTCTAAGTTGTAAATACTTCTGTATTTCAGCAAACAGTAACACAAACAGCAGCTTTGTAACAAGTCAAGATGCTGTTGAAAGGGCCCAACAAATGAAGAAAGAACTGCTTGATAAACTGGAAAAGCTGGCTGAAGATCTCCCACCAAATACACTGGATGAGCTTATAGATGAACTGGGTGGTCCTGAAAATGTTGCAGAGGTAGGCTGATGTTCACAATCAGAGAAATTTGACGTTTTTTCTGCTACAGCTGTAAACTGCTGTCATTCTTCAAGATTACAACCGAAGTATCTGTTCATTAGCTTTTTGGCATTAATCTCATGAGATACTCCAGCTATTTTTTGCTGAATGCCTTTGAATAAAGGAGAAACTTGATGATGGTATTGGAGTATAGAGAAGGGCTCTGAATAAACAGGTTATTTCTAAGACTGGTGGTGGTTTCTTACCAAGCAAGTTCCAATATCAGTTCCTGTTAGTATAGTAGTCATACATTGTTTGCTCTTAACCCTTGTCAGTTTGAAGCTTGGGCACTAGAAATGTAGCAGCTTTAGCTCATGTTCCTAGGCAATAAACATTAAGAGCACAATAGGTGCATTTGTGAAAAGCCTGATCATATGTTTTCTCTCAAAAATTGGAGGAAAATCTTCTCTCAGCTACCTGTCTCTATCAAGCAGAAATATCATGGTGATTTAAAAGGCACTTTTAAAATCGTGAAGTCTCAGTGACCATTTTAGTTTATTTTCTTAGTACTCTTGAAGTCCTCTGGAGTTCTAAATGTTTGTCTCCAGCTTCTGTTTTCAAGAATGATATAGTAAACTCTTATGAGTTGACAGTTTTCTTTCTTCTAACAGGCAGCAGCCTCTTCATCTCAATACATAACTTCAGGAGTAGTCTACAGAATTATTTGATGACTAATATAAATCCCTTGTGGACAGTAGTATAATACTGCATCTCTACAGAAATATGATTGTGTTGTACTTTGTTTCCCTGAGCCACCTCTGAGTGAGTGGTCCATATGTCAGTTAATGACACTGACTAAAATATAATCCACGTTCTCTTAGTAGATTTCTGAATTGATGTATTTTAAGATGGGTATATGAATAAGTAACAGCATTGCTGTTACTTTGGTCATGTTGGTAGCATTGGTCATGTTGTAGTTTTGGTATTGCCATAATGAGCTTCTGTTCACTTTTTATTTTCAAAGATGACAGGCCGCAAAGGGAGAGTAGTGAGCAACGATGATGGCAGCATATCTTACGAGTCAAGATCTGAACTTGATGTGCCTGTTGAAATTCTGAACATCACAGAAAAGCAGAGGTTCATGGATGGAGATAAGGTAGCTCATAAATACAATTTAGAAGAACTTGCCAGATGAGTCAGCCACATAGAGCCACAACTTGTCTGTGTTAGTTACCTCACAGTGATTTTTAAGTACTGTGAGTACTAGCTAGAAAGCATTCTGGGCTGTATGTTCTGTTCTTCAAACCACTATGTTGAGTAGTCCCATCAAGTGTGTGGTACAGCATTCTCCACAGACCAGGCCCGTGTCTCTTAAGAAGTTAGCACCCTTAAGCTAGTGTTGTGAAACTGCGTATATTTAAGCAAGCAAGCTCTTCATGTCTTCCAGATTCCTTTATCTGGATTACTGTATACTTCTGCTACCAAGAGAAAACAGAGTTGAGAAAGGGGAAAAAGCACAGGCTGGCTTGGTGTGGCAAGGGAGAAAAACTTTCAGTAAGAGGTTAGAATGAAAGGATAGAGGCTGTTTACCTTAACCTGCATTGAGAGGTAAAGCTGAGAAGAGTGACAGTTTTCAGCCTCTGTCTTGCACTCTGAAATGAAATAAAGACTGGAATAATCATAGTATTTGAGCTAATAAAATAAGGACAGGATAAATTGACGATGACCAGTTCATTTGAGTGTTCTACCACAAGAGGGCAAATGAAATAAACATAGCTGTTGTGTGGTCTGTTACTGCATTCAGGGAGAACTATTTATGTTCCTGTAAGTGACTTCCACACAGTCCAAACATTTACATCCTTTCAAGGTAAATGGAAATAGCAGAATAGCCATATGCACTGCCTTTTATGGTATTAGTCCCAACTTTTTGTTATTTCTTGTGTTGCTGTCAGAACACGTCTCCCTCTGTTCCCTTCCTTTTCTTTGTGACGTACAGGCCAATGTTGGGGAAACATGCCCTTTGGAATGGCAAGGCTGCAACACGCTATCCTTCATTTGCATGGAAAGGTTGCCAAAAAATAAAGTGCAGAAACACTTATTTCAACAAACTAACTATAGAAAACCTTGCTAGCGCTGACAGAGAACCATACTTTTCCTCACCTTCTCTTCTTGAAATATTAAGAACAAATGACAATTGTTTCTAACGTGTCTGGAATAGTATCCAAAATTAAATTTCCTGTAGAAACTGAAGAAACTGAACCTTGATATTGGATTTTTTTTTTTTTGCTAAATATTTTTTCTCAATTGAAAGAACATTGCCATAATCTCGGAGGCTGCCAGCTCTGGTATCTCACTGCAAGCAGACCGTAGAGCTAAGAACCAGAGGCGGAGAGTTCACATGACTCTGGAGTTGCCATGGAGTGCAGACAGAGCAATACAGCAGTTTGGTAAATAACTTCTTTGTATCTTTTCCTCTTAGCCAATTCAGTAATGCTGAGTAAACTTGTTGCTCGTTCCTGTGAAGTTTGAAGCAGCCTTTTAAGGATCCTTCCAGTCTCCTTTACCTGTGGCAGAATTACTTTTATGTACAGTCATAGCTAATAGTCTCAGAAGCTTTGATAGAACCCTAGTGAACAAGTTTATACAGCGACTCAGCTTTGTATGTATCAAGTCTCTTCATGAAGTTACCCCAGCTCTAGTTTTGTGTACTGTTGGCTGGATTACAGCAAAAACTACTTTTCAGCAGGATTAAGTTATGGCTATTTTCTTTATGCAATTCATAGTTTATTAGAAATGGTAATTGAAGAATTTATTTTAACATATGTTCTTGTATTTAACTATCCAGGAAGAACTCACAGATCCAACCAAGTGACTGCTCCGGAGTACGTGTTCCTAATTTCTGAGTTGGCTGGAGAGCAGAGATTTGCATCTATCGTTGCAAAAAGACTGGAAAGCTTGGTAAGATTGTTTCAAGAAACGTGGTCCTTCATTTGAGGAAAATACAACTTAGATTATTGTTTCTTTAATTCGTTCTAATCACAAAGATGTGTCTTAACAGGGAGCCCTTACCCACGGTGACAGACGGGCTACAGAAACTCGAGACCTGAGCAGATTCAATTTTGATAATAAGGTAACAGTTCTGTTTTGTTTGAAAAGCTCATCTGCTCATTCTGCAAATGATATGTTGAGGGAGGACCTCTTCTGTCTCCTGTTATGTATTTTACTTTAACTGCAGTAGTTTCTGATGGGAGGGTGCCTTCTTTTCAAGACAGCCAGAGAGAATCTTAATTCTATTTGTAGAACTGCATGAAGCACAAATGTGTGCAAATTACCTCTCTGCATTTGCTCATATCTCGCGTATTAAGTAAATGACGTGTGTCCTTGCAATTACCATTAAAAAAAAATTAATTTGGCAGTTTTAATTAGCAATTAACATTGGGTTGGTCACGTAGTATAATTTATAACTGAGATGCTATTAAGCAGTTCCCCTCAGTATTGTTAAGCAGCAGAGGAATGTTTTGTTGTAAATCAAACATACTTGTTTGCCCCTTGTGTGCTTGGAGCTGAGACACAAGCACTCAATCACAGAGCAACTTTCTTTCTCTTATGTAGTATGGCAGGAATGCTTTAGAGATTGTTATGAAATCCATTGTGAATTTAGACAGCCCGATGGTCTCACCACCTCCTGATTTTCCTGGAGACTTCTTCAAAGGTAATTGTAATCTGCTGGATGTAGTTGCTTGTCTGTTCTCATTCTCCAGTATGCAGAACATGCTAGTAACGCTAGAGCTAGAAAATACTGCTGTTTGAACTGAACAGCTGGCCCAGATAGGTTCTCATTGGATGTTATTTTTATGTACTCTGCTGAATGTTGAAGTTCAAATAAGAAAGGAGATACGTGAGCCCACTCAGTACAAGGCTTGTTGTTCTGTACCAGTTTGGCCAAAGTATTATGCATAGCTCTTTTACAAGAGAATAGTAAATTGCTGTATTTTGTTCTCTCATGGGTTCATGTGTAGTGCCCATTAGTAGTTTTCCCTGCCTGTGTTTCCTGTTGTGCTTATCAGTGTATTTAAGTAGCAATTGCAAGTGATGTATTTGAGGTTGTCAGTTAAAATCAGATCTTGAAACAGGTTGATAAGCTGTTATGTCATTGGTGTATTTTTAGGTGGCAAAGTGACTGTGATCTTTTTCTTTTTCCTAGATGTTCGTCAAGGATTGATTGGTGTAGGGCTGATAAATGTAGAAGACAGATCTGGAATTCTAACGCTTGATAAAGGTATTTATGCTTTCAGTGTATCTATAAAATGTCACCAGAAGTTATTTGTCCACTCATATTATGATAGTGGGTTCCTAACAGCAAAACCAAACTTGTAACTATCTAAAAAAAAAAAACCCACTTATTCAAAGACCTTGAATGTTTTCCTCATTTCTGAAAGAATGGATATAAGTAGTCCTTTTCAGATGCTGTGAACACTGCTGGAAAGATTGCTGTCATAAAGCTTAATCTTTTGACCTGATGTATTTCTTTTTCTTTTTTTTCTTCAGATTATAACAACATAGGAAAATTTCTGAATAGAATTCTTGGTATGGAAGTACATCAGCAGAATGCTTTATTCCAGTACTTCTCTGATACATTAAATGCAGTTATTCAAAATGCAAAAAAGAATGGAAGATACGATATGGGCATCTTAGGTGAGTTACTCAATATCTCACTGTTCTTATGCTTAGGAAAAGAAAGGAGGAGTAACTCTGTTCTTTCCTCTTTAAGATTTGGGCTCTGGGGATGAGAAAGTAAGGAAAGCAGATGTTAAGAAGTTTCTAACTCCTGGATATTCTACCTCGGGACATGTAGAACTATACACAGTAAGTTAATTTTTTTCCCCATTTGTATGATTGAATAAGATTTGCTTGCCTCTAAGTTCTTAAAACACTTCAAATGTGCTAAGCTTCCACTGAGTGGAGGAGGAGGGGGAAGGAAGTCCCATGCCTTTCGCTTGGTATTTATTAGGTTTTCTGGTTCTTCAGTTTCACATATCAATAATTGTTCTAAAGCCTTTCATTTCAAATACCTGTGTTTGTTTTCTTTTAGATCAGTGTGGAGAGAGGGATGTCTTGGGATGAAGCAACTAAGATCTGGGCAGAGCAGACAGGTCCAGATGATGGCTTCTATTTATCGCTACAGGTAAGGTTCTTGGCTCTTGCCTATGAGTGTGTTCTGCAAGGTTTGTGTTGGAGCTAACCAAATAAGCTGTCATCTCTGAAAAATAATGTTTGAATCAACCACTGTTCAGTTTTGAGAAATGTTCAGTCTTCAAGATTAATGTTGATTTTTATTTCCAGTTCTAAGTATGAAGCACTCACTTTTAATTGCTCTTGGATATCTGCTTATAGGCTGTGAGCCTAATTGAATAACTCTTATTTAAACCTGTATGAAAAAAAATGCTCTCTCTGAGGTGAATGTAAGTTTGGTATGGATTGCTGTCTTCTAAAGGCATCCTTATAAATGGTTTTATTATTGCATGTGTGCATGGACTTGGGTTCTGCAAAAATGCAGTAGGAAATCATTTGAGGTAGGTGCTGTCAGCATGTTGACACTTACAAAGTTCTTGGGTTTTGTTTGTCTTTTTCCAGATAAGAAATAACAAGAAAACAGCTATTCTAGTGAAAGAAGTGAATCCTAAAAAGAAGCTTTTTTTGGTATACAGACCAAATACTGGGAAACAACTCAAACTAGAAACATGCGCAGACCTGAAAAAGAAATATAAGAAGGTAATCATTAAATGATGCTAGTTTGAACTGGGGGGAAGAAATGCAAGTATTCTTTGTTTGAATGTAACTGTCAAATCAGGTATGGATCACTTTTTCTGTAGCATGGCATGTTCTGGGACTTGGCAAGTATATGTTTGCTTTCTGTATTGCCGTATCCTAAGCTTTCTGAGTATGAGCTGTGTTGTGGTGGTATGAGTAGTTTCTCAGGGCTAGGAAGGAGAAGACTTACCTTCCTGCTGATACACCTCACGTAGCTCTTAATGTGCAGTGTATTCTGAGACACGATTCCTAAACTTCAGCTGCTTGCTGTTAATGTTCTTTTAAATACTGCCATGAATGATTTTGTTTAGAGGCTGGTATGATACCTAACTTCATTTAAAAGCAACTTCATAGTGTTGATCTTTTTCAGTTTTTAAGGAAATCATTTCCAGTTAATTACTGGGCAGCTGAGATTCCATTGTTCTTCCTGAGGTTTTGCTATGTTAAGTGTTTTGTTATTCCTTGGAGACTGCACTTTGACTAAATACCTTTGGAATTACAGATAACTTACCTTCTTCCACCATCAGGATGTTGTTACTCCCTGTTTTCACATAGTAATGAGCAAATTGGTTTTGTTATCTGCAAATCTCAATGTCTTCTACTTGATAATCTTTAACATTCCATTCTGAATTACTTTACCAGGTACCTTCTGAAGATGCTCTGCCACACTGGTTAGAGCAGTACAACTCTTCTGCAGACACCTGCACACATGCTTACTGGTTAGTATTTGCATGCACAGAGATGCTTTTTTCATCTTGAATTATTTACCTGAACTGGATTATCACTGCTGTTACAACTGAGCTTTTCTTTGTGGAACTTAAAGGTGTTTTTTTTCCTCTCTCCTCTAGGAGAGGCAATTGTAAGAAGGCAGGCTTGGGATTAGTTTGTGAAGTGGGACTCCGCTGTCGAACTTACTATGTCTTGTGTGGTTCAGTATTGAGCGTCTGGACAAAAGTGGAAGGCGTTCTAGCCTCTGTGAGTGGTACCAATGTGAAAATGCAAATAGTTCGTCTAAGAACTGAAGACGGGCAGAGGATCGTAGGTAAGTGGCTTGTCTGCTCCTTTATTTCCATTCTGAGGAGGAAGGGAGTCGTAAGAAACTCTCTGTTAAGAGTTGTTTAGGAGGCTTTCAGCCTGAAGTTTTAATGAGCAACAACTTGTGTGTAAGCTCGTGAAACTGATGTCTTGCTGTTTTCAGGCTTGATCATTCCTGCAAATTGCGTGTCGCCCCTTGTCAACCTCCTGTCAACATCAGACCAGTCTCAACAGCTTGCAGTACAACAGCAGCAGATATGGCAGCAGCACCACCCACAAAGCATCACCAACTTCAACAACGCGTAAGAGGACAAAGTACAGGTGTTGACTTTGGTGTTTGAGGAAAAGGCTGTAAAAGCATATCACTTGCATAAAAATCAGGGACAGATTCCAAAGAAATATAACTTTTTCAGTTCAGTTGTGTGCTCTCAAATACTTTGGGAATAAAGAGATCTAGAAAGGTTGGTAGAACTGAAAGCCAGCAGTTGTTTATGGTGGTGCATCTGTCTTTCCTTATGCTCTCTGTAGTGCTTCCTGTTTGCTCTTTCTTTTGGCCTTTTAAGCTACAAACCACAATTTGTTTGGAAATGCTTGAAAGTCCCCAAGCAGGCTTTATTTTTATCTTGTCATACAGTGCTCAGGGTTTAACGCAGTGCATCAATGCCATTGCTGTGGGAGATATCCTCGAATGCATGTATTGAGTATATATATAGAAAATATATATTGAGGTTTTTCTCTTCAATTTATAAGTTTATAAAAGCATGAAACCCAGAGGTTGCACATCATGCATTCAGGTTCCTTCCCAGTTTCTGTTTGACAGTGCATGTCTTTGGAAACGGGCATGGACAGGATAAACACGCAAGACAGGAATTCAGAGAGAAACACAATCTTAGTTGTACAGCATTGGTTATTATTGCATTTTTATAGTGTTTATACCCAGGTGTTGCATTTTTTCTGGTTCTCTCCTGGGGGTTATATATTTGAGTCTGCAACATGTTCTTTTTGTGATAAAAACATCTTAAATTAAAATTAGTTCATTTTTAATGTATTAATGGTATTCCTAATGTGTACTGCAAAGAAGGCTGGATGCCTGTTTTCCTTAAATTGAAGCATTTCCTTAATCCGAGGTGGTTATGGAAACTTAAGTGCAAATTCACTTCCATCTCGCATACAATCTTATATTTTTTACTTCATTAATGTAATTTAATTTGTCACTTGTAAGATGAAACCTTACTTGAGCTGTAAATTAGAGAATGGGAAACACTTAAGGGTTCCGCTGTATGTGCTGTTTCTGTTACCCAGTAACTTGAATACTGTTTAATATGTTGTAAGACATTGTAGAGTTTATCTGGAGCTGTTTAAAAGAAATTGTAATGTACAAATGTGAATAGTCACTTATCTATAATATGGGTAAGTTTTGTTTTGCCTATAATAGTAGATGTTTATAAGAAAGTGAAGGACAATGTTTGTCATTTCTTGCTTGCACAGGTTGCACTATTGAAAAATTGAGATTGTATAAACCTGTCCAAAAAAACTACAAGATAATGATCTTGTAGATGTCAAATAAAAGTTATTGTACTAACAAGAAGTGGAGTCTTGTTTAGACAGTCGCTGTGTTCCAAAAACCTAACAGGGCTGTACAGTTGGAATGTGACAGGACTTGGCATGTTCTGGCCTGCTTTAACCAGGCTTCTGCCTCGCGCTGTTTCCTTCTTGCCTCGTTATTTAAATGTTGATGCAAATTTTAATTACTGGTCTCCTGACTGAGCAGCAGTCCATCGTAGCGTGTCACTTCTGTAAGTGTGCAGTGGGGCCAGGAATGCCGTAACTGCAGGCTGAAGTGAGCCCCCTCAAATGGATGGTTTTGCTCGGGGCTCCATTAGCAGTGCTGGTGCTGATGTTGTGGTGCACTAATGGCGCATGAGTGCGGGGAGGGGAAGGCTGTCAGCTTGCTTTCCTCAAATCTGCTGTCTGAAATGGTCAGGGGGTGTTTCTCCTGCACGTGCTTGTGACAGGCTGAACATACAGATCCAAAGTAAGTCGGAATGCAGCCTATGGCTGTAGCACGTGCTGCTTTGGTTAGCTGTGTGTGTAGTGCAGGTGGTGGGTGTGCCTTGGGCTGGTATTTTCTCATCCTCCAGTGGTAAAGAGAAGCTTGCCTGAATGCTTTGGTGTCAGTAGGAGCTGATTATGCATTGGAAGACTAGACCACAGACAGGGAGTGGGGGAGGATGTTCGTGTTATGTACCCACAGCTCCATGTTTGGCATCCATTCCAGGAAAAGTAGTAGGATTTTTAAGAAGTATGTTGACAGATTACTATTGCAACAGCTAGTGAACCAAATTGCTAGGAACAGCAAGCTGTGTGTGCGGACTTCACTCAGTGTAGAAACTTGAATCCTTTCAGATGGTGAAACAATAATTCTGTCTTAATCCCCAGTAAAATGGAGTGGTAGATGCCCAGGGTGTCCCTGCTCCAGGACAGGGCTGTATTACATCTTTAAAGGTCCCCTGCAACCCAAACAACACAGTTCTATAAAAGGGCGGTTCTTGTAACTAGGGGTTATTTAAATACACTTCAGCTCCTAAGTGCTCTTCTCCGCCTACTGCGTTAGCTTTGGTGGTTGAGTTGAGCTGATGCTAAATGGATATTATCTGTATTGACAACTAAACACTTTATTTCAGGATTTTAACACGTTCTGTTCATCCGTATCATCTTAAATCTCCCGTAGCTGTGTTCCCCAGAGTAAAAATAAAGCAGTAATTTGTTTCCCCCCACTCGCTGCCCTCTGCCTGTTCTCTCCTGCTTGCCATCAGTTCATCGGTGCTGTCACTGAGTTATGAATGCGTTGGCATCCACAGCTCCAGAGCATGGTAACATCTCAGAGGCCATCATCCAAGATGGAAAGTTAGTCTTCAAGCTGCAGAACTGCTCTCCAGGTGGTTGGGGCTGGTTTGTGAGGGCTTTTTAATTGTTTTTTACTTGGTAGCAGTTTGTTCCTTGTGTTAGGTGCTGTTAAAGCTTGGGCAGAAAAGGACTCTAAATACCAATATAGGTGGGAGGAGGACAGCGAGGAGATCATGTCCTGCAGTGCTGCCCTTAAGGAAAACATTCTCAAAGGGGGGAAGAAAGAGATTATTGTTTTATCGTATAAGCTCTATGGTTAAAGTTGTATCTCTGTTGCTTATAGAACACAGATCTGCTTCACAAAAAGTGCTATCTGAAGAGGTCTGTTGACTGGAGGAGAGCCATCCAGCTGCAACGAGCAATACATTCTGTGGTCAGTATGAGGTTAACAGTAAGAGTGGAGAAAAAAGCTTTGTGTCATGTACCAGCAGCAGTAGCGTATGGTTCTGTGTCAGAATCTCATGGTAAAGACTGGCAGTTGGTAGAAGTAATAAAGCTGTGCAACCACAGAACGCGGAGTGCAGATGAGCCATGGGAAACCTCCAGGGCTGACACTCCTGACAGCCGAGCGTGGCGTCGGCCCCGTTTGCTGCTCAGGGTGTGTGCCCTGCTGAGAGAGACGGCTTCTTTGGGCAGAGAAACAAAGGAGGGAGTAAGAAACTGGGAATGTGGGTGTCTCAGCCATAATGGCAGCAGCTGAGGGCAAATTACCACTGAAATCTGCTGCTGAATTGACAGATAAGGTAAAACCTAGTGAGAACGTGGTCAGATTTGCTTCTATTTCTTAATTAGACCAAAATCATGTTTGAGTGGGTGGGGTTTGAGGCCATAAGATTTGAGAAGGATGTGCTGGGAGCGTGCACTGAAAGCAGTGTGTCTGGAGCATGGGGGCAGTTGGCTTAACCCTTACACAAATGCATGTAGGTTTAAAGGAAGCACCTTGAAAAAAGTCCCGTGGTGCTGCAGGACTTAAACCAACATGTTGCATTTTACCCCCTGAGATCCAGCTTTGGCCGGAGCTTCTGAACGTCGTCATTCTTAGGGCATAACTCCACAGGGCATCTGCGGGGGAGCAGTTCTCCTACATTTGATTGGCACCGTTAAGGATAAAGAGGCACTTCTGCTGGCGTTTCTCTACACCACTCCACACCTCTAAAAGTCCAATGTGACAGAATGCAAAGGTGCGTAAAGTTCAAGATAACCGTGTATGGGTTTTTGTATTGCTTATCCTAAAGTCAGACGTATGCCAACCTCAAAGACTTCGCCCTGCGGCGCAGTACTGTGCAGACTGTTCTCCACTGAGCAGACAGTACCTGAGTGTGCCAACCATTCTCACACAAAGCAGCAGAACTTTGAGTGCTCAGCAATAGGGCAGTGTTTAGAAAGGCTTACATTCGTGTGAATGAACTGTAGAACGTGATGAATTCTGTACTGAGGTTTGCTTTGCTTGTTTGTTAGTTTACTTTTGGTAAAAGATGTGAAATAAATGGAGCTGACTGCCGCTTTGGGATTTCTGCCCTCTAATCTTCTGTTGCAGAACTTTATCCACGTGGGCTGTTGATGGTGGAATGCCTTTCAGCGATACTTCTGCATACGTTGAACGTATTAATTGTTGCTCAATCTTAGGATCCTTCAGATGAGTAGAAGTGTTGCAATAAGCCAAACGTCCTTAAATGATAAAGGGCGTTTATGGGTTAATTACACTGCCTCTCTCACTAGTAGAGGTAGAGAGGTTCACTGCAGTCTTTGAATGTTAACTGCAGTAACCTTAAAAAAACAGGAGGAGAGTTTACAAAAGCTGTATCAAGATCAGAAAGTATCACCTTCTTTATATTCTGTGCACAGCATAGAATTATCTTTCCTATGTCCAAAGAGGTGGTTTGGGATAAAGAGGCTCACCTAAACCTATTTTTGTTTATCGTTTTATTTATTCTTTTTCTACAAATCTGGAAAAGTGATGATGCCAGGCTGTCAGCAATAGAGATGTCCAAACCTCAGATTGTAACTCTTCATGTTAAGAAAGTGGTAGACTTGAGTGTGTAAGTAAGGGAGAAGTGTCCTATGAGTGTTTTTGTGGTATTCTCAAAATATGTTTAATTACACCTTATAAGGCCAGAGAGCTGGTGAGCTGAGGGCATCTACCCTCGAAAGCCCAGGTGTGGTGCATTTGTTCCTTCCTTGAGGCCCTGTTACACATTTATAAGCTGAGAGAATTGACTGTGCCTGCTAAATTTACAATGAATTGAGGGGCAAGAAGCATAGATCTATATAGAAGCTTAGCCATATCTATATATCAGCTTAACCAGAGTGGCTAAGTCATAAAGCAGGGTGCAAGTGATTTAATTACCCCCTGGGAAAGGAAGTCCTGGCCTTCTCTCTAGGCAGCAGCAGCAGGATGGTAGACAAGACTTCAGGGCCTGTGCGCTGGACTGCTGCCTCAGCCACGCTGTGCGGGATCCCTGTCTGGTCCCCCAGCAGATCCTCTGCCTGCACTACTTAAGTTACAGGTGACACTATCTCCTGTGATGAGTGTCTGCCAGGGTTGTAAATCCCTCACATTCAGGATTGCCCTTCCTGCTCTGTGTGCACATGGAGCCCAGCAGGGCTGGTGTGCACGGCTGTTGTTGGGCTGGCAGGCAGCTCCGTGGGGAAAGCACACAGCATCTCTGCTCCAGAGTGCCCTGCAACCTCCTCCCTGCTTTTGTATGGGGGGAAGAAGGGTTCTGCAGGCGTTACCAGGCAGCATTACAGGGCTCTGCATTCTGCACTGAGCAGTGACCCGAGGCAGGAGCACAGGGGGTGTCACACATCCTGCCAAAAGCTGTGTCTGAGGTTTGCTGAGGGCCACGCACCCTGATGGGAGGCTGCGGCCCATCTCTGTGTACTGCTCAGGCCATGCTCTGAGAACCTGCAGCAGTCAGTACTTCAGCCATTTACCCCTTGTTTTCCTCCTCCTTTCTCTCTCCTCTCCCCACAGTCATTTTGAAGTTCCACATCCCTTTCCTCACAATCATTTCCATTTTCCAGCCCTGGGCTTTGCTTCCACTCTCTCCTCCACTTCCTTTGTTCCAGTGTCCAATAACAAAATAATTAGGGATACTCTTTTCAGGCTTTAAGGCCAATATTGTAACAAGGCTACGAGAACAGAAGAGTTTGTGCCTCCCAATTGTTTCAGGAGTCTGGTGATACTCATGTTCTACTTGGAAGGCATTCTATCAGGTCACAAAAGCCAAAAGCTTAACCCCAGTGCATCCTTCCGGAGAGTGACACGATTCCATGCAGGCTGCAGGGACCACTTGCTGCTCACCTTCCCATCAGCGCGTGTGGGTGTTGGACACCGGCGGTGCGTGGGAAGCATGTTAGGTGAGGCAGCACACAGCTTTGCTGTGGATTCCTCCACTCCCGGACACAAAGCAGGTTCAGCAGATTTTGCAGACAGCACTGGGATGAAAGCATGGCTCCGAGCCTGTCTGCCCCAGCCAAAGGGCGGGGTGATCCCGCCTGGGCCCGCAGCCGCACAGAGGCAGAGCAGCGCAGCCGGCTGAAGTGCGCCCCGGGCTGCCCGCCTTGGCACGGCCTTCAAGGATCAGCAGTGGGAGGGAAGCAGGAGCCCAGCCCGCAGGGCACGGCAGCGAGGTCCTGGCAGGCAAACCGAAGGCATGGGGCAGGGCGAAGCACTCGCCCGTCTGGAAGGGCGATGGAGGCACTGTGGGACCCGTCCCTGTGGGTGGCAGCAGGACGCTGCGTGGCAGGGCTGCAGGGCGGTCCTGTTGGCTGCGCCTCTGTAGCTTTACTTGCCTGTTTGTAACCAGCAAAATGATTTGCTTTCCGTTCTTATTTTTCTTTGCTGGCTTTCATTGGAATCTGGTCGGTTTTGATATTGATGCCTGGTCCTTGTTCTCCTGGCAAACGGCAAAGAGGGAAACTCTCATTACAGAGATTCCAGGCCTGTGCTTTTGTGGCTGAGGGCTTGGAAACTTCTTGTTGCCAATCTGTGGTCCTCCAGGGAGAGCTCCGGCCAGAGCAGGAGAGAGCAGGCTCGCTTCTCACACCGTCTCTAAGGTAAAACCAGAGAAGCATTAAGGCCGCCTTCTCTTAAACGTTTCCAGTCCCTTCTGACACCTTTACAGGTGCCGTTTTTTTCCTCCTTCCTGTGCACGCCTTTTCCAAAGCAGAGCGTCCCCCTCAAAGATGGAATGAGCCTGGAAGCGGCTCCCCGGCCCACAGGGCAGCACCCGCGCGGCGATGCTGAGCAGCTGTCTGCCTGGCAGGGCTGCTCCTCTTGGCAGCCAGACAAAGGACGCAGGAGTAGGAGGAAAACAAGGCTGGGAGGGAAAGTCGCTCCAGATAATTCAGCATCTGGCCTGGGAGGAACCATCTGAAAGTGGGGAGCAGGGCAAGGCTGGGAAAGTTTGTCTGGGAGAATTTATGGAGTCTGTCTGGAATGGGGAATGAGTGTCCAAACTTGCATCCAAAATCATAGCAAGCCTGTCTGCTGATGTGGGCCAGGTGTTGGAAGAGGATTTCCTGGGGCCTGGCTTGCTGCTGCTGTGGTGGCATTCTTGGCTCCATTGCAGCCTGCTTCACAGAGGGTCTCAGAGGGCTGCTTCCCACTGGGGGAGCAATATGGACCCTGCAGGGGTATTTGGAGGTGTGAGGAGAAAAGGTATCAGGGTAGAACTGGGGAATCTGGATTTCTGCTGAGGATTGAGTATTCCTTGTGTGTTTTCATGAGGATGGAGCAGCAAGCAGCTAACATCAGCCAGAAAGCAGATTACAGCAGAGGGACATACCAATGGCTGTCAGCTTTCTCTCATCTCAAATTGAGCAGGAAGGAAGCCTTGTACCATTAGGAGGATGCAGTTGTAGGGAACAGAGACAGCAGTGTGAGGAGCTGTAGCAAGCCGATAAGGGAGTAACAAAGGAGTCAAAAACAATAAGGTGCACAATTTGCCCACAAACTGCCAGTGTCCCAGGCGGCCTCAGGAGCAGGGCCTGGGGCAGGAGGTGTTTTGTGCCAGGAGGTGGTGACTCACTGTGTTCCTATAAGAAAGGTGCTTGGCTCTGTAAGGTATGTTTTAAAATAGTATTTGCTAGAGCTAACACTACAAAGAAAGAGAAAATAGTACAGGTTGTCTTACGTCCCTTCAGATGCAGGAAACCTGGATCGAGTGGTCCTCTGATTGGCGTGCAGCATGCCAGGCAGATCTGTCTGTGGAAAAAGCCCATTTATTAGACTTTATTTAAAGACTTTTATTGAAAGAAAACAACTCTGGTCGTCATTTCAGCTGTCAAACAGAAAGGATGTTCACATAAGAACTTTTAGATAAAGGTAAGGCCATGCGGGTGGCGTAATCACTGGTACGAAGTGGGACTTGCCTGCATGTTCCTCTGCTGTGAGCTGGCCAGGGTCATCCTGCAGGCACAGAAATGCACAGCGCAGCACAGGCCCGAAACCCAAGCTGTATGTGCAGCACAGTGCAGCACAGCACAGGCCTAGGCTTCCTCAAGTTAACTGTGGTGCTGAGCCCCTGCAGATGCTGGGATGTATCCTCCAAAATAAGCAGCACTGCAGGAAGCTGCTTTGCATGTCTTCACCCAAAGACTGGGTAAATCCTGCTGCAGTTACTACATATTCCCAGCCTGCAGCCCAACTGATTTGGATGGAGCCTGGGCATGTGCATCAACCACTTGTGCTCTTCTCAAGGAGGTTAAATCCACCCGCACTGATGAATTCAAAAGCTATGTTTTCAACCTGGGCAGGTCAGAGACTTTTCACTTTGTTCTGAATTTTCAACAGAGTTTTAGCACAAAAGAGCAATTTGGAGACCTGCAGATTAAATTAGAGCTCAGAAACTTGTGAAGTTAATGCACAAATGTAATATTTGCCAAAGAGATGCCAGGAAAAAAAAAAAAAAACGAAACAGGGTCTCTCTGTGCCATCTTTTATTCTTCTCATTGTTATCTTAGTGCAAGAAGAAACAAGACTAGTTTACAACCCATGTGCAGGTCTCTGAGTGTGTGCAGTGCGGTGCTGCAGGTGCTGATGACTATTTAGGTCTATTTCCAGATGCAAGGGGACAAACGAGTTTGTTGTAAAGCAGAGGCCAAGGCTCTGCCACAGAGGCACCCTGACAATCCGCCCTGCCTTCCAACATCACACTTTGCATGCACATTCCCTACACCTTCCTTGCCAGAAGGGTACGGCATCCAACCCTGCAGAGCTTTTGGAAGGGAAAACCTCCTTGGTGTCAGCCAGAATTTGGCTGAGCAGGAGCTGGAAGCTCACTGCGGAAACCCTGTCTGCTGAGTACTCCCAGTGGCTTGGGAGGAGCAGAGGTAAGAAAGTCAAACCAGGAGAGGGAACAGAGAGAATACAAAGAGAAAAAGGAGGAGGGGACAGGGTGAAAGCTGCAGATCTTAACACTGAGGATGAGGTAGCTGTACCTGGAAAAAATAGGAGCTTTTGTGGCAGTGAGCACAACTTGCAGATGGCTGCAGACAGGCACCTCTTTCTGTCCATCTTCCTTTGCTGAAAAACATAAGAACATTTATTTTTAAATTACCTCTCAGCATGAAGAAGGCTTGAAAGTGTCACGTGTGATAAAATGGCTCTGCTGTATTTCTCTCTTTGTGACTTGGCCACTTGGTGATTAAGAGCTGCTTTTACTGTCAGTAAATGAGGCTGTGCCATCAGTCTGCTGAACGCAGACCTGTAGCTTGCTGTAAGCAGCCTGGTGCATGCACGCTGCTGGAACTGTAGCTGCCACACTCAATGCAGGGCATGCATGTGCAGAACACAGCTCTCAGCAGTGCAAGCCATGTTGTCATGCAAAGGAAGTTTTAAACTGCTTGCAGCCCCCCTAAGGCAGCTCAAACCTCGCTAAACTGCCAGCCTGGGGCACAAGCACAGCAGTGGTTTTATTCTTGTGGCCACAGATAGTTCAAAATAACTTCAGTAAATCCACAGACCACATGGCAGATAGGAAAAACTCATTCATACTTCCTGTCCAAGCCAATGTCAGCGGTATCTGCAGGAATCAAGAGGCAGCTAGCAAAGTCAGTCAGAGCTTGCATGGCTTCAGAGACCAAGCAGTAAGGTTGTCATTTACCAGGGTCTTGTGTCTCATGTGTTTCAGGATGCATTAGGAAAAATTTATTCTCAGAAAGAGTGGTAATGCATTGGCACAGGCTGCCCCGGGAGGTGGTGGGGGTCACTGCCCCTGGAGGTGTTCAGGACCCATGGGGATGTGGGACTGAGGGGACACGGTTGGTGGGCATGGGGTGGTGGGCTGGGTCACCTGGTAACCTTTTCCAACCTTAATGATTCTACGATGCTGTAACTACTGCCTGTGTCTAAAGGATGGCACAGCAGGCACAAAATGCAGAGACTGCGCAGTACTGTAGTATTGCTGTATTCCCACTCAAAGGACAAATAATCTGGTCCTAAAAGCTATGACCATCTCAAGTCATGTTACAGTTTGCTCCAAAGCTACCAGTATCCTATGCTGAAGGAAGGATAATCTTTACAGGATTGTTTCCGTATTCTACCTCAACCCTGTCCTGGAATATCATATAATTCTAAGCTGTCATTACAAAACCAAGCGAAACACAGGGGAACTTGTTCTTCACGGTGATGCAAAGCTGTGAAAAACACTGCAAGCTCAGAACACTCCCATTCGCACTCACTTGGTGCGACTGTAAACAACTGCACAGCAATGGAAAATCCCAGTGCGGCATTCTCACCTCTCCTGCAGGACTTCCCTGCCCTTCCAGCAGAAAGGCAGTGAGTTATAAACCTGGCAGTGAAATTCGAGGGGTGTGGAATTCCAAACGACACCGCGCTGGGTCTACACAATCTTTCAGGACTCTAATGAGAATTACACAGTTAAAGCCTCATGCCCCGGTGTGAAAATACTGTCACTGAGCACGTAATTGTGTGCCTGAGGCTCTCAGGTCCCTTCAGTAAGAGAAAAGCACGGATCCGTTGTTGTAAGAGCCGCCTGTGCCACTCTGGGCTCCACCACAATAGCTGCAGTCATGCATTTGGACTGGAGATAAAATACAACACCGTGACAAATTTGTATACTTTATCTGGTACCAGCCCTAATTTTCAGATGCCGTTTTCATGCCGTGTGCAGTTGTTAGGGAGAGCTCGGCAGCTGGCTCGCCTCCGCTCTGCCTCCATTCCCTGTGCTGAGAACCCCCCCAGTGCCCACTGCCCACCCCCTGCAGCGGATGCTCACTGCCTCCCTTCACACAGCACTCCACCACCAGAGATGCTACAGGCCCCAGCCTGCGTCACCTCAAAGGAATTCACCCCTGACTTCCAAGGAGCAGGATTGGGCTCCCTGCCCTCACCGTCACTGGCACTAAAAGCAGCAGATAGCATTGGGCAGACATTGCCTTGTGCAATAAAACTGCTGCCTCCCTCACCGGTCCTGGAGTGCTTCTGGTAAGGCAGACCTGGGCTCTCGGGGCTCTCCACGGGGTCTTTCCTTGGTGTCACTCCATGGGGTCACTCTGTGGGGGCTCTCCGTGAGGATCTCCATGGGGTCTCTCCGTGGGGCCATTCCATGGGGCTCTCTCCTCAGGATTTCCCTGTGGGGTCTCTCCATGGGGCTCTCCTGGGGCCAGGATCCCCCTGTGGGGTCTCTCCATGGGGCTTTCTCCTCAGGATTTCCCTGTGGGGTCTCTCCATGGGATGTCCCTCGGGGATCTCTCCATGAAGGTCTCAGGTGGAGCTGCGCACCCTGGGAGGGGCTATCCAGGTCCTGAGCAGCTGTGTTGGTATAAATTAATCAACTGAAGGACGACAGGGGATGGAGGAGATGAGTTCTGAGTGGTAGATGCAGGCTAAAATCCTTAATTCCCAAAACATTTTTTTTTGGGGGGGGAGAGGGGGGATGTATATTTGTTGGGGAAGCTGTACAGCCGCTTGCAAACAGAAAACGAGCTAACGATCAGCAGGATCCGTATTTATTTGTTAATCCCTCAGCAGCCGCAACGTACGTTAACCTTCCCCCTCCGGGCGGGCAGGGAGAGCGCTTCAAAAGGCAGGAAAAAAAAACACATAACGGGAAGGAGGATGGAAAGGCTGATTTTTTTCTCCTTGGCGGCACCAGTGGTGGTGTTGGGGTGCGGGGGGGGGGGGGGGTGTTTTATCGTAAAATTATCAACAGGTATTTTCCACAGAAAGCGGCGGGGCCGCCCCGAGGTTCGCCTCAGCCTTTCTCCTCAGGCGCTCCCTCAGGAGGGGCTCCCGCCCGCCGCCCCCCCGCCGCCCGGGCGCGGGCAGGGGCCGATTCGGAGCAAAAGTTGCGCCCAAACTTTGCGAAGTTGAGCGAAACGCTCCCCCCGCCGCCGCCCAGCTCCCCCCGCCCCTCCCCGCCCGCTCCTCCGGCGGCGGCGGCCCTGAGGGGCGCTCCATTGTCTGCCGAGGGGATGGCGGCCGTGCCCCCCTCCGCCGCGCCCCCTCCGCGCCCCCTCAGCGCCGAGGTGCGCGGGGCGCCGGGCGGGCGGCCGCCTCCTCTCCGCCAAAGTTTCGGGATCGGCGTCTCCTCATGATGTATGGATGATATATTGCATTGTGGGTGTCAATATAACTGACGGCCATATTTGCCGGTGCCGCTCCTGCTGTAAACAACCCAAAGTGTCTGGGAGACGCGGAGACGCTTCGCTGAATTCCATCAGGACGCCTCTCCTCTTCCCGCTGGCCATGTCGCTGGGAATGTCGTACAAACCCAACTTGAACGCCCACATCCCCGGGACTCCCCTCGCCCCGGGTAAGTGCGCGGCGGGAACTGGGCACAAGTTTGGGAGGCGGGCGGCGGGGCCGCGCGGCACCTGGGGCAGCGCCGGGCTGCGCTCCTGCCCGCTCCGCGATGGCGGGGCAGCGCCTCCGCGCCGCCATTACCGCCGCCCGCCCGCCCCGCGCCGCCCCTCGGCGGGGACTCGGCGCCCCGCGGGCCGACCCCGCGCCGCCACCGCCGCCGGGGCTCCGTCCGCCGGCTTTCCTCCATGCCCGGCTCCCCGGGGCGGCTGATTGATCTGGATCAGGAATATTCCGCCGGCGCCTCAGCGAGGACCGCTGCTGGCGGGACGCCGCAAGTGCCGCTCTCAGCGCCTCGCGGCCGCCGGGCGCTCTCCTCATCCGCCGCGGCCGCCCGGGACCACCGCGGCCCCGCGCCCTCCGCCCGCAGCGCCGGGCTCCGTCCCACCGCCCCGCGGCGGCCCCCGGGCCCTCCTCGCCCTCCCGCGTTCTGGAGGAGGCGTAGAAATCGCTCTTTGTCCCTCCGAAACAACCTGATTTTTTAATTTTATTTTTTAAAAATTATTCTTATTATTCCTCCCCGCTCCTCCGCAGTGGATCTCTACGGGAGCTTTTCCAACTTTCCTCTCTGAAAAGTTTCCCCGATAAGATAACTTTCTGGGTTTTTTTTTTTCTTTTTTCACCCCCTTCTCTCCCCCGCTGCTGCCCGGAGGTGCTCAGGGGCTCCGTCCGCAGCCCCAACAAAGCCGCTTGGCCGTGGGGTGTCGGATGGGATCAGCGCCCGCAGTGAGCGGAACCAAAATGGAGAAGTCGGTTCTGACGGAGTCTTCCCCTGCCCGTCCCCTGCTGCAGGGCTGGCACCGCACCGACCGCGGGCTGATGTTTAAACGTATTTTATATTTGAGAAGTTTTGGCCGCTTGGGTTTGAAGGGAGGGAGACCCGCCCCGGTGGTTTTACAGCGTTGTTCTCTTGGGATGTCGGTGTGGGATCGAAGGATGCGCTCCGTCCCGGCTGCCCCGAGAGCCGCAGTCCGGCCCTGCAGCCGCCAGCGGGTGACAACCGCCGTCCGCTCGGTGCGGGTCCTGCGCTGAGCCCGGCGCGGTGCGGAGCGCCCATGCCGCCCCACGAGCACGGGGTGTGCTGAGGATCTCTGACAAAAAGCAGAAGTGTCACCGGAGCGGGGAGAGAGGAGGGGGGGAGAAAAAAAAGAGAGAGAAACAAAGCAAAGCCCGGCGAGGGAAACCATTCTGCTGCCGGCTCCCACGAGAACCTGTGCCTTGCTCTCCGCAACAGCCATAAAATTGCAGGGGAACAAAGGTGGTGTTCTGCGCCGGTGGGGAGGGGTGGGTGAGTGTCACTGCGGGGGGACCCGGCCCGGAGCCCGGCGGCGGGGCTGAGTGGGGAAGTTTGTGCCGCCGGTGCTCTGCCCGTGTGCTTTCTGCTGCTCGTGCTGCAATTCAGATTTAGATCTTTCATGCATTTTATCTTTCCTACCTCCTCCTCCTTTTTTCTCCCCCCTACCCCGTAGCTGCAAGTTTGCTGTCATGCTGGAACTATTCTTCTCTAAGTTGTCCTCTCTCCCGAGTTGGGATCGCCCCCGACACCCCCGGAATCTTTGCAATGAAAGAATGTCCTCCTCTGAATCCAAAATGGGCTCTCTCCTCCCTCCCTGCCTTCTGCCATTATCCTCACGCACCAGCTCTTCCTCTCGCTCGTGGTATTGCCAGCACCGTGGCCTAAGGCCAAGGGAGTTAGACAAAGCAGTCCTTGCAGTCACACATATCGCGTTCGGAGTGATAGGACTGCAGATGGCCCCCTCCTTTCTGGAGCTTAATTCCGAGTAGAACGAGATTGCTTCTCTATTGTGCTGACATCGAATGCCCCCGGCCAGGAGGAGAAACCCGAGGTTTGCTTCCGAACCTGGGGCGAAGGAACCCCCCTCCCCCGTCCTGCAGGGGAGAGGAAAACAGGAAATCTGTCCCTTTTGGCCCGAGATCAGCCCTGCAGAAGCCTCTCCGTGTGAATGCTAAGCGTTGTGGTCTCAGCCGACCGAGGGCTCTGGCCAGCAGTGGATCTCGCAGGGATTTTCCTCTGGGAGGTAACGCCGCTGCCCTGCAGTGCAGGGTTTTGGTGCAGGGCTGTTGGAACCGCGTCGGCTCAGCTCTTGGAGCCGCGTCCTTGCTGCAGAGAGAAGTCCTCTCAAGTTTGGGCTGAGAGTGGCCACTGCAAAATCAGATTTGTTCTGCGCTCAGTGAGTGGCCTGGCTGGATGGGTGGCTGTGCTGTGTTGCACAGAAGCATGTTTGGGATGCACAAACCTGGGCTGAAGCTCTGAGAGAGGGGCTGGCTTGGGGTAGGGCAGTGTGAGGAGGAAGCCTCTTTGAGACTGTGACAGGTCTGGGGATGGCTGCGGGCATGGAAAATAGGGCTGCTCACTCTTTACCTTACACCAGACTCTGGGAAGGGGGCTGTGTTGTCAGAGCAGAATCTGGCACCTGTTCCTCCTGCCCAGGTCGTGCAGCATTTTGCCTGAATTATCCATCCCCTTTGTGGATCCCACACACTGTGCTGATGGAGCCCCATTTAATCCACGCAAATGCTTTCTCTGCACAAGAGGTAAATAGGAGCTCTGTTAGGGACCTGGGATGCTGTGGCTGTACCTTCACATTCTCACCTGACCCTACCGTGTCCCCAGGAACCTCTGTTACCTGTTTTAACATAATATTTATTTTCTTGCATATTGTACTGAATCTTGCAAAGTAGTAACCTGCCTTATATCTCATATTGTTTAATTCTGTTCCTCTGTAAGAGGACCAACCACTGCACCGAGATAAAGCAGAGCATCTCTACCAACTTCATTTGAAGCAGAGGGATTTGCACCAGCTGTGACCAGGTCTGTACTTTGCCTTTTGACTGAGTGGTCACATTCATCGGTCAGATGGGTGCATTCCAAGAGTTGCAGTCAATGGCTCAATGTCCAGTTGTGTTCAGTGAGTTGATGTTCAGTTGTAGTCACTGTCTCAATGTCCAGGTGGAGATCAGGGACAAGCAGTGCTCCTCAGGGCTCTGCAATGGGACCGGTGTTGATTTAACATCCCTGGTGATGTGTACATTGGGATTGGGTGCTCCTCAGTGAGTTTGCCAGTGACCCAAAGCTGCGTGGTGTGGTCAGCATGCTGGAGGTGCTCAAGGCTGGGCTGAATGGGGCAGTAGTCTAAAGATCCAGAAGCCAGCAAGAAGAGCTTGGATATTCCTTTGTAATTTCTCCAAGAAATAATGCCACGTTTCAAGACAAACCCTGTTCCTGTAATAAAGCTTGAAAACTTTTGTGTTTAGGATCTGGAGAAGCAAATTGCAGCAGACTTTGCCAAGAGGAGGGACAGTGCCTCAGCTCGTGGTTAGCAAGCGGTGAGCTGCACAGCAGGTGCTGCCATGCTGAGGACCAGCAGGGCTGTCAGCCTCACCTTGCGGAAGCTTTGTGGTAAAAAAGTGCAAATTCTTACAGAGAGGTGAATGAGAAAAAATTTCACTCATTGGGGCTACAGCTTGCAACTGGGGAGACCGAGGTCGTTCAGTCCTGGGATGTGATGCCCAACATCTTGGCTTATTTCTTTTGAGACTGCAGTGCAAACTTGCATGAGCAAATGGCTTGCTTGTTGCCCTTTATAGACAGCTTAGGTTTCACATTGTCTGTAATGAGGGGCTGCTTTTTTTGGAATGAGAGTACTGGAAAGAATACGATTACAAACAATGCAGAAAGCAAAGTGTTCACGTCTTAGCAGAGGGGATATTTGTTAGGAAATGTAGGTGAGAATTTCAGGTTCCCTGGTCATTTGAAATCTGCATGAAGTTATGAACAGAAAAGAAACTCGCTAAACATGTTTCAGAATGAACAATTTTTCAGTGGACTTGTTTGGACATTTAGGAAAATGGTGTTTTTGGCTTTGTCTACCAGAGTGCTGAGGTTCAAAGCAGTGACTGGCATGGTTTTCACAACCAGCACATTTCTGCGTCATCCCCACCCACCAGTGGGTTGAGTTGCAGGGTGGGTTTGGTTCGTGCTAGCTTCATTCCTCCTGCATAAAAGTAAACCAGAAGCTGTCCTCCAGTTATGCAACTGGTGCTCCATCCTTTCGGGGAACATAGAGGTCCAAACCAAAGGCTGGACAGCTTTGAGCCATATTCGTGATGCAGACACCCAGTCTGGGGGATCAGACTAAATTCCAGACTTAAATCCTGCCCCCTCGCCCCAGCTACATGTGGTGTACACGTACCAAAGGCTTTGATCTTCAGATCCATTCTCATTGTGCCAAATAATTTGCTAATGTAGAAATGTCCTGTCTTCAGTTAGAATAGAAGAACAGCGGGGAGGCAGAGGGACTGTCTTCTGTTTTTCTGATTTTTTTAAAAACAAGAAAGGAAGGGAGGAGGTGGAAAGAGAAGACATAAAACATGACCGTTATCCACATGGGAAGATTAAGTGGAACGGGAGTACTAGAGGAAAGGCCCTGAGTGTGATGGATCAAAAGAGCAAGGCCTCTGGCTGTTACGAACAAGAATGTCCTAGTTCTTGAGAACATATTTATATGTGTGTGTGCTGAATTTTTTTATTTCTAGTGAAATAGTTTTATTCAAAGAAAGGTCTGTTTCTGCCACACAGGCTGTTTGAGGTGGGAAATAGCGGGTGAAAATAAAACTTTCACAGCCAGTCCTGTAAGGAATGTTTTGTGCAGATGAGAACTAGGGCCATTATTTTTAAATTAAAAAAAAAAAAAAAGTCCTTTGGAGGTTGGGGGAGAGGGGGGCTGACAGCATTTTTGCTGTGGGTTGGCATCTTCGTACTGCTCCGTGTGTTGCTTGGCTGTGCAGTAGGTCTGCTTGTATAGACATGCGTGTGGTGTCCCATGGATGGCAGGCAGTTCTCGTTGAGCTTAAGCCAAATTGTGCAGAGGGCTAAGGAATCAAATAATCCCATAGGCAGCCAGAACTCTGCAACTGTGGTTCAAGCTGTGTGCAAATACTGCAGAACGGCTGCGGTAGGTGAGGATGTTGCCTCCCATCCTGTGCTGGAGGATCCTTGCCTTGCAACGTACGTTGTCTGTGCAGCTCAGAACATTTCTCATGTGTTTTGGTGCAAACTGGGCCACTTAGGGCAGAGAAGTTGCATCCTCTCAGTTAAAACATTCCAGCCTGGCCGTCCCAGACAGCATACCTGCAGGGATCTCTTCTTATATACTGTCATATTCTTGAGTACAGACAGTTTGTAAAATGGCAGGAGCTTATACATGCCATTTTATAGGACCTTGCAAAGTGCAGAGTTATAGAGAAACGCACATCCAGTGGGGTTAGCTCTTTACTTAAGTCAGTTCTACATGAGGAACTGGGCGAGGTGAGTAGCTGTTTCTGATTTTGCTTTGCTGTGTCTGTGAGAGTGAAGCAGAGTGGCAGCTGAGTGCTGTGGCCACCACAGAGGTGTCCCTGTGGACATCTGCTGGGTGTGGATCAGGTGGGAGCACACACGTTCCTGCCCCCGCTGCTTCCTTGCGGGGTGCACGGTAAGCTGCTTTTCCAGTTAGCTTTCCAGCAAGCAACAGCAGTAGAGTTAAGAATTAAGACTAGCAAATTGGCATTGCTGCTTAGGCTTGGAAACGGTAGAGAAGAAACTGGATGGATCTCTGCAAACCTGTCAGAAATTGATGGGGAGATTCCTGGTCCGAGGGAGTCCGGGGAAACAAAGGTTGGTTCTCGATCCTTTGTCTTGCAGGGCTATCACTGGAAGGGAGAGATTTTGACCAAAAAAAAAATCTCATTTCTAGTTGCTGTATTGTTACACCTCATCTTAATTAATAAAGAATTATGTTGATTAGCAAGAAACTCACTGTATTTTTGTGGGGAAAAGAAAATGCCTCTGTCAGTCTTCCGTGTGAACGCAGAAATAAAAGACATTGTTGGCACAAGAATAAATGAGTATATAAAAGGTTTTGTATACGTTTAATTAGGAAAGTGGAGGCAGGAAAGTGTGTACATTAAATTAGGTTTAATGCAGCAGCAAGCGCTAAGACAATCTGGGAGGTGATGCAGGGTGTCACTCGAATTCAGTACCAGCACACTCCCTTTTCGCTTCTGTCAATTCCTAACTGTCTTGTCTCCATTGTTACTTTAACATGAGAGAGCAAGCCTCAATTTAGATCCCCCCTCCTTTTTTTCTCTCTAGTGAATACCTAATCATCAAACGGATTTTTGACTGGGTCTTGGCTCTGAGGCTTGTTGGCCTAATTTTTCTTCCTAACTGTAACAGCAATAGCTGGTGATTTTTAATTGTTATTATTATTATTTTTTTAATCTGCAGTGTACAGGATGTTCAGGCATGCAGATGTATTTCGGGTTAATTGACTAATAGTCATCTGAGACCCAGGGCTTCTCTTTGAGATTAACATACAAAGTGATAGGTCAGAAAGCCTAAGGTCCATTACCCCGTGAGATAATAATATCCCCGCAATTAATTTCATTTTCATGATTGCATCATCTTAAATTGAGGTGAAATCCAGGATTTTTCATCTTTCTTTCCTCCAGCAGAGTTTGGCTGGCACAACTTCTGGCCTGGGCGTGTGGAGCTGGTGCCATGGCCAAGCCAAATCCTTCCTTTGTTCTCAGGGCCTGCTGCTGCTGATAAAGTGGTCGGCGCATGGCATTATGTCTTATTACATTTTTGATGCAGACTGCAAAGAAACGGGTAAACTCACCATGGTTACCACGATCTGTCACTTGGCAGGGCACGCCGTACTCAGCAATGGCCTCTAGTGTCTGCTGCACAGCTCTGCATAGCATGGGTACAGCAGACAATAAGCACCCAGCTGTGGAGCAGCACCAGGTAGGGCCCTGACTGCTGACTGCGGGCAGAAGCGACGTCCCGGCTCCGGCGGTGGCTTCTCCCTCATTGCTGCCTGTTGAAAGTTCTCCTTTGCTTGTGTAACCCCCGTGATGAGTCCTGCTGCTGTCCACTGCAGCACCTTATGTGTGCAAAGTGTGGTTCTGCCCAGCCTCGCTGCTTTATCTTGCTACATCATGTTTCTAGCAGAGTTTTCACTTCTCTGGACCTACCCTGCTGTGTTATTTCATCCAAACGAAGCACACATCATTTAAATTCGCATAACCTCAAACAATCACTAATTATCTGTACTATTTCATCATTAGCCAATGATGTGCTGGTGAAAACGGTCCTGTTTTCTGGTCTGCGTGGGCTGCAGCTGTGGGGTAAGCTGTTGGTGAGGACTGTTGAGTGGCCAAAGCAGGATTCCTGAGCCTGGCCATCCGAGTCCTTGCTTGGAGCCACTTTGGAGCTTCCAGGTCCTGTATGCATGGTGCTTGCAGTAGCAGCCTGGGAACAAGTCTTTACAGGATGCACCTTTTGTTTTATTCTATGGGAGCAGAAATCGCTTGAGACTGTCTTTGCTTAATTGAGGTAATTAAATCTTTCTACCTTGCAGCACAAAGGCTTCGTTAATGTTTTTGAAGCATTTTGAAATCACCGGAGGAAAGATGCTGCTTGCTGTTGTGTCATGTTTGATAAGTGTTGAAATTTCAAGGCATCTGGACTTGAAATATTGGCTGAGCTGTAGGTACAGAAACCTTGCCGTTGTGCACGCACAGAGGGAAGGGCTGCCTGAGAGCACAGCTGACAACTGTGGTGTTCCTCCGCAGTGCAGGAGCCCTACTCTGTGGGTGTGTTGTAATGTTTTTGTTGTTTGTTTTTACTGTACTTCAGAGGGATGTGACAATTAACTCCGCATGAAACCTTAGCAGTACAGTGCCATAAAATTTAACAGCTTGGTTTAGATTAGTTTAAGATAAAGATAAGCCTTCCTTTTTTCAAATGGACATTGTGAGCAGCCCAGTTCACCCTCATTGGGATTTCACATCCAGTTAACTAGGTAGGATGAAGAGCAAAGGTACCACCACAGTGATGCCTTGTGATACATTCCGAAGTGGAGAGTTCCCAACCTAGGAAGAGTCTGTTCCACTGTGTTCAGCAGAGCTTTTCACAATGTAACTACTGGCTTTCTGTTTCTTGGTGAGGAGAAACAGAGAAAGAAATCTCTTGCAACTTCTAAAGGAAGCTGGTGGTTTACATGGTTCTGAGCCATGGTGACTTTTATCAGCAGTTTAATTTAGGTTCACATGAAAGCTGGTGAATAAGATCCCTTCCTCTAATGAAGGGCAGTGGGGAGTTTTTAGTGAGGAATTCTGCAAAGGGAAGATTTTCAGGCAGCAGGAGGTCTGAGTCTGTGCCTGCAGGCAAGGAGAGCAGCACCAGTGGGTATGGGGGCTTTTGACTGCAAGAGTGAAAAAGAGCAGCTGAGTTGAACGCTGCCTTAGCCCTGAGTGTGCGGTTCATCACCAGCCCGTTAAAGCTGTTGTAAAATGGGCAGCAGAATTAAGCCCTCCAAAAGAAAGCTTGATATTATTTCTCAGTAACAAATTGTTACCATAGTGGGGTAGTGAAGTGTCTTGGTTTCTTATTTATGAAGTAGTTATTCAGTGATTGCATTGGTAGAGTCTGTTTCTTTTAGCTGAACCATGATCCAAAGAGATGTTTTTTTTGCCTTTGATTTACTTATGTAGCACAGTTTGACAGACAAAAGATGTTTGATATCTCATAAAGAAGAATAACACTTAGCAGTCTTCACGTCCGATGTCATACAATGAGCAGCAGATCTGATAGACCTCAACTGACTGTTCTCTATGAATAGTTTTGGCATCAGCTGAAAATAGTACTGAGGATAACTTGCATTGACCGTGTGATGGCACTTTGAGTTGCAAAATTGCTTTCAGATAACTTGCACTGAAAAAGTAAAAATAGCACGGGGCGTTAGACTCATCTATGTGGAATGTATATATGCAAAAATAGGGCTCCTTAAGATTTAGTTTGTCTAGGCAGAACAACTTGTCATGTTACACTGCTTCACTTTTAGACAAACAATTTGCACTGATAAGGTTGCAGGCTGTGCTATTTTCAAGTGTACAGCAAACATTAGGGAAGCATTAATTTATCTGTTAGTAGGAAATAGTGTGGCTTTGGCATTAGCTGGCTTAGAGCAAGGTGAGAGTTCACAGCTTTAGAAAAGAGGAAAGCCATCTAAAATGTGTCCCCGTGTAACCAACTCATCCATCTGCAGATAATAACAAATATTTCTTCTTTTTTCTCTACAGCTGGGAGCGTTCACTCTCCCTCCACAAGTATGGCAACGTCTGCACAATACAGACAGCTTATAAATGACTATGGGCCCCCATCGCTAGGGTACACACAAGGGATACAGGTATGGCTCTGCTCCTTGTTTTTTCTTTCACCAGATCACTGACCCTATGCTTGCACAGGATCGTGGATGGTGGCCTGTAATCTGAGGTGTTCCTCCCTCTCACCAAGGTCTGAAATCAAACCCAAATGGCAAACTGATTCATCACACATATCTTGGGATCAAATTAGACTAAGCGGTGTGCTGAGTGAGATTAGTTACTAATTAACTGTTAGTCCCTTCCCTTCTGAGTCAGTGAACCATGTCTTGAGTTATGTTCTGGTAGCAGGGGCTGTTACATGCTTTTAAATCGTTAGAAAAGTAATAGTCCTACACCTTTAACTGTTTTCCCTTGGACAAACTGCTGATTTAAGATTGACAGTCTCACGAAGTGTGTTACAGACATACCTGTGGGCTGGCAAACTTTCTGTGAAATCTGTTTACCACTTAATAGGATTTCCCCTACTGTATGGGCAGTTTTGTTTTATCTGCTCCTCATTCTCTCTAATTTCTTCACAAAATATACATCTGAACACTGATAGAGACAGAAAGAGAGTTCAATAAGTAGTTCTCATTTTGCTGTTTTTATAGGACTGTTCTGACTTCTGTTTCACCTCAGGCTCCAGTCATGGAGCTGCATCTTCCTACCCGGCTCCACTTTTGGAAGGGCACATAGCATTGTGTCCAGCTGTAGCAGCAAAGGCAAAAAGAAAATCATGTTTATAGAGCAAACCTGAAAACTTATTTTTTAAAACAGTGGCTTCCTGGGGTATTCAGTGAATTTCCAGGTGCTGTTTGTTCTAATTGTTTTGGTTTTAGTAGTGTTTAATTGAGATTAATCTACTTCCAACTACAGGGTACCAGCAGCAGTCAAGTACCGCAAAGCAAATATGCAGAACTTCTAGCTATCATTGAAGAATTAGGAAAAGAGATCAGGCCCACATATGCTGGGAGTAAAAGTGCGATGGAGAGGCTAAAACGAGGTAATGTTTAAAATACACATATTTTTGAAGTATCCCATACTCTTTGTGTACTGGCTACTTGTAGGCTGCTTCATAACAGTGGTTTCCCTTGCATGGAGGCAGCTGTATTGAGCTTGTTGTTAAACTGATTGTATTAATGAGCAACTAGAGCTCTGGTATACTCTATTATTGCTGTATTTAATAGTAGCCAAATGTGCTCAAACCTTGTTTTAGAAGCCTTAAGTTGTCAGCTGGACATGTTCTGCTAGATTCTTGGTGACTTGCTTGTCCCTTTAACTGTTTCTTCTCTCTAACATCCAAAATACATAACCAAACATTGTTTTCATCCTCTGATAAACATCACTCACCTCCTTGACCCAAAAGCCCTTACTGAAAGGTTTAAGGAAATATTACTTTGTGTTACGTTGCACTGAGGCTGGTGGAGAGAACAGTGGGGGAAAAATATAGAGGGTGTTGTCAGTGAAGACTGTTGAGAGTGAGATGTCAAACACATACTCCTCCTCTGCGTAGTATTGGGCCACTTAGACTCCATTACCTGTTTCAAGTGGATGTCATTAGGAGTCTGCTTCTGAGGGACGTAGAAGCTTTTAGGTCTGGCTGATGAGGTCTCTTCAGCTTTGCTTAGTCAGCTAAAAGAGGTCACATAAATGCCCTTTCCTTTGCAGTGTAAAAGAAACCCCTGCATGCCCTGCTGCTTACATCAGCTTGACATTGTCCTCTGCAAGGGACGTGCAAGGGATATTTCTGAAGGAGCAGTGGGACATTCCGCTGCTCCTAAAATGACCCTGAATGCCACCTACAACGGATGTGCTGGCATTTCTGTCCTTTACCAATACATGTAGTCACCTTTTCTTCCCTTTCTTTAGTCCTTGTGCTCACTCACTCAAACCTGAACGGGAGTGTTACCGTAACAGACTAACATCTCACCACCTTGAAAATCCCCCTTATGCTCACCCAAGACTACAAAGCTTTATTTAAGGCTCAACCATTATGGGAGAGTAATATATCTGCCATGACATGCAATAAAATGACTAGTAGCTGTTCTGGGAAAGGATGCAATAAAGTCTGCTGATGAGTGGTAAGTGGAATCTAGCCCAGCTAAAATCAATGTTGCTGGAGTCTCTCTTTATTGCATTGCTGGAGTCAGTATTAATAGATCATGAATGGCAATAGGCTAATGGGGACAACTTGAGAGAGAGCAGGAGAGATACAGAACTGTTCAGAGAACATCAGTTGGGTGAGGAAACGTTGTTTTGCTACTTCTTGCACTGAGTATTGATTTGTTTGCTAATGTAGGCTTAAGATTCAGTGCTGCCACTGTAACTGACTTGCAAATGATGCAAAAAATCCACAATACATACTTTTTGCTGCCATCTTTTGGTCACGAAGATACCTCACTTTGCATTTTAGGAGCTATATGGCTGAAGGAGCATGTGCAAGTGTGAGAGCAAAAGTGAGTGAGGGTAACCACGTGACGGCAGCCTCCATGGCCACGTGGAGGTTACTGCTGAATAAAGTCCCTGTCCTCTGCTCCATCTGCTCCTAGGGACAGAGGATACTGACCTCTAAAATTGGCCAAATTCCCAGTGTTCTACATAATTCAGGGTACTTCTGCTGCATAAACTGGGCATCCTGCCACCAGATCCAGGTCTAGTATACTGCTCTGAGTATGCGTTTCTGCCTCCCACAGCTGTAGGAGGATGCAGCTTTACTTGTCTGCATTGATTTAGCCCTGAGCAAGGCCTGGCACCCATCACGTCCCCAGTCAACAGCTGTGATCTGGGCTAGCAGCCTTCTAGAGACAGAATCCATTACATCTAAAAAGAGATTAAATCTCTTCTATTGCCTTATTGTCATTTCTTCACCTTGTTAAGGAGCATGACTGAGCAGAGAAATCACCTCCTATCTTTTCCTGATAGTAAAATATAACCTTGTTAGTTGTAGAAAAATCTGTCTGTCTCCCATTGTAAAAAATCTAAATTGAGCTCCGTTCTTTCAGCAGCTCTGTGAATGTGAATCTAGATTCAGTTCCACAATTAAGACTCGAGGTCCATATTGCTAGAACTCAAGGCAGCAGGATTCTTAGTGGAAAATTCCACATAATGTGTATCAGAGTAGATATGGCAGCATGTAAAACAGTGATGATTTATACTGGGAGCTGAGCCAGTTAGGAGGTACCTCTATGCACATGACATTACAAAATTTCTCTCATACAACTTACATTTAGGCAGTATTATGAAGGCTTGGATCTTGATGCATCCTCTTGTAGAATTATTAGTCTGAGGCATTAATTAAGGCTCTTAGGCCTTGCTGAAATGACTCCCTAAATAAGTTCAGACATTTTTCACCCCACAATACCAACATAACTGCCAGGTTGATAAGATTTTTTTTGTTCTGATTAGGTTTCTGATTCTAATTAGGCATAAACTGCACATTACAATGTACCTGTCACTGCAGCCCTACAAAGCTCGTAATGCTCCAATTCCTTGTTTGATCCATTTTCAATTCCTAACACCAGTTTGGGAAAGCAAACTTCTTCAGCAGTGGCTGACGTTAGGGCAGCGAGGGCTCTCTCCATTTTCTGTGTCACGCTGTGGTAGCCTTGGAAACTCGGCAGAAACACATAAACCTTTCTGTGAACTGTCACTGCAAATGTCACCTGAGTGAGATAATTTAAAATATGTCCAATTCTTTTGCAGGCATTATTCATGCCAGAGGATTAGTTCGGGAATGCTTGGCTGAGACCGAACGAAATGCAAGATCCTAGCCCACAAATGCAGTTACAAGATTTTCCATCTCTTAATGAAGCAGAAGTAATGCCTACTCATTCTGACTCTTGAAACATTCAGACAAATTCCTTTATTTTGAAGGTTTTACCTTTCTTTTTTGCCCTTAAAAATGTATAGTGAAGAATGACAAAACAAGGATTTTTCAACTTGCTGAGGGTTGGCATTTTGTAAAGACACTAAAACTCCCTAAGACGTTTCTAAACCATGAAAACTGAACTGCATGCAGAGGAATGCTCTCTCCTAGGCTATATTTCAGTTCTCTTCCTATCCAGCCACAATCCCGTTGTTGTTGGTTTTTTTTTTATCCTTTTCACTATATCAACTTAATCCCAAACTGTCAGTCTTTCAAAGTTTGACATAAGCTGTGAGGACTTTTTTTTAATAAATGCAGAATAGCATGCTGTACTTAGTAGTCTGCTATGCCACAATTTGCCATACAGCATAGACCCTGCTTAGAAATAATAACCTTCTCCTCCTCTTACTTTCCTTTTTTGTTCATTTTGCATAAACATTTGCATGACTATTAGTGCTTTGAAGTCCATTTAAAGTGCATGAATAATATGGAAAATAGGGAAGCCTATTAAATAATAACAAGGTTCTGGAAAGCTAATTTCTACATTAAGGCTGGAGATTTCAGTTTTAAGTTTGCAAAAAAAAAAAAAAAGAAGAAGAAAATTCTGGATAAATTACTAAAACTTATTTGCATCTTTGTATGTATTTATTACTTGATGTAATAAAGCTTATTTTCATTAACAGTTTGTATTAAGACTATCTACAGTCACTTTGATCAGATTCTCACCCCACGTATGAAAAGCAAAGGTTTAACCTTCGTGCAGGAGGCTCAAATTCAGGAAGACAAGGGAATGGGCCTGCAAATTTTTGGTCTATTTTCCATTGAAGGTACAGTCCTGCTGCAGTAGATTTCTGTCAGAGGATGGTATTGTTGCTAGTAGTCTACCTTGCTTTCAAAGTACATGTGACAGCTTGGGTTCTTGAAGCTGTGTGCCTTTGTTATCAAAGGTCAGAATGCAGTTAGCCTGGGAGGGTTCTGTCAAAAATTAGAGAAGGTCTGGTTAAGCAATTAATGACTTGGCAGTATTAAAATAGGAAAGGATACTTCACTAGTGGCTCTGAAATAACAGTAACAAAGGAAAAGCAGATGTATGTAGTTGCATGAAATGGGAAACTGCCAAAGTGAGTGAAGATATTAAAATGACCAAGCTTAACTGCAGCACAGCATAAACATAACAAATAAGTGTAGTTTGTGATAGTACAATCAAATCTAAATATTACGGAAAATGGGATATCTGGAATATTAATTCATATGGAGCTACGAATACCTGGAGAGACTACTGCATTAAGAAAAGCTAATTACTTCACAGCTCAGATGAACTGGGCTGTGCTGTCCTGGCAGGCAACTTCTAAAACATTCTGTTCTTTATCTGTAAGATGTAATACTACCTCTGAAAGGGCCTGATGAGCCCTCACTTGCAGGAATGCCTGCCTTCCCCCACTCCTCAATGACACTCATCATCACTCCAGGTAAGAGCTGTAAAGCTACTGTTTAAAATTCCTTCAGAATTGAGAGAGCTGGAGCATTTGTGCAGAAAGTTCAACCAGCAGATCTGAAGGAGACAGTCAGTGACTGGTGGTGTTTTTCTCAAGTCTGTGTACTCGATCACAGTATCACAGAGCAGCTTTTTCATGTCTCACCTAACCCTGATCACTTTATGAAGGATTTATGTCAGTGTAGGCACTGTCTCAGTAAGGATGGAATGTTAAAACCTGTAAGGAATGTTCTTATGTTCTGGAACTCCTATGAAATAGTGTAAGGTATCATTGCAGGCAGAAACTCAGCAGAAAAAAGATTCCCAAATACAAGTAATGAGATGATGGCAGACAGAAGCAAGAACACATTGTGCTTTAACTCTTCAATTTTACTGTAAGAGCAGCTCAATATTTCAGTTGTGCTCACGAAGCCCATTGTTATACGTCAGTCAGAAAACTATGCACAGGTATGACAAACTTCTCCCTTACCCTACCAGAGCCAGTCAGTATTTCATGTTTGTTCCCTCTCCAATTGTAGCATCTCTTTAAAATGCTTTTTCCTTTCTAGATTTTCCTTTGCTCTTCTTTTTTTCTCTTGCTTCTTCTTCTCTGATGCTTTAATCTCTTTAAAAACATCACTGTCTTCACCCTTGTAGAAGAGGTCCACCTTTTCCTGCAGGATTTCTCTGGCTATCTTTCGATTCTTCTCCACTGATCTTGTTTGATGGCACTGAAGAAATACAGTAGGACATCTTTATCACAGTGTTCACCTGTTTTTCTGTTTTCCTGCTAAAACTTTATATCCAGATAGCCCCACTTTATTTCTCTCTTACCCAAACCTGCTTCTTGACGAGATCCTTCACGTATACATAAACTCTTCTGTGACAACTGCACTGGGATTACGACCAACTATAAAAGGAAACTTGGAGAACACCATGCAGCCCGTTGTCTTCATGAAATAAAACACAATTACCTTCACTACAATCCCGGATGGAACGTGCTTCAAGACAACGCAGTTGCTCGTCTTGTTAGTGGCCTGACCTCCTGGGCCATCGCCCCTCACAAACTGCTCTTTCAGCTCTGCCTCGGTGAGCTCCACCAGATGGAAGGAGCTCCTCTTTCCGGCTGCCCACAACAAGGGCCCCCAGCTCAGGGACAGCTGCCGCGTCCTCTGTGCCCACGGCCTCCATATCGCTGCGCTGCGCTCCCTCAGGGTGAACGTGAAGGTAAGTAAGCTGGGAACACTCATACAGAAAGGAGGAGTTTCTCTGCAATGAAAGTTAAAACGTAGCTAAGGAAATCAACACGGTTTTAATGAAGCTTGTATTTGCAAGTACACATGTCTGCTTGGGGGCACTAGAAGGTGATTTTTACTTTTAACTGCCCAAAAACATGCAGAAGAGAAACAGCAACAGTGCCTAGCGCTGAAGCGGGCTGCAGCTCGGCTGGAAATCGAGACCGACGGCTCCGGGGAAAGGTACGTTCCGCCACTCTGCACCCGCTAATGGAGACTGCAGCTACACGAGAACCCCGGACGTGCTGTCACGCATCAAACCGAGCGACGGGACCCGAGCGGAGGCCGTAACCCGGCCCAGACGGCCGCAGGAACCCACAGGCAGCCCCGCCACTCACCTCAGGGCTTCGGGCCGAGCGCCATACTGCGCATGCGCATTTCCCTGCGCACACGGCCCTACGCGCACTTTCCGTCACGTCTGCACATGCGCAGCACTTGGAGGCGGGGATACCACCCGGCTAATTGGCACTCTCCAGAGCCAATCGCTACGCAGAGAGTCCTTATGCACGCCCCCACACTCTCTACCAATCAGGCTGTGGGAGCCGTCCGGCGCGTAGCCGCAATAGCCAATGCCCTGGCGGCGACGTGCGTCCTTTCCCGCTCAGCCAATCCGAGCGGAAGGCGCGTCCTGGCGCGCGCACAAGATATCCAATCAGCGTGTGGTCTCTTCGCCGCAGCGCCCCTCCCCGCCCCATCGCGTTCGAAAGTGGGCCGCCAATCGCCGGGGAGGAGGAGGGAGCCGCGCTTGTTTATCGCTGAACGGTTCCCGAGCAAAGCCGCTTCTGGACGCCTTCCGGAGGGCTCCTAGCAATGCGGGTAGGCACCGGATGAGCCCTGAGGGCAGCTGGTGAGGTGAGAGTCCGGCAGCACCGCCGCGCTTGGCTGCATCTCAGTGCCGCGAGGCCGCCTGCACCACGCCGCCCCTTCTTCGCAGAGTGGCAGTGCTTCCAGCCAATCAGAGGCGGCGGCGCCGTCAAACATCCCGGAACGCGAGGGGCAGTAGCCAATGGCAGCGCGGGGGTGGGGTTTCGGCGTGAGGAGAGGCGGAGTGGTGGTGGGGTGGGGGGCCCTCGGCCGTGAGGGGACGGAGCCCGAGGGGCCACGGCGGGTGAGGGTGCGGGGGGGCTCGGGGTCTCAGGGCCTGCGGCGGGGGAGGGGGAGGGAATGGGGCATCGCTGGAGACAATGGGGCACTTATTGGGTGGTGAGAGGGGGTGCAGGACCCTGAGGGGACAGAGAGAGGGGCCACTGTGAGGGGGACGCGGGGGTCCGACGGAGGGCCCGGCAGTAGGCGCTTTGTGCGGAGAGCGGGGCAGGGCCGCGGTGCCCGGGGCTGTGCTGTCATCTGGAGCCACGCTGGTGAGTTAGATGCCTCCCGGCTAACTTAATCCTCCTTCTCCGTGCGGGGGCTTGGCAGAATGAAGGCTTATGCTGTGCTATGGAAACAGTAGGTGACACCTGAGCTGCTTCTCGGCCCTGTTAGAACTCCCTTTATGTTTATATGTATTTACTGCGGGCAGGCTTCTAATGAGGTTATGAAACGAGTTAGTGTCACAGCTAAGGCCCACCCATCTGCTGAGATAGATAGAGCACCCGTGATCTCAGCCTGGGGTGTCTGAGAGAGTCCCCCCCCCCCCCCACCTCAGCTGCACCTCTCTGCATGATAACCTTCATGTCCTCCGTGCTCCTGGCTGTGGCAGAAAGAAGAAATGATGTTTTCCCCTTCACTTCCATATATCCCAGGAAGCTCTGTCAAAGGGATGTGTGTATCTGTGATAACTTCCTTCCACTTCTTGCATTTTAAGCTGTACTCTGAGGAGTTCAAGTAGCAATCTGCCAACAAAGCATTTTACTGTGGCCTGCTTCGCTTTAGCAGTAGAACAGATTAATTGGACAGTTGTCCAGCAGTTTCTTTTTGGTAGAAATGAGTTTTTACGCTTCCAAAGCTATCAGTGTGAGATGTGCTGCTGTACGTACAAATAATGGAAGCTTAAATCCATGAAAGTCAGCAGCGTGTCCTTGTAAACCCCGTAAAGAATGGCTGAGCTTTGAAGGCATTGGGCTGCTGCAAGGCAACGGGGATTTATTCTCTGTATTACCACAGGCTGCTAGGATGACGTTTCTTAATGCCTCCTTTTGTTCTTCTACAAAATGATCATAAGGTTTTTCTGCAGTGTTAGGGCATGGGATGGATTCACTAGGGCACAGGAGATGCTGAAGTAAGCACTGTAGAACAACTGATTAATGTACGTATTTCAGGTTTTTTGTTCTTGATGAACATATGGAAACTGGAGGCATACTTAATGCTGCTATTCTTGTAAACTGCTGCTTGGAGTGCTGCAAGGCCAAAACACAAGTATTTTTTATATGTGTATTTATGATGTGGGATTTGGGTTTTTGCTTAATTGGTTTAAAAAAAAATCTCAAGCAGTTGTAATGCTTTTTGAATTAATGTGATGCAGTAATAATGAAACAAGCGTTCTGTGTGGGGGGGAAAAAAAGAAAAAATGGGCCTAATATCAAGCATGCAACCATCTATGCTCAAATTGAGCAGCTGCAGTCTAGCTCAGTAGTTTTGATTCTGTTTCCTGGGAAGGGCACAGAGCCTCTTCCATGGATTCTAATGGATTGAGAATAGGCCCTTACCTTTTAATTGCGCTCCACAGAAGGCTCAAAAACTGTCTGTGGAGCCCCAGATTTGAAACAAACCCACAAAACCCACACACCTGTGCTCTACCTGCAGTGTTTTGGTTCGGTTCCCCTCCTTATAGCCCTGTCTTGTGTGGTGGGAATCTCCTCTAGACTTGTAAGAATCACAGCAAATGCAGTACTGACTAAATAGCAACCTTAGCAAGCACAGATTGGGGCAAGGGAGAAAAGTTCTTGGAATGCTGCGTGTTCTGGGGTGGTTTGACTGAAAGAACTGCCTCTTCAATCCAATTCTGCAAAGTCATTTTTATTAATTTATTTTTAATAGGAGAGTGATATTTACTTCTTTACGTTTGCAGGGTATAATCATACTTGGATCTAAGATATGGAAAGTCATGATTCGGTGAATGCTGTGCAACAGATCTCTTCATCTTCTGCAGACTCTGATGTCAGCAATACCCACGGCTCTGTTTGTAACTTGAATTGTAACAGGTAGTGATACGATGGAGGAATTCCTAACATTTTTGATATTTTTGCTTTGTGTAGATGGTGTGCTTGCTAACATTGTTACCATGGTGGCACTGCAATATATTTCAGGTTTTTTACAATTGCAGATAAAATGCTTGATGAGAAAAGCCTCATTGAAAGAAGTGCGAAATCATCCTTAAAAACTTATTAACTTCTGTTGCCTCACGTCTCCTTGAGTGGAGGAGTGGGGAAATACTCTTGGCCAAGTTAGAAGGGATTATTCTTTGTAAAGACCGTGTAGTATGTTAAGTCATTTGTAGAATACAGTGCCTTAGAAAAAGGGAATTGTTTTTCCATTCAGTGCCTGAGGTATTTCCACTGAATAAGGAGGTCAAATACAGAGTAGTGGCCCACGTGTCAGATCAGGAGAGGTTCTTTTTGACTTGCTGTAAGAACTGCAAGTTGCTTACCGGTGCAGCTTCTCAAAACGAGGCTGTAGCGCTGAAGTTTGTAACTCACTGTTTCACAGCAGTTTGGCATTTTCTTGAGCATCCTCATTCTTATGAACACATCACTTTTATTTTTCAGCGTGATTAGGATCACAGTGTAAATTAAGCACGTAATTCTTTGATGGTTCTGTAGCGTCATTGTGGCCACTGTGTCAGACAGCTGCCGCAGTAAATAATTGAAGTGTTTTTCCTTGTGTTTCACTAGGAGTCCCTCGGCCAATCCCAGTGGAGTTTCTGGTTACTCAGGGAATACCAGGTCCTCCTTAGTTGCTGCTTCTGTTGAGCTGCTTTCCTCCTACATGCGAGATATTGAGCACAGTGGGAATGCTGACTCTGAAACTGTGAAGAACTGTGAGGTACTTGTTAAGGTTTATTGAAATAGAAATGACTGTATTAATGTATCAGCTCTGCATTTTGGAAGACAGATCTTACAGTGGTAGTGTTTAGCAGTAAGGGATTATGTAAGTGTCCTTTAATGGGGCAAATCCACTTACTATGCTGTGGTCATATAGATGGATTTTGTTGTGACTTTTTGTCTCATGTATGAGTGTTTTGCAGTAACACTACTGGTGCAAATGTTTTCTTTTCAGTGTTAGGATAAGGATTCCAAGTTTTTTGAACTAAAAACTTTAAACCTTTAAAACTGCAGCACTTCAAGCTGAAGTCTGAAGTGATCCTGGAAATGAGTTGATTTTTTTTTTTTCTTCGAAAAATGTCTCTGTTTCCCTTGTATCATTTCTTCATTTAGTTTGTAAAGAGGTGTAGATTATTAGTTTTTCAGAGTAGGAACACAGAAGTAGTTATTTATGTACAGTAAGCTAATTTGCTCAAGCCCTTTTTTACATGTTTTTCCCTCTTTTAATTTATATTTGATCATTATTTTTAGCCTCCGTAGGGAACATCAAGTTTCCACACCACGGGCTTATTCTTGCAGAATTCTTGAGCTTTCTGGCTGTGGTCCAATAAAATGTCTTCTGACAGATGCTTAATTTGGTGCTCTTTAACAGATCCAAGGAAAGAATGTAGATGTCTGTGTCTGTGTTCTCTGTCCTAGGCTTCAACATTACAAAAATTCGGCTGTACTTTCCTGCTGTCTGTTTCTGCTTTTAAGTCATTCAACTTAAGTAGAATAACTCCTTTCTCGTATTGAATTTTTTTTTAATCAAACTTAATGGCAGACACGTACTATCTTTCTGTGTAGAAGGATCTTTTTCTTTCTGTGGATGTGTTATTACCGTCTCCTTTGACTGAGGCAATAGGGGACTGCATGTATTGTGGGGTACACAGCCACAGTGCTGTTGTGAAAAGTTTGTATGATGCCTAGCACAGAAGTATAATATTTCAAAACCATTGTGTAGCTAGAGTGAAAGGTGAGAGGTGCAACATGATCACGCTTTAATTGTTTTACTTTGTGATTAAATAGGCAAGGTGGCTACAGCTGTTGAGACTGGTAGAGAAACAATGCCAGGAACAAATAGTTGCCCAGCAAGAACAGTTCCACCATCAAATCCAAGTAAGTAAAGATTTATTCATGTAGATAGGTTAGGCTGAATGTTTCTTTTTTTTTTTTTCTTCCTTTCCCTACAGTCTGGCCTCTGGCACTTCCCAGCCTTTCCCATGAATGTGCTGGGCCTGTAATTCAGGCTGGTAGTGGATATCTGGATTGCCAGTTTACAGGATGAAAATTTGAGGTAGTCATGGCTAATTAAAAATGTAACTGGTGGGAACCATTTCAGCAGTGAAATTTCTTGGCTTATTTATCTGTCTTCACAAGCATATGATTTTGAATGCCCTCGTGATAACTGGACGTTTTGGGCACAAGCTCTTTTTAGTTACTGTATCATTTTGAATCTTGAGGCAGTGCAGTTTTCTTCTCACCAGAAAATGCGATTTCCTCATCTCGACAATGTATAGCATAGGAAAAAGCATTTGCTGTAATAGCTGAACACCTATTTCACCTTTTAGTTCACCATTCTCCTTTCTGAGAATGAAAATTGTCCCACATGATGGTTCACATTTTTGCAGAAGCATAATTATAAATTAAGCCAGAAGAAATGTGTGTATATATATATATATATATATATATAAGAGACAGCATTGTGTAAATACATAATACTTAATGTCTTCATCATTTTGGTTGCTGTTTTTCCCTCCCCTTCTGCCCTCTACGCTAGTAGTAACCAACAGTTCCTGAAGTGAGTTAACAAGAGGTACTGTCCTTTTATCCTATCTCCTGTTTCTCCCCTTCTGCCTTTTTTTCTTTCCTCTCCCACTCTGTTGGTTTTGTCTCACCAGTGTTTCCTTACCCTGTATTTCTTCCCTCTGAATGTAGTGGTTTGATTCACGTGTTGCTTATGGTAGTCTTGACTAATGTGTTGGCTTTGTTGTTTTTTGTCTTTATTAATAGGAAAGGATACCTCTGGAAGAGTTTAGATTTTGGTATCAGCAGGGACTTAGCAGCTGTGTGAATTACCACACTAAATACAAAGATTAATGACTATAATTTAATTTCAGTTGTATTATAAACCAGATGGAGCTATTCCTAACAAACCAGTATGCAGGTGACCTAGTGGAAAACAGGAAATTCAACACATTCTAATAAGAGTAATAGACAAAATTAATAACCCTTAGTGACAAACATTAAATGTCAGCAGAGAATCTCATCTTTTTTTTTTTTCCCAACAGCTCTTTCTTCCCTTTTTTTTCTCCCTCCCCATCCTTTTTCAATAGAGTTAAATCACAGAATTAAGTCACAAATGGCTGCTGCAGTTGTGACCGAAATCACCAAAAACCTTCATGATGGCAGAAACTTCATCCCTGATTTTCTTTTTTTCATTGAAAGACTGAGCTGAAATTGAGTTGATTGTAATGCAAGTCTGTCAGACATGCCGAGCTTCATTCTGACTAGCATTACATGTGGTTTCTCTGAAATTAAGCCTTTCTTATTATGTTGGCAACTTCCTTGGCAAAGGGCACCGCCATGGACACTGGCACGAAGGCTTTTTGTAGCCCTTGCCAGAAATTTAGTTGTTTCAGTATAACACTGCAGAACTGTAAGCCAAACAACAAAAACCCATACCCACCCCACCATCTAATACACTAAAATAGCTCTGTGTAGGCATTGCACACCAAATAACCTGTTAGATCTCTTCAAGTGATCTCATAGGTTTGCTCCACTCTCAGATGCCAAACCAATCAGTTATTTTGAAGCCAAGTTTTATGTAAATAATCTTACAGAGGTACATTATTCCTATTAGTGTAACAGAGTAATGGTTTATATTTCCATTAAAGCATCCTTGCAATCTTTAAAATTGTAAATCCAAATTATAAATTCTTTTGGACTTAAATTTAGCCGAAGACTTCATCCACTTCTCATGGCATACCCAGATGACTTGTATTTCTTTAGGTGGCTGGTGGATAACTGGTGTTCTAAAGGCATGCAGCCAATATGTGCATGCACTGTTTTTTGCTCTGATAAATGACTGCTGAGAACTGTAATTCACTGCTTGGAACTGGGGGTTGTTACCATTCACCTTTGACTGTTATGCACAGTATGCATATTATCTACTACATGCATGAGATGTCTACTCATTGAAAAATAGGAATTATTTGAAATAAGTACTCCAATTCTTTCACTAGTAACGTGAATTGAAATTACATCAAAATATAAATGTGACTTAGAGCATGATCTCATGGGAATTCTGCCTTTTGTTTTTCTTTAGCTGATTCAGGATGAAATAAGGCAGTTAGTGAAATTGCAGACCAGCAATTGGGGCATTGGCAAGAGCAGGAGTTTGCCTGGGAAGTCTACAGATGCCTTCTTGTCACTAGAAAGTCAAATGGGGATGCATTCTGAAGTCTCTGAAGGAAATGAATGCATTGTCAATCAACTTAGATCTAATGAAATCGAACTTCATCCGAATACATCTGATCCATATCAGGGATGTCTTGCAAATGATGCTTCCATGAATAGTGGGTACGGCACCCTGTCTGCCTCCGAACTGAACACTGGCAGATCTAATGATGTTACCAAGTGCACAGACTGCATGGAGAGCACTTCACAAGGACAGGGTGATGCAGCAGTATTGCAGAGTAATGCAGCTGTGGGCAGCATTCAACATACAAGAGAACTTCTATCAAAACAAATAGAGAACTGTTCGTCAGGAAGGAATGACGCTGTAGGTTTTCCTGCTGAATTTGAACATAAGGTGAATGAAGCTCAGTGCAGGAAAAAAAACAGGTAAGTAGTAAACTTTCCAAATTTGTTAATTTTTTTATACAGTCCCCATTGTTAGTAAGTAAAAACACTTAAGAATTGAATGGAGCATCTTGATGGTAAGAAGAATTAGAAGAAAAATCTGCACAAAAATCCCCCCAAACCCTATGCTTAGTAGACAAATACATTTCTTTAGCTTGACATTTCTAGGTGATGCATATTTGCATGTGTAGTGCTTATCTATTGTTGGCGTGTTTGGGGGAAAATAAAGTCTGCTTCTTACTGTAAATGCAAGCTGAGATGCAGTGTAGATAGGACACTATGCAAACACTTAGAATTTTAGGTGCTGATTACTATCCTTACATGGCATTTTGCTATTGTACCCAGCCTTCTTTGCTAGTTTGTATGCATGCACTGCAGTAGTACTTTGTGAGTTTTCTTACTGTGTGTCTTTTCCTGTTTGGTTGATTTATTTTTAGTTTGTTTGTTCTGCTCTGTTCACATGGACAGCACGTTGTCTGTGAATCCTTGATAGTATTTTGTGAAGATAAAGCTTCCTCATTGTTGGAAGAATGGAGGGTGGTAAAGATGAACTTGTGTTTTGGTAGTATGTCATGAAACAGATCCTGCTTTTAGAGGTTTGGGTTTGAGGGTGTGTTATCTCAACATACAATATAGATTATAATACCATATTTTCTTCTTCCTTTCTATTGAAATTGATTTCTGGAGGGATTATTCCTCCATTACAGAGGGGAATATATATTTATGGTATGTTTGTGTGTTGCTTGTCATCCAGTAAATCTTTAACATCATGGGCACAAAAGTTGAAACAAAACCAACCAAAAAGAGTGAACACAGAAGAAGTACAAGTGAACTCTATGCAAGGAAATGAGCAGGCGAAGAAATCACTGCTTGAGAATGTAAGTCTTTTTTTAAGTTTAGTTTTAATTTTTAATTTTACTCTTGTTGCTCAGATTCTTTTTTTAGAGTTGTGTGTTCTGATTCAGCATATGCTTTCATACTTAGTTTTAAGCATTGGAGTAGCAGCGCTCCCATTCACGTCTAAAGTTCTCGTGGGCAGAGTTTACTCCTTGGGTCATCCTATACTTATTAACGTTGTCATTATTATATTCCTTGCCTTGTTTTTGTCTTAGCTTGTCTTGGTGGCAGATATTATTTCCTTACAGAGATGGTAGTCACATTCTCGACTGAATCTTCAGATGGTGGTAACTTATGGTGCCCCCCCAAGTGAGAGGAGTTCCAGTTTGTTGTATCCCTTCGCCTCTTCTCAGACCATTTCCTTCTATGTGTTCACAAATCTGATTATTTTGGGGATAGAAGTTTAACCACATAAAACATTTCTGACCTTAAAGGATATGATACAGCATAATTGTCCAAACATTCATCGTATGTGTAACTGTGAAGCTCTGGGATTACTTAGAGCATATTAATCATCACAAGACTTTCTCCTTATGCTATTTTAAGGAAATAATTCCTGAAACTGTGAATGGCTCCACCTACAAGAGAATAGGAGAACTAGAAAATATGAATCATTTGCTCAAGGCAGGGTATGTTTTTGTTCCTGTGGTCACTTTGAGGGTGATCCAGAAAGGGTAAGAGTAGCTGTTTAGATTTGCTCTTTCTAGTCTGCTTCAATTGTCAGTGGAAATGTGACGTTCCTCTAAGGGGATATTTCAAACCAAGAGTCTAATTACTGCTGTGGATTGTCTCTTTTTTTCCCTCTTGGCTTCAGGAGGGTGCCTGAGGAAATCAGTGCCAGAAACTCAGATCTCGAATAAACCTCTATCTTTTTGTTCCTTTGAAGGGGAAGCAATTGAATTCTTACATTTTTCCTTTTTCCCTCCTTAGGCAAAGGAGAATACCTAAATAAAAACATTAAAAGGGATGAAATAGCCTTGAGGTGAAAATCTACTTCATGGAAAATGATGAAAAGCTTTAGGCTTTTTTTTTAATGTACTTAATTTCATTAACTCAGTGGTTACAGTCCTACTTTAGTTCTCTGAGCTGTATGAGTTTGCCAAGTTGCATGTCTTCGAAGCTGCTGTGATGGAGCAAAAAGCCCTAGGTAGGGTAGAGAAGAGCAACGTGAGATGAGCATTTCAAAGCAAGGTACCATTAGTCAGTTGCTCTTGTATCAGCACATAATGGCAATGATGTTTCTTCCTTGGACCACTGAAGAGGAGAATTGTCGCAAATTTTAAGTTACGTGTATTTTTTTTCCATGTATTGCTCCCAATTTTGTCAAAATTGCTTCTATAATTGTCTGGGGAGACTGCTTAGAAAGTCTGGAGTGAAGGGAAGGAGAATATGCACTATGTTAGGGGGGATGAAGTATCTTGTCTATCTATGATGATAGGCAATATTTGATTTGTGGTAGGTGGAGTCATAGCAGCTGACTGTAAGAAATTCCAGTCTTAGGATGAGGACAGAGTAACACTTTATTGATAAGTCATCCCTTAATGTGCCTCTTGGGGAGCAGGGAGGTTGAGATGTGTTCTTGTGTAACACTTCAACTCAGGAATGCTCTGAAGTGGCCTGGCATGTGAATTGGAAAATATCAGTATTATTGAATTACATGGCTTAGCTTGGTTCCCCTTTTGGTGGCGACTGCCCCGAATACAAATTGTATAGGTTAGGATTATGATGCATAATTAAATGTAATCCTATTTTTAAAATGATTTAACAACATTTACATTCAGTTTTTTTAGTTATACCCTTTTTTGTTTTTTCCTTGCTGTGCAGTTTTTGTTATAAACTTGTTTTTCCTTTCTATTTTAGACAGACTCTGCCAATGTTGCTTTGCCACCTTATGCTTTTTACCTCAATCAGCCAACTGAAAGCCCAAATTCTGTAGTATCTGAAGCATCAGGTATAGTCAATATCTTGTACTTGAAATTCCTTTTCTGTTGAATTCTTTGTTTTTAGAACTCTCACTGGAGCACACCTCCAATAGCTGTGGGGAGCTAAGGAATGTATGAGCACTGAGACGCTGATAATTTTTAGTGCAGTATAATTCTGCTGCTCTTAGTCTTGTTTCAAACTGTGCATTGCTGCTGGCAGATTTGGGACATGGAAGAAAAAAATTGTTCCAACTCCTCAGTGTTCCAAGGCTGAGTTTTGTATTTAACACACTTTTGTAACATAACTCTTGTTGAAGTCATGGTGGGAGACAAAATGATCTTTTAAGATATTAGTATCATTTGTTTATCTATCACAGGAATGCATGATAATAGAAGCAGAATTCCTGTAAGCCAAGGGCGTGATTCAATAGCTGTGAATAAACACAGTCTCTCGGTCCTGGTAGGCTGTCTCTTTGTGTGCTATGGAGTGTGGTTGAGCACCAAACAGAAGAGTTTGTAACATCAAATGTCTGTCTAGAATTATTCCTTGGGTAATGTGAATTTTAAGTGCTATGCAGGAACTGTTAGAAATATGGCAGTTTGTGGTAAATGAGGATAAAACTTGAATGCCCAAGAGTATATCCATGTATTTTCACAAATTTATACCTTAGCTTAGTGATGCTGTGTGATATAATACTGATTATGTATATTGCTTCTGTTTTGGTTTGAGACTTCTGTAACTTCTGCTAACGAATACTTCATAAAATCATTAAGCAATGGATGCAAATAACTAGTACTTCATGGCAGGGTAACATCCTACTAATGCTTTTTGGGATTCCTGATCTGTGAGCTTGAAATCAGTAACTTTTTTCCCCAATGATTCTTTTCATCAGGACTTTCATACTGGAAACTGGATGTGAAGGACATGTACCGCTCTTTACCTGAGGACTTCAGAAGCGATTTCGCTGATGTTTTCTCCACTAAAGTATCACCAGATCAGGTAAACTTTGCACGTGTTTTAGGAGTTGTCTTACATTTGTTTGTCATCTTTGCTCTTTTCTACAGTGGAATCAGCCTTCCTAAAGTGAAGTTCTCTGTGAAACCCCCTTTGTTTTCCCACTGTCTCATATTCTGTTCCTTCATTATTCATTTTCCCCAGCTACCTTCACTTAAAATTTACTGATCTTCTTTTATCTAAAAGAAATGGTGTAAGATACAAACAGAGACTGACTAGTATATTAAAGGCATATTTGCCTCATTAGAAACAGTATTTAAATTAGATGCAGTGGATAGAGCCTGTCTCCATTCTGAGCTGTTTCGTTAGCTCCCCCCCCCCGCCCCCCCAAGATTACTTACTTAAATGGGGATAGAGGACTGTGTTCAGAAAGACTGATGTACAAATTTTGCCTGTTTAAGTTGTCTTCTGCTGATGAAATGAAGCCATCATCACTGAAGGATATTTATCATAAAAGACAAAGAGAAAACAACCAGCTGCTAGACATGAATTTTATGCCTTCTTCTCAGACAAGTCACCCACCAGAGGTAATGTTATTCTCTATATTTCACATCTCAGTTTGAAGATAAGGTAGGTTATGGCTGCTTTCCCATTAATTGGCACCTGCTGCCACCTCCAGTGTTATGCTGGAACAGCAATTTTTGCAGCTGTATGATGAACGAGATTGGGAAATGATCCAGCTGAAAAGATCCTCTAAGAATACTGTGGATGAACAAGCACCTTTGCAGCACAACCTTGAAGATGGTGCAAGGGCAGATCTGCCAAAGCTGATGAAATGCACCTGCAACTGCAGCTGCAGAAGCAGGGTTTTCTTACTGCTACCTACAAGACAAGTTCATTCTACCCATAAAACTGAATATACATAGCCTGTAGAACTATTCTTTAAGAAACCTATTTCTATACCCACTTCCAGGATATTGTCTTCAGTCTTTGTTTGCATGTGTGGCTGTCTTGTTTATGTAATCCATGAAGCAATTTTAGTAACTGTATAAAGTTATTGTTTCAGCCTGCAAACAGACATCCTAATTCTTTTATACCTAGAACTGAAATTTTGGAAGTTTTCTGGACAGCTACAGATGCTAGATGTGTCTTTTGTTCCTGAGTTTCCAATAGCAATAAGTTGCAGACTTGAGTATGTATGCCATATTCTAAGCCATTACACATCTCCTCTGCAGTTGCTTGTCAATATCAAATAATTGTAGTAATGTTCAATATAATTCCTGCAATATATTACGTGGATGAGTAATGCCTTCAGAGTAAATCCATTTGCAAGAACAAAAGTTAAAACATTTGGGTTTTTTTTTTTTTTAGCATTATAACTTATTTCCTAGATCTTGACATTGGACCCAACCCTGCATATGAAACCAGGTCAACAGAATCCAGGACATTGTTTTTTCAATATTCCTGAAGAGAGTACTCCTTTTTCTCCAGACTCTATGGCAGATCCTGGATTTTCGAGTCATTGTGACACAGACTCATTTTCACAGACAAGCAGTTTGTCTCAGTTTGATGATTCTCCAAAGCATCCTCCCAGCAGCAGAGCTGTGCATTTGGACTTCTGGAAAAATCATCCAATCCAAAATGAAGACAAGGCCAGCTCTCCCTTTCCAGTGGCATATGCTGATGCTAGCAGTGACATTTTAGTAAACACCGAGGAGGAAGAAACACTGACTCTGACTCCATCCTCTGTTACTCGCTGTGGTGACAATAGTTTACCAGACCACGGTCTTTCAGTGACGTCTGCTGAGGATCCTGTGGTAATGTCAAAGTAAGTTCTTGTTTTGTTTGTTCTCCTTTTTAAAAAGTCGAGTTCAAAGCTTAGAACACAGCTGTGTGTTGCTCACCCCCCCTCCCCCACATCCCCTTTCTCCCTGAAGTAGAGGGAGTTAGCTCCATGCATTTTCTGTTTTAATGCCTTTATTAGTTCTGTTTATATATAAAAGTAAAAAATACATGCTCGTTCCTCAGGCTGTATGAGGGAGTTAATTTAGGTAGAGAATTTCAAATTTCTGTGTTGAATCTGGTTTTGACTGTGTTTAGAGTCAAATGGCAAGAGAAGCACAGAATTACTATGCTTAGGAAAAACAAATACCAATCAGTACTGAAGCTACTGATTTGCATACAGACGAGCAGATACAGTATATCTGTTCAAGGGCTTATGCAGTGGGTCATGGTTTTAAGGCAGTTAATTTGTGAATTTGCATATTAAATTTTACGCACATATTTGCTAGAGAGTAGAAGAGGAGAGAAGACAGACTCGAGCTTTGTATTATGAATGTGAATACTTCTGTGCAAGCCTTAGCTGCCTGTGCCACTGCTTTAGATGACTAAGCTTTCTTTGCTTTAATGTGACAGTGGCAAAGCTCTGTAAGACATATTTGTGTGCTGTGTTTGTCTGAATGAATACGGCTGGCAGCAAATGGCTGTGCTGATAGCTGGAAACTTGTTTTTGTTCTTATTTTTGAATATAGGATTAGGCAGAACTTGAGGGAAAAACATGCTCGACACATAGCTGATCTACGAGCTTACTATGATGCTGAGATACATAGCTTAAAACAGCAGCTAGAGGCAAGCCATAAAGCTGCTGCTTCTGAAGACCTGAAGGAAATCAATCAAAATCTTGCTGACAGGTACTGTTTCTTCTGCCTCTGTTTCAGGATATTATTTCTACCTTAAAAGCTATGTATGCTTGTTTAGAATATCTTGAAGTGTTTGTTGTCCCTCAGTTCTGAATGTGTCATGCATTTGTGATACTAATATTTTACTATTAAACATACGTTTTATGTTACTTCATGCATCAGTTCAGGATTAGTTTAAAATTATAATTAAGGCAGCAAGTGTGATGTTTTGACCACAGGCTTTGTTGGACCTGACTTCTGCTGAAGGCAGGACAAGTTTTGCTTAACAAAAGCTGGCAGGCTGAGGTAGTCATAAACAATTTGTAATGGAAGGATCAGTGTTGTGAGATGGTGTTTGCCTGTCATGCTGGTGAGCATCGCAAGTCTTCATCTTTCTTACAGGGAAAGTCTTAAACTCACTGGTAGTTTTATAAAGGCAGTTTGCCAGGCAGTGCTCCTTGACCCAATATTACTACTGGAGGCTGTGTGCCTCACCTGTACATTCTGTTTGGTGTAGCCTGAGTGATTACTGCAGAAGTTCAATGTGATTTTGTATGATTATTGCCAGCCAAAATATTTATTAGACATTCAGACAGTTAAAATACTTCACAAAATTTATGGCCTTCAGAATAATTGAAAAAGCTTGTGGGTAGCTGGGACTCTTTTGTACTCATCTTCTAGCACTAGTGGGTTCCATCTATTAAAAGTGACTTCTGAGCAGCCATTTAGCGAGTTACAAGAAGCTTGTGATATGATTTCAGTCATTAATTATCACACAGCGTCGTCAATTAGCTCAAGTGGAAGTGGTGCCTCTCAGCTGCTTTTGGCTATGGAGCTCAGAGCCATCTGGAGTCTCTGCACGTGTGCCCAGTGTGCTGCTTGCCTGGCACAGCACCACAGCCCTCCTCTGCAGAGGTGCTGGGTGCTCATGGCAATGGCTGGGTTCTGTGGTCGGAGCTTACAGGCCAGGCACCAGAAGTAGTGGGGATGCTTGAGGAAAGTAAGGCAGCTCTAAAATGTGGTTTTATTGTTTGAAAACTTCAAGAAATCACAGAAATCTTTATCTTCCAAATAGGTGTGACCAGCTAGATGCAGCTCTGAATGAAGCGAGTGCTCGCATAAAAACCCTCGAAAATAAGAATAGTATGCTAGAAAAGCAAGTGGTAAGTATGTGTTCCTGGTGACATATATTAATTCAAGTTGCTTTTTAACTAGAAGGGTAAGGAAATGCACCTGTTCATTGTTAGGCTGATCTGTGTTCCTGTATCTCTGTAGTGCGATCAGCCAGTATGTTACACGGATGGCTTTCCTAGCTGTGTTTCTTAATACTCCTTACTTGATTGCATATAGGCAAACATGATTATGATTCCTTTCCAGAAGCCAAAGGCAGTTTGATAGTAAAATACAGTCTGATAATCACTCTAAAACAGAATTAATAATAATAATGTCTGATTATTTCCTTTTTGATTACTCATTAAAGCTTAAAAACAAACCCCTTCTGCACTGGGGCAAAAGTATTATTTGTGTAAGTATACCTCTCAAGTCCTCCTAGCTAGGTCAGGGCCACTTTGTTTATGACTGAGTAGTTAAATCTGTTGGTCAAAGAGCAGGATGTTGTGTCCTGTTCTGATGGAAGTTAGATGCACGGAGAGTAATCTGTTCCACCTCTTAAACATCTTTCTATGTTGGGAAGCATAGTCTTCATTTCATTTCCTTCTATATAACAAAATGAGCAATATCTCACGTTGTTCACCAGCAGATGTATCCTTTTGTTCTACTTAGATGATTTCAGAGTCAGACATCGAATTCTGCTAGGTAAGCACTTCAATTAATCTTGCTTTTCTTCTTCAGGCAGATTGGAGAGAACGCTTTTATGGAGTTAGTAATACCTCCAAAGTTCTGCAAGAACGTATTGAAGAGATGCGAACAAGCAATAAAGAGAAGGATAATACCATCAGTAGGCTAAAGTCAAGGCTTAAAGAACTAGAGGAAGCATTTGAAAAAGCTTATAAATTATCTGATAATAAAAATACAAGGTTAAAAGAAGAAAATAAGATGTTTCAAAATGTAAGTTTAAAAAAAACTGTGTTTACAGCTAGATTGCATCTAACGAATGCAGCATGTCCGGGGGTGTTTTGTAATGCTACTCAGAATGTAACCCTGGCAAGTCTTAATGCTCATCTGAGAGAGCAGAAATACTTGGTTGACTGCTTCGTAGGCGACCCATTAGGTGATGCTACAGGTTTGATGAGTATTTTTAAACAATTAAAGCAGCAATTATGTACTTGATGTGATAACATTTGCTGTAGTCTTTCTTAGGTATTTTATTACTTTACTTTATGTACTGTTAGTTTATCTGAATTTTAGAGGTACTATAGGAAAGTTATTTTAGAATAAGTTATTTTTTATCTTTCTAATGAGCTGAATTCCTTTCAGAAGTCAGCACAACTTACTCAAGTTGTTAATTTTATGTATAATCTTAGTCTGAATTGAAATAATTGTTCCTCTGATTCTTTAGTACTGACTTTACAGAATGTTTAAACTGGTTTGATTTGGAAAAAAATGGTTATTAAGTGAAAAAGATGTTTGTTGTGCAAACTTTTTTTTTCTTTTTACCGTTTTACCAATTAAAATTTCAAAATACTAAGTCAGCCTCAGAGCCAGTGATTAATTCTGCTGGGTTGTTCAGCTTCATCAGTTTCCAGTTCTTTAACGATAACTCATTTGACAATTATAAATATTTTAGTAGCTCCTGTCCTCTATTCTGAATAAAAGATACTAGAATGGAACAAATAATATTAAAATACGCTCTGTATACCCCATAATGCTTATGCATGCATTAGACAAGGAATTCAGATGGTTTTACAGCACCCAACAAAAATGTTGGTTCTGTTTACTCTCCTCATGGTTTGTTGTTGTTGTTGTAGCTTTTAGGAGAATATGATTCCCTTGGAAAAGAACACGAAAGGGTAAAGGTAAGTCTGCACTGATTACTTTAAAAAAAAAGCAAGCAGGTAAAGATCTGTCATAATATGCCATAGAATGAACTGAATTAAGTATTTAGGAAAAGATCAAACTTGCACTTGTTTTTGCTGGAAGCTTCTGGCTGCTTCTTCAGAGCCCCTGCAAAGGGAAGAAGAGGGAGTTTCAAATGTATTACGTTCCAGTCGTAGACAGCCAAAACACTGTGAACTCAAAGACATTTAGTGTAACTTCAAATAGAAAGGCATGTTTAATGTATTATTTTTATGATTGAAGTTACTTTTTTCTTCTGTATACATTGGTGTAGTTTCCAGACTTGTTCCTTTTTTACCTGTGTACTTTGTAGGATACGTTAAATGCAACTGAAAACAAACTGCTTGATGCAAACACCCAGATATCCGACTTGAAAAGGTAAATGTGGATGTCTTACTGCTACTTTAAAAACATGAAATACAGGCTGTGGCCCAAATGTTTACTCTTAGATTGTAAAGGCTGTAGATTTGCAATTTTAGTTGCATGGTGTGAAGCATTTCATGTTGTTTTGTGCTACTTTGCACATACTGTAAGAATCTTGTTATTTGTAAGAAATGTGTTCTTTCTGAATTGCTAATCTCAGCCTCTTCCAGTGGGAGTTGCCTCCCCTCTGTTGTCAGCCAGCTAGTCCAGCCAGTCTTCTGCTCGAGCTTTTGCTACTGCAGTTGTCATCTTCTTTCTAGCTAGGTTACCTAACTTATTCAGCTTAGAATTCAAGTGCATATTTATATATGTATTTATGGATACATAGAAATTAGTTACTCTTGTTCTTCTGCTCCGCTCAGAATATCTGAATAAAAAATGAGTAAGCTCCAGGTAATATGGCTTTTAAATAATCTTATTTTGCATCTTTGCTGTTTCTACATTAGGACAATTTCAAAACTCGAAGCTCAGCTCAAGCAGGTAGAGCATGAAAATATGTTGAAACTGCGTCATATTACTGAAAGTCGTCTAAGAACCTCTTGTGCCAAGTAAGTGAATATACCTATAATATGAAAATGGGTCATGTGCCCTGCAGTGTTTTTAATGTCCTTTGGCTAAACATGGTTCAGGATGTCAGTCCATGGGCTAAACTGAATTAAAGACATGTGATGTAGTCCAGAGACTTCATATGCCAATAAATGATTTGAAGAATAACAAACGGTTAGTGTGTGATTTGGCAGGCTGTCTCTAGTCTTTCTGCATGCATTTGCTGGGTCTCAGTTGCTCAGCTGATTAGAGCTCAGCAAAAATCGTTTTTAAAGAAATCAAATGATCCAATTAGACAGAAGAGGTTTTCTTTGTACCTTTGTCTTTGATTTTGAAATGCCAATTATTACTTTCTGTTTTTCTAAATATAATTTGTACAGGTATGCTGACAGTAGTATGGAAGTCCAGTTAAAATGCATGGTGTAGTTTGGATTGTGAATTTGTTACGAAAATCAGAAGTTGATCTCTCTTCTGTTCTGGTGCTGCTATGTCTTAAAGACCCGAATAGCTTTGTCCCCCTTTGTTTTTGGTACTAAGCTATGACCTCTTGGGTGTCTGTCCCACATCAGCACTGACACTGTCAAATATAAAATGATAAAGTAATGTGTTTCATAGATGTTAATGGGCATATATCGAGCAGTAGTATTTTGACCAATGTAACTTCACTAGTAGTTACTGACAAGCACAGATTTCTGCTCAGAGCTATTGTAGTATTTATGAACTAGATTCCTCTGTGGTGAGGGAGAGAGGAGAGGGGAGAGGGAAACAAAACCAACAAAAACTCGTATTTCATTAAAAAAAAATATATAAAAAATATATATTTTCAAAACTTAGAATTTTTTTGCTTCCACAGCAAGTTGGCAGCTCCTGATGTCAGCAGGCGAAAGTGGTTGATACCAGGAGCAGAGTATTCAATCTTCACTGGCCAGCCTCTGGAAGTCCAAGAAAGTCCCAAAGATAACAGACTAGAAGAAGCCTATATTCCTTCCAGGTGAGCTGGTTTCCTGCAGTCTCCACTGTGATGTAAGGCTGAACATTTCTTAAACATAATTTTATTCAAATTGACCAGACTCATTTCCAGATTCTGAAGATGTTAAGTTGTAAAAAATATCTCAATGTTGTAGATGCTATTCCTTAAAAACAAAACAACATCCTTTCTAGTACGAAGGAACCTAGTACTAAGGAAACAGCAGTAGCTTTCAGTATGTATTTAGTTAGAATGTCAGATCACCAAACTTATACTTAGGATTCTTGGATTCACTGTAACACAGTCCTCTGAGGTTCCTGGCTGAAATTAAGACCAACTCTAAAAATCTTGCTTTGGCAGCTATAAACTCAAAATTAATTTTTCTTTTCTTTTTATTTTATTTGTTAGTTTGCATTTGGATAGCTGACATAAAGCTGAAAAACTTGATCTCTCCCCCTGCTCATTCTTTAAGGTACCATTCTCCTCCTGAAAAAGACTCCTCACAAGAAGACTCTTCACCAAACACAGTTGAAAAGAAGGACAATGAGATGTCAGAAGCACCAATTATAAAAGCCTTTAAAGAACTTGAAGAAATAAAAGCTTTTAAAGATTGGGGTACACAGACAGAAAAAGATGACGCAACAACCAGTAATTGTTTATTTTTATATTCTCAGACTTGTCGTGGCATGTATCTTGGTTTCATTGTTCTCAGCATTAAGGCCTCCAAACTTCAGTGATGGCATAAAATACATACCTTTTTTTTTTTTTTTTAAGCATTCAGATTTCTGGAGTCTTCCTAAGAAGATTCAAAATGATGTAGCTAAGTGACTTGTTTAAAATAGAGGGAATGCAGCAGTTGCTGTTAGGTTGATGTTCTCTTTCTAAGAATATCTCAGTATTTATAAACAGTTAAGGGAGTCTTAACAAAGTTCTGGCTGGCTGTAAATCCATTTTTTTTGTTCTTGTGCTGTATCAGAATGTTATTATGAGTACTGACATGTGCATTGTGGAACTACACTGAACCATTCTAATAATGCTGTTTTGGGAAGCCTTGTAACTGGAAAACATTGTCTTTTGTAAACACTTGTTTTGGTTGAAGCAGGTACACCAGCCTTCTTAGCCAGAAGGTGCTGCTGTGCAGCTTTCCATTGTCTGTTCATTTAAACAATTATTTAACATCATTTGTCCCTTACATGCTGCAAAACGGCCTCGTTGATAAGTTAGTTGAACTATCTGCTTCATGGAAACGATGAGCTGAAGTGAGTCTTCAGCAAAGCAGCACAAACGTGTTTGCATGAGGCAGTCTTGGGTGTGGTTGTTGTGAAAGCTGAGTGCAGGAGAATGGTTGTGGTTTCTTGTATCAAAGAATAACTCTATCGTTTTGAATTAGAAACATCAAGTCGACGTCAAACCGTTGGCTTTGTTGAGACTGCTGTTGTTGCCAACCGATCCCCAGAGAAAGGTAGAGACCAACAGAGACCCAAACGATACAGCTCCCCCTCTGGCCAGAGGTCTTCGTCTCTTCCTCCATCAAACAGGAAATCGAATACTCCAAGTAAGTGCTTTTCTGAAGTTTAGTTTGCATTGCACAGAAAGAACATGCAAGTAAGGGTATGTAAATAATGGGAGTCTGTTCTAGAAGAAAAACAGTGAAAGGTATGATGTCTGTTTTAATCTAATAGATAATAAGGGGGGGGGGAACTCCCCTAAAATCATAGAAAGCATTAAAATCTCACTTTTGTGTCATGATGTACTTTTCATATAATTCAAATAAACATGCAGACACTTTGAAAAGCATTCTTTAAATATGTAAGCATCACATAAGTGGGAGATACTGCACAGGGAGAAATTTCAGGTACTTAAACACACTTTGTCTCTCACAGCAAGGCGAGAGATCATGTTGGCGCCAGTGTCTGTGACATACAGCCCTAAACGGTCTCCAAAAGAAAACCTCTCTCCTGGATTTAGCCATTTACTTAGCAAAAATGAAAACACAGTGACAAGGTATGGATTTTGCAAATACAGTTGTGTTCTGACAATTGTAATAGCAGCAGTATGTTTATGCAGGTTTAAGACTGTTCCTGCTGTTTCTTGGTCCCCTAGAAAGTAATGGGAAATGTGAATCACCTGAAAATTTCTATAGATAAAGCAAAGTTTTACTTTTTAAAACATGGCAAGGAAAAATCTGGCATCATTTCTCTTATTTAGAGCTTACTGAGGCGAGATGTTGTGTTTGCTGTTTGTGACATTGATCAGTGACAAAAACAGTAGAACAATTTTGTGGAGTAAGTCTGTATTCACACACAGCTTATCAGGGAATGTAAATCAGTGCTGAAAATAGTATCTAGTTACGGCATTTGTAAGCATGTTAGAAGATGTACCAGCTTAATTTTCTGGTAACTGAAACGAGGTAACTATGGTTTCTATAGAGATCTTTGCTTGGGAAGGCATGCAGTTTCAGGGAGTGTGCTTAGTTGTAAGATTAAAGTGTGTGACAAAGAAGAAATGTGTAGCACCACTTTGGTTCTTGAGGGCCACTGTGTGGGCTTCTCAGTGTGTTTGGGAGGGGTGGCTTGGCCTCTTCCAGGAGAAAGTCACAAGAATGTACAAAGAGGAGTACAGCAGGGGATGGTGCCATTAGCATTATTCAGAAGACCTGGAATTCCTTTGGAGTAGAAATTGTTTTATAAATAACTTATTTAGCCAAAACAGGGAAAGATGGGAAATACTATGTCAGCTGATAAACTATTTCTAGCAATTAATTGTTGTGTGCTGCTTGTCCTGTAGATTTGATATACTTCTAGATGACCTGGAAACTGGTCCTGCATCTACTTTACAGCATAGTAATCCAAGAAAAAAGCTCCAGTTTCTTTCACTCGATGATACGGAAGGTAATCAGTCCCCCAAAGGAGGGGAAAACTGTCCCTTGTAATTTTTGTTAAGTTTATAAAATGTACTTTAATCTCCCAGATGAAACAATTTTTACTGCAACATGGAAAGCTGGCACATTGTTCTGTGGAGTCCAATTTCTGAAAATCATCTGTATCTTGTCTCATTACTGTAAATTGAGAAATACTATTCATACACTTAATTTTTATGTATCTGTGTGTGTGCACAAACACAATAGAAAAACAAAAATAATTGAATTGAGAAAGAAGGGCAATATATTCTCCTGTGTTTAACTCAGTTATACAATGCATATCTCACAGGGGCCTGTATTAAGATGTGCATACTCAGTCAAACTAATAAAATTCCTGTCTGTAATGCAATGTTTAGCAATAGAAAGAGTAAATATAATAAAGCCAGTTGTTCAAGATTTTTTTCCCCACAATGATTGAACCAAATCTTTCTCACTTCTGTCATTCTTGTCACAATGTTCTGCTTTTGCTTTTATTAATGTATTTATTTAGACTAGTGTTTTCATGACAACTAGCCTACAAGGTGATATTTAGAAACGTTGTACCAGTGAAAGTCATCCTTAATGAGCACGCTATGTGAGGCTGTTAACCAAAAAATATGCTGTGTTAAAAAGATGACTTGAAAGATGACCCATTCGAGTGTTATGCATTCTTCTGGGAAAAGTGCTTAAGGGAAACTAACGAGGCTTTGCTGCTCACTGTCCTCAGTTCATATAGTGCTGCTTTCCTTGTTTCTTTTTCTGTCTTAAGTAATAATTTAATAGGCAATTACAAAACAAATAAAAGGAATGTTGTTTTTTGATAGGAAGGCAGCGTTCAGGTGTCAGACACAGCTCCTGTGCTGAATCTGTCAGTACTGGAATGAAGAAAGCAACAGCTTGGGACGAGAGGAGCGGAGCACAGAACTGTGAACCAATGCTATCACCTTGTGAGGGGGACTTCCCATACACACCAAGGATTCAGACTCTGGCTGAAACAGAGAGGCTTTTCGATGAGCTGACTCAAGAAAAGCAACAGGCAAAAATAATGTTTATTTTAAAGTTGTGACTGTGCACAGTTATTGCATGGGAGGTGAATGGTGCAGTTGTATGCCTGCACAGCGCGTGACTGAAGTTCACATCTGATTTCCAGTGTTAACATAGGAATGTGGCATTACCATTCCTGTTCTACCTCTGAAACTAGAGCCTTTTCCTGTCCCTAACGTTGTAAAGGAGGATCACTTTAACATAAGCACACTGTGGATGGAAAGGTTGGAGTAAATTTACTTTCTTCCTAAATGGACAATGTCTATAAATCAGTCTTTCAAACAACAAAGGTTATTTTTGTTCTCTTCAAATTGATCCATGAGAACAGCTGCTCATATATATTAATTTTGTATTTGAGTGGCATAGTATCGTGGTAACAAAAGTTAGTGTTCAAGAACAATGTTGGGCATGTATCTGTTATCTATACTCCTCACCTCTTGCTCTGTAAGAGCAGTTAGGAAGGCTTTTTGGCACTTGAAACTGTCATTTACAGCTGAAGTATTTTCTGTTACTAGATTGAGGCTGCTCTGAGTCGAATACCTTGTTCTGGTGGAAGAATGACCTTGCAAGCAAGACTAAATCAGGTGAAAAAGCTTCTACGAACTGCTCTCTTCAGTTGCTCCTCTAGAATCTGAGTTTACGTAGTTTAGACGAAAGTTTAAGTTTTGAAACGGGTATGAATACAATGACTGCAAGAATTTTACAACACCACTGAGTGTTGTTCCTTTCTGAACATGGCTGAAGTTTGAGTCTGCATGAAAGTAGGCTCTGGACTTCATAGTATTGAAAGATAACAGGAAATCTACCTCAGTATAATCATATACAGATATATATATTTCTATCTATATCATACTGTTGTTGATCTGAGTCTTGAAAGCCCATGACAAAAAAAAAAAGCCAATAACCCACAAATGCATCCACATACATAATCAGAAGTCTACAGGTCTGGCTCTTGGTTTTGGGTGCTAAGGGAATACATTGGGAAGGGTACCAGCTGACTATAGGAATAATAGCATTTTCTTTCTACAATGAATATCATTGGATTTTGGTGTATGTTATTAAATCTTTTTTTTTTTCCCCTTTCTGTTAACTGTTTCCTTTTAGGAAGCCCTGGAAGATCGCTTGGAAAGGATTAGCAGAGATTTGGGATTGATACGCATGACCCTGAAAAGATTCCATGTTTTACGTACCTCTGCAAATCTCTGACAATTCTCTTGAATTCCAATATGCTTTTTTTTTTTTGCACTAATATATAATGATGCACTTGGTAAATGCAAATGTTTTGTATTTTTATAAACCCCCAATAGTAGTTTTACAACCACATTACCCTTTACACGCAGCAATATTTTGTACTTCAAACAGCCACCTATATTTTAAACATATTTTTGTTACACTTGAGAAAGCAATGTTTATCCTGTATTGTAATATTTTTAGAAATATTAATTATTTTTAAATAGTGATACTCAATTTATAATAAGAAACTAAAAGGCAGCTTGTTTTCTGAGAGTGATTGTGTTTTGCACTTGTTTTCGTCACCATTTTATAAATGTCTATGGCATGTTGTAAATACTAGCTAATAGGAAGTCTTGACTTTTAATACAAAATGCAACATGAGTTGGTGGTGTTAGACAACTACTGTCACATAGCAAATCCTTTTCATTTACATCTCATGGGTATTTGTCATGGTGACCAAACTACAAGCAATAGTAGTGCTTTGATGCCATTAGGGCCAGGATTCATGCAGCTGACAGCAGCCAGCTTTCCTCCCAGCGAGCTCAGCTGCAGCTGGCACTGCAGGACAGCAGCTCGCTCACTCAAGTTGCTGCTTTAACATCAGGGTGGGTTTTGTGCCATGCCAGTGTTCAGAGCACACACTTCCAAGTGAAATTTGAGCTGTCTTTGTGAACAAGAAGTGTTTTTCTTGGTGAAAAATATATATTTGCTCGTTGGCATATTGTTGAGTTACTGTTCAACATCGATATTTTAGTTTGTATTTTGATATTAAATAAATGTTTAATTAGATTCTTTCTCCCAGCCCAAGAGCAATAATAGGATCTGGGATATTACATCAGCAATAATGTAGGTTTTAATCATATTGTGTGTTTCAAGTTCTGTCCTTGTTCCAAATGTTTAGCCACTAATGATGTGATTATTTTGCAGTGGGAAGGCCAGAATAGCCATGGTGAAGGAAGCTTGTGAGGCTCTGATTCTAATTCGAGAGTGCTGTTTTTTAAAGATATTTAATGAAGAACTGCCCTACATTAATGCACAGTACTTTTTTCTTCGGAAAAGCTTTATTTATTTATCGAGTGCTTTGTGCATCTCCTCTTGCCCTGTGGGTTGATTTGATGCAAGATCAGAGAAGTCAGGGCTCCAAGTTACTCATTTTCCCTCCTGCTCTACAGTGTTGAAATGGGGCCTGAATGCTTGGCACTGACTTGCTTGGATATACTTCCAGCCTATACTAGCAGATGCTTAATTTTGTTGGTATTTCATATTCTTACTTGAGGAGGAAAAAAAAGAGAAAAGCTTCTTTACTTCCCCATGCAACTCCACTATTCAGCTGAGGACGTTTCTTTCCACCACTTTGAATTATGAACAGGTAGAGTGTAAAAGTACCATTTTAAAGCATCGTTGAGCCCGCAGGGTTTCTTGCAAGGCATCCATCAGCACCAAACTTCACGTGGCTCCATTTAATGGCCTTGTTTTCTTTCATCAGTGCTGCTGCAAAACAGGCACCATTTTCCTGACAGGCATCTGAAAGGAGCAGGTAAACCAATTCAGCTCTGCCTTTCCCTACACCCTCCCTTTATTTCCATCCCATTCTCTCCGGCGCTATTCATATTCATGCACTCTTTTTTTTATTACCTCCAGAAAACCGAAGCGTGAGTCAGGATTTATTTTTTAATCAAAAGCCCTCCTCCATCTGTTGGAGCTCTTCAGGCTATTTCTGTTCTATTCTAACACTGAAGGGGGGCGGGAGGGGGGGAGCTTCGAGGCGTTGCTCTCAGTAAACTTTGAGGCCGCCCTTTTAGCGGTAGCTGCGAGGCGCGGGCTGAGCTGTGGCAGCGCGGTGCCCTCAGCCTCGTCCTTCCGCGGGGCAGAGCAGCTGCAGTTCCCGCTGGAAGCGGTGGGAGGCCTCGAATGCTCGGCGCTTCTGAACGATCGGCCCCGAAGCATCAAAAGGAGGGAAAGTGGGGCACGTTTGGAAAACACGCCTGAAGTCGCTGCGTGCTCTGCTGGACGACGGCTTATTAAATTTTCTAATAAGCCCTTGTAAAATTCGTTGCCCTCAGCACAAACGCGCTGCCTTTCTCCACAAGGGCAGTTCTCGAGCAGCAGCAGCTGAGGCCGCTTCTGAGGGGGGCTGTGACCGCCGTCCTCGCGCCTTTCTGCCCTCACAGCTGCGCGGCCGCTTCACCGCCTGCAAAGGAGCTGCGGCTTTTGCTCAACCTCGGCGTCGTTCGCTCGCCGCGTGCCCTTGCAAGGTAACGTTCTTCACGGTAACAAACCTCCCAGCTTTCCCGATGTCGCTCCTGGCACGTTAAAATCTCTCTTCCTGCCCTTCCGTACAAAGCGCGTGTAAAACGACCTGCCGCGAATCCCGCTGCCGGCTGTAGCCGCGCTGCGCAGCCCCCGCGCCGGGGCCGCCCCCTCCCGCGTGGCGTTGCTCCGCGCGGCCGCCAGGCGGCGCCATAACCCCGGGGCCCGCCGCCGTGCGGGAGCGCCGGCCCGGCGCGGGGAAGGAAGTGGCGGCTCCCCGCAGCGGGGGGCACGGCTCGGCCCGGGGGATAAAGCCATCCGCCGCCGCGGGGCAGGGCTGGGGCTCCGCGCCTTCCCCGCTCTTCCCTGCAGCGCGGAGCTGCGCTCGCCACACAGAGCCGGCGGGAGAGGAGCTGCCCGCGCCCGGCCCCACCTGCGCCGGGGATTATGCCAGCGGAGCGCGGGCACGTCGGCGGGCAGCGGCTCGTAGGCGGCGACGGCAGCGGGAGCCGGGAGCAGCCGGTGCGTGAGGGAGAGGCGGGGGGCGGCGGGCGGACCCTTGGGCGGCGCGGGCCCGGGGCGCTGCGGGATCCCTGAGCGCGGTGCTCTGTGGGCTCCTCCCGGGGCCTCGGCGGGGCTGGGGGCCGCGGGGCGGCGGGGTGAAAGTTTCCCGAGCGGGGCGGTCCGTGAAGGGAGCGATGCGTCCGCCGTACCGCCGTTCCCGGGCGCCGCAGCCATGGCAGCGCCGCGCCTCAGCGATTTCGCTCCGCAGAACGGGGCGCCCGCCGCGCTGCTCGGGGTGGGCGCGGTGCGCCGCGTTCCCTCGCGCCGGGACCGAGAGGCCGCCCTTCGCCCCGGCGCCGGCTCGGCACGGCCGCCGTGAGGGCGCGCTCGGCCGTTCTGAGCCCCGGTACCGCTGCGTCCCCATCCCTCGGGCCGGGATTGACCTCAATTTCGTTGTCGCGGGGAGCGGTCGGGGCGCGGCGAGCGCAGCCCTGCCCCGAGGAGAGGGCGAAAGTGCCGCCCGCGCAGCCGCTGCCCGAGGAACGGCCCGGAGGCGCCGGGAGCGGAGCAGCGCCTTCGGGGTACGGCTGAGGGAAACCCCGCGGGGTCGTTTCGGGCCTCAGCGCTGCGGGCAGCGGGGGGCGGGGGAGGCGGCCGAGCCCTGAGCGCTGCGTGCCCCGGGAGGAGGGAGAGCGGCTGTGGGAGGGTTCCCGCGCTCACCGCCCGGCCCGGGGCTCCCGGTGCTGCTGCCCCGCACGGCCGTGGGCTGAGCCCCGCGGGCAGCGTTGCTTCCACATCCCCGCTCCCTCCGCAGCCGCCCGGCCCTCTCCTGGCGCGGTGCCCTCCGCCTCACGGCTCGGCCCAGCCGTGCTTTGTCTCTCATCGCCGCGGCTGAGGTGAAGTTGATGCAGACTGTGCGTTCGGGAGGAACAAAAGCTTCTCCTTTCGTTAATAACCGCTCCATGAGAGAACTTCCATCTTCCGCGCGCTGTGGAGCAGCAAGGTGGGTGATGGCTCTGGGATCCCATGGCACAGTGCTGAGAAATGCCTTCAGTCTTTGGCGGCATCGTTCGCAGCCGCTGTGTGCAGGAGAGCGGCTGAGCTGTGGTAACAGATGGACCTTTGCAGGTGTGGGAGCTCAGACAGGCGCTGTTTGATTTCACCCTGGTTTAAATACACATGGCTTGCAGGACTCCTTCTCATCCTGCCCTGCCTCTCTCCGTGTTGTCTCTCTGCTCGTGCTGCCTTTTTGCTGTGTGGTTTATTTTTGCCATGACTGCACTACATACCCGAGTAACACATGAGCACTGACGGTGCTGCAGAGTTCAGTGCCGGCACCGGAGCATTGTTCCACTGTCCAGCAGGAGCTGCTGTGTGTGGGACAGCCCTGCCTGACCCCGCAGCCCCAGGTGCCGGCTGGCTGTGTCAGGTAACCGGCGCCGTCACCACAACACTGCCTTTGGGACACACACAGTGAGGAATGACCCAGCAGGAAAGCGTGGCTGCAGGCGTGTCCTGGCTTGCTGTTTGTCAGAGGAATGCTGCTCTGTAGTCCCTGCAGTGTGCTCCGTTTGCGGTGTCTGTGAGAGGGAAGTGAAGGAGATGAGCAGGGCCCGAAGCGGAGCTCGCTGTGCTTCTGACAGAGCGGACTTCTGGTAGGCTGGTAGATTGCATTCATCATATTTAAGTTTCTGTCACCAACTTTTAATTAAAAGCATGGTTGATACCGCTTTAATGAATGTACGGATGTTAGCTATCTTCATGCATAAAAATGCGTTTTAATTCCCTTACTATTCCCTTTATGGCCCTTAGATGCTTTTGTTACCATTTAAACAGCAGACAGTAGCAGCTGTTTATCTTCTTAATATAACTTTTTCTTGCATCTGTGTTCAGGAAACAGTAGTGGTTTGAGTAAACAATTCTCTGGTATCCTTTAGCAATATTTTGTAAGTAACTTGGCAGGAGGGTCATAAATGATGTCTGAATGGTGAACTCCGAGGCCACGCTGACAGCAGCCGGACGTAACTGCTCAAACCATGGGCTGTTACACGAGGAGAGCACGGAGTCCTCAGTGCGGGACTGCTGGTCCCAAGGAGCTGCTCCCAGAACGACAGCTTTGTGCTGAAATAGCCCTTCTGCTGTCAGAGCTGCATTTCAGTGCTGCTTGTTGTGCATCTAACAGCCCGGGCGTTTATTGTGATTTACCAGCTGGCACGTGGGAGCTCCATCCAACTTCTCATCTTAGTTGACAGCAACCAGTTTGCAGAGATCTTGTCCTGATGATGATGGTGATTGTTTAAAGAAGTACTCAAAACTTACAGCTGACAGCAGTGCTGAGGGGCTTTGAATTTGGGTGTGTAGCCTCTATTCAGAGTCCGGTTGGCCAAACAGAGCATCACGTCCTGCAGGCAAGATAAGGTAAAGAAGGTGCCTCCAATTAGTCCAAACCAGCCCTAATTTCCCCCCACAGCTGAACAGAAGTCTTGTCATTTTCTTGGAAGGAAAAAGCAATGTAAGAAAAACGTGGCTTTCTTAATAGCCCCTTTCTCTAAATGGTGAAGATATTTTCCAGTTTAACTGTGACGTTGGCTGATGTAGATACACAGCTAATATTTCTGTTCATCCCCAAATTAGTGAGATGTGCCTGAATTTAATCTTGAGCCTGACAGCATCCTATAAACAGAAATACCCAAAGTGCGCCGCGTGAGTGCAAATGGAGTAATTAATGGGTGGGAGGAAGGGGATAAATAAAATGCTTTATTTTTAGCTTTGTTTCCTGGATGTTGGAGGAAATCCAAGTGCCACAGCGTTGTGCTGGGCCTGCAGAGTGTGCACTCAGCCCCGGCCCGAAAGGGATGCGTGTGGGGTTGTGCTGTGTCAATGTGGGGCTGCTCCTGGTAGGGGCAGGGCAGTGAGCTGGGATGGGTTTGGCTCGCTGGCACTTGCATAAGGACAGCTGAGCACGGGATGCTAATTGAAGCTAATATGAGCTGTCTTAACCCATCGAGCAGTGACCTGAAAAGGCGTTTCTCGTCTGCAGTAACTAATTCAGAAGGTGGGAACGTGCAATCACGTCAGCACGTTGAGTGCCCTGGCATTATCAGTGTTTCGGGGTGAGGCCTTGTTATCTGCTGCTCCAGCAAAGTTTGATGTTTGCCCGACTGTTAACCTGGCGGGGCTGTAATTCCATTATGTGCTTTAAGAGGCCGCAGAAGCACCCGGGGCGCTGAGAGCACGGCCGGGTGAGCTCTGTGCAGGGTTGGCCACGGGCATCTGCTGCAGGGCTTGGAGCTTCCATGGAGCCCCCTGGGCCGGGGCTTGGAGGGCAGCAGCAGAACGGTGCTGATGTGCTGATGTGCAGACGTGTGTTCTGTGCGCCTCAGTCTGTGCAGCGGGTACAACTTGTGACTGCCGTTTCCTTTAAGATCACAGTGTAACTCAGCTAACCTCCTTCTAAAGGTAGAAGCGCCGCAGAATCTTTTTCTCTGTGTGGGAGGTTTACCCACTTTAATGCTATATATACTTCTTTTTTAAAGAAGGAAATAGGCGTTTTATATTTATCGTATCAGTTGAAATCGAAATCTAAATATTTACATCTTTCCCTCTGGATCCGAGGTGGGGAAGCAACGGTGGGCGTTCCCAAGCTGTTCACTCACCCACTCCCCTGTGTGGGTCGATTTGGTTGCATGGCGGAGGGCTGGAGCTCCTGCTTCTCCTTCATGCCTTCTGCTCCACAGCCGGAGCGCTGCCCCGGTGGGACCTTCCCACCTCGACACGGTGAGAGCCAAACACGTGTCATCTCCAACAGGACGCGGTTAGCAGTGAGCTGGGAGACTGGAGGGGGAGTTCAGGACATGGCAAACATCTTTCAGTGCCTATCCTCAGAAATGCGTTTAGCACGGACGCCGTGTGTCCTCTATCTGTTTTAGGACTACAGAACCATTTTTAATGCTGTCTTTTGCTTACGTTGAATTCCTATAAATAGGCTTTTCAATAAGGCACATTCATCTCACGCACTATTGCTGTCAGAGGGAAGTGCCTATTTGGACAAGCCTACTCGAAGCGCTAACCTTCGTAGTGCAGCTCCTGTGCTGCTCCAGCTTCCCATTCCAGTCTGTCGCCTTGTTGAGAAGAGTGGTGGTTGCCTTGCTAGGGGTGTGCACCTTGGGATCCCCACGTGGTGCTCTGCTCAGAACTATCAGTGTTGGAAATGATGGGGGAAGACTCTGGATGGTAAAACCTCTCAGTTACAGCATCCTACAAACTGTTTTCTTGCGGCAGTAAGGCTTTATGCAACACTGGAAGCAGAACTGCTTCGTGTTTCATAGGAGCAATTCCTTCTGTGCCTTCAGTGGAGCTCGTTAGGGCCAGTGCCAGATCTGCTGCATCACATCTGCACAGCATCTGGGCTGCATGGGCAGAGGGGACGTATGAGCAGAGCCTTCTGTCCTGCTGCTTCGTGCCACTGCCCCCAGGAGAAGGAAAGGGGCAGGACACGGAGCTGCACCCCAGGGGCAGGTGAGTCAGGGCGCCTTGCTCTGCCCTCTGCCACGTTGTCCTTATTTTCCTTTGCTGACAGAATCTGTGTTTTACTCCTTTTTAGCGACGTAGAACGGAAAAGAGATAAAAGTGTCTTATCTTTAATAATGTGACCAAAATCATCAGCTAAGCTGTTTGGAGGGACTATTTCTAGTCCAGGTTTAAAGGCAAGAGTGTCGTTTGTCTTTACGTCCCCCATTCTTCCTAAATGAAGTGAATGAACCAGCAGCTCAGAGAGTCACCTTCTGATAACGAGGCTCGCGGCCGTCAAAAAAAGCCTTGAAATCAGCTCAGCTACCATTTGTGAAGCAGCTTGTTGGGATTCCTGGCAGGTACGCAGCGGAGGCCTCCTGCGGCGGAGTCGTAGGTGCTGGTGCTGGTTGTTCCTGGAGGTTTTATTTAACCTGCTGTTCAACTTTCAAGGAGGTGCAGATGAGGCAGCCTTGCATCCTCGCAGCCCATTAGGCAGCAGCTGGCCCGAGCTGCCTGCCTGCCTTGCCTCCCTCGAGCCGTTACTGAAGGCAGAATAAACACAGCCACGCAGCACGGAGCCCAGGGGCTCGGCGTTGCAGCTATCAGAAGGTATTCCATCTGGAGGTGGAAAAAACAGCCCTTACGGGTTTCTTTATCTCGAGGCTGGCAAAGAGCAAGGAGTGAGTGACATATTTCCATTTGACTCATCTGTTGTCAAAGCAGTGACACCCTCGAGTCACACTGAATGCGAGACCTTGTAGCTGGATTGGCACATGGCTCTGATGACCGTGGAGCAGGTGTTTGCTGGTTGTTTTGCTTTCGTCCTTGGTAAGAGAATCCCCCCCTCCCTCCTTGAGATGAGATCGAATTGATTAATGCCATTGCTGATATTACGGCTTAGAAATGACAGGAGAACCTGGTTCAGGTGTGATGCTGGATGTGAGCTCCAAAGATGTTCAGATAACAATTTAGAACCCTGGAAAAAAAAAATGAGTGCCCAGTAGGCAGATGGTTGGAAAAGAGCTCCCCACGATCAATGAGGCAATATGTAAATATTTTCAATCATTACCACAGTACTGCTGTGTTGACATTGAAATTCAAAGTGCTATTCCATGGGGCTCCTCATTGATCAGCAGATGAGCTCTCATAAAACGGAGGATAAAAGCACGATGCTGAGAACTATTATGGATTGTGAGCTTCATTGACAAGGACAGCCTTCCATCAAGGTCTGCAGAATGGATTTTGAACCCTCTTTGAGCATGTTTCTTACACACAGTGTTTCTTTGCTGGCTGTCAAGTATGGATTAAGTGGTATATTATTTCTTGAGTTGTTTTATTTAAGGTGGAATGCTGCATAGCTCACTGACTTTGCTTTGTTAATTACCCTGTTGATATGGGAAGTAATAGAAATGAGATTGGTTGAGTTAAAATAGATTTTGGGGGGGGGGGGAAGCCCTCCTGAAAGCAGGCTGTAGAGATGTGAATCTGGCTGATTTGCTTAGAAATCTTTCCGTGGGTGACAGCATTCTCATGCGTGAAACAAGCAGTGCCTTTAACATTAGCAGGTGCTGAACCCACCAGGAGGCCTTTTCTCCTCTTCCTCTTCTGTTTCCACTCATGGAAGTGTTCTTGCAGTGAGGCCCACACCTGGTGCTCCGGAGGTCCAGATACTGCAGCATCAGGCAGGGGCAGATTTATCCAGGTGCCTTCCTGAGCTGCTCAGATTTTCTCGTTAACTGCTCTGTTTATCTTGTGTTCGTTAATTCCCTCTGCTGCCTGGCACATCCTGGAGCCTTTTCATTTGATTGCAGAGTTATTCAGGGTTCTGATATGATTTCTGTGTGGTTTGTTGCTTTTTAGTTGCTCGTTTATATCCCCTTATTGTTTTAGGGTGAGTAACTGTTGTGGGAATGGAAAACACCTTCCCTGAGGATGGAGGACTGGTATGACTACCCGTGGTCTGAAGCTGATGCCTACAAACCAGGGCCATGGCTGTGTGACCACAGCTGATGTGAGTTAGGGCTGAGCACTCAGTGCAGGTAGTAGGAAGCAGTGGGCTGTGCTGAAACACCTGGGGTGCTTGCTAGGAGCAGTTTTGACCCTGGGTGTTTCCTAGGACAGGACCTGCTGTGTGTGTGGATGTGTCTGGGCTATGTGGGGCTCTGCTCCTGGGCACAGGGCCAGCGTGTGCTGCTCTGTGTGTGTCACCATGGCGTGCTCAGGCTGCAGCCAGGTGGGAGCTCTGCCCGTCCTGCCAGTGGGAAGTGCCTTAGAGGTGGCTGTAACTGGTCCTCCTGAGAGGGAGGGCTGATAGCTGAAGTGCAGTGTGCTGGTTAAGCAGACAAGCCTTCAGAAGCCAGCAGAAAGCATCTTGTAATTAATAGTCCTCCTTGGAAAGGTAAATGCCAGTTCTATTAGTGTAGTGCAGCGTTTTCAATATTCGTACTAAACAGGAGCAGCTTGCTGCTTGCTGGGCGGCACCTCGTCCTTCCCCAAAATGTGTTTGCTGTGGTGCTGTTTGCTCACAGCTGCAATCTGCTTTGGTTTCCCTCGCAACGTGCATCGCGCTGTTGCAGTGCTGGTGTGGTCACTGCGTGGGTCCGGTCCTGGGCTGCCCCAGCTCCCCACGCCTTCCTTGGAGAGATGCTTGCCCCTGGTCCTTGGGAGGGTGGGAGGAAGGTTGTAATGATCAGCATTTGCTAATGACCCCTTATAAAAGTGGTCCTCTGGGAGCTCTTGCATTAACTCAGAACTTAGACATGTTTTTGTTGGGTTGATTTGTCCTGGTGGTTTGCTTTGGACAGGCGTGCCCTCAGGTTTCAGCAGTGCGATAACAAAACAATCATCACAAAATATCTGAAACACAGGCAGGGTTAATTGTTATTAATTGGAAACGGATTAATTTTTATTTTGATATTTATGGTTGGAACGTAATACTGAAGTTTAAATTTAGGGTTGATAAGCTGTTCTGGCACCTCTAAATAAAAGCAGCAGTGGCATCAGTGAGACCTCTACAAACTGCAGTGATGTGCTGAGCTGGGCGGACAGCAAAGGTGAATCATGTGATTGTTCCAGCAAACAGGTTGTATAAACGTGTCAGTGTCCCAGGCTGCATTCATTATCTGCTGCTTACTGCAGAGAAAATGCTGGTCTTTACATTTTTCCAAAGGGACTACTTTCGGTTTCTGTTGCTCATAAAAGCTTTTGCTTTTAATCGCTTTTGATTCCAGTATGACTAGCAAGCAGATAGAGACCTGTCCTTCCGTTTGGAGTAATCATTTCAGACGTGCTGTCACTGAGAATAAGAAAGTTTGTCATCTTTCCCCAGCCTACAAAAAAAAAAAGAGAACCCAACCCTGAAACAAGAAAACTGAATCAGGTAGAGAGATGGCTTTCCTCAAGGAGGCTCTTGCGTACCTTGTGTGTTGATATCGGTGCCTGACATGGAACCTTTGAGGTCGCCCCATGATGGGTCAGCTGAACGTTGACACTTTCTCTGAGCCCTGGAGCCCCTGCCCTGCTCGGTGAGAAGCCGGGCAGGTGGAGCTCCATGCTGGCTCCATTTGAAAGACTTTATTTGAGTGTGGTGCATATTCCTTTGCCTAGCATAGCCAGCATCTACATCTGCCCTGTGAAAAGAAGTGTGGAATGGACATTACACCCAGGATTCATCCGTTCTGGCGCAAATTATTGCATAACAGTAAGAATAGCAAAGCCTGCTCACATGTGTGTCAGTCTGTCGGGCTGGGCCCATCATAGCCCAGGTACATTCAGCTTCTGGCTGCATCGTGGTTGGTTCTGAAATGGGCTCAGCCACCTGATGTCCGGCTGCAGTGACAGTCTTTCACCCAGGCCAGCAAAGCAGGAGTGGCATTTGTGCCCCGTGCGACTGGCTCAGCTGTGAATCAGCAAATGACGTTAATAAGCGTTTGTGGACTAAATATATTTTTAAGCTGCCTGGCTGCATGTTCTTGGCAAGATCTCGGAGATTAATGGTCCCAGAACGCTAGCAAGGCTTGCAGTTCCTCCAGGACGCATCAACCTGTGTGAGAAGGGACAAGGGTAGCAACCACGCTTCTTTTCTTCTAGTCCTTCACATTGGTGCTGAGGTCTAAATCTGCTCTCTGAAGCGGGGTATCCCAGCTAAAGGTAGCCGTGGGTTTTCCAGTCTTTTTGCTTTGGAGCAGGAAGCAGCGCACGTGGAGTTTTATTGCTGTTTTCCTGTGGCCCTTTGGCTGCGGGTGCTGCTTGGTGGCTGGGGTGCTCCCACACACCGTCTGCCCCCGAAATAAAGGCTGAGGAATTAAACAGCCTGAAGGAACCTGGGGATCCTCGGGAGGAGTTCAGGGAGGGGAGCACTCATGTGACTTGAAATGCTCTCCAGGCACTGCAGAAGCATCCTTCAGAATAGCTTCTGGTGCTTGGTGGGGGTCTGCACCCTTCTGCAGGCGGTGAGGGGCTTACGGGATGCTGAGGGCGGCTCCGCTCCCACAGCATGCGGTCCTGCACGTCCCTGGGGGCTCTTTGGAAGGAGGCTGCCGTGCAATTGGGGTTTTTTTGCTATTTTATTTTAACTTTTAAAATTTATTTTGGTGTGGAATGAGGTCTGCCGTGGTTTCTCCTTCATGGAAATCCTTCAGCACACCATTTAAAAGGAAAATGCTTTAGGGGGAAGCTGTTCTACTGCACAGCGAGAGCACATGAGAGTGGTCAGTGCACTGCATGTGTGTGTTTTTCTTCCCTCTGTTTTTTCCCTTTTTCTTTTTTTTTTTTCCATTTCCATGAGTTGGAGATGACGATGACTCATGGCTTGGAATGCGCTTTAAATCCCCGAGGTGCTCATTGCCGCCTACCATCACGTATTGAATTTCTGACATACCGGAGGGATGTCTGCAGAGAAACTCTGATGTGCAATTACAAAACGTTGTAGCTGTGCGTTGTTTGCATAGGAGCCATTAGCATGGTATAACTGTGAAAATAATGCAGCTTTATTCTTGCAGTTGATTTCCCACGGGCAAGGCAGTTAAGCAGCTGTGCTTTATCGTTTCCTAGGTTGTTGACACATGTGGACCAACAGTGACATCCTTCTTCAGCAATGCTGTCTTTACTCCCTCCTGCATTCAGAAGCATCTAGAGAGATTTCTTGCCAAAGGTAGGTTCTGGCAGTTCAGCTGCATGGCTGTTCTTTTCCTTCTGTGCTAGAAAAAAGCATGTAGATGTTACTAGGGAGAATGGTAATGAGTCTCGTGGAGACTAGAGTGCTGCTGCTGAGAGAAGGGATCAACCTTAGCTTGGGTTGCCTGGAATAGACTCAGGGGAAAGGTGAGTGAAGTGGAGTCTGGAGGAATGGCCTGTAGGTTGCCTTAGAGAAGGGTTTGGCAGACACAGAACGTGGTTGGCTTATATTGCATTGATGTGGATTGGTAATAGAGCTCTTCTTAAAGAAAACTCATGCTCCACACCTATTTGTGCTCGGTCAGTGTTCTCATTTATTTGAAATAATTCAATTAAATCAAAAGGGGAAATGAAATGGCCATGCAGGATGTGTGATTAACATACATTTTGTGTTTAAATCTTTTGTGGGTCTCACCCCTTCCTCCCCCCCCAAAAAAAAGTGTTTGGTCTGAAATAAACAAATGTGCACCTCCTGGTACTGCCATGACTTTGCTGTTAGCTTCTACCTCTTATTTTCCTCTCTGAAGTCCTAACTTACTTGACGTTTTCAAGAGAATTGAGATGCAAAACTTCCACAGCAAAAAGCGAAGAAGCGTAGATGGGAACAGAGCACCCTGTGGGCTTTTTAACAAGCAAATCTTAAGAGATTTGGTGCTTCTTGTGATTTTTGTGCACCCTTGTGCTCTAACTTGTAGAGTGTGGCTTGTGGGTTAGCTGGGTGCCTTTCCATCTCTACTGATCTGCTTTTGTGTGAGTTCTAGAAATATGTCTCACAGTCTGTACACAGAATTACTGGCTGAACTGGAATTTTTCAGCAGATGGAATGTCAGCCTTTACCTGAATGAGTAGTTTTGCATCTTCTTGTTTTCCTCCAGTGCATTCCTTGCCACTTATTTTTTTTCCCCTCTGTTGGAAGGGGTGTTTTTAACAATTAGGTCCACCAAACGTTTTACTTTGTGTTGACATGGTGATACAGCAATATTGTTGTTTTTTTGCTGCTGGATGCTGAGACTCAGAATTGCAGGCTTTTAGTTTAAGAGCTATGGACTGCTGCAAAGACCAGAGAAAGGGTAAATGAGTTTTGGTCTGAGCTGTTTTTGTGTCAGACTAAAATGTATTTTCAGTTCCTCTGGACTGGTACTCAAGTCGCAGCAGTTATACTGAAACCACAACGACACCAGCTTTGTATTGACATGCAAAGCCAGAAGCCCTTGAAAACTAAGGGTTATTTGACTACCTTAATTATCTCTTGTCAGCAAATTGACTCCTGATGAATTAATTGCCATTCCCTGTGCCGATTCCCTTCCTGAAGCCTCTCTTCAGCATCGGCAGAGCCCTTGGCCAGCTCAGGCAGACTGCTCGCCACACTGCAGCCCATCCCTCCCTCGGTGGGATACCCGAATTTCTCCTGAGAGCCCAGCAGCTTCTGTCCTGCACACTGCAGCTCTGGCTGAGCTGTGCACAGCTTTCTGTGGGAGCAGTCGCTGCTGTCAGCAACTTTACCAGAGGAGTTGCTGCTGCTGTAAGAATTTGTGCTCCTGGGCTGAGGGAGGACATCATGTCTCAAAAGCTGCATCTCCCTTCCCATAGATCCCTCGAAGTCCCCTCACTCCCCTGTAGGCTGTTGTAAAGGAGGGAGTGTTTGAGTTAGTGGTAGCAGCAAAGAAGCGCTGTCCTTAGCCATGTTTAGGGTCTGCTTTGTTTTGAGGCTGTGGGACTGCTCTTTTTGCTTGCCTGAAGGACTTGGCGCTCCTCAGGGCTGACATTCCTCTCTGTAAGAGGTGCCTGAGTGGTCATTAAGAGCCTGAGCAGGTGAGGGGAAACTGCCTTGGTATTGTGTTTGCAGCAAAATGAATCTGTGCAGCTTGCGTCACTGGAGAGCAAGTAATGTCCCTGGATTGGCAGGTAAGGAACATAGGGAGAAAAATGGCTTTTAAACCTTGTCAGGGAATGCAGCATTCATGAAAACAAAGGGCTGAATAACAATGTCCAGAGCACAGGGAAGTGCTGTAGGCACTGAGTAATTTCCTCCTATGTCCTGTCAGCATCCCTATGCATCAGGACCTCTGAGCAGAGGAATAATGAGGAGAGGAGGGTCCTCTGGAAGTTGTACCTGGAGTATTCTGTATGGGATTGCTTTGCAATCTAGGAAAGTGTATTGAATCCCTGGCACAAGCAGAAAAGCAGAGCAGACACTGAGGGGTGCATATGTAAGTGCCTGTGATGCTTGAGCACAGCTGTGGGACCACAGCAAGAAGTCAGCTTGTAGGAGCAGTGTGGGGGGGAGGGGGAGGTGGATGATGGTGATGCAGATGATGGCGGTGGCCCCTCTGAATTGTGAATGTACTGTCAAATGGAATCCCAGGTTAGCTTTGCATTTGGCTCCTTGATGCCTTGCTGGCAGCATCTGCTCTCAAGCCTGTGTAGCACTGTGCTCTAACACTTAGGTACAATTCTGCCCAGGTTACGTAACACGGTGAACTTTCTCTTTCCAGAGCCTTGTGTCCTTCTATGTGGACGCAGACTAGGGCTGAATTTTATGTTTTTTTGTGCTCTTTGCTTACCAGGGGACTTGTCCCATAACCTGTGATGTGAGAATAGTACCTATTGTGAGGGGTGAGTTTAATGAAACTGACTGAATTCAGCACCATCTATTGTTATGTTGGATCGTTCACAGAGCACGCTGCAAAGCACCGTGCAGTGAGTTAGATCAAGGTGATAACACTTCAGAGAGGTGGGTGATGGCTGCTGTTGTACCAACAAGGAGGGCAGCCCTGCTAGGCAGCCTGACAGCACAGCTGCGGTGTTCCCACACCTGTGTGTAGCAGCATGGGTTAGAGTGGCACTTGTTATGGGGCCAGGCAGTTTGATGTTAGGAAATGGCTAGTGCGTGGATGGACGGGTTTTTCTCATGGTCCTTTTCTTCCTTTTTATAATAGAAACACTAGATGAGTAGTGGAGGAACTGTTTGGACATATGTATTTAACTGGGAGGAAAGAGCTGTGACGCTAACCACAAACTGACGGTTTCCTGCTGCAAGTAACTTTCTATAGATCTAAACCTCATTCGTTGTGTCTGTGCTGCTGTTTAAATAGCTGGGGAAGATTCGACTGCTTCTAGGCTGCTTATTTTTGACAGTCTTTGTTGTAGCAGTTTGGGGATGGTGGCATGAAGAGAGATCATTACAGATCTAATAAAAATTCAGGACTGGTGGAGTCCAGAAGGCTTCTGGATCTTATGATCTTGTATAATGTAGAAGTTGAGAAGCAAAGCCATTAAACACATGGCAGATTGATTTTTGTAATTACATTTGCATGTGTAGAGCTCTGTTTATTTCAAGGGAGATGGGATGTAATTGCATGAACCTACCTGTGTCACTGAGACCTCTTCACCCACCACTGCATACTTTTAATTCTCCTTCCCTTCCCCGTCCTGCCTCCCTCTGATGTGTTAAATATCACAGCTGCAAAAACGAGAGCACGTTTCTGCCTGCCCTTCCCTTTGCAGCTGGAAGGCTTGGACAGATTCTTCCCTTGTGGTTTGTGATACTGTAAATAAAGGCTTGGGAGGTCACACGTTTTCCATCTCAAGTTATTTTGATTCCAGCGCTGGAATGGGTTTGGGGGGGGGAGTGGAGAAGGGAAGGAGGGGGGAAAAAGAAAGAAACAAACAAAAACCCAAACTAATCTGGTTTATTGCAAGAAAAACAACTCAGCAATATGAAGTAAAAACAATGAGGGGAAAAGAAGACTTCAGTCTTTGACTAAAGCTGAGAGTTGGAGAATTAGAGCCAAAGATTTCACAGGAATCTACTATTAAGATGTGGAAGAGAAGCTATCTACAAAGTGAAGGCTCTGAACGCCGTGCTCCTGTGATCTGGTGCTGTTCCTGAGGGCTTCTGAAAAATTATCTTTAAAGGCATGTTGATGTGACTCTGTAAGTGTATTGGTGAGTAATTTCACCTGCATTCATAATGAACAAGCCTCGTTAATACAGTTACTCATGTGCCTAAATGTCAGTTAAGGGAGCTTTGAAATGTGGAGCTGAGAGGTTCTGCCCGTGGGTCTCACAGGCTGTGATGCATCCTGTGGTTCAGTGCCCCTGAGCTGGCGCTTCCAGGGCAGGGCAGGAGCTGACCGTGGCTGGTGGAAAGCATGAAGTGCTCGCTTTGCCTGCTGCTGATCAGTGCACGGGTACAGTTCTGCGCTGGTTTGCAGAGGCAGAAGTGCTGGGATGGCTGTTAGTGCTGTTACTCACAGCTGGTGCCCTGCCCTGGGCAGGTTTGGTCTCCTCAGCTGTGGTTCTTTCCATGTTGATGTTCGAGGTTTTGGTTGTTCACAGAAAACACTGCTTAGCTTTAAACTTCTATTTCATGTGTTTAATTTTGATACTTGCAGCATCCTGTTTTGGACTTGCTGAGAAATGAGCTGAGAACCAGGTCTGGTGGGCTTTATTACTGACTGGTGCTATGCAACGTGATTAATGTTGGCTTGCTGGGAAGAAGCAGTTACTGGCAACTGTGTCACCTATTTCTGCTGGGTTTTGAAGAGACCTTTTCCTGGTAAAGATTTTTTTTTTCGTTACCTTTATCAAAACAGGATATAAAACGAGAGTATAATTCGCTGCTAGAGAGTCCTCATTTACCTCGATACTAGGGAAATATCTCTTCTTTCCATAAATCATTACATTTATAGGTGTACAACAGGAACAAAAGAGAACCATTCCCTATCCAGACGTTAATGTCTGTGCAGATGGTCCTTTGACTCAATAACTTTTCTTCCTTGGTCCTCCTTTGTGTTTTTTCTTTAGCGGGCACGTGACATATGGCCATAAAAAATACTGGCCCAGTTTCACCCTTGCTGTAGCTCATTGACGTCATTAAAGCTACAGCAGGGATGACTTGGCCCAGATTCTTTAAAAATAAGACCTGATGAACAACCCCCTCATGGAAAAGCTCTGTAGAGGTTGTCCTGAGCATAGTGTAGAGCAGACGCTATGTAATTCACTGTGACTTTGGCAACCTCCCTATGAAATGAGGTTGGCCCCTTCCTGAAGGGGATGCAGGACATGCTCTTGGACTCACTTTTGTGATGCCTTACCTGTAGGATGGAAAGGGACCGATAATGGAGCGATTGAAGGCACTTAGAGGCAGGTCAGGGTGGGGATGTCACTTGCCTGAAAGTTTTCAGGGGTGGATTCCATCTTTGGGCTCTCCAACACGCAAGGGCAGTTCTTGGGCAAAGCGAATGTGGTTGAAACGATCTGCAGAAAACCTTTGCCTTGAGCAAGGTGGTTTGTATCAGCTTCATCTCCCACAAGCCAGTTTGTTCTTCCTCCTGGCTGCTGCCCAGCAGTAGCATTCCCTGCCCCATCCCAGGACTGGCACCCACAGATCCGCTGCTTCCCTTTCCTGGAGCATGGGATGCTCCTGGGCTCAGCATCCCAAAGCAGCTCTCCAGTGCGGCTGCTTCTGCAGCCATCCTGACCTCTTCATAGCACAGGATATTACAGTGAATGGACATGAAAGAAGGCAGCACAAACTATGGCAAAATAATAAACTCAAACAACAACCCTTGATCCTGGGTAAGTTGAAATGCAGTTTTTACATCTGAACAAGCTGAGAACAGACACAAATATAAAAAGTTCTTGAAAGCAGATGCCTTCATTTCTTTGTATGAAAATAAGGGCAGCGATTCATGGGTGGCAGTTCTGCAGAACTCTGCACTAACTTAAAGCCAGTGTTTTGCTCACAGTTATAAATAACTGCAGGAAGAAACAACCTTTAAAGAGCAGTTGTAGCCCCGAAGCCATATCTGTAATGGATGAATGCTTGATGGCTGTTTGCAATGCCAATATTTGTTGCTGAGAGCACCTTTAACTTACTCAGCTGAATTTTCAGTTCTTGGTGGCAATAACTGTCTGGCCGAGGCAGGTCTCTTGCAGCTGGTCCAAGAAATCAGATAGTTATTTTTCTGATGCCAGACTCTTCTGGTCCAGTGAATATAACTGCAGGAACATATAGTTCCCAAGAAGGAAAATGCTTACTGTGAGTTTGGTGACAGCTGAAGATAACTTGGGAGGGGGGTGTGGAGAGAATAACACATTTGTCTGCTTTAAGAGCATGTTTGTTTTAAGGGATTTTTAAGTTGGAAAGTTTTTTGCAGACGAAAGCCAAAATAGTGTCAAAGTGACATTGGCTAGTATAAATAGTGAAGGGAGAATGAGATCTTTAAAATATATTTCGTCTTCTGATTAGTCCAAAACTCTGCTGGTAAGACAGGGAGGGAAATCTGGGTTTAACCTGATAAACGTCCTTCTTGCTGTGAAAGAGTCAGAAGCAAGGAGCACTCACAACCCAGGGACCACAGTCCCAGTGGGCTTCTAAGGGAGAGAGGGGGGAAGGGTGATTGAAAATCTGGCTGCCTCAAGGGCCTTTGGAAGCAGATGTTTGATGGTATGCAGATAAGTGATGTTAACTTTTTATTGCATGAAATACACCCTTATTTGAGGAGACAGTCCTGCTTTGAGCATGTCTTGTGCTGCTTTCCTCCATCCATTCCAAGCTCCCTTATGTTTTGTATGCCTGTGGACCTGTTTAGGGTGGTATCCTACTGAGACCAAAAGCACAGCGTAGTGGGTTTGAGCAAAACCCGCCCTGGGACCTGAGATAGGTAGAGCTGTCACAGCTCCTCTGAGCAGACAGCTGGGCAGCATGGATGGGCTTGGATGTATGGCAGCTCCAGGAGTGCTTGCTTATCGGAGAAGAGGGTTAAAGGGTGAGGAGAAGGTGTGAAAATCCTTATATTCAGTCTTCCCAGCTGGCCCACAGCAGTTCGTGTTCTGGAAGCAGACTTGGGATGAGCGTTGTCTGAACACTCAGGTGTTTCTTTTGGCTAAAAGCATGATTTTCAGGAAGGTGTGTAACTGCCAGTGAGTAACTGTGCTGTGCTTGCACATACACACATACAGTGTGCACAGCCTTCCATCTGAGCACTGCACGCAGCTTGGGAGCAGTGCTGGGAAGCTGTGTGTCACAGCCAAGCTGCGGGCTGTGTCCTTTAACACAGCAGCACATGGATGTGCACGTTGCACAGCTGTCCTGGGTTGCATGCTGGTTATCAGTGAGATAACCTCAGCTGAGCCCAAGGGCTGGAAGTGTTGTCAGGGGGTTGCTGACCGGGGACCGCTTGAAGTTTTCAAGCTGACACTCCATCATGAGTGGAAACTGCCATAAGTGTCCCTTCTGACAGAAGGCAGTGGGTTCTGCAGCACGGGTGTGCTTTCATCTCGGTGCCTGGCCCTGCAGGCTGCAGCAGATGGACTGACAAACTCTTGTGCATCCTTTTTGTTTATGAAGATTGAATGGAAATCAGTATGCAGATCAGGAGCTCTCTGAGTATCTGAAGAAAATCATCCCGGCAGTCGTGTTTGGTTAAAAAAATAAAAGGAGGGGTGGGTAAATGCTGTATTTATTCAGATTAGGAGCAAACTTGGGGAAAGAGCTCAAGAGAAGGGGAATGGTCCAGTGTAGGAGAAGAGCTTTCCATGTACGTGACTGGAATTCTTACCTTATTCTGGATGTATTGAGCATTAAGCTCTAGAGCAACAGGCTGACTTCAGCTCACTGGGTGCTGTAGGCCTATGGGGTTCAGCTGTGTTCTTGAGGGCTGCTGGAGAGCAGCAATGGATGATGGAAGGGGAACTCTTCCATCACTCTTTGTGCTTGTATGAGAACTAAGAAAACAACCGTGAAATGAATGTGAGCTATTTCGTTGATCCGTGGTTCTTGTTTGTATACTAATTCTTGTTTATAGCTAGAATGCAGTCTACCAATAAAAAGTTCTCTTTTTATTCTTTTAGGTTTTTTTCTAATTTATTTTGAAGAGGTTTATTTTGAAGGATTATGTTTCTAGGTAACTGTTGGAGGTTGTTTCTGGGAAAGGCTGCCAAAATGCTTATGAACCCATGGCTGCACCAGGTACATACAGTCTCCTTTGGAAAGTTTGGCTGTTCCCATGTGACCTCATGGAGGGGCCAGGGCTGCACTGGGATGTGTGAGTCCTCCCAGCTCCCTGCCCACGCCGAGCCTGGAAATAGCTCTGCCGGGAGCAAGCAGTGTCACAGCGGGGGTGAGTCGCTGGATGGGCCCAGTTCCACTTATCTAAATGAGCTGTGATCTTGAATTTAACATGCTGTTTCATAGCTAAGATAAGAGGCGCATGAATTAGATTATTGCTGGAGAAAAAAATAGAGGGGTGATGTTATAAATACTTCTGTGAGAAGTCGAGCAAAGCATTAGCCGGTCTTTTTATATTTATGAACAGCGGTGGACAAAGGACTCTTTCCCTTTCTTTTAGATGTAAGCTAAGTGTTAACATTACTATTGCTTTGAATAAAGTGGTTTCTTGCTGCCCAGCCTCCTGTTGCTGGTAGCTCTGGAAGCGCTGTGCCCAGCAGAGCACTGAGGACATGCTGGAGCTGCAAGCCCTACACTGCGGACAGCGGCCTTCCCCTTGCAGGAGGGCAGGATGTGGGTAAGAGCCTCACACTGAGGTGCTTCTGGCCCCCATGTTGCAGTCTAGCACCCAGCCCTGCCGGTGTCACCCACACTGCTCTGACGCAGCCCCACTGCTGGACACAGCCTCCCCATGTAACAGCAGCTGAGAAACTCTGGCCAGGGGCTAAGTTACATCAGGCTGTGCTTCCAGAGGTTAAGCTGATTGCAGATCTCTCAGATAAAAATCTTTCTGTACTAATAAATGCATGCCTGCAATAGTTACTGTTAGTGCATGGAAGCTCTCAGAAAGAAAAAATTCCCAAACGAGCTGTTTGTGCGGTGTTTGCTGACTGTTAAGGATGGGTGTCGTTAATTGGGCTCTGCCCCCTCCATCGGAGCAGGGTGCATGCTCTGCTGGCACACAGCCCTGTGCTCCTGGCAGAGCTGCCAAGCACTCAGAGCTGCTTGCATTGCCTCCGTGGTGGCCGGGCTTGTGGGCAGGTTGGGTTCCTGCGTTGTGCCGGGGAAGGCAGGCAGCCTCACAGGGAGATTTTTCTTGTGCTGGGGTCTTTGAGAGCCATACGGCTTCCCCATGGGTGCAGCTCCTGGGCAGGGCTGGCGGTGGGGACCTGGCTGAGCATCTGCTGCTGACTCATTCTATCTGCAGCTTTTCTCCTAAAAGAAGAATGCATTGTCTGTATGTTACAAGTAGCTCAATTCTTCCTATAGGGAATGAGACTTGTTGGAAGTCAATCTCACCTAATCCGAAGCGTCACATAATAATAAAGATCATCTTAATTTCTACCCTTGATAGGTGGGGAGGCAGTAGCTCACCCTTTGGAGCTGTGATTTGTCTTTGGAAAACAATCTTCCCCATTTTGCATAAATGCTGTATTGCAGCCCGCCCTTATTAGCCACTGATTAGAGGGTCCTTTGTGAAGTATTGTCTGTTTCTGACTTAATTTAATTAATATGGAACCAGTAAAATTTCTGTGGAAACAAAGCAGGAGCGAGGTTAGTACCAGATAAACGTGTGTGCTGGGCTGTGAAAGTGAACACAGAACTAATTTCTTAATGGGACCGCTAGAAGAACAAACAAATCTACAGAGCCACGGTTGTGTGCCTCAGCTAGAAATATGTTTGTGGATATAATTAAACTCCAGTTAATAACATATTGCCCTCATCTTGGCGAAGAACTGGTTTGGGCTGTAGCTGAGCGCCCAGAGCACTTTGCTTGATCTCCTCGGTGTGGCCTGCAGCCCTGGTGGCTCTCCCAGTGATGCGCTGCCATGGGCAAGATGGGCAGATGGGGGCCTGTCATGGCACGGCGTGGGGGATGGCTGAGCACGAAGGTAATGTTTCAGGCTTCACTTTTTGCATTGCAAATCCCATTTCCTAAATAAGCTGCTTGCACCGGTGCGTTAAATGATTTATTACCGCGGAGCTTTTCTTCACCCTGGAAAAAACCAGAAGGTGAGCGGTGTGTTTGAGAGCTCCGTGCTGAATGTTATGTGATTAAGTTGTACTTTTGAGGTGACGCACTTGGGCGTATCGTTCTCAAGACCATCTTTGGTTTGGGGGATCGTAAATGCTGGTCCCAGCTGTAATGAAGTGCTTTGCTGCTTAATATGCTCCTATCATGGCGTGTGTTTTTTGTTCAAATATTAAATCACGGTGTCTATGGCTATAATAATGCGGTTGTTTTATGTCTTGGAACAGGGGAAAATAATTTGATTTAGTTGGAATAATGTGATTGTAACGTGCCTCTGGGTTTGAATTAAAGGGGGAGGTGTGCAGGTGGCTGGCAAGGCAGCACCGCGCTTCTGATGCTTTCCTGCAGAAATTCCGCTGCCGTGGAGGGCAGCACATTTGTTTCTAATGGAACAACTTGTGAGCAAACACTGGGATGTTTATGATGACAGGGAAAGCGGTAGAAAAATACAGGCTATAAAATCCCCCTCGTTAAGGTGTAATTGGCTTGGCAAGGCACAGAGCTGGGCGCTGGCTGTGTGCCGCGCTGGGCAGAAAGGCTGCCTGTGGGCAAGCAGCTGGCTGCATGCGTGGCCTGGGGAGGCATGGGATCCTCTGGCACAAACTGCTTTAAAAATCAAGGGTTTATTTCTCCTTCTGAAGGGAGAAGAAGCGCGATGGTTTCTCGAATCAGGATGACTGCACCGATTCAATTGTAATTTGATAAATGAAGTATAAACGTCCAGGGAACGACCTCCTGTAAAACGCAGAAGTGCCTGAATCATTTGTGCTTTAAATCTTGCTCCGCATCTCTGTATTTCCTGCTCGTGCTGTTCATTAGAGTAGTCTCCTGTGCCCTGTTGTTTTGGGGTTGGTAATGGATAGCTAAGTGGTGCATGCTGAAAAGACAATTTCTGTGTAAGTAAAGCGCTGTGCCTTACTTTGCATAAAGTGCCTTGTGGGTGTGGGGCAGAAACCCTTCTGATTTCTGCTCCACTGTGTTCATAGCCAGGCTCTGAAATGGAGCTGTGCTGTCTGTGTACCCCTGGATGGCTGTTCATTGGGACCTCCCTCCCTCCCTGTGCAAACCCATGCTGCAGAGCAGCCGTGCTTTCCTTCCAAACGAGTCCTGAGGATTTACATGCTCTCCAGAGCTCAAGGGTGTGACCAGCTTACCAGCAAGACAAAGTATTTTCTTTGCCTTTCTGGTTTGGGGCTAAGCATATCTTGATTATGTTTAATGCTTCCAGTTGCCAGCGTATCAGCAGGGATTTGTTTTGCCCTTCAGATGGGTGCAGCATTACGTCAGCCCTTCTATAGCTGCCCATGAATCTGTGGGTCCTCCTCTGAGGGCTGTGTGTAGGAAGCGATAAAACTTTATTAGAGAGTTAGTTCCTTTATTCTTGGTGTACTTTTTATGAGGAATCATCTTATGCATTTGAAGGACAGTGGGGGAAAAAAGTTGCCAGGCTTTCTGGGGCTGGGCTTTGCTTGAGAAAAATCATTTTGCTGCCTAACCTGCCCTTTGCCCCACCTCAGTGCTGCTGCTGCCTCCGCCAGGGATGCAGGGAGTCCCTCTAGCTTTGGCTGAGCTGCTTCTCCACACCCTGGTGTTCATCAGTGGGGAGCGTGGTGTGACAGCTGTGCAGAAGGGAAGCAGCTGGGGTTGAGCCTGTTTCCTTGGGTGCCTCACTGTGCCACTTTGTTTCAGTCGAGCTCTTCTTAATGGGATCTTCTCTTTGGGAGTCTTTGCAAGCTGGTGTGTGTGGCAAACACAGCACCAAAGTACGCTGTGTGCTCCATCAGCACCTGCACCTGGAACGTGTGAGCTGTCCCAGGAGAGCTGGTGTGTCCTTTTGTCCATAGGTTGTGCTCTGGGCACTGAAAGCCTCAAATCAGGGGGTTCTCTGGAGGCTCCGAGCTCTGGATAGAAACCTACATGGTGCTGCTGATGGCTCTGCTGGGTTTCTGCTCTGCCTGAACTAGAAAGTGGGCTGGCTGCCTGGAGAGATGCTCTGAGCAGGGCACTGGCCAAGAAATCTGTGCTGGCAGCAACATGGTGCTGGCAGAGAGCAGCCTGAGTAGGTAGGAACTGTCAGGAGCTTGGGGAAATGAGAGGAATCTTTATTCCTGTTTTTTTGTTTTCTTTTTTTCCTGGGATATGCCAAGAATAGGTGATTCAGGAAGGGAATACCTGGCACAGTGTGATGGCAGCTGAGCCAGCTGCCCCAACGATGCTTTGCCAGGAGCCTTTGGGCCTGTTATACTTAGTATAAGTACAGCTAACTAAATAAAACAATTGCTACTATCAATAAAGCTAAATGAGGGCTAAAAGCCTTGAATGTACCTTACGTGTTCAGCATTTGTTCCTTTCTGCTTCTGCAGGCAGTTAATGGAGCACGTACAGATACTGGGCAGCACGATGGCCCGTCACAACTTCCTCCCAAGATGAAGGATATGTTTGTGTGGTCCAAATTCTTTTATTCTTCTATCTCCCTGGTGGGGAGGAATTGCTGATGATATTTGTAGACCGGCTCCTGTTGGGAAGTGCTGACTGGAGGGAGGAAATGTGTGGCAAATTCCTTCATAAGCACTTTTCCATTTTCTTTAAAAAGGCTGTTTGTAGCTAAGAGCCCATCGGCACCAGGAGGTGGTTTTGTTGCAGCAGTGCCTTATTGCATGGAAGCCTGGCAGTCTGCTTCTGGATGGTGGCCTCATGAACAGCCCCTGGGTAATGCTGTATGTAGGACTTTTTCTATTTATGTAGAGTTCGATGCAGCTTCCTTCCATGTAGCTGATAGAGCAGCTCGGTGAAGTGCATGTCCATGTTTGAACTGTGCTTTCAATTAGCAGCAGCCAGTCCTAGTGCATTTGTCCGGGCTCTCTAGAGGGCTGCTGGATGGGTCCAACCCCCCTCCTACAGCCTGGGGTCAGAACCCCAAGAACAGGTCTGCACGCTGCCTGGCTGCGTTGCAGCATCTCTCAGAAGCTGTTAGGGAAATCTGGTGGTGATTTTTGCATAAGGTACTAAAATTGGAGGAACAGAGCTATGCTGTGAAGAGTTCTGGTGAGAATAATCCTCCCCACAGCTGTGCCAGCAGTGAGCAGCAGTCAGAGCTCTCAGAGTGCACGTTCTCCCACCCAGCAGCAAGTAGCACGGTAACCGGTAAGGGATGTGAAGGGGGAGTTGTTGTTCTGTCCTGAGCGCTTGCCTAATAGTAGTAACAATTCTGTACTTAACCTGCCAAGTTTTTCTCTAGGGTAGTAGTGAAGAGATGGGGGAGAAGCGTGTGGCAAAAAGAACATGGCAGAGATGAAGAGTTGCTGTTAGATCTCAGTTTGGTTTAAATTATCTTTACATTTGCTTAAGGAAAAGGTAATGTGTTCCCTAATCTCTCAAGCTGCCGTGTCTGCAGGCTGGCTAATGCAAAATCTCTGGGGAAAATACGGTGGCAAGGAGAGTCATGTGTATTTTGCATCTTCTCTATCTTCCTCTCCCTCCAGTTAAAGAGCATTCAGGCTCGAGTGCCCCGAGCTACCCAGGTGCAGAGGATATTATGGATTCTCCATATTGCCAGCCCTGCTTTTCTCTCCATGCAGCGCAGCTCATGCCAATACTCCCCCACTTGCATTTGCACTTCTGGCAGCAGTCACTGCACAGTGTGAGCACTGCACAGTGTGAGCACTGCACATGTGCGCTTCCCCTGCAGCTCCTCTGGCAGCAGCACCGTGTGGTCCCTGCCACAAGGCAACGGGCTTGGTGTGGGCTGGGGCTGCTGGGAGGCTGCACACACGTGAGCCACACTCCTGGCAGCCATTGGAGGCAATGGGATGAAGGAGAGCTGCGGTTCCCTTCTGGTTTCCGTTGGAGTGGGGAAATAGTGCATGTTGTGTTCTGTCGTACACTTCCACCATTCAAGGGCTCCCAGCCCGATTTGCCAAGGCAGAGGCTTGACGTGAGGCCAAATGCACTTGACAGAAGTCTCTCTGCTGTCAAAGCCTCTCCTCCTCCTGTGCTAAAACAAAGCTCCAGAGTCACGCTGCTCCTTCCTTCCCTTGGCTCTGAGCAGCAGAAATGCTGCACGTCCTGGAGCTGTTCTGGGCAGGGCTTTTGTTACTGTTATTCAAAACTCACTTTTCCATTTAAAAGATGCGATAGCGGCGCATTCAAATGAAATAGCCACAGAGAAATGATTTTGTGCTTTCTTTAATTGGACCGTGTTAGATTTTATTTACTGATAACGTCCGAAGGGAGCTGTCGGAATAATGCAGGAAGAGAGAATGTGTCCATTGTGGTAATGTGCTTTTGGTAAATGCGTATGGCAGAGTTATGAAGTCAGAAAGAAGCCTTAATTACAGTTATGAAGCCATTAGAGTCTGAAGCAGCAATCCAAGCTTTTGCTGCAATTGTGTTTTATATTTCTTCACTAAAGGTTTTAGTGTGTGTGTGTGTGTGTGTGTATATATATATACATTAAAAAAAAAAAGGACTTGTTTTAGAGGGTAATTTCTCCTTTTGTTTCCTTTGCCTCTTTTGGTGCAGAAGTGATGGTGAGGTATGGTGGAAGTATGGTTGCATATGGCAGCAGTAAGCTGCAGAGATCTGCAGCAATAAATAGAGCTCTTCTCAGAGCACGTGCTGCTCCTGCTAATCCAGTGCTGAGGGACCCAATGCCCACACCAGTGTAGCATTAGAAACTGCTGAACTTGATGCTCCCACCTTGGGGAAAGGGAGGGCAGGATTAGTCTCCAGGAGCCTCTTGCAGAGCTCCCTCTGGGTCCAGGGAAGTGGAACGATTGCTCTGGGAGACTTTGTTTTAATAAGAAAAGGCCTTGGCAGCTCGGTCAGTGTGTTAGCACTCCGTGTTACCACTGAGGGCAGCACAGCAGAGCCTGTGCCCTGCTCGGGTCTGAGTTCAGTTTTCAGGTGTTGATGAGCATTCGTAATGCTCTTCTTTGATGCTTTGCAAATGACTCTCTGATAGTGCATTATTTATAGCAGATGTTAATTTAATAGAGTGAACTTTGTTACCCTTCAGGATATAAGCATCTTAATTTAAAAAAAAAAAAAGGAAAAAAAAAAAAAGCACCCTGACAAAATGTAGCTGTAAATCAAAGGTCAACAGGCAAACAGCCTGAAGGTATTGTTTGCTCAGTTGTTAAATTGATACTGTGATGCTTTCTTAAATGTAATATTTCTTTAGTGACAGGAAGGTTAAGTACAAGTTGTACTGTTATGCGAAAGGAGTAATGAACCTTATTTATTAGTGTTTTTCTAAAGCTGATTGCTTGAAATAATTGCAAGTGCAGCACAGTAGTGCCAAAGCTTTTCACCGCGGCTCTGAGCAGCAGCTCTGGGCTCCCCTCCCTGTTCTGCTTTCACATAAGGGCTCTGCCTCTCAGCCATCCCCGCTGCTGGCAGAGAGGTCAGGCCTTCATTCATCAGCTCCTGGGTAAGAAATGAGCACTTGGAAGAGCCCTTTCCAAGAACGGCTCTGTTCCCAAGATACGAAACCCAGCGTGGGGATGGTGGGCTCCTGCTTTGCGTTGGAGGGAGGTGAGTCCCAAGCTCTGTTGTTTGTTCGGGGTATGGGATTCAGCCTCTTCAGTCTGCAGTCAGAAAGATAATTTTAGAAATCTCAGGAATGTCTGCTCAATATGTTGAAACAGTTTTGTCCTTCTGCAGAAGTGTGTTTATCTTTACCGTGGGACAAGGTCTAGTACGTTGTACGGAGACTGCTTCTCAGCCTGTTCTTCTGTTTTGATGGAGTTATCAAGAGTAAAACAAAAGCCCAAACATTTAACCATTCCAAGGCTGTCTGCTTTCCCTTCGCTCAGCTCTCGGCATACTGAGCTGGGGAAGGTATGATGGTAAATACTACCGCCTTGTTTCCAAAAGCTGTTGGGTTAGATCTCTCACTGCAGCATCTGAAGCATTACTGGAAATATTCCGAACTGTTATAACAACATCTCTGGTGTTATTTTTCTTTTCCAAAAGTCTTTCCCTTCCCACTATTTCCTGGCAGAGGATGCTAATGAGCAGAGCTGCAGGTGAATCATGCAGCAGCAGTGAGCAGAGATGCTGCCCTTCCCTTCAGATGGCAGCGGTGATTCTCAGAGTGCACTGGCAGCGCTGCTGCATTTTTCATTATGTTTGTGCATTTCCAAATTGTTAGATGCTTTTTCCAGTTACAAAGTTTGTTCTGATTGAGTGTTGGTAGAGGCTTCGGTGTGCTGAAATTTGGGTCAACAACTCGAAGCATATGGCATTAAAATTCCCAGTGCTGCATCTCTTTAAGGCAACAATGCTCTGGGTTAAACCCAAGTGCTCCTACTCCTGAGGAGATGGCTGAGTATGGCTTCCTTTCCAACAGAGCACCCTGGAGATAGCTCTACAATTACAGTCTGTATCTCTATGTGGATAATCAGCTACCTTGTATTTCCTGTTTGTTTTACATTTCAGTAGTTTGAGCTGGCTCTGTCTTCAGGGATCTAAATGTAATGAAGTTGTTTACAGCTGTAAGCTTGGAGATGCATCAGTCAGTCAATGTGACATGGAAGGAACCACTTGGATGGCACAGAGAAACCAACAAATGGTCTGCTCCTGTCCAGGCATGGTTCTGTGGGGCTGTTGTTGCTGTTGGGTTCACCAGACTTCAGCATGTTCAAAACAGCATCTATAGTATTAAAACATATGTTTACATATGTTTACAGGATTTTGAGTTGATGCCTAACTAGCACTGTTCTGTAGTTATCTGACTTAAGGTCTTCACCAGAAGGCACGCAGACTTGCTGAAGTGGTGTGGTGGGCTTTGCGTTCCCTGGGCAGGTTTGAGGACAGCTTTGAGGACAGGTACACCTCTGGTGGGGGCTTCCCCTCGCTGGGGCTTCTGATCCCTCAGGGTGTTTTTTTCCCTTTCCTGTGGACTTTATTGATCACGGAATGCAGCTCAAGCCAAGACTTGAATGTTGAGCTGGAGGGGAAGCTGTTGCCAGCCCTCCACTAACAAAGCTCTTCTCTGTAAAATCCTGAAGAAAGCTCGAGGCTGTTTCAGGTGTTGGGGATGCCCAACCTGTGTGGTGCTCGTGCAATATGTGCCCAGCCCTGCTTCCTGCTGCTCTGCCCGGGCCATGCCTAGCCCTGCTGCAGCCCCCTACCTCGTAGGGCTCCCTGCAAAGCTTCAGCCCAGCTGCACCCACATGGTAGCAGGTGCTGGTCCAACCATTTACCTAAAGGCATTTGGGGCAAACGCCAACAGACAATGGCACAGAGGACGAAAAGTAAATTGGCCTTCTAAAATCCTTTCAGCTTTAAGTATTACAGATATAATTAGAAACAGAGGCAAGGATTATTATCCTATAAGTGCCTTTCTAGTCTGTTCTGCTTTTGTAACCTTTCTTTTCTTCATCTGTCATTCTGTCTTGCTGCATTGTTTCTCCGTGCAGCCTGGCGTCTCCACCACCGTGTCCCATTGCTGCCTTCATGCTTAGCACTGCCTCTGTTTGCTTTTCCCTTTGCTTACGTCAAAGCTGCCGCCTTTTGGCTCTGCACTGGTGTTCCCGTGAAGCCACCATCATTCAAACAGATAGGGAGCTCTTACTGCTGCAAGGCAATGAAAAGATACCCTCTGCAAGTGCTCCTTCCCAGGCTACGCAGCTTCCCCCTCTGCTGCTAGGTGAATTAAGTTTGTTTGAAAAAGGAACAAGTGCCTTGGAGGTGGGGGGGTGGTGCGTGGTGTGAATTGCTCCCTGCAGGTGCTGATGCTCAAAGCAGAGTGGATTCCTTGGACAGGGGACCTAGGCTCTGCTCTGCACTGCAGCTGGGGCTGCAGTCATTGCTCTGTCATAACAGACCATGATTTGCTCTGGGGTTGAACTTCTGTTACTGTCTTTAGGTCCTCTTACACCTGACAGAGCTGTCCTCCAGTGGGACCATGGAGTTCAGGGAGGGGAGTGCAGTGGAGTTCTTGGAGCTGCCTTTGCCTCTCCTCTGTCCTTTGCTCTGTGTAGGCAATGTTCTGAGTCCTGAAGCTTGGTTTACTCTGCCATGCTGTTTGTCAGAGCCATCTGGTTTAGGACAGAAGTATTATTTCCATCAGCGCTCCCCGGTTTGACCATTATTCTGATCAGGAGTGTGCAGTTCTCAGCCAGCTGGAGGGGCTGCATCTCCCACCCTGCTGGGAGAGGGGAATGAAGGGGCTGGAGGAGGGGGGAACCAAATGGGGCAATAAGAACGGAAGGACACGTATCTGTGCAGATCCCCCAGGTGGGCAGGGCTTGCGCAGCCTGCCTCCCCAGAGTTGTTCCTGCAGACAGGACTGAGCACGAGTTGATGCCACGGTGTCTTTGTGTGAGCAGCTTGTGAGTGTTGGAATACTGAGGGTTCTCAGCAGCTCCCGGCCTGGTGCATGAAGCCCGTTGGCTTGGGTACCCTGAAAGCAAAGCCAACTGCTTTCAGAACAAACAAACCCCCTCCAACGCTCGCTCGTTATTTCCCAGATACAGCTGAGATGTTCAGCCTTGCCCCAAGGGAAATCGATGGTGTGTTTGGACTCCCTGTTGCTTTCCGTGTATGCGAGTGTGTTTATTTTATTTAAAGAGTTGGTACATAATCAGTCTTAAAATTAACCGACTGCCTGTTGACTTGTCACCCTGTGAATGAAAACACATTGCTCGTAATTTGTTTGACATTATTCTGTCCCGTTGTCAGGCTTCTAATTACTTCTAGAACATAACCCAGATGTCTGTCTGTCTCTTTCTGTCTCTTTCATCATCATTATTATTATTTATCTCTTTTATTGTAAAACATGGAAGGAAATACTTCATGCAAGTGGTAGAAGTTTGCTCCCCCGCCTTCTCAGGAATGTAGGAGCTGGCTGTGGGTTTAACTCTGTGAAGCTAGGCTCCTTTTGAGGGGTGTCCATTTGGGCATCTGGAATTGCACGTCCTCTGTGACTCCGGGTCTGACCCGCTGTGCTTTAGGGATGTTGGAGTGTGTCTATCTGCCTTAAAATGCTTCTCTGGCTTCTGCTTTCTGAAAATGATCGCATCCCCACCTTATTTATTTTTAAAGAAGAGATAAATTGCTTGTGCTTTCAGAAGATTAAAATATTAATGTATTTAAATATAACAGAAGACAGGCGAGGCAGAAGGGGTTGCCCTTTCAGAATGCACACAGATGAGCAATCTCGGATTGAATCCATTGGATAAGTACGTGGTGCTCCTTACCAACATAGGCTTTTGATAATTAGCAGTGGGAAAAGTCAGGTTGCTCAATGTGAGCTTTTATTGCTCAAAACCTGTTCCACAACTTAACATTTCCTAGAGCCATGAGCTTCTAAGCACTGGAAACACAGTTTTCCAGTGGCATGCTGGATCAGCAATGAACTCAGGGTGTTTCCCAGAGGCATTAAGCTGCTCAAACATCACAGGGTTGCTACGCTTTTAGTGGGATGCTTGAACACATTGCATTGATCCCACCTGGGAAGCTGTGCTAGCCAAGGAATGAGCTCTGTTCCTTGTATTGGGTCTCTTTTGGCTGTGCTACGTTTGCAAGGTGAGGGGGGCGCGTGGGAACTGTTTTTAGCTATAAGAAACATGATTTTAGCTGAAAGAAATGACCCTGCTGACGACTTGTTTTTGTATTGTTGATTGGCAGCTTTCTTAGCTCCTATTTGTGAAAGATTACTATTATATTTAAATGCTCTTTCCTTTAGAGAAAATAGTGTGTTCTGGCTGGGTGCAGCAGGGGACAGATTTTTCTGTTCTGCAGAACTTTGCTCTAACAGAGTTCATGGTGGGGGAGAAGACAAAAGCATGGGAAGGACTCAGTGAGTCGCCTTAGGAAAGAAAAACTCCAAAGCAACAATGAAAGAACTAAAACACACGTTCAGTACAAGCTGTACTTGTGAGACTGCGTATAGAGACTGCAAATTACTGTGCGGTCCCTGCCATTAAATGCAAATACATCTCTCTTTTCCCCCTGCATCCTGATCAAGAGGATTTTAATGAAGGATGAATGGAGTGAAGAAGTTCCTTACAACATTTGTGCCCCAGCTTGAAGCATGCTGCCTTTTGTATTGTCTCTGAGCTGTGTCGGCACAGCGGGGCCTTCTGCTCTCCTGGCTGAGCCCTGGGCTTCTCTGGACATGGAGTAGCACTACAGGGGGACCCTCTGCCAGGGCAGGAGCCAGTCCAGGCTCCTCAGTGTGGAAGAGCCGCTTGCCTGGAGGGCTGGAACTGATGGGCTGATACAGTGCTGGGGTTTGCATGCAGCATTCCCAGTGAAAATTATAGTTGGGATGGCGGCTGCAGGGAAGGATGTTGTCACTTGAAGTTCCCCTCCGATCCCTTCCTGCTTTTGTTGGAAGGAAGAAAGGCATTTGTATCTTGGCCTCCTGGCCCAGGATGGCTGCCACCTCAGCTCAGGGTCTGCCAGCCCCAGCTGGCCTTGGTCTTTGCAGGAGCTGACAGGCAGGAGTTAATTGATGACTCACCAGCACAACCGTGTCAGAAACGCTAGCTTCATTTTGCTGCTCCTGCATGTTCTTCAGCCTGCGACTACTTGATGTGGTTTTTAGCCTGAAGAGAGGTTATTGTGTCCATATAAAACAACAGTTGAAAATCGAGAGTATGCACTTCTGGAAGAAAAGTGCCTATGATGCAGAACGATGTGCCAGGTGGATCGGTGTGCGTTAGGGGGGGGTTGCAGAAGCTGTGCTGAGGCTGCTTTCAGTCTGCGCCGGTGGTGAATGGGGTTTCTCTAAAGGTGGGGGGGGGGTTCTGGTTTTGGCACAGAACCCACCTGCCTTCCCCACCTGGTTACAGGGGAATCATCTTAACTGAAGCATCTCCCCCCTACCCCAGGCCTTCCCCACCGTGACAGCTGTTTGATCGTTTTTGGTAAGAATTTTGCCTTTATTACTGCAGCCTTCTGGAGAATGAACTCAAACACCAAAGCCAAAGAAATCCTCCAAACCATGAAAAACCCAACCAGTAAGGCTTTGAAGAAATGTCAATTCCGTTTTAATACGTAGAACACATGCTCAGGCTTTTTCTCTGTACCTGCTATCTAATTTCCCTTCTCTCAATAGCTCTGACTAATGCTGAGGTCTTTCTCTGTTTGAGCTCTGCCGTTTATGAATACAGCAAGTCTTATCTGAAGCTTTGTGAATGCTTACAAGTATGAGGTGCGTTCAGATGAACAATGTGCATAAATAGCAAGTAGTTGAAGGAGCGGGCCCTCGGAATTACAATCAAGAAGAGCTGACCCTGTTGAATGCTTGATGAAGAGAATGTCTTCTCTGCCTGTCAGCACTTTGGTTGCTGGCCCGGGCTGGGGTGATTCTGCAGGGTGCCATGCAGAGCTGAGCTCAGCCGGGTGCTTGGGGTGATCTCCCAAATTCTGCTGCTGGAGAGGCCCTTTCAGTAGGGCGATCTTTAGAAACACGGCTTGGGGCACCTGTAATAGAATGGTGATTTGCTTTCCTTTGTAATCAGTGTTGCTGACTGAGTTACCTCCTGCTGCCTTGCTTGCTGCTTTGCAGCAGGTTGGTCCTTCTGCAGGTGGGTGCACCAAGGATTGCTCCTGAAGGACTGGCTGTGTCTTTGACACAGTTCTCTCTAATGCCCTTCCTCCTCTTATTGCAGCCCTCCTATAGGTGTTTGCTCTGCCAGCTATCAGCACTGCTCTTCATGTTCCTCTGTATCCCTGAGCTGTAAGGGAGAAGGCAGCTGTTAACCCATGTGGTGCTCCTCTGGAAATGGATGTGTGAACCGAGCTGCACCTGCACAGTGAAGACATCTCTAAGCTCTTCCCAATCCTTCAGCTGAAAGGTCACCAGAGTACAATGTTGTTGCTTATTTAATTACTGTTACCAGACAGACTGTTTAGGGCAGTATTTTAAGTGGCAGTGGCAGAAGGGATTTGGCAAACTCATTTCTTATGTCCTGCTTGTAACAATTCCTGGACTGCTCTGGCCCTACTTGGAGAAAATAACCATCTTGAAGGAAGGGCTAGAGAGAGCTTGCTGAGGTCAGGACCTTTCCAATTAGGTGCTGGTAATGCTGAAGCTCTCAGTTTCTTCTGGATATCTGCAACATTTGCTAGCATAAAAGATTTGATTCACTGGTTTCAGTGCAGATTAAGCACGAAAGTGCCCTTAACTGTGTTTCCAGGAGGCAGCTAACGCACATGTGTGTTATCTCTGTAACATTTCAGTGATGATAAGGCATCTGTAGCTCTTTCCGTGACACTGTTTAGTAAATCCAGCAGCAGCCCTTTGTCTCTACCATTCCTGCCTGCCTGCCTGCCTTGCAGAGTTCTGCAGAGCTGCTGTTTTTCTGACTTTGCAGCAGAAAGTAGTGTGTAATGAGCACAGTAAATTGTGGTGATTTGTATATTAAACACAAGTTCCTGCACTGTGGTCTTGTTGGACTCTGGCTCCTCAGCATCAGTGTTCCTTGGTCATCCCACCTGCTTTCCATCAGGAGCACAGACCAAACCCTCTCACTTCTTTGTTTTAATGGAAGCTGTCTATTCTCTGCTTTCACACCCCATGGACACTGTATAGGTAAATTCTGCCTTGCCCTGGCAGGGGAGATACACACTCCTGATGTGCCCATGGAGCACAGCGTAGGGCCAGAGCAGCAGCTCTGCTTGGGAATGTCACTTACAGCCCATATATGCGGTGGTTATGCTGTAATTAAGGTATGTGTCTCTGCGTGCTATTTCTGGTACTGTCAGTAGGTACAGTGGAGCTTCATTAGCAATGCTGACCTTTTCCCTGCCCAAGGAGCCATCCATCTATAGCACCTACAGGAGAGGTTCGAGAGCAGTGTATTCTGACACCTGTTGTGAAAATGGCCCCTTTTTCCCTTGCTGTAAACTGTTGTTTTTGTGCTGTTTTCCAAATGGCAGCCCTGAGTATGTAAAGATGCACGTGTTTCTATGAACACTGCTGCTGCTCTTGACCCATCTGCCAGAAATTCTGCTCTTCAGACACAGCTTGCATCCTCCCAATGTGTCTCCCTTTTCTATTGGAAACAAACATTTGAACACAGCTTTGCTTAATGCAAAAGAACAACTAACCCTCCAGAACACGAGAGAGTCTGAGGATGGGCTGAATCTACTGTCAGTTGGGAATTTTAGGTTGGACAGCTGTACAAAGTATCTGTCACCGTGGAAAGTCTCCTGTTCCACTGCACATAAATGCCTTAAGCAAGTGTGACTGCACAGCGCCAGACCTGGTTAGCGTAGGATGAAGCTGCTGGAAGCTCTGTGCTCCCTGCTCAAGCAATACCTGTGCCCGTGCTTCATCTTTAGTTTCAGGTCAGTGTTGCTCTGGTGCAAGGACTTTCTCAGCATCACAACTGGCAATTGTTAAAGAAGGGCAACCTGCAATTCGTATCACTACCTAAAATAAATGGAGGGGGAAGAAAACAAAATGCACACTGCAACCCACAAAGCGCGAACCTGAGGGCAGACTGCTTTTAAGACACTTGCCCTCTGCTTGAAGGGGCACTGCTGAATTGCAGAGGGTCATACAGTCATCCCACGTCGTGCTCTTCCTGCTGCTGAAGATGTGCTCATGAGACGTCCTCTGACTTGATGAGAAGTGCTCTTCCATTAAAGCCCACCTCTCTGCTCTTTGGGACTCGCTTTGCTTTGCTGGGGAAGCACCTGATGCTGCAGCAGCAGCTCCGTGAGCTCATGGAGTGGCTGCAGAGGGGCTGTGTCTGCTGCCTGCACTGCTGTGATGTGCGTGCCCTGCCCAGAAAATAGCTGTGCCTCTTTACTGTAATTGTGTTTGTGCATTCAGACCAATTTGGATGGTTACAAAGGTTCAAAAAATCCAAGGGATGGTAATAAGCTAATTTGGTAACTGTTTGTGGCTTTTGTTGTTCCTCTTTGTTGTGAGGACAGAGCTGGTTCGCAATGAGCGCTGCATGAAAATTACATTATTAGTAATTACTGGTAATTTCTTGTCTGGAAGCTTCAGGTTTGTGGGAGCACTTGCATCTGTTTGCTTCCATATTCCCTCTGGTTTGTCTGTGATATCTGGGCACCGTGTTCCTCAGGGCACTTCAGCAGTTCCCCTTTCTCCATGGCAGCTTACCTGCATGGCACAGAGGCTGCTCCCTCTCTTTCTGCCCCGTCTGCATCACTGTGCCCCTCAGTGCAGGGCAGCCTGAGCTCATGGGACCCAAGAATGGGGGCAGAGAGGCAGGAGCTGCCCGTGCCCACGTTTTCACCTCCCGGAATAAATTGTCATTTTGATTTTTATTTCTTTCAGCTAAGATGTGGTAATGTAATGGTTTCTGTCAGCTGGCAAAGCGAAGGATTAGTCACAGAGCTTTGCTTCCTTCTAGAGAAGCTGGCAGAAAGGTAAGGAGAAAAAAGCGTGCTGTTAAACAGAAATCCCTGGAAAAAACCATCCTGAAAAAGCCAACTGTTGAAAAGAGAAGTGCAGTGCTGCTGTGTTTAGTTTAGTCTCAAAGCCCTATTTTGGCTGTAAATAAGGTTTACTTCTGATTTCTGACTTGTGTAGGAAAATACAGAGGGGAGGTAATCTCACCTGGCACAGCTAAGGAAATGGGAGTAAGTGGAACTTTGGCTTGCTTGTTTAAAGTTTTTCCTAGTATCAAATACTGAGCTCTTTCATCAGAGAGCATCTTTAGATTAGAAGCATCTTTGCTGTCCATCCAGACTGGGAGTAATAGGAGTGGACTCCAGACCAAACCCGGGGACATGGGGTTTAAGGATCCCAATTTGGGATTCCAGCATCCCAATTAGCCCTTCCCATGGCCTGGCTCCCTGCCTGGAGCCCTCTGGCTGAGCGGAGCCGGTGCTCCAAAATCTGCCTGGGAATGAGCAGTAATGTGCCCTGCTGGGCAACTCCTGCAGATGTTCCAGGCTTGCGTGAAGTGAGCAGCCAGGAAAAGCAGAGCCTCCTCTTTGTTTGTTTGCTCTTGTTTTTTGGTGCATCACGTGGTGCTGAATAGAGTAGTAAGTTTATCTAAATTTCAGGCCTGTTCATTTTTAAGGTGGAATTGTAACGACCAGAAGTTCTTGATAAATGTTGGGCTTCCTCCCGGTGTGAGCTGTGGAAGGGCTGGGGGCCTCGTGGCAGCACCCCTCGAGCCCTTCTGCTTAGGAAGATGAGTAAAGCTGCAGGACACGCGGCTTATTCCCTGAGCAGCAGCCTTGTGGTCCAGGTTGGGTTTGTATTTATAGCGTTTGTTTTGAGTTTTGTTTTTATTGGCTAAAGCGATGCTTACGCCCTTCTTGTGCTCTGCGAACGCAGCTGCTGTGCCCTTCAGTGCCTCTGTGCTCAGGGAGGGAGGAATGCATGCTATTTGTGCAGGGGAAGTGCCTTGCTGGTTTCTGGGGTGCAAACCCTGGGATATGTAAAACTTGTAAGCACTGAATATCTGCGGAGCACTGCCAACCTCTTCTTGCCCAGCTAAATCCTAGGAGGTTTGTTCTGGTTTGCGATGTAACAGTTCCTCAGTGATCACCCCCAGTGAACACGGCGTTTTTTATTGTGTTTTCTTTATGAGTTGATTTCTCCCCTCCCACCCCCCCCCCCTGCAAGCGGTATTTAACAGCACATGGAAAATGTGACTGACCCTTAAAGGTCGCGTTGTAGTTTGCCGTTCTGCTTTTATTATCCTGCGTGTCAGAGAACACAACATATTTACTGTCTCCTGGCCAGAGCTGCTTTTTCGTGTATACTTAATTTTTTCCTCGTGTGTGAATTTAAAATAGAGTTTCTGTGAAATATGGTGGCAGCAGAGCTGTTCTCTGAAGGTAATCTGCTGTATTTTATAGCTTCTGCTGAGCTTTTTTTAGTTTCTCACTGCTGATGATATCGATTGGAGCGCGGAGTTTTTATGCAGCTGAAAGGAAAGGTTGTGCCATTACACAGATCTTTTTATAAAGGCTCTCTTTGCAATAATAAACATACACAGGCAGCAGTTACCAGAACTCATTATTAAATAGCTGTAAAACCGCTAACAAGATAAACCATTTAATGTATTGACTTGTTAGTATCCAGCTCTGCTTCTGATGGGGTGGGAGCCGGACTGTACCTTTAGGATCCAGTTCCAGGTAATACATATCCATTGGGCTGAAGTATTTTTCAACTCCCGAAAAGCAGTCATGTTCTTTTCCTAAGCAGAGAGTCCCAAACCAACATCTCTGACCTTCTGCGAAATATTCACGTCCAGATTCGCTTTCAAACCTCATGGAACTTGGCTTAGCTTTGATTTTTGGCTTTTCTGGGAAGGTTGTGTGGCATGTAGTCGATAGAGTTCAGCACCAAGCAAGCAGTGGCTGCCACCCCTCTGTCTGGAGGGGGTTTGGAGATGCAGCGGGCACCTCACTGAGTTTGGAGCAAGCAGCCTCCTTTGTGCCCATTTGCATCGCTCTCCGTAGAGCTGGCTTGCTTCTGTCACGCCCTGGAATGTGACTGGTTTTCCAGAGCAAGAGCAGAGCATCCTGAATTATTTAACAGCCGTTGCACTCTTGACTGATTTTCTTTTCTTTTTTTCATCTTTTTTTTCCCTTGATGTCACTTAACGTTTCTCTGGAGCAGGCAAGTGTGTAATGGAACATACTTAAGCTCTTTTTTGCTGGGAGTGTCTTATTAGTTTACAGCTGAAAATGCATGTCGCTACCATGAGGTGGTTTTTGGTGTTTGTTATCCTACTCTGAGCAGGGAGGTTGCTTGACCAAAAGAATGAATTGCTTCTCTTGCATATTCCAGCATTTATTTGTTTAATTACTTCTGGAGGGCTCTGTGTCACCTAAGAACATCCCAGGAGGTGGCAGGGAATGGTGCTCCTAGCAAGTTGAGTTGTCCTCTGAGATATCCCCAGGGTAAGTGTGCTTATTCCCATCACACAACCTCAGGGACTGAAACTGCGAGAAAATCATTGGCATACTGCACAAAGCATGACATTGTTCTTAATCACCACCCTTCGTTAGGGGTGTGTGTGGAGTCATGGCAGGGGGGTCTCGAGGTTTTGTTGGCGTGGGGTTGGACATGGATGGTAACCTTTGAATGCCGACCTGCTGAGGAGTTGGGGAGGATCCTGCACATGTGTGTTATTTCCCTCCAGAGTGACTTACTTCACCAAGTGTTTCTTCTCTTGTCAGCTTTTTTAGGCTTTTCTCTTTCCTGCTGTGGTTTCTATGGAAATGTCATGGGTTTGGGTGGTGTGTTGTAACCCTCATGACTGCAGCACAGTCACTCTGTATTGCTTAGCTCGTGCTAAATTTGTGCTTGAATCATGTTTTGGGAAAGTGGCAGAGGGTGTTTGACATTCGGAATGCCTAAAGCCACGGGCACCGGGGTGCCAGCTCCAGAAGCTGCAACCCAAACCAGATGCTGCATCTGCTGGAGCTGAGAAGCTGGAGCCGAAAAGCAGCCAAAGCCAACATTGCTGGGCAGGTTTGGAAATGGTCTCTGTGGTCACCATACACGATGCAGGCTGAGAGCAGTGCCAGGGCCGGGCCTGTTGGTTTGGGGGTGGAAGAGGAGAGGAAACTGGGGTGCTGCCTCCAGGAAGGGCATTTCTACTGTTTGTCTCTGCCACCTTTTGCAGAACTGGTTAATGCTGAAACGTTGGAGGGGGCTGGGGCAGCATTCTTATCTCTCTACCCAGAGCTGACTGCATTTTAAAATAAAAACTGGTGGCAGATTTCTTTCAGCCTTCTTAGCTCGAGTCAGGGCTGCACCAGAGCACATTGCTTGGGTGAAGTGTGGAGCAGCCTCCTCCGGGGGTTCCTGAACCCACGTGCTCTCTGAAGGCATCACAGGAGTTGTAGATGGGACAGGGGGCATCAATGCACACTTTTACCACGTTGCTTTAACAAGCAGTAAATGTGGCAGGCTAACCCAGCACTGCCAGTGGGGCTGAAGGAATTTGCCTCAAATCCCAGAGGAGCTCAGCGCTGGGAAGTGCTTTTGGGGCTGATGCTGCTCGGATGTTTGGAAAATCTTGGAGGTGATTGCCAGGAAGAGGAATAGGAGGAAATTGCTTCCTTCTCCTCCAGATGTAGTCAGTTTATGACTGTTTGGCTAATCTTATTGCCGCAGCTTGCCTGGCATGATGGACAGCCTTGCTGTGGTCTGGGTTTTGGGGCCCTTTTGTGCTGAAGGATGACATGACGTTACTGTGAAGAGGTAAGAATTCTTGCAGTAACAAGCTGTTTGAAGGGGAAAATGTGGCTTTCTCTGCTTCTTCCTTTGTCAGGCCTTGCAAATTCAGGCATTGCTCTGTAACACAGCGTGGTTACAATCTTGTCAACACAAAACTGGAAAATATTTTCAACTCAAAATAAACTCCACAAGAATAGTTTCCATGTTATCTCCTATTCAGAGGAAAGCTACTGCACTTCAGTCCTAAATAAAGATTCTGGCTGACTTCAGCACTTTGAGAAGCAGCGCTGGTTGTCTTAGATGTGACCATTGCCTTAATGAGTCTGTCTGTATGCCTTGCTTTTCATGCAAACCTTTGACTGTTGTTGCTGCTGTGAGCAGGATGCTGCTGGGGGCCTAGGCAGCGCTCAGCCCTGGGTGGCAGCACGTGGCTTTGGGGGCAGCTTGCCCATTTTCTAAGCCTGTCAGTGTCCTTTATTCCTACTTAGCCTTGCTGGATAAAGAAAAATTAACCTATGCCCGAGGAGGCAGGGATTGACCATACAGTGACCACTTGCGTGAGCTGTTGGCATCCTTTGAAGCCTGCTTTGTGCTGTTCTCAGATCCCACACCAGGTAAGATGGATCGTGGAGCTGATGATCCATTGGCAATGGCAATCACGCAGTGGCAATTTGTCTTTATTTTCATTTTTTCCTTGATTTTCCACGATGGCTTGGTGCCCTGCTCACTCCTGGGAGCGTTACCAAGCTGCCTCTTGGGAGCAGTTGACTTCCAGAACATGAAAACTTCTTAGCACTGTGCTAAGGAGTGATGGAAGAGGACAAACATGAGTAAATCACCCAGATGAAGCCATAAGTCATCAGTCTGAAATGAGCTTAGCTTGTCTCAGTTGCATGACTTAAAACTAGAAGGATCTGTTGCACACCTGAGCAACAGAGACAGTCTTTCAGAAACTGCTACGTACTTAGGGGAAAAGAATCGTCTGCAGGGTGTCGCTGAAGGTATGGATTGCTAGTGCTGCCATTGCTTATGCTCTGCTTTTCTTTCTTGTAATTAGCAAGACTGGTATTTTTAGGTTAGCTTTGCAGCTTGTCTATTTTCTGCCAAGTTGGCTAAGAATGTTGCTCTCACGTGACACAAGAAATATTCTCTTGGAAACTGATGCCGTGTATATCCTGAACTTCCCCTTCTGCTGATGTCCGGATCTGTTCTGTAGAATTGCAACAGCAGGAGCTGGGGGAAAGGTGTCCCTTTTATTGAAGCCTGTGCATATGGCTGTTATGGGCTTAAACACAGCTGAGTAGCGTTTGCAGATAGAACTGATAGACAGGAATGTTTTTGTTTTCTTTAGCTTTTGAGTAGTGTTAGCCTTAGCTGTAACCTCTTTCGGTTTGTTATCTTTCATAGGGACTTCCTGGAGCTCTGATCCTGCAGTGAAATCCATGCAGATGGATTCTTTCTGCTCTGAGGTCTTAGGTCACAGCAACGAGGCCAGACACGCTGCATGGTTGTGCTTAGGTTAGGGTTGCCCTGGCAGGAGCTGCTCTCTGCTGTGTTTCCTGTTTGTAGGATATGTAGGTACAGATCTCTGTAAAGGCACTGAGTGTATGGTGCTGAGCTCTGAGCAGTGGGAGTTAGCCCACAGTGCAAGGTCTGGAGCCTCAGTGCAGGCAGAGTGCTACTTCAAATGGCTACCCAGAACGTGACTGCCTGTGCATTAAGGTGTGTGAAGACTATCCTTAATCTGAATGTTCAAGTTAATGGGAAATGAACCTTCTGGTTCAGGCTGTGAGGTGTTAACGGGTAGTCCTTGGATGGAAAAGACAGCGTGTGTGTACTCCTCCAGGTGAGCTAGAGCTCATGGGCAAGCCTTTGCCCTGTGCATTGTATAGGTAGACCCAGGGGTTTCCTACGTGGCTCCTGCTCCAGCTGATTGCATGTGTCACTGCAGCTGGCACTGCTGGGGACGTGACAGCAAAGTGCCATCCAGAACTCGTGAAAAACAAACGCAGGGTTTGTGTGATTGATTCACTGTCATTCAGGATTTTGGCTTACTAACAAAATAAAAGCAGATCTGTGGAAATGCAGAAGTTGAACTTTTAGGCTAATGAAGCTGTTTTGTGTCTGACAAACGGGCAGCTACGCTGGTAGAAAAAGGTGGGGGTGACTTTTGATGAGAAAGTTAATAGATACTGAATAGCCATTAAATTAGTAAAATGGATAATCCTCTCTAGCTCTTCTCCTTTAAGTATTCTATTAATTAAGAACCCCCTTTTATGCACACTTTTAAAAATTAATTACCATTTTGGAAAACACTTCTTTGACTGTAACAACTTGATCCAGATTAAACTGGGGCTATGTCATGCCTGCTTCCTTTATGTACTGTGCTGCAATTTATGGACTCTGATAACACCAACTTCATATACAAAAAGCCTCAGACTTCTAAGAACAAATCTAATGAGCTGACATTTTTGTCATAGCGTTTTGAGTTGGCAACAAATAGAAATGTGATGAGAAAACGATCTGGTGCCTGGGGGGAGAGCTTGGGTATGGTTTTCAGTTCAGCTACTGATTTCTGGTTTTGGCTGAGGCAGTGCTTGCTGCGTGTTTTGGTCTGAACTACCCAAACGTATCTGTCCCTCGGACACTTGTACTACCCATAAAGCGTAGATCAGATGCACAGTAATCATCCTCTCTTCTTTCCCCTTTTCTTTGTGCTATGTTGTGACCAAAGCTGAAATCTTCAAGCCCTTTGGCTCCTCCACCCCAATCCCATCGTAGTATCAGTGAGTGAGGAAGGTGAGCAGGAAGGAGGGTGAGCAGCATCTTCTCCTACAGCTGGGCAAGGCTGATGCTGCCTGTTAGGGACCAGCATGTGTGCGCTCCTGATGTCAGTCTAAGGAAGTCCAGATCCCGAATCAGGTCACTGTTTACAAAGCAGATTTATGTCAGATATAAATACAGCTATAATGCCCTTTAATGAAGGGCATGTGTGGCTCTCGCAAAGGCTTTGTGGCACTCCTGCTATCTGACAGCTGACACATGGAGCCGCAATAGCAAGGTTGGAGCAGTTCTCAGGGCATAGAACAGGCAGAGCAGGCTGGGAATTGTATGGGGGAGGCAGGAGCTGAGACAACTGAGGAGTGTGGCTGTCCCAGTGGGGCCAGGTGTGGTTCTCACTGCTTTAAGGATCACGGAGTTGTGCAGCCACTGTCAAAGCCTTCGGGGCTGACCCTGAAATCTGAACTGATGGGATCTGATGCTTTCTGATCTGTGCTTTGCCTCCTCGACTGTTGCTGGGTAGGAGCAACGTTTCCAGCCCATGCTACTTCTAATGAAAAGGCAAATTTAGGGCAATTGCTCTTTGTGGGCTTTGTTTTTTCTGGATTTGCTTTTGTAGTTATAAACAACACTTCAAAAAAGGACATTCCAGACACAATTTGGATGTTTGATGGGGAAACAGAGAGGAAAAAAAACCACCTCCTTTGAGCTGGTCTTCCGGGTCAAGAAACATTATAACCTTATTTGTGCAAGTCTTGGTGAGGGTGCTGCTTTAAGTGAAGGTCTGACCACCTTTTGTTCCCAGCTCTTTTCCTCGTTCTTTGTAGAAGCGCACAGGAGATGCATGTTTGGTTGTGGCCACGCTCATCCCAAAGCTACAAAGGCATGCGCTATGCCAGGCTGCATCCAAATGCCTTTGTCAAGTTGGTGGGTTGTGCTTCTGAGCTAGAAACTTCAAAAAGAGAGGCTCCTGAAGTTGCCAGGTGCAGCCTGGGCATGCCTGTGTGCTGCTGAGATGCAGTGTGCAGAGAACTCCTGGGTACGTGGAGGAATCAATGAGCTGTGCTAATTTCCAAGGTTCGTTTTATTTTTGCAGCTACTGATAGCTCTAAAGGCAGTTGGTAACAAGAAAAAATCTCTTTTGATTTTGTAGCTGACAGCTGGCTTTATTCCTGAGATGCTGGTGGGAGATGCATGGGGATTGCTTTATTCTTGCAGAATTATGCCAGATATCAGCAAAACTTGGTTTATTTGAGCTCCCCAATTCCCTTCTTTATTTAAATTAAAAAAAAAAAAAAGATTTTATGGCAAAAATTGAACCCAGAGACTGACGCTGTCATTTTTTCTCTCTTGCATGTTAGGCCAGATCAGTTCTCTCTGTCCCTCAATTTCCCCAGCAAATGAGGGATAATGATTCTTGCCCTAGCTGCTGAGGCCAGGGCAGAGCTTCCAAGCATCTCGCAGGCGCTGCAGATGGCTGCAAGGAGCACAGCTGGGCACCAGGCACTGCTGCTGCTTGGGGTTGGAGCTGCCACTCTGCTGTGCGTGCACTCACTCGGGTTGGGTGTCTTGATTGAATGGCACTGTTCCCTCTTCTTTATTGCCAGAACTTACCTTGACAGCTGCATTCATCTCCACAGCAGTGCTTGCTGTCCTGGGCTTGCAGCGGATCCCTCACTTTTCTCCTCTTTTCCCATTTCCCTCTGCTTCACAGGAGGAGGCTGATGGGCAGCTCAGCTCATGGATCCTCACAAGCTGTGGGTGCTCACGTACCTTCCACAGTGCATTTCCTTCCCCTATTAGATGTTTTATTTCACAAGTCAGCAAAAATGTTGGGAGTCGTAACTGAATTGCATGTCAAGAAATCCAAACAAATACAAGGCTATGTAGCTGTCCTTGAGTTTAATCTGGAGAAGAGTTTATAAGTATTCTGTAGAAACACACTGTACTTTGTGCTTGGAAAAGCTTATACAGAAGTTAAATATACAAAGGTGCAGCTGTCTTCCCTCCTGAGAGTGACAGTGTCACTCTGCAGTGCAGTCAGCCTCTTCTGGTCCACTTCTGTCTCAGCACCTGTGTGCTCTGTAATGAGCAGCACTGCTGCTGGTGTCCTCTGCCCGAGGCTCCCGAGTGTGTCTGTGCTGCTGGGCTCAGAAGGTGGATGGCTGCAATGGTGGAGAAGCATTGGGGTGGGTGAGCAGGTGGCTGGTGGGGTCAGGGAAGGGATTGAGGAGGTGACTGGAAAAGCAAAACCTATCAGGTAGGTGAAAAGGGGTGTGCGGTTTATGTTTTTTAAACTAGCACTTCAAATGCTTTGCAGATATCTGTTGGGTGTGGGTTGCTTTTAAATTTCATGCCTAAGGCTTGCTTGCGTTGAAGGTATAGATATTTGACTTCTGTTTTCCCTTCCCAATACTATATGGCAGTGCATCCTACAGCAAAGAGCCTGTTCAGCACCATGTCTATTAAAGTGTCCACTTCTATTTCTTTGCCATGAAAACTTGGTTATTTTCCAAAAAAAAAAAAAAAAGAAAAGAAAAGAAGGGTGTGTGGAGGCACTAATAGTGTCCATTTTTTCACCTCGGTGTTGCAAGTGCAGAGAGGTAGGAAGGGAGACAGAGGACTTCACTTTGCCTTGGGGCCTCTCATCTCCTCGGGGGTCTCCAGGACGATTGACCCGGGCCTGGAACAGCCACCACCAGTGCTGCAGGCAGTGTGCTGACAGCCAGCAGCTCCAGCAGTGAGTCACCACGCTGTAACAGGGAGAGCTAGCACCAGGAATTGTTCTTTGCCGTTATGCATGCTCTGCAGGGAAGCTTGCCTGGATGTGCATCGCTCCTAAGGTGCGTAATGGAAAATAACTCTTAGCGCTGCGGTTAGCAGTCAGGGCTTGGACCTTGTAGTGACCGGCGTTGTGTAGTCCTTGAGGAAAGCTGCCCTCCTTTAGGGCTTTAATACCACTTCAGCCTCAGTTCTGCAAATGTGCGCTCTCTGATGGGAAGGCAGAGATCAGCCGTCTTCCAGCAGGACTTTCTTCACCTTCCAGAAGGTCCCTACCTTCTCCCTGAGATACATTGCCCTAGGTCCAGGAAACACCTTCAGAGGCCTGGAGTTTGCTGGAGCTGCAGGTGTGGTCCTAGGGCAGTGGATGGATTTGGGGCAGAGCGAAGGACCTGGCCCCATGATGGCCCCAAGCAGCCAACATGAGTTCAGCGTAGTACTGAGTATATTTGCTATATATAGGCACCAGTAGAATGACTATGCAGAACAGAAACTTTGCCTTTCAACTTGAGGGACAAGCAATAGAGATTACCCAAATTGAGAGGAAACTTAAAGCAATATCCAGGCTGAGCTGGTGTGCACGTTGGGGGTGCTGAAGGAGTGCAGAGATTTGTTATCCACACCAAAGGAGGAACTCCACCAATCCGAAAGCATCCTGGAAAGCTGTGAGTTCTGTAGACATAATTAGGGGCTGGGGTGCCATGCAGTGGTTAGCACTGAGGACCATTAGCAGAAGTGGTGAGGTCTGATGGTTTAAAAGTGCTTCATCACTCCACGTGTGGGATGCGGAAGGGTGGAGGGAGAGAAATAGCACCAGCCCAAAATGTGCTGAATAATGAACTGAAAATGGTTATTGATTATCTGTGCGCTCTCATTATCGTGCTGCAATGTGAGAGCAGCTAGCAATTCCTTTTTCTTTATTAACCAAAAAACTTTCAAAGGCACTTATGAAATATTTAGTGTGATTATTTCCTAAGCCAAAACTCCAAAGAAATTAACGCAGCCGGAGAAATGTTGTTAATCTGTTGGTGTTATGGATGAAAGAAGCAACGGATGTGTTGAACATTTACCTCTCCTGTGCAAAATGGCCTCTTACTTTCTATCTCAATTGCAGCATTATTCCTCAACCTTCACTGCTGCGTTTGTCTTGCTTCCCATGCAAGAATTTCTGCTGTCATTACAAGTTTCCTCCGATAGAATAGGACTTTTCTCTATCCCTGCTTTGCCTTTGGGCAAGGCAAATCTCAGCCTAATGAAGCCAGTGTGAAATATTACGGTGCTGTAACACTGACTTTGAGTCGTACGGTGTTCCTTCCCTCCGTGGAAGTCTTTTAAAGCCAGCTATGAATGTTCGTTTCCCTTTCCGCATATATTTGCGTAAGTGAGGTAATAAAATATTATTTCCATCTAGACTGAAACTGCTAAAAAAATGTGGAGTAGCAGCTGATGTCTCAGCTTATAGGGAGCTACTAAGGAAAGCAGCCCACTGAGCACACAGACTCGTGCTTGGTGCTGGCCTTTCCCCCCCAAAAAGTGCAGTGTTTCCCATTGCTGTGTGCCTGCAGCATTGCACAGATTTTCCCTTCCACTATTTTATCCCACCCCCAGCAATTTTCAAGCTGTTTTCAGCCAATATGCTGCAGTTACCACATGATCAATGCTTTTTTTTTGTTTCTGTGCGTGTATGTATACATGTATACATGTGTCTGTATATACATACAAATACAAAATGTGACACATCTCTTTGTATTTACTTATATGTATTTATGCATGTGCAGTCTCTGCCTGTTAGCAGCACGTACCCATGCAGGGTTTGTGTTTGGGTCTATGCGAGGCCACCAGCTCTATGGCCGCTCTGTTCTGAGCCCAGAGACTGCCCAGAACCTTACAGCCTTTAATTGCTGTCGCATTCTTTTTGATATTCAGCTTCATCCCCGGCATCAGCAAAAAGATTAGAGAGCGGTTCGTCTCTCCCTCCGCACTCATCAGTGAGTTCACTATGTATATTAGTTCTTTTAATGACTCCTTTATTTGTTCATTACCACATAACCTCCAGGCATGGCACGACTTGAGGTGTTAATTTTCCAGCCCAAGTTCAGCTGTGGAACTTCACCTGGTCCCCTTGGAGTGAGAGGTGAGCGCAGGCTGGCTGCATCCCACTGCAGCACCGCTTGGAGGGCCGAAGGGAGCTGAGATTGCTTCTCCCCAAATGTTAAAGAGGTAACAGGAGTGGAAAGTGTGAAGATACAGGACAAAACTGTGGAATGCTTAAGGAGAAAAAGGGATGTGTAGATGTGGTGTGATGATCGTTATTTTTTTCTTTCCCTCCCATTGCTTAAGGCTAGTATTTGGCTGCCCAGTGAACTATAACAAGATTTAATAGCTCCACTATGCTGTATTGCATGTGGACTGATTCCATCCTTCTGTTGTAATAAACGTCTGCTTTACAGTGAGCTCTTAAATTCTATAAGTGACGTCAAATTGTATCTAATAATGGGAAAAGATTAAGTACTGCAAATGGGACTCGCTCTGTGCCTTCCTTTTGGAGCAGCGCTTTGTCCCCAGCCCTTCGCCCTGCTATCTGCATTTGGGATCTCTCAGTGAGCCTTCCCTGAGGTTTGCACAGGAGAAAAGCTGCTTTCCAGGGATGCTGTGTTTTTCCTCCTCCTCCTTTGATTTCATTTATCCGCCCTTCCCTTTCGTCCTGCCTGCAGCCGGGGCTGTGGGTGCTCTCCAGCTCAGTGCTGCAGCTGAGCCCGGGGGTTGTGCTGCGGTTTGGGGATGCACACAGATGTTTGCTCCTTCACTGCCAGGTGTGCTCTGAGCTCAGCCCAGAAACCTGGGTGTGTAAGCACTGTGTAAGGACTCCTGTTTAAAAAAAAGATGTGACAGCTGAGACGTGTGATTAAGATGAATGATTACAAAGAACATTACTTGCTGCCACCGCACCCTTTAATCAGCAATAGCGTGAACTTTGAAGGAACTTTAACTTTTAATTTATTTTTTTCAAGGCCTGATGAATTTTTAAATCTCCTTAGCTGTCAGTCAGCGGGTATGACTGGAGTACTAAACCTGAGCACTGCACATCATAAAAAGCCATCTCATTCTGTCTCTCCGGTTTATATATTGCACATGTGCATGTGTGTGTGAGTGCAGTGGTGAATGTTATGGCAAGTGATGCTGGCCCCAAAACAGAAATGGTGGGGTTTTTTTTAATCTTCAGACGAAGAGATGCCTGAAAGAGGGGTGATGTGATTAAAGTTAGCTAAGGGTCAGTGTAGCAGTGATACTCTGCGTGGATGAGGCTGCTTCTGGGCCAGAAGGAGGGTGCTGCATTAATCAAGGTGGGAGCGTTGAGGCTGCCTTGAAAAAAATGCTGACTTAGGTCCTAGGAATCTGTTTGACGTTTCTGCTGCTGCTTCTAATAGCGTCAATAAATCAGAGCGCAGTGTGGATGCAGTGCTTCCTGCCCTGGGCACTGGGCTCTCCATCAGGGTGTTTGCAGGAGTTGAGGCTGCCCGGGTGGGATCAGTGCTGACATCTCTCCAATACCACCTTGTCCAAGGAGCCGTCTGCGTGGGGCGTTAAAGAGGTGTAGAAAACCTAAAGGAAGCCTTTAGGAAGGTAGATGATATTACCAGGTAATACCTTTGCTCTTCGTTTTGCCGTTTTCTCAATGTTAATTGTATTTCATTTCTCAGAGATGTGAAAATGCTCAGCTGCTGAGTGCAAGGCAGAGCCTGATGCTGCAGTCCTGGGGCTGTGACCTGCCTCTGCCACGGCTCTGCATGACCCTCTGTGGTGACTTTTTTCCTCGGGGAAGTCCTTAACATTTATCATAATGTAAAATGAGCCTCCTGTGTGAGGCTCTGTGCTTCCAGGGCTTTATTTCTTCCCTGTAGAACACAGGAACCAGCAGCCCTGGCACGGCACGTGTTGTGACCGTGCAGAGGAGCCGGGAGTTTGCTTTAATACTCAATTCCTGTACCCCTCAGGGCCAGCCTGTCAGTCTGGCTGGGGCTTGGCCTCCTATTTAAATACCCATTACACAGTAACTCTCATTCCTTAATTACAAGCTGTCAGTTGTCATCAGCCCTTTGCTCCCTCATTTACTAACAGTGAGACTGGCCCTCACCTCCTGCAGTGACTGCTGGACACTGCACGCCTTTTTCTGAGCTGAGCTGAGAGATTTCCCTGCTCAGCTGCTGCAGATCCTGATGGTTTCCCCCTTAAAGAAGAGGCATTTCCTTAAGAAGCTGGACATGGTTGTGAGGGAAGCTGTTAAAACCAGAGGTAAATACAATGCACTGCACCTTAGCCTTCAGCCACAGCCTGAAACAATAGCTCAGAGGTGGACCTGAATCATCTCGGCAGGATATTGACTCTGCAGCATAATTATACTTCGAGAGCCTGATTCTAAAACAATTGAGGTATAAAGTTATGTGCCTGGCTCTCACAGTTACTATAGCTCTGCGTATAAATTGAATAATAGCCTACACCAGCGTGCCCCTTGCCCACAGCAGAAATAGCAGCGAGCACAGCAGTGTCCTGCATCACCAGCAGGCTGGGGTCTGCAAAGCCTGTGGGCTGCCTCCAGTCCTGTGGGGCTTTGGCAGACCCCTGGGAGACCCAGTGTGGTGCTGGGTATTTACCTTTCCTGGTTTTCCATCTGGGTTCCTCTGCTTGGGTAAAAGTCAGGGTAGATGTTTTGCAGTTCATCGTTTGATGGTGATGAGTTAATGGTTGGACTTGATCTTAGTGGTCTTTTCCAACCTTTATGATTCTATGAAACGTGTTTCTTACTGTTGGCCAGTGTGTTTCAAGGGCTGTTCTGTCTCTGTTGCTGTTTGGGGCTGATTGCAGGAGCTGCAAGAAGTCAGTTTTGAGGAGTTTGGGGCAGTGTTTGGGTGCAGTGCCTTTCCTCAGGCTTGACACTGCAACCTGCTGCCTTATGGGGACCTGCAGGCTGAACCAGATCCTGGGCTTTGAGCGTTGACAGGAAAACAGAAACCTGGAGGGGAACTCTACAAAGAAACCTCAGCTGTTGGTGGCTGCTGCGTCTGCTTTGGGCCAACACAGCTGGGATTTTAGTCTGTAATGAAATAGTCTCTGTTGTGTCTTGGCCATCTGAATTATTACCTCTCTGGCACTTCATTATAAACACATTTTTTCCTCCTTGGTACTGGTTTCCTGCCATTTTATTGCTTTTAAGGTTCTATTTTTGTTTTATTCATCTCTTCCAATCGATAGGAAATATCCTGTTCTTAGCAAGCAGCACAGGCAGATGTGAGTGATGTCCTTATGGGAAAGCAGAATCACTTTCAGGGCTTTTTTTGGGGGGGGAGAAGCTTCTAAACTCAGTTTTCAAAGTCTCTGAAGTTTAACAAGCCACTCCAGACCTTGCTCCATCTTCCACTGCCATTAGCTCCGAGAGTTGGTATCCCAGCATTGCACCAGTGCAGATCAGGGATGGTGTTTAAGATCCGTCAAATGGTAATTATTGTTGTTCTTTGCCATGACACTAAATAAAAACACCTAATGAGATTATCCCCACCTGTTCTCTAGGATTAGCTTGATGGAGGAAATCCTGCACGTGTGTGTGGACGTGCAGACTCCTGCATGGCAGTGTCAGGAGGAAGGGCAGCCGCTCCGAAATTACTTTCTACAGGGTTTGCATGGCAAAGATATATTATTATTTTTTATTATTTCCTCCCTGCACACAATACATACACACAGATTACTCTGACAGCAATAAAATGAAGCAGAGAATTGAATTTGAAGATAAATTGTTGAGATGATGCAGCAGTGGGCAGATAGCTTCTTCCAGAAGAGTCGGTCCGGGATGGATGGGCTTTATAGCCAGATTAGAAAGCAGCGATCGAACAGCAGCAAGCTGCTGACAAAGTTGTCAAAGCCTGCAGCTGGGACGCTGAGATCTGTGCTCCCAGGTGAGCTCAGCACCAGGCCAGGTAAGGCAGAGAGAGAGGTTGGAGCTGATCCCATCACAGGCACTGGGTTTTCATCTCCCTAAGCCTTGTGAGAATTCAGCGAAGAGATGCGCAAACAGCGAAAAGTGTGGATAGCAGTGGGAGTTCCTGGTTCCCAACCTGCAATTTAATCCATTGCTTTATTGTTGGACCTTTTCCTCAACTGCAGGGTTTGGGGATGCATCTGCTGCAGCATCTGTATCTGGAGACTTTCAGTAGGCAGAAAGATGAGGTTTGGCTATGAGAAGGAACCAGGCGAGTGCCTTACATGCTGGCAGAGTGGCCGTCCAGCCCTGCTGAGGCTGCGTTGCCTCTTTTGTCCCCTCTTCCTCCTCAGTCTTGGTTTCTCTCCCCTCCCTTGTCTTATTTTCCTGCCTTTATCCACATCCTATGGGGATATCTTAAGGGTATTTGAAAAGTTACTGCTTTGACCCTTGGTGTGGTAAATGCTCTACTCCCTGTATTCTTAAGCAATAATTTTATTAAATTGCCTCAAGGCTGGCTATGATGGGATTTTTTTGTTGTTGCTCTTTGATCTTTGGCTGTATTCTTAAGCAGCAGCGCAAAAACGAGTCTAGCATTGACATCAATGACAAGAGAATTTTGCCTGCAGATTACTTGGAAGTGAAAGAGAATGGATCCTACCAAGACAGTATTTCTGAATTAAAATGGGAAGAAAAATGCAATTTGGCCATCCTCACCGTTAGAATCCAGATGACATTCTCAGTCACGGTGTTTCTGAGGGCTGAAGATGTCTAATTACTGCCTTTTCTTGCACCTGAATGAACGTGAGAGGGTAAAACCCGATACCTTTGATTAGATGCATCTCTGGTGTGTTGCTGACATTGGAGAGATACGTTATTGTCTAGCAACAAAAGATCTGCCTATTCATTTTGTGCTTTTGTCACATCTCTCCCATGGAGATGCTGTTGCATAGGAAAGTCTGATTGATACAGTGGCAAAGGTCAGGAGGGGTAATCGCTTTGATGGCATCCTATGAAGCAGATCAAAATTTCCCTGAAAGTTCCCATTCAATTTGATATTAAGGGTCTGGTAACACTCCAGGGATTCTTGTCTCTGCTATTAGGCTTATTGCTATTACAAAAATTAATGTTTGGGCTTTTTTTTTATTTCCTGACAGGATATTCTCCAACATGAATGGAAAATAACTGCTGCTTCTCTCTCTCACACTCTTTTTCAGGGATCCTCAATGCATTTCTTTGCCATTATTTAAGGAGCCATTACTAAAAGCTTCTGGACTGTGTTTCTAAGCGGACAAAAGATTTTGTATTCAAAATGCTTATAAAGGAGTATCGTATTCCTCTTCCGATGAGCGTGGAAGAATATCGAATTGCACAGCTCTACATGATACAGGTCAGTCATGTTTCAGCTGGGATCTTTGGGCATGAGGTAACACTGGGCTTCGTTCGGAAGAGTGGGGAATTGCTGCAGAAGGAGATATTTTAAATGTGAGGTTTTCTGGGTGCTTATAAAGAAGTGGGGGAGAAAAGGGATATAAACTTCCAGTTATAAAGCCCTGAAGATCTGCCTCTTTTGCCTAAAAACACAAAACCTCTGATTGACCTACCTGGCAAAACAGTGGCTAATGAATGAGCTATTCCAAAGGAGGAGAGCACTGAGCCCAAGGGCTCGGGTACCTGCCTGGAAGGGGTATGGGGCTTCCACAGCCACTGCTGATGGAAGCAGTGTAGTAGCTATGTAGAATGTCACTGAGCAATAGAGTGTGCAGGAGAGGGATCTTATTAAGGAGGAAGAGTGCACCTGCTTTAACGAGGCTGAATGCTGAAGGTGTGCTGCCAAGTAGACTGGCTGCAGAGGGCTCAGTTGATGGGATGGGTTTGCTACTTGCTTTTAGCAGTTAAACTGCTTGTTTAGTTAATGCACAGCACTGAACTCCGCTCTGTTCACATGTGAGTGATCTTGGCTGTATTTTAATGTCAAAGGAATGGATGAGCCATTAAGGCTTCATTGGTCCAGGAAAGTGTTTGAGAAACTATGCATCCATCCAGCCCTGCTGCACAGCTGCTCTCATTTTCTAGTGCATTGATATGCAGCAAAATCAGGTTTCCTCTTAGGTCAGATGCAATAGAGGGTGTGCTGGGAGGTGATGTCAGGTCTCTGATCTTCCACCTACAGAGGCCGTGGGCTGGGCATGCTGCATCTGAGCTGGATGCTCGTGTAATAAGCAAACGACTTTACTGCTATGTGTACAAGTGGAACAAGGGAAAAAGTTAGCTGTGCTTTGTATTTCTCTTAGCTCAAATTTAAAAAGGAACAAATGCAGAAAACCCACTTAGAGTAGCATATGGAGTTTTTGCTCTGTTTTTTAGCATTTGGTGAGAATCTGTTTCAACTCTTCTTGAAACTGGTGGAAAGGTTCCTGTGGGCTTCAGTGGGAGCTTTTCCTAGACCATGATATCAACTGTCTTTTTTCTTCAGTGTGATTTAAAAGTGGAGGTTTTGTCTTTGAGACAGATGCCAGGGAGAGAGCAGTGGGGAGCATGACTCGTGTTCTTTTCAGAGGATGAGGATGTGCTTCATGTCTGTCTTTTACTTTTCCTCTGAAATGTGTAGGGAGGCCACAGGAAAAGCAAGTTGTGTATGTTGAACTTCCTCAGGGGAACAAGCAGAGATATCTGTGTAAAACAGCAGTGTAGAGGCATTCCTTAGAAACTGTCGGCTGAAACATGCTGAACAGAGAGATTGAAGGTATTTCCTGGGGAGTGGAGTGATTCTGAAGAGCAAAAAGTTCATTTTGGAGATGTGCATTGTGTACAGTACAGCATGATTAGTGCTGGAGTCACCAATCAGCCCAGTCCTGTATAAGAAACAGTTTTCCAACAGTGTAAAAAGATGTCACAAGTATTCCTCAAGGGTTTCATACAATCTTAAGCATGTACTTGAAGTTGATCATTCGTTTAATTTCAAGCCCACGAGGGAAGCTCCCTATTAACTCCAAACCAGTTGGTAGAAAGTTGCCTTTTCAAGACAGTCAGATCATTGTCCTGGACCTCAGCATCCTCCAAACTCAGTTTTCCAAAAGGACCTTCTCACTTGGGGTTGAAACAGCTGGCCTTGTACAGCTGCCCTGGGTACCCTTCCTGTGGAATCGGTCCCTCCAAGCCATGTTGGCAGAGGCGTTCAGACTCAGGCTGTAGTGTTACGGTCCCATTTAAATGTTTCCATGGAGGTTTTTGCCTTTGCAATGAGTAGTCCTTTCATATCCTTGCATGGAAGAGCATTCCCTCCATCTTGCTTGAAGTCATAACAAAATTTCCACCAGACTTGGTTTGAGCAACATCTTGCCCAGGTAGCAGAGGATCTTCCCGTTAAGCCAGAACAGACTGTACTCACATTTACTATTTTTAATGGATGAGAGATTTAAAACTGTGCAGTATATAATCTGTAGTTGGTACTCTGTGCCACTTGGTAGGCAAGACGTGCAATGAATCATTGTGTCAGTGCCCACATTGCATTATGCTTGAAGTTCCCCAGGCTGGTTTGTAAACCTGTAAAAACTGAGAAGAGTGGCCTGCTGCTTCCTTTTTTTATTTTCTCCTTCCTTTTTTGCTTTTACGGGAGGTGAGGTGGGGGAAGAAGAAGTCTCTCAAGAATTGCTTCCTGCTAGCTTCTGAAATGTTATCTGCAGAGACACTGGTTTCAGTACTTTAAGGAGCACTTAGGTCCTTCCCTAAATGAGTTAATTTTACATTACAGCAGCGGGCTGAATGTAACTTTGAGTTGCTTGAAGCCTAGCAGGTTTGAACTGAATGGCTTTTCTCTATTAAATTTTAATCTATCAATGTCAGTGTTTTCACGGGTAGCCTCCCATGCGGTGCGGTCTGTGTGTTCAGACTGGGAGCCCTTGCTGCGTTAACCACCGAGCTGTCTTAGCTCTTCCATGAGCATAAATTCATTTTTACTTTGTTTTCATTGTAGTTGTCCTTTTCTCTCTTTTGCTATCCAATTAAAACATACTGATTTTTGTATCTGAACTCAGAATCAGTGATGTTTCTATCTGCTGAGAGATGCTGTTTTGGTGCATAAAAGGCAAAATGCTTCAAAGCAGTGAAATCATTATTTGTATTTCTTTTCTAGACAGTAGTTTTGTACTCTAACTTTGTTCATAAGATCTGTGCACACATGAAAAATCCCATTCCTCCTTCCAAAGATAAGGGGTGTGTAGACAACCCTGACCTGCAGATGTGCCCATGGCGCTGGGAGGGCTGCAGTCTCACCTGGGCAAACTGCAGCTCGTGTCCCCACGTAAGCAGAAAGTCACTGGAGGTAAGCACTGATGGTGGAGGCCTGAAATGAAGCACAAGCCATTGATGGAAGGGACGGCATGAGGCATCTGCAGGGATTTCTTTCTTCCTGCAGAAATGCTGAACCAAGGACTCTGCTGTGGATGTCTTCTCTGTACATCACGTCAAAGGCATGTGCAATATTTCTGCCTGTGTAAGGATGGTGAAGCCTATTGGACGTGAAGGATAGGACCGTTCTGTTTTTATCGTGTGACACTTAAGAGGCCCTTTAATAAGATTTATCTACATTTTTCCTCTTCTGGGTGTCCTGCATATTTGTGACTCAGCAGCTATCCCTTCCTCCAACACATGCTTCCTTTTCTTGTTTGTTTAGGGAACGTACTTTCTGTGTGCCTCCCCCTTATCCCAGAAACAGCACACATCTTAATGTTAAATCTCTGTCTCCTAAAAGCTTGTATTCCAAGATCTGTATGTGTTTGTGGAAAGATCAGTATGTTATTAGCCAAAGGTCAGCCCATTTATCATCTTAATACCATTCATTACTGCAGTTCCATATGGCATGGGATTCCGGGAGGCCATTGCCCTTCTGACTCTTGCATAAGACGAGAGAATTCCTCATGTTATTAAATCTTATTTTTATACTGGTGTGTATAGCTGGCTTTCTATGTTATAAATAACTTCAGTCCTGTCTTGCTCCATGTAGTTTTCTCAGTGTTTGTGACCTTCCTCCAAAGACAACGAGCTTGAAAGATACTCATTTGGACCCAGGGATTGCCTTTTGGGGATGAGTTACTTTCAGCTGCTACATCATCCTTATAAGCCTATAACAGTAATATGTTGTCACCAGCTCTTGCTTCAGACCACTGCACGGACCTGGGCTCTCCTTGGATGTAGCTCTCAGGCAGTGCCATTGAGAACAGACCTCATCATTGAGCACGTTTGTGATTCTTGAGGTGCAAAAGTCGCATCCCTTAAACTGTTAGTGATGCCTAGCAGTTGCCAGCAGGCTCAGCAGATGGTGAAGGATTGATTGAGTGGGTGAAAACAAACTAACCCTTCATCTCTGGACACTGAAGAACAGGATGGCTGATTATTTCTTGTTTCGTTTGCAGATGCCTTGGCCATCTGGATAGACAGACACGTATGCTTTAATTTCAGAAACAGGTGACACTGCTGACAGCTCCAGAGACCTTGGGAGATGCATAGTTTCCTAAAAGCACAAACCCGGTTTGAGGCTTGTCTGCCAATTTCCATGCTGCAGCGTTCAAAATCTGTGACTCCCAGATTCTTTGTCCCTCCTCTGGTTTTCATAACCTTTTCTTTGTGATCACCAGGGCTTTCATCCCTGTGAAAGAGGAGGTTGAGATGCTCACAGTTGCATAGCTTCAGGAACGAGAGAGGGGTCTGTTCAGTGTTACCAGGCCTGGTCTAATTTGCAGAAGTCAACAGTAACACTCATATGGGTGAGCATTTCGGAAAAACCTGCTGTAATAGCAAACATCTATTTTGCCTTTTTTTTTTATCTTCTTTTGTAGCCATTATCTTGAAAGAGTCCTTAAATTGGCTGTTATTCCACACCTGGTGGAGAAAGGATTGATTGTGGAGTAATGAGCTGTGTTGCCTGGACAGTTTGCATGTTTGTGCTCTCTAACAAAACTCAGTGATGCTGAGATAAGGATATAACAAAAATAGGGTTTTAAACTTCAGATTTGTACTCTGGTATTTTAGCATATAGCCTTTTAGTGAATTAGTTTCATTAGGTCCCTAAAATCTCAGCGATGCAGTCAGAGGATCAGAATACATCCAGAATACCGAGTTGAAATTTCATCTTGCAGCATAATAATGGGCAGCTTGTTTTTCCCCCCCTTTAAAACTAGGGACAGTGATCCTCATGGGCAGTGTCTGTGGAATGGTTAATACAGTGAAAAATCCATTTAAAGACAGGGGAGTAAATACTCAAGGTAAGATGAAATATTGTGCTGGAAGTGTAGCAGACGTTTTGAAAGATGAAGCTTGTGGGGTAAACAAGTTTGAGGTATCTCCATAATAAAGTGATTCCTAATTCATGTGCCTCTGGCACATACAGCCTTGATTCTGTAGGAGTGTGGCTGGGTGTCTTTGTAAGGTGGAGTGATTAACGAGTGGCCGTGAGAACGGTTCTCCTAATGCTTGAATTATTTACAGTCCCACGCAATTAATTGTCCCCTAAATATCCTGGTATTGTGCAAACAGCTTCATTAATTTCTAGACCTGATTCTAAATAACGCAGTGCATACAGTATTTGTACAAAATGATGCTATGTATATATCTGTTCTGTCTCGGAGGAGTCTGCTGATGACAACCTGTCCTGACTTTAATTTTAGGGTTTTGGTGGTGGTGGTTGGTTGGGTTTTATTTGTTGGTTTTTTTTTTTTTTTTTAGGAATATATTTTGCATTGCAAGAAAAGGAACCAAGTGATGGTACTGCTGAGAAGGCACAGGTAGCCTGTGCTGGCTTGGGTGAGAATGGTCGTGTCTGCAGGATAGGGCCTTCTGCATATCCACCTTCATTCTGCTGAGACAGAGTCAGTGCTGTTGAGTTCTGATCCGTCAAGAAGTAGCATCATTTCCAAATGCAGTTGGATGGGTCTGTGGAGGTGCTCTGTCGATCTGTAAAGCAAGGGAATCTGTAGGAGTCTGGGCTCATGGTCAGTCTGAGGTCTTTGTGTGAGGTCTCCATATCGACAGAGCCGTTCTATGTGGTCACCTTCTGGAGCAGCCTGCGAGGTGATGGTGCTGTTTTGTGGCATTATGGCCTGGTTTCTGCCAGTCTGGGCAGCCTCCAGATTTCTCTACGCACGCTCTCTACAGCTCTCTTTCTCCTTTTAATGCTGCCTTTGTTTTTGAATAGATGGTATGAACACTTCAGACCAAGTTTTGTACTGGGGTAAGAGGCGTTGCCCAGGTGAAACGAAGCACTGTGTGTTGCCCAGCTATTGATCAGGCTCAGAAGGAGGATAGGTTAAAACAGTTGCTCTTTTGCCTTTATTAATAAAACTATTGATGATGTTCAGATTTCCTTCCCCTCCCTCAAGAGTTTCGGGTCATTCCTATGAGTGCAGTGCAATAAGAAGTCAAAGTGCTGTGTGAAGCTTCACATTCTGATCGCTGTCTTGTTGACTCAAACTAACCTTCCTCTGCTAAATAAGTATTGACACTGGCCCTTTGTGTATTATTTTTTTTTTTACAAGCACTAATTGGATTAAAATAATTGTCATGCGTGAAGGATGCATGCTGGAGCGCAAAGGGCACATGGAAAGCTCAGCTGTGGGCACCATGGTTACTAGTGACATCACTTGGTTTGCTATTAACAGTAATGATTTGTGCACAGCGCTGAAGCCAAAGTGAAGATGGCCTAAACTAAACCCAGTGGATTGCTGATGCAGTCCCATTGCCATGGAAACAGATGTTGCAGCTTAAAGTTGCCTGCATTCGTAATGCGATGCCCGTGGTATAAACAAAAACACGGTCCTGCAGTGTCCATGACTTCTGACGGGATGTGAGGAGTGTGCCTGGAGAGAATGGGAAGTTCCATTGCAATTCAGCTGGGCTTATTCAGCTCATGCCAAATTACCTGTGTGTGAGGAGATGCCGTAAGCCTTGATGTGAGTAACGAGAACACAACTTACGGGTTCCATGCTGTCCTCCAGCATCATTCTTGGAGGACTGTCAGTCCCACTTCATGTGGGTTGTTTCTGATTTGTACTTCACAAAGCGCAGGTTCAAAAGTACTGTTAAAACCCATCCCTGGGGGAACAAGGTTCCTCTCTCCTGCCTCCTTTAATATTGTCTTTCCAATGTAGCCATTAAGCCTACGCTCAACTCCTGCAAAACAGAAGTACAGGAGCTCACCTGCCTTCTTTGCTTTGGGGCTGCAGAGTGCCTGCAGCTTGTTTTGCTGTATCTTGTTTAAGGTCCCTGCTCAAGCCCAATGTAGGTTGCCACATCATAGTTAATTTGCTCAAATGAGGCTTGGAAGACCTGCGTTCTGCACGTAGCCCTGCCAGCAGCTCTCTCTTCGGGTTACTTTTTCCCTCTTTAAAATAGAGCTCCTTGCTGAGTCCCTGTTCTCTGATGCTCAGCACTGACAGCACTTGGCTAACAGGAGTGCAGGCCGAAAGCCCTTTGACTGCAAAAGTTGTGCACACTGTTCTACTTTGGCAAACATGCATTAATAGCACTTTGGGTGATTTTTATTTTTAATTTAATGCGTGTCACTTCCCATTTGCTCTCAGATTGCGCTGTGCACTGATAACAATTCTGTCAGTTTTGATCAGATCAGCCCTCTGGCTTCTGTAAGAGCAGAATAGGTGCTGTTTCCCCTTCTCCCTTCTTTTTTTTCCCTCAGGTATCAGGTGATAACATCTGAATTGAGTGTTTCAGCACTTTGATGATATACATTTTGGGGGAAAATGGTTTGAGAAGTCTGTGTACTTTCAGGATAAACCAACATTTAGTTTCCATAGTCGAAGTTTTGATTACCTACAGTAATGCTGACCCCAAACGGTGCCTGGCGTGTCAGATATCTATCAGCAGGCAGCAGGTTGTTGGTGGTGAAAGCTGATTACTCGTAATGAATTAGATGTCAGTTCAGATGATCGAAAAGGAGAGGTTAACAGAACACAGAGCTAAGTTGTACTGCAGCAAGAGACAGCTGAGGGTAGAAAGGATACACCCATGTGCACGTTATCCATGTAGGAAAATCCTGTTCTGGAAAAGCGTTAAGAATAAACCATGTGCTGGTTTCAGGGCCTTCAGGTATTTTTCAGCATCTCTATCGTTGGCCTGCTAGTTTTAGGTGCAGTTTAATTCTGGCTTGCAGCAGCTAGGACTGGAACTGTGCATCTGTTGTCATGCTGTTTTTCATTTCTGGTGCCCTATTGCTGGAATGGCCACACTGAGCCCAGATATGTGGCTGAGACTGATCGGCTGCATTGCTTCTAACTTCTCCCAGCATTTCTGGAAAGGGTTGCTGACCTCAAGGATGAGGGGGGAAAAAAGGCAATTTTTAAGCACAGAAGTGAAGGGGAGAGAATTTCATTTGCTGCCAAAACATAATACTTGAATGTTGTGTCCTAACAACGAGATAATGAAAAAAGAAAAACAACCCACGAGGGATGGGATCTTCTTGTGGGTTCTCCTGAGGGCTCTTGTTTGTTTTGTTCTCTTGTTTGTTTTTCTCAACCTTTTACATCTTACTCGTATTCGTATTTCCTTTCTAAAACTGAGCAGAAAAACCCACCAAACAGTCATGATTAGTGAAACCAGGTCTTAGAGGCTGTCAAAAACAGATCAGATTCATCCATCCTCCGCAGCTTCTGGCATTTTGTTTTCTGGTGAGTTGTGTGAGGCAATTGAGGCTTTCTGTTTCCCAGAGGACCAGACTGGTTTTCGGGTCTTCATTGGCACTTGTGGTAGCCTTGGGATCTGAAACAAGAAAACCCAGTAATTGGTCATTGTTAATCTCAGCCTCCTTTGCCTCAGCAGCACATACAAGTGTGTTAGAAGGATCCTCTGGGGAAATCTGCTGTCATGTTCTTGTTCAGTGGATGCATAGATGCCTTTGTTTGCTATCCTTGTCAGCTGAAACCATCTACCAGCAGTAAGCTTCTTGTATCTGTGTCTAAATGGGATGAGAAATGCTGAGACTTCAGTGTTATTTTAATGGATTCTCCCAGGAGAATTTGTCTGGTTAATCAAAGTGTCCTATTGCCTAATGGGAGCTGGGAGGGAGAAAAAAATCTTCTGGTTATTGTTTCCAGACAATGGCTTATGTCTTCATTATTCATGGACAGTAGGTCTACTGGGTGTAGCAGTGTCAGTCTTTGCAATCTGAACAATCTCAAATCAAAACTGTCATGGGTCGTCAAAGCCAGCCACTGGCACTGGGTAGATATATTGCTGTAAAGCACCGAGAGACTTTACCAGGATGCTAAAGCATGTCAGCTCTTTGTAATCACTGTCTGACTTACTTGAATCGAGGAGCTGAACTGTAAACAATAATTGGTGGTAAACAAGGTAAGATTATAGCTGTGGTTTATTTTTTTAAAGCTAGAACAATGCTTGGGTTGCCCATCAGCACTGTGCAATGCACCCTGTCTTTACTCTTCTCTGCAGTTGCTCAAAGTACTAAGTTACAATTGAAAAAATCCAAAACTTTAGAAGAAAAGAAACTTAACTGTTTTCAACTCTACCAAAAGCTTTGCAGAGATTCTGGGTTACGGAGTAGAGCTTGTACGCATCTGTGCTGTGCTCTGGAGGTGAAATGCATTGAACAGGAACCTGATGGTTTAGGATAATGCCCTTCTTACTGTATTAGCACCATGAGTTACTGTTCTGTTATCATCCTGGTGAGAAAGACGCTCAAAGTCTGCGAAGTATCAAAGTAGTATCTAAGATGCTACTTATCAGAGCTAGCACTATAAAGCAAGAGAGGATGGTATGGATAATCCTATGTCCCTCCAGGTGCTGGGACCCCCCGGCTGTGCAGCATTGAGTGCTCTGATCAGCACACCGTGCTGCTGCAGTCTGCAGAAGGGATCTGTGACATTCCAGTGGTACTCGGTGCAATTAGCACTCAGAGCATGCTGAGTGCATTAATATCAAAGTAAATGCAATATAGAGTTAATGAGGCAGATTTTCTCTTTGTGAAATAATGCTGTGCAGGGGATGGCAAAGATTTGAGACCGCTTCCAGGCTGTGTGGCAGAGTCCACAAAAGCCTGGATTCAAAATCTTTTGTAAATGTTTGTCAAGCTTTTTTCAGTGTGTGTAATCCCCCTCAGGCCTCTTGAAGTGGATGCTGGGCCATGAATGGATGCAGCCTCCTTCAAATTTAAGCCTCCTCAGCAATAGACTTTCACCTTACGCACCTTTCACACACCTCCTGAAAGCTGACCGGTGGATCTCTGGGCATCTGTGGAACACACGGTAGAAACCAGGTTCTTCTGTAGTTGCAAAATGCAGCACAGCACCCATAGCACCTCCTGATGGTGTTTCTATTGCGTGTGGAGCCTGTGAGCACCGCTGCAGCCTGGATGTGCTGCAGCATGGCCTGCAGGGACACGTTGGATCTGAGTCACTCCAGAAGAGCTGAGACGTTCAGAGCGTTTAAGAGGAGTGGAATTAGTTTTTCTGTTAATGTACAGAAGCCTAGAAAGCAAGTTTAGTTTCCGCAGCCTGACCTAAGCGTTCTCAAGCTGAATCCTCAACCCAGAGGGTTCCGTTGCCAGCAGCCGTCGTTCCTTCACTGAGCTGACCCTGCTGAAAACCACACAGGTGCTGCGTTCATCACCTCATCCCACTCTGCTGGGCCAGGATGGCTGCAGCACAGCACTGCAGGATGCGCTCCGTGCCATTTGCTGGGATCAGGGAGCTGCTCAGCCTGCCTTTGTTTACAGCCTCGTGTCTCCCATTCTGAAGGACAGATGATAGTGGGGTTAGGCTCACCTGATGTTTAACCGACATTCACTGGAGTTATTCATGCTATGATTATTACGGTGAGGTCATGTGCTGCGTCCCATGCTATGCTGCCGTGCCAAGAGATTTATTTTAATAGAACCCTTTAAGTAACTGACATTCTTGCTAATCACGGTGCATCTGCTTCTCTGGGTTCCCTGTTATGAGTAATTTAATGCTATTACTTTAGCTAGAAGGGATCTGTGTCACCATCTGTCCTGGAAAGCTATTGATGGGGCTGTGCAGAACATCGAGTGTCATCAGCAGAAGAGAGGGACTTCTAAAGGGATGACTAGATTTCCTCTTGTAATACAATATAAGGCGGTTTACTGTGATTACAGCTTAGATATCTCGCATAGGGGCCTTTAGGTACTCTTTGATGTTGGAAACCATTCCTCAGATATTTGTGTAGAGGGAGGATAGTGTTGCCACTTGGTAGCAAATAGCAATAACACAGGCGGTCTACTAAGTAAAATCTCTACGTTTGTAGGAGCGTGGTCTCTGAAGCCAATGCTGACCCCAGATGCCTGCACAGCTGCCTCTCCCAGCAGATGGGTGTTCTTTGGAGAGGGCATGCCCAGCGCTTCTCAAGCCAAATGTTTTCTTCATCGGTGGTTATTTTTTAAATGGTTGTTTACAGACCACTTCCTTGTGATAAGCCCTCTCCATGCTGTAGCTGAGTCACAATAGCCATGAAGAGGCTGTGGTTGAAAAGCAAATTGCTCTTCACTCCCAGAAGTGGTGTACTTTCGCAGAGCCACTTGGGCACAGAGCATCATACTGGTCTGTCGAGTGCGTGTTGCTGATGTCTTTATTTTATTCTCTCAGGTATCTATCTTCCTTTTGTCTCTATGACTGGTTGGTGACTGTTCTGTTTGCCATCTAACCTGGCCTCCTTGGTCCTTCCCAACCTCCCCATGGCTTGTAGCCTTCTCCACACACAAACTGGGAAGGAGAAGAGCATACAGTGCTGGGAAGCAGCCTTGTGAGGCTCACGGGAAGTTTCCCTTTGGTTGTATCACTGTTCCACTGATAAGCTGTGTTGTGCTTTGAGTAGAAATTGGCCTGGCTCAAAAGATAGATTGAGGTGCAATGTTCAGTGGTTCAAAAACGAAACTGTATTAATCAAGAACTGGGTTGATCCCCTCTTGGAAAGGTGACGTGGTGTTGCCAAGGGAGTGCCAGGTGCTTTGATAAAAGGAAGCAGTGCAGGAGACATCCCTGTATGCTGCTGGGCTGTTTGATGGGAGCTGGAGTTGTAATCAGCAGCACCAGGTGCTGAGTGTTCAGGCTCAGAGCTGGAGAGCTCTCAGAGGAAGGCAAGGCAGAGGGCATCTCTCTGAGAGCTCTGAAAGGAAGAGCATCAAACAGTATTCTGAGAAAGAAAGCCTGTTTTAATGTCAACCATGGCTATTAAAATACATCTTCAGTGTTTTGGTTTTCCATTTCAACGCAAGCAGTTGTACGTCTGGGGACACCACTCTTGTGCACAGGTTTGGCTTTGCACGCTCATAGCAGTGCTGAGGCTGCTCGGTGCTGTGGATTTCCTTTGAAATTGAACAACTCCTGCACGTGTTCTGGTCCAAACCAAGGACCTGCAGATCTGACTTGGCACTGTTGATAACCACATAATCTGGAACAGTAGCTTTAAACCCAGCAGATCTGTGATTCCACGTGTGATAACTTGGCACTAAAAGAGTCTCTATTTCCTCTGCTTGTGATTTCCTCGTGCTTCTGCCATATAAAAAAGCTCTAGATCTCCATAATTTGTATCAACTGCTCGGAGCAGATGCTGTGCTACTATTCTGTCTGACACATTCGCTATGCCTGCTGGGTTGCTGCCTTTCCCGAGACCTCTGAATTAATCAGATTTTTGGGTCATCAAGATTATTTAATGTTATTGTCATAAATATTTGTGCAGGACTTGGTCAGTGCTTATATAAGAACTGAAACGCAGTAATTTGTTTGAAGAGGATGTGTGTTTTAATGAACTGCCAGCTGAATGTTAGATATAAACTTTAAAAAAGCCCTTCTCTTTCGCAGTACTTTGCAGTTTATGGGGCAGGAAAAAATGACTGTTTGGATTGTCAGTTATTTGGATTTGTTGGTTGCAGCTGTTTAACTTCTAAATCACTTGAGAGTTACTTAAGAAGAAAAAGTTCTCTTTTTAAATAGCTGTGTTGGCTTATCGTCCTGTCCTGAAAAGACGAGAAGCTGATCTCTTGCATCTCATTCATCATTTTTTGTTAAGCCTCGTTTTCCTTTGAATTGTTTGTGTGCCAGAAGTGAGAGGTTGTTATTGCATTGCATTTCACAGTTGATTCTTGTATAAAATTCTGTTTTTTTCTTAATTCCCAAAGCACCATCCTCTCAAATACAAACAAGAAACTCAGCAACTTGAAACACGAACGCTACGAATCTGTTGTTTGGAAAGGATGAAGGTTATGCATAATCTGATCTGAAGTGTGTTATAGATGAACAACTGCTTGGTTTCCCTCTAGCTCTTCTTAGAAGCAGTGGAATTAGTGGTTTTCTGATTGAAGGAAATCCTGCCAGGTCCCTCAATGAGGGGCACTGCTACAAATAAGCCAAAATGTGGAGGCTGCCAGGGGGTGCTGTGTGCATTCTGGCAAATTTGGGTTATTTCTTCTAAATATCTTAATTAGCAGAGCACAGTCTCCAAGCTATTCTTAGAGAGCTGCTGCTCTGCCAAACCACAGACAACAAGCCCCCAAATCCTATGGGTTTGGGTCATAAAACAGTTTTTAGTACTGCGGTGCTGTGCTGAAGGTGTGCGTGATTCTTCGTGCTGGTACAACACTGCAAGAATTTGGCAAGTTAGACCAATCCCTCTTTGCCCCGTTACCCACTGATGTGATAGTTTTCTGTGCTGCTGGGTGATTCAAAGCTGGAGCCAAGGGATAGTGTGCTCTCAAAGACCTGTGCGGACCTCTTGTAAGCGTAGGAATTTGTATTGTTAGGTCTTCATTGTAATTTTCTCCTAGCTTTCGAGATGTCATCCAGGTTTGTATTGGATCTTTGATAAATAATATCTTGTTTCCTGTGTTATCCAGGTGAATATCAAAGTCTTTCATTTATAATCTCTAGTTTTAGTACTCTTACTGCCAGGGTGCTGCTGCAGTTCTGGTGGCTGTATGAAACTGTGGTCAACAGAATTCCTAGAAACCATCACCAGTCTTTGTGCTCTTTGAGACCTCGGTATGAACAATGTGTTGGAGTGATTAACTCTGTGGTGTATTTTCCCTTTCAGAAAAAGAGCAGAGAGGAGACATGTGGGGAAGGCAGTGGAGTAGAGATCCTGGAGAACAGGCCATACATGGACGGGCCAGGAGGAAATGGGCAGTATACTCACAAGGTATATCACATTGGTATGCACATACCCAGCTGGTTTCGGTCAATATTGCCCAAGGCAGCTCTGCGAGTCGAAGAGGAATCATGGAATGCATATCCTTACACCAGGACAAGGTAAAATTTACCAAAACGTTCAGAGTTCTATCCCTACTTTACAGAAAGGATTTGCTGTCGCTTGGTGTGACAGTGCCACGTCTTACATCTCCAGTAACGTCCTTCAGAGAAAATGAGGTGCCAAGTCCTGAAATTCTTACACAGTGCTTAATCTCACAAGCTTAAGTGTTGCCAGGGCTGACTGCATAAGTACATGACAATCTGTGGCTGGTTGCTCTAAAATATGAGCTGTTTGTCCATCAAAGCGTGGGAAATCTTGAATAGCTTTTATTTATTCTGGTCTCCTGCACTGTGTGTTCTACTTACTGTTGCAGTTATCTGTTAGCTCAGTAAAGTTATAAATGTGTGCAGCGATGGGAAAGTTGTCATGCTGAACGCTATCAAATACAGCAGGATTCATTTGTTCTAGGAGGGGAAAGCAGGAGGACAGAAAAATCATTAAAAATGATAATAAATTTAGTGTTCCTTTTCTGGGAGCTATCTTACTGTTATCGAGCCAGAAAATAACAAACTTGCACCCTATGGTTTTGTCTCTAAGAAGAAAGGAGAGTCAGAGGCTCTGTGGAGCCATCTCGGTCCTCTGTTTTTGTCTGGGAAGACTTCAATACCCTGGAATAAATAACTGTTGTACCAGTTACTCTGGTTTAGAGCATTCCTTCTATTCAGTCTGATGTTCCTGTCATCTTCCATAATAAAAAGGCTTTAGAATCTTCTGATATTTATCAGAAATGTAAGTAAGTTTTATAGATCTGTTTTAGCTGGCCTTGACACAAGTAATGTGAATTTGGGGCAAGATGAAGTGTCAGCATCTGTGTATGGGCAGTCAGTCATGACTAAATGTAATGGAGCTGTGTGACTTTGAAGTGATTAAAGTCCACTTTCAGTCTGTTTTTATCCATCCTCTTGAAATGCCTGTGAGTGAATCACCTGGCCAGGAAACGTGGCCTTGTGCCAAACCAGTCCGTATTTTATTCTGCTGCAGATTCCAGGCAGGAATTCTGCTTTTTTCTTGCATTTCCAGGGTATCGTATCAGTAAAGATAATAAAACCTGAGTTGATACATCAAACTCAGTAGTTATTTCCTTTCTGAAAACTGCTCCTTTGTATGTAGTCTGCTTTGATAATCATCTTCTGGAGGAGACAGCCCTAATTCACAGGCTTTTGTCCTCTTGGGCTCTCTCTTACACATGTTTGCTTCTTGCTGGCTGAGAAGATGTTTCTTGTTTAGTTTGAGTGCCCAGTCATCAATAACTGTGGGGAGCACTGGAATTCTCTCACCTGTGATCCATGTAACACCTCATGCGGAGCAAAGTATTTGTGCTGTGGTTTTGGGGTTTCACTGAAGCCATAATTCAAAGGCAAGCTTGTGTCTTAAGTTACCGAAGTCTTTTTAATCTGTACAGTCCTTATTTTAAGTATATCTGACGTACAATATGAGTGAAGACTGGCTTGAATTTGAAGTTGATTTTGCACATTTTAGGCAAGCATTTTCTCTGCTTGCCATACTGAGCAGAGTTTACTCTGTGTTGTTCTCACTTCCAGGTATACGTGCCCTTTTGTGGAGAAGTTCTCTATTGATATTGAGACGTACTACAAAACCGATCCAGGAGAGCACGTCAATGTTTTCAACCTTTCTCCTGCAGAAAAAAGACAAACCATTCTAGGTGAAGAGCCTTTTTCTTTTCCTTTATTCTGCTTTTTGCTGTGTAAAGGATTTTTCTTGGTGTGTCCCACCTCCCTGTCCTGTCCCACCCACCCCTAAAAACAGAAGTGTACACCCATCGGTGCTGAGACTGCTGGGCAGGGTTACATCAAGTAGAATGAGAACACCTGAGTTCTCTTTTAAGCTTGATGTAAAACACATAGAAATTGTTTGAATCCTCCTGTCTATAAAAGAAAGCTAATGCTTTTCTGTCTTATTTGTGCAGCTCAGCTGCACATCTAATGATTTGAGGGTTAATAGAAATAACCATTGAAGAGGAAAATAGTGCTGTGTGATTGAGTATCTCCTTTGTGTATATGAAGAGCGTTCCTATCTACGTTTCTGAAAATTGAAGGTGCATTTCATTTTGCTTCCCCTTGTCTTAGCATTACCTTGTGCAGGTTAACACTCCAGCTTCACAGCTGTCTGGGAGATTGGGTTAACAAGCCTTATATTTGTAAGGATTGAACAAGAGAAAAGGAAAAACAGGATAACCTGTCGAATGGCAGAAAATGGCTAGTGTTAGAGCATCCCTCTGCCTTGCTGTCTGTGGTGCCTGTGCCGACAGCATCTGCTGGAGTGCTGGTACGTTCAGCCCTGCACAACTGAGGCATCCCTGGGGCTGCAGAAGGGATCCCAGCTCAGGCTGGCCCAGCAGGAGCCCTGAGGAAGGACACCTAGTGGCTGCTGTGGCTCCTCAGGCTCTGTTGACAAACTGACCGTAGTGGGTAACCCTGTGCAATTAGACTTGAGTGTTACTTGATTTAGACTGCTTCGTGTTAAGCTTCAGTTTACTTGCCGGCAATTCCTAAGCCTATCTCCCTGGGCTTTCTGTCCTGAGCACATAGGCTTGAGTCGTGCTGCCTTGCTGAGATTGTCGAAAGAGCCAAGGGAGATTCTGCTGCTGAGGTTTGGGGTGGGAGCTGCAGATCTTTGCAGTGGGAATGGAGCAAGCATATGTTGATTTCCACTTCTCCATTGTTGAAGTGCTAATTAGGACAATTTGGATTTGCATTGAACTTTCTACCTTCCCTAGTAAATCTGATGTAACAGTAAGGTTTGAGGAGTTAACAGTAATCTCACTGTTCCAAAGATACAACATTCAGAGGCAGCCCCTTTTCCATAACAGTACTCGAAAAAGAAAATGGGGGGAAGATGTTGTATTTGACAGATTAGGCAGAGCTGTACCGCAGTGAGTCATGTTTGAAAAACTGAGAGATGGAATGGCAAAAAAAAATCTTTTTGGAGCTGGAAAGAAAGGAGTGAGCAGATCTGCTGTGGACCTGTAGCAACTGGGCAGAAAGGTTTGGAGCAAAGCCTCGGTTTGCTGGATCTGTGCATACAAGTTGCTCTTGTATGTAAGTCATACAAATGTAAGTCAAAGAGAAACTCAATTGCTGTGATGCTTCTGGTACTTGCTAAAACAAATAACTCCTGAAAAACGTCTATTCTTTTATTCAGGAAATGTCTATTTCTGTTTTTCTGCAGATCCTATTGATATTGTTAAAGATCCTATCCCTCCACATGAATACAAAGCTGAGGAGGATCCAAAGCTGTATAAATCAGTGAAGACTAAACGAGGCCCTCTATCAGAAGACTGGATTCAAGAGTACAAGAACAACCCTGGGAAATACCCCATCATGTGTGCATATAAACTTTGCAAAGTCGAGTTCAGATACTGGGGGATGCAGTCAAAAATCGAGCGGTTTATCCATGATGTTGGTGAGCATTTATAGACTTGCAAGGTTCACTCATTGATGTTGTTTCTGAATTGAAATACAGTGGTGTGAGGTATGTGCAATGTGTGATATTCCAGGACGTGTCTGTGAAGAGATTATCAGACCCGATTGCCCCTTTGCAGAGCTGTTGGTCAGTTCAGAAAAATGTAATTCTATTACTTATAGTCATGGCATGTATGAATCCAAATCGCCTGCAGCCATCTAAAGGGTTTCAAGTTCATTTTTTTTAAATAAGGATTTGTCTGTTAAACCTGGATCTCTTTCAAAATGTGCTGTTTTTCTTTATTTTGAACAACTTCCTCAAGGGCAGCTCAAGGAAATGAGCTTCAACTGTGAGTCCTAATTAGTCCCAGGAAACCACCCCCTGCATCATCCATGGCTCCTGCCTGTCTTGTGGTGGGGCAGGTGGGTCTTTGTGTGGCCATACATCTCTGTATTCCAGACTCCCCACCTCACTGTACTATAACACGCCAAGGGGCATTGACAGCTCTCAGTTGTGAGTAAATGTGCTGCTTTGATTGATGCATCTTTCTTAGGTCAGTGCTTTTAAGGAGGCAGCCTATTGTTTGTGTTCCAGAAGAAACTAAGTGGGGACTGTGCAGGTGGTGGCAATACTGGCAGTAATTTGTTCTTGCAGAAAATCTATAACACAGCTGTGATGGAGTTTGTGAGTCTTGCCCCAGGAGAGGGGCTCTATGGCCAGGTGGATAACTTAAAGAATGTTTTAAAGAAACATTCCTATTTCTAAAGAAGTGCAGAGCTGTGGCTGTGCCAAGGAAGGCCATGTAAAGGATGCTTCCTACTTTCTGTCTACAGTGAATTCTCCCGTACAGCTGTCCCTTTCCATATGCAAAGCTTCTTTGAAGGACCTGATGCTAGAAGTAGTAAATAATGTTATAACTCTTCTTAGTTATACTATGCTCCTGAGAGGTAATGTGGAAAACACTGATAGAGCAGTGGAGAATGCTGCGCACCATTTTTGAATAGTCGCAGTTTCCTTTCTTAGAGCCCCCTTGGTTCTACTTATCCACAGATGGAAGTTTTTCCTGCTATAGACTTCATTACAAGTGGCTCTCTGCAACGAACTCCCTTGGTGCTTCAGTGACATGGGTTAATTTAGTGTGTGCTGCAAAACATGGGGGCAGAATAACAACTCCTTTGTATCTGCTAAATGAAAAAGAAGCATGTGACTCCTCTAGTTGTTCAGAGGTGTTTGGCATAGATTAAACCGTGGTCCCTTAGAAATGTCTCTTTTGTGTTTCATAAAAGATTGCCTGCCATTTTCCTCTTGATTGAGGCTTTGCAGAGAGTGGAGCCAGCTCATTGTCTGCCTTTCAAAAGCCTTTCCACTCTGTTACAGTGATGGCAAATACTGTTTTTCAAAGTGCTTAAGATGCATAAAATGAGAGAAGACTTTAAGGCAAGACAAAGCTGACTGAGTAAAAGTGAAAGCAAAAGCTTTGGGTATCTACAGATGTGTCGCCTTCCTGTGGATGGGACAGCCATGGACAAGCTCCTTGTGAGTGGGAAAAGTGTCTGAGCTTTTGTGCAAGGGATAGCTGGATGTGAGGGTGTTTAAACTGGGAGAATGTGAGCTCTGACAGACTGGCCGGGCTCATATACTGGCCCACGGACCAAACTACTCAGGTGCTGGAGATGCTTGTCTGCCAACTCCCCCTTGGCTTTTCTTTGCTGGTTCCTCTGCTGCTGGCTGCTGCAAATGTGATCCTTGGGGAATTAGCTCTCCCTATGCAGGGTCATCAGAACGGGAAGAAAACTGAGGCAGAAATCCAGAGCAGGATCAAAACTCTCCCCAGGGTGGGAGTAGTCCTTCAGTGGTGCAGACTATAACTAGGGAATAACTTAGAAGGAAACTTCTAAGTTAAGAGATGGATGGATTGTAATATGTGGAAGGGCCACTGAGTGCGGAGGGAGTGACTCTGGGGGATGGTGTGGAAATGTTCTCAGTCTTACGGACTGCAGCAACCATTTTTTTGGATGACTAATTGGACAGTTACTCAGTGCTTTGACAGTCCGACACACAGACTGAAATTGTGGGTTGTTAGTCTGCTTGGCTGTAATATTTGTATGCTTTTTTACTCCTTACCCATAGAATTTAAGCTTAATTGGACTGGCACTGCATAATGTTCTGCTCCCACTTGCTTCCTAATCGTGCATGTGGGCTACAGTTCTTTTGTTGCTAAACAAGTGTGTTGACTGTGTATGGGGTATTGATTATACACCATGGCAAAGTGTGTTCCCATCCCAGAAACCAGAGCTTTGTGTAAGCTAGCGCATCTTTGGCTATATGTGCCCAAATTGTTGTGCTGCGATGAAGTGGAAAAGATTTTAGAAAGCTATTTTGTAGAACTTTGTCTTCATTTAAGCATTCCAGGACAAAAGTTTATCCAGACGAGCACTGCCCACTGGTCTTTTGAAGAGAAGGTGGGTCGTGATTTGCACCATACGGATGTTACAATACACTTCCCTTTGTGAGAGGTCTGAACAAGGGAAGGCAGGGAGTCAGCAGATATAGCTGCAGTCACCTTTGATCAGATACAGTCAGGCAGCCAGAACTGCACTGACAAGGATATCAAGTCTGCTGTGACCATCAAGGAAATAATGTTGCGTGGAGAAAATCAGACATCCTTTATCAGCTGCCAGGAAACTGTGAGAGTGCATTATAAAAGCTCTGGGATGTTGCCACTGTGTGCATAATCGATGGGCATCTGACCAGTTGCTTTATGTAGATGGTTGAGGGAGATCTGGGCAAGATTTGGTGGTGGTTTTTGTTTAACTGCTGTAGTTGCTCCTTTTAATTCAAATTGAAAAACAAACCCAAACTGCAGACAAATGCTTTTTAAGTTCAGCTGTCCTGGCTTTTGTCGTATTCACTTACACTTCCTTTTGTGAAGCTGAGTTAAACACCACAATCTACAGGCAGGTCACTTATAAAAGCCAGCACTTGGAGGATTCAGCAGAGCTGGTGAGGTGGTGAGTTGAAAGGCAAATGATTTGAATGTTTGCACCCTGCTAGACTCTTCACAGATCATCTTTCTGCACAACAGTGGGAAATGTTATAATTAAATCAACACAAAAATGACGAACACTTCTGAACTCAATTTGCATGTGTACCGATGTGCGTGTGTGGCTTCCTTCTTTGTTTTGTTTTGTTTTTTTTAACGAAAGCTTTGTGCACTCTAGAGAAATAATGAAGTCTTGTTAACTACTGATACTACTGGAATCAGCTGCTGCCTGCAGCCTTACAAAACTCCTGTTATTCTGGCTGACTTCAGTGGGCGACTTGCCTGCCTAAGCCGTGGGGTTCTCCATCAGTTCTGGAGAGGAATCATGGGATGGTTTGAGTTGGAAGACTTCAGCACTGTGCTGTTGGGCATCTCTGACCTGTTAAGAAGAGCTGTTCACAACCGCACTCTATTTCCTGATCTATGCCTTCCCTTTCACTTTCCACATAAGCTTGTTTTTCTCTGACATGTTGAGGAGAAACTGTAAGACTCAAATTTTTCCACTGCACCTGTTCCAACATGGTGTCAGTCATTTGTAGCTGGATCTTGAATTCGTACAGCTGCGTAGAGGTTCGTCGGTGTTTATTTTTCAATTTCTTCTGTACCTGGACAGCCTTGCTCTCTTCCAGGTTTCTCCCTGTGCTTGAAAAAGAGAAGAGTGGCATTGCTGGTGTGTCCCAGGTGAAGGCCAGAGGCTAGGAAAATAATCTCAATCTTTTTGATTCATAACTGATCTGAAATGATGAATCATGCCATCTTGTTTTCAAAAGAGAAGGCTTTAAGAAAGGGTGATCTGGGGGATGTTTAATAAACCTGACGTGAGCAGTCCCAGTGGGGGGAGGTCCGTGGGCTCCACTGGGCTTGGGAGCAAGTGAGCCCAAGGGTGGCTGTGATGTGGGGTGTAGCAAGGGAAGTGTTTTCCTGGCTTTCTGTTGGATGTGATGAGAGTTTAATCTCTGTTTTTTAAGCTCTGTTGATTGTCAGTCCTAACAGGAGGTGGAAAAGGCTAAAACGTTCTCCTGCAGTTCTGCAAAAAGTAATCTGGTAAGGGAAATAACACTGAATCTTGGCTAAGGTTGAATAGAATTAAGTGGCCAATGCTCCTTGTTCAGCCCCCAGAAGGTCACAGTCTGCTGGTTCAGGTGTGCTCCTGTTAAGTGGAGCTCCCATCTGAAAGTCAAGCGGAGAACTACATAAAATATTGATAGACTTAATCTTACTGTGCAAATGAAGTTCAGGTTGAGCTGATCCATCCTGTTAGCTGCTGATCTCTGTGCTTGTTTCTTCCTGATAGGGTGGCTTGTGTTAGCTGGTGGCATGGAGGACTAACTGAAGTGCAGAGCTGAAAATAGAGTGCCCAGGCCTGGAAGGAAATAAATGTGGAAAAATAAGCTTTTGTATGCTTCAAATAAAAAAAAAAAAAAAAAAAAAAAAAAAAAAAAGGAAAAGAAAATAATTGCTGAAAACAAAGGTAGCATTTAAGCATAAGATCACAGAAGGCATGACAGTAGTGAGATCTGAGAGTCTCTTTACAACAGCAAAGCAAATGTTGCTTGAAACAGCTTAGAACCCCTGTGCATTGGAACCATTATCCATGGTTTTAATGTTGCCTATCGATTGCTTTCTGTGGTGTAAAGGCAGCGGTGGTGCTGTGGCCTGTGGTCTTCAAATAGGGTCTTATTAGAGTGAGTGCTTGGCATGTCTGTCAGTTCACTGCTGCCTCAGTTTCCCAGTAAATAAAGGGAGAACAATATTCATTGATTGGCACCTGAGGATTAGTTTGTCAGTATTTATAGAAGCTTTTAAAAAGCACTGTTAGTGCTGGGTGTTCCCATCAGTAGTATACAGCAGTTTGGAGCTTTGACCTGATGTGAGCTTGAAGCAGAAAAATTGGTTGAAAATCCACAGTGATCACTGCTCTAAAATCTTGGTGATGTGGTGACGTTAACCATTGGCTGCACGTTTTGGGGCAGTTTCTCTTGCCTTGTTGTGAGCACTGTGTGCTGATATTGAGGTAGTTATTCATTTCAGTTATGTGGCACATAGAAGTCGTGTTTTAAATTGGCTTCAAGCACTTCATTTTTCTCATGCTACGGAAGAAAGTTTGTATCTGCAAAATAAAGCCTGCTTTATTCCCTGCCTCCCTTTTCTTCCCATTCCACGCTCTCTGGAGCTCACACTGGTAGTGGTTTTTCACTGATGTGTGGAAACCAAGTACGGGGTTTCCAAGAAAAGGAAAGCTTCTGGTCCTCTCAGCACAAGCAATGTGGGAAGTCCTTCTATCGTGTCCCATATTGTGGTGGGTTATGTGGTAACTGTGAAGGAACCACTTGAAACAAACCTGGATTAAAAATAATAAGATAAAAATGTGATTATTTCTTCTTGGTTGGTTTTTTAACGTTCTTCTGGGGACGTGTCACTCACTTTGAAGGCTGGATTTAGGTGTTGCAGCTTCCCTGAGTTTCATGAGGGTGCTATCTGTGGCCTGTGCCTGGCTCTTCCTTGGCAGAGCAGGCAATTGCAGGGCACAGTCTTGGATGTGGAATTATGCAATGCCTCCACAAGCTAAAAGCAGTTGCAGAACACCAGATAATTTGTCAGTGAATGATTGTTTAGCAATAACTGAGGAGGTACAGTACAGAAATGACTGATTTTTCCAACCTTGATTGGTATATGAACATCCATTTCTACAGCTTGAGGCATTATGTTGTCACGCTTCTGTACTATCAATGCCACTGAGTCTTGAGGGTTTGGGGAAGGGAACACACCTCCTCCTGTACTTCTCCAGCATTGCTGACTGGGACATTCTGGCTTTGCAGGCTTGCGGAAGGTCATGGTCCGTGCTCATCGGCAGGCTTGGTGCTGGCAGGACGAGTGGTACGGGCTCACCATCGAGGATATCCGGCAGCTGGAGAAGGAGGCACAGCTGATGCTGGCTCAGAAGATGGCCCAGTTCTGTGGTGAAAATGATCCTGAGCAGCATGGAGTCAAAGATGCTCCTGGTGAGAAGGACGTTGAAGCCGACACAGTTTCACCTGTGGACCCAGAAGACGCCTCTGGTAACAGTGAAACAGCCTCTGGGAGATCGCTCACCAAGCAATGGTCCACCTCTTCCAAGTCCTCCCGGTCTTCAAAGAGAGGAGGTAAGATGCTTCTCTGAACTGTGCAAAGGCTGGGCGTTAGGAAGTATGGCTGGCTGAAACCTTTGGGACAGTGCTTATTCCGCCTGTGAGCCCTTCCAGCTCTCATAAGAGATCTCAGCTGGTGTTTCAGGCTCAGTCTTCTCAGGTGGCCTCCTGTGGGTTGGGAAATGTTTGTCATTATCCCATAACTGTGACTCTCAGAGGGGCACATGGCAGAATTCATGCCACTCTTGAAAGCACAGGAATTAGGAGAAGCAGTAGAAGAGCAGGAAGCAGCTGGGTAGCAGTGTTGGGTGTCAGAAAATGACGAAGCAGCACAGAGAGGCTTTGGCTCTGTTACCCAAGAGCCACTCGTGGCTTTTACAAGCCCTCATCCTTCAGCAGAGCTCCCTGCCTGCATGCTGTGGTGTGCCTGGCCCCAGGGCACAGAACCCAGCAGCAGGTGGCAGTTAACTGCTCTTCCAGGGGGCCGTTACCAACGGGCACCTTGTGCCCTTGGCTGCAGTTACACCTTACTGCATGATGCTGCAGTGCAGCTGGCACAGTGCAGGACTCTATTGGCTGCTGGAGAAAGTAAGGCAGGTGCTGTGGAAGGACGAGGGGTTGGGGTTGGCTGCCTTTCACTAGTGGTAGTGCATGGTGGCTGTTTGGGGACCAAAACTCATGGCTAGCTTGAAACCAGTTGAGACCGTGGATCATGATTACATTCCCCTTTAAATACCATTTGGCAAGCTTTTAGGCTTTTGCTGTTAAAGCCCCAGCAGATACCCTGTTTAGGGCTCAGTTACAACGCAAGTTACAGGGAGACAGGGCTTGAATCCTCAGCAGCTCTCTCTCCTTTCAGTCAGGCACAGCTGGTAGCTGGGGTAATAGCTCTCAGCAAGAGGGCAAAAATCTTGGTTTTTTGGAAGCCCCAACAGGCAGCATTTCTTCCAGGGACAGTGGAGGAGGCATCTGGGTGAGTGAAGCTTATCCATCTCTCACATGTACTAAATATTGGAGTTGATTCTCAATTTTTATTTACCACTCCATCACTGATTTCATCACATGGTGAATGAGATACGAGCAGCAGTTTTACCTTGCAATGACTCACCAGTGAGCCCCAGGGAAGAACCTACCAGACGCCTCATAAATCGTTGTATGGAGATAAAAAATGCTACTTTGCTTGCACCAGGATGTTTGAGCAGTGTGCCCATCTCTCACTACACTCTTTATTATGAACCCCCTCTTCAGTGCTGATGTATTCATTGGCAGCTGTAGGTTTCAGACCCTTTAGGATTTTACTTGAAGGTTTTCACTACCAGCAAAGGGTGGATTTGTTTGAAACTGCAGATTGCCTCAGCTTTTACAGGGAAAAAGTAATGGAAGAAATGAATTGTGATGTGCTGAGAAGTACGTCATGCAGATATTTTAATCTTTCTGGTGGCACATTAACATATGGAAGCAAGGAGGGCTGCGTCGACGCACCGCTACCTCCACCAGGAAAAAAGCAACGCCTTTCTGCCAAAGATCTCAGCCCTTTCCATACCATGCGAGTGAGACCTCTGGTGATAGCAGGACCCTCGTCGCCATCCCATATGTTATTATATGCTCTATTTTTAGCAACCATTATGCGAGTGCCTTGACGTCACAGCAGCGTGGATGAGCTGCGCTCTGCCAACCTCCTCGCTCCCAGCTCCAGAGGGGTGGGCGGTGGGGAGCTGGGGGCTGCCAAACCCCTGCTGGGCTGCAATTAGATGACTGCACAGGCTCTCCTTCGTCTCTGCATGTGACAGTCAGGTAGCAGAATTAGAATTTGGAAGCCTTTGACTTACATATTTAACGCTGTTGCAGCAATAGTATGAAGCAGCTTGTGCAGCTCTTGCAGGAATCAGAGCCTTTCGGAGGCTTTGTATGTGTTAAGTGGGAATTTGTCAATCGTCTCTGGATTTTGCTGTGCTAGGAGAGGTGTGCACTCCCCTCTGTGACATGCAAGAGGAATCTGAAAGGGGAAAAACCACGTAACTGATTCTTTGAGCCGTCCCTTTTGTTGGACTGCATTTTTGTGATGAGTTCAGGCTGCATCACTGCTGAAAAAATAGTGCTGCAATGTATTTCCATAGGGTGAAGGGAACTCTGGAGGGGAAAGAGAAAGGGAGCAGGGAGGTGTGAGGAAAGGGGGGTGAACTGGGACAGGGACCAGAAGGGTTGTTGGGCTTTCTACTTGCTGCAGCAGGACAGCTGCTCCGACAGCTCCCCTCCGAAGTAGTTGGACAGCATGTTGTTTAAATCATTCAAGTTTAAAGTTTAAATAGATCTCTAATCCAATTTGTGTGGAAGCAATTTCCTTCCAGAAAACAGATTATTTCTATCCAGGCTGCTCTGCTTAGCTACCCACCCAAAAGTTAGCGAAGCAGAGGCATGGCTTGTGTGCTGATTAGAGGAACGAAGAAAGCTTCCAATCAGCCTGCTTCCTTCCTAATTGCAAACTTTAAAACCCAGCTGATTTTGCACGTCCTACTAACAATTATAAATAGCTGCCATTCAAAATAGCATAAGAGTGATACAAACAGCTTGCTTTAATGTAGCATCTTGCTGGCAGGTTATAACAACAGTAAACAAACAGGATCCGTAAAGTGGTACACTGACATCACACCAGCATCATCAGGGTTTTGTGTTTTTAATATTGCAGCAGTGCATTTTGCAGAGAACACACAACTCTTCCTCCAGCAAAGATCATGTTGGGAATACTGTGCCTTGTCCAAGTAGCGTTTCGCATAAGGCTTCTCTGCTTTTTCCAGCAAGTCCCTCACGCCATAGTATCTCGGAGTGGAGGATGCAGAGCATTGCCAGGGATTCAGATGACAGCTCAGATGATGAATTCTTTGATGCACATGGTATGTGGAACCTAAATCACCTCGTTCATTACCTGAAGTGGTGGGATAAGAGGGCGGAAAGCATGAGCTGTGGGGATGGAAGCAAGACTTCATTGCTTTGTTTCGAGTCTGTTCCTTTCTAACCAAGCTGTCTGCAGCATCAGTGCAGCTTCTTCAAGCTTCCTCAGCACTACCCAGCAGACTCTTTGTATTTAACACGGCAGCGTTACAGATACAGTGTGATCTATCTGACGTGATCGTGAGCAGTCTTAACCTTTTGGAGCTGTATTTTATTTGGTGCAAATGTGTGGGTAAAATTCAGCAATGCTTACTGCTCTGTGGGTGTGTCTTAATGATTCTGATTCAGTAAGACTGATGTTTTAATAATTTTTTAATCAGTAGAAGTTATGATTAATTGTTCTGTCTGGGCCCAAAGAGACTGAAGTTTGCCTTTATTAACTCCTTATCCTCCTGTTCCTGGAAGTACAATAAGGAATGCTACAGGGTAACTCATGCCAAAATTAATCAGTGTTGATTCCAGAATTTCCAAAGTAATTTCGACTGCTCAGATTTGGTAAATGCTTTGGTGTTACTTCTTCCTTTTTTTTCCCATGTAATTATACGAAGAAGCTTTGTTCCACTGCATTCATTTTATACGCTGTACTTAATATGTATGTAAGCCTGAGAGGCTCTGTCTCTGCCGACAACAGATGGACTCCTCTCAGCTTGTAATGCTAATCTAAGTTACATGTGCAACGTGTGCTGATGAAGTTGGTGACCTTTCTCTGAAATGGAGTTGTGAGAAGATCACACCCCAATTTTGTAAAGCAGAATTTGAATGATGTTCAGCTAAAGTTCAGACCCGCAAAACTGGTAGTATGGTGCTCCAAAAGAGTTCTCACATCAAGCATTTAGGCATACATCCCAAATGCTGGGGTAGAAAGTGGCCAGGATGCCCACGAGTCAAAGTGATGAATTCATCTCGTTTGGAAAGAGAGAGGCCAACTTCAGGTGTCTCAATTTATTGACTTATATAACACCTACAAAAACTGTAGAGGGTTTATTGTAGCAATATACGTAACAAGAAAAGAGGAATGAGTCATTGAAATGGCATCACTGCTATCCGCCCTATTTTTTTTTTCTCTTTAATTACCCAGTAATAAAGTGGAGATAGATTGAGATAGTTGTTTGGGATTCAGGCCTATGGGGAATCCCAGGAGTGCTCCTAAGGTGCCTGGGAGGGCGGAGTAACCCCAGCAGCTGGGAGGCTCATCCTGCTGGGAGATGTGGGGTCGGTGCTGTGGGAAGTGGAACTGATCGGGGTCAGCACCCGGCAGAGGTCCTCAGCAGTGCTTCCCATGGACGCACACACTCCCTCACCGTGCAGTGGATGTACTCTGAGCTCGGGGAGGTTTCTTGTCTTGGGCTTCCCACTCAACCTCATTCACTGAGGCTGGTTAAAGTGGTGACAAGAACAGTAATATCTGATTTCTATCCTGTAATAAATGCTAATATCGGGAGTAATATCCCTTTCAGTGATCACTTAGGCAGCAATAAGGGCTGCAATTAAACCTCTCAAGGAAATAAGTTCAATATTAAGCTTAAGTTGCTGAAGGAGCTTTGAGTGCAATCTTCTTAATTCTCCGCCAGCACACGTTCTGCACGCACGTGCTTTCCCTTGCTGGGAACAGGTACTCCATGCTCCCCTGTGTGGGGCACTGAGGATTTACTCAGTTTTTTCCATAGCTGAAAAAGGACATGGCATGCCAACACGAGGTTTCCAGGTTGCTGCCTTTCTGTGGTCAACGTGTAAATAGAAACTCCTAAAAATAATTGGTCTTTGCTTGGCTGTGTGCTTAGACCTGAGATAGTAGCTCAGATACGCTGAAAAGAATAATAAATTTCATAATCTTTTTGTTTCCCGGTCCTGGGATTATTCCAACTGATTATTTTCTTAGTGGCTGTACAGCACCAAGAAAGGGAGAACCCTCGTCTGGGACTCTAAAGATTTTAGATCAAGACGTCTGTAATTGCTGCTGCTATTATTATGTTTATATCTCTTTATTAAATTTACGAGCCCAAAATTTTCAGGAAAGGAATAATAAGCACAGAGCAATAAATAAGTTAGAAACCAATTAACCTCTGTAGCAGTAAAAGACACATCCCTAACATGGGGGGGGGGGGGGGAAAGAGAAGGAACCAGCAGCTCATAGCAAAAGCACCGCTGTAAGCCTTCAGCTGCTGCTGTTGGCTGTGGGTTCAGAGGCAGCCCCGGGGCTCTGCTCCTCTTCCCAGAACCTGTCCTGGTGAAGCACTGAGTGTGGGGGCTGTGGAGTGCTCTGCAAGGGGCTCATTTGGAGCCCTGTTCACCTTCCTGGATGCTGCTGGGGAGTGTTTTATAGGCTCTGTCCTTTTTATGCCTCTTCCTTTTCATTATGTTTCTCTGAACACAGTGCTGTGGGGACCCTTGCTCTTTACCAGCTGTAGCTGAAATTAGCCAGGGAAAGAAGCTCTTGAGGTAGGAGGGAAATGGTGGACACGGAGGTAATGTGGTTGGTCTCCTAAGGAAATCAGGCTAAAGATAGCCCAGGGAGTTCACATTTCCTTTGTTACTTCTGCCTTTTTAGGTATTTGGTGCTATTAACAATAGCAATCCTTATCACTGCTTCCCCCAAAGACCTCACTCAGCCTTCACACAGCTCAGGGAGGATCCCAGCAGTGACTGTTGCTCTGTCCTCTCCTGTATGGAACCTGCTGGCTGCTCAGCGTCACCAAGCAGCCGTACAGGGTCACGCCAAGCAGAAATTACAGCAGGAAAAACGTCTAACTTTGTACCTCAAATGGTTGTTCTAAGAATCTATGCCATGTTTTCCACACCTTAGGGCTTTTGTTGGGAAACAAAACCTTTTAGTTGCATGTTTTTAACTTCTTCAAAATAGGCTTTTTTTCCTACATAAAGAAAGCTGAGGAAGCATCGTGTTTTGTTATGACTTAAACCATCAGGATGTTTATAAGATGACATATAGCTATGGGGTCTTTTGATTAAAATTCTGTTCTGTGCTCTTGTCTGTGTACGTAATTGTATGTGTGTGACTCAAAAAATCTGTTTTTTAAAGAGGACTTGTCTGACAATGAGGAAATGTTCCCGAAAGAAATAACCAAATGGAGTTCCAATGATCTGATGGATAAAATTGAAACCCCCGAATGTGATGATGTCCAGGGTAATTTTTATTTTTCTTAAGTCAAAACCGCATGTGATATTTCACAGTCTCTCCAGGTCACTTTTACGGTTCCTTTCTGAAGAATGTAAAACCTGTTACCTTCATCTCATGAACAGAGAAGCTGAGGCAGAGCATAGAAATGACTGCCCAGCACTGCTGGAACGGTGCTGCCCGGTGGGAGCTGGGATGAGGAAGCTCTTGGTTCTCTTCATGTCCCATGTTGGTTAGGTTCCTTTGTGTGACAGCCGGGATTCATTCATATAATGACAAAATACTTCAGCTCTGTCTTGAATTACTTTGATTTCTCCTGACTTTTCTTTTCCCTTGCTCCATCCTTTGTTCTTATCTGTACCCACCTCAATTTTCTTTCTCTTTTCAATTTTTTTTTCTGCTCATCTTTACAAAACTTTGGAAGGAATTGGACTCTTCAGCTAGCTCGATTCATGTAGCAGCACAGTGAAGAGTGACACTTAGGCCTTCTAGTACAATGCTGGTCTGTGTAGACACAGACGTGTGAGCGCCTCAGATCTCTGCTCCCCCAGCATAGTTGCAGTGGTTCCTTTTATTTTCCCACACGTTAATCATTTCTGAGAATTGTGCAGGGATTTCCCATTGTTGCAGTGCCTGATGCAGTAAGGACGCTTGGATTGCTGTAAAGAGAGTAGAGCTTGCCAGTGTCCTAAAGTGCTCACTGAGGTTATGAGAAATTGCTGGAAAATAAGTGGCCTGGCATTGCCCGGGTTTCTCAGCTGGAAGGATGTGGGAGGGAAGGAGAGGGCAATTTGATGAAATAATTAAGGCAATCTGAGGCAGAAAGGCTGAGAGGCATTGGCACAGTCTGCCTCTGTGGAAGAGTGTCCTTGCCAAAGTGTCTCGCAGTGCTGACATTTTAAACCTCTGTGCTTGCAGGTGACTTGTATCATGAGACATCAGCAGAGTACCACGTTGGCTCCAGTGTGGAGAGGCTCAGCATCATTGAAGTAAGCACTTTGGCTTCTTATAACAAGATCCCTTGTGGCTGGAAAGTCTCCATGTGGGGTAAATGGGGTAAACTACTCTCTTCGCTGTGAGTGGTGTCTTGTCTTTGTGTATCATTTGAAGCCACACTGGTATGCTGTGTACTTCCTGGCTAGGCTTAAGGGATTATTTCACCTGCCTTTTGAGCATCAGATAGAAAATCTTCTATCGTTTGCAGGCAGTGTCAGGTATCCAGCTGGAAAAAACACTGATCCTGTGGGGATAACAGCTGCCTGAGGCACTGCTGGTAGAGCTGCCCTGATAATGCCAAGTGAGCTGGTGGGAACAGGAGCGCCGTGTAACTGCAGGCTGCAGTAGTCCCACTGACACAGCTGTGCTGCAACCCACTCATTTGAGCTGCTCAGGGCCTTGTTTGGAAACCAGTTACAGCACAGCCTGTATCGGAGCTCTGAATAAAATAACAAGTGATTACCCCCCTGGCTTTCCAGTCTTGGAGTATGCAGGTTTTTGCAAGCCAGTGTCTTAGTGAGATGTCCCTTAAAGTCACAGTAGTCATCCTGCCCCCCAGGCTATGCCTGTCTGTGCTGCACAGCTGATGTGGCTGCTTACAGAGTCTGGGGTGAACTGGTCAACTTATGGTCAGTTAAAGACTGTGAGCATGGATTTGATATTTTTCTACATGTTAGGCTTTTGTTGTAGAGACTGAGAGCTCAAGGGCTATGGGGAAAGTGGGTTTCTGGAGATGGAGTGGTTCTAGCCACCTCAAGGTGAGCTGTCTGCAGCTCACGGCCCTAAGATTTCATGCAGAGGCTGAATTGGTGCAGAGGAGTTGCTGTCTTCTTCAGGTAGTCTCAAGTCATTCCCATTTCTGGCTTAATTTTAGGAAAGAAACAAACTTGAAAGAGAGCTGAAAATGCCTTTTACTTATAGTTGTTCACAAGTAGTCCACTAAAACAGCTTGAAATTTCTAGCCACCACAGCAGGGATTTCCAGTTTAAAAGCCTCCCTCATCAAAAGGTAGCCCAAGATTCAGTTGTCTTACATGAATCCAGATCTTACAGGAAAGTTCTAAATAGCCACCACCTCCCCTAAAATAATCAGCAATTGCTTGCATGTTCCCCACTTCCTTTAAGAGCAGAGGTTAATGAACTGGAAGGGAACGGTGCCTCCAAATGACTGATAAACCTCCGGATGACCTGAGCTGGGTGACTCATGTTGTTCTCCAAATGAGCACTTAAAACATTTGTCTGAAAGCAGTGCTCAGATGCGGGGAGAGGTCCTCTGGTGCCTCCAGCCAGGGAAAAGTTCACCTTGCAAACACTGTAAACTGGAATCGGAGAAAGTTTAAAGAGCAGACGTTAATATAATGTAATGGTGCTAAATAATTAAAGGCTGTTCTTGTGCAGGAGGTCTGGAAAATCTTTATTACAGACTTGGATGTGCATTTTAATGCTTCTGGTGGGCTGTGTATTAACACATGCTTTAGCATTATCTGGTAAAAATGCAAGCTAGCTGTTAGGTTGCTAATGTGTGCCTGGGCATGCTTCCCTCCCACCAGCGTGTTTGTCAGGGGCTCAATCACTGCTCAAAAGACAGCAGGTGACTAAAGATGTTAAAATGAGGAAAAAATTGCCAAATGGAAAATCCTACTGCCCCCTCCTCCCCTTTCCCACCCACTCCTGGTGTCTTCTGCAGTGCCTCAGCAGGGAGTTGCCTTCCCCTGGGGAAGGAGCCACGATGTTCTCAGGTTGTCTCTGCTGGCATGTGGGGTGAAGCACAGGAGAAGGGATCGGTACCCACTTCTGCCTGTCTCAGGTTTTGGGGTAGGGGGAGTTGAGTCTGCAAGGGAGCTGTTAACACTGAGAGCCCTGATAGTGGAGAGATACCAAAAATAGTTCATGCTCCATTGCATTATAACGTGTAACCAACACAAATGGATGTTCTTGGACCTGCCCTTAGGGCATCAGGATCAGATTTAGAGCTGTTCTGGTGGGAAACTTAACAATAACCCTCTCTGGAGTTTAGATGCAAACTGCAGCCTGTCTGTTAACGGAAGGAATTTATTCAGCATCCTAAGCAATGACCTAGACAGCCACTATAAAAACCTGTGGTGTGTCTGTATAGCAGCCACTGAGCCAGTTGTTGGCCAGCCCTTTGCTTATGGGGAACTATTTTATGGGGAAGTTTTTTCTCTTCAGTTCCTTTTTGCCAACATTATAAGCAGATCTGAAGTCTTTAACCTATTTAACTAGTGCATGTAGTTGGGGGAAAAAGTGATAAAATTTCCTTAAAATCCCTGTGGGACAAATATAATTTCTTTGCACAATCAACCTTTCTACTTTGCTCTGTTCATTCCCACCTAGGATGAATCAGTGCAGCCATTAATGCAGCCAAGTAAAATCCATGTCCTCCTCTTAGTACTCCATGGAGGGAACATCCTAGACTCGGGAAGTGGTGATCAGAGCTCTAAGCAAGGGGATGTCAACACTATCACGACTGTCTTTGACACTGTGATGAGGGTACATTACCCAGCTGCCCTTGGACACATTGCCATCAGGCTAGTCCCTTGCCCAGCCATCTGCTCCGAAGCCTTTTCGCTGGTGTCCAGGTAAGTTGATGCTACTCTTTTTCAGACATGTAAAATTTCATGCTTGCTTTTTTTTTTTTTTTTTTTTTTTTGATCTGGCATTCATGAAATGCTCTGCACGTTGAAAGTTCTGACCATGCTTCAGGAATGCACTTATTAATATACTAGAGAAGCATTCAATCTCGATTTCATACTTAGCTGCAGTGAATACAGTAATCATGCAGCAAGACTTTTGTGATTGATTTACTCTAATTAATCCAATAAATACTGAAGCTCTAGCTCCTTGTCTGGGGGCTGTTCTATCTGTTCTATCCATGTCAGGGTGCTGTCCTTGAAGATTTATGTTTGATGGGAGGGAAAGATGTATTAAATTTCTTACGCGTTCACATTGGAGTAAATGACCATTCTGTCGTGAGGCTTTTTTGTTTTAACAACCCTCATTACTGCCTGTACTGCCCCTAAATGGTTTTCCCCATTCTGCATCTTAGTATTTCCAATCTCTCTTGCTCTATCCAGCCTCAGCCCATATAGTTATGATGAAGGCTGCCTGTCCAACAGCCAGGATCACATTCCCCTTGCTGCCCTCCCTCTGCTAGCAACATCGTCACCTCAGTACCAAGAAGCAGTAGCCACAGTGATCGTCAGAGCCAACCAGGCCTACAGCGAGTTCATCAGATCCCAGGAGGGAATGTCATTCAATGGCCAGGTGAGCCACAACGAAAGGAAAAGCAAGTGAAGCAATTTCCTTCTGAAGCTCTTTTCATTAATCTCTCAGGAGGGATGGAAACGCAGAAGTGTTGAGCTGCAATAAGAAAGTGTGCTTCCATTTCTTTCTGAAAGAGAGATTATTGCTTACGCTCTCTCTTGAGCCTTTGGGATTCAAAGCAAAGTCAGAGCTTGTGTTGAGAAAAGGAGATACAAAGCTGTGAACTTAATCAGTTTTCAGCATGACACACCTTTCCAAACCAGGAATGCTACTTTTGTTACTGTGTTACTCCCATTGCAAACCAAGGATGTTTGAGTGTTCCCCTTTCTAAAGGACCTTCAGCAGCTCTCACTGGAGTTGTCTGTCACAAATATGGGTTTCTTTTTTGAGATGGCACAAGTCCTGTGTCCTGCAAAGCACCGTCATGGAGCATCACACTCCTGTGAGCCAAGTGATTCTCTAGCCCAAGTGCAATTTGAGCTATTGAACAGGCTGTGCATGTTGTGCATATTATTCACCCTGAGCCTGTCCCCAGCCCCAGGGCCGCAGAAAGCCTCCTTCTGCTCAGGGGCCTTAGTGCTGTGTTGTGTCTATCTACTGAATGCTCTTGGAGGCAGGACAGCATTATCTCCTGACAGCACAAACAGGGAACAGAAGCACAGCAAAGCTTGCCTGAGGTGGTGTGGACAGCTGGTGAGGAGGGATTCAGGCTTGTTTTTTTGACCCTGGACTTAGGGCCATAGACAGTCTCTGTGTTGCTTTCACCTTGCTCTGGTTGGCAAATGGGAACAGGCAGAGCACGTTAGCTGTGCTGGCTAGCAAGAGTCTGCAGGGTATGAGCGGATGTTCTCTGACAAAATAGTCTTACTGATAAAAGCACTGGTTATCCTGTTACAGCAGCTTTTTCAAGTATAATCCAGCACTCCTTTTAACTGTCAGCTCTGAACTGAAGTCAAAGGGCTCTTCCCCGCCCCATCTCTGTTGCCTTTTTCAGGTCTGCTTGGTTGGGGACTGTGTCGGAGGAATTCTGGGATTTGATGCCTTATGCTACAGCAATCAAACTGTGTCTGAGAGCCAAAACAGCAGTCGAAGAGGGAGTGTTGTGAGTGTCCAGGTAATGCTGGCTCCCCGTGTCTGCTGGGAATGGATCTGCTGGCCACAGCCCTTGGTTTTAGCAAGCATCTTTGCACGAAACAGCAAAGTCTGTCTTTGTAATTGATGGCCAGCAGATGTGTCTTAGTGTGTGTGTATCCCAGGACTTGGTGGGCTTTCCTCTTAATGAGATCTTGATGTAGATGGGTTGAGAAGGATGAAAGGAGGAGGTTATAACGTGGATGATTCAGTTGTCAGAGTACTAAGTCCATGTATTTCAAATCCCAGGATACCGACCTGCTGTCTCCTGGAATAACAGTGAACAACAGCTATTGCTCCAGTGGCTCTAACCTGGAAGCCAGCAGACACCTCAGCAGGAGCAACATTGATATTCCCCGTAGCAACGGAGAGGATCCAAAGAAGCAGCTGCCACGAAAGAGGAGTGATTCGTCAACCTACGAACTGGACACGATAAAGCAGCATCAGGCCTTCCTTTCAAGGTAAGATTGGTAAGGAACAGAGCCAGCAGTATTCTGGAACTGAGATGGTGCATCTGTGAAACTCAAATGTTGCTTTGTCATCCTGTGTCAAGGAAGGTGGAGGAAAGTGTTATTTTAAATTAGAAGAATATAGATTTCATTGAGTATGTTGTGTATGCAAAAAAACACTATCAGCACGCTTACTCAGCAGCAGTGAGAGAATCTAGCTGCTCTACTGCATTGATATGACAGTGGAACAGCTCTTTATCCTGTTTCTGACAGCCCAGGCAGTCAGGTAACTGCTTTTTTTCTGTGCTGCAATTGCAGCACGGAGGTTGTATGGCAAATATGTTAACAGTGTGAGTGAAGAGAGTGAAGCAGAATTGTGAATTGGGTATTGTTTTAAATTCAAAGCATCTCCAAAAGCTGACCTGTTGTCATGAGCAGAGCACTCTTTAATTTTAGCCTAGTTCAAGTGTGAGATTGAACTGCAGTGCCCTTTCCTATCACAGTAGTAGGTTTCTGCTAGGTCAGTCACGTGCTCTGGATAAGTCATTGTGAGCCCTCACTGGTTGGTTGGTTCATCTCTGCTGTCCTATGTGACTATTTGGCAAAGTCATCCATGCCATTACATGAAGCAGGAGCAGAGGATTGGGTTTTGTCCTCTGCCAGAGCTGCTCCATTGTACCTAGGTTGTATTTCACATTTGTTATTCACTACCAAAGCTCTCAGTATCACATTGCAAAGCTTCTTCAAATGAGCTTCCACAAACATATCTGTTAACATACCTGTTAAAATTTTCATGGTGGTCTTTCCATTGCTGCTGCTGATCATTTGGGGATTACTTCTGAAAGCCCAGAGGCTTTTTCTGGCTGAGTCATTTCCCTCAGCCTGTGGAACTGGACAGCCCACACCTCTGTCTCCTATGGGAGCAGAGGAACTGCATCATTCTCTTAATCCCTCTTCCCTCCACATCCCCAGCATTGGGGAGCAAGGTCTCCCCAATCAAACACCATTATCTGCATTGTGACTATGTGCAGTGCTGTTCCTTTTGCCCAGTGCTGAGCTGAAATCTCATCCCACTCTTCCACTTCTCCTCAGTTACTTGCAGTTGTTGCTCCAGCACAGGGGCTCATGTTGGCCTGCCATCTCAGGGGCCCATTTGCAAAAGATTCACAGGAGAACAGAGTTTCTATATTCAAAAAGGTAACTGCATTTTCAAAAGACAAAACAGTAAGCTTTTCAGCTGTTCCTAGCAGGTTAATAAAAGACAATCAGTCTCTTGTTCATACCTTATTGAAACAGCCTCCTGTATTACAGGAGTCATGCAGAAAGGTGCTTTCTCTTCCGTGTTCCTGACCTGAGGAGCACGAGCTGAGCATAGGAAAGTGGGCTGGCATCTTGATGCATTTTGCATCTAGTTTAGCAGAGGCAGCGAGCCTGGAATGGTGAAGGGATTGTGCAGTGCCATCTGTCTTTTCAAATAGCTTTGTCCTAGCCTTTCTTGCTCCATCTCATAAGGAGTGTGCCTGCTCCCATTGGAATGCATTTTGAGGGGAGTCTGGAAAGGGCTGTCAGTGTTTGGTGTGCTGATGGATTAGGGCACCTTTACTTCTTTGGGGCTTTTGTATCTTTCAAAATCAACCTTTAAAGCTTGGGTCAAAAATGAGCCTCTCCCAAAGCTCAGTAACAAGATTCATTCAGGAAAAATGCATGAGCTCCGTTTGCATCTCTCCCCCTCTGGTCCAGGATGCAGAGGTGAGCCTTCCCCTTGGCAGGGCATCATACCAGCCCAGTCATTGGCTGAATGCCCCATCAGTCTCTCTGTCACTAAATAATGATTTTCCCATATGAAAACCAAGCTCTGATGCGACTCAGCTTTGTGCAGGAGACTGGCAGAACAGAGCCAAGATTTCCTAATGGGCGCAGCATTCTGGCAGCCTGGCATATGGGGGCCTTTCTCTCCGTGCCTATTGCAGATCTCAACTTGTGCCAAAGACACTAATTTTTTTATTCATGTATCAGACCAACTCTCTTCTCTGGGATAATGCCCAGCAAGCCAGAGCAGCATCTGGAGATTACAATCACACATTTATTTTTAAATTCAGTCCTTCTGCACAACTACATTATTTCTGGCTGTGCTGTACTTGTATTATTGTAAATGAGTTGATTTGCTTCTGAAATTCATAAGCTCTTGTTTAATTAATGCACACAGTACATCTGCTGCCTTTTAAAGGGAGAACAGGGCACTGTACAATGCTTGGAGCATGACGGATTCAGAGTTCCCCTTGGCTCTCATTTCTTTTGATTGCAGAAAAGACTATCAAGATTCCAGTAAAATGAGAAGAGCTGTCCAAATTGCTTAGCAGTATGACTGTTCTCATTCTTTTCCATTCCCCACAAAGAGATGCCATGGGAAGATGAGTGAATACGCAAAAAGCCTTTTACCTGCCCTGCTGCAACACATCTGCCATCAGGATCCTTTCTGCTGTGTGACTGTTTGGATCACGCTGCTGTTGCCCTGTCTTCAGCAAAGCTGAGCTTATTCTGAATAACTCTGTATTCCTTACATGCAGCAAACTTAATGTGTTGCAGTCTTGACAGCTAAAATAATTGTAGCTTCCCCGAAGGTGGCTTGTTTTTAAATCTGTGTGAGCATCACACATCCCAGCAGTGTGATCTCAGGGAGGCTTGTTCACATCACAGGAATGGGAACATACTCATTTTAGCTGTCACTGCTGTAACCCCCTGTTCCTCTTGCTTTTGACATCGCTGTTTTGACTTTGTGATCTCTATGTCTGCCATAAGTAAGCTGGTTATTTCCCTGTGGATGGTAACCAGGAGAACAGCACTGTGATTGTGCATGCATGCACCTTCAGAGAATACATGGCAGTGGGGTACAAGGAGAAGGTATTAGCACCCTTTGGGAGTAACAGCCAGCAGGATGCTGTCCCTGGGGTAATGTGCTGCTTGCCAAAGTTCTAAGGCTGCAGATGAACAGCCCTATTTCCAGGGGCCCCGCAGTGCTGGGACATCACTGCCCACTTGGGCAGCCACGTGCTGCCTTCAGATGTGGCGTCGATGAGCAATTGCTGTGGCATATTCTGGTGGCCACCTGGGACTCTGACTTGGGGCTGGGTAGAGACTTACATTTACATCATCCCTGACTCCAGGCCAGTAAGCCTATTATCCAGCCTGGCTGTTGTGGTATTCATTTATCCTACATATTTTATAGACCCTGTTCTAATGCTTTTTAAAGTGTTTGAAAACACCCTGTTAAGTCGCTGCTGGGAGTCTGTCCTCAGCTCTCCAGTTACAACTGTAATGGTGATAGCTCAGCAAGGCTGCAGTCTGAATCTGGAGAGGAAAAGAAATTCAAGCATATCACTTTAGGCTGGTGAGAGAAGAACGTCAAAACCTTTTCTGAACCAGGTTATTAGTGCTACACATCTGTCATTTCACTGTTCTATCCCAGACCTTGACTGCTTCCTAGCATGGGGGTGGATTCCTGGGTTTGTTGTCTAAGAATTCCTGTTTCCCTTTCCTTGGTATCCAAGGGATGCGTGACGTCAAGTCTTTGTTGTAAACCTCTGTATTGGCCAGCCTGCACTGTACATGAGTTTAATTTTTCAAGGAGATTTGACAGCTAAAAGGAAAAAGCTGGACACATGCTGTAGTGCAAACCTGATACATGAGTATGTTAGAAGCCCTCTTGCAGATTTTCATCTTCCCTTTTCTCTTTCCCCTCCCATTTTTCTTTTCCTCTTCTCTTTTTAATACTGTAACATCTGTCCAACTACTTCTATGAGGAAGAAATGGGTAAGCACAGTTTTCTGTAACATTTGAGAGTCAGGTGATGGAAGGAACTCAAATGTTGACAACCAGAAAGCCCAGCAGTGATGTGTGTAATGGAATGAATGACTGTAAATCTGCTTTTCCCCCCCTGTTACTCTACTAACTTTGCTGGTTACTTGCTAGTAACTTTGCTTTTTATTTTAGCTTGCAAATAGCTGTTCTACAAGCAGCAGCCAAGATTTTGAATCCTCAAAAAAACAACATTTTGAGGTGACTGGAATATGTTCATGAACCCACTCAAAGCTTGGATTTGTACAGTCTGAAGTATACCAATGAAATGGGGTCGTTGTTTGGGGGGCACATTTTGCTGGGTAGTAAGTCTGCAGTACAGAGGCACGGTGGGTTGATTGGCACAGTTCCTTCACTAGAGAGACAGAAATTATACTCGCTGTCAATCACTTATCTGGCCTTCAATTATGACAAAGTGGCCTGGATGAAATTTTGACGTTGTTTTCTGGTCGTCTTCTAGTTTACATTCCAGTGTTCTGAGGAACGACCCGGGATCCAGGCGATCCAGTAGCTCCACTATGCTGGATGGAGGAAATATTGGAAAGTTTGAATTTGAGATCACTGACTTCTTCCTCTTCGGTTCTCCCCTGGGTCTGGTTCTTGCACTGCGAAAAACTGTCATTCCAGCTCTTGACAGTAAGTCCTGGTGTAAACTGCTGTGCTCCCTGAGTAATCTAGTCAAAAAACCCAACTATTATAAAGAAAATGTTTATTCTGCCATAAGGAATCAGGTCACCCTATGATCTGGACAGTACTGATAATGCTATTCATATCTCCTTTACTTCCAAATGTTAAGAATACTGGGAAGATTATTGAATCGGGAAATGTATTGATAAATTATTTCAGTTGATTAAAATGGAATATGAGGAGGTAATAAATCTTCAGTACTTTAAAATAAAAACAAAAAAACAAAAAAACCAACCTCAACAGATATCTGTCATATAGACAAATAACTGCGTGATACTTAAACACTTTTTTCTCCATCTCTTTAGTCTTTCAGCTCAGACCAGCTTGTCAGCAGGTCTATAACCTGTTCCACCCTGCAGACCCATCTGCTTCACGCCTCGAGCCTCTTCTGGAGAGGAAGTTCTACCTTTTGCCCCCCTTTAATATTCCCCGTTACCAGAGGTTCCCACTGGGTGATGGCAATTCTGCTGTTCTGGGTAAGTCACTTTGGATCCCTGTTTAGCTGTCCAAACTTCACGTGAAGTTATCAGAGCAATTGGGAATGACAAGAAAGAGAATTGGCCCTGTAACATGAACTTTATTCCTGATTTAGCAGAAAAGTAGGTTTTTTTTCCAACAAAATCAGTGCCCTGTGGCTCAAATGCCTGTCATTTGTCACACAGAGGCCATCAGCTGCTGAGAGTCAAAATCTAATGAGCTCCCTTTGAAGGTCCATGTTTTACACCCAAGCTGGTGCTTGTTGTTGGGACTGAATGGAATGTGATTAACTTAGCTGAGTTCTAGGACCTTGGTGTTTAGGGGGCCAGTGGAGAGTGGAAGGAGCAAAGTCAGCAGGAAGGTAATGAAATAATTCACTTGGGTGTACCCTTTGTTTTTTCACGGAACCAGCCAAAGGACTGGCTCCTGCAGATGGGCAGGCTGCTGGCAATGCCTTGCCTTTTACACCTTGCCCATGAGACACTTAGTCTACCTAGAACTCCACTGCCATCAGTGGCCTTTTCACTTGCTCTACCCCAATTGCAGCAGTAATAATGTCTAAAATGGCTGTGTGCATGTCCTTTTGGCTGGCTGGGTTTCATCTGAAACAATTGTGTCCTGACCATGCCCTGCCTCAGCTCTCATTACATCAGTGCTCCTGCAGTTGATCTAATAAAAAGAATTCTATTTCCTACCATCTTCTCTTCACTTCTGTGCCTAGACTCTCGTTGTCTGTTGCCATTTCAATGCAAGCTCTCATTGCAAGGAGTTCTCGGGGAATTTAACTGCTGCACAAAACTAAATTTGGCCTTTCCATTTCACCTAAAGCTTTAGTTCCTTCCAGAGTAAGGGCTTTGGGGCAAGGAGGACAGTTTCACTGTATTTTTTTCCCTTGTTAGGAGACATTTAGTCAAAGATACTTAAAGTCAACAGAGTAGCTAGGAGTTGCTACTGTAAAACTAACAGTGTACAAGAAATCATGCTGGCAAACTGGAATCAAATACAAAAGCAACCATCTAGGAAGACTGGGATTGTGTTTGTTTGTTTGTTTGTTTTTCCCCTCTAAAACTCTGGTAAATTTCTACTTATATGGTCTTCTGTGTATCTGTATCTTCAAAGGTGGTTTTAAGTGTTGAATCTGGAGGTCTGATTTGTTTAAGTGGGCATAAACTAAAATCTGTATTTAGCAAAGCGAATAAATACTTTCTGCAGACCCCACTCGTCAAATTTAGCAGAGATCTTGCTGCAACACTTCTTAAAAATGGATCCACCCACAACTGCATTTGTACTCAGTCCAGTTACAGCAGCTTGGGGAATCTGTGGCAACTTGAAAAACAAATCTGTGGGGGTGTATATTCTCAGTATCAGCTGCAAGTAGCCTTAAAAAAAGAAATACATCTTCAACCTGCATTCTGGTTATCGTCCTGTGCCACAGCAGTGATCTCACGAATTTACTGTGCCTCCCTACACCTCTGTTAGGTTGGCTGTGTCTAAGTTTAGAGAGAAACTTGTACATGATGTAATGGAGAGGAGTGAAATGGCAATTAGCTCAGCTATAGGGAAGGGTAGGGTAGTTTCAAAACCCTCTCCAGGTTTGAGCTGTGTTACTGTCAGAGATGCTGCTCTGACATGATGAATAAAACTGACCAAAAAAGCAACTTTAAATTCTCTGACTGTATAAAACAGCGCCTCTTCATTTGCTTATCGTAAAGTAGCAGGCTCTTCCTTTCCATTAGAGCCAAAAATGGCTGTCATTTAGGCATTATCTAGAAGCGCTGTTCTGACCATGGTTTGCAAAGCCACTAATAACACAGAAGTGCTCATTGTAGGATGCTCCAGAAAAGTTAATTGTTGCTATAACGAAGGTATATGATTTGATGATCACGTGCAATTCAGAAACTCAATTATTACAATTAGTTATGCACAAAATGTTCCGTAATGTCACTGTGTGCATTTCCTTGTGCAGATAGCTGGTTGTTTTTTTTCCCCCATCCAGGACTCTTAGACTTTTTTCCATTGTCTTTTTCCTTGTGCCATCTGTCCTAGATGTTGGGTCCTCGTTTCATTGCAGCCAACTCACAGAGTGAAATCAAATTCACATCCCTGCTTACTCCTGTGCTTTGCACTGTGTAGGCTGTAAGTCTGATTCAAGTAAATCTTCCTGTGGAGCATGTATTATTTTTCCTCATAGTAAAAAGATTTCTCTGGATCTGCTGGCTATTGGGGGATTTAGCTCATTTGGAGAAGCTGCTGAAGAGGCTCCCTTTTCTTTTGGCATTCAAACACCATCGTTTTGCTACCAAATCTCTCTGATGTGGGTCTGTTTGGAAAGCCACCCATGTTTCGTTTCTTTTGCTCTATTTGAAGGTCGTCCTCTCATTGAAGACCGTTTCCTCATAGTTGAAGTGCTCAGTTGTAATTGTTTGTACGTTAACACTTCGTGGCCACATGTCTGTTGTTCTTTGTCCTTCTGTATATTTTTTTTTTCCCCATCTGCTTCTAGTTGAGACAATCCAGAACAATCCCATCCTCCTCATGGAAAGTAGCCCTCTGGGTGCTGCCCAGCACCAGGACAGCTTCATGGAAACAAGTATCCCCGTTCCCGTACTGAATTGGCAAGATGTTTCCAATAAAAGTGCCGGTTTTGCTGAGTGTGTGTAACCTCCACTTATGTATTGTCTGTGGTGTTGGGTACTCGGGGTGCTTTTTGGAGATCACTCTGTTACCTCCTGGAGCTGAAGTCTTCGTGCTGTGTCTCAGGCTCTGCCACGTGAAATGACTGCCTGGGGTCTGGGAGACCCACCAGGAAAAGAATGAATCGGAACCACTGGGTGCTGCCACACACCTCATTTCTTCCTCCTGTGGTGGCAGTGCTGCTGGGAGAGGCCTTGGCACAGCAGCACGGAGGCCCAGGGTGCCTTGCCCATGCACAGGATCCAACAGGACTGGCCTGGTTGCCTGCAGTGTGCAGCTCCCCAGCACTCAACCACGCTGTGCCGTGGCCAGCAGTCTAATTAATGGACCAGATTTTGTCCATTTGAGTGTTCCACATTTGGGCAGTCCCTGTGGCTCTGCTGAGTACACTGAACGAGGCTTTCGGACCCCAAGGTGGCTGTGTGTTGGCTTTTTACAATTAATTTCTTGCCTTCTGCCTTAGAAGCAAAGTTCAGTGCGTTTGTTTTGCTTTGTTCTGCCATGGTAAATGCTGCATGGCCTCATTTATTCTGGTGGCGGCTGGTGCTACAACTGCGATCTTAATGGGACTTTTAGTTTCTTCTTTCCCATGTGTCACTTGCCCATTCTCACCTTTTTTTTTTCTATTTCCAATTGAGAACCCAGTTCTGCTGTCATTTTATTTATTTGTTTCTTTTTGACAAGCTGACCATTAGCAGTGCAGTAGGTTATGTGGTCATACAGGATGGCAACGTTGCAGACTCTTCCAGATAGGCTCTCCCTGTGTCTTCTGAAGGTGCAGGTGATTGGTAGGTGTGCAGTTGTTGGCTGTGATGTTCCACAACAAAGCAGAGGGAAGGGATCTGGTACTATTAATCCCTTTGGAGGTCACTGTTGAAGTGCCATTTAGCGGTCATCTGATACATCCTGCTGTTGGGACAGTGCTTTCAGAAGATTCTCTGCTCTTTACCCTGTATTTCAAGAGCATGATGTGGCCGAGCAGTGCTTGCTTTGACTGCAACAAGTACAGCCACTGGTCTGCAGGAGCTAGACGACCATAAAAACATACAGACAGCAGCACTCTGTGTGGCTCTCGATCTCAGGGTAGCAGTTGCAGAGCACCCAGCGCTGGCTGGTGACTGATGCAGGCAGGACCTGGCCCTGCTGAGCAGCTGGCTGGCTTTTGTGTTTTATTGAACCTTACGTATTTTTGAGTGCTTTCAGCATTCCCTGCTTCTGTGGCACAGCAAATAGCACATACTGAAATCTGCCACTCCGGTACCCCCAGGACTCAACTCAGTGCCAGCAGTACATTAGGAGGATGGCCTGGTGAGTGCAAAACAATCACTGAGGACACTGACAAATGAGTCCATAAATGAAAAAGTACAGCATAGAAATGAGCGTTAAAGATCTATAGCTAGGGAGAAAAAAAGTCATTTTGTTTCTTATGGAACCTCTTCTGGAAGTGCAGTAAAATCTCAAGTCACCCTGCTCACATCATTGCCAATGAGAGCCCCGGTGGGTTCTGAAAGGCAAGAACAGTGCTGCCACACAGCATTGGAATTGGTACAAAAAACACGCAGAGTTGAGGAAATAAGCTGTAGGTTTCTGTTGTTTGTTTGTTTTCCTGTGAGTCGTGTCCCAGTGTTTCATATGGAAGTCTCTGTCGCTGCAGCTTTGGGCTGAGGGAGCCTGGCTGGAGGGCAGCTCTGTGCCCCTGCTTCCTGCCCTGCTGTTTTCTGGCCCTCCTTTTCCTTATAAACTGACATCTTTCAAAGACAGAGGGTACGTAGCATGGGGAAGAGGGGAAACGTGAAAGCAACCCAGGTGGGCTGGGCACGGGGGTGCTGCAGTTGAACTGCACACCGTCCCCTGCAGAGAGCCAAGCAGGCTTCTGCCACCAGCACAGCCAGTGCTCAATTGAGCAGTTCAGTGACACTGACACAGATTGGATTTTTGTACAAGTGAAAATCACTGTGGTGGTGACGCTGTGCTGGTTCAGAGGGGCTGTGGAAGTTTTGTTTCTGAAGATACGCTAACAGAGCCAGAGTCACGATCAGCCCAGGCAGCCCCACGTTTGGCCCAGCCTTTCCTCCTGAGTAGCACTGCTGTAGTGCTTTAGTGTGTCTTCCAGCTGCTTCCTAATTCAAGCCACAGATGTTTATTTCTAAGGGAGAGGAAAGAAGTTCAGGCTTCACTGGTCGGTGTTGGCTAAAACCAGAGCCTGGCGCTTTTCCTAATGCAGACAAAGCCAAGCTTCTCATCACATCTGACTGAGTTCAGGGAAGTTGATGGTCATCATCTGTGTTGCAGCTGTGCTGGGGCACCCGTGTGATGTCATGGAAGAGGATAATTGCAGAAGAATCCCACTGTACGTACAGGCCAGGGGTAACCTGGAGAGCTGAGAGGGTTGTTCCAGCTTACACAGCCAGTAGATACCAGCAATGGGAACTGGACCCTCTGCCCTGTGTGGGTGAATGCAGCCAACCCCTGGCTTGGCTTGTGTTCTCCAAGTACAGCCTGTCCTTGAACTGTCTGCTCGTGCTGGTGCTTTCTGCGGTAAGAAAGCCATGCTGGCCCATGGGTGCTGGTAGCGACCTCGGCAGCTCAAGGCAAGGTGGAAGAAGAGGAGGAAAGTGCTGAGAAAGTGATGCTGGTAATGGCCTTTCAGGCACAACGTGGGCAGTGTGCGAAGCTCATCATCAGGGCAGGCTCCCACTGTGGCTCAGATCATCCAGTCCACGAAGCTTTTACACAGAGCAGCTTGTGGCCTGATTTTCCCTGCAGAGAACAGAACTCTTACCAACACGTGGGTACCTGCTTTCTGATTCAAACGTTGTCCTTCCCTCCGCTGCAGCAGGATTTGTGTGGGCACAGACGCTGCTGCTGTGAGCTGAGAGATTGGAGGAAGCAGATCAGTAGCCCCGAGCAAAAAGATCTGTGTTAAAATAAACCAAAAACGCCCCGTGTCAGCCACATGCTGGGACCAAACCCAGGGATAGCTAAAGTGGCTGAAATAGGCGGAGGAGGTTGGTGTGGGGGAGAAATGTGCTTACGTTCCCTGTGGCATTGCTGCCCAGGAGCACACCAACCTTTGTCCTGTCTTGAAAAAAGTTCAGATGCTGCTACTCAGGTACAGCAGAGATGGGCAACATTAAAACAGTAGTGAGTAGCTTCGCTTGTGCACGTTACTGTCACACCTGTGCTGCCTGCTACGGAGTACACGTGGTGCTGGCACAATAAATCCTCTGTGCTGCAGGATGAAGGGATATCCCAGAGACACTGAATTTGGCCTCATGGCATCCGCAGAGGGCTGGGTGCTCGTTCCACTGGTAGAGGGGGAAAACTGAAATGCAGAGATTTTATCTTGACTTCCAGCATCTCTTGGTTTGCCAGCCCTGAACATCTGAGGTCCGTTTCCCTCTGATACACGTATGCAGTCCATGTGAGCATGACTTGAAATCCTCCTGCTCTGTATTGATGTACTAGGGGGTTAAGGCACAATTGGTAAACCTCGGGTTGGGATCTAAAACCCAGGCTTGCAGGCTGTACATCAGAAGCTCTGTTTGCAGAGCCTGAGTGCTCCCTGATTCACCAGCACCGACTGAAGATGTAAGTGCTCAGCACTCCTTTCTCTCAATAGCCCTTACTTCAGTTTAATGAGTGTTGGCTGTGTCAATCAGCAATAAAACACAAGTTCAAATTTAATCCCTGCCAGGCACGAAATGTTTTCTTGGTACTTTTTGCATTAACGCTTCTGTCTTGGAGATGTTTATTCAAGTCTAAATGTTGCAAGAAAACAAATATCCCTTTTTAAACGTTGTTTTTAATTGTTCTCCCTCCCTTGATTACTTTGTCCCTGTGGATATATATAAGCTGTGTATATTCACATCTGTACGTATGACACATGCTTCTGTTACTGCTGCTTCAGTAAGTCTGCCTGGATTGTTTTGTTTGGCACTTTGGAGCTGGTTGGGTTTTTTGAGCTCATTACTTTGCTTCCCTCACTCGAAGGCCGCTCTCCAGCCGCATGCCTCTTTGCTTGCTGCGGTGTTTGCTTTCTTTCCAAACCAGAGCTCCGATGAAACGGTTTTCATTCAGATCAGTTTTGAAAGGTTTTTGCATCTACAAGCCTTGTTCTCCTCCTCCTCCTCCTCCTCCTCTTGAGTTCATCTTGCCCAGTCTCTGTCTGTTGGTCTAATATTTTGATTTCCCTGTTTCAACTTTGTAGCAGATGTTGTTCAGTCTCATGGTGCCGTCTTCATGGAAAGCGCGTCCCTGTCCACCCCCATTTCAGCCCCTCAGTTCAGGGGCTTCCGGAGAGCCAGTGAGATCAGCATTGCCAGCCAGGTCTCAGGAATGGCAGACAGTTACACTGCTTCCAACATAGCCAACAGTAAGTGTTTCACCCCCCTCCGACACCACTGCTGTCTCGGCACCACACCCCGAGCTGGCCTGCTCCGGGCCAGAGCCACGCAGCTTCTGTCCGTCCGTCTGTCTGTCTGGGGTATGCTTTCCATTAATAACAACAAATGGCTCACCTGGTTTTGTCATAGCACTGCGTCTGCCCTGGAGGAACCGGATGGTAATACAGGGGTCAGCGCTGCCTTATGCATGTTGGACTGTGCTGCTGGTCGTGGTGTAAATGGTTGAAAATAATGAGAATTGATAACTCTGAGCATTGTTTGGCTGCTGCGTGTGGTGAGGGTTGATCCAAAGGGCTGACTGTGTGCTGCTGCTGCTGAGTCTGGCAGAACAAGTTGGGATCAGCGCAGTAAAGGCAGTGAGGCGCTGTACAGTGTGCACAGAGAGGTGGTGGTGCCCCATCCCTGCAGACAGCCACGGCCAGGGGATGGGGCTGTGTGCACTGCTGGAGCTGTGGGTGTCCCCGTGCACTGCAGGCAGTGGGAGCAGGCGGCCTTTAGGGGTCCCTTCCGACTCAAACAGTTCTGGGATTCTAGATCTATAATGCAGGGTGGCGTGCAGCTTGATGCTGATCAGTAAATGTGATCCACAGAAGTAGGGGACAATTCAGCCTTTCTATAAAGCTGAAAGGGGGAAAGAGATCGGGTTGTTTATTACTTTGCATTGAAAATTGAGCTCTTTTGTAGCCTAGAGGGCAGCTCCAAGAGTCAGCGAGTTCTGACCTGTGTTCCAGAGCAGAGTGAGGAGAAAATGAGGGGTTTTATTTTTAATAAAAGCCCATATAACTTTCTAGCAAATACCATAAAGAACAGCAGCCTTTGCTAACAGTTCAGCCTGTTCTTATTTCAGCTGGAGTGTGAGTTTAACAGCACAAGTCCTAAGGGACTGCTGAAAACCAAACAAACTTAAAGACTGAAACGACTTCAGCCTGAACTTTTGTCCCAGAAAGTGGTGAAAACTTAAGAGATGCTCCATTCCCAACACGCTGTATTACACGGCTATGAACGACTCACTTCATAATTAATTACTGAGCTTAATAATGCTCCCCAGGGAAACTGTGAGCTGCCAAAAGGCTGTGGGCACCGGGCAGAGCCTTCTGCCCTGTTTGAGGTGATTTCTGCAGGAAGAAAGTACCTGCCCTTGCACAAAGGGGGTTTGTTCCTCAATGAGAGCTTCTGGAGGACGGAGCTGGTATTGCCTGCAGCATGTGTGCCATATTAAGTGTGATTTCTGCTTTGATTTTTTGTTTGTTTTTGTATTTATTTTACTTTTTAGAAACCAAACACCACCTTAACCATTGTAGGGGGTTTAGCCTTCTGTCCCTACTCGCACTCCCTCACAAATCCCCCACCCAAACCTCGTCCAAGAGACACAGGCAGCATAAACACGAAGTCCTTTCAAAGGGAAGGAAACCCAAAGGGCCATCGAGTCAGGATGCAGACTGTGCTCTTCGGATACCCGACATGGACATCAAGAAAGGTATTCTGGAGAGACTCGCTCCAACCAGCCTCCTCTCTCACACAGTGGCCACACTTCACAAGAAATCTATCTGCTTTCACTGAGGCACTTGCAATTTCTGGTTGCATTTTAACAAGTACTTCTGTCACTCTGCTCCAAAGGACAGTCATAACACTGCTAACACCTGGCAGGAGCTTTTCTAGGCAGAGCTCTGGGGCAACGCTTCTGCCTCCACTGCCTTTATATAGTCTTTTGAGCATGAAAGAGTAAATCCTCTCTGCTTTGTGCAAAGACTCTGAAGTTACCCAAGCTGGGGACTTGCATGAGAAGTGAAAAGATGGGACATGACCAGGAGCTGCCAGCTGGGAAGGCAGAGAGCCAGAAGTGGCTGCGAGGAGCTGCCTGTGTGATCTGGAGAAGTCGTGTTGATCCAGCAGTGCCCTCCTCCTCTTTCAGGAGGAGCCTGTTCAGAAGCTCAGGGACTATTAGGATGGCCCCCAGTGCTTTGGGCATTTGGCACACCAGAGCTGGGTGTGGGGATGTGCTGATGCTGTCAGTCTCTATGCTTTGCTGTGATATAGCAGGTCTCCAGAAGGGGCTGCTGGGTCCATTATTTAAGTTCATCATCTGGGTTCATCACCAGCTAGCTTTCCTTTAATAAGAGGGTTTTGTTGGATTGTACCTTATATCTGGTAGCCTTCCTGGAAGTCCTCAAAAACTGGTCACAGAAAAAAACAGGTTTGAGGAAAAAGGCTGTCAAAGCCCCAGCTTGCAATCTGCATGCAAACACAGCTCCTCCTCCTGCTGTCTTCACCGAGTCCATCTTCTCTTTCCACGGCTGCTCTTCCAGGTTGGAGTGTGCAGGAGTCGAGGACTCCACTGCCATCAGGGTTGGAGGCTTTGGGCTGAAATGTGCTTGTTATGGAGTTGGAAAGGATGTGTACGTGGGCAGAGTTCAGAGCAGTGCTGAAGTGTGATGGTGTCCCACCTGTGTATGGCAGCTGCCACTCACTTGTGCCTGAGATATTGACTCTGGGGGAAGAAACTTTTTTTTCTGTTTTCTTTAACCTTGCCCACCCAAACAGTGTATTTTTCAGTCCCCTGTGCAGGGGAGCATCAGAGCCTCTGGACGCTTTCTTTGTGGCCTGTGCTCCTGGGGAGGCTGGACATCTGCCACCTGCAGTTTGGTAGCCTGGGAGGGCAACTAGGACTTGCTGGGGATTGCCAGTCCAGTGGTGGACTCTACATCTCACATGGGCTCCCAGTGTTCCAATCCTGTGCCTTGTGGCCAAGATCTGGATGCTGAAGTCTTTCATTCCTTGGTGGAGGAGTTTGAAGCAGGGCTGGAGATGATCTGGGCACATGCTGCAGTGGGCAGAATACACACACATCCTTCCTCTCCTGTCTCCAGAGGAGACACGTTTTGTCTTCTGTTTTGGCATGGGGATTCCCAGGCTGCAGGTGAGCCTTGGGTCCCTTCCCTGGGGTCTGGACTAGTGGCCAGTTAAAACCTGCCTTCTGGTGCCTTCCTATCTCCTTAAACTAAGGAGAGCTCAAGTGCTGCTGTCCCTACATGTTCCTCCCTTGGTCTGGGCAGGCGCTGAGCCTTGGGTTGGTTGTTGCCTCTTAACAGTGAGACCAGCAAGGGAGCAACCTCCCCATACCTGGAGCCAGGAGCCAGAGCCCTGGGGCAGAGACGCGTGTGTGGCCAAACCTGCTCTATCTAAACAGGTCTTTTGCTTCCAGTTGCTGCCAAGTGGTGGGGAACCAAAAGGATCGACTACGCTCTCTACTGTCCCGACGCTCTCACGGCTTTCCCTACGGTCGCCTTACCGCATCTCTTCCACGCCAGCTACTGGGAGTCCACAGACGTCGTCTCCTTCCTGCTGAGACAGGTCCTCCAACCCCCACTGCCCCCCTGGGTCCTCTTACTGCTGTGGGAAGGAAGGAAAAAAGGGGAGGGGGCTTCTTTGTTTTTCTATTGTAATTCCCTGTTGTTGCTGCGGGTCCATCTTCTTCCCTTTCTTTTTGTTTCTAACCTGTATGGCTTGTAGAGCCATGCAAGATTATTGGACATATGCTGTTTCATGTGTTCAATTTGGGCCCAGGTTTTGTTATTAGAGCAGATTTTAGACAGTCTGACCAAGAAGCCTTGGAGTGAGCCTGGGATTGTTTCCCATCAGATCCCAGTGGCAGAAGATGGTGGTTCTTGTTTTGTGCAAACGAGCTGTTCTGTGTGTGTGACTCTGGATCTCGAGTCTGAAACTTTAAAGAAACTTCTCGGTGTGTAAATATAAATAGCATCAAATATAGTGAAACCAAAGGAGAAGTTTTGTATGAATTTAACATGAGTTGGTAGATAGGGCTGGGTTCTCAGTTTTGGCTTTCTAAGTTACCATGGGGGATTTAGTTTTCATTTCTCCAATACAAAGCAGTTTTCCTGGGGTTAGGTAAATGGGAGTTTCTGGAGCTGCCCACTATGATGCTTGGGCTTGCTTTGTGTTAGCTCAGCTGTTGAGCTGTCCCCACTCTCTCAGCCTCCTTCACTGCAGCTCTCAATTATTTATGACTCTGTTGGCAAACTTTCTTTCAGTGCTTTTCAAAATTGTGTGGGAACCACAAACAACAGAGATGTCAGTGCTGGAGGCAGCAGAGCAGTAGCAATAACCCAGGGAGACCCTTTTCTTCTCCGGCTGTATCTAACCCAGTAAGATGTATCTGCCTGCTGGATAGCTGCTGTGAAACCACATTGAACTTAACCTAACAGGGATGAAGAGAGCAAGAGACCCATAGTTGTGCATAGTGGGAACAGTCATCACAGTGTCATATACAAAATGTCCCACTGGGTTTAGCACAAACCTGGGTCTGTAGCACAGTGTGGCACTTCATATCCTGCTGCTCTCCATCCGTTCTCAGCCTGCTGGTGACTGCCTCTGTGGTGTGGCATCCCTCCTCCTCTGGTGCCTGTCTCTGTTCACTCATTTCTGCCTTGAAACCCTAATTTTTCACGTTCCTTGTCCTCTTGCTGTCCTTATAGAACACCAAGCTACTTCTTCCCCTCATAAGGACTTATTTCTAATTGCTGGACAAGGCAGAAAAGAAAACTGTTGAATAGTTTTATTCTCCAAAGACTGAATCTTGTTAAAACAAACTCAAATGGGACTCAAAATAGGTTCCTGATTTAAATAATTTTCAGTGAAATTTGTTATTCTGCTTACCTTGGATTTCCATGAAATCCCTTCCCAGGAAGCACACCTTCCCTGCATCCTTTTTCTGTTTCCCTGAAATTAAAACAGCTTCAGCTCTGCAAAGCGAGCTGTCCTGTGCCAGATGACCACAGCCTGGGCAGCTGGAGAGCTCCTGGCCACACGGGCTACGTGAAAGAGCCTGTACATAAGAGTCTCCTTACTATTTTGGAGGGTCAGGATCACTAAGGACTACTGCCAGATGTGGAGTTCTCTTGCAGGGTCACCTCCCAGTCTCACAGCAGTCTTTGAGATACTGCTTAGCCTTTGAGATCTGTGGTGTTCAACTCTTGAGTGGAAGGGGAAGAGTAAAAACAATGTAGGTGGGATGAGTGAATGCCTGGAGAAAGGGCAGGGCTCTGTTGCAGTGCTCTTCTGGCTGTGTTTGAGTCAGCTTTGTGCCTCCTAGCAGTCTAACCCTCCTTTTTTTACTGGCATCCCAGCTAGGATTAAGGCAGTGGTGCCCACAGGCTTTGCTAGTTCAAAAGAAAACTATTTTACCCTCACTTATGGGAGGAACTTCTAAAACCTGCTAGCTGATGAACCAAATGCCCAGCAGGTAAACTTGGGCCATCTCTGTCCAGGCATTGTCCCTAGGCAGGGCTGGCTGGGGAGACGAAGAGAGTTCAAGTGACTGATCTGTTGGTGGGCTCCGTCCTCCCACAGGTGATGAGGCACGAGAACTCGAGTGTGTTGGAGCTGGATGGGAAGGAGGTGTCCGTCTTCACCCCCTCCAAGCCCCGCGAGAAGTGGCTGCGCAAGAGGACACACGTGAAGCTGCGGGTAAGGGGCTGCCCCTGCAGCAGTGGGGAGCACTGCCACATAGAGGGGCTGAGAGCTGTGGATGAACTGGAGGGAGAAATCCCCGCTCTGATTTGCCTGGTTGTGTTTGGCATTCCCCTGTGGGATGTTTCATCAGTGAACTCATGGGACTGACCCTTTGGTTTTGCTTTTTGCTTTTTTCCTTCTTGACTTGCGTAGAACGTCACAGCCAACCACAGGATAAATGACACCATTGCTAATGAAGATGGGCCCCAGACCCTGACTGGAAGGTTTATGTACGGTCCATTAGATATGGTCACACTCACAGGAGAAAAGGTACTGTCTGCTATGGGGGTTGTGCACGGTGCGGTGAAGAGAATGGGGGACAGGGACAGGCAGCAGCAGCACTGGTCAGTGCTCCCTCGCTGCCTGCCTGGGCTTGCTGCCTTTGGCCAGGCTCCCCTGCTTCAACTTGGGTGGTGCCTTCTACCAGGAACAGCACTGAGCACAGAGGTCAAGTTTCATTCCAGCATTGCAGTGTTCCATTGCTTCTCAGCTCAGATCAAGCAAGGCACAGAGGGTAGAAGCAGGACCCGGGCCAAAGGGGCTTGGATGGGAGGTCCTCACCCTTGGCCTGTTTTACTGCTCATCAGTGTCTTCATTGCTGTGTTTGACCCAGACTCACTGTCTTTCCAGGTGGACATTCACATCATGACCCAGCCACCATCAGGAGAGTGGGTTTATTTCGACACTGAGATCAGCAACAGCAGTGGCAGAATTTCTTATGTCATCCCTGAGAACCGGCGCCTGGGCATTGGCGTGTACCCCGTCAAGATGGTGGTCAGGTGAGGTACCTTGGGTGGCCACGGCTCAGTTTGTGACAGGATACAATAGGCCTGGAACATGCCAACGTGGGCTGCATGACAAAGCCATAGACCTGTTACCCAAAACAAAAGAGAAATTTGATACCCAGAATATGATCCCTCTTTGTGTGGAAGCTCTGATTATTGAATGTGATCAGAGCGTGGTTTGATAGCAACGGGAACAAAACTGCTCTGCAGCTGTAAGAGGAAGGTCTGCGTTTTATTTTGCTTCTTACATCATCAGTAGGATGGTAATTGAGCTCTGGTTGCCTTCTGCGGCCGTAGGTGTATGGCCTTGCTGTCTCCTGCAAAACTGCACAACTGAGTGTATTTTAAATGATACAGACTTGTCCTTGAAGGACAGAACTTTGTACTCAGGGTAATTTACAGCCCAAGAGGTTCCAGCTGAGCTCTGGTTGCTGGCACTTTGAGTCACTGAAGTACACTGACTATACTTCAGGGCTCCAGAGCACACTTTTCAGCCACACTTTAACACACAGTCCTTCCTGCAGTGTCCATCACTGCTGTAACCGAGGGTGGCATAGCTCGTACAGGCTTTGGGACAGGTCTGGGTGCTGCTCAGGGCTTGTGGTGCACTTCAGTACTCAGTGATACCTTCTGAAAGAACTTCTGTATATCAAGGGCTGGAAGTACCCGTTTCCCTTCCAGGGGTGACCACACATACGCAGACAGCTACATCACAGTTCTGCCAAAGGGGACAGAGTTTGTGGTGTTCAGCATCGACGGTTCCTTTGCTGCCAGTGTATCCATCATGGGCAGCGACCCCAAAGTCCGCGCCGGAGCAGTCGACGTTGTAAGGTGAGCAGCAGGGGCTGGAATGGTTGGTTTGTTTTGGCCATAGCATTGCACTAGGTCTGTAATCCATGGGTCTGTGGATTTTCTTCTAGGCACTGGCAAGACCTTGGCTACCTCATTATCTACGTCACGGGCCGCCCCGACATGCAGAAGCAGAGGGTGGTAGCGTGGTTAGCACAGCACAACTTCCCCCATGGGATCGTCTCATTCTGCGATGGGCTCGTTCACGACCCACTGCGGCACAAGGCCAACTTCCTGAAATCCCTCATCACAGATGTAAGCCTGCATCTGCTGAAATATGACCATAGCACAGGTGCAGATTGCTGCTCATCCAATTGCCCCTGTCAGCACCAGTCTCTTGGCAGCAATGCAGCCCGCAGTAGAAGATTAATCTCTGTTCATTTTATTTTCATCCTTTTATTGCTCCACAAAAGTGTCCATGCTGTTAAATTGTGTCATTTCTGCTCTGCGCTGTCCCATTTCATCACAGGTTCTTCCAGTAATAAATGCCAAGTGAAACAGAGGGAGCAGTGCCTCCCCTTCCCTCCTCAGGTGCTTTAGTCACCTGTTCAGTGCCTCTCTGTCTGCCCATCGTGTAACCTGCTGCTCTGGGGTGCCCTTTGGAGTGGGCAGAGGGGAATGGGGAATGGCCTTGCACCACCCAGCCTGGAGAGGGGCACAGAGTATCTCCCAAACATTCAGCCCCAGGGAGGTCTTAACGTCACCCCGCACAGAGGTCAGAAAACCTTTGGATAAGCAAGCTTTTCTCTGTCAGACAAGTGGATTAACTGCTAGCATCCAGAGCACGTGTGCCCTGCCTTGAACAGCATTGATGAGGGCTTTGTCCTAGAGCTGCCTTTGCTCTCTGCCCTCAGAGGCAGTGTATTTTGCTGCCTGTTCCTTCTCCCTCTGCCCTGCAGTGCTGAGTAGCAGTATTGCATGTGGCAGCATGGCCACTGGAGGGGAACGCTGCATGCTAAAGCTGGCTGTGCAGGGGGTTGCAAAGCTCTCCTCCGCCCCAGTGACAAGCAGGCAGCCAAGTGTGCACCATCCCTGCCCCCTGTGGACCTCAAGGAAAGGCAGGAAGGGCAGATCTGCTTTGCTGTTGCTGTTACTCCTCTTGTTCTGGCCTGTAAACATCCTCAGCTCTGTTAATTAATGCTTTGCTCAGCGATGCATTATCCAGCTGGGAACTTACATAAGTTATTGACCTAAGATTCCCACAAATGCTATTAAAAAACAACAAACCCTGCCTGTTGAGCAGCATGGAGCGCCCATATGTTCCGACTGCATGCTGCTTTTTCTCTCTGCAGCTCCACATGAGGATCCATGCGGCATATGGATCCACCAAGGACATCTCTGTGTACAGCTCCATCAGCCTCCCGCCCACACACATCTACATTGTTGGCCGACCCACCAAGAAGCTGCAGAGCCAGTGTCAGGTAGGAGCCAGCTGGTATGAGCCCCACAGGTGCTGCCCGAAAAGCCACGGGCTTACCATGGGAGTGGTAAGCGGACTTTAGCAGGGTCTGTGTGACAGGACAAGGGGAGTTGGTTTCAAACTTAGAGAGAGATTTAGACTGGGTATAAGGAATAAGTTTTTATAATAAGGGTGATGAGGCACTGCACAGGGTGCCCAGAGAGGTGGTGGTGGTGCCCCATCCCTGCAGACAGCCACGGTCAGGGGACGGGGCTGTGAGCACTGATGGAGCTGTGGGTGTCTCTGTGCATTGCAGGCAGTGGGACTACGTGACCCTTAAAGGTCCCTTCCAAGTCAAGCAGTTCTGTGATTCTAAGAGGACAGGAACCGCCCCATGTACCAGGACCTATCACGTCTGAAAGGCGTGGTGTCTTGTGCACTGCCCCCAACAAACCTGGCATGGCAAAAGCCTTCAGCTGCATAGCGCCTACTGGGGCAACACGATGGGTTTTCCTGCCCTCATCCCTTGTTGTCTTGCAGTTCATCACAGAGGGGTACGCGGCCCACCTGGCCCAGCTGGAGTACAACCACCGCTCGCGCCCCGCCAAGAACACCACGCGCATGGCGCTGCGGAAGGGCAGCTTCGGGCTGCCCAGCCAGACTGAGTTCCTGCGCAAAAGGAACCACCTGCTGCGGACCATCTCCTCGCAGCCCTCAGCAGCTGGAGGCAGCGCCGGCCACCGCCCTGAGCGCACCCAGAGCCAGTCCGACGGCGACAAGGAGAGGGACAGGGAACGCAGCCAAAGAAGTATGAGCATCGCCACGGGGTGCTGGGGCCGCAGCGCAGCGTCCCGCCTGGAGTCTGGCCTCCTGGGGCAGAAGTAGCCGAGCCAGAGCCAGCGACTGTCGGCTGCAGCCACGGGAGGAGAGAACAAAAGGAAAGAGGGATGAGGCCGGCGTTAATGTGGAAGGGTAAATATGGTGCTACTCTCATAACATCGTGGTATTCTGGGAAGAGATGGGATGTTTCCCACGCAGAACGTGCAGGCCTTGCAAGCGGGAGCGTCAGGTTTGTGCGGCATGAGCTCAAGGAACAGCTGGAAATTGCAGGGGGGGGGGGGAAGTCTCCAGGTCGAGATTGTGCTCTTTCCTGCCTCCTTCTCTTATCCAGGTATAGTGACTGTAAATACGTGCCTCCTCACCTTTTAGCCATCGCTCCGATATGTGTGACCGAGTGCTGTCCTCAGAGCCACAGAACAGGGGCTGAGGTTGGGGAATTTGCTCATGGCTGTCCCAGGAGCTGCCGGAGGGGCTCTGCGGGTGCAGGGGTGGGGTTGGGGTCAGTGAGCGCACTGCTTCTGTGGCACGGACAGCCCCAGGTGTGGGATTTGGCATGGGCTGTGCCAGGCAGAGCAACCAAGAGCTTCACGTTCAGCCACGTTCTCAAGGAGTATGTGCAGTGGCAAAGCAGAAAGGTGTCGATGCTGTTGGTAGGGGCAGAATGTCGGCAGATTCACGCCCAAGCAACTGGGGTCGATACTACTATTATTTTTTAAAGAGACACTTTAGAAGCCGATGGAATTGAATGCATTGACCTCTGAAAAGAAGAATACAAGCTATACTGTTTGAGCTGTCACAAGCCTCAGACACTTCATTTGCTGTTAAATCTCCAAATATTATGGCTATATATTATTTCCAAAACTAACCACCATATATTTGCAAGCAGTTCTTCTCATCCAAATGCAGGGTCTGACTCTCTCAACACCCACCTCGGAGACATTTTCTTCTTCCTGGGTTCTCTCCAAGTTCAGTAGCAGCTTCAGTGGGAACCAGACTCGCTTCTTTGACCTGTAGTTACTGAACTGTAAAACCTCATTGTTTTTTGCACTGATGATTTTTAGAATGGAAACCTGTTACCATCTCATGTAGCTACACCCAACTGTTCGTAGTGCATGACAATTAAATATTGCTACCAGGGTGTGTGTGTGTGTGTGTGTATCTATATATATAGATGTGCATATACGTATGCACACACACACACATACACACATATATGTATGTGTATATATTTAAAGAAAATAATCCTGTGCAGAAGTTTTTCCAGCAGTAAGGAGACTGTAAGGAAGTGTGCCAACAGAGTCAGGCAAGCGTAAGAAAAGGCCATATCTTAATTTTCCTGGTGTGTCTCTCAGTGATGTGCCTGAGCTGGAGCCGGGGCTGTGCGTGGCAGAGGGAGCTGCCCGCTGTGCTGCAGGTGAGAACAGTGCCTGGTGTGGGGGCTCAGCAAAGAGCCCCGTGCCCCACCCAGGGGCCCGGCTCCCTCCTTGCACACACCTGGGGGGCCCATTTACAGGCTCCAGTTGGCCTCTTCACGTGGAGATTTTATAGTCCTACTGAGCTCCCCGACTACGTGTAAGCCGGCTTTCCTCCACCACACCTTCCTGTATTTATATCACTTTCTACTTCCGATGATCTTATTTATAACAAAATTTTTTAGACTGGCTGCTTCATTTTATTAACTGTTTCAATACGAAGCGCAGGACGGCCGCACTGAGACACGCAGCACTGTGAACACTGCTCTGCTCATTGGCCCTGGGCCGTGGTAGGCAGATCTCGCATCAGGCACCTCAGACCTCGTGCTTTGGGTCGACCGAGGGACAGTGCTGAGCCGAGGCCGCTGCCCACACAGTGCAGCTCCCCGTCCTGCAGCCTGACTGCACACCGCATAACCACTTCTCTTTGATAGTTCTTCAATTACAGAATGTATCTGATGACTTTTATTACCGAAAACTGACTTCCCTTTCTGTGGACTCAGCTGAGCTCCCTCTGAATGTACATCCGGAGCTTACTGGGTTTAAAACCAATGTGAATTGTCCCAGCTTTTTTGCTAGTCGAACGGTCGATCAAACAGTTGCCATCCGAGTAGGAAGCCAAGCCACAATCCATCCTGTGAAGTCACCAAACCACGTCACAAAATAATTTCTGCAAATTTGGATATGGCCTTTGCAAAATTCCTCTTTCCTCAAAGCCCACCACCGAGGCGAGGCGCAGTCTGTGCGTTTCCCAATGCTGATGAGATGTTCACGTTTTCTTATGTGTAGATAGTGTAAAACAGAGGCGAATGTACATTTTCAACATAAAAAGTGGATATGTAAAATTGAAAGTTATTTATTTATGTAGAGGAAGAAATGGCTGGAGGGACTGGAGCCTTCAGGGTTTATTAATATTTAAAAATGTAGCTTTTTGTTTCAGGCATTATGTACAAAGCAATTACTTCATGGACCAACTTTAATGTAACTGTCAATGAATGCAGAAGTGCAATATTATACTCACCTCTCCATCACTTCACGTTCCCAGCAGCTACTGACCAGTTAGACTGACAATCATAGCGCTCCGTCCTCACCCTTTGTTCAGCTTCTTGAAATTCCGCAGATCCTTTCCTTGCCCCCCATCTGTTGCCATTGTGCAAATCCAACATGGAGAAGCAATTGTAGAGCAGGACCTTTATTGCTGCAATAATACCAGATGACGTGGGTGTAGTTACCAGGAAATATGCCAGTGAGTTTTCTCCACCACTTCAGTCCATCAGAGTCTACATCAGTCTATCTTCAGCCACCCCCATCTGGCACTCATCTCTCTGAAGCAAAGATCAACGTGCTACTCACTCAAAGAACAATAGCAATAGTTTAACTCTGTGTTTATAACCTGTTTGTTCTGAGCTGTTTTGGAGAGCGATGCATGTGACTCAATGCCTTTCCATGCCTCTGGAAGAGGATCCATTTGGATGCAGGGAGGGAAACACAAATGTATATTCCATCCGTACTAAAGGGGCACTGTCAGGTTAAAGACCTAATTATCTTTGTTACAAATAACTCCTTTGCTTTGAAATGAAAGACTACGAAGAGTTGCTTGGCCTCCTCCCTCTGGCTGTCTGGGCAGCCCTCAGCCCACGTTGTTCCCGCACTCACACAACACAGCACACCCTGCACAGGCTGCCTTAGGCTTTTTTTTTTTCCTTTTCTTTTCCTCTCTTTTTTTCAATCGCTTCCATCAGAATCAGATTCTGTCACGGAGCTCAGATTTTTCTAACAAGCAGCTTTTTGTATTCCCAGACAATTGGGTCAGACTTTGTACCTGACGCTGTCCCTTTAAAATCTTTTTTTTTTTTAAAAAAAAAAAAAAAAGCTCATTCATTCACTCAGTGTCATTTTCCTGGGCTGCTCACTCCATCAGACGAGGTGAAATTCTCATACCAAAAACGTTTACAGTGTCCGACCCGCGAGCCGAGCGCAGGAACCAGCCCACGGCTCCCCGCCACCGCCGCTCCGCCAGCAGCCGCCGTGCTTGCTGTAGCAGCCCCTTCTTCAGGTATTGCCACTTTGCTGCATTTCCTATTAGTTCTAGAAGCCTTACGGTCCTTTTCCTGTCCTCAGCACCCTCTCTGCCTGTTGATACCCTCGACTGTCAGTTTTATATTCAACGATGTTAATTATATTTTATTTATAAAAAATTGCTCTGGGGGGTGACAGGTGGGTGCGTGGGGAACCACCAGAGGGCACAGCGCGGCGCTGCATGTGCCCGTGTGTGCAGCGCCGTGCAGACGACTTGCTTGTGTGTGACAAACCTTCTGTACAACTTCCTTCTCCTCCTTGCTGTTAGTGCATCGTCCCAATGCCTGGGTGTGCTTTGTGTACAGTATCATTGTGAGTTACACAGATTAAAGAAATGGGAAGGCTTGTCTCTGTCTGCTTATTTGGGAGGCTGTAGAAACAGAAGTCACAAAGCCCAAGACATGAGCAGGTGCCACTTTAATGGGGGTTCGAGCAACAAACAGAGCATGAAAACCTGTGTAGAACAGTCCTGCAGCGCTCATTTGTCCTATAACCACTGTTTTTTGTTTTTTTGTTTTTGTTGTTGTTGTTGTTTTGTTTTTTAATTTTAAAGTTTGTAGATGTACAGACTGGGCAGTGGGGGAAAACAACAGCCATTTGTGTTACAGCTGCTGTGAGTGTGGGCCCCAAGCTGCTCAGAGCCTTGCTGCCAGATGGGGCCTGCACTGCAGGAAAGGGCAGGAAGAGAGCAAGGCAAAGGCTCCTCTCCACACAATGGGTGAGCAAAACCCCTGCCCCCAGGTTCTCAGTGCACAGCTGCCAGTGTTGCAGCCCTGCTGCAGACCCTGTGCCAGCTCCTGCCAACAAAAGCCCAGAGTTGAGGCATCAGCAGAGCTCCTCGGGCTTTAAAAGGGGCACCAGGGCAAGCAGCATTACAGCCATGCTGGCCCCAGTCATGAGAGGGAGGAGAGAAGCTGCTTAATGGAAGATGAACCATTAAGGTCTTTCTCCTTCCCAGTCAGTAACTTACAGATTGAATGACACTGCCCCCAGGGAAGCGTACCGACGCGGTGCTGCCTGCAGGTCCAGCTCATCAGTGCACCAGGATCTGTGCTCGCAGCAGGTCAGGTCCCCGGCACAGCTACAGTACAGGCTCACTTCAGCATCCCCGTTCTCACCTGGAAGGCCAGCCCATCCCCACGGGTGGCTTGCTGGAAGGGGAGAGATGGGCACTCAGAGCACAGCCTTCCCCAGGACCAAAGACCACAGCACTCGCTGGCTGGGGCCTCTGTGGGGCTGCCAGGACTCCATTTGCCCTGGTGGAGCTGTGTGGCCCCCCAAGAGGCAAAACAACCCAGCCATCAGCCCCAGTACCTTGTTAATCTCCTTGTGTCTCTCTTTGCTGACGATCTCCTCCAGCACTTCTCCATCTCCCTTAATAAGCCTGGAAGACAAGCACAGGACCACGAGGCGTGAGGACTATCTGCCAGCCATGCTGGTTCCCCCTGCCCCATGCAATATGTGCCAAGAAAACAAAATTGAACAAAATGCTCCAGCAACGTATGGGACAGACACTTGAGGACCAGGAGCTGGGCTGGTGCCAGCCCAGTGACTGCCCCAACCCCTGAAGCTCTGTCAGGTGCCACCTTGTCTTAGTTTCATCTGGGATGCATTTTTCTTCAGAGTGTCAGGTATGTTTTGGTTCCAGGAGAAAAACAATGCTGATAACACACTGATGTTTATAGTGTCTGCTAAGCAGTGTTGTACAGAGCCAAGGCCATTCTCAGCAAAGGGCACAAAGAGCTGGGAGGGAACAGAATTAGGACAGCTGACTGAAACTGGACAAAGGGATATTCCATATCATACAGCATCACGGAGAAGGACTTCTGAAGGGTGTGGGAGTTCACCTCTATCTCTTTCACTGCTTATGGGGCCAGCTGGGTATCGGTCGGGGATAGCGAGCAATTGCTTGTGCATCACTTGTTATATATACTTTTATATATATATATATATATTTGTCAATAATTATTATCCTTTTCCTTTTCTCTATCTTAGTAAATAGTTTTATCTCAATCCACGAGTTCTACTTTGTTTTCTTTTTCCTGATTCTCTTCCCCTTCCCACTGGGAAGAAGGGGAGTGAGTGAACAAATGTGTGGTGCTTAGCAGCCTGCCAAGTTAAACCACAACATGTCATTTTGGCCATGTCAAGCTTAGATAGCATGGCAAGTTTTCCCCTTGCTCTTATGGGATGAGCATCAGCAAGCTGCAGCCAGCACAGCTGTGGTTCCCTGATAAACCAGCCCCCCACCTGCAGGGACCAACCAGCCCTGCCCAAGGCTGAGGGCCCTGCATCTGTTGTGTGCTGAGCCAGTCACACTTGCACACTGCAGGAGAAAATACCCACAATAGAAACATCTCCTGCCACCCCACCATCTGCAGAAGCTTCACTGTCAACAGCGGTGGACTCAGCCTCTGCAAAATGTACCCCCCCACCGAACTGAATTCAGGTCTGCTCCTGACTGCCTGAGGGAGCTGCAGGGCCACTCAAATAGGAGCCAGTTTTGGCCTGGAAGGCAGCCAGATCGGGACATCTCACCCAAGCGTATTTCCAGCATCATCAAAGGCAGCTCACACCCCCTAGTATGAACAGGAATTTAATTGTCTTCATTACATGCTTTACAGGGAACAGGCCTTAGTTCCACACCTCCCTAAGCCCCGCAGGCTGCCTTCTATTTTAAGATTGGACTTGTCATACCCAATTCTCCTCACCATTATGTTTTCTGTTTGCTGGAAGATGCAGCTTATTACAGACTGGGTCATTTCTACTTGGCAGTTATATGGACTTCAGTCTGTTGTCTGTAACTCCAAGGGTAACATACCCATTCCCTCACCACTCACACCTGGGTGCTGACTGGAGCTGGGGCACCTGTGGCTGGGAATGGTATTTTGCAGCTCTGAAAGGTGGAAATTTTATACCACTCAGTATAAAACTGCCACTTTCATGGTAAGTTACAGCAGGTTTGATGAAGAGGGCCTGCAGGGCAGATCTTGCTACTGAGGGGGACCTGACTCCAGGCAGTACTGCACATCTTCCAGGATCCCACCCCATTCAACCCGGACAGGGCTGGACAGATCCATCACCTCCCTTCTGCCCAAAGCAACCATACCTGGTTCTCCCTGTTTCAGGATCCACAACTCTTCTGATAACACTCTGCCTCGCGTCCCATTCCTCCTTTGTCATTGGCTTCATAGCCTGGATCCGGGACTTCTGCTCATCTGTCAAAACTGGAACATGTCCATTAGTCAGAGCCATGCTGGCAGGATCAGCAGCCACAGCACTGTGCCTGCAGTGAGCAGATGGGAACACAGTGCCAGATCCTGGTGGTTTAACAAAAAATTAGGGACAGTCTGGCTGTGCTTCATGTCCCAAATGAATGTAGGCAGCAGCTTTATCACAGAATGGTTTGGGTTGGAAGGGACCTTCAAGATCACGTAGTTCCAACTCCCTGCTATAGGCAGGGACACCTCCCACTAGACCAGGTTGCTCACACCCCATCCAGCCTGGATGTCACTGCTGTTACTGCTAACAGCATCCTTTCATCCAGCATCTTTGTTCCCAGCTCACATCCACAAATCAGAATGAAATTCATCAATGAACTCACAAGCAAGGCTCCTCACACTTACTGGCGTGGGCCACAGAGGGAGAAGAGCTGGGTGCCCCTCTGTGCCCAACCCCAACCCCACCAGGAGGGCAGCAGCCATTCCTCAGCCCGGAGTTACCTGGCCCAGAGTCCGCCAGTGGCTCCTTCTGCCACAGCTCCAGCGAAGGGCCGGGCAGTGCCTCACTCACACCTCTCTCCTCTTTAACTCTTTCTTTTGACTTCTTCTTCAATTTCTTCTTCATCTTCTTCTTCTTCTTCTTGTCTTTGTGTTTCCCTCGCTTCCTTCTGCTGTGCTGCTTCGCTCTGGTGTCACTGTCACTGGAGGAGGTGGAGGAGGAGGATGATGAGGAGCGGGAGGAGGATGACCTGTCAGAGGACGAAGCCTTTGCCTTCCTCTTCTTCTTCTTCCTTCCCTCCTTCTTCCTTCCTGCAACAAACAGCGGGAGTTCAGCACAGCACCACGGGGGGGGGGTAGGGGAGGCCGCGGGGGCAGGGCCCTCCTTACCTTCCCTGGCGGCCGCAGAGCTCAGCCGGTGTCGGGGCCCCGGGGAGGCCGCACTGCTCCTCGCGCCGCCCTTCTCTCGTCCGCTCCCAGAGGGGCTGCGGCTGCTGCTCCGGGACCGCTTCCGGGACCGCCCGCGGGCCATGGTGCGGCGAGGCCTACGGAGAGAGGTCAGCGCCACGCCTCGATCAGGAATGTCAAAGGGATCTAAGAGGTGCGCTGCCTCTTTAAGAGGTGCGCGCGCTCCCTAAGCGCGCGCCCAGGCCGTTAACCGCCGTTCCGCGCACGTGCTCACCGTTGTCCCCGGGCCTCACCGCCTGCACCGAGCGCCGCGCCGTGCCGCCGTTACACAGCTCCGGAGCTCACTTCCGGTTCCCCCGCCCACTTCCGGTCAGCCACCACAAGGCGCCGGCCGGGTACTGCGCTGCACTCCGTGGTTCCGGGGTTCGGCGGAACCAACAGCGAAGTGCTCCCGGAGCCCCTCAAGGCGCGGGGCTGCGGGCGGAGGCCCTCAGGCTGCCGTTCCCCCCAATAACCTCCGGCGCTCCTCCCGGGGGCGCTCCCGCCGGCGGTCGCGGAGTGTCCCTGCGAGCTCCTGCGAACTGCGCCAAGTAGTGCACGTGGGGATTTATTGCGCTGCTCTTTTCCACGTACAGACGGAGCACACCGCCCGTCGGCACGGAGGTCTCCGCAAAGGAAAAGCAGCGCCGGGTCTCGTCCTGCACACCGGAACGTATTGGCAGTCTTTGCAGTGAGTCAGTGCTGGGGCTTTGCGCGTCTCCGTTGTTCCTCCGGCATTCCGGTGTGGCTGTGTGCCCTCGCCAGCCCCGGCAGCAGCAGTGGGAGCAGCTGGCTTCCCAGCAGGACCGGTTTGGTGTCACCTTGCACGGTGACAGCTCCCTCTTAGATGACTCAACGTCCACCCGAGGCTGTCAGCACGGTCCGAGAAGGCAGAAAGCAGCTGAATCTGTTCTGCAGAAGGAATGCCCCACCTGCTACCACACCGAGCAGAGATCCACAGTCTCAGGCACGTCTTCTTCACAGGTTTCTGTGAACCCATCTCCAAACCCCTCTGCCTCCACCAGCTGGGGTTTCTGGTTGCACATGGGACACAGCTGGTTGCGGATGGCTGATGACCTCATCCAGATGATGAGGTTCCAGCGTTCCCCCGAGGCGATGGGAAGCGCCCCGTGGATCTGCCCTCCTCGGTGCAACAGCCCCTGGGTTGCCACGTGTTCCACCTCTATGTAGTTTGGCACAGGGGAAGGATCCTGGAACAAAGGGAGGTGGATATGGCATTAAACCAGAAAGTCCAGAACAATGTTCAAGTAGTTGAATTTTCTTCACCCACAGTTCAACCACTTCAGCAACAGTAAGCCATTTTCAGTGCCAGGTCCAGAGGGAATTTAAAGGCAGTTTCAATTAAAAACAAACAAACAAAAAAACAGTTTCACCAGTGTGGGGTTTCTTAATCCCTCTCTTGTTTAGAATCCCCTGGAAATAGGGGCTGTGGAATTATGAAGTCTCATCTCAAGTAAGTAACTCCTGTCTCTCCCTCTCAGCACCTCCTTAATCATTATTTTCCTTGTGGGAAGACGGGTTGGTTTGCTTCACTCCAGCTGTGTCTGTCCTCCCTTTGACTTGGCTGTAATTAGCTTGAATATTGCTAACGTGCTCGTAGCAGTAGAGGTCCCTACAGAACCACCACATTTTAGAAAAGGGGAAGGGACAGACTGGTTTCAACTGTTATAAGTGAGCAGCTGCTTTTTAGAACACAATTAATGCCCTGAAACTGGAGGACAGAGGGGAATGGAAGCGGGATCCAGATGAGGAACGTGCTCAGTACCTGTCTGAATTCCCCGAAGTATAAATTGCCTTCCGTGAAGTCTTTTCCCAGTGAAACGTTTAGGGTGACTTCTGCATTGTCATAATGAGAGCTCAGATCCAGATCTTCGTGCAGCGAGTACTTGACAACAAATGCCTTATGGCTGTCCAGACAGGCACCTCCCACGTCAGGATAAAGCAGGGCTGTGATGGGACGCAGATATTTTTCACGCAGGGGTGTGATGAAACTTTCATCCATCCCTAACTCGTTGAGTAAAACCTGTCCCAAAGAGAGGAGATGGGAACGGCTGACCAACAGCTGGGTACATCTGCTGCTTCATCAGAGCAGCTGCTGAGCTGTCTTGCACTCTTCCAACTCTGCTGCTTGCTCAAAGAAAGGACCAAAGAGCTCCAGGTACAGGGAAAGGAAAGAGGATCAAGGTAGAAAGTGATGGTGAACAGGGTAAGATCAAAAATTGAGTGTCCTTTAAAAACATACTCCTTGATTTAAACATGTGTTGCTTAAATGCAAGGTCCTCATTGCTTTGAGATACCAGATCCCACCCCTTCTCCCTGCTTTTGCCCATCCTTTTGCCTCTGGACAAATAACATGCATTCCTTCAACCCTTTCATTTCAAAGAGTCTGTACTCAAACTATGCTGCACTCAAATTATAGACAGTTTGGAATGGAAAGGATTGTGAAGCAAGGAGGTAAACAGTGTGCTCAGGATCACTCCCCCTGAAGAAGCACAAGAGCTGGTGATTCCTACCCCATAGTTATTCATGCTGTTGGGTCGGCCTTTAGGCATGTCCGACTGCTCAAAGTTCTCCAGCTCCTCAATAAAGGCTTGGACGAACTCCTCTGTGAACACTGGGAGTCGAAAGATCCGCTTATCTGTCAAGAAAAGGGACAGCGTTTGCTGGGGAAAATAATAGGAAAGTCTTCTTGGCTGTTGTGTTTTCTAGCTAGACTATGCTCGTGTTGGTGAGAATGCAGCACCCACACTTTTCACTTTGTGCTCTGGCTGCTCAAGGAGTTGGCAGTGTTCCTCAGAATCAGCTCTGGGATGGATTTGTTATTTTCCATGTTGACCCTTTGCTTCCAGGCTTCCCCATCCAGTTGTGAGACCTGGCACTGATTTAAATGCCTGCTGTAGGCGCCAAAGAAATGCTCTGAGAGGGCCCAGAAGCTGCAGAGCGAGGGCAGTAAATCAACAACTCATCACTGGCAGTCCTTCTGGATGAAAAGGACTCAAGGTCATTCAGAGGATGGGGAATTTATTTGTCCAGCCCAACTTTCTGGGAAGGCTGGGCTGTCTGTGCTGCTTTTCAGGGTAGAGCTCTAAACGTCTAAGGGGAACTCAGTATTAAAGATACAGGAACTGCAATAAAGACAGTGTGAAAAGGTAATGTGCCTGGAAACTACTTTTTGGGAAAATAGCCAACAGGAGCCTTGTACACACACATTTGTCTCTTCCTTTTTGTCTTGAGAAAAAGAGGCAACTTTGCAGCTTCCCTTCCAAATTTTGTCAGTGTTTCTGGCAGGAAGAGATCTTCAAAATTGCCACCAGGGAAGCTGAAAGCCCAGATCTTTTTAAAAGGCTGAAAACTAGACTGAAAATATTTCAGCTCAGACTAACCTAAGGGAATCGTCTGAAATGGGAAAGCACTGGGGAGGGAAAACCAAACCCCTCAAGCTAACAGTGTTCCTTCACAGCAGGCTCCCCTGTGAGGTTATGGTACAAGCAAAACCCCAGCCCTGCTGCAGCAAGAGCCTCTGATGAGACATCAGCAGACTAGGATTGGAAAAGCAGAAAACAGGATCTCATCCACAACATAACTGCTGCACAACACTGCCTCTCCAGAGACTCTCGTCAAGCAGAAAATAACATCCTGCTTGTCCCAGATGTGTATCAAAACCGAGCTGTCAAAGACAGGGCTTGGAAACAGCTGCCATCACTGAAGCTGCAACATCACATGGGTGTTCTCTGTTGATGATGGGTTGTTTTCTGTACCTGAGAAGGACTCGGTGTAGCGCAGGAGGCCATGGAGATTAGCATCCGGTGATGTGCAGTATCTAACGATTTCTAGAAAACCTGGGGCCAGAAATGAATCCTGGTGCCAAGGGAAGGATGACAAATGTGAACAGAAACACAATTAGCTTGCACAGTCTTTTACAGCCTGAGAGGGAAACGGACTTCCACATACACACAGGAAAATATGTAAAGCCTAGGGAGTGAGGCTGATAGTCACACTTGGGTTACTTTTGTGGCAGGAAATGTTACTAGTAAGTTGTGTCTTGTTGTAGATCATGGGTATTTCTAAGTACAACTGGCCAGATTTATTCTTAGTGCAATGGGAAAGAGTCTGGCTTGCCTTACGGACACCTAAGGGGTAAGTGCAAAGACATTTCTCCAACATTTATCATCTCCTCCTGGCCTCAACACAACAGAGCTCTGCTGGAAGCTCTTTCCTGCACAAATCGTGACAGCCAATGGCAAAAGTTGTTACTGAAGGATTATGGAGCAGTAAATCTGTAAGAATTTTTGTGTGATTGATAATCTGGGAACAGGTCTGTCAAACATCAGGAAATCCAAAGCAGAGCAGCCTGCAACAAAGGGGGCTATGCGCATTTACAGTGGGGTGCATACAGGCTAGCAGCCTGCTCTCACTCTTCAGCTGAGAGTAACTAGCTGATTATCTGCACTGATTTCTGTCTGTCCCCTACGCTTCACTGACACTATTTGCTGCAGTGGTGCGTTAGCTCACAATTACTAACTATATTCTGCATTCAGTACCAGCTGCTGGTGCAGCTTCCATAAAGAATGACCCTCATCCGGCAGAATCCTGCCTGGAGAACACGCTGGGCTGTGACAGCTGTTTTGTTTTTAATTCAGCCCCGCTCTGGAACTGCACACACTCTTGATGATAAAAGGGCTCCCTACTGCAAATATAAGCTCTCAGCCAATTCCTTGAGTGCAAACCAGATTTCAAACACAGGATCTACCTGAAGAGTGTACACTTCTGAGTGCTTTCGCTTGTAACACTGGGAGATGATGGCTTTGCGCTCTGCTGACTGATGAACCAGGTGTTTTCTTCTCTCTACTTCTGCTTCAATCTAGGAATAAACAACAGAGCGTCGTGCTGGAGAATCAGAACGGATAACTAAGAAGGGGATAACTAAAACAATTCCAGGAATCTGCTCATTGATCCAAAGCAGTTATTTTTGTTCAGGGCACCTTTGGGAGCCTAAGCGTGCGCTTTTGCTTTTTCAGTCAAGACGAGTAAATATTTAAAAATGCCTAAGAGGGATTTGAGACACGTTTGCACAATGGATGTCTTAAGAAATAACTGAAGTCCTTCCACGGATGTGTCAGGGGAGCTGTGAGTTTTCAGCCCTTTCGGGCATTTCTGACACCTCATGAATCGCTCTGGGTCTGGCTTATGTCCTGACAAGAGCAGCTTTGTCCACAATGAAGACGTTTCCTGGGAGGGAGACGGGACCTGTCAGGCGGGGATTAGCGCTAAGTGGTGCCGGGACAGGCTCGTCCATCACCGCACGGCAAACAGCTCAGGCGGCAACTCGTCTGCAGCGCCCCCCACGAGGTCAGGCCCCGCCCGCCTCGCTCCGCGGGGATCGCGGCCGCCGTGTGACGGACCCGCGGGGCACCCCGAGCCGGCCGGGACCCCCAAAAACTGGATGGTGCGCTGGGAGCATCGCCACGCGGCAGCTCAGCGCCGCGACCGCCGCGCCGGGGAGGCTGCTCCGGTGCTCCCACCAAAGCGGGCTTTTAAAGGCAGCGGAAAAGGGGCTGAGGAGCTGCCAGCCCTCGGTCCCCGCCCGCAGCTCGGCGCTCACCTCCCGCAGCACGGCCGCCATCTGCTCCTCGCTGCCGCAGCCCCGCTCCCTCAGCGCCTGCAACGACACGGCCGTCAGCAGCCGAGCCCAACGCCGACCCCAACACCCCACCCCGGCCCGCCCCGCCGCTACCCGCCCGTAGTCCCGCCGGAGCTGCCGCTCGTCGCGGTAGCAGACGTGCATCCCGCAGAGCTCGACGAAGATGTTGGCGGAGAAGAAGCAGGCGCAGGCGCGGAACGGCCGACCCGCCGCCATGTTTCCCGCCGCAGCGCGCGCCGGGTCCGCTGCCACAGCGCTTCCGGTACGCGCGAGGGGGCGTCGGAAAATTCCAGGCCTAAAAAGAAACGGGGAAAAGGGGGCGGCCATAACCCCTCTTTTCCTCCCTCTTCGTGCCGGTTTTTGCAACCGGGAACGTCATAGCTACCGGCTTCCGTATCCCCAGCCCACGGCAAGGCGTTAGCCGCGCCTCCGGGCGCGCACAGACGGGGCGGCTCTTTGCAGACGATCCCTGCGCTGCGCGGCCGCGTCCCGCCCTCCTCCCGCCGTCCCTCAGGACCGGGCACGCGCTCGGGCACGCGCGGGGCGGTCGTCGGGCACGCGCCCGGCCCGGGCCCCGCGGCGGCCATGGAGTCCTCGCTGCAAGTGGCCGAGGAGGAGGTGGTGGTGGCGGCCGAACCGTGTGTCCCCAGCAGCAAATTCGAGGACATTTACCGCCTGCTGGCTGAGGGCTGCTTCCCGCCCAGCTTCTGCTCCATCAAGAGGAAGAACCTCAAGCGCTATGCCCAGAAATTCGTCGTTGATGGTGGGAACCGGGGCAGCCCGCGTCCCTCGGGGGCTGTGGGGGGGCTCTGCTGAGGGCGGCCCGGGGGAAGCCGTGCCGTTATCTCAGCGTCGCTTTGGGGGCGAAATGTGGGGATTTGGGGCACTCGTGTGGGTGCTGGGGCCCTCTGTTGGAGGAGGACTGGCTGCATGAGTGGGGTCCCTGGGTCTGCATGGGGGCTCAGCACGAAGCTCTGCTGCTTTTGGGAGATGTCCCTATCGTCCTCACGGAAACAGCTGTGAGAGTGCCATGGGAAACAAAGCTGTCCCGCCCGCAGGTGGCTGCCTGTACTACGTGGGGCCCAAGAAGGAGGAGAAGCGCGAGGTGATCGTGGACCCCGAGCGCAGGCGGCAGGTCTTCCTGGAGAGCCACTTCACCGAGATCGGGAACCACCTGGGCCAGAAGAAGACTGTGCACCGCATTCAGAGCCGGTACTACTGGCTGGGGATTGTGAAGGATGTGGTGGACTGGGTAAGTCTGGAGCGGTGTCTTTGACTTTCCCAGGAGGTTCAGGCAGGAGTCCCCAGTGAGCAGCTACCAGAGCCCTGGTGCAGGGATGGTGTCACTCCTAGTGCTGTTGCTTTGAAGCCGTGCACTGGGCCACTCTGCAGGTGAAACTGCTGGAGCGTCTTGAGGCAGCTGGATAGATTGGATGCCTTTTCCCCTGAGCGTCAGTAAACCTGCACAGGTAGGCATCCTCATGCAGGGCAGTTTTGGCCAGTGTGGGAATATGGGATCGGTTCAGACAAAGCGTTGCTGGGTTTAGCTTTGAGCAGGCTGGATTCCTGTCAGAGCTCCTCAGCTCCCTGAACTGCTGTAAAGAGAGGAGCACAGTGTTTCCACCAGCTCTCCTGGGCTGCTTGGCCTCACCTATTGTAATTCCCCTGCAGCAGGGCTCTGCAGCATGGTCTGCTTTGGAGAAGTGTGGCTACATTACATGGTCCAGACAGTACCCCTCTGGTATCCTAGGGATGATAATTTCTCTAGCCGTTAGAAAAAAATGCAATAAATATTTACCCAAAACCAGGGTGAGGAATGTCTTTGCTATAGGCCACATTGAGAAAGTTGGTTATGGTGTCAGAGAAGGCTGTCTGGTGAGTTTTGTCAGAGATGAGTTGTGTCAGCCTGTTGTGTTCTGTCTTTTTTTCTTGCATCCCTCTGTTTTTATTGGGTAGAAGGAAGGTGCACAGAGGTACTGTCCCTCTTACCCACTTATAACTTGTTCAGAATCTGACATAACTTGCCAGCATATTTTAAAATCCTTTGATACAGTTTTTCCCTTTCCAGATCAAAATGTGTGAAACATGCCAGAATGCAGAGCACAACAAAAACATATCACGGAAAACCAGACCTGTTAAAGTAGAGTCCCCCTGGGAAGTGCTGGGATTAGCTGTTCATGGTGAGTGTTTCTGGTTGTCTCACAAGCTCTTCAAGGTTTCTGCACCCGCTGTTGGGAAGCGTGGCAGATTTATGGTCACACGTGAGTGACAGCCGCCTACCTCTGCGGTGAAGAACTGCCAAGAAAGCCGTAGCAGCTTACCAGGGTGCAACCTGATCCAAATGACTGGCACAGCTCCCACTGCATACACAATGGGAGTTGTGGGTGTGAGTTACCACTCAGAATTGAGGCTGTGATGGGTGTGTTGTTGCTGACAAAGGTCACAGAACTGTACTGTCTAAATGACAGCAGAAAAGAGTTAAAGTATTTTGCCTTTTGGCAGCAGTTGTTTTCTGGGCTCAGTTTTTACGTTCCCGGTTTGGGTGATATTACAGCATCACATTTATTTATTTATGTATTTATTTTTAAATGCTTGTTTATGCAGGACCTTTTCCTGAGACAAGCCAGAACAATACACATGTCCTCATTGTGACCGACTACTTCACTAAATGGATTGAGGCTGTTCCTCTGCAGAAGAAAGATGCCTTGTCAGTGGCTAAAGCACTAGCTACCATTTTTTACAGGTGGGCTCTTCTCTTCTTGATTAAATTGCACCTCTGCAGTGAGATATGGGGGTGCTCTAGGAAGTGTGTTGAAAAATGTGTCCACAAGATAGTTCCCCAGAAGAGCAGCAACTCTTGTGCAGGAGAAGCCATGCAGTGCCACTCTCCTGCTGTTTACAAAGTCCTTGGGAACAGCATGTTATTCTCTTGTTAGCAGTGGAAAGGAGAAGGAAACATAAGTGGTTTGTTTTGTGGCTCCAAGGTCAAGAGAGCTGGTGCCCCAGTTCTCTACAGTTATAAAACCATGACACTTTTGTATCCTGTTTCCCGTGCGGATTGAATGCCTATGGCTCTGCCCTGTGGCTAACAGTAAAGCAAGTTGTGTGTCCTCTTCTTGTTCAGGTTTGGAGCATCCAAGAACATTTATGCTGGTGAGAGCTGGGACTTCTGTGAGGAGGTAGGTCAGGTGTTGGCGGTTTCAGGGAGAAGCAACATGATCTTGAGCGTTTGCTTTTGAGCAGAGCTACAACATGCCATGTACAGGGCGCAAGGAGCTGAAGCTGCTAACTCCCTGCCCCAGCCCTGTTGCCAGCAGTAGGTGCTTTGCCAGTGCTTTCATGCTGTTGGGATTTGAAGCTGTGGTTATGTGGTATAAAGCCTTGAGCCACACTGCAGCTTCTCTGCCCAGAAGGAAAAAATCCTGTGAGATGATGGCCATGAACTCTCTGCCCTACCCTGGGATTAACCCAGCTTGCCAGTGCTGTGGAAAACCACAAGCACAGTAATATTTGTTGCAACATGTTTTCTCTAGCTCTGACTTCTCCAATGAGTTTTTCATGCCCAGTAATACTTTTCTCCCTCTGCTGTAGTATCCTCATGCTGCCAGGGGGATTTATGCTTCAGCCTGTTTCATTATAAGCAGTATTTTGTTTCCTGCACTCTATATCTACAGCCCAGTGGGGCAGTGTTGTCTCATGCTGTGGAAGCCGCTTGTTGCTGTGGTGCAGACCTGCCTTGTTCTCCTGTGGGCATGACCCCCTGCCTTTGCAGGTCAGCCGGCTTCTGTGTGAGCGCTGGAACATCTCCCAGATCCTCACCCCTGCAAACCCTGTGGACTGCGTGGGCCTGGATCACCGCAGCGCTGAGGTACTCAAATCCTCCATCTGCAACGTGGTGAACGAGAAGCCCAGTGAGTGGGATGCCCACCTCGACCCCGTGCTCTTCGATTTCCGCACCTCGGTGAACTCTGCCACGAAGTACACCCCTTTCTTCCTCATGTTCAACAGATACGTGTGCCTGTCGTCTGAGGTAACTCTGCAAGAGAGCACAGTTTTGCGTGAGGTTTGCCACTAACACTGCTATGGAGTAATAACCACGTGTCTATGCCTTGCAGGTGGATTTTGTCAAGGACTCAAAAGAGCAGAGCGTTAACTCTGCTAAGGCAGACGGCCTCCCACCATTCACAGCTGCAGTTCAAGAGCAGCAGAATGCAGTGAAGGAAATTGTAAGTCTTGCAGTGCCTTGAAGGGGTTTTGCAGCTAAGTTCCCCATCTGTCCACAGATGCCGTCCCACAGGAACCTCTTGCCTGCAGGCTTTCTCCCATTGCCAGACACAGCAGGCGGTGTGTTGTGGCAGTGGCAGCAAGAGCCCTGCTTAGGCAACGCCCAGGTGTGCTGCCCTGGCTGGGTCACTGATGCTGCTTGCAGGAGAAGCAGGGCGGGAGCTGTGGTTTAACAGGAGGTGTTGTGAGCTTCCAGTAGCTTCAGCCTAGATCCCATTCTGCCCTCTACTGATGGAGAACTCTGAGTACAGCCATTAAATAATGCTTTCTTGACACAAGGTCTCCTGGAAGTTTGGGGTTGGTGAGATGTGGCTGGAAGGTCCCTGTTTGGTCCCTTCCTTGCCCTGAGGTGCAGCCGGTGGTGCTGACCTTGGCACGACTTTTGCCAACAAAGTTGCAGCATGGTTGAGCTGATTTTTAAGCTACCTCTCTTTTAAGCCCAACCGAAGCTATCCGCTTTGCAGGTGATCGCCAACATGACCACAGCCTACAAGCGGGAGCGGAAGACCATGAAAAGGAAAAGTCGGGTCCTGCCCTCTCTTGCATTCAAAATGGAAGAAAATGTGTTTGGGAGCAACGGTGCCTCTTCCCTGAAGAAGCTGAAGAAGGGCCAGTTTGTGTCCTTCCAAATCGAAACAGTCCTGCCAAATGAGCAGAGTATGGCTGAAGTGAAGAAAACCAGCTAGCTTTTGGGGCTTTGCTGGGCGTCCCATGGGGCTGGGGACAGTAGTGTGAACTGTTCCCGAGGTTCTTGTCCTAGCTCTTTGTAGGTCCAGGCACAGATGCCTGCTCAGTCCAGGGGGGCAAGGAAGGGGAAGGTTCAGATGATGGGGTCTGTTCCATCTCATCCCAGTCCAGGCTGGGACCATCCCTACAACACAGTGAAGTGGCACCATCCTCATTTATGCTTGGGCAGCAAGGGACTCTGTCTTGGCAAGAGCTCCACCTTGAACATGGCTTGGAAACTGCCCCATTGGGGGTAATTGCATCAAGGCCTGGGGAGGGTTCTGGGTGCAGATGAGGAAAGAACCAGGAACAAGACTCAACCAAGTTGCAGTCCATTTCCTGTGGTTTAAACAGCCCTTCCCACTTTTCACTGTGACATGGGAAGGGCCGTGCCAGGTCTGGCTGCATCCCGGTGGACGTGGGGATGGCTCGATGTGAGCTTTTTAGTTGCAACCACTCATTCGCAAAAATAAAATCAACAATAGAACGTGAGAGTTTTATTTTCTGTTTATCCAGGCGGAGAAGAATGATTTCTTCCTTAGTAACATCGCTGTTCTGTACTCTCCAGAAATGGGGTGAAGTGTAGATCTGTGCTGGAGGGGTTGTTGAGGCTGAAGTACAGCACCGAGGAACCCTGATTACCCGGGCCAGTGTGGTGTCACACGTCACCCACCTGAGAGCGCAGGTCTGGTGTCACACATGCTGCCCACCTGGGTGCACAGATGCTGAGCAGGGAGGAGGTTGAGCACTGCTGTCCCTCTGGAGTTGGCATGTGCTTGTCCACACTTGAAGACAAAAGTATTTACAAGCTGGATTTCTTGAAAATAAGTCCTTCACTGCACTGCTTGCTTTAGGGGTTAATTTAAAACTCCATCAAGCTGCATTAGAGCAACTGTAGATTTCTCCTGTTTGCTCCAGTGCTGTAGAAATAAAATAAGCTCGCAGCCTTGGGCCTTCTGCAGCATTTTGCAACAGGAGGGGAGCCTGAGGGCTCGGGTGCACCGGGACCCAGTTCCCCCTCCACCCCTTCGCTCGTCCCCGTTCCCAGCGCACGGAGGCGCTGCCGGGACCGCTCCGCAGCGTGGGGGCGTGGCCAGCGTCACTGGGCGTGGTCACGGCGGAAAGCCCCGCCCCTCACCGACCTTCGCCCGCATCGGTCGCACCGGGCCGGAGCCGCCGCAGGTAGGAGCCGGGTCACGTCTCGCTGCGTGGGTGGAAGCGGGTACGTTCCGGGTGGGTTCTTCCTTCTGGCCTTAGGATTTGCTGCGTAATCCTCTGTGCAAGAGAGGAGAAAAGTGGTAGGGGTTGGGGGACGGGGGGGGAAGCATTGCGTGAGGAAGATCTGCCCCCGCGTGATGGCAAGGGCGGAGTCCCCGCTCGGAGCTGCTTTGTAATCTCCTCTTGGGATATTTATTGGGTGCCACCCTACTGCATGCTGACAGCGCTGCCCGTTCATGGCTTGCTCCAAATTAATATTCTGAAGGGTGATACGGCCGCTGTGGCTGTCATGCTTTTATCTGTTGGACTGTATTTAGATATTATGTATTGTTTTTCAAAGAGGAGAATCTGTTACGAAGCAGAACCGCTCTCCCTTATGTTCTGCTACCCCTTGACACTGGTTTTTATTGAGTGCTTGATTTCAGCTTCATCCCAGGAAATAAGGGAGGGACCCTCAGACCACAAATGTCTGAGCCCAGGAACTCCGCAGCCCCACAGTGCAGGGCATGAGGGCTGCGTGGATGTCCTGTGCCCGTGTCCCACTGTCACCCAGCCAGAATGAGGTTTCCCAGTGAGGCACAAGAATCCCAGAATGCTTGATGTCGGAAGGGACTTCTGGAGATCATCCAGCCCAACCTGCCTGCACAAGCAGGTTTTTGATTTGTGATAGATGGAGTCATCTTGGAAGGGGTGGGGTTTGTCTTCATTTGTGCTTTTGACTTTGTAAAAAGTCGAAGTGAGTGTATATAGAGGGGAAGAGGAGAGGATGAACAAACAGATAGCTGTGTTTGAGATCAAGACGGTGGCTGGCTATTGTGGCCTTCCCCAGTGGCACTTGCAACCCCATTAACTCCTCATGGCTAATAACAACCCTGTCCCTTCTTCTCGCCTTGTGCAGAGGCTGTGGCCATGTCCTCACTGCGCTAGGCCTGTCCCCCACCACCTTGAGGATGCGTGCCTGGAAGGCAGTGGCCAGCACACTGGCGCTGAGCGGGGCCGATGTGGTGGTCACCACGCTGCTCTATGCCCACGGCCGGCGTGGTCAGGACATTCTTCAGGACCTGAGGCACTTCAACATCTTCAACTCACTGCTGGACATCTGGGGGGGCTGTCTGTACCGCAGCTGTGTGCTGCTGGGGGCCACCATCGGGGTGGCCACAAACACAGCCTATGGCCCCCGGCGCCTCAGGGCCTCGCGGACCTTCATTGCTGTTGTCTGCCTCCTCATGGGCATCTACATGATGGTGAAGCTGCTGCTCTACTCTGAGGTGCGGAGGACCATCAGGGACCCCTGGTTCTGGGGGCTCTTTGCTTGGACCTACGTGGCGCTAGTGGCCACCTTTGGGCTGTGGCAGCTGCTGGCCTGTGTCACATCTTCCCGCGAGGCGCTGGGGCATGGCTCTGAGTCCCGCACTGAGGCGGAGGAGAGTTGTGATGCCCCACGGGACAAGCGAGAGGAGGCAGCGGGACCCACCATCCATAAGCTGTTGTCCTACACCAAGCCAGATGCCGTTTTCCTGGGTATTGCTTCCTTCTTCCTCCTCGTGGCCGCACTGGGTAAGTGAAGAGGCTGGAGGGAGCTGTGGGGGGCTCTGCTCTTCACTGGGAAGGGAGGAGCCATGCTGGGGGCTTGCTCACAGGCTGAGGGAATGGTTGAATGGGGCAAAAAAATGCAGTGGAGGATAAAATGCCATGGGAAATAAAACTTTTCCATGAGTTGCTAAGGTTTGTGCCTCTTGGTACATCTTGTGTGATGGGCAAATAACTCCGTGGTTGGGATGGAGGTTGACTGGGGGCCTTCATGGTTGGGAATACCAACCTGTGGTTGGATCCTGGACCCACCTGGTGGGTCTATAACTCTTTGTACTGTGCTTCTGCATCAGGAGAGACCTTCCTGCCCTACTACACAGGGTTGGCCATTGACGGCATCGTGGTGCAGAAGAGTATGGACCGCTTCTCCACGGCAGTGCTGGTCATGTCGCTGCTCGCCATAGGAAGGTAATCGCAGGGGTCAGAGCCCAGCAAGGAACTATGACTGCTCTGTGCTCTTACAGTGGTGGCGGTCATGAGATCTTCCATGTCCTTCCCCCAGTGGTGGGGGAGCAAGCACAGGGGATGGGCTCCCTGGTGATCACTGTCCCTGCCCGAAGTTGTCATTACAGGGATTAGGACCAGTGTCCCTGTTCTGGTAGCACCCAGGGGAGGCATTGGGCTGGTTTAATCATTACTACCCAGGGTGGAAAGTGATACCAACACAGCATTGCCCAAGCCCTTGATACAGGCGCTGGTGTGTTTGTGTTGCTGAGGAGTGGGTTTCGTGTCCACTGGTCTATAACGTTTCTTATCTGCAATTAGCTCATTTGCCGCAGGTGTCCGGGGCGGCGTTTTTACGCTCATATTTGCGAGACTGAACATCCGCCTTCGCAACTGCCTCTTCAGGTCGCTGATGTCTCAAGAGATGAGTTTCTTTGATGAGAATCGCACAGGTGGGTTCCTCTTTCCCCTGGGTTTACTCTATTCCAGCACATGGTATTTTTCCCCCTTGGTTTACCCTCTCTCCAGGGGCTTTTAGAGGTGGTATCTAAATACTCATGTAAAAAGTATACTCATGGAAAGCCCTCCCTTTTGGGTGCTTTCTTGCCACGGGGGTCAGAATTGCCCAGCACCTTGGGAATGCCACATTGCCACCAAACAGCCTGATATCCAGCAGCCCCAGCGCTGGCATTTTTGTCTCCAGTCATCTCATCCCCAAAGTACTTCCATCCTTCTTCCTGCACCTCCCTTCAGTTCCCACTGATCAGCTGCCCTCCATCTCTGCTCCAGGCACTGGAAACCTCAGATGTGTAAAGCTCACTGTGCGTGCTTGTCGCTTTTCCTCCTTGCCATCCAGTCCTGTCCCCGTCTGTGTCATTCTGGTGTGGTCCCAGTCAGCTGCAACTTTTCCCATACTTAATTTCTTCTTGGCAATATTTTTAGTTTTGAGGCTGTTGCCATATTTAGCAGTCGCTGCCTGTTGCCCTGTTAGCTAAGGACACTGGATATGTTATTGTAAGTGGAATATGGGTAACCCTCGATTAATAGCTATGCAATAGCATGGGACTTCAGCTCTGGGTGCACTGGAACACAGGCCAAGTACTTAGAAATTCAAGGTGGTGTTTGACTTCACTGCAGGAGTTTTGCCCTTAGTGGCTGCACTCACATCCTCCAGGTCACTTGGGTCTTCTCCAGGCTGTGGGCACAGCTAAACCTCCTCCACCCTCTCGGAAGCTGCCTGGCACTCTGTAGGGCGAGCTGTGCTAGGCATACTCCTGGTCTTGTGAGGACAGCAGGGAGAACTGCCAGCTGTCAGCTGGTGGAGGGCTCCTGGCTTCATTTAAAATGAACTGGAGGCTGTGTCCAGCTCAGCAAACACCCACTGGTGCACCCACATGGGGTGCCCTTCAGGTACAGTGCAGGACCAGTCCCCTGTGCTATCTCCCCTGCAGCCAACCTGAGTGACCCAAAGACTCCTGCTTTCAGACAGGTTTCATGTATTTTGCGCATGCAGCAATTTGAGCTCCTCTGCTTTGCTTCACATCCCCAACAGAAGCCATCTTCTTCCATGCTGCCCTGCAGACCCCGTCAAGGGACTGGGTTGGATGAGGAGCTCCATCTGCCAGGAAACTGCTGTACAGTCTGCGGGACGGGACACGGGACATGGACAGGTGACGATCTGCCTCAGTGACGTGTCCCCACTCTCCCCTTCCCCAACCCTTCGTTCTTTTAGGGGATGTCATCTCCCGCCTGACATCGGATACAACCATTGTGAGTGACCTGGTCTCCCAGAACATCAACATCTTCCTGCGCAACGTGGTAAAGGCCACAGGGGTGATCTTCTTCATGTTCAGCCTCTCATGGAAGCTCTCACTTGTCACCTTCATGGGCTTCCCCATCATCATGCTGGTGTCTGACATCTACGGGAAGTACTACAAGGTAGGCAGGAGCAAGTGGTGTAGGTGTGCCACAGTGCTGGCCTGTCCCCACTGTGGGGGTTACAGGTGGCTTTGGAGCTCATTGGGTTGATGCTCAAGTGCTTTGCTGCCTGCAGTTGGGGCACGAGGGCAGCATTACAGCTACATGGGCAGATGGCACAACCTTGGCTGTCACCTCCACAATTGGAAGGTGAAGTGTCTCAGGTCTGACACAGGAGATAGCTTGGCTGTGCGCTGTCCAGTGAATGCCTGCTTGTTCCCATGTGATCTGTCCTTTCCCTTTGGAGTAAATTGAGTTGGGGTTAAATCCAGCCCAGCGCTTCCTCCCTATGCCAAGGGCTGTCCTTTGTGGCTAATGCTGTGTCCTGTGGACTGTGCAAGCTCCACACCACATGGTCTCTGTGCTGGTTGTTGTTGATTTCAGTAAGCACAGCCCTGCTTTCCACTGTCCCAAGGTCAGGGCTGTATCCCATCAACCTTGGTGCCCATGGCCTTGGAAAGTGTCACTGTGCTCTCCCCAGAGCCCGTGGGAGAGCTGCCACGGGCAGCTGAGCGCATGTTGAGCACCCTTTGTCTCTGCTTCCTGCAGAAGCTCTCCAAGGATGTGCAGAACGCCCTGGCCAAGGCCAACAACACTGCCGAGGAGACCATCTCCGCCATGAAGACTGTCCGCAGCTTTGCCAACGAGGAGGCAGAGGCAAATGTGTACTGGCAGAAGCTGCAGCAGGTGTACAGACTCAACAAGCGGGAGGCCCTGGCTTACACCTACTATGTGTGGTCCAGTGGGGTAGGTGGCCTGCACCAGAGATAGGCAGGGGACATGGCTTCAGGTGACAAAACGTGCATGGAGTGATGTGTGTGCTGGTCTCAGGGAACTTTGTGGGATGAGCCCAGCCTTGATGTCTGCTGCCCTCTGTCAAAAATATATTCCATCCCCCCTTAGGGGAGAAGCGCATCGTGATCCTGAACAGTCTGTTTTCTCTTGTAAATAAGAATGGAATTGATAACTGCTGAAGGTCATGGAAAACCCCATGCTTTCAGGCTGCTGCATTGGATGCCTTTGCCAGCTCATCTCCGGCGGTTCCGGCTGGGAAAACAGCCACAGTATTGGTTGAGATTCTGCTCAGAATCAGAGATTTTCTACATGTGGGCGGTGGTGAAGGGAGGCTGCTGGTTTGTTGTTTGATTTAGGTTTTCTTTGCAAAATGTTTTTTTCTTTGCTGAGAACAGATGGTCTGGGGCTTCTCTTGTATCTGCTGCTAACTAAGGCTGTGCAAAACCCTCATGTGGGGCTGCCCTTAACCCTGTGCATTTAGGGATCCAAATAGCTGCTGTTGAGAGTTGTGTGGGTTATGTCTTCATACAGCTGCAGGAGGCTTATGTGTTCCCAAGGCTGAAAGCAAATTCAGAGCATTCTTAGCATTGTTCCTGAGCATCCAGGTGAAGCCAGCAGTGGGAACTGGGACAGAACGGATCCCACTGAGTCAGAAAAGGCAAAACCGCTCCTGTGGGGCTTGTGTAAAAAGAAGCTGACAGATATAGCACAGCCCTGGTGGAGTCTCTCTCAGAGGAAACAGGATCTTAAGGTCAGATCTTGGCAGAGAGAGAGAAGAGGAACTTTTTTCCTGTGTTTTCCCTCTGTGTGAACTCATAGCCAACAGCCCTTCCCACTGACTGCGATCCCAGCAAACTCCAGGCACTCATGTCACCCTGTGACAGGCAGCCTGCATGCCAAATGTTGCATGGAGCACGGAGCACTGCAGAGAGTGAAACATCAGGATCACATCAGGACTAGTCTGTTATCTTTGCTGTGTAGGTGGTGCCCCCATACACTGATTTCAAGCAAGAGTGGAGGATATCCTTCAGGGACTTGTATACACAAGGAAGATTTTGTGCATTAGCTCTTGGCTTGGCTCTGTGCTCCAAATTAAAATGTGTCATGTAATGCAGAGGTTATTTTAGCGGTGAGGTGACTGTGTGTGTTGGATAATTTGAGTGTGGGTTATGCTAGTCCAAGAGACATCCATGAGATGCTCTGTTATTTTTGATAAATCTGCCCTCCTTCACTGTAGCCATTCCAGACTTGTATTTTGTTGAATTCCTTCAGTCAGTCCAGGTAACCAAGTTGTTTTTCCCTTCTCATACCCAAGCCGTGTGCTGTCAGGGATGCTGGGTTTGGGGCTCGAAGAATAAATACCAGCTGCTGAATTGCAGTCTGCTGTGTGAGTAACTACAATTGCACTGGAGTGTTGTCTGTCCTTGCTGATTTGGGGCTGTTTGCTTGCTTTCAGCTCACCCTCCTGGTGGTCCAGGTCAGCATCCTGTACTATGGAGGGCACCTTGTGATCTCAGGGCAGATGACGAGTGGAAACCTGATATCCTTCATCATTTATGAGTTTGTCTTAGGAGATTGCATGGAGGTGAGTTTGTTTGATCCTTCCAAGTGACCCCATATCATGATGTTTGTCTTCGAGATGATCTCAACCCCCGCAGTCACAGGACTAGAGCCAGTGTTGCCTCCCCTACTATCTGCTGTGGCTTTGCCCATCTGCAGTCTGATTCTCCCCCCTGCTTCCCGCTCTATTTCCACTGTGGCCCCATGAATACAACCACTGCTAACACCTTGATACTTGAAAGCATCTGAAGCAGCTCATCGCTGATAAGACAATCAGTACTAAAGGGGTTGGGCTGCCCCTGCTGAAGGGGAGAGTCCTGGCTGCCTTCCAAGCATGTTTTCTGGTGTGAAGGATGCAGAGATTGCGTGGCTGCCTGTTCAATTTCAGAGTTCGTTAAGAGCTTAATTACATTACATTTTTCAACTCTCCCTGGAATAGGCTGCAAGCTGCTGCATTGGCAGCGCATTAGCAACTTGGGATCGTGGGTGGGATGGGAGCCCACTCAGGGCTGCTTTCCCGTTGCAAAGGCGTAAGCCTGGCCAACTGAAGCAGAAATTAGCAAGTCCAGATTTCTTCGCAGCCAGGCTTGGTTTCAGTGGCGCTTCATCCTTCGTGCAGCAGCACAGCAGAGCTGGAGGCAGCTCACCCAGCTCTCACCATCTGTGCTGGTAGCTGCAGGCTCTGGTGGTGTTTCCAGGCTGTAGTTTTGGTGCGTTTGAGGCACTTACAGTACAGGCTGTTCATCAGTTCTGAGTTTAACACTGAAACTAGCCAGCGAGATGGAGGTTATTCCAGCAAAGCTAGCGTTAGCTTATAGCAGTTGTAGTGGGAAGAAGAAGCAACAGTAGATCCACTGAGACCATATTCCTACAGGGAACAGCCATATCAGCTGCCTAGTGGTGGTCTGGAAAGGTCCAGTCTGAGGCTGCTTTGCATTTGTAACGTGTGTGCTAGGGAACAAGCCAGCTGCTCTGGGGTTGGTGCGGTGCATTGTCATAGGCGGATGCATTCAACCATTGAGCTGGGGAACTGCTGATCTTGAGCAAAGAGATATGGGTGGAAGATTTCAGTAGAAGTTTGGATTATGCATCTCTTGACACACTTCCCAATCCATCTATTTACTTCTTGCATTCCCCTGTGTTTATCCATGCAAAAACCCCTTTAGATGATGTTTCCTCTACCTTGGGTAGGGACAAGAGTTCTCTTTTTCTGCCTGAAAAGTTAACATCAGACAGTGCTTCAACTGTTCTCCTTATGAGTGGTTCCAATTGCTATTTCCATAATGGGAGGGTCTTACCATTGCCTTTTCCCTTCTAGTCTGTGGGCTCTGTCTACAGTGGCCTGATGCAGGGAGTGGGTGCTGCCGAGAAGGTGTTTGAGTTCATCGACCGCAAACCAACAATGGTCAACGATGGGTCACTGGCCCCAGACCATGTGGATGGAAAGGTGGAGTTCAGAAATGTGACGTTCTCTTACCGCACTCGTTCCGCAACACAGGTCCTCCAGGTGAGCCCCACTAGTGCAGAGCATTCCTCACCATGAGGCATTTTGTGATATTTCTCTATAATGACCATAACCAATCCTCAACCTGTGGGTAAGGTCATTTGCTCTTTTGGAGATGCATAAAGGCAGCCTCAGCAGCATGCTGGCAAGCAGATTATAGTGAACAGCAGGTGTTTAGGGCTGGCTTTCCTTACAGAAAATTAGATTTATTAATAAAACCCTTGTTGCCAGCTCAGACATTAAACACGTCAGCATGGTGCAGGGCTTTGTGCCAGGCTGTCTCAGGCTGCTTCCACGTGAGAGAGGCTGACGTCATGGGGCAGGGTGAGGCAGCAAAGAGGTCGGTTGCTTTGCAGTTTTTGGAGGTCCTGCTGCATGAGCAGGAAAATTCAGAGCAAATGTGGAGGCTTCATGCTTCCTCAGAGGGAGCTGAGAGGAGAAGAAAACAGTTAGTCTTTTGCAGGTGAGATGGCCAAAGCAGCACACCAGAATGGTTGGTTGGGGGGGATCTTCTTAGCCATCTTTTGGTCACCTCTCCTGTGCCATGCTCAAGCCGCTACTCCAGGACCCTGGTGAAGGCCAGCACCTGAGCGCATTCTCCCATCCATGTTGCAGAACGTGTCCTTCACCCTGCACCCTGGCAAAGTGACGGCACTGGTGGGCCCCTCAGGGAGCGGGAAGAGTTCCTGTGTCAACATCCTGGAGAACTTCTACCCTCTGCAAGATGGGCAGGTGCTGCTGGATGGGCATCCCATTAACATGTACGATCACAAGTACCTGCACTCAGTGGTACGAGCGACTGATAAGTGTATTCTAGCTATCACTTGCTGTGGTCAGAGGGGATGATGGCAGCGTTGTATATGGCTATGGGTTTGATCTGGAAACCTCTGGAGTGCCCAGAAAGCTGGAGGTGGTCCAGGAAACAAATTCAGATAATCTGGGGGGGGGGGGGGGGGAGGGGGAGGCAGAAGGGAAGAAGATGGTGATTGGTTTCAGGGGAAGGGGGAAAGTCTGCTGAAAACAGAATAAGAAATGTGCTTTGTTTTGTATTTTTTTGGCCAATCCAAAAGGAGTACAGTTTTGGTTGTTTGATTACTGATAGTCTTGGCTGGTTTTGGAAAAAGTGCTTTGCATTCCTGCAGAATATTCTACCTTAAGATCTTAGAATTACTCTCAGATCATGAGGAGTTAAGCTACTTGGAATCCTGGAAGCAGCAGAGGAGTGCTTTGTCCAGGCCCCTAGCTCTGTCTGTGTGTCAGCACAGATCAGCCTCCATCTCCTCTGCAAGTAACTGCCCACTTTGTTTGCCCCCAGAGTGAATGGCCTTGGGAGTCAGCAGGAAAACCTGAAAACAATTGATCAGAAGCAGGCTGGAAAGCCAAAGTCAGTGTGACTAATTGACATTCTCTGCCAGTGCTGAGTGAAAATTAAAAGACAAGCAAGTCTTTCAGCTTAGCAAGCCTAATGTCGTGCTAGAAGCATGGGGAGAAGTCAATTAAAATATGACCGTATATCCTACTGGTTCTCTTCGTGTCCAGTTCTAAGCAATAATTTGGAGGGTTCAATTTATTTCAATATAGACTGTTTAACAAAGCAAGCTGAATTCAAGAGTGAGCAGCAATGGCTGTACAGTAGAAAAGGGAGGCTGTTGCTAAGCAATTAAGGAATTGCAGCAGCTCTTAACCTCCTAATTTGCCTCAAGCAGAAAATTAGCAAGACTGGGCAACACTCCCTCCAGCCTGCACTGTCCCTGCAACTGATTTTCCAATACTGAGAAGTGCAAGGAGTTCTGGGTCTGGAGCAAAACCACAGCACAGACCTGGAGTGGGAAGCCCATCCCAGCTGCCAACATACCAACATCACATGCATTTCCTTTTCTGCACAGTAGCTTCCAGCAGACAACATGAAGTGGACTGGGACTGCCACTGGGCACCTAGCAGTGTTGCTGGAAGCTCACATTGAAGCATTTCTGTGCCTTGGTCCTTATCTAGTGGGAACAAATGCTGATAATCCAAGATGCCGGTCAGCCATTGTGTCTTTTGCTCCCAACCCGCTGCTCTTCCCTTCCTTTCTGCAGATCTCCCTGGTGAGCCAAGAGCCAGTGCTGTTTGCTCGCTCTATTGCCGATAATATTTCTTACGGCTTAGCTTCAGCCTCCTTTGAGTCGGTTGTTCAGGCTGCCCAGAAGGCTAACGCGCACGCCTTCATCACGGAGCTACAGGATGGCTACCACACAGGTACCAACATCCCTCTGTTTGCACTGAGGGAGCCATGGGAAGGTAGGGGCTGTAGCTTCTCGCTGTTGCTTCAGCTGTGCTGCCTCCAGAGCCTATCTTACAGCAATACAGCCATGTGAGTCAGTACAAGAGAGAAGCTGGGGCTTGGATGATCTCTCAGGCTCAGTGACTTCTTGTTCTGGGTCCTTCCATGAGCATCAGTCCCTCACACACTGGGACAGCAGTGGAGAACTTCCTGCTGGAGGGAAGGACTGCAGCCTTGAAGGTGTTTAGTACATTTAAACTGCTTTGTTAAGTGAATAAACAGAATAGCATTTGCCTTGTCTTTGCTTCAGAGCATGACACTGTCCTGGTGTTGCTGGCTGGGTGCTGAACTTGGTGGCAACTGTTGATTTTTTTTTTATCTTGACTGCTCCTTCTCTCTCTTGATCCAACAGAGGCAGGCGAAAAAGGAGCTCAGCTATCAGGTGGTCAGAAGCAGAGAGTGGCTATCGCCAGGGCCTTGATCCGAACCCCTCCCATCCTAATCCTGGACGAAGCCACAAGTGCACTGGATGCAGAGAGCGAACATGCGGTGAGCGGGTGACTTGGATATCTGGGCTGAAGAAGCAGTCTGGGGTTGGAGGAAAGGTTACAGCTTCAATTTCCAGCCCATAGACAAACTTGCAGTAGGGAGGAGTACCCAAGCTAAAATCTGAACTGAGGCACCAAACAAACCACTCTTGTAAGGTGAGCCATGGTTTATCTGGCTGGGATGTGATAACCAAACAGTTCTACCAGTAGTCTCCTTTAGTCTGGCTGGTTCATCAGCACAAGGAAAAGCTGGTTCAAAATGCTGGCATGAAGACAGGCCTCCCAGTGCTAGAGGATGAGTGCTGCACAAGTGTCAGGGCAGTTTGTCGGCTTGCAGGATGGGGTGAGGCTCTTCAGCAGGGCCAGCAGTGCATGGCCTCCAGATTTGCACTCTATCTCTAACAAGAGCTCAGCATACAAGATCAGGCCTGTCACTTCACCACTCTGTTACCAGCGGTGGAGGTGTGCGTTCCCCATGTGAAGGCTGGTTGCACTGAGAGAGAATTTGGGGCTGCACAGTGAGAGACAGTGTTGTAGTAGGCGTCTTGCGGGGCTACGGGCCATAGGGCTGCAGGGGGCCTTGCCCTTGTATCCCCTGCATAACCAGAGGAGAGCAAACCTCCTGTCCAGAGATTTCTTAACACAGATCCACCAAGCTGCTCTCCTCCCCTCCCAGCACGATGCCAGTGATGCTCATGCACTAACATCTTTTCTTCCCACAACAGATTCAGCAGGCGATTTATGGTGACTTGCAGAACCACACAGTGCTTGTCATAGCTCACAGGCTGAGCACTGTCGAGAAGGCACACAACATCATTGTGCTGGACAAGGGCCGCGTGGTGCAGCAGGGCTCACACAAGGAGCTCATGGAAGAAGGAGGTCTTTATTCCAAGCTGGTGCAGAGACAGATCCTGGGGCTCGAGGCGGGTAGCACAGACAGCCACCAACCCACAGCCCGGGGGGATTCAGCGAAGGCGCCCGGCGGGCTGGAGGGAGAGTTCAGGATAGACCATTCCCTCCCAGCTGCGGCACAGGACGACTGTAACAACGCAGCTCATAAGTGAGAGCAGCGAGGGCTGGAGCTCAAGACGCGTGCTGGGATGCAGCGGCAGGAGGTGGCTTGCCCACGGGCCGGCACACCACACAGCGTGCCCGTTTGCTCATCCTGCGTGCGCCACACACCTTTGCACACACACAGCCACACACTATAGAGCTTCCTGCATTACTGCCCAGTGGGCAGATGCCTGCTGGTTAAACAGGGAAACAGATCTGGGAGTTGGGTCTTTAGCAATTCCCAACATTTCTACTGGGTTTCTTTTCTTATTACCAGTAATTCCTCACAACTGGGACTTTTCTTCCATTGATATGCATGTGCAACTGATATTAACTGTAATGGATGTAAAATGCATGCATGGAGGGGAAATTCCCCTCCAGGAATTTCAGGGGGTGGCTCTTATAGCCAGAAAAGCAGTGACTGGTGGAGAAGGTCCTGTTCCTGCTGTCTATCTGCGGAGCCAGTCTGAAGTCTGCAGGGAACTCCCTTTGGCTTCAGTGAAAACTGGATCACTCTCGTGGGGCTGAATGCCAGGAGAGTTTTGCACTGAGTGCCTGCAGGCTCAGGTTCACAACCATGGCTGCTGAGCTTGTATCATGTAGTAACCATTCTTTCTGGAATGAGCCAGGGGACCAGGAGGCAGGTGTTGCATTTAGATTTGCTCGTGGTGCTTGGTGGGTATTTGGTTTTGTTTTGAAGGATGAAGAGTTTTACCCTAATTGGCTTAGGGTGGTGGTTGTTTTTTGTTTTGTTTTGTTTTTTTCTTTTCTTTTCTTATACTTCCTTGTGCACTACACAATGTCTGTCTGGCTCCAGCATCCTCTCAAATTCAGTCTGTTATTTCAGTATTTTTTTATATCTCACAACCCTGGTGCTGGTTTGAAAAACACTACTAAAGACAGGCATAAAATACTAAAAGATAGCACTTTATAAACCCCACTGAAGCTTTGTTCAGCTTCAGGCAATGCTAGTGACTTCATTGCATGGGAAACGCATACAGTCAGTTTCCTCGAAGTCAAACTTCCTCTGCCTGAAGTTGAAATTGTGTTTCTTTGAATACTATTTATTAACTTTTAGTAAGAGTGAAAGAAAGAAAGCTGTTGCTCCTAGCCCTTCTGCATAATGGCTCTGGCTTTGTAGTTTTATCCTGCCATAGATTAAAGGTGAAGCTTATGCAGGCAGGCAGGTGCTATTGAAAAATAGCATTGGATTTTATATGGGAATGATTGACTCAGAATGTGCATAGTTAAGAAATGATCTTAAGCACTTTAGCTCTCATGTTTTCCAATATTTGAATGCTGCTGTGTTTTCCTTTTTGGCAGTTTTGTTGTTGGTAATGTTTTGTTTTTGCTCAGTAATGTTTTACAAACTCTTCAGTGTCCTTGAGGAGGGATGCTCAAAAGAAAAAATAAAATACTACCTCTGCCACTAAATACTGAGCCAACCCAGTGGGGGCTGTGTTTTTGCATTCAGAATATGTGGGACTTCAAGGTAACGTTAATCTGGGGGTGATGGACAGAAACCCTCGTGGGGAATAAAAAGAACTACCTACAGAGAATTGGGTGTGTAACAGCCGTGAACCACAGCACTAAGAATAACCTGTTCAAGAACTTGTTTTCATCCCAGATCCCATCTGATAGTCAGTCTCACACAAAAGTACAGGCAGTATAACCCATTGTCAAAGCACAGTGCTCTGTAAGCTGAAGTCTTTTTAGCTGCTTGCTTTTGTGATATGATAAAAAGCTGTGCCTCGGGAGGAGAGCTCTCGTTGGCTTATCTCACTCAATTTAGGAGGGAATCACAATCCGAAGCCTCATTTAAGTCATTCATCATTCATCACTTCCCTAAATGGCCAGTATATTTCTGCCTGATGAAAATCTTCATTGTGGGTATGAAGAGTTTGGAGATTCCACCCAGCACCAGAGGGCAAGCAATTAAATCTGCATTCTTATCAGTAACTGTGAGCAGAATTCGGCCAGTGGTTTATAGAAGTGAAATTGATTGCTGCTTAATTGAAAAACTGGGGGAAAAAAATAGGTAACCTGGGAATTAGGGAAGCCAGTACCCTGGGAAGTGCTGTTAGGACAATGCTCATTACTATGTAAGATGGCAGAAAAGGGGAGATCCTGTCATGTGTGCCTCACCAGGCAGTGCTGCAAGAAGGGGAGTTGAAGGATATACAGGGATTAGTTTCACTGCAAAGGCTACAGGAAATTTTGAGAAAGGATCCCTGCTTCCAAAGCCCGGTGTGCCAATAATCCCAGCATTGTACTCCAGAATCCCAAAAGCTTCAACTGAAATGACACAGAAAGAGCAGCTTGTCTCTGCTAGTGGCTCCAGGCCAAGCTGATAACAGGAACTGATTTTGTGCATTGCTGCGGGTGCTGAATTCTGTCTTTTGCATCCAGATAACTCAAGGCTGCTTTTCCCTTGAGCTCTACAAGTTATTCTATTGTGCTGTTGGCATGTGACAAGTGGATCTGTGTGCATGCCAAAGCTATGAGGGTTTTCCATCCAGCAGTACTAATCTAATGCAGGCATTTCTGCTGGCCTGGTATCCAAACCAGTATAAATCCTGTGACTATACTGAAACTCCTGCTTTTCAAAATCATTCCAGATTTCTATTTATGAGGGTCTCTCCTACCTCACAGAACTGCCACCACCTCAGAGTATGTCTGTGACGTGATAACTGGGGTTAGAGGTGCCTGTTGGCCAGACTAAACCCAGCAGTGAGGACATGCTTACCTTGGTGCAGCAGTGGCAGTTCCTTTAGTGCTGGGACCTGACTGCTGCATGTCCTTTGGCCACACTGTCAGTGGGCAGTCTGTACAGTCTGGAAACAAGGCCACTGTTCCCTCTGAAAGCCTGCAGTGTGGTATTCTGTGGCTCTGGGTTTGCCCAGAGCTGATGTTTACATGGGACCACGAAAAAGACTGTTCAGGCACTTATTGGTGACAGTGATGCAGATAAGTTTCTTCTCAAAGGAAACTCAGATGGGTTTATCTGAAACCTTAACTTGTGGAGCGCACCTTGAAGACTGTCATGGCAGAGCTGGAAACAATGAGTCACCTGAACGCATACGTGATTATAAAGGTTGACTGCGTACTCCATAGTAGGTTGTTTTCCTCACTGTTAATAAGCTCAAACCATTCTCTGTAATAGGTCTAACCACACATTTATTTAAGTATTGGAGAACCCTATCCAAGATAAAGTTCAATAACAGATCCTGTAATACATATAGCCAGAGCTTTATTTGATTTAAACATTGGAGGACCTTATCCAAGACAAAGTTCAACAGTAGATCTATAGTCTTAGCCATTCCCCAAAGACACACATTAACCTTTGTATCTTTGCACAGACAAGGTGTGTGGCTGAGTGACCCCGTAAACTGAAACACAGCGTGATGGAAAAAACATAGCCGTGTTTATTCCAGCAACTTGTCTCCCAGTGCACCAAACTCTGCCTCAGTATGCAGCCGTGTGCATTTCAGTGGCTGGGCTTTCTAGGTCTTCAACAGGTCTGGAAATACCACAAGCAAATAGACAGAGTGCTTCCAGTTCAGGTTCAGAGCTGCATCTTAGTCTGCCCTGCCTGCTCTAGCTTCACTGTGAGCCTAAGGAATGCAGATGCAGGTATAAAACCCGTTTCTCTTTTCATGCCTGTGGCTTCCTGAATGGAAAAAGCACTGACAGTTAATTCTTGCTCTTTCCAACAGAACTACTCTTTCTCCTCCAGAATGCTGAATATGCAGGTCTTTTTCATATGTGAAGGAATCTAAATCATAAAATCTAGACAGAAGCGCAGACTTCAAACTAAAAGGAAATTAAGTTGCAAATAAGCCTGAGAACTTACCTAACTATTGAGCAACCAGACTAATAAGGGTTAATAAACTCCAAAGATTAGACTTGCAAATTCAGTCTCTACATAACCAACCAGTTTTTCCAGGAAAAGGAAAGAAGTTGTTGTGAAGGTGACTTGCAAAATATGTCTAAATATAATAAATATGCATACGCATAGTGCTACTGACTGTAAAAGAATATAAGATGACAGAATGAAATCCAGGATCAAGTTTAAAAAAAAAATAAAATAAATCTAACATTTAGGTTAAACTGGGCTGGATGCCAGTTCTCCCCATGACTGAAGCCTGACTCTTTATTAATCACGACATGTCTTCCACTGTAGTGTTCTGAATGTTTTTTGTTCTACTTCTCCTCTAATAAGAAACCACAGCTTCTGTACTTTGCCTGCCTTCATTTTTCATGTTCGTGAATACTGTAACTTTTTGAAAGGATTTTAGCAAAAGTAAAGAGGATTCAGGGCTTGGATAAATCTGATAAATCTCAGATTGTAGTACTCTGATATTTGATGATCCCTGTAGCCAAAAATCCTACTTTTATCTTCTTCACATTCTGTCCAAGTGATGTGCTGCCACAAAACCTTTCATGAAGGCTGCTGAGTCCAACCTGCCCAAGTAGAATACATATTCCAAAGCAGCTGACCCTTATTTTGTCTCTCAACTTCAGTTGCTTTTCTGGCCAAACTCGCAGGTGCTGATCGAAGTACTAACAAGCACCAGATGTTTAATACTGACACTCCTCTCCGACGTCTCCAGAACCCAAACTTACCTGCATAGACAGATGTGGTATTTTCAAGGTATGTTGTACTTCAGCACACATAAATTATGTTTTCCTTGTGCTACATTTTGTGAGGACTTCATTGTTCTACCTGATGAGGCTTTTAACTAATTTAGTACTTATTACCACTGACAGATTCAAATAACCCACTCCATGATAACTAGAGCAGTAAAACATAGAAACAGCAACAGAGAAGATCCCCTTAGAAGATCACTGCAATACTGAACCATATTTCCTGACGGCATATTGACAATACAATGATAATAATACTGTATTCCCAGAGATACTCACCCTTAGTGAGTATCCCTTCCCCAGAGATACTCACCCTTACTACCTCTAGAAGCATTATTTGGTGTGAGCTCCCCCTCTCCACCCTCAGTGTGGGACTGAAGAGTTATTAATTTTCATTTTAAGCAAAAGGCCTATGGTTAAGAGAAGCTGAGAACATTCAGAATCACACAGAAAGGCAGTGGTAAGACTAGATTTACAACATGAAGCTGAGTCAGACTCTTCTAAACCACACTCCCCCCATACCAATTATCTAGCTCTGCTATGCTAAAATTATCCTTGAGAAGAAGGGCTTTCTTTTAAACTCTCAACTAATTTCTGTTTATATATATGTGTGTGTGTATGTGTATTTGCATGCATGCACAGATTTACAGAGTGGGGTAACAGCAGCGTGTAACTGTGTTTTTGACAGGCATGTGCAAACACACTATATGACATCACGTTGGCATCGCTGCTATCTCCTGGTTTAAGTAACAAGGTCAGGCTGTGAAAACCCATGTCACTGCCAAGGGGTACAGCTTCTTACTCATCTCTGCCCTGAGCAAAGCACCCACATGAGGAACAGCACAGCACATACCACAGCACCACGTGGGCATGCTGACGTGGAAGAGCGGACACAAGCTCATATTGCTAATTGTGTTCTCTGCCAAATGTACAGGCCTTTCCTACCTGCCTCTGGGCGCGCTCTGCTTGCAACGCATTTGTACGAATCATGACGAATTGCTGGTCCTTGGACCTGTGGGACAACAGACAGCTGAGTTTAGTTGCAGGACAACCCCCAACTATACAGCTGTTATGTCTTCATTCAGGTCTACCAGGAAGTACTGGGTCTAAATGAGACTCATGTCATTATAACTAGATAGGATTACATCGGAGATTGATTCAGTTCATGGTATGATTTTTCAGTTAGATTAAAAATGCTAAACACCAAGGATAATGCCACACAACCATTTCCTATCCAGCTCCTTTGGCTCATTCTGGTTCTCTCTGCAGTCACACACATGGAAGCCAGCACACCCACACCCACAATCAGCCACAGAACCAGTGCAGGAGGTGGTGCGTGCCCAGAGATGCATACAATCTCAGCTATGCTAACACAATTAATTATTTCCAGACATAATTGTATGCATCAGCCATGCTATCATCAGTGGTAATTGGAGAGCTGCTGCTCCCAAGTGTTACCACAGAGCACACAGCAAAAGTGGTGATGATATGCATTTTTGCAGGTGTAGATTCACAGAATCATTTGAGTTGGAAGGGACCTTTCAAGGTCATGTAGTCCCACTGCCTGCAGTGCACAGGGACACCCACAGCTCCGTCAGTGCTCACAGCCCCGTCCTCTGACTGTGGCTGTCTGCAGAGATGGGGCACCACCACCTCTCTGGGCACCCTGTGCAGTGCTTCACAGCCCTGTGTGAAAACTTCTTCCTTGTATCCAATCTAAGCCTCCTGCCTTTAAGTTTGAACCCATTTCCCCCTTATCCTTTCACAACAGACACTGCTAAAGAGTCCATCCTTTCTTTCTCACAGCCCTATCAGATGCTGACAGGCTGCTCTCAGCTCTCCCCAGAGCCCTCTCCTCCATGCTGAGCAGCCCCAGCTCTGTCAACCTGTGAAAATACTTATTTTAAAATAAAATACATCTCTGTTAGATCACTTCTTGACCTTCATGCTTGAAGAAAGTGCTTAAGGAGGACAAAGGACCAGCACCAAAGCTGGGCAAGATACCATTTTTAGCTATTTTTAACCTAAATGGGTATTCAGCCTCAAACAATAACACAGTCCCTCTTTTGTGCTTCACTGTGACCACGTCCCAGCCTGGGGAGGAAATGTGAGTTCAACAGTTACACCGATTTCCCTCCCTCACTTACAGCTGCCACACAGGCGCCCACCGACTGCCGGTGCGTCTCTGTGGCACCGCGTGGAGGCACCGCACGACACCGGGCCCAGGTGTCCCTTCCAGGGCCTCGAAGAGCTAGCCGGACAACGCACGCTGCCAGGGCCGCTGAGGGGCCCGTCTGTGTGGGCACACCGCCCCGCTTCCCGCCCTTTGAGCACCGCCCCCCCGCGGCGGCGCGGCCCTCCCCTCCCGCTGCCGCTCCGCCCCCCCAGTAGGGGGCGCCCAGGGCGGTGCCCGGCAGGACCGGGGCGGCAGGGTAGAGGCACTTCCGGTCGGCGGGAGCGGGGCCGCGCCGCCATGGCGCTGGACGCGGGGCGGCTGGAGGGGCTGAGCCTGCAGGAGCTCAGCGCGCTGCTGGACGATGAGGAGCGGCTGCAGGGCATGGCCCTTGAGATGGAAGAGGTGAGCGGAGCGCTGCGCGGTCATAGCGCCGGGATGCGGTCTCCCTTCTGTCTGTCCCGGGGCTCGGACGCCGGTTCCCCCCTTCTCCCCTCCGTCCTCCCGGCCTTTGTGTGGCGGCCGTGAGAGCGGCGGGCCGGCGGGGGGGGGCTGACAGCGCCCGCCTGCTGCTGAGGAGCCGCCGCCGGAGTGAAGGTGGCACCGGATTTTTCCCTGTTTTTTCCCTGCTGTTTTTTTTTTTTCTTTATTTCCCTGTTGGGTCTCCCCCCCCCCCCCCCCCCCCCCTTCTTTTATTTCCTCCCTTATTTTTTTCCTGTTTATCCCCATTTCCTCTGTTTGATGTAGCCCTTTTTTTCACGCCTGGGACAGCGGGGAGGGTTCTGTCAGGGTGTCCTGGCTGTGGGCTCAGTCCCAGCCCTCGGACCGTGAGAAGAACGGCTCTGTGCGGGGCTGCCCGGCCTGCTGCTGCTCCTCTGCTCTTGGAATGTCTTTGTCAGTGTGTCAGGCTCCGAGCCATGCGTCTGGGGCTGCGCTTGTTCACGTTAAATAGAAGCCTGTGTGCTTCGTGCTGCTGCCCTCCTCCTTTATGGGGTTTTCTGTGTGCCAGTGAACGCTGTATTACGGTGCTGATAGAGTCTCTCCCAGCAAACACTCCTAAAAGATCGACCAACAGCAAATAGGAAGAAGCATACGTGAAGGTTTTGAAAGAAATGCTCTCTGCTTCTCTGGCTCTTGTGTTAATCCTTTTTGTTTTAACGTAAAGAAGTCCCGGGGAGAAATTCTTGTCACTGTAACCCTTTTGGTGCTTCCAAGGAAATCGTTCTGGGTGACCTCCAACCAAACTGCTGGGGAGTCACAGATGGGGCAGCCCTGCAGGGCTGGGCTGGGGCAGGAAGGTGGCCCAGGGATGTTCCTGCTGTGCTGTCGGTCTTCTGTCCTTTGTATAGATAGATCTGTGCGTTGGGGCTGAGTGTAATGGCTTCTCAGAATACAAGCTTATGTGAAAACTTAAGAAACTGTTGAAGAAACTGATACTGCTGTAAGAGAGTAAAGCATGGGAAGACCTTAGAGACACTGGTGGATTACTGGGAGGCAGGAGAACCTCTCTGTGTAAAGACAAAATATTTAAGGAAAGTCAACAGGTTGCAATGGGCTTAGCTCAGTGCAGATGTGAACGGGTGCAGTATCGCTGATTTCATGCAACCTCTGTCCAGGTTTATTGGTAAATGGCCTCATTCAACGAGCTGCTTGTTTTTTGTCAGTATGTGCTTCTGACTAGTTCAGAAGCAGCAACAGACCTCATGACCTCAGTGCAAAGATTCTCTCTTACTGCAGAATTAGAGCGTATTCACAATGTGACCCTCCAGCTTTCCTCTTTAGTTGGCAGCAGAAGGCTTTTAAATTGTAGAGTAAAGTTCTCTGGGCCCGAGGGAATATTTTGTGGTGTTTGGAAAGTGTGGCTAGGTTTGAAGGTATTTGAGCTGTGTGGAAATACAGCGACACTGCTGTCTGCTGTAATCCTCTTTTATTGTACACAGAGGCTTTCAGTAGAGCCTGTCCAACTCAAAAGTGTTTGTCCATCTTGGAAGCAGCCATTCTTGAGTGCTTCATCCTCATTCTGTTTTTGCCTTCGCTGAAGTTTTTGCTCCTTGGCTTTGTGCTCCTGGGTTCCGATTTTGCACTGTGAAGTATGCAGCAGGAAGAGGGAGAGGGAAATCCTGAGCATTAAGGAGGAACTGTGGTGACTTCACCACTGCTTGTGTAGAAATCTGGTTTTCGGTCCGTATGTACCTTTGCCATAGGGTTGTTCCAAAGTCCTTAAATTAATAATTTAACTGGGGCACACGAACTAAATTGTGATCTCTGAGTCACTCCTTTGAGATCACTTGTATTTTCGGTGGTAAAATTGGCTAAAGCTGATTATTTTGTAATGGAAGAAACCTTTGTACTCCTTGTTGCAAGGGAAACCCAGCTCAAAAAAAAAAACAAAAACAATGTTTTGTTCACAAAAAGAAGGATTTGGAAAATCACTTGGCTTTCTTGCTAATAGCTAAAAATAGGCTCCTTCCCAGCCCTAAAGGGAGCGTGCAGCACTTGAGCAGTATTTGTATGTGTCATCATGGGGGTGTATGCACATATCTATCTGTCTATCTATATATATAAAATCTCTGTGTGGTTGTGCACACATATATATTTCATTGGGGTAATATGCCTGTACAGTGTCCTGTGCACCATAGCCCCAGGTATGTGAAAACAGGGCATCAAAGAGCTAAGCTGATTTTTCTGTCTGTAAGGTTGTTTTTGAAGCCTCTGGGCTTTTAGCTCCTGAACAAGGAACATCTTGTCTATTGGAAAGAGGAAGGAAGCCAATTGTCTGGTACTCCCAGGCTTTTAAAACGGAGGAGTTTTTGTGATAATCCTTTGAGGTTAATCTCTGTTGTACATCGACAGGACTCATCTTCACAAAATAAAAGCACATTGTTCATAAAAGTCCGTCTCAGCAAATTTGTGATGTGATACTGGTGGTACTTCGATGAATTTCTGTGGTGAGAATTGGTTTTCTCTTGACCTGTGCTGGAACATTGCTTTAGGAACAGTACAGCATTGTGTTACTGTACGCTCGAGTTCTGCTGCCAGAAGTTGTTTGCTTTTCAAGACCTTAATTATATGAAATAGAGTCATCAAAAATGTAGTGCCTTCCTCTTGCTCCAGCATTTCGGAGTACACTGGCAAGCACGGGAGGGGTTTTCAATGTTACCCTATTCTCAAAAACTCTTTAAAGAAGCAGGGGGGCAGTGCAGAAAGTCCAAGTTCAAACTATGTGAATGCATGCCCAGATTGCTCGGATTCCTCATCCTGTCCTAAAACCACATTGTGTAAGTGGTTGTGTTCTTGTTTGCCAAACGTGGAATTTAGCTGCAGAGTTAGGGGTTAGATGTGGTGACAATGACCGAGTTCTGTGTTCCAGTGAGGCATTTGATGATAACCTGCCTGTGTGTGATGGCACCGACTGTGGCTCTGCGCAGCGCTTTCCTCTGGAGCAAACAGTGAGGACTTGAAACTCACCTCTTAACCTTTATTTCCTCATTTTTAAACCTAGTACTTACATAATTGGGAGACCTAAATTTAGCAAACCTAATTACTTTGGATTATGTATTAATATTAATTACAAAGCTGATGCCGTTAGAGGCTGTATTATCATTCACCAGCACTTGATGAAAAGCGCTCATACATCTTCTGTACCAGAAGTCTTTATTCTCCTCCTCTGCACCTGTTAGCTCCTATTTCAGGGGTTAATTTGTCACTCCAAATGTGCACAGTTGTACTTTTGCAGTGTCCCTAAGAATGAGTGGAAGAATGTGGCAATGCTGAAGGCTGGAAAAAGACCAGAGAAACCTAAAACGAAAGCGTGGATGCGTGCTATCTATAAAGCAATCAAAATGGAACAGTTTGTTTGTTTGTGTGGGCTTTTTTTGTTGTTTTATTTGTAGCTCCTGAAGAGACTTCTTTTTGAAAGCATCAGTAGGTGACTTGGGCACTTTTTAAGCATCTGAAGATTAGAAGGGCTGCACAAGCCCGGAATTTGGCTTTATTAACCTTACTGTGCATGCAGTTTGGTCTCAGAGTGCTCCACTCGATCTCTCTGCTCTGTTTGCCCCATTCAGGATTCATGGGGAGACCTCAACAGTAAAAAGAAGAAAAAAAAGAAAAAAAAAAAGCAGTACCATCATCCCGTCTCATTATGTCTCATGATTCTGACTGGTATTTTTCATCTGTTTGAAGATTAAGGTTTCCTGCTTGCTGAAGTGCTCATGACCTCAAAGTCTTGTTAGCAACTCCGCTGGTTACGTGCTCTTTGCTCGCTGCTTCCGTTGGGCAGGTGAACGTCTGATGCAGTGCAGCAAATCCCTTCTGTATCAGTTTTTTGTTGCACAACAGGTCTGACAGCAAAATAACTTGTGTTGGATTTATTCCTTGTCTCTTCGGTTACAGCTGCTGTCCTGCGCTCGTGAAAGCCATGAAGCGATGCGAAGGGCATATGTTGTGCTCCACTGGTGATCTTAATGGGCTGATCATGCTGCACTGCTCCTTTGACACTCATGTTATTTTGTAACTGTGTGTTTGTTGGTTTTTTAATCGGTCCACTCTTGGGAAGTTTTTCTTTAGGGCTTTTTAGTCTAAGTGTTTGCTTTTCAGATTCCTTGAATTTACACCTAACTGTAGCGGAACATTTGCAGGAAAGATTATTAAGCTGAATTTGTATCCATGCCAGATATGATTCTGTTTTTTTTAAAAATTGTGATTGTATTCAAGTTGGTTTGTATTTGGGATTGTTATTTGTTCTATTTGTTATGAACAGAGTCTTGTCCCTCCACAAACTTGAAACTTCTTCCTGTGAGATGAAGCATTCAAACATCCCATACGAATGAATGAGTCTTCACCTTTGCTTTGGAAATAAGTTGTTCTTTGGTTTGCCTTCTGATTGAAGGCTTGCTGCTTCTCAGTTTTGAGCAAGATTCTGTACAAATGTCTCATCTGCTCAGCAGCCCATCGTTTTAGAAATGTGACACAGAGTCTAATGCTGGAAGTGAGGGCACCTGATCATGACGTGTGAATCCTGTTTTTGATCAACTTCTGCAGAAAAGTGTGCCCTTCTTAGCAGCTTGTGGAAAGCATTGAGTCACTAAGTCTTGTGTAATTTCAAGAAAACTAAGAATATGTCAACTTTTCTTCTGTTTTAAATAAACCTATATTAGGCTTTCACCTAAACATGCATTAGACCACAAGGGTTAGATGTCAGTAGGTAAGGATAGCAGAGGGAATCACTCAGCGTTACACCTAGGTGCCTCACCTTTGCTTGTTTGCCATCAAGCCAGGTAAATATGTCTTTACAAGTGCTGTCGTAGTACTCATTGTTCCTTATATTTACAAGATATATCCTATTATGAGGATATTTATTCATCTTTACAGACTCATCATGCTGTAGAAGTCCTTCAGAAAGTCCTTGTAGAAAGTTGGGTGTTCGTTTCCTCATTCACAGCCTGACTGAGGGACGTCAGTTAGGGTGCCTGAGAGTTACTGGAGCTTCATCTCGCTTCTGTTATTCTGCCTTTCTTCTCTTCTTTACAACATGTGATTTGAGCAATTTCCTTTCCCTGGGAGTCGTACTTGAAATGTTTATAGATTTGTGTATCTTTCATTCCACCCTTTTTTCCTCTAGCAAAGAGGTACCTAACGTTGTCTTCATCCCAAAGAAAGATCAAAGTCCACCCATAAAACTGGTCTTCCCAGGCTGACTGCACAGCCGCTTTGAAATGAGAACATCAGCTTTACCAGCAGAGAAAATGCAATCACCAGATCACATCTGAGTTGCTTGAAGGAAGTTTGCTCATTAAAGTGCTGAAAGAGGAGCGGTGTCAGAAAGCGTTAATCTTTTAGTGCAGTCTTTGGCAGTTCAGAAGGCGCCTCCTTAACAAAACCTGTGGTGGAGGCAGGTAGTTTGGTAAGAAGCTGAGTGCCAGTCATTAAGCTGTGAAATAGTGTGCTTTTTGGTTCCATTCATAGTAGTTAGGAAAATATTGTAAAACAGGGACTTCAGCTTTTGAAAAGCAAGTCTAGCAGAGTTGGATCATGTGGGAACAAACAAATGAAAGCAACCGGTTTAATTTATATTATTTTGCATTGGATTCAAAAGTGAGAAGAGAAAGTTCTCTTTTTATTCTTGGAGTCTTCAACTTGAACACTTGGAAAGTGTTTGCAGAGGATTGGAAGCTGTTGAGGCTTGATGCGGGAATCCTGAGAAGACAAAACAGCATTACAAAGCCAGTTTCTCCCATTTGTACCACTTGGGAACAGAATTCTGTTTTGATTGATGCAGTCTTTAGGACTCAGCATTATCCTTTGGGATTGTTTTTTTTTTTTAAAGTTGTTTAGCAAGAACAAGGGGAAAGAAAGTGCAGCTTTGGTATTTCAGGAGCAGTATTTGGGGCCAAAGGTGTATCTAAGCCAAATTTGAAGTTAGCAGATTAAAGTGGCGTATGAATGTTCCTGAAGGAAGTGCTTTTGAAGATACTGTTGTACACTTGGGAAATATTTTCACCTGCCGCACCTACCCGTGTCCCCAAAGTGCCAAGAACACCTGAATTCTGATCCTCTCACTTTCAGGGGCTGTCAATAGCTCGTTCAGGTTTCCTCTTTTTCAAAGGTGTGGCACTCCTGTATCAGCCCATGAGCACGAAAGTAGGAAGGCACTGTATCTTCCAGTTCTGCCCTGTACAAGGGGTGTATTGATGTAGGAGGTCACAAAAAGTGCACCAAACATGTCATTGATTTTGAGGGTGGATTAACAGAATCTGTCTGTTGTGCCATGGGAAAGTTGTCCCACTGAGTCAGACTGAAATCGGATCCCTTGCTTTTTATTCCTTTTTTTTTTTTTTTTTCTGTCTGAATCTTTTAATGAATGTAATGTGACATCCAGGGCAGACTTTTCCAAACACCTGGCTTTCCCAAAGCTCGTGAAGGCTGCCTTGTTGAAATCATGAGCGTGTGTAGGTATGAGCAAACTTGGAATCCTGCTGGCATAGGGTTGGTGAGAATTGTCAGTTGTTCCTTAAGGATGGTGTCTTTGGGTAAGATAGCTTAACTCTTTTGCTTAACTTGAAACACAGACTTCAGCATTAATCCAGGTTTGATTTGACATCATTTGGGAAAAGTATACTGGAGAAGGAACCCTAATGATGCACACCATGTTTTTTTTTTTTGTTTGTTTTGTTTTTCCTTCTAATAAGCTATAGGATTACACTCTTCTGCTCGTTGTATTTTACAGCTGGGATTCAGAGGGTTTTTTTTTTAAAAGAGCAACTTCTGCTTTAACTGTCAGTATTTGTGGTGGAGGGAAGGGGAGGATGAAGTATACTCTTCAAGTATTTGGAATAGAAGTAATTATCATTTCCAGCTTGGAGAATAAAACGTTGATGAAATGCCTGCTGCACGTGGGGAGGAAAAACATGCAAGAAGTGCCATCAGGTTGGTGTTAAATCCTGCTCAGAGCCATTAATTCGCAGGGGTTCCTGGCTGAAAGGGGAGAACTGTGTTCCCAGAGGAGTTGTTCAGGAGGGATTTGTGTCTGTATATGCCCTTAGCATACTCTTTGCTTCATAGACCTTCATATTTCTTCTAGCTGATAGGTGAGTAAAATAGCATATTTGTAAAGCAGCGAAAATGCAGTTTGCAAAAGAAGATTTTGCATAGCAGAGAAAGATTGTGGGGAATGAGCAGAAAAGCTGAAGCTGACCATACACACCAAAACAAGAGCCATTTCTACTTAAAGTCCAAAAGCATCTTTTCAGGTTCAATGCAGTAGAGCTGACTTCACGAAGAGCTTATTTCTCCCATTCACATTTTGAAATTTTGCAGTTGTCTGCATAACCATTAATGCTGCTTAATGTTTGTAATGCCATTTCATGCACCTTTCTTCTTGCAGGCCCAAAATGTTCAGCACAGCAAGGACATGACACTTGCCAGCAACCGCAGTCTGGCAGAAGGCAATCTTCTGTACCAGCCAAAGTTGGAGTCTTTGAAAGCAACTTTGACTCAGAAATATCAAGAGCTGCAAGTTCTTTTTGAAGCATACCAGATAAAGAAAACAAAATTAGGTAATATTTTCTGTTGATCACGATGATTGGCTGTTTTATAAGTGAATGTAAAAGCTGTTGTGTGCTTTGTTATTTTTGCATGCTCTCAATTTTATCTTTGTAAGTTAGGGTAACAAATGAAATGCCATTCTCACATAGCTCAGAGCTAGATCATTGCTAAGTATCTGTTACACCCAGAGACACACACTGTGGATTCTTTCTGTTCCTGATGTGGTTACCTAGCTGTTGTTCTCTAAACAGCTGAATTTGTCCACCTTGATAAAAAGCAAAACATAATTTGAATTCTCTGTGATTAATCATAAATCAAACATTCTTGTATTTAAAGTTCTCATTCCATACTGAATTATGAAGTATTGTGCATCTGATACTGCACTTCTGGGAGTGCTTTCTTTCACTATTATAAACATAAAATTAGAATTAAATCATAGCTTGTAGCACCATGCCTATATTCTTAAACTACTTAAATGTATTTTCTCACTGTAGATCATCCTGTCTAAAACATTAGAGTATACTAAATATTAGAGTATGTGTTTGTATATATGCACCGTAGAAGATTTTTATGCTGGCTGACGCTTTATAGCTTCATTTAGAAGTTGTGTACAAACAGCTGTCGTTTATTTTTCTTTTCATGCCATTGCAGACAGACAATCCAGTAATGCCTCACTGGAGACACTGCTAGCACTCCTTCAGACTGAGGGGGCTAAGATTGAGGAAGACACGGAGGTAAGGACAGTACGCTTTGGTTCTGTCCCTTTCTAACCATTAGTGGAGATTCTGGGTGTACACAGCTGAAATATACCATTAAACATGTAATAATCTAAAGGGATGTTTTCGAGAATGTGATCTGGTCTTTGCTTTGAACGTCATTAACAGTCATTTGATTTCAGTGGGATTTCTCTGAGTAATTTTTTACTCTTGAGATCTTTGAAGTTTAAGAAGCTGCTCTTTTTCAGAAATGAAAGCCAAACCCTCTTAGTTCCTTGGCATTGCCTTCAAACTAATAACGTATGAACGTGGAAATCTTTTTAATGGTGTCTGCCTGGTGTATGTATTGATCCATTACAATTGTCAATTAGTAACCTAATGAAAAACTGTGCCTGTAATGGTTTGTACGATGAGAGGACTGACTTTGCAGCAATTCTGGTGGAATATTCCATTGTGATTTCAACGTATCTGTCTAGATGCCAGTGGTCAGTGCTTGCTGGGATATGAGTGCTTAATGGGTGGTTTGTTTTTAGAGCAATGGAAGTGGTTAGTTTTGTTTGCAGATCTGCCTGTAGGACATTCTCTGTAACTACATAGCATCAGGGGAAAAGATCTTTTTGGCCCTGAGTTGTGATTACAAAAAGCTGTTCCCAGGACAAGTTGAATTTCATGATTATATGTGTTGTTACCTCTTTGAATTATTAAAGCATCGTTTACCCAAAGGTTTGCTTTGCCACAAGTAAGCATGAGTCTTAAACCTGGTTTTGCAATAATCTACCTCCCTGTGCTGAGTTCTCCATGTTTCTGTTGGCGTTGCAAGCAGTTCTAAACTGTGATTCAGCTTTGCTGGCAATCTGAAAAGCGGTTGCGCTTGATTCAGTCCTGTCTCTGATGACCAAGGAGATGTTCAGAGCTAAATTTGGATGTTCTTACTGCTGTTACTTCGGTGTAAATTTCAGTAAAAATAGTATTTAGCTCCCAGTGCTTCTGAGTAATAATTGCTTCAAAATTCTGCTCAGAATTCTTAGCATGCTCATCATTGTGCGTACACAAACTGGAGAATCACAGGCAAAACGCTATTTTTAGGCTGCAAGCTCTTTAGATTGTCCTGGAGCGTGCTGTTTTCTAAGAGATTATTTCACATTTGACAGAATATGGCGGAAAAATTTCTTGATGGTGAAATCCCACTGGATTCCTTCATTGATGAGTACCAGAGCAAGCGTAAGCTGGCTCACCTGCGACGGGTGAAAATTGAGAAGCTCCAAGAAATGGTGCTGAAGGGACAGAGACTTCCGCTGGCACAGCCTCAGTTGAGGGCAGCCGATGCAACGCCAGCACCTCCAGATTCCTACACTTCGGATGCAAACCCTCCTCCTTCAGCTGTGCCCCGACGAATACCTCCCCCTCCGCCTTCGGTCCCAGCAGGACGCTTTCCTACTCCGTTTACTGCAGCCGTGAGTTCAGGTCCAGCTGTTTCTTATCCAGGTGCTCCGTATCCTCCTCTCCCACCTCGAGCCGGAGCTCAGGCTGCAACTCAGTTGCCACAGCCAGGATGCCCATCTCAGTTTGTACCACAGTATCCTCCAGCTCTTCCCCAAAGACCGCCTCGCTTTCCACCACATCCTGGTTTTATTCTCCAGTGAATATTTTGGTGCGCCTGACTTACGTATTGGTGCTTATCGTTCCTTTTTCTCCCCCTATCAGAGACTTAATGTAGGCAGTGGAAAGCCTCTGTTTTTTGCACAATGGAGTATAAAATTTGAGCTCTGGCACAGAGGTTTGAAATTGTGTCTGGTGGATATTATTGTTTTCAAATATCAATGACAACGAGGATTTTCTAGGAAGGTGGTAAGGGCTAGATGTGCAAGAGTGCACAGTGGATTTCCTGACGTTATAAATCTCTGAATTCTTTAGTGATGGCAGATCAGTGTCCTGTTCTGTTCTGATGTGTTCCTATTGCAGCTGGATGTATGTGTGGCAAACCAGGAGCTGTTTGTCTCCCTAAAGAATTCTGTCAGTGCCAGTGTTTGTATGGTAACAGCCATATCTGAACTCTGGGTGAGGAGTTCTAATGGACCTCAGTAGCAGCTTTTGTAGTGCACCCACGCTGTGGCAGGTCTGACCAGGTGCACAGTGAGCTCACTGAGGTGAAACTGTTGTCGGATAAAGTTCTTTTTAAATATTGAAAGTTACAAGAGTTTTGTTTCTACATTTCAGTTGTTACCTTAGACTTTTCATAATAAAAGTACACACTCTTCCCGTTCCTGAATAGCTGGTATCCTGAGAGTCCTGGTCTCTTGAAATTTAACTAAGCTGTTTGTACAGCCAGTTCAGACTTTTATAGAGACTTTAACAGGCATTTTTATTTCTTTACCTACTAAGACTTTCTTGCAGGTTTTTTTTTTCCTCTTCCATTCCCTGCATACAAAACTGATTCTTTTTTTTTTTTTTTTTTTTAATTTAAACTGGTGCTTAGCTTTTGATATCATGTGATTCCAGAAATCTAGGCAGGGTATTTTCTTAATTAAGTATTGGATTTTCATATCATGCAATTGCCCACAATTTCGTTGTGCAGTTCTTGACATGCTTATCTATTTGGAATTTGCAGTTAATATTTCTCTGCAAGAAGTGAAAACAGAGATGGTTTTTGAGTTCTGTGGTTGCTATTTGCCTCTTACATAATCTGTTCTTGGCTTTTTATACCACCTGAGGGGGAGGCTTCCTACGGCAGGTCACGTTCCATTCTCATTATGACTCTTGAAGCCTAAGGTGCAGGTGCGAGCTGGTAATTGAATCCTGCAGTAGGGGAGGCAAATCTCAACACTTGTTGCTCACGCAGAATATGACCACAAATTAACTGTCACTCCTGCAAAAAAGCTTTCAGCTACTTCATGGCAGTTTAAGAAAGGCATCATCCAAAATTTGTTATATATCTTCTCTATTATTTAAAACACTTTCTTATCATTGTCCTGGAATACGCTGCATAGTCTGGAAGACTGTACTACAAACAGCTTCAGTCAAAATAGAACATCTGATCTTGTTTTTCTTTATGTAAGGCCCTAGATTGTCCCTTAATCATTTCCTCTGGAGTGTGGTGGTTGCAAGCAAGTACTAATCTGAAATTAATCTCATAACAGGAAGCTGTCTGTTCCAAAAATACGGTTATTTGGTTTGCTTTGCCTTCTGATGACAAAGGGCAGAAGGCTGGTCACTGTTACTGGCATCTAAACCCATTCCCCAGTGTAAATCTGGAAAGTTTCTGTAGATGGGGGAGTTTGTGAAGCAATGTGCATTGGATTTGTTTGCGAAGTGTGTTTTCTCTGTAATCTAGTGATGGTGCAGGACGTGTTTTTTAAAATAGCGTAATATCTTTTCTTGGTATTATTTTATCATTGAAGCTTTGTGTAAGCATGGTTAATTATGACATGTTTCAAAATAATTTTGCTGTGCTATTAGTGCTGGTATTTGGATGGCAACTCTTGTGTCTGAATGCTAAACATAAATCTGCTGTAGGAAGGATTTGTGTCCTAGGAAGAAGAAAGGTGGCTGGGAGCTGCCAGGGTGGTGACTGAGTACAGAAATCCATACATGGAGCCTGCTACACAAACCCTACAACACTCTCCAATCAGTTTTGCTAGCATTTAATAAAAACAGCCAGGTATATTTTACACTTATCCAGTGCCAACTATTTTTCTGAGAGTTGCAGATCCTCAGAAGTCACAGAGGTGATAGGTAAGTGTACTGTGAATTTGCACTGCATTTTATGTACCTAACTTTACTGGTGTTAGTAGTCCAAAAGTATTTTTACGACTTGTTAAATTTTCTGTCTTTTGGTAACTTTTGTGATAACGAGACCTTTCAGGGATACTTTATCTAAAAACAAACTCTTGTGCTAACTAAATACAGACAAAGCTAATGCAGTTTTTCTGTCGGAGAGCAAAACAATGCATTGTTGCATATGCATGTGGCTGATGTGCCTTAGGATCACTACCTGTGATTGTAATACTAGGATATTCTATCATTTGAATAGCCATTGCTTACCTGATTTAAGGGCTCTTCAAGAGCACTTTCTTCTACAAAACTCTCACCCTTGTACTTTAGGAAAAAACTGTATCTGCTATTTGTAAGCTTATAGTTGCCTTCACTGATGGGTTAGTTTGAACATAGGTGATATAACTAATGTGATGTTTCAGTTATAGTAACCCCATAACTGAAATCCAGCTGCTCACAGAAAATGTTTTGCCATTAATTGCGTGTGGATGCGCACAAACTGTAAATATATACTTGACTGCTGGTGATGTTTAAGGGTATAGGAGAAAAATGATTGTGGAAAGCTGTTTAAACCCTTTCAGAAACACTAATCTGAATGAGTTGGGCAAGAGGTGTGTCAGTGGTTTAAACTGTTGCCCTTTGACAGCTTCTCCTGTTCTGTTAGAGCTAATCAATTCTGCTATGGCTAGGATGTTTAGGATCATACTAATTTGCACTGTTGATAAGATAGATTATAATGCCATAGGCAAGCGGAGTCTTGAGGGGGTAGCTCAGTATGCTTGCCAAAATATATATTATGTTGTCTCGAGGATTCTTAATGTCTGCTGCAAATAGCATATACTTCCCCAAAGCAATTGGAGTGGAGAAAAACCTTTAAACATGATGTGTAACACGGCTTTAGAGTGTTGGTAGCATTGAAAATGCTCTATTTGGATGGCATTACTTTTGCCAGTCTTTTTGTATGCAGATTTTCTAAGTTATGACTAATTCGATTATATGCAGATAGGGTTGTTGGTTTGTTTGTTGTTTTTTTGGGGGGGAGGGGTGGGGGGGACATGTTTTTGGGTTTTTTGAACAATGATCAGCATTGAAGGGCTCAAACTCCAGGATGAGTTCTCTGCACTTCTGCGCTGTCCCTTGAGGGCAGCGGAGCCGGTGGGTCTGACTGAGCTGATCCACGTGGGTCACGTTTGTGCTGCTGACCCTGGAGGGACTATTTAGGATAAGAGCTGTGTGGTTCCAGGAGGCAGGGCCCTGGGCACAGTCCGCTCATGGGTGGCTGTGGGTGCCCCCATGTCCACAACCTCAGTCTCCGCCGCTTTTGGACTTCTTTGCCCTCTCAAACTGGAATAAAGTAGAGCTCACATAGACAATTTGGAGCTACTTGGCAAACGTTGAGTTCAGAGGAGGCAGAGTTGTCCTGCACCTGAACGGTTCCTCTGTGTAATCCTGGACAGTCAAATAAAGGGGCAATTTTATATGCCTAGCGAGTTGTGAAATGTACAGTGGATTTGTTTGCATAATAAGTCTTTCTGTAATCTACTGTGGTCTGATTTTAAATAAAACATCGTATCTCTCTTGATGTCACGTTCCCATTGTGGCTTCATTTAATCATGTAAATGTATAGACTCATGTTTTTTAATACTAATGATGTGTGTATTTAGCAAGATAACAGTAGTAGGTGAACGCGGAACTTAAATTAGCAGGAAAATAACTTCACAATAAATCCATTGCTCATGTTCTCATCAGCTGGTTATAGTTGGTGTGTCACTGATATGGGATAGGTGTACTCAGATTCTGTACATCTCAGTCATAGCGAAGTTAGAATCTGTGTTTTTGTTTCCCACCATTACCTAGAATGGAAGTATCTGAATTTTTGTTCTGAAGAGCTGAGAAAAGGGGGAAGCCTGCTTTTATTTTGTTAATGGAGGGAAAAGTGAGAATCCAGCCAAGTCAAGTTAGGAGAAATGAGTCAACCGAAGTTATTTAGGAATATGAGTCAGATGGCAGAAAGAACATGATGTAATATCTGTCACTTGAATAGCGATGTAAAATAGAAGTCCTCCTGCAGAATAACTGATGTTAATAGATGGAAGAAAATCCCTTTAAAAAATGTTTTTCTTGATGTGTTCCAGTTGTGGTGGCTGCGGAGCCTTGCTCACCTTCTGCTAACGCCGAAATAGGAAACGACAGATACAGCAAACCGTGCTGACTCAGTGCGGGTGGGCGAGGGGGGGAGGTGCTGTTATGTAAAAACCACAGCTCCTTCACAGCTTTTCGAAGAATTCACAGCAGCCCCTGCATTGTGTGGCTGGGAGGTGTATCCTGAGCTTCAGGAAGTGCCTGTGCTGAGGCCAGGCTTCAGGTGGGACCGTTCCTTCCCCAGAGGAGAAGTCACACAGTGTGCTGCGATGCTGGAGGACCCACCTGTCAGCTGTGTCACAGGTAACTAAATGGAATGGCGCAGATCTGCAAGCTGTGTGTTGGTGGGTACACGGGCAGTACTTGACATCTCGTATCCTCCTGTCTCTTTGGAAGGTGGATTTGGATGCTGTGCAAACCCACCCACGCCCTTCCATAGCACTTGCAATCCCTAGCTGTCTATTAATCAACCCTGACACAAGGCTTTTGCAGGTTTGCCCCTTTCTCTCTGTTTACATATTTTTCTCAAAGCCGCCTTTCACCTGGCTTCCTCGAGCAGTGCTTCCTATTGGCGTGCTTCATTTCAATGCCCCTTTTTCTTGCCAGTGCTCCGAGTGGGTGTTTTGTAAACTCCACTCTCTGCAGCACTGAACTCGAGCTGCTCTGTGTGTTCGTGTCCAAAGCAATTTGCGGTTATGAGGGGTTGGCTGCAGCCCCAGCAGTGCGTGGGGAGGGAGGAGGGCTCTGGGATGAGGCTGCTGGAAAACTGCTTCAGGCAAACATGTTGTACAGAACCAATCTCAGCAGAGGGGAGGAAATGTAATATTTCACATCTTCCTTTTGGTGATTTTCCACTGTCTTTGTTGCAGGTATTGGGTAGCACAGTTCTAGGTATCTCCTTCATTCCACAGGTACAGTAATGGCATTTAAGAGTCATTAACAAATTGGATCCTGTACAGCAGGATGTCTTGTGGAGTCTCAGAACACATCTTTGCATACAGTTCACACTATGGTTTGTTTTCCTTAATGGCTGCTACAAATAGCAAATACCTTTCTAAAAATGTAGGAATTGAGGAATTTTTACATTGAAAAGCAAGCTTAATTTGACAGAAAATTACTTTAGAGCACAGGTGATGCTCTAAGTAACCTTTGGGGCTTGGTTTTACTCTTATTTTCTGAGGCTGTATATGCCTGCATGGGTTACTTTACCTGCAGCCTATGTCTTGCTTTCAGTAACTTGAAATGAACCAGCAGTACTGATCAAAATTCTACTCACCCTTAGCACTGTTTTAAAGCCATCTTTTACCATACTTTGGAGTTCTTTAACCTCTAAGTGGAGCTAGGGCTAGGCTGATGGTCCTGAGGTTTTAAGTTAGCATTCTTGGCTAATCAATATTTCCATGATGAAATGTACTTTAGAGGTCGGGATGACATCAGCCTCTCAGCAAATACACCTTTACCACCACCTATAAATAGAGAAGAAACTGCTGCAGAAAGCATTTCCTCGTGGGCAGAGAACAGGTTTCAGAAACAAAACTGAGCAGTGCTGGGCTGCTGGGTGCGTGGCACCCAATGCTTGCTCATAATCCTGTAACGTGGTTTGTGGTACAGAACTGGTTAGGCTTGGCTCACGAGGAGGCTGATAGGGCCTAAAACAAATAATACAATGCCTTGAAAATGTTTGTTTCTTCGGTTAGAATTACAAGTTGCTCTATCTAACAGCTTTACAGTCTTCTGTTATTCATGTGAACTGAGTCATAGGGGTATGTTTGTTTTGTTTTAACTTGGGCTTGCCTGAATTGTGACTGTAAGACTTTGGTGTTGCAAAGAAGAGGAGGGAAATGATTCTGTATTATTATTAAGGGACCCTCCCACTGCCTTGGTCACTGTGCTCACCCTCCCTTGGGCATCCTTCTGTATACAGTTGTGTATCCGTTAGTGTTTCCAGGTGTGGGGATGACCAGGTGGTGGGGTCACCATCCCCAGGGGTGCTCAAGAACCATAGGGATGTGAGGGATGGGGTCAGTGGGGGTGGGTGGGCTGGGGTTTGGATTTGGTGCTCTTAGAGGTCTTTTCAAGCCCCTGTGATGCTACAATTGCACTCACCCTTGGCTCCCAGCAGTGTCCCACTCTTCTGCAGCCCTTCATATTGAAGCCCCATGCCGTTAGTGCTGACCCTGCTGCTGACGGAGCACTGCACACAGTTTAAGTATTGCTGCTTTAATAATCTACATCCAGTAGCAGTTCAAAGAGAAGATAAGCCAGCTGTGTTTCCTCCGCCCCCACATCTCCTCACATCGGTTTCCTTATTGCTGCAGAATTTGCCACATCTAATGGCCCTGAGCTCCTGCAGGCCACATTTAGATTTAATTCTGCTAATTATCTTAAATATAAAACATAATGCAACTGCTCCTCTGGTGTTGCTGTAGTAATAAAAAATAGAAAAGGAAATAAAAAGATGCTTGTATCCTTATTGCCAGTGTGTGCCAGGAACTGCTTTCTCCCTTCCGAAAGCCCAGTTAAAGAGACGTTCCCCTCTTTGCTGAGAGCTGATCCCACACCAAAACGAGGTCAAAATATTTCTGAAGAAGGGGAAGTTAAAAAAAAAAAAAGAAAAAAGAAAAAAGTACAGGTGCAAGAAAAGCCCAACAGGTTTCTACTTCAAAAACACCTCACGTTCTTCAAAAGGGTCTGAGCAGTACAGTAGAGCTACATTTACTGAAGGCGTCTAGTGCTGATAAAGTTAAAAAATCAAGAATAAATCAACCCAAATAAGTCCCAAATTAAATTAAACCAAGCGAGCTGCGGGACTGGCATCCCGTGGGGCCTGGGAGCCCGGCTGCTCTATGGAGAGGAACAAAAATAAAATAAAAATCAAGTTTTTGGTTAAAAAGAATATAATAATTCCAGTTTCTCAGGCCAGGTGAGGAGGAGACCCCTGCGCATGAAGGCACGCCAGAGGCAAGGCGATCTGTTTAAAACACAGATGTAAGAGCTCTGATGGTGCAGGCCTGGCCCCCTCCGTCCTGCTAGAAGTTGACGGCGTGTGCCCGGTGCAGGCTGGCGTCTCGCTCGGGCTGTAACAAGAGGGGACACAGCTCACGGCTCTTGTGGCACAGCTGTGTCCCCAGCGCTGTGCTCCCATCCTGCAGCCCCTACCTCCCCGCCAGGCCCTGGGACATGGCCAGGTTTCTGGGCGAGGGCCGGCTTCTTGAGGATGCCTCTCCTGGGGGCTGGTGCTGGCCGGGCCTCCCCCTCCTCTGCCGCCTCGTAGGGCCCGGCCAAGGCGTAGTGCTGCTTCCTCAGCTCACCCAGGCGAACCCGTTCGCCCTCCAGGCACTTCTCCAGCTCCAGCACCTTCACCTGCACCACAAGAGGGGACACGAGGCGCTCAGGGAGATGGTGGGTAGGCTGCAGTTGGGCTCCGTGATCTCACAGCTCTTCCAACCTTAATGATTCTATGAGGCTTTACCTGCGTCTCCATTTCTTCCTTCTTCAGCTTGATGAGGGACATGCCCGAGAAGTCCATGGTGTCTGTGGAGAAAAGCAGGGAGTATTTGCCAAGCCATAAAGGAAATAGAGGGCTCTGTTTTTTCCTCCCCCCCCCCTTCTTCCTGCTCTACCAAACCTCACCTTTCTCCTCAATCTGCTCCTGTCCCGACCTGGTGGAAGCCACCACGTTGGCTGCCATCTCGTTGACGTTGCGGGAGCACTCCTGCAGCTTGCCCAAGTTCCTGCTGCTCTTCTCTGCTTTCACCTGCAACGAGCACTCTGACAGCTGCAGGTCCCAACCATGAGACAGGCCGATGCCACCAAAGTGGCCAAACCCTGCTGAGAGCAGGGACACATCACACCAGATGATGTAAAAAGGAGGGACGGATTTGCTGAGCCCATCAGGTACAAAGCCCTTCAGCCTGGGGACACCAAACCACCTCTGCTCTTATGTGAGCCAAGGATGTATGAACAAGCAGCATGGGTACAGGCAGAATTTTTTTTTCAATGCTTTTCCTTTTAACACAATCTGGATCACAAGCAGCCTCAGCCCTCCTCCCCTCCAACCCTGCATCCCTCTGCTCCCTGAAACCTCTACACATCCCACAAACAGGAAGGACCGGAGCTCATCACTCATCACCCCTCAACCATGGGAACAGGAGGCTCACCTTGGAAGCAGCCACCAGCTGGGCCGTGCTGGCAGCAATTTCATGAGAGCAGACGATCAGCTCTTCATATTTGCCTGTCTGCAAGACAACTCTGTCTGCAGCCTCCCTGCGGTTGGAAGGGAGATCCCATTAGAGATACACTACAAGTGTGAGTTATGTGCATCCTCCCATGCCCTTAGAAATCAGCAATGATTGACTGAATCACCACTGATTCATCATCAACTGATGCCATTCAGACATCGACATCCAAACAGACCCCACACTTTCCACACTCACACAGCTCAGGGATGTTGTGCCCTGACCCCAACCACCCCCAGCCCAGCACTGTCTGCATGCCGTGCTGCGGTACCTACACGAGCTGTGTGGCTCCCCAGCCCACGGCCTTGGAGGCAGAGATCAGCCCTTCGGTCCAGCGGGAGTTCTTGGCATAAAACTCCTGAGTTGTTGCTGCCCCCTGTTGTTATGACAATATTATAGCCTACGTTAACTTCTTTCCACTATGTATGCATATAATAAGTCCACAATTAAGCTGTAAATGTCCCTGTTAATTGCAGGGGAGGTAGACTAGATGACCTTTATCAAACAATTCTGTGATTCTATTGAATCATATAAAAATACATACATCATATAAAAAAAAATCCATTAAAAATATCACATCTAACAATACAGAACACCATATATAAACCCAAAAGTCCAGGGATTGGCCGCACTTCTGTGCCCTTCAGGATGCTCTTACTGGCTTGCTTAAACCCAAACATTACAAGCTTGGGGCTCCAAACGTGGTGTGGGTGTAACACAGCCACATTTGGGTCATCATCTTTCAACGGACAAAGGCAATAGCAAGGTCTGCAAAATGCACCGGGCTGAACAGCCCCATTCGAGCCAGCAGGACTGAAAACATGTCATCAACATGGGAAAGTGCAAAATTCAGCTGTTTTTTTTTCTACATATTGTAAAATACAGAATTTTCCACATCAGTGCACAGAGATGAGTGTAAGGGAGGACTTACCCGGCCACTCTCCACAATCTCCTTCTGTAAGTTTGTTGATGTCATTACAAGAAGCCTAATAGCCTGGAATGAGGAAGAACAAGTTTGGGTGGCAGACGGGGATTTTATACAAAAGGAATGATTTTGCCAGTGTTTTTAAGTGATATTTTTGTGTGGTTTCTGACTCCCTAAGAAGCAGCTCAGCTCTTGCAGCACTGACCTTCATTAAGTCCGTGCAGGAGTTCAGAATCCTATAGGGAAACAAGAAAAACCATTGAGCATTCCCAGCCACAGCACCCAAGAGAGCCTTCTTTGGACTTAGTTGGGTCCGCCAGAACCCAGCCTGCCCGAAGGTTGCTTTTAAGCAGCTCATGAAGAAGCCACCAAAAATTTTGGCTTAGATGCACAATACAAAGGCCCACCCTCCAACAGAAATGCTGAGCATCACAAAGATGCAGCTCCAGAGTGCATGTGGGGCTTTGGAGCAGCACCCAGCTGCAGGACTGATGGGCCACCCAAATGGTAACCCCCAGCACTCACCGCTCGTTCACTTCTAGTTTGATGCCAGAGCTTTCGTTCCTGGCCCGGCTCATCATGTCCTGTTGGGACATGGAAAAGGGGAGGTGGGACACCACGCTGCAGCAAGCGGGGCTGGAGGAGGGGAGAAGGGACTGGGGGAAAAATTAAAGGTTTGCTGCCTTAAGGGCCCATTCCATGGCTTTGTCCTCACCTCTATTCGTCTGACAGCATCTTCAATTGCTGCAGAGGTGGAAGCCATCTCCTTCTCAACCATGTCCCCCAGCTCCTCCTGCTTGATGTCCAAGCTTTTTGGCCTCAGCTCCTGCCAGAGGAGGCAGTAGCAGCCAGGAGGTTTTCAGCAGAGGAGAGAAGAAAGTATTCATAATGAATAAACTCCCTAAAAAGGCATTTGGCTTGTTTTTCCCCCCTACACAAATACAGTTGCAAGACAGCAAAGACAGAGGCACACATGTCACCACCTGGCAGCAAACACAGCACAGGGACCTCAGAGGGAGAAAATGTCCCAAACCAAAACTTAACAACAGGTGTAGTCCTGGCATAGCTAACGTGGCAGGGCTCTGGATAGCTGGCAGTATCTGAATTCACTGCATGTTACTGGAAAGGATTCTACTGCCTTAATCATCTAAGTGCCCATTACCCTAAAAAGCCACCCACCCCACCAGCCCCACAGAGCACTGCTCCCCTTCCCCTACCTGGGCCAGCTCCAGGATGCCCCGCAGCGCCCGCCGCACGTCCCCCAGCTCAGCATGCCCCAGCGTTTGCTTGTCCTTCAGCTCGCCCAAGTAGTCCAGGCTGCGCTGCCCGCAGTCCCGGCACGTCTCCGTCAGCCCTGAGGAGAGGACAGGTCAGCAATGGGCCCCGTGTCCCTGATGTCCCACATCCCAGCCCTGTAACTCTCCTCCCAGCTGTGGAGCTATCATACCATAAAATGGTGTAAGTTGGAGGTGATCTTAAAGATCATCAAGCTCTAACCCTTGCTGTGGGCTGGTCGTCCCCCACCAGATGAGGCTGCCTAGGGCTCCATCCAACCTGGTCTTGAATGCCTCCAGAGATGGGACATCCACAAATGTCTCACAGAAGATGACCAAATGGTGCCCAAGAAGCAAAGGAACACTTTTAGCCCAGAAAGTGGTACAACAGGGAACAGAGCTTGAGGACCCTATGGAAGGTCTGACCCATATCCAGCCCCAAAACTGAACACAACCCCCTCCAGCCCTCGCTGCGCTCACTCACGGTCAGCATTGTCGGTGGGAGCCAGGTGGGATGTGGCACTGCCGTTGACAATGGTGTCAGCTGTCAAGTGAGCAAAGAGGGCCAGGGCACCCACCAGCGCTGCAGCATCTGCCGGGGGGACACAGTCAGGCACAGACAGCCTGGGCCATTGCCGCCCCACAAAGGCATCCAAGAGCTTGGTAGCGACCCCTCCCCAGCTTGCAAGGGGTCCCACAAACAAGCTCATGGGGACACACCAACTCCAGCCTGTGTCCTCCCACCCCCACGGGCACTACACAGCCCCAGAACCTCTGGGTGCTGCTGGATACATGAAAATGACAGCAAGGTTCCAGCAATGCTGCCAGTCCCAAGCCCCAGGTACCTGTCATGGAGGCCACGTACTGCGCATGCCCATTCTGCAGGGCTTCTGTGGACTCCAGAGCTGCCTCTGCCCGGCTGAGCAGGTAATCTGCAACAAATTTCTCTTCATTAGGATCATAGAATGGTCTGGGTTGGAAGGGACCCTTTAAAGGCCATCTAGTTCCAACTATCCTGCAATGGGTTGGGAGATCTTCCATTAGATCAGGGTGCTTAAAACCCTATCCAATCCAGTGCCTGAACATTGCCAGGGATGGGGCATCCATAGCTTCTCTAGGAAGACTGTGACAGAGCCTCCCCACCCTCATTAGGAAGAGTTTCTTCCTTATATCCCAACATTAGCAGGGTCAGGCTGACAAGCATCCAAACAAGCACAAGGGCTATCTCCATGAAATGCCACTGAATGGCAGCATTTCCAGTCCTCAAGGCCCCAGCAACAGAGCAACACCAAAATTTGTAGTTACAGCAAAACAATGCTAAGTCCAGAGTTTGGACTTGGTGGGAGATGTGTGCAGGAAATGGAGATGCAACATTATCAGTTTGGGGGCAGAGGGGCTGCAGGGCATACCTGGGGAGCTGGTGCAGCGGACATGCAGTGGGTCATCCAGCTTGGCCATCGCATCACGGAGGATGCCCTCGGCCTCCCGTACCGTCTCCTGAAGGATGCTGAACTGCTCATCCAGCAGCTTCTGCTGCAGGCTCTGCTCCTGATTGCACTGCAGGACAGGAAAAGGAGGCGTGGGCACACAGCTGGAGCACTCAGCATCCCCCCTAAACACAAGCAAAGGACACAGCCCTGTACCTTCTCCTGCAGCCTGCCCTGCAGCTCGCAGATCTCCCTGGAGGCCTTGTCAGCCTCTTGGCTCAGCTGTAGCTCCTTCTCCTGGACAAGGCTGTGCACTGAGAGCAGCTCGCACTCCTTCTCGCTCACCGACCGCCTCAGCTGCTCCTTCTCGGCCTGCAGGGTCTCCAGTTGGGCGCTGAGCTCTGTGCCTGCCTGCCAGTGGGGCCAGAAACCCCCATCACCCACTAACCACCACCCCATGGTTACACAGAGCGAGCTGAGAACACGCTCAGCTGCTGGCACTGATGGGCTGCACCCGCCTGCAGGGACCCCAGCAGCTCAGCACTGGGCTCAGTGGGTTTGTGCCCCCAGCTGCAGCAAGTACCTGCTTAGCGTGGCCGAGCGAGCGCTGGGCCTGGTCCAACTCATCCCGCCGTGCCTCCAGCTCCTGCCGCAGCTGCTCCATCTGCATGCTCTGGTCCTCCAGCTGCAACCCATCACCCACCCCAGGCTCAGGAGAAGTGAGCCCCAGACATGGTTTGCAGGGAGCTCGGGGTCCCACAGTTGGGACTGCCACCACCCACCACCCGTGGGCTCCATGCTGGCGCGTGGGCTCACCTTCAGCTCTGCTTCCCGCTTGACCTGCTCAACCTGAAACGCCAGCTGTTCCTTGACACGTGCCACCTCCTCCTGGCTCTGCTGCGTCACCGTCAGCTGCTTGGCCGTGTCAGCATTCTGCGCAGGGATGTGGGGCTCAGCAGGATGGCAGAGAGGTGACCCCCAGCACAACGGCACCCCACCCTCCCCCTCCTCTTGCCCAAATTCTGGCTGGGGTGGAGTGAGAGATGCACCTAAAATACTGATGGACATTGATGTGTGGGATGCTGGGGGGCGCTAGGTGCAGGAGGTCAATCAATGTGAGGTTGGGCACGGTGACAAGGGGACAAAGGGATCACCTGTGCCCTGTCAAGTGTTACCTTCCTCAGGAGCTCAGCGTGAGTGTTGATGAGCTCGCTGTGCTTCTCCTTCAGCTTCGTGTAGCGGATCTCGGTGGCATTGGCCTTCTCTGGACAGGATGACAACACATCAGTGCCCAACACTGGGCCTTCCCATGGCCGCTGGGCTTTCACGTGGCCACCAAGCCTTTGCGTGGCCAATGCACCAAGCACGTACTTTCTGCCTCAGCGCAGAGCCGCAGGGACCGCTCGCTGTCCTGCTTTGCCTGCTGCAGCCTCTCCAGCTCGTCCCGGAGCTGCTCGTTGTCCACCAGCGCCTTCTGCTTCTGCTTGCGCTGCTCCTCCACTTCTCCCTCCAGGCTGTTCACCTGCGCCTTGAGCTGCGTGATGTAGCGCTGCGCCTGCAGGCAACCCCCCAATATCCCCCCCAGGCTGTGATCCGGGCACAGCAGCTGTGAGATGCCCCAAAGGCCTCCCCTTGGCAGCTGAATCCCCAAGGGATGGGTCACACGTGTCCCCACCCTTCCTCAATAGCTGGGTGCTGGCAATGGGAGAGGGCCCAAAATGGCATATCAGGGCTGCACGCCCCAATCCCATTGTGTCCCATTAGGGTTTCCACCACACAGCTCTACAGCATGGTGCCCAGCCTCACCTCCAGCTTGATCTTCTCCATCTCAGCACGAAGTGTGTCCACCTCCCTCTTCAGGCTCTCAATCTGTGCGTCCCTGCAGACAGCAGGCTGGCACCGTGCTGGGCCCATCCCTTCCCCCTCCACCATCTCCCCTTACCTGTCATCCCGAATGCCATTGGGCGGCCCAAAAGTTTGCTCAAAGAGATCTGAGGTGACCTGGGGAGGATGGAAGGTGCCAGGATAAATCCTCGCTCCCACCTCAGGTCTCCTCCCTGCCATGTCCCCATCCCATCTCTGTACCCCACCCACCTGTGGCTCCGTGGTGGAAGTTGTGCTGATCTCGATGAGGTTCTCTGGCTCCTCATCCTCTGGGGCCTCCTCAGGGATGACAACCACTGGCTTCACATGCTCCGCCAGCGCCGAGGCCCGCAAGAAGTTTGGGGGGCTCTGTGGAGACAGGAGCATCACAGTGACATCCCTATGGGTTTTGGAGCCCCTCTGCAGCACCTCCGGACCCTCCTGACTGTGAGCACACCCAAAAGCTCTCAAAGCATGACACACCTCAGGCAGCCGGGGGATCTGGATGAGCCGCTTGAAATACAGCATGTCAGAGGCCTTCTTAAAGAAGTTTTTGAGGCTGGAGAGGGGGAGGAAAGAAAAATGGCTCAAAGAGAAGGCAGAGGAGATGCAGAGGATCCCTCTGTCCTGCATCAGCCCCGGGTACCTGCGGAACTGCTCATGGAAGCGGTCTCGGTGGCCCTGCAGTGTGTCAGCTGGCAGACCTGTGGCAATGAGGACAGCAAGGATGGATGCAGACTGCAAACTCAGCCCCGGATTTATCCCCATGCACCCACGTCCCTCCAGCTTCAAGCCAGGACCAGGCTGGGAGCAGGGCATCCTCATGTGACCGCGGTGGAATTGCAGTGACTGGGGACTCACAGGAGTGCAGCTTGAACATGAGCTTGACAGCGTAGTGGTAGAGGTGGCTGCAGTCCTGGATGACCTGGATGAGGGGTGCCAGGCGGCACTGCACCGCTGACATCTGTGACACTGCCATGGAGGTGTTGAGCTGCCGGAAAACTGGAGAGGAAAGAGCAGTGAGTGCCAGGAACATGTTTGCAGAGCCGTCGGTCGCAGTCAAACTGGCTTGATCATTAACCAGGACAGATGTGGCTTCGCCAAACACCGCCCCATCCTGCTGAGTTGGGAACAACCCCACTCTGTGCAAGAAAAACACACAAAGGGACATTGGTGGCATTGCAAGCAAGGGTGCTCAGCTCTGCCCTGCACACCCCAGCCCCAAACAGGAGGAGTGTAACCTGGAATGATGCATGGGCAGCATGGCTGCTAGCAGTAGCTGCCAGCACACAATGCAAACGATAAAAGCAACAGGTTTTGCTCTGGTCCGTTTAATCCTGCAAAGAGCTGGGACAGGATCACCACAGCCTCACCTGCCCCAGCACAGAAACAGATCCCTTCCCCAGGCAGACATCCAGCCAGCGCATCGGCTGACTCCTTCCCTGCTCAGCTTTCAAGTACTTCTGAATATCGGTTCCCTGCACAACTGGGTCATGAGGAGATGCGAGTGGCTAACGGAGCTGGGACAGGGCCCCTCCCCTACACTCTATTCCCCTGTGCAGCTCTGTGCTTCTGCCTGATGGCAGAGGGGAAGGAATGGCACATTTTTAAGCCATTGAAAAATTCCTGGAGAATGAGGCAAGAGAAGGAAACACGGGCAGGGGCGGCTGCCAGAGGTATTTCAACATGGGGCAATGAATATTTATACAGTAGCACAGCCCCCATCCTCTCCTCCAGTGGGTGGAAAAGATTTGGGTAACGCACTGAAAAGGAATGAAAAGGCATTTCAGAGCAGCATCACACACCCTGCATGGCTCAGGTGTGATAAAAATAGCCACGCTTCTTAAATATTTTCCTAAAACCACTTCTACAGAGCAAGAATCCCCACACCTTAACCAAGGAGGAGGAAGGATGCAGACAAACTCTCCTCCTGACCAAAGAGTGAAACTATTGCTCAAGAGCCCTGGGGCAGCTGGGAATGAGCTGCTGCCACTGCTCACCTGACTCCGACAGCTTCAGCTCACAGTCCAGGTAGTCGAAGAGCTCCACTGTCAGCTGGAAGCTGCCAAAAAACAATGCCATCACCACACTGCGCACACATCAGTGCTACAGATCACTGCTTGCAGGTGCCCCTGTGGGACTCTGCTGTTCCTGGATGCTTTTCCCCACATCGAGATCTTTCTCCTCATCCCACGAGGGCACTCACATGTTATTCACATCCGTCCCTGCTGTCTTTTCTAGGACCTCATCTGAGACCTCGAGGCCTGCAGGGAACTCAGGGTGCTGTGCCAAAGGAAAACAGAACAGCAGCTGCCACCAATTGCTCATGCAACAGCTCTCAGTGGTGCAGGTGCAGCATGGGGTCTCACCTTGGCATGGAAGGAGATCTTGGTGAGGAGCAGCCGTGTGTAGATGCTCACCAGCTGCCCATAGCGGTCGTGCAAGTGGCCCTGCAGGAGCCACGGGGAAAATATGCTGAACCCAGAGTGATGCCAAAAATGCCCAGTGTGGTGGCAAGCATTGGATGCATCCATCCCATGGGTGTTGGTCAACCTGCAGCAGCCCCACAGCTCTCCCTTGCCCCTTCTTGTGGGTTATTTCAGGTGGTGGCACACTTCCCCCATGCATGTGATGCTTAGGGCTCAGCACCCAACCCAAAGCCCTTCACCCAGGAAGCCCCACCTCCAGCACGGCACCGACCTCTGTTCCTCCTGTCTACTTACCCACAAGTCTCCCACCTCACGGATGTTGCTGCGGTACCGTTGGCAATCCTGCAGGACCTGCGGGCACAACAGGGCAATGGGGACCCAGCCCCTCATACTGCTGGAGCAAAGCTCAAGGGACAGGTCAGCCCCTAACGTGGGGCTGTGCGGGAGGAGGTTCTGAGGTTGTAAGATAACAGGCTGATTTATGAATCACAACATCATGAAGGTTGGAAAACATTTCTAGGATCACGAAGTCCAACCATTGGCCCATTCCTCCATGCCCACTGCCCATGTCCCTCAGTATCACATCTCCATGGTTCTTGAACACCTCCAGGGAAGGTGACCCCATCACCTCCATGGTTTTTTGAAGCTCATCCCATTGGTCTCAGCCCATCGATCCAGCCTACACAGATCCCTCTGTAGGGCCTTCCTACCCTCAGGCACATTGACACTTCCTCCCAGCTTGGTGTCATCTGCAAGCTTACAAAAGGGACACAGCGTGTGGGAGGGGATACTCACATTGGGGTGGCCGTCACGCAGGACTTTGTGCAGGACATGGCAGAACTTCCAGCTGAGGATGGAGCTGCTGGGCAGGGGCAGCCCAATGGCGTAGGACCAGAAGGTGAAGGCACCCTTCTCGTGGTGCGTCCCCAGAATAATCCCTTTCCATCAGTCAAGGCAAACCCCATGGAGAAACCCATCCCTCCCCAGCCCCACAGCCCCCAGACCTTCCCTGTAGGTGAGGACGGAGCTCCCGCACCACCCGGATGGCTGAGGGAAAGGATACGGCGCGCATGTTTCTCCTTCACCGGTGCCTCCTGTGTGTTGATGGCTTTACTGATGCTGATGGCCTGTGGGAGGAGGAGAGCGGTGTCAGCAGGGCTGTGACCCTTGGGACCACCTCCCGCTGATCCCAGCGCTGCCAGCTGGGAGCATCCCAAGCGCTCGGGGGCTTTTGGAAAATATCCTGAATTTTCCATTTGTCAAATGTTTAGGACTGTAGAATTAGGCTTTTTGATGCAGAACAAAGCAGCCAGGGCCAGGCTGCGCTCAGAGCCACAGATGTCCCCTGCTGTCCCATGGAACAAGTGGCACTTTGCAGCCTGAGCTCAGCGACATGCCCTGCCAGCGGCAACGCACAGCGCGATGCCACATTCCTGGGCTGTTTGTGCAATCACAAGGAGCCTTTGAACCGGGTGTTTTGCCATGGCTTTGAAGGCATCCCTACGTGAGAACAGCCAACAGGGAAAGGGAAAACGGCCCCCAAGCACAGAGGGAGCAGTGATGCCACAACCCAGAGCAGTGCAGTTCATGGAGAAGTACCTTTATCAAGAGGATTACCTGTATACCAATGTGCTGAATCACACCCTAAAATGAAGGCTTTATACCAAAAATAGAACCCAGTCACTTCTCCCAGCTTTAAATTTGAGCTGCTGAGACCACGAGGACTTCCCTTCACCACTTCACCTTCGCACAAGCGCTGGGGCTGTGCTCACAGCTGTGAGCCCTTTGTGCAGCAAAAACCAGCGGGCCAGAAGGGCAGGAAGCAGCCAGGCTGTCGGCACTCGTGCCGGAAGAAAAACACAGTCCCTCCCTGCACACAGGCTGTAAAACCTCATAGAGCCCAAGCTCAGAGCAGCACGCACGGCGCTGACTTTGTGTCATGAGGACAGGAGGAACCCACTGCAGCACTGTGCCACTGAGTGTCAGTGAGGAGCAGGAACTTGCCATACAGAGCTGGTCTCATGTGAGGATTCTCATCCCCAGCAGTGTTTTGGGGTGAGCAACCCCAGGACTCAGGTACAGGCTCAGTTCATGTCACTGCTTCTCAGCACAAGGAGTGACAATAGAGGTGTTGGTGCCCCACATGGCTGTGCATCCCCAGGGAGGCTGTGCGGCTGCAGGCAGTGATTTTGCTTCTCGTGCGCTCAGGGAAGCCCTGGTGTTACCCTGCCATGTGGGTCAGTATAGCAGCAGTGGAGTTAAGCCGGCGACTTGGACTAATCCTCTTAACTCGAAGGTTAATGAGACTGAAGTGCCTGGAAAAAGGCACTGGCACGAGGGGCAGTAGTGCTGAGCCATCTGCTGGGCACGGGAGCAACAGAGAGCTCATCCCAAATCGCCACGGGGCTGGGACAAAGCAAACCCCATCCCACATCCTCACTGCTTGGCACCACGGGCTGGTATCTGCCCCAAAACCTGTGATCCCCACTGGGATGTCATTGCGTTTATTGCCCGTGAACCTGCCCAGCCAAAATGCAGCCTGGGAGCTCCAGAGGGTGCCTTCCTAGGGGTGATTCAGTGCTGAGGTTTGATCTGAGCCACTTTACATCTACAATGGGATATGTCACGTCCAACATGAGTCCCACTGACCCAACCAATGCCAGCATCCCGGGACTGGCTCCAAACCCCGAGCCAAGAGGATCCCCCAAAAAAACAGGTCAGAGATGGTGACATCTGGAGATGAGGACATCCCGGCGAGCACTAAGAGCCAGGCTGAAACCTTCATACAGCTGCAGACAGTTTCCCCAGCACCAGCCCAGTGCTGATGGCTGTGGGTCAGACCCTGAAACCTGCAGGTTACAAAACCACCATGGGTGCAGCCCTGAGCACCTTACTCACAACAGCCCCAGCGTACCGAGCTGGTGACTAAACCAGGATCAAAGCATCCAAAGGAAGGAGTGCGGGTTACATCCACCCCTTCTTTCCAGGCTGCTTTAATTACAGCGCGATCCTCTCCGCCCACGGCTCCCCCCCCAGCCCCAGCATCCCCAGGAGGTGCTCCATCCCTGGGATCATTTTTGGGGCCCTGCTCCAGACACGCTTCAGCAAGTCTGAGTCTCTCCTGTTCTGAGGACTCCACATGTGGAGCACACCAGTACCGCTCGGCATTCACACGTGCTGTATTCCTGGGGGATGCTCAGCGCGTTGGGTCTTAACCTTCTGGCAGACACAACCCTAACCTTCCTGGCAGATGTACCCAAGAAAAGCAAAAGTTGGGCACCAAAACCTAAAGTTTTGCCTCCAATGACACTGCAGAGTGAGCACCCGGAGAGGCCAGCAGGGTTTCACCTCCAAGGCAGATGCTGACACCAACGCAATGTGACCCCAAAAAGCATTTTGAGGCAAATCACATTGCAGACATAAAATGGCTCACATCAAACCTCACGCTACCTGCAGGCACCGGCTCACAGCGGGGCAGAGTGATACCACGCAGCAATGCTGGGAAGGTTCCTCTCAGGACAAAGCTCTTTTAGGACACCGTGCCCCAGTAACGCGGCTCTCGCGCTTCGGGCAGAGCGAGGCAAAGCCAGAAGGGACGGAAGGACGGATGGAGGGGACACGGGACGCTCCCACCCGGGGCAGCGCTCTCCACACCGCGGTTACTTCCTGGCGCTGCCCGGCGGGACGGCTGGAGGAGACGCGTCCCGAAGGAACCGGAATTGCAGGTTTATTCGAGCTGCTCCCCGTACCCAACGCTGCCACTTCCCACCCGGCACCGCGGCCGCACGCTGCCACGAACGGTCACCGACCCTCGGATGGGGCTCTGCGGGACCACAGCAGCCGGCGGGACGGGGAGGGATCGGCAGTGCCATGGGGCAACGGGGCTAAGTACCGGCAATGCGCAGCAGAGCGGCGGAAGGCGTGAGGTGGGCAGCGCAGCCGTCCCTCGGGAGAGCAGCGACTTTGCGTCGGGCATCCCCGACGGCTGCGGGACGGCTCCCACCCCGAGGCGGACACGCGGGACACCGCGGGCTTTTGGCCGTGCTCGCGTTGACACCGCCGTACTCTCCCCGTGCGCTCCCGCCGGTGGGGCCCGCGGGGAAACCGCCTCCCGGCGCTCTATCCCCGGGGAAGGCCCCACGCGGAGCTCCCAGAGGCGCTGCCCCACGGCTCGGGCCGCTCCCCGGGGACGAACACCGCCACCACCGGCACCCAGGGGCGCCGCCGCCCCCCTCACCTGGTTCTTATCGAACTGCTCCCTCTCCGCCTCCAGGCTGTGCCCGGCCCGCCGGCTCAGCACCCGTGCGGGAACGCTCTTGATGCTGTTCATGGCTGCGCAGCGCACACCGCGCAGCACGCACCGCGCACACCGGGCACCGAGCGCCCCGGCGCCGCCCGCAGCTCCTCCCGGCCGCGCACCGCAGCGCCCCCTGGTGGCAGCGCCCGGCCCTGCAGGTTCGGGACGGCTCCGTCCGCCCGCGGCAGCGGAGGGACGCGGAGCTCCGTCGCTGCCCGCTCCTATCGGCCTTCGCTCGGCACGGCCACGCAGCAGCACGCCCACCCCCGCGGTGAGCTGAACGGCAGCTTTGTTTTCTTCAATAATAACTCACGAGGAGGGCACAATAGCAAAGCGATTCCCTGGAGGGTTTGTAATGCTTCCAGAAATCAGGCGGCCACACAGCTGGAGTTTCCACGCACACGTGGGTTGTAAGTCACTTAATGACAGAGTAAATTAACCCCAACGATCCGCTTCTCCCAGCTTCAAAGCCCCACACGTACCAGAAGCAGCTCTGATCAGAGCCAGGAGTTCTGCCTTCTGTGGGCACAAACTCAGCACCAGAACACAGCAAAATGAGCCCAGGGCAGCACCTCAGCTCACTCTTCCACCCCCATCCAAATGCCACTGTGAATTCACAGGGGGTCGGGGTGCCACTGAATGCCTTTAAGCAGAAAGCACAGCCAACATGAATGTCTCCGGGCTCTGCTGTCCCGGTTTAACTTGGTGGTAGCAATGGGATGGCTGCAGGTGAGCGCTGTGCCACCATCAAGGACTGCTCCTGGGGGACTTCTGCCATGCACACAGCATTAAACTTCAGGGGTGGAGCCTGGAAATGTTCTCTGCAGGTTATCAGCGTGTGTTATTGTAGGAAATAGCCTTTGTGTCCTGAAAAAGGACCAGAGGAACAGAGGTTCCCTCTGAGTGCGATGCTCAGAGGCCAACAGCGGCCACAATCAAAATGGTTCTGCTCATTCTGAGCCCAGTCACAGAGGATGGAGAGCAGGCTGGCAGCGAGGTAATTAAAGAGGAAGCGGAAAAAGATGTGAAAGAGTTAACAAGGAGAAACCACGGTGCAGGTGTTGTGTTTCACTGCAATTAATGCAGGGCAGCAGATAGGACAAGAGCTCAGCTGCACCCCCAGCAACAACACAGGGGCAGAGGTGCTCTGTGCCAGGGAATGGCCGTGCAGAGCATGCCCTGAGCCCACAGTTCTGGGGGAACGGCCAAAAGAAACCATGAGTTGAAAACAGAGTGTGCTGGACAGTGTGTGAAACGTGAAGGAAGGGGCAGCAAAAGCATCTTTTTTACATATTTGACCTTTTTCTTCATGAAAGTTCAAACTGAAAATGGAACACATCTCAACGTGGGCTGATGATCTTCAGTGCTCAAAACTAATTCTGTAGTGGAAATGTCTCCATTTCCTCCAGAAAGTTAAACATCTGTATGGAAAGATGGGAATGTTTCCTCTAAAATACATTAAGCAATCACATCTATGTCCTTTTACTATCCATTTTCACCCTGCAGACTGACCGAAAAACAGAAAGAGAAGACAGGTAAGCAACGCACTGCACAGTCAGACAGCGATCTCAGGGATACCACCCGTGTGTTACAGATTAAAAATCATTCCAGTTTGTTTCACAGGTGAGTGATCTTTGTGCCCTTGGCCACCTCCCGAGTCACAGCTCACAAGCGCACACAACAAAGCACACGCTTTGCTGCCCTTTTTCCTGTTGCTTTCCTTCTTTGTGTGGCTCATCAGCTCTCCCCGACTCAATCTCTCTCTAAAGGAAAAATGATCAACTGATAAAAATGGCCGCACCGCTGCCAGCAGGCAATTCACCCGGTGTTTATCACTGCACCTGCCATCAAGGGACTTCAAAGCAATAAAAAAAACAAGCACTCTTCTATATGAAACACGTTTGTTCTTTCTGCACCTTCTATGATTGCACTGACCACAGCTGATTCAGCGCCCTTCATTAAGAGAAGATACCGAGACTTACTCAGCAGCCAGTGACCTGCAGAGTCACTAAATCTTGCTGTGGATTTACAGAGAGTTGTGGGTATGGTTGTGCCATCAGTTCTTTCTCATTTGAGGCAAATGAGATTATTTCTGTAGGCTAAGCATGTGCTTACCGCTGTGCTGCATCAGCACGGTGCTCAGCAATTTAGGGGATTTGCTCCTGAAACATTTAAACATCAGTGGTTTCAGGATGCAAGTCACAGCGCTGGTTTCAATCTACAAAACCTCCTGCTTCTTTTGGCCTACAGCCCATCTCTGTAGGGAAAGGAGAGACCTCCACACAGGAGTATTAAAGCAAAATAAGGGACGGCATTCTGGCTACTCAGCATCCATTTCCTCTGAGAGCCCCATTAACGTGCCCTAAGCAAACCCAACTTCTTTTGAAAGAAGCCTGAGCGTCTCCAGACTTAATGCGATGCGTACCTGCAGCAACAGCAGCAGAGCAGGGCTGTAAGCTAACACTGCCCCCAGGGGCACAAAGGGGAGAGCTCCACTGGAGACAGCCGGTGCAGGGCGTGCAGTCTGAATACTGCAGCACCTCCCGACTGGACCGAGGTGGCACAAAAGCATCCCCAGTGTCCCCATAAAGAACGAGAGAGTGCCGCACAGCTTGGCACCGCAGCACGCTGTGTGCCTACTTCCCTTTGCAGATGCTCTCAGGTTGTGTTGGTAGCACTGGAAGATTTCCTTTTTTGTTAATTTTCCCCTCATTGTCACTAGTTCTAATTCAATTTTGTGTGGTTTTCTGGACTTTAACCATATCAAGTTACCCTTTTGTCCACAAAAATAGACAATGTGGTGCCTGTTGCAAGCATCCCATTCATGTTAGTAGGACAAATAATCAGACAGTGAGAAATTTCCGGGATTTATACAAAAGAAAAAACAATCTGCTATGGGCAAGGCTGCTTTTAAAAACAGCTCCATTCAATACATTCTACTTTTGGAGCTCTGAGCCCCAGAACAATATATGCTGACACAACCCTTGGCCGTGGCACTGAAAAACACTTCCCAATCTCTTATTCAACAATGTTCATATCCTTGACTGTGTTATCTGTAACGTGCAGAAGGACTCTAATTACAATGAGCTGTGTGCAGGTACAAGGGCTGCAGCTCAGGAATGGAGCAGGAAGATGTGACTGGCCAGAGCTTTTCTGGCCAGAGAGCATGAGGAACACACTTGAGAAAAGTGTAACTGTTGTACTAAAGGAATTACTGGCTGCCTTTGTATCTGTTTGCTGCTATGGGAAACACAAGAGATGTATTGGTGATGCATTCAGAGCAGGGCACCTGCAATTTTGAGAGGCTCGTCTCAGAAATCCACAGACTTCGATTAATGTTGCAGATGCATTTATAAAAAAAAGGGAACAAACAAAAATAAATCAAGTGCAAAAACAAAGAAACCCACAAAGCATCATAGAGAAAAGAGTGGGAACTTTAGCATCTACATCTGAAGCAGATAACTGCATCCCACTTTGAGGTCCTGCAAGTTCAGTTATCTGTATTGTAATGCAAAAACACGACATGGGAATCAAGGAACTCAGACAATGCCAAATTACAGAGCTGCCAAATTCAAACTGGCAGGCAGCAGTGGCACACTTTTCAAGTTGCTTTTCTCCTCCCTCCTCCAAACAGGGCACAGAATTCCTCAGGTACAAATTCTAACCGATTACATTTCAAAGGGTTAATTTTGATACACGTTGTATTTTAAAGTGGAGCTTAAAACAGCCTCAGGTAGAGCTGGTTGTAAGCAGAGATTAGTTAGCCTGCATAGATTAACCAAAACACGCTTGGCAAGTTCCTGCCCAGAACTGCTCTGAAAGTAGATCAAAGTCCTACAGATGTGGTTCAGAAGCCACCCCTGCCAGTAAATACGGGGGTGCTTCATTTTCTACAGCAACCGTTCCAAAGGAGAAGCTAATTTCCAAGCGCACAACTGCAGCATCAGGCTGTAAAGCAGCATCGTGCTCTGATGGACAGCGCGCTGAGCTGAGCTGCGACGTGCCAATCAGCCAGCAGGAGCCAGACATCTGATGGGGATGGGCCACAGCCACAAGCAACCTCTGTTTTGCAGAGGGCTTTTCAGGAATCCAACCCACAAGACAGTCTTTGCAAAACGCTACACTGCTGCTGTCTTTCACACTGCATGAAATCCTGCTGATGAACTTCTGAACAAAATACCCTTTCAGTTTATGCAAATGCTGGCGCACAATCTTTACACTCTCTCAGTCAGTCCCAGCACGACCAAGGTTTTCTGGTTCTAAATGTTATCAGAGTTCCTTTTGTTTGTGTGGTACTTGCATTGTTCTGGTCAAGTTCATCTAAGGCTATAAGGTGCACTGTTTTTAGGGTGAAGTAACACCTTCCAGAGGAAAACAGAGCTGAGGATTCAGCATGCAGCCTTTTCATTAGCTCCCTGATTTAAAACCAAAAGCCCAAATCCTATCTTTGTGATACACATTAGTTTACTCATTTCTAGTGGTACAATCATTACAAATCATGACAAATAAGGCAGAAACTTGTTTATGAGAACAAACAAGTGCCACTGTCTCATATTACTTCTATTGCTCACATATCTGGGACAGAAACTCCCAATCAGAGTTCACACTGATTAAATGCACTGCCATGACAGCTATCCACAAGTTCTTTCCCCCTTCGGTATGTACTCCGATCCTGTAGTAAAAGAAACTAGAACTATTAACCCACAAAAATTCTATGGTTATTTACACAGAGAGTAAAGATTACATTCATAGGAAACTATTCTATATACCACCTTTTCCTACACTGTCCTCCTTTCAACAAATACAGACAGATGATAAACTAGTTCTGAGTGAAAGTCACACTTGTGTTCACTTGTTTCTAGACCTCCTACAGCTTGCTCTAAAATGACTTCTTCCTCCCATCTGTTTGGATGCATGAAAAAGTCAAATCCTGTCATGACCTCGATGAGCCATAAAGAATCCTACAGAAAGAGGCAACTATTTCATGCTAAGCCACATAGAAACGTGTCCTACAGCGAAGTATGAAGAGCACATTGCTTGTCATGCCATTGCACAGGCCAACTATCATGTTCACAACCACACTTCCCAGCCACCAAAATCCAGCTGCAGATGAGCAGTACTACCATGTTAATGCTGCTGTTATTTGGACTGCAGCAAGAGCTCATGTGGAGGAGATTGCTAACCTGTTGAGATTCAGCCAAGGCACGCTGCAGCTTACTTATGTGGGAACTGGCATCCTGGAGGAGACAGAAGGGGAGCCAAAGTTTTTACGTACCTGTGCTGTTTTGTTTGCTCTAAATAAACTGTTTTTATACATTTGCAGTCAATTTGCACTCAAAGCCTTCCACATCGACAGGGCCATCTCTGCCTGTACTGAGGAAAACGCTGCATAGCAATAAAGAGTATTTCTATTGCAGGACTGCAGTGTCCTCTAAAAGCAAACGATGCCAAACCAAAACTACAGGATCGTTATCACTATTTGATGCTCAGCATAAATTGTTACTGTGCTGTTCCAAATTTTGCAGAATTCCAGAACAAGGAATGACCACAGATTTTTTTTGGAAAGCTAACATGAAGGATAACACACCAATTATTTGCAATAGCAAAACTGAATGTGCCTTGCAAAGCCCAAACGAGCACCAGTCAGAAGGCTTGTTTTAAGTCTCTTGGAAACCATTTTACTTAATGTTTTTGTACACCACGGCCCTTCAGACTGCACGAGTCACCTCGGGCACACGTGCAGCCCTATGCTCACCCCCCACTGCCTTTCACGGGACTTCTCAGCCTTTCTGCTCACACACAAGAGCTGTTATCTCACCAAGGTGCCCCGCTTTATTGCTACGAGGGTAATGTTTACTCACTGCAGAACTAAGCAGATACAACTATACAGCTATGGCTAAAACCACGTGCATACAAGGATCCTGACACTGCCGATAATAAACTCTAGGTTACCTTAAGTCCGAATGTTTTTGCGTTACGAGCAGAGCCCACCCCCCAACGGGAGCTGTGTGGTGGCACTGGCGGGCCCTGCGTGCAGCGGGCGGCGTTACCACACGGCCCTCAGCGTCGTCTGAGAAGCGGCGCGCGGCAGCGCCGGGGGAGCTGTGGGGGACGGCGGGCAGTGTTTCTGACTGGAACACGCAGCAAGGAGGCAGCCGACGGTTACAGGGTTACCCGCTCAGGCGGCCTCCGACGCGTAAATGCCGCAAGAACGGATTAAAACGAACAAATCTCCCCGAAATCCGTGAGGGGATCCCGCACAGCACCGACACGCCAAACGCACCAACGCTCTCGAGTGACGTCATCGCGCCGGTCGGATCGCGCAGCCGTTGAGCACCGCCCATCCCAGAGGAAGGACCGCGGGTTCGAATCCCGCTCCGGCCGGCCGGGAGGCCACGGGCTGCCAGCGTAGGATCTGCGGGACGGCGGAGCTGCTCAGGAAAACACGGCGATTAATAATGCTGAGCGGACACATGTGAACCCAACTGGAGGTCAGTGAATGGAAATATCTGCCCCGCTCAGCTCTATAAGGGAACAGCTACAGATATCCAGTTATCTCGTTAGAGACACCACTGTCTTTTAAAATACATTTTCCTGCAAGCAAACCTGAAGCAAAACCACATTTCTCACTCTGATTTCTCAGATTTGATGCTGGTAAGTCAGGGGTGCATGCTCCTGTACATTTCATGGACGCTTTAAATACTTAATTCAGCAGAACACTTTTAATTCCTTAAATTATTATTTCTCTATACAATTAGGAATGAAAGTAGCTCTACAGAAAACAGAACCATCTTCAGTGAAGAACAGGAATTTTATTTAAATCTTCATGCGTAGGCATGATAGACCCCAATTTTACTTCAGCAAATATCACAACAAAAAAAAATCCAAGCAGCCTATACAGAACAGTGAAATTGCCAAGGATGTGGGCTCTCCACAGTGCCACTGCAGAATCCATGGGTTCAGAAGCCTCACTTTGGCTACGTCATTTATAACCATTAATTAAATAAAGGTAGTCTTCAACCATCACTTCTTGACTTCTCCAAGATCTTCAATGCTATCATCATCCACCTAGGGGGGAAAAAAAAAAGGGCAAAACACCACATTAAATGTATTTCCTTCTTGCATGTCCCATCACTAGACAGGTAATGAAATGGAGAAGCTTTCAGCACTCCATGTTCTGGGAGTCTGGCTTTTTTTGGACAGGTGAAACAGTGTTCAACTTTAATCACTCCTTAACCTAATTGCTGATAGGGGGGCAACAATGGGTTGTTTACTTCTGCCCCACAGCCTGTGCTGCCACAGATTACACCTGCTTCTGAAAATCACTGGAAAGGTCGCAGGCTATGACTGAAAACTAGAGCTCTTACAGAAGAAACCGCTGATTACCTCAGGCCACTTCTCCTGGATTACATCAATAATGTCATCTGTGAAATCGCCCTGAATGATGATTTCATCTTCTCCTGTTACTGAGGCACCGCAGGAAAATTTCTGAGCAAAAAACCTTTGTGCTTCCTTGAGGTCGATTTCTGTGTATGGGAAAACTGGCAGTTTAAGTACAGTCATCATCACATTAGATCTACTCATAATTAAAACTGTTTTAACCAGCGGTTAAAAGTTTAAAGTTGAACTTAGTTTAAAGTTCAAACTTCAGCACTTCCATGGAAATTCTGCAAACCACTCGAGGTCATACAATCAGAAGAAATATCTTAAAGGTTACCTTTTCTCCTCACATTACAGAAGCTAAGGCTCTAGGTAAGATAAAGTTAAGGGCAAGCACATCTAAAATCTACACAACACACCTCACAAACATCGACTCACCGAACGTTGCAAGGCCGCAGACTCTTGTGACGTATTTTTTCTTTGCTCTAGGAATTTTAGCTATTGTGACTTTCTGTGGTACAGTCTTCTTTTTCTGTTTTATCTGACCTCTTCCACCTTTAAAGCAGAATATATTATATGGTTAGTTAAATGACTTCACAGTTAGAGGAAAAAAAAGGCTGTAAGGCTGCATTTCAGTCCTGTAAACAAAGAAACCTATTTCCCAGTCTGGGTATATGTAAACAAAAATGTATTTTGGATGTTAGTCATCTCCCATTCAGAACCTTTTAATTTAATTTCTTAACAGAAAGATCCCGGGTCAAAACTTAACGTCACAAGAAATAACAACATATACATGTCAAATGTGCATTAAAGTACAGAATGCACATCAGAACCCTGATGGGTGTTTCCCACATTTCACTAACCACTGCATTTGGTCTACATTTAACCCCTCTCTAAAGCGTTTTTCTTTGGTATTCACTTCAGTTAGGAACGAATTGTTACTTTAATATCTTTTGAGTTTTTGTCTAAGGCAAAGAAAATGATTTATGTCTGTTTACTAAGGCTAAGAAGCCTTGCCTGCTTAGGCTGCTGTGTTAAACAGCACATGAAGTTCTACGTATCAACACAGGACTGCAGTACAAAACAAATTTATATAAAGGTTAGCAGGAAAAAAACCCAAACACATCAGAACACCACACCTCAAACAGAAGGCAGCTACAGTAGTTGACTGCCAAACTTGCACATGGTTTAATTTCTTATTTACTATCCGTTTCTAGGTCAACCTGAGGGAATGCTTCACATATTAGGTAGATATAAGTCAGTGTAAGGCATGCAGAAGATTAATCCCACTCATTACGAGTCTTCAAATGAGATTATCATCTCAGCTAACTTTGTATACACTCATCAAGTTACCCCAGGGTAACTAAAGTTCTGTTCCAGAGCTTTCTCACCAAGAAAACTTAAAAGAATCCATGTCAAGCAGACAAACTTCTTGTGAATGCTTTTTCTTCCCCAGCATGCAACACTTTCGATTCTACATCACTATAAATTGGTACATAATAATTTAAGACAGGAAATTTCTATCTCAGAGTTTCTTCAGTCAATACCTGCAGTAAGTTTTTGCTTGTTTGTTTTCTTGTCATCCTCTCTTCAGAACCTCGTGCCGTCATACTTTACACTATACTCTGAATTACCACAAAACTTGAGATTCCATTTTTGGATTTCCATTTTCATCTACAAATATTTTACACACTTATTTTCTAACCAAAGTCAAGCTGAGATCTATCCATAGCATGCCACACAATGAAATAATATTTAAAGAAAATGTTCTGAAGTGTCTGGAAAAAAGCACCCAAGCTAGAGAATTTAAAGTTACTTTTGTCACTACATGTATCCCATGGACAAGGATAAATATAGCTGGTTACCAAGACATGCAAATAAAACATCTGCAGGGATATGTCACTTAAAATATGCATCTTAGTGGACTACTAACCATCATTTATGAAGCACTACAGGCACAACTGACATAAAACAGGCAAATATGTATTAATTACCACAGTATTCTAACTCATGGTGGAAAACTATGTTAATTAAACAGAAAAATCTAACAATAAAAAAAAAATATCTGCACTTAGAGCATAGCTCTAGAAAAGACACAGCTGTTAGTGGAGACACAAATAGTAGTGCTGAAGTGTAAAACCAAATTCTGTTATGCGAATAATGGGGAGAGAGAGAAGGAAAAAAAGGCAAAAGTAGTGGTATGAGGCATTGAGAGGAAAGCAATCTTTGTTCTAATCTGCAAGCAACCTATGAACTGCAAGGCAGAAACCTTTTGGGAGGTACACCAACTGATTTCAAGTTGAGAATAAGTACTCTGAAGAAGTGCCACAACAATGACAGGAGCACACAGAAGATGCAGCTCACCTTTCACTTACTGTTGCTACTATACAGTTCCTTTGTTAGCATATACTTCTGTGCAAACTCTGCTGTTAACTGAAAGGAACTTATCTGGTACCTTTTCTGCAGTCAAAGCATAGCTAACACAACCAAAACACAAGGAAACTGTGTCACAGTCTAAGGAAAAGATGACCTCAACAGCTTATAAATCAATACCACAAGCAACTATTTAGACCTTGCCTCTCTTTTGCTTCTTCTTCTCTTCTTCTTCTCCTGCAGTTCCTTGGCCTTCTCCAACCCCAGCTTCCTGTTTCGGTGAATTTTCTTTAATACATCAGAGAGGAATGGTGAGAGAACAAAAGAACAAAATTAGCAGTGACTAACACACACCTGTTTCTTGTTAAAGAAACAAGAAATCAGGTACAGTGACATTTCACTAGGCCTCTAAATAGATTGCTCTAGTGCAGTATCCCCTGAATGATGCATGTTCCTTAAAGTCCTTGGTCAAATTAGGCTTGTGACCTCCAGATCAAAGATACAGTTATGGCTTTAATAGTCTCCTTCAGTCATTTCCAGAAAGAGACAAAAATTACTGACACTGAAATTCCAAATCAATAAGTACGATAGCACTAATGACCTGTCCTCCAGCAACCCACTGTCTACACTGCAAAGACATGAAATTGGATATATTAAGTTTGACAGGAAGCAACTGCAAGCTGTCAAAATGGTCACAGCACAAACCTTAATACCGGCCAAACATTATTTCTGATTTTTTCTGACATTATCAAACTTGTTTTCACAGCATCCAAAAGCATGCTAAACTTTTGAGAAAAGAATTTAATTTTCAGACTCAACGCAGATGGAAGAGATGAGAAATGGGCAAGCTCAAGAATTTGTGAATATGTCCGAGTACACATATTAGCCAGAGAATAAAGGAAGATTCTCACCTACTGTAAGTTTTGCAAACTCATCTGGAAAATTCTTCTCTAACCATTGTCTGCATTTAGTCACATCAGGCATATATTCACAGTACTAGAGAAGAAAGGCCACATAAACGCTGTTAGCAAAGTAATTATAAGATGCATCACAAACAAAAACAACAAAATCCATTTGCTATTTATTTAGCTTAGTCATTTCTCCTTAAGGTGACCAGATACCAATGCTTCACCAGCACACAGGACACATGACATCCTAAAGATGACAGTGGATAAAAGCACAGAATCAACACAACTGAAAGCAAGAAAAGATCAGAAAGAATCATCATGGAAGTCATACATTGGAAAGAAGAAACAAAAAAAACCTGACTCACCTCTGTTGGCAATGAACAGACTAGAGCACGAGGGAAAAAAAAAAAAGAAATCACAGTTGAGTTCTCAACTTACAGCCTTAGTGTTCTACTTAAACTGGTATTCTGAAGCTTTCTTTCATCATAACATCTTGTAATAAACATATGCTGATTCAAAAGATGACAATCAATACCATTCTGTATTTTTTCCTCTTAGTCATTTGCTTTCATGCTGTGCATTAAGATAAATCTATCAGAACAGCAGCTATGACAGATGCCCACCTTCTTGGGTGGTCTTTATCCTACAAAACACACCCAAACCAACAATTCAGCCTCCTTCAAAATAGGAATCCTGCAACAGTATTCAAATCCAATGCAAAATAACATACTTCAAGTGCAGACCTCAAGATTATATCCTTTTAAAAATCCAGCCACATAACTACAAATATGAGTAAAGCATAATTCCAAACAGTGCATCAGCTACTTCCCTGAACTTTATTTCTTGTTCTCCTACCAATAGTCAGATGGCTTTTCTGTGCTAAAGGTTTTACCAGCTTTCTGTGGGAACAAATCTTTGCCCAAAATGTCTGAGCACCACTCCTCCAACAGAGCTTTCATATACAGAAAGCTATCAGCACTTCCATCAGAAAGGTCACCCTGACCATGCTCTACCTGACTCAAAACTGACCAGAAGAAAACCTCCAACCGTCTCACTTTTTCTGCTTGGCTGCCCTTACTAACGCCCCATTGTAAGAGCTGTGGGCAGCTGCCCCTTCAGCACTTGCCTCCGCAGTAGAGGACCCGAAGAGGGTAGTCAGCATCTGACCTGGCGCCGCTCCTTATGTCTCCCCTGCAGTCAGGGACCACAGGCTCAGCTACATCTGTGGCCATGTCAAAAGCCTGCAGGTTGCAGAATCAAAGAGTCAGGGCTTACGGTTTTGTGTTAAAGTTATTTACATCATTTCCTACATAACAAACCCCCAGAGACTGACCAAACTACAAAGTCCGGAGAAAAGAGCTGCAACTGTAAGAGCAGAAGTAATCAAGGAGTAAAAAAACAGCTGTCAAGAAATAATGAAAGCAGGGAAGCGGATGCAAAAGATACCATGAAGTTTGGAATTGTAGTACATAAGGGAGAAAGCAAACTGAAACAAAACTCAATGTAAAATGAAGGAAGATGTGCACAAACAACACACAGAGCACGTTAATTTAAGCAAAACACGGGGTGTTTTATCAGTGATAACTGAGCAGTGGCAGCACAGTGTGGAAGGGTTGCATTTAGAAACAAGAGAGGTTATTTAAATCAGTATCTGAAAAGTCCAGAGCTGATCTCGGGACAATGGCAAAAAAATAAAAAAAATAAAAAATAATAATAATAAAAAAAACCCAAAACCCAGAGGCTAACCCAACCCAACCCAACCCAACCGATACCCTCAGCGGTGGTTTACTGGCACACATTCCCAGGTAAGGGGCTTCGAAAATAGCAACCAACAGTGGGGCTCAGTGCATGAAGGAGCCCCGGGACTTCCAGGGCTGTGTTTGTGAAGACTCGGAGCCAGGAGGAGCCGCGACACAGCCGAGGGAACAGACCCGGGAGCCCGAGGGGCGGGGAGGGGCAGGGAACCACCGAGAGCCGGCGATGGGCCCCGGGCAGCGAGAGGGTAGGCAGGCTGCTGGGCTCCGATAGGGACCGGGAGGGCGCAGAGGGTCCGAGGGACAGCAGGCAGGGTGGGGAAGGGTGCCATGAGGAGCGTGAGAGGCGTGAAATGAGGCAGAGAGGCGCGCGGAGCCCGGCGGCCGCAACACCGTGGCGTTACCCGGGCGGCCCCTCAGGCCGCAGCTCCTCCTCAGGCGGCGGCGGCGGCTGCAGCTGCACGCACCGCGCGGCACGCGCGCGCCCTCACAGCGCCGCCATGGAAATCTCGCGAGAGCCGCCCGTTCTGAGCCTTCAGCCGCTCCGTAGCCGGGAGGTGCCCGCGGGACCTTCGCGCTACGGAGCGGCGGAGGGGTCAAGCGTCGCCGCTCCTGCGTTGCGCGGAGGCCGGCATGCCGCGCTACGCGCAGCTGGTGATGGGCCCGGCGGGCAGCGGCAAGGTGAGAAGGATCAGAGAGGGCGGGGGGATGGCGACGAACGGGCGCTGACAGTGTCTGTGTGCCTTGCAGAGCACGTACTGCTCCACCATGCTGCAGCACTGCGAGGCGCTGGGCCGCGCCGTGCAGGTGGTTAACCTGGACCCGGCCGCTGAGTTCTTCAGCTATCCCGTCATGGCAGGTGAGCGCCCTCTGCCCCTACGTGGCATCGGGAGAGAGCTGGGGGGAATAGGAGCTTATCACGGCAGCCTTGTGCTACCCACATCCGTAAGTGTACTGCCGTTGCAGATATACGGGAGCTCATAGAGGTGGATGATGTTATGGAAGATGATTCCTTACGGTTCGGTCCCAATGGCGGCCTGGTGTTCTGCATGGAGTACTTTGCCAACAACTTCAACTGGCTGGAGGAGAGCCTGGGGCACGTGGAGGATGATTATATACTGTTTGACTGCCCAGGTAAATGGTGTGCGTTTTGATGTCATACTGTGTACACAGAGGTTGGAAAAGAGCAATGAAATGGTCGAGTCCAACCACCTCATAATGCTGCCAGGACCACCACAAAACCATGACCTGAAATCCCAAATCATAGAACATCCTGAGCTGGAAGGGACCCATAAGGATCATCAGGTCCAATCTCAGGTGCCACACAGCACCACCCAAAATCCAAACTCTGTGTCTGAGACCATTTTGTCCAAATGCTTCTTGAACTCTGGCAGCTCGGGGCCATGCCTGCTGCCCCCTGGTTCTAATGCAGAACCTTTCCCTAATACCCAGTCTGACAACCCTCCCCTGACACAGCTCCATGCCATTCTCTCAGCCTGTCACCAGAGCTCAGCACTTCCCATCTGCTCCCTTTGTGAGGGGGCTGTAGGCCACCATGAGGTCTCCCCTCAGTCCAGGGCTGGAAGATTCACCACAGGGCAGCCCAATCCAGTGCTCAACCTCTCTTTCCATGAAGAAATTCTTCCTGACATCTGTAATGGCAGAAAGACAAGCGCGATAGGAAGATGTTACGCAAGAAGGATAAGAACTGCTCACCCATCTCTGAGGATCTAAGTTTGTAGAGAAAACTCCACAGAGGAGGAAACTCCAGAAGGAGATCCTTCCAGAGTGGCAGTCAGCCCTTAAATGGGGTTTAAGAGCCAGGCTCCACCCCTTTTAATTGCACAGATCAATTGCCTTCACCTGTGCTTCCAGGGCTGACCAGGTCTTTTCTCCAGGAGCTCAGTCAGTGTGGTTCAGACAGTTCCCATACAACATCCAATCTAAAGCTCCCTTTGTGCAGCTTGAGGCTATTTCCTCATGTTCTCTCTCTTGTCACGTGCTTTGCTGCAATCTCCTTTTAGGCCCCTGTAGAGAGTGGTGAGGTCTCCCCTCAGCCTTGTTTTCACACATTTTTTGTATTATTAACTATTGTCAAGAGTCAGATGCTTCAGAAGTGAACTTGGCCCCATTTGAGTTTAGGTGACAGCACTGGCCTTTGGTAACACCAGACAGTGGGGGAAATCTATGGCAACTGCTAACAAATGCTAACTGGAGATCAGGAGAGGAAAATATAGCTTTTTTTTTCTTCTCCAGATTGACTGTATGATTCCATCCAAATACAGGCAGGGTTGTCTGAAAAGAGACCGTGCTTTATTAGCTGTTATTCATATTAAGCATAATGCCAATATTTCTATAACTAATATCTGCAAGCTGTTTCTATTAGCTTTACATTTCTGCATACTGATATCCAAAGTGTGTCCTAGGTCAGATTGAACTCTATACACATTTGCCAGTGATGAAACAGCTGGTGGAACAGCTTCAGCAGTGGGAATTCCGTGTCTGTGGAGTGTTTCTTGTCGATTCTCAGTTCATGGTGGAATCTTTTAAGGTATCCATTTGAAATCTTGTACAAATTCTTGTAAAGTTTCACAAAAGTTCATATTGGTATAGAACAAGAAAGGGAACTTGGTTTGTTTAGTCCAAAGGAAGGAATGCTAAGCAGGGGAAGATCTGATTGTTGGCTTCAGCTGCCTCAGTTGTAGAGACCAGACAATCTCTAAAAGTCCATTTCAACTTAAATTGTTCCGTTGTTCTATAAGGGCTTTCTCATTTTAGAGAGAGAATGACCCTTTCCCTGTCGAGCAATAAGAATCCTCTGGAAATAGATGGCAGCCAGGAACCTTAGCACCTCCCTTTTCCAACAGAGATAATGACTCCTCATCCCCATATGCAGTATATTAATAAGTTAGTCCTGGTCTGTGGTAGTGTCCTGCATGATGATTTTGTGCTTTTCTGTACTTAACTACATTTTTCATATTCCCTAAGTTTATATCTGGAATTCTGGCAGCACTCAGTGCAATGATCTCTTTAGAGATTCCACAGATTAACATCATGACTAAAATGGATTTGCTGAGCAAGAAAGCTAAGAAGGAAATAGAAAAGTAAGTTCCAAAGCATTACTTGCTCTGTAGTGTAATATCTTGATGTAAACTTCATTCAAAATCACAGAATGATGGGTGGTTGTGGTAGCTGTGTAAAAGCATAGTGACTCATTTGTTCTGTGTTTTGTTGTTAACAATAGCTTTGTTTCTCCCAGGTACTTAGATCCAGATATGTATTCTATGATTGAAGATTCTACTAATATATTGAAAAGCAAAATGTTTAAAAAACTGACTAAGTCCATATGTGGATTGGTACGTATAGTGCTCTTTAATTGGTATCCTTTAATGGTGAGAAAACTTAGTGTATTTCCCTGCTGATGTCTTTTGAATCCTTGCTATAGATTGATGACTATGGTATGGTTCGATTTCTACCTTTTGATCGCTCCGATGAGGAAAGTATAAACATAGTTCTGCAGCACATAGACACTACCATCCAGTATGGAGAAGATCTTGAATTTAAAGAACCGAAGGTAAGGTACTTCTGAAGATAAGATGAAAAATCAGAAAGGATCCATAATACAAATCATAATATAAATATGTTATTTGAATTTTAAAGGTCGTAAAAGATGATTATATACCACTAAGATCTCTACCTGAATGTCTGTTCAAGCTTCCCCTAAAAATTTCTGCATTGAGTATGTGTGTTGTAAAACCATTCCTAATCTCTCATACATCTGTCATGTAAAATGCATGATGGAAGATTACTGGGTTAAAATCAGTTCCAAGCTCTGTTTAGTTTTATTATTCAGCTCATAGATTCTAAGGAATAAGTCCAGTAGTTCGATCACTTTTTTAAAATTCAGTTTCCTACTTTCTGAATATGCAAAATAACTGCATCTAGATTTTGATGTATACGTTTTGGATAGCTCTAGAAACAAACTGCTTTTCAGAAAGTTTTGCTACTTGTTTGATCAGCACTGGACATTGTTGTGGTTACTAAAATAAAGCATCGCAGAACTGACAATGTCCAACAGTCACTAGAGAAAAGTCAGGTTTTACATTTTTTGTTTTCTTGTTGGCAGGAATATGAAGAAGATAAATCTGCACTTGTGGATGAGTATTTTCAAGATCATGTGAATGAGTAAAGAGCAAATGTTGGAAAAGAGGAAGAAAATACATTGCTTGTGTGTTTTAAAGAAAACCAAAAACATCCACCTCCACACAAACATATTTATTTGATGTTTTGCCTTTAAGACAACTAACATTTCTAGTGAAAAGTGAGCTATATGACAGTTCATATGACAGAATATAGTGAGCTATATTACTGTTTATAGTTCTTTTGTAAATACAGAATGTTCCTAGATTCTCAAACGTTTTCAAAATATTTTTTATTATTTCTCCTAAAATATATTAGTCCAGTTTAATAGCTACTTTCAGCTGTACTGGAGGATGTTTTTCTGCTAGTCACATCCAAGTATTTATGAACCTTTCCTTGATCCTAAGGAATGAGTTTTATTCATGCAGTTATTGAATAAAAGTATTTTCTAAAAAGGGCTTCATGGTTATATAAAGCTTAATATCAGTAAATGCCCTTATATAGGCATGTAATCTTTCTCTATGTAATATATCGTTCGTGTTTTAGAAATTATCCCATACAAAATGTCAGCCAAGTACTTTGTTGGAATAAGAGCATCTAATGTCATTTTGTAGGAGTAGCTTGGTAAACCAAAGCAATGGTTGAATATTTTGAGGCAGTGGCACTTATCTAAACCTGAGGATATGACAAACCTACTCCCAGCGCTGGACAGTTAGGTGAGAGTTCAGGGTAGTCATTGCCATAACCAGAAAGAGGTTAGAAAACGCAGCTCTTGGGGACTTTGATGCACGGAGCCAGAAATCCTGACCATGTTTAATAGTTACAGTGTAACCTCATTATGTGGCAAGTCGTTTGATGCCTATGCTGAATTAATCACATCCTGGCAGGGCTTGATATGGCTTGATTCCAGCCTTCCACATCCTTTGGACACGTCATCAAATCGTAGAATGGTTTGGGTTGGAAGGGATCTTCAAGACCATCCAGGTTTCACCCCCACTGCCATGGACAGGACTGCCAGCCATCAGATCTGGCTGCCCACAGCCCCATCCAACCCGGCCTTGGGCACCTCCAGGGATGGGGCACTCCCAGCTCTCCAGCAGTCAGTTCCGTGCCTTGCCACACCCAGGGCGAGGGATTTCTTCCTAATATCAGATCTAAATCCACCCTTTTGTTTAAAACCATCACCCCTAGACCTCTCGCTACATTTGCTGACTGAACACCTCCTTTGGGTGTTCACCCTTTGGCCCCTTTGGGCCACTGTAAGGACTCCTTGCAGCCTTCTTTTCCTCCAGGCTGAACACCCACCCCATCTCCCTCAGCCCATCCTCACAGCAGAGATGCCCTCTGCTCACGGAAAGGGGAAACCCAGCCCTTCAGCTCCAAATCTCCCCATTTTTTCGGCCTGACTCATGCGACGAGGCAGTGGTGGGGCAAATGGGGCACTGTGGCTCACATGAGGGGCCACAGTTCAGACCCAGCCCGGGAAGGGGGGTCGGTTCTGTGCTTCCCCGTCAGGGAGCGGCTCCTCGGGGCGGTGCAGGCTGCGGCTTCCCCCGCTCGCACCGCCCCGCTGCCTCATTTCCTGAAGGAAGAGGAAGGTTTGCTACGAGATCAGCGCCGCTGCCCTCGCACCGAGCTGCGCCCTGCCCGTCGCCATGCCGGTGAGCGGAGCGGGTCAGGGGGAGGGAAGAGGCAGGGCGGGCGCTCAGCGCCGGGGCCGCTCTGTGGGGCCGGGCTGGGGGCGGCTGCGCGGGCGGGAGAGGGGCTGTAGCCGGGAGCCTCGCACCCAGGGGGGGATCGGTGTGTTGCCGCCTTCCTCTTTCTTCCTCTTTCTTACTCTGCTGGCCCTACAAAGGCAGGGCTGCGTGAGGTGACGGCCCCCCCGTGGTCCCCAGCTGGGCGGTGGGAGGTGGGGGTGCATGTGGGGGAACTGCACCACAAGGCCACACCGCTTCTCCAGGAAGTGTCACATTCAGGTGTTTTTTAGTCACTTACACCAGTTTTATGCACAGAAAGGCCTTTTGTGTGTGTGTGTGTATGTGATAAGCCTGGTTTTGGTTATTTAGTTATTTACTATTACTAGACATGGAAATAACATATAATCCCTTTCCAATTTCTGGTTTTAATTAACAGACTTAATTGCCAATTCAATTACCTGTTAGGTGGGCTGGGAATGGAGTGGTACACGCAGATCTGGAACATTTTTATCCCATCATAGACTCACAGAACCGTTTGAGTCAGAAGGGACCTCCAGAGGCCGCCTGGTCCCACTGCCTGCAGTGCACGGGGACACCCACGGCTCCATCAGTGCTCACAGCTCCATCCCCTGACCGTGGCTGTCTGCAGGGTTGGGTCTGAACTGTGGCCCCTCTTGTCTGGATGGGGCACCACCACCTCTCTGGGCACCCTGTGCAGTGCCTCACTGCCCTCAGTGTAAACACTTCTTCCTTATACCGAGTCTAAATCTCCCCTCTTGGTTTGAAACCATTTCCCCTTGTCCTGTCACACAGGCTCTGCTAAAGAGTCCGTCCCCTTCTTTCTTACAGCCCCTTTAGATACTGACAGGCCGCTCTTAGCTCTCCCCAGAGCCCTCTCCTCTCTGGGCTGCACAGCCCCAGCTCTCTCAGCCTGTGCTCTTCCACCACCACTGACATGAATGGTTCCAGGATGGTGCTTTTGTGGTTATCACTGGAATGGTGCTGAGTCGCAGAGAGCCTTATTAAAAAATGACCGTTGTTTGTGCAAGGAAAGGTTGCTGGAAGCATCACTAACAAACAAAACTCTGATTTGTATTTGATGACATGTGAGAGCAGCAATCAGTCTGTGCTGCCAACAGGATGCTGGAAGGGCAATTTTCTGCAGGAATAATAATCAGCCTTCCCCCGTCTCTAGGCTTACCATTCAACTTTAATGGACTCAGATACCAAGCTAGTGGGTAACATGGCACTGTTACCCATCAGAAGCCAGTTCAAAGGCCCAGCACCTCGAGAAAGTAAGTTTATAAGAATCTCTGAAAAGCCCTTTGTGTTTTGCTAGTAATCATTTTTCGCAGTTTGCTCCAGACCAGACCTACCAGAACAGAAAAATTGTTTAGAAATTGAATGTTTTATAGAGGAAGACAGAATTTTCAGATACTGAAGTGGTGCAAACCACAGAAAATAATGATCCTATGGCTGTTGTCTGGAACAGCTCCAGGTAATTCAGTTGCTTTAGCAATTAACACTGCCTACAGATACTATTTTCACACTTCCTCCTGTGCCTCGGTGTACTTTTCAGCAGGCTGTGAGGAGGACGTGGTGGTGTGAACCCTTTGCTGTCAGCGGAAGTGGAGGTTTAGCTGCAGAACTCAGCTTTGGTGTACTGGCTGAGGATGCTTAGCTGCTCTAAAGGGTGAGGAAGGAGTTAGGCAACACTGTAGGGCAGCAAAAATCTAAACTTTGGTGATGGACATCTCAATACTGACAAATTTTACAGACAACCTCCTATGAATTCCCCTTCAGCACATGAAGTTGAACTTCCCAGGGATGGTATCTCCCAGTAGTGTGGCGATTCAGTTTGAAAAAGGAAACACTTCAGAATTCAAGCAGTCTAGGGTGTTTGTAAAAGAAAATGAAAGCTACAAGTCAACTTGTCACTATGTAATCTACCCTTCCTCCTTTTCTTTTTTTTGAAGAGAATAATGAGGAAGGTTGTTTGACTGGGGTGTTAACTTCTTCCAAATGTACTTTTGGGCCCTCAGAAAGAGTTTTAACGGTGTATTCTATACTGTTAAAACTCTGGTGAGTCACTCAACTGGTGGGAAACTGGAGAACTACCAACCTGCTGCCCTTTGTGAAGTCACACTGAGAGAAGGAAAAGGGAATTAAAACTCCTATTAAGAGTAAGAAACTTAAATATTTTGGTCAGAGTTCACCTCCGGTCTTTCATATGGGTAAGATTTAGTGTAGTCCTCTGCTTTTTGTAAATGATTTTGCTTTTGCAAGAAACATTGTTTGTGCACTTCAGTGTGTAAAAGTTATGACCAAACGTGGTGTAGTGATGCACTGTTTAATTTTGTTTTTTTTTTGTTTTCTTTTTTTTAGCTAAAGATACAGATATTATAGATGAAGCCATCTACTACTTCAAAGCTAATGTTTTCTTCAAAAATTATGAAATTAAGGTAATTTTTTTTTCTTTTGCAATAGTTCCTCTCTTACGAGGAAATTGTTGGCACAAATGGCATGAACTCATTCCTGTTTCAAACTGCTACCAGTTCCATGAAGTCCCCTATAGTCTAACAGACCAGGCTCTGTGCTTACCCTTATTTTGCAGAATGAGGCTGACAGAACACTGATCTACATAACTCTCTACATTTCTGAGTGCTTGAAAAAACTGCAAAAGGTAAGGAGGGAAACAGTCGGTTCTGGGAATTGTACTCAGGAGAGTATTTGCTGATATTCACATTCTAAAGGCACAACAGACTTGGTTCACCACAGTCCCAGTTGACAGAACCACAAATACTTGAAGGCTGTAGTTTTGCAGAGATGTTGCATTGCTGTTCTTGATGAGTCTTTATGTTTTACGGATTGTAATCAATTGTTTGGTTGGTTCTTTCAGTGTAACTCCAAAGGCCAAGGAGAGAAAGAGATGTACACACTAGGAATCACTAATTTCCCAATCCCTGGGGAGCCTGGTTTTCCCCTTAATGCCATTTATGCCAAACCTACCAACAAGCAGGAGGAAGGTAAGACTAAACAAAGAACTCTGAAGACTTCCTTTGGTCTAAGCTTTACTAGTTGTGTCTTTGCAGTTCTTACTAGAAAATGGACCCTGAAAACTTCTCACTCTGTCTTCTGAGGTTTTCTGACCTCAGGAGCCTGACAACTCCCCTCAATCCGTAGATCCAACAGATCAAAGTAATAGGGGTCTGCATCTGCCTTTTGCATCAACATAATTGCTAGATAGAATCTACAACAGAGCCCAAGCCAACTCCCACACTGGCAGAGAAGCAGCCCAAAATGATGGGTAAAGGTTTAGCTGAAAGAAGAAAACAGTTTGGATGATCCATTTTACTGATACAGATATCATAAAAAAAATCTAAATAGTGGCTATAAATTGAACACCAGCAAGGGCCTACAGATGTGACAGCTCACATTTCCTGCTTTAAGCAGTGATGTCCACTGCTTCCATGCTCAATTTAGTTTGACTTAATGCCATTTTGTCCTTGTGCTGTATTTCAGAGGTGATGAGAGCATACTTGCAGCAGCTCAGGCAAGAAACTGGTCTTCGACTTTGTGAAAAAGTATTTGATCCTCAGAGTGACAAGCCTAGTAAGGTAAGGATTTGGCCTGATCACAGATTTAATGAGAGTCTTGGTTGTTTCTTCAAAAAGAAGACGAGAAGCAAGAGAACAGGGTGAGGGATCAGATGTGGGTAACTCTGGAGCAGGCTTCCCTGGTTTTACCAGGCTAGTGGAACGGAGAACTGCCAGTTGTCAATAAATTCCCAGCTGTAACATGGTAAGACAACAAATTCCAATTCAAGCTACTTTAAAAAGTGGGGCAGTAATATGCAGTTCTAGTTTAACTCTTCAAGTTGAAATTCATAGGCATGAGAGATGCTGTTTATATTCCCAGGCAGTTCTGATCTCATTGCTTCTTTGAAGTAGACCATTTTGCCTTTTATCTGGATTTTAAAAAATAACCGATCAATGCATGAATTACATCCTGGTCATGTATTTCATGTGCAAATATGTTTGCATTTAGTAATGAAATTATTCAAGCTACTTTAGTATCAAAGGCATAGCTTTCTGATGCAGCCCTTGTTCATTATTATATTGCAATAAATATATTGGAATAGGTAATAAATATACTTCTAAATTACTATTTCATTTATAAGATGGAAACTTCTTTTGCCTGTTTTCTGATTATGTGTTTTCTCCTGCAGTGGTGGATCTGCTTTGTGAAGAGACAGTTCATGAACAAGAGCCTGTCTGGACCTGGGCAGTGAACAGGCAGAGCAGCAATATGAAGCATTTCCACAGCAAGGTGTACGAAATATTTTGCCTTTCTTTTGGATATATTTTGTACCAAGAAAAAAAACGTGTTTATGAAGAAAAAAAGTCAATGAGGGGAACAGGGATGTAAAGTAAAAAGATCATTTGAGTACTGTAAGCAAGTATTATTAAGCTGGTGCTTAATAAATGATTCCTAACATGCTGTTTCAGATGCAGGCTGCTTTATTGTCAGTGGCTACAGCTAGCATTTACAGCAGGGCTTTTGTTTAAAGAAGTGGTGTTTGTGCCTGGAGTGGTATGTGATTGCTCTGCTGGATAGAGTCTCAGTATCATGTTGAGTGCAGTGATTTTTTACTTTTTTTTCCAATAAACTTAGCTTGTAATTAATATGATAACTGCTTTATGTCTTATGGTTAGCTTTGAAAGAAATAAAAATGCAATTTTGATGAAGAGGCCATCATGATATGATATTGGCAAATACTGTGTTTGTTTTGAGGACCTGCTGGTCTCATTCCGTCTCCTCTGTGGCAATACTTTCACCATCACCACACAGCACTAACACGCTTTTTGTGGTAATTGACTGAAAGAAAAATTCCTGGCACGACTGTTTTATCTCATTATTGCTGTGCAGGATTAGCTCTCCTGTGAGAGGTACTGTGTGCCTCGTAGTTCACAGCAGCACCAGTGAGGTACTTCACCCAGCTGTGGGCCAGAAGCAGCCTAGGTTTTGAGAGATCTTCCTCCTCAATTGTCTCATAGGCACAAGCTTTGCCACCTCACATCACTGCTGCAGCCATCACAGTGAAGTCTGAGGAGAAAAGCGTCCAGGCTCAAGAGCTGCGCAGACGCAAGGTCTGAATCTTCAATTAAAAGGAAAAAAAAAACCATAATGCTGGGTCGGGACACACCCAGCAACAACGCCTGCCTCATACCACACACAGACACCAACACCCCGCCCCGCCCACAGCGCCACTGAGGAAAAGCGCCATTGCGCGTGCGCGGAACTATCGGGGGGGCCTCGCGGGGCACCCGGGGCTGCCCACCGCGCGCCTGTCCCGCCGTTAGGGCGGCGTTAGGGCACTGCGCGGGCGCCTGTAGACAGCGGCGCGAGGCCCCCGCCTTGGCGCCATTTTGGAGTGGCGGCGAGCTGAGGCGGAGATTGTCCCGTTCTGCGCCGCGTTCTTCCCTCTGTCCTGTCCTTTTCCGCCGCCGGCATGAGCGTGGTGGAGCACGTACGGGAGATGGCCTCCGCCGGCCTCCACTCGAACGTGCGGCTCCTCAGCGGGCTTCTCCTAACGATGAGCGGCAACAACCCGTGAGTGACCCTCCCGCCGCGCTGACGGGACCGGGAAGGAAAAGGGCCCCTTCCCGATGGGCCTCGTGCGCTCCCGTTGCTCACGGCCCTGAAGGGATGAAGCTGTGTTCTGTCAGCCCACGGTCGGGCAGCAGCTGGGGTCCGTGGCCCTGCATGGGCTTCCACAGTGGAGATGCAGCGATTTCCTCCTCTCTTAACAAGGGCGCCCTGTGTACATCACAGCTTTTCCCGTTGTTTCTCAGGGCTTTCCTGAGAAACAGGAAAGGTTTTTCGGGTAGTTTTGTGAGGTACTATAGTTAGAGCCACAGTCCCATTCTGAAATCGTTGCATTTCAACACAGCAAGATAGCAGCTCTGTGAGGAGCTGTGCTGTTACTGCGTGGCAAAACAGCAGGAGTTCAAGCTGGATGAATAACTTCAGGTCTGTCCTTGGTTCTTAGGCTGTTGGGTGATCTCAACTTGTCTGCATCTTTTCTAGGGAGCTGTTTTCACCATCTCAGAAGTACCAGCTTCTGGTATACCACGCAGACTCTCTTTTCCACGATAAAGAATATAGAAATGCTGTAAGCAAGTATACAATGGCTTTGCAGCAGAAGAAAGCATTAAGTAAAACCTCAAAAGTGAGGCCTTCTACTGGGAACGCTGCATCAGCTCCCCAGAGCCAGGTATTTCAAAACTGACTGGTGTGCTGCATGAAATATCCCCTCTGCTTCAGTTAATGTTGAAGATTCAGTATTGTAGCATTAGACTGTGGACTGCTTTGTTGTTTTGTTTCTTTAAACATGTAATTCATCATGTTGGAAGAGATGAGCACTGTGAGCCATCAGTAGGTTGCACCTTTCTTGCACTAGGCATTTCTAACCTACACTACACATTCAATGAGGAGACCTTATTCATGTTGTTTGTTTGGTTTTTTAAACGTAACTGTAATGTTGCAGTGCTGTAATGTTATAATGTGATGGAAAGCACAGCAATAATAGCAGGGTGGCACAATCCTAGGCTGCAGCAAATGAAAACAAGCCCTAATGCAGCAGCTATAGATACAGAAACAAAGGAAAAAAATCTGCTTACCTTTAGAATGTCTCTAGTAGGCAGGGATCTCCAGTGAAACACCCTCACCTCCACTGCCAACCCTTAAATGAGGGCTGGGAAGGGCTGGATCCTGACTCCACCCCTTCGGTCAATCAGGCACATTGCCTGCACCTGAGCTCCCCTACGTTGGCCCTGCCTTCCCACCAGGTGTTCTGTCACTGTTTCAGTCTATGACATAACATTTCCACTACAGTTGTCTTTTAATAGTTGCATTTTATTTCAGTGTTTACCATCTGAAATTGAAGTAAAATATAAAATGGCTGAATGTTACACGATGCTGAAGCAAGATAAAGATGCCATTGCCATTCTGGATGGGATTCCTTCCAGACAGAGAACCCCAAAGGTTTGTTCTGGCAGATGTTTGTCACTGGTACTTGTGTGGAAAAAAAGGCTGAGGAAAGTAAACTTTTAATCTATATACACCAGAATAATAAAATATTGTAGTGGGACCCAACTAGTTGGACTGCACAGAGCTTGACTCGTTTCTGTTCTTTTATCAATCGTTACTATTTAGAAGCTAAACAGAAACATTCCATGCCTTCCTTCTCTTCAGAGCTTCCAGTGAATTGATATAAAGAAATTAACTGAAAGTTAGTGCAGTGGATATACAGGTTCTTCTCATCATACTTAAGACACTTGCCCATTTTTGGATGTCACAATGCTGAGGTTTCCAGATGTACTATGTAAATAAAAAAATGTAAATTTTATATTTGGACTCAAGAGTCAATATTAATTTTATAAAACATGGTAGGTTATAGTGATCTCAGAAGAACTACTCAGAACGGAAGGGAGGGAGACAGCATGCTGGAGGGAGGACAAAGTTGCGACCTTTTCTTAGTGAGAACTCCTTTCTAATACTTGCAGATCAATATGATGCTGGCAAATCTATACAAGAAAGCAGGTCAAGAACGCTCATCTGTTACGAGCTACAAGGAAGTACTGAGGCAGTGCCCATTAGCACTTGATGCCATACTAGGTAGGTTTCTCCACGCTGTTAAGTACATCAGTTCTAAGAAGCATTATAATTTGAAGCATGTTTGGGACTAGGTAATTGACTGCCATCTCTATGTAATATTTAATGCAGATGTATTTAATGCAAACTATAAATTCATGACAAACTGTTTGTGCTTCCTAGTCTTCAGATAATTTGTAGTAATGGTGATTGAAATTGTTTTTTATTATTTTGAATCCCTCTCTGAACAGGTTTGCTCTCGCTGTCGGTGAAAGGTGCAGAAGTGGCCTCCATGACGATAAATATCATTCAGAGCATTCCGAACTTGGACTGGCTTTCAGTGTGGATCAAGGCATATGCTTTTGTGCATACTGGAGATAACACTAGAGCGATCAATACTATTTGGTAAGACTTGAAAGAGCATGATGTAATCAAATGCCATAAAATATTTATTTAATGTTATTTTAATGTTATTACACACAAATAACAGCAATTTGTTTCTCTTACAGCTCTTTAGAGAAAAAGTCATTGCTGAGGGATAATGTAGATCTACTGGGGAGCTTAGCAGACCTGTATTTCAGAGCTGGAGATAATAAAAACTCTATTTTAAAATTTGAACAAGCTCAAATGCTGGATCCTTACCTAATAAAAGGTGAGTAAATCGTAAACTGAGTGATTGCATTGCAAGTTGCTTAAAGTGGCAGTTATCTAGAAGGTGACATATCCACTTATGTGGTTTGCCAAAGAAGCATATATTAGGAATAGTTTAGTTAGGAAGTTTGGATTTACTGTAGTGAATGAGCCTTCTGTTTCTTGATGATTGACCTTCAAACTTTTCACCATAGGAATGGATGTGTATGGATATTTGTTGGCACGAGAAGGTCGACTGGAGGATGTAGAAAACTTAGGCTGCCGTCTCTTCAATATTTCAGATCAACATGCAGAGCCCTGGGTGGTGTCTGGGTAAGATGCTCTCTTTCCTTTCTTACCCTGACTCTTGATTTGCTGAGTGAGGTTGATTACAGCTGATAGAGTGAAATCAGCTTTTTGTCCTGTTTTGGAGGTAACTTTAACTATTCATGAGTACCTATTTTGGTTGGTTTCTTTAAGTCTAAACCGGTTTGAATTACTAAACCTTTGCAATAGCAGTGATGTGTTAAATAGCTGTGATGGTTAATGGTGTGGTTTTTTTTGTTTGTTTGTTTTTCAACTTTGGGGAGGTATTTGTTTTTACACAAATGTTTATTTTTAACTTAAAACGTAGAAGGTTCAGCAGTTACTTGTAACCTTTTTCTTCCCTCTCTCTTTTAAGTCTCTGTGATCGTATACAGGCAGTACATGTTTACCATCCATCTTGTCTTTCCGTAGGTGTCATAGTTTTTATAGTAAACGATACTCCCGTGCCTTATATTTAGGAGCCAAAGCTATCCAGCTTAATAGCAACAGTGTTCAGGCTCTGTTGCTGAAGGGAGCTGCCCTTAGGAATATGGGTCGAGTACAGGAAGCAATCATACACTTCCGTGAAGCGATACGTCTTGCGCCTTGCAGGTTGGATTGCTATGAGGGTGAGTGAAACAAAGCTACTCAGACTGCATTGGTGCAGCGTTAATGGCTTTTGTTGTTATTAAGAAAGAGAATAGACAAGCTCTTTTCCTCTGTTGACTTTCTAACATGTAAGTTATTTTTACCCAAAAAACTGTACTGGTAGAAGTAGTCAGACAAGAGATACTAGAGAATGCATGTATTTATAAGAATCATTTTCAAAACAGTTGTTTGTTTTTAAGTGGTTTAATCTCAGTGTAAACAGACTTGGGTGTTTTGAGCAGATCAGTTTTGGATGATGACATTCAGTGTATGGTTAGTCATACCAGGAGCCTCATTTTATCATACTGTCTCCTAAGTAGGAGCAAGTTTAGATGGTAAGTACTTCAGGAGAAATACTCATGTTTGGGGGAATATGCATTTTCTTGTAGAGTTAAAAGCTGTGTTAAACTTCTCTTAGCAAAATAAAACACTTCAGAAGATATACATTATTAAATAAAAATGGACAATAGTGGTTCCAGCATACTGCTTATTGGCAGCCTTAGGAATTGCTTGTAGAATGTTTCAACTGCTGGCAACAGTTATGCGTGGAGATGCACTATGGTCTACAGTTTGCTTATAGAGAGCTACACTGCAGTCCTCTTGATCCACTGTTATCTGTTCTGCATGGTGACTGAGTGCTAGTAATTGAGATGGGGCAATTGACTGCAGTACCAAATGAAAGTGAAATGCTTTTCTTTCTTATTATCAGGTCTCATTGAATGTTACTTAGCATCTAACAGTATCCGGGAAGCTATGGTTATGGCAAATAATGTGTATAAAACTCTGGGAGCAAATGCACAGACACTCACTCTGTTAGCAACAGTCTGCCTTGAAGACCCAGTGACACAGGAGAAAGCAAAAACATTACTGGACAAAGCACTGACACAAAGACCTGATTACATTAAAGCTGTGGTAAAGAAAGCAGAACTTCTTAGTAAGTTCCTTTTTTCATGTCAACTTTCTTAAAACATACTCTTTCATATACAGGAGTGTTCTGCAGCCTCATCCGTGCAAATAATATGACAGAGATGTTGCACCACAGGGATTTGTCAGTTCTATTTGGAAGGAAGAAGCACAGGAATTAATTGTACCTAGCAACTGACATTATGGCAGCACTTAAAACCGTTGCATACAAAATGTTTTGCCTTCAAAGTATATGTGTTAATGTGTGTAGCGGTTATTGCTTACAAAAAGTGTATTACTGCCATCCTTCATGCCAACAGCTCTGAGGGAAGAAATGCTTTTGTGTTGTGATAGCCCTTAGTGTACAGTCTGCTTACAGGTTTATCTAAACCATTAATTAAAACTGTAGTTTTGCAAATAAACAGGTAGAGAGCAGAAGTATGAAGATGGAATTGCTTTGCTAAGGAACGCACTGGCTAACCAGAGCGACTGTGTTCTGCATCGAATACTGGGAGACTTCCTTGTAGCTGTCAACGAGTACCAGGAAGCAATGGATCAGTACAGTATTGCCCTGAGGTAAGCCAGAGACCCAAGACTGTAGCATACATATAGAAACAAATAACTGACCAAGTGAAAAGTTGAGTGTCAGGCCACTGGTTGATTAGGGCATGCGTCGGAGGAAGCTTCAGATCATTCTTCCTCAAAGCAGACAAATATATACATCGTGTTCTGATAATGAATTAGTTGGTCACAGGGCTTTGTGCTGAGGAGTGCAAAATTGAGGGATTGTATTGACTGCAGACACTGCTGGGCATGGAGTTCCTTGGCTACTGAAGTGATTGAGGCATGGATGTATTTATAATTAATAATTACATGGGCGGGCTTCTTGGGAGCTGTTCCATTAGAGCAGATGATGATGTATAAGCAGGAGCTACTATGTAAATCTAAATAGGTAATAAAGAACCTTAAAGTTACCTTCTCAAGTTATGTTCCATGTTACTATTTTTGGTTTCAGAGAGTTAAATTTACCTTAAATCTAGCACTTCATATCTGCAACAAACACACATAACATAAACAGGTCAGCTGTTTTTTCCTTGTATGTGATATGTTTAATCATAGTCATTGACATTTTTATTACTTTCTTGTTGCTTTATGATTAGTGTTGTCTGGAGGAGCTAACTTTTCTTTGAGAACGTGGTGTTTAGAAAAGTGCACTCTGAAGGCTCAAAATGCTTTTATATGAGAATGTAATACCTAGTGTTATTGTCAGGTGAAGTTGTGCCTCCTATGCTGAAATTCTTGGTGGTGCTAAACAAAAAGTACAGAAGAGAGGTGATCTGTTTTTATTTTTCTTATATTTGTGACATTATCATAAGTCTTAAGGTAATACTTGCTTTTCTTCTCTTTCCCTCAGCTTGGATCCAAATGATCAGAAGTCACTAGAAGGAATGCAGAAAATGGAAAAAGAGGAAAGTCCAACAGATGCAACCCAGGAAGAAGATGTGGATGATATGGAGGGAAGTGGAGAAGAGGGGGACTTGGAAGGCAGTGACAGTGAGGCAGCCCAATGGGCAGATCAAGAGCAGTGGTTTGGCATGCAGTGATGGATGCTCTTCCCAATGCTTGATCTGGCACATGAGCATACCACTAGGGCCACTCCTTTCTGAACTCTGATTTTTGCAGGAACAGAAGACTTACTTTTTTTTTTTAATCTTTTTTTAATTTAATAGAACTATTAAATGGTTTCAGTCTATGCATCTCAATGCCATGAAGATTCTTGATGCTTCTTATTTATTAAGCATAAGGGAATAACTGCAGTGGAAGTTATTTGCAACTTTCATTTAAAAAAACCCAACGTACTAAAACCAAAAGCATTAGAATCTAAAGTTTCTAGAAGCCTGTTGTTTTTGATGAAAACTGTCTAAGTTGTGTTCAGGGCTAAGTGTGCTTTATCAATTTGTAATTAGTATTTTGGTATGCCTTTGTGAAAAAGGTCTTCCCTTGTTTGTAGGCTGTGATTTGGGCTCACACTCCTGCTGAAGTCTTGAGGAGTCACTTGGCTGTGGCTGGAACCAGCATTTTTCTCTTGCTGTGTTGAATTACTGTCTTTTTACAAGGCATTGCATGTGGTGTAAAGAAGTTTGGAACCCCAGGCAGCTTTGAGCTAGGGGACACTTTTGTAGCTGATTGATTTATATGTGTACAGAATCAAACCAGTCCTTACTAAACCTTACAATCTGTCTGTACATAAACGTTAACTTTTAAATGCAGTTTAGTTTTACTTCAGTGTGTTACTAAAGGGTTTTACAGCAGTGACTCAAAGCACTTTGCATTCTGCATACAGGAGGTATAAGAAGAATTCATCCTGTTCACGTTTCTGTAAAAATGTTAAATTGTACAAATACATATCATCTTGTTTTTGTCATGTTTAGATACTTTTTGTCAGATAATATTTGAATCAATGTTATCACTTCAGCATCATCTCTTTGAGGGTGATCTTTGTGTAATCTAGAAATTGTTTCAGATCTGTGGGCTTGATGCGTAGGAGGGGGAATTACTTTGTGCTGTTACATTTCTTACATTCTGTTTTCCTTACATTTCCTGAAACATCTTTTTATATTGCCAGTTTAATCTCTTTCATATTTATTCTGTTCCCACAGTTATGCTGGTGCAGACAGACCTTAATACAGGGCTAAAAAGCAGTTCAGAATAGCAGCTAACAGAGGAATACCTATTTTATACTAATACCTGACATGGAGAACAAGCGTCCTCTAACTGTAGGAGTACAATGCCAATAAGGGTAAAAGCTCTTCTTCTGTAATGTCCTATATAAATTAGAAAAATGCACAACATAGATTACTCTTCTTACAGACTATTTTTGAAGTATTTTGCTATATCACATCCCTAAAAAGGAATCTAATATTTGATCACTTAAAAACAAGCAGAAGAGCTGAATATCTATTCTCTCTGGAATCCTGGGTGCTTTAGACTTGCTAAAGTATTAAAGGGAGTTATGCTTAGTTGAAGATTCTGTGGGAGGAACAGAAAAGCATGTGCTGCTATCTTGGTGGTTGAATTGGCATAAGTTGTGACTGCTCTGTAATTAAATAAATACACTGAACAGCTTCATTTTAGTTACAGTGAACATTCTGCTAATTGCATTCTGATGTATGAGGGAGCAGAACCCTTTTTTAGAATGAGGAATGTAACTGCTAACAGCCTTCAGCTCATTGCCTATTTTTTGTAACAGGAAGAAATACAGATTTACAAGCAAATTGAAACTTTTTTTTCCCTCCTCAGGCTCAAGCATTCATCAAATTGTATTCTATGTCTGAAAGGTAGGTAGGGTCAGCAGCTTTCTAGGTGTTACTTCAACCCTTCCTACTGGATCAAAGAATGGGCTTCTTAATGTTTTTAAAACAATTAGTATTTGACAAGAGAAGTGAATGAGGTATGTGGTGCATAGCTTGTGAGCCATTCAGCCATTTTATTCTAATCTTCCTTTAAATTCACTGCAAGCTACAGGTGAAAACCACTGGTATTAAGCATTTCTCTGAAACAGTGTTTACATAGAACAGGAAACCTGAGAACCACAGTTTTACTGAATCATCCTATAGTGTGTCTGTTGATTATCTGATAAAGTGAAGCTGAGTGTGCTGTTCGAAAACAAAACCAGAAAATATCAGTGTGCTTATGTGCAACTATAGTAACCAAGTTCACTTACACCTAAGAGCACCTTAAGAGAGCCATCAAGATAGAGTTGTATCCTTGCCACTTTGTTTTTGTCAGAACTTTGCTCCTTACTGAAGGTGAACATTTTTGTCAAATGACACATAGATCAGTATCGTAATGTGATGGAAAGTACAGTGATAGTAGCAGGGTGGCACAACCCTAGGCTACAGCAAATGAGAGCAAGTCCAAATACAGCAGCTGTAGACACAGAAACAAAGAAAAACTGCTTACCATTGGAAGACCTCCAGTAGGCAGGGATCTCCAGAAAGATACCCTCACCTCCACTGCCAACCCTTAAATGAGGGCTGGGAAGGGCTGGATCCTGGCTCCACCCCTCACTGTCAATCAGGCACATTGCCTGCACCTGAGCTCCCCTAGGTTGGCCCTGCCTTCTCACCAGGTGCTCAATTGCTGCTTCAAGCCACAGCTTAACATTTCTGCTACAAGTACCTACAGAAATGTTTGTATTATGGTTATATTGCTTGTTATAGTATTTGCTATTAGTGGTACTGTAAGGGACTGAGGAATTTCAATGTTACGTGTGCTGAATGCATTTGATATTATATAGATAGATGTACTTTGCACCAGCTTCAGAAATTCAAAGGGGTCCTTGGTTATCAATGAGCCTTCATTAGTGCTTTAATTTTAGAATATGATCTCTAGATTTGCATAGATTTTGTGCTCTCAAATTAATCTACTGGTTTTCTAGTTTAGGGACCAGAACAAGTAGTCCCTAATAAGCAGTTGACCTCATTCTGTCCATCAGTCATAGTGCACGCTAGAAGAGAAGATAATAAAGCCAAAAACAGACGTTCCATCTGTTACATCTGTGATGTAAGCTCCCAGAAGTGAAGCAGTTCTTAGGTGACACCAAAAAGCAATTGACATCCAGTTGTATTCTGCAGCACGTGCTGTTCTCTGGGGTTGCATAAGGATAAAGGGACTGTGTGCTTGAAATGCTGACAGCTGTGTTTGACTTTTAAATCACAGATGTCATTAGCAGGTTTTGAATTCTGTCCTGCTTTATGAACAGAAGGATACAGAAGTGATGTCAGGGGACAGAGTTTGTTCAAACCTGAGGTCCTTATATAGACTTGTATGGGCTAAAAGTCTTAATTTACTGGAATCTACAAGCATCATGCATTGATGATGGGGCTACTAAATATCTAAATATTGTACAGGCATGTGGCTTGGCCATGCTTTCTGTGATGTGCTGATAACACCTGGAATACCAACAGCATTTCTGATTTCTAGATCTTGAGAAGCTGGAATTGCGAAGTAGAGAGAATAGAAGGAGCTGAAGACTACTAGCCAATAGGAAATGTTCCTATTTGAAGTGCTTTTTCTTCTTAAATTAGCACTGGTTATGGAGATTATTTTGGATTAACTAGGGCTTTTATTTTCCTTTGAGTGATTGTTTTCCTCATTGAACCTGTTTTTTGTAGTGATCCTTCTATCCTTTTCAGGAGCTCAGTGATGCAGAAATTGATCCTTCCAGGACAGAGGCAAGGAGTATTTTTTATTCAGCAAACCCTGCTTTAAAATCTATGTCAGGAACTATACTGCTATTGTTAGATCCCCAAACCGTTTGCACACATCAATATTTTGACAGGATGACAAAGAAAGAAGGAAAAGGAAACTGATCTCCAAACTTCTGAAGTCCTCTTTGCCTCTCCTGAGAGATGGTTCAAAGCAGGGAAGCAGTTTTAAATGGAGGCTTTTGCAATGTAAACATCTGTCAGTGACCCACCACAGTGAAAGCTTCCCCTGCACATTCCATGCAGAGCATTAAACAACCATTAGCATTAAGGTTAGCAAAGCATGCACACGGCTCTAGACAGTAAGTGAAAACAGACTATTCTTTCTATTTTGCATCAACGGTGGTGAACACGGACTGCCCAAACAGCTTCACTTAATACACAGGAAGTCATTACATTGAAATTTCCCACATGAACAGTTTACTCTTCATTGAGATGTTTCACCACAGCCTTAAGCCACAGCTCCAACACAGCAATTCCACGGCATCACAGTTCCCAGCACCCCCCTCGACATCCTCCTGTCAACGAGCCTTTTGCAGGGCCATGAAGCAAACACATAAAGGCTTTAGAAATAAAGAGTAGCATTAGAAACAAACAAACAAACAAAACACAAAGGGAAAAAGGTTTGCAGAGTTAGAAAGATAAAGTCAGATGGGAGAGCAGTATGAATATTGCTGAAGGAAGTTCAGGAATCACTTCCTGTCTAAGAGATACCTACCTACAATATTCTTGGATAACTTATAATTGCGATAGCAGACCTAACACTAAAAATTTCCTTACAGCTAAGATCCTAGGGTCACATCTCCCAGGAGAGGCAAAGGACTTCAGAAGTTTGGAGATCAGTTTCCTTTTACTTCTTTCTCTTTGTCATCCTGTCAAAATATCAATGCGTGCAAACAGTTTGGGGATCTAACAGTAGCAGTATAGTGCCTGACGTACAGATTTTAAGAAAGGTGGAATTTTTTACCTCTATCCCTTCACAGGCTGTACCATTCTTAAGGGAGAACGGATGACATCTGCTGAACTGGCAGTCCTGCTCTGTGTCCTGCCTGCATGAAGTTGGACCGGTGTGTGGCATGGCAGGAAACTGTCCTTGCCTTCTGAAATTTGCCTTTGGGCACTTCAGCTGTCTTTTTATTTCAGCTGTCAGCTGTGTGTTTCAGAGCACAGTGAGCCTCAGAGTGCTTGTTCAGAGGAAAAAGGAGGGGAAAAAGCCCACATCCTGAGACTTGGACTTGATCTAAATTTCTAAAATATTTACAGAGAACAAAAAGTCCAATTACATCAAAGTCGCCTGACAGGCGGGCGGCAGCAGCACGCTTTGCTTAGCTCATGGGGGGTTTGGTGACTTGGAACGTCTCCCAGTTGGGCTCTCCAGGCTGGGAGAGTTCAGCAGTTGGCAGAGGGGTGATGCTTACACTGGCAGTAGATCCAAGAGCTTGGGTTGAGCTGGCGGCACAAAAGGCCCTGCTCCTCTGTTGGCTGGAGGGGTGGCACATTGCCCCCTGCCTTGCTACAAAGGTCATTAAGATGCCAGCCCTTTCCCTGAACTGTTAAACAGATTGTTGTTGTTGTTCTGCTTTTAGCCTAATGCTTATTGTATAATATTTTGTGTTCTTCCTTGTCATGCAGTAGGGTTTGATGTGCTGAAGCTGGTAACTTGGCTTCATCTTGTTGGAATACTAAGCAGTTTTCCAGGAAACTGAAGCATGATGACATCAGTAGAGCGAGAGCAGCAGTCTGCAGATATGAATCTTCTTTATACTGGTCTATGTAAGCTGCAGTCCATATGGTTCCTGAAATAAATGTTTGTAAAACCTGTCTGCTAGGAAGCCAGCAAATAGCTGCAGTCTGTGACTGAGGAGCTTTTCAGCTTTGGGGTCCTAGCAGTCAGACAGAACTGGAAGGAAGCCTCAGTGTTTGTGTCTCCTGCTTAAGTCCATCATCAAGGTGAGAAGGAGGCAGTGTTGGTATGGACTGAACTGTCCCTGTCAGTCTGGTAGACCTATGTGACCTAGAATGCAGGTCACTAACAAACTTGCACGGAACACACACTTTCATTCCTCTGTAGTTCAGTTATCTCCTCTGTTGAGCTGTCTGACTGAAGGGTGGGAAGTTTGGCATTATTCTGAAATCTTTATATTAGTGTCAGTTCTAGCTGACGTGGGTGACTGCTGCATTCTGGTGTTGTTACTGATTGTTACAAAAGGAGATACATTGTGGAGACAGTCTTTAATCTTTCCTTGGCTCCTTAGGACAGCTTTTAACAGGTAGAAAGGAAGGGGACTCCTGCTAACCTGTGTCTGTTGTGCAGGGGATGCTGTGCTGAAGCCCAGCCAGTTCAGTGATGCTGGAAGATTCTGTCAAGTGTTTACTGCCCTTACTGCAGTGTTGGGCTCTAAGTAGTTTCAAGGACCTTCCACCCAATTACACTCCAGCCCTGGAAATATTTTGAGTTTTTGCGAAGGGAGTTTAACCCTTCCTCTGCTGCACTTTGTTTTCAACTTCTGTTCTTGCTGCCTTTATTGCCTGAGAAAAGTGAACAGGAAACAGATTGCTTTAATCTCCCGTGGTGCCATCATCGACCACCCATGCCATAAATTCTTATGCTTTAATGATAAAAAAAATGTTTTATTTGCATGAAGGGAAATGTTACCTGGACTCTGCTCTCTGCTGTTGGTCTCCCCTGCCCTGAAGGGAGGGATAAGTGTGTGTCCCATGTCCATCCCTGGGCAGCCCCTAGTGCCCACCTTAGTGCCCACCCTGTTAGTGCCCACCAACAGTGCTGCCTGTTCACTGGGATGTCAGCAGGGGGAACTGAGTGGTCTGTGGGATGTTGGCAGTGGGGCTTTCACTGAGATGGAGTGTCTTGGTGAGGGCTTCAGAGACAAATGCCAGCTGTCAAGGGGAGGAGAGGAGCTCTTAATCCTATTATGCTTTAAAAGCAGTGGGAGAGCAGCTATGTTTTGTGAAAGGTTGGGTGGCATTTGTGTTTCAGCGTACACCTGTCAGATAAAGGCCCTCGTGGTTTAGGGTGGGAACTAATGTGAGTGTGGAACCTGAGTAGGTGCAGGGAAGAGCTGAATGTTGAGCTGGAACCAGTGCAGAGCTGAGTATACACAGAAAGGCAACATCAGGTGTGAGAGCAATTCCAGGAAGAGAAGAGAAGGGAGTCTGTGCTCCAGGGTCAGGGTCAGCTTGAAAAAGGAATTTTCTAGGATTTTAGGTGCTTGAATTTCATTTCAGCACAATTATTAGCTCTTTCCTTCCACCCAGACAAAGGGAACATCCTGTTTCCCCACTGCTGCAGCCAGCCAGCTGCAGCACTGGCCTTTCTCTGTTACATGTGCTAATACAGATCTCGTGCAGCGCAGCATACACGTTCATCCTCCAGGCTAGTTTTGGCACTTTGCATACCACTTCTTGCTCTTTTATTGCAGAATCTGATTGACACAATGCTGCAACGTCAGTAGAAATGTCTGCAGTGTTTCTCTGGGAGGTTCTGTAATTGTGGAAGGTGGAAAACCTGTTAAAGCAGATTCAGGGTGCTTTGGGAACTTGGCCTTGTTTTCTGAGAGGCCATCAGTTTGTGTGCACTGTCTGATGGACGGAGTCAATGCCATGGCAATCTCCTTCTGGTTTTCTTTTTGATCTGCAAAAGGTTTGGGAGATGTGTTCAAGAGCAGCATGGGTTTTGGCAAGCAGTCCGTAATGAGTCGGTACTGTCTGACTGGGGCTGAGGCTTCCAGCACCTGCGTTGTTCTGCGGGTGTGTGGCTGTTGTGTCATCAGCTCACTGAAGGTACAAAGCCTACACTTGGTGGGATGTCCTGAGAAGAGGCTGTCAGGGGTTTAGGTGTTGTGGTGCTACAGGATTTGGTGTAACTTCTCTCCTGAGACAAACAGTCTCAGTGTTTTTGGACTCTCTGAGAAAGAGTCCACTGCAGTATGGTGAGATGAGGAAAATTGGTACAGAATTCTTGGGAGGACTTCCATCATAATAGGTCTGGTTTTGGCATGGGCAGCCATGCATCAGCCAGGCTGCGGGCAGTGGGTTTGATTTGCCAGCAGCAGGAAGGACATGCACCTGGATGAGCTCCCTATGTGCCCATGTTTCACCTGCTGAAGGTTATTCTCATACCTCAACGGCCGTATCTGGAGGAGGGCAGTGATAAGAGAAACTTTTATATTATGCAATCTGTCTGGGGTGTCATGCCTCGCTGAATGCAGGGGAGGGCAGGAATAAGTGCAAGACCGAAACGCTTGGTGTTTTGCAATCACGGTGTGCTGGAGCTGTGTGACTTGGTTACGAATGCGTGAGCTGGTCGCAACTTGATTGTTAGCCTCTGATGTTATCTTACCCCAATGGTAAAGCAGTGTTCTTTGCCTGCCTCTGTAGGAAAAATTGACACTGCCACCTGCAAAAATAGCACGGGCTTATAGCAGTCCGGGCTTATCAGTGTGTGGCTTTTGTTGTTGTTTCTGAGCGTTATTGCAGTGTTTGTGTTTGCCTCTCTGTCTTACAGAACTTGACACACCAGGTAGTTCCTGGAGGCTGACCATCGTTCGGGAACAAGGCTGGGGAATTTTTCTTCTCCTCAAGCTGGTGAGTCAGCAAAATCCGCTGGTGGGATGATGTGCAAGTGAAAATTGCACTGCCTCCACAAGACCTGATTATATAAGTATAAATGGAAGTTTCTAGATGCTCTTGTGACATTGTGCATTTCTCTCAAGCTGCTCCAGGAGGCTGATGGGGTAACTCACCCACATGAATACAGGTCCCACAGTCTCTGTTTAAACCAGAGCGGGGACTTGGCTTTACCAAGCAAATAGCCAGCGCCTGCTACATGGTGTGGGAAGGCTTCCGTGCCCTTCCCAGCCTGGTGGCTGTGGGTGCCCAGAGGAGTGGGCTGGATTGGAAGTGGCATCTTGAAGCAGGAGTCTCTTAGGTTCTGCTGCTGCTGGTCGGGGCTGTTCAGGGCTTTGTGCTCTGCCACAGGCTGCTGCTGAGGAGCACAGCCCCTTCTGAGGTGAACTTGCAGTGCTCCTTCAGCAAGAGTAAAGCTAACCTACATTTTTCACGTCAGCCTCTGGTTGCTGCTCTTAATGCTGCCCCACTTATCTACATGTTTTGTGCAGTGTCCTACAGTGGGCTTTGCAGAGCCTCTGGGCTCAGCTGCAGCTTACTGCTAGTGAGGTGTCCATCATGGACAGCCATTAGATTTGCTCCTTATTTATTGTGCATCCTTGTTTTGGGGGCTAAATAAGCTGCAGCAGGCACGGGTTAGGTTGCTGAGGAAAGGGGTTGGCCTGTGGTGGGGAACGTCTAAAGGGCAGCTGTATGGGGTCAGGGATGTATGGTGCTCCAACAGCGTTTGCTGTAGAGCACTTAAACTGTTGCGGGTGAATTGTTCTAGTATAATGTCTTAAAGCTCTGCAGACTAAACGGGAGCAGGAGGGAGGCTGCCTCCTTTCTTCTGCTGCTTCTGCAGGCTTGGCCTGGGGGTTTTCCTGAGGCTTTTTCCTCCCTGAAGTTGTGAAGCAAATTTGCTCTCTCCTCTACCAAATGCTTTTCTCATTTCTCTCCCACCACTGTGGAGGTGGGTGTGGGTTTTAATCTTACACAATTAAATTCACCTCAATGTAAAAATGGGGCTATTTCTGCCCTCTGTGCTGCGTTTGATGCAATGTGTCTGTAATGCCTGAGAGCTGGGGGAGCTGTGGGCGTGGGCCCACCCCTGCACTGCTGTAGGGCCAGGGTGTCACGGGGAGGTGAGGAGGGGGAAGATGAAGCTATTTATCTCAGCATCTCTTACCCCATACCCTTATGCACGAATACTTAGCAATACTGCTTGCAGTTCGCTTGGGGGACTGGTTAAGCTTGCAGATTCTAACTTAAAAATGTTTAAAAATAAGAGTTTGGTCTTTGCAAAACTAGACTTCAGCTGCCTTGAGCTGATGAAATGAGCCTCATTTTTTTCTCATGGTTTCCTTAGAGCCAAGCTGGAGACATTAATGAGGTGCTTTCTTCCACTGTGGTGCAAACAAATTATTTTAATTGTTTAACTAGTTGTCCATCTACAGCATCACAGACACGTGCCGCTGCCTTCTGGTGTCTGTGCAGCAGCAGCAGAACAGCTTGCTGGGTTATTTGGTGACTGCGCTGCGGTGTGTGCTGAAGCCAGCCTATAAATACGGCGGAGGGAAGAGCTGTGGCTGCAGATAAGCACTGAGCGCTGCTCTCGGTTCTGACAGCTTTGGCCCAGAGGTTAGGAGCAGAGCTCAGCTCGCTTAGAGCAACACTACCATAGTAGGAAGCAGCCCAGAAAAGCAGTTCAGCCCCATGTATTAGCACAGCACCCAGCATCATATAGTGGAGCTGAACAGTGGAATTCAGCTTTAGTATTTTTAAACCTCGTGCTGTTGTTTTTGAAGGGTCTCAGACGTCACCTAATTTGGATAACACTGTCCGCGAGCACTGTGCTGGTATCACAGCCCAGAGTTTAAGAGGCATTACATTTAATTTAAAACACATTACTCGCTTTTGAAGTTGCTTATTTAGAGAGGCTCTGCTTGTACCCTTACTCCCCTCCTCTTACTCCAAACAAAACTTAGTTTATGAGATTTAGAGCAGAGCATCAGAGGACACTTGGCAGATGTAGCTTTTATCCCTTGAGTACTTTAGTCTTGCTTAATGCTTAAGGAGGACTGGGAGCCTGTGGGTGGGTGCAGGTTTTGGGAACAGAGAGAGCCCCAGTGCAGCTGAGTGCAGGCAGGATGGAGCAAGCACACAGGTGGTTCGTCTTCCTTTGTCTGGGGAAGAAGAAAAAACCAAGCGCAGCTACTAAGGCCTGAAAGGATTTAGAAAATAGAGAAGGACAAAAAATGAACGTGTAATTGGGAAAGAAATGTTTATTTTAAGTTTATCAGAGGGATTTACAAACAATGGAGCATTAAAAAAAAAAAAACTGAGTGATCAAACTACTTGACAGTGTCCCTTAAACACGCACACAAGCCCCTGGGCAGAGGAAATCACACCAGCGAGGAGGTCATAGTGCTGGAAGAGCAGCTGGCATCTGCATAGTTCTAGAAGGAAAGAGTGCAATGCTGTTGGTGTGAGAATGTGCCATCCGGCATTAAGGTAAGAACAGGCTGAAGGACGCACACATGTACCTGCAGAAAACAAAGTGCATCAAATAACACGCCAGGTATGTATTGTAGAATAAATTTATTTACCCGATACAAATGAAACTAGGTGTGATGCTTCTTACTGTCAGCATGGAAGTAGACAACTGATCTTATTTACAGCTTCTAAAGGTCATACATGCAGTTGTAACTGGCGGAGTCGTTTGCTGCTGTCTAAATGAATGCATCACGAGATTTTGTATTGCACCAACATCTGTCTCACTGCCTTAGAGTTAAATAAGTTACAGTACAGTGCAAAACAGGTCGATTTGCACACATGATAAAAAACCCAAAGTTATGAACCAGAGGCTTACAGTTTAACATTCAGCTGTAGTCTTGTCCATGAATTTTATAAATAGGATCGCATTGTACATAAGCTGTTATAGAGCAGTATGTTCGGATGATACGATACAGATTTGTCTACAACCCAAGGCATGCATTATTTCGATATTGTACATTTTATAAACTGACATTTTACATACAGGAATATGGAAAATTGGCCACAGCTCAGCGCTTCTTGTTCAGGGATAAACAAGCTCTTCTCCATGCAGCACAGAACCCAAACTCCTCTGGAGAGAGTTTCCCATTCTGTAAGCTATATTGCACGTTTGTACATCTGAAGTCCTACTGGTACCACACATTTTCTTCCACAGAGAACACAATGAGCTTTGTTTTGAGGGAAAGCAAAGAATCTTTACACATGATACATGCAGCAGTTTTGGTAGATGTGTTGCTAAAAACACATGCACGCAACAAAACAACCTCACATTTCTGCAAAATTGTTTAGGAAGTGATTACTCCAGTATTGCTGAAAAGGAAAGAAAGAAAAGGTATCAGTTAATGAAAGGATGAATGCTAAGTACCATTCTAAAAGCAAGACTAAGATCAACAGTGACAGAAGAAAGAATGTTAAGTCTGATAACCAACTGCTCTGTCATTGAAGGGACACTCTCAGGTTACTTTGAAAGCCGGGGCACTCAGGAGCCTCTCTCGGCTCTCCTCAACTCAGCAGAGCTGCCTTTACCATCAGCGCACGGCAGCACTCCCTGCCAAAGGCTGCAAGGGAAAGTCAGGTATGTTTGGGCAGCTCCCGTGCTTCCCTGCCTCGAGTCTCACGTTTTACTTCCAAGTTCTCACATTACACACTCGGAGCTTTTTTCTCCCCAATCTAAAAATACCTTCAAGGTGGTTGTTTTTTTTTTTTTTCCCCTAATTGAGACATTATATTGCGAATTTGGCCCAGGAGTGACCCAACAATGTCCCTCTTTCCAGTTTTGCAGCTCGTTCTGCGAAGCAGTAGGAAAGCTTTGAAGAAGTCATTAACTATGCAGATTAATGTGTAGGCAAAGGGTAGAGTACAACCCAGCTCGCAGTGTCCTTCACCCCTGCACCGCAGCACCAGGCCGCCCTTGTGTCAGGAAGAAGGGCATATCTCTGACTGCCTGGGACTGAATGGTGGCTCTTCCAAACACTGCTTCGACACTAAAATTTAGCTTCTCCTGCTAGGATTTGAGGATGCATGATATTAATGTAATTAAGGATGTAATTAGCAGAGATTAGGGAAACAGTTAATGGTTAGAAGTGCAAAAAGGTAAACAAGACAGGTGCAAGAGACAGACAGCTTTGTATCAGTTTCACCTCCCTTCATCTCAGCAAATTCAACCATCTTGAAGCAGTTACCAGATATATTCTGTGCATCAGCTGTGTTCTTGGAACAGTGACAGAGGACTGCTGTACTGCATTTTATCATCAGATTAAGAACTCCTTTCCTTACCATTAGATTTTTCCAGAACGGCCCCTCTACAACCACGACCTTCACAGCACTCTGATGGACTGGGATGTATTTTCCTGCAGCTTCTTTCATACTGATTTTTTTTTTTTTTTGTAATAATGCTTTGGGCAAAAAACCATGAACTGATTTCAGTGCCTGGGCAACAAAAAGGCACAGCTCGTTGTGGAGCTCAGAACTGAGACTTGGAACCACTCACATGTGAAAGCTGGGAGCCCGGGGCACCGCAAAGATAAAAGCTTTTGTCTCCATGCTGCCAACACATGACTGCAGCTGCCTGACCATCATCTTTGCTCTGATTTGGAGCAGTCCACAGAGCACTGAATTCAGGAGGAGCATAGGCCTGTAGCCTTGGTGTTCCATGCACCATCCATCACAATGGATACTAATCTCATCCCACCCCCCCCCCAAAAAATAAACAGCAGTATGCAAGAGCATTAAGGACACTACAGAATCCGGAAGACTGCAGAGCTGAAGCAGCTCAGTGAGATGAGAGCAAAGGGAAAACAAAAGGTAGGAAGTTACCTTCTAAAAATAGAGCAAGATAAAACAGAGATATCTTTGTTTCTTCTACCTACAGAAGTGCTCCTGTTAGCATGCTCACAGGGCCAACACACTGAAACAGGAGTTCCATTTCTGTCCCCAGATGACCCCAGTACAGTGAGGAGGCCAGAAATACAGGACCAGGAGATTAAGCAAGAACTTCAACTTCGAGATGCTGGCTACTAAGTCTATGCTAAGTCCATGTCTGCCTGGCACCCATCTTGTGGCAGCAACACTGGGAAGGCAAAAGTACTGAAAGCAGAGTGACATCGCCACTGAATGGCATGAAGTGCCGATCATAGGGAACCCTACTGCTCCATCTCCACAAGGAAATCCAGACAAGACCAGGAAAAATGCAAGGAAAAAAAAGGCAGATGAAGACAGCCCAAACAATCTAGGAATATTCCAACAGAACCAGGCTCCTGAGGCTGCAGGTGCCATCAGAGGGATAAATGCCACATTTATCTGCCAGTTCAGCTCTCAAAGGTACACCTCCAAGCAACAGAAGGCTCTGAATACAAGTGAGATACCCCGAGTTAATTGCTATGAGAGCTCTCAGCAAGATTTGTCTCCAACACACACAGCTGAGTGTGTCAGACAGGGACCCAGCAGAAGGTGCTGAAAGGCCAAACTTTATTTATCCCGTTCAGCTTCTTAGAGACAGGAAGAAAGGTGTTAGGTAGCAGAATTACTTGGCATCGTAGACAGGAGAAAGACTATACAGGATGAAGAATTTTAAAGTATTGGCATGTACCCGGCTTAGAAAAGCCAACCAACAGAGGTTCTCTGGAGGCTGACACAGAACCAGCACTCAGGAGTGTGGCCACAGTGCTGGGAGCACACCTGCTAATGTTCCTTCCAACAAACAATGACACCACCTGTGATTTAGGATTCCTTCAGACCAAAACAGGTGCATGTGACCTATTAGTTTCCTGCTTCAGGAAACGGGCAAGCCTTACATTGCTCATCCAATATTGATACACAGCACCTGACTGGTGCTGGCCATTGGCCTTATGGTATACAGAACACCCAGTTTGGCAGACAGGTTTCTGCCACGCTGCAGAGAGCATTCAAGGGAGATCAGTGCTTGCAGTCCTGCAGAACACCTATTATATCAGGTCCATATCCCCAAGTCACTTCAGCAACAGTGAAAGGAAGTCAGCATTTCTACAAACAGCAAGTATTCACAGTACAGTGGGATTTCAAACAGGTTCTGTGTATTTTGGGGTTAGCGTGTATATTTGAAGACCAAAACCTAAAGGATTAGCTGTGCTCACTGGATTCCAGCTGGCACCAGCAGAACATAGCTTTTCACTACCATTTTCCTCTGTGAGGAATAAGAAAGCTGATTGAATTGGATTATAAAAGTCAAGCCAACACAAGATAACACAGCACCTGCTGCTCCACAAAAGCATAGTGACCCCAGTACAATCTTCAAAGCCTGTCCTGTTAAGCCAAGCCTGTTCTTTTGTCTTTCCATAGGACCACAATTCAAAGTGTTTCCAGGCTCTGGAAACAAGCTGTTTTTGCAAAAAGGAGCACCTGCACATACAGCACTGGGATTAGCAATTAGAGGAGATGGACCAGTCTGCTCTGAGGGGATTCCCACATTTCAGAGCAGGGAAAAGCTTAAGGATAAGTCAGTGCTTGAACTGCAAGGGTTCCAGACACTAAAAAAAAAATCATATAAACAGCTGTCACTGTCTTCAGTAAGGTGATCCAATTTTATCTGCAACTTAAGAGCAGAAGCTAAGATCATGGAGGTACTAAGGCTCCTCAGTGCTACAAAATAAGATCTAAAATACACCAAAACAAAAGCAAACTCTTTACCTTCAGCATCAATAACTGGAGCTTCATACCATAAGGCGAGAGTCTAAAGTGGTGATAATAATGTAGCACAGCAGAATTTGACAAAACACAGCATGGGAATGAAAGAAATTACTATTTATTCTTCAACATGAATACAGCATATGCTATTTTACAGCAAGTCACCACTGGCATGGTGAAATGGAAGAGGAATACTCACTTTAGTCGATGAAAGTTGGAAGGCATTGGAGAAAAACACCACAGTTAGGACTGTTAATGACTTACACGTTGTTGATACAGGACTGAATTTGAAAACATGCTTTAACATTTACCGTAATAATGAAGGTGGTTAGTGCCACATCAAAATAAAAATAGTTCTATACAATATGTTCAATTTGGTCATGTGCTATTTACAGATTTTACAAAAAACACACACGAGCTTGTTACTTCAAGTCAGACTAACAACAGGCCAGCAGAGCAACTCCATGTATACGACGTATCATTAGTGCCCTATGTGTAGTCAATCCCATTTCTAGCTATGCAGTGCAAGTTATTTTTCCAGGTTTTATTACAAATTTTGATCTTAAAAATGGCGGGGGAGAAACAATCTGACACAAAAGGTATTAAAAAAAAAATCAACTGAAACCCTCTTTTGGAAATAAAACAGATTGTGTTGGTTAAAAAGGCTTGGTTTAGATTTAAGTCGACCTTCCTACCCCTGCATCATGGGCAACACTGGCAAAACAAGGTCTGCTACAATAAAAATACAATAGACAAATAAATAATCTTTTTTAAAAAACAAAAACCTATGTGTGTTGAGTATGGAAGAACCCCAGCAGGCTGCACCTGGAATGGCATTTTCTGCACGAGCAAGATTAGGCATACCTCATACAGAAACTGGTGTAAACAAGGACAGTCAAGAACCCAGAGCGTAAGGGAGCAGGAAGAGGGAAAACCAAGAAGAAATGCTGACCAGGGCAGCAGCACTCTCTACCCAGTGCAGAAAGTTCAGCTAACGAATAAAGTAAAATCTGACCGTATGACAAATTAAGTTTGGATGACCATGCAGAAGACAAACAGTTACATGCTTTTGTTTTCTTTTTAGTTTTAGACGACACACATTCATTCCCTAAAATCTGCTGCCAATTTAGTTTGATAGTGTCCGCTGGCTCAAAAAAAAGGTTTTCTTTACATGATGAATAAACTATTGAACAGAACACTGTACATGCTTTTCATCTACAAAAAAATATTTGCATAAAATAGTGTTAGTTCTCTGTACATGTCAATGGACACTTCAACTGTGTATAAAAGAGGAATATATTGCCCCCACTGAAGAAAAAGCAAAAAAAAAACCAAAACCTAGAATATGAAACCTCCATCACCGGCAAATGTGTTCATGTGAAAATTCAGCAGAAATAGACAGTTGCTCTAAACAATAAAAAAAATTGATTAAGTTAAACTTTTTCTTTGAATGTAAAACTGTCACCAAGTCAGTCAAGACCAGAACATATCACTAAAGTTAGTGTCTGTGCTGTACAGCCAGATAACCAAGGGCAGGGTAATGAACACAAAGGGCCAGGAAACTCCTTCGGTGCATGCTGACAAAGAACACGGTTTGGTGGCAGGCTGCACACTATCTTTACCAGGTTCCAGGTAGTTACGGGCCACGTATTTAAGTGTTTCATCCAGCAGAATGACAGGTAGTGAGATTTTCAATACCATCAGCCATTGCGTCACGTTTAAAGGCGTGATCTGGAAGATAATCTGAAAGAACAGCCAAGCATTACAGCTTTGCTACACCTCCGTCCCTTGCCTTATGCTCCACATAAGGTTTTCCGCTCCACCTCTGAGCTCAGGGATGGATGTAAGACAGAAGCACTTACCGGCAGCGGTTCCACATAGAGGATAAGGAAGTGGAGTGACATGGACAAGCAAATTGCTCCCACCAGCCAGATATTCTCCCATGGAGGCATCCTCATTAGGGACTGATTTTCTGACAGACTGCAACAGAAACACGGTACACATGTGTACATACAAGGCACCAAAAGGAAATGCAGTGAATCAGTAACTGCTGTAAAGGAAGCAGCATGGCAAGCCCCGATTATCCGAGTCACCACGGAAAGGAGGACACCAAATTTTGTTTAAGTAGGTTACAACTTTGATGCTGGGAACGCTGGGTACAACAGCACACCAGTCTTCCTGCCTATTCAGTCGTTCCCTCAAAGCTCAGTTGATGACTGCAGATACTGAGGGTCAGGTCCTTGCACCTTTGTAATGCTTATTCTTAAAATCTGCTTTCCAGATTCAGTCTGCATTTGGGTTATTGCTGCAGAAGAGCCTGAGATCCAGAACATCAAATGTAGAGCAGTGTCTTTTTATGTAGGACTACTGCAGTACACTTGTATTTAGTTTATTTGTTTTTAAAATTAACTGACCTCTAAGCTATTTGAAGAAATACACCCTTGACATTGTGCTATTTAGTGGTTTCCATTTATAATCTAACATTAATTGGCTAAACCCACACTCCCTTAGGGCAGGAAAAGTTATTTTCCATATCTTCAATATTCTTATTTTAGTTCTCCTTGGTATCACTTAATACCAACATAGGAGGGATAATCTGATTGATTAATCTTAAGATTAAAAATAATGGAAAATATTTCAGCTGCTCATGCTTACTGAAATACCAGAATGAACTGGCAGGATTAACAATATACCTTAAGATAAGAGGTCTCAAGTGTTATCTAGGAGAGCCATTTTATTTGCACTACCAGGAGTCGGAAAGAAAGTATGACTCATTATTTATTAGTTGAGCTGTCCAGAGACTAAGAGCTGGGCTACGCAGAAGGTACGATTTTAGATAAGCTATGCAAAAGCCTCCTACTTGATCTGGAGATACAAACCTGTTGAGGGCATTGCACATCTCTATGGTGACAAGTACAGAGAGAGCCATTGTCATTGGATATGGAGACTCAAAAACCACACAGTCGACACCAGAAAAGTCTGGGTTGTCCTCTTTGCACTGCAGAAAATGGCTCTGAAACAGAACAACGCGAACTCATTTCTACAGCTTAACTTTCAGAATGTAAAACAAGCTTAGGAAGTGAGCAGTGTTAAGAAAGCTTCCTAATGCAAATCCTACAAGGAGACACAGCAGTGTCTAATATGACACTAACAGCAGAAAAACCCAAAAGCTGTTCAATAGCATTAGAATTTTCCTGTTAGTCTCTACTTACAGGTCACCACTTGGTCCTTGAGATGTTTTACAGGTTTAGGCACACCAACTTTCAGCTCAATATTAAGACTAATGCAACAATAAAACTTGAACATGAATCAAGTGTGAAAAAATGTCACTACACGAAACATTTTAATATATTACTGTGTTTTTCTACAGTCCTTTCAAGTAGAAGTTGTAAGTGTGTCCCTTCCCTCCCACCTCACCCCCTCCAAGAAATGAAACTGAGTGCATACCAGCTGGTAAAAGGTAACTCTTGGACCACCATCAGCAGCAATAAACCACCAAGCAGCAGCACCCACAGTGGCAGCACCAACGTAACCTTCAGGACAACAAAGTGCTTTTTTCAGTGCTACGAACCCCATGGAATAGAAGATCTCACTTGTCAAAAATCAAAAGGTTCTGATGAAGTGGTAAATGTCACGCTTAAGTCACACAACTATGGCTTTTTCTGCCTCCGTTGTTACCAACAGAAAGAAAAAAACACTACTTTTACCATTCTATCATAGCACCACATGCAAATGCACAAAAAAAAAAAACTCCAAACAAAACCAATTCCACAGAAAATCTATTGCTAGCTTTCAAGACTTGAGCATAGAAGATCAGATGCTGCTTTCAAAGTGGATCTTGAAAAAAAAAATCTACATGCCTTAGTTTTCTTCAGAAAAACCAAGCAGCTCTGACTACTTACATCCAATTGCCAGGTAACGGAAGAAGAGCCACCCACTGATCAGTGGCTCCTTAGGGTTGCGGGGTGGTTTGTTCATGATATCGAGATCAGGAGGATTAAAGCCCAGAGCAGTAGCAGGGAGACCATCCGTCACAAGGTTCACCCATAACAGCTGGACAGGGATCAGAGCTTCAGGAAAACCCAGGGCAGCAGTCAAGAAGATGCTGCAAGAAAACCCACCGGTTATGTAAGCTTACAGGCCACTTTCTACAAAACACAAGCTTCTGCAGAGATCATGTTATTATAGCTCAAATGACTAAGCTCGATTTAGCTGGATTTCCATCAGCATCTCCAAAAAAAGTACTGGGCATTTAACTTTCACAGCTCCAAGAACAGAAACAGGGCCTGCAGCAAGAGCCGCACGAAGTACAGCTTTAAAGCTTTCAAGAAAAACAAGGGCAAGTCAAACACTGTATTGTATTTGGCTCTAGGAGAAGGTATGCTTTGATATAAGCAACTGTTAGGAGACCAATATCTGCATTCTGTTACCAGAAATGCATTCTGTGGCACTGGGGTAACATTCCTCCCCAGCATAAGACACGTTCCTCTGAAACTTGAGGTTGAAGTTACAGAAACATTTAGGTTATACATGTGGCAAAGTTATAGGAAATAAATCTTTTAAGAAAGAAGTTCTTCCCAATTTTTAAAGTTAAGTTTCACAAAGATGCATTTCAAGCACAGAAGTAACAGTACAGCATTTGATCACCTACTGAGCTAAAAGATTACATGCAATTCAATGCTCATCTTTTTTTGGTATGCTGAAGTTCTCCAGTAAATATTAGGGAGCTTAGAAGTATACAGTCTCCATTCCACCGTCACAGTGAGCCACCACTTGGAGAGCCTGTTTCTCTGGTTTTAGTGAGAAATACCAGAATGAGTAAGGAAAGACCACTCCATCATCACTATTCCAGTCCAAGGAAAACATATTAAACTTACCAAACAACTTCTCCAACATTGGAAGAAATCAAGTAACGGATGAACTGCTTCATGTTGTTGTAAATTGCACGCCCTTCTTCCACAGCAGCTACAATAGTTGAAAAATTATCATCTGCTAAAACCATTTCAGAAGCAGTTTTAGCCACTGCAGTACCAGAGCCCATAGCGATCCCAATTTCTGCTTTCTTCAATGCAGGGGCATCGTTGACACCATCACCAGTCTAGAACAAGAATTAAAAGTTCAAAGAAAATATTTACTTGCACACAGGACAGGAATTTTACATTGGTCTTGAATTTTGGATCTTTAAACATCGCTTAAGGGCAGAACTACTCTGATAGGGAATTCAGGAAAAAGCAGAATCCCAGAACAAGGCACGAGTCTGCCATGGTGAACTCTGCATTTAAGAACAGCATCTGCCTTTCAAATCACATAAAAAGTTCCATTACTCACCATAGCTGTAATCTCATCAAAAGACTGAAGGAACTCTACAATTTTAGATTTGTGAGAAGGCTCCACGCGGGCAAAGCAGCGGGCATGGTGGCAAGCATCTCTTTGGGCAGCGAGTGAGAGCTCGTCGAATTCACGGCCAGTAAAAGCTTTGGTAGAAACATCCTCATCTTCCACAAAGATACCAATGCGTCGGCAAATGGCCACTGCTGTGCCTTTATTGTCACCAGTAATCATAATCACTCTAATACCAGCTTGTTTACACAGCTTTATAGAGGAAGCTACTTCAATTCTTGGGGGATCCAGCATTCCCACGCAGCCCACAAAGGTCAGATTGGTCTGAAACAACACACCACTGAGTTTCAGCACAAAATCCTGTAGACTTTTCATGTGACATTATCAAAATAATCACGTCTCTTTAGCATGCAAGTAACATCTCAGCACAGTGACCTTAGTGTTTACTCCCAGTCTACCATATCCTGTGATTTCACATTGAGCAATCAGACACTGAAGCCTATGTCATCCTGACATTTAGTAAAAGCCCGTGTACTACACATGATGTAATAACTAGCCATTGTCCTTCCAAGAAGTCACTTCTGAGAGGTTCTGTTTCACCCTACTAAGTTTTCACAGCACTTTAGCACTGACAGTGAATCCAAACAGTGGGAGAAAAACTGAAAGGTCACATCTACAGGCAGATGAATAAGAGAAGGTAATGTAGCAGTTGATGCTTTTGGAATCACAATGCTACATGAGGGGTATAAAAGACAACATAGTTAATTCCTAAAGTACAACCACACACTGCAATGGGAGCCTGTATTTCCAAATCTTGCTTCAAATATGCTCATTTAATTACCTAAAACATGATCTAATTGTCAATCATGCAAATTCAACTTGCAAACAGTCAAGTCTTTTTTTGTTATCAGTGTTAAGAGCACAGTGCCCAAGACAAAACTCATGCAACTGTTGTCACTCCCCTGCCACCCACCCACCCCAAGTCCCAGATGCAGGTTCCATTGGAAAATTACAGTAGCTAGAGTAGTAACGGACAGAGCTTTTGCAGCTGACGGTATGGAGGAGGGGAAGTAAACCTGATCCTCAGAGCACAAAATGGCAGCTAGGTTCCCTCACAAAATCCCCAAAGGGGTCTTTGCAGTTAAGCAATGTCAAACTAAGAAACATCGAAGCTGAAACCACAATGTGGCTTTTAGAAGGCTTTTCAAGATTCAGCTTCTGCAAGCAGTTTATGGTCTTATGACCTTAATGACTGTATGCATACATGCAAAATAGTAGAACTTGCAGGTGGCAGCTTAGCTGGTTTCTTACATTTGTAGCTTGACAGCAGCACATATAACCAGCCACCAAGAACAAAATTTTTTCTTTTAAACCTAAAATAAATCGGGAGAACAAACTGAGGGGACGGGGGGAATTATCATAAACCATGGAATGTTTCTGAATTTTATCCTTTGAATTTCTTCAGAGCCACACAGAGTCTTTTCTCAAACTGACAATTTCCTCCACAGATGTGGCTAACCATTGTCTGGCATCAAAAACATCTTATAAGACAATTCTCAGCCCTAACTTCCTCAAGAAATGATAAAACAAAGAGTCACCATTCTCCACTTTAGGAGGAGTCTTATAAACAGTCCTTTACTAAAGCTTACCTCATAGTTAATGAAGTTTGAGGAGTCCTCAAGATTCATTTCTTCTTTCCTAGGAGGATTGTCGTGTGTTGCCAGAGCCAAACAACGCAGTGTGTCTCTACCAGTTCCCCACTCTCTAATAACAGACATTATTTTCTGCTTAATTCCTGAGGATAATGGTATTTTGGCGTTTCCAACACGGACATGTGTACATCTATCGATTACACCTTCAGGGGCACCCTTGTAGAAGCAAAAAAAAAAATTAAACCTTAGTTTAATAAATCCTTTCCAACACAAAGTTTGCTCAAATTACTGAAGTTGTTCATTTTCTAGCTGAAGTGATTTCTGCCACAACGTTTAGTGTTATGTCACCTTTGCAGCCACTCTATAGCTGCACTTCTGCAGCACAGAACCCACCTTAACAAACATCTTGCTCATGGATGTGCGGCTCGGTTTGTTTGGTGTACAATAGACAGACATTGATTTTCTGTCTCTTGAGAATTCCAGAGTGAATTCCTTCTTCATAAGTTGTTTTATCACCTTGTAAAAAGAGCAGCACAGCAATACATTTAGATAGTACATATTACAAAAGTCACTCCCCAGTGAATTCCAGATATGAGTACTGACCGAGTTGCAAGCATTTGCACGTTCAATTCGTGAAAGTCCTTTCAAGTCTGTGTCAAATACATTCATCTTTTCAACCAGACAGGTAAGTGCTGTTTCTGTGGCTTCACCAACTTTTTCATATACTCCCTTTGCCTTTAGATAACAGAGCAAACAAAAAACAGGAGTTGATTTTAAGTCTCAATGAGAATCTACCAGAGACAAAGTTCAAGTTTCACAGTGGAAAAAACAAACAAGCCTTACTATAGCTTACAAAACAAGCAAAACTACGCTTAAAAAGCCATTTTGAAGAGTGTTAATTTGTAGAACATTTCCAGATTTTCCTCTTAATACGAGCTGAGAAGGATATCAGTATTTTATTAAGCATTTAAGTCATTATGTAGCAACCTTGAGGAGGTGAGGCAAACTGTCAGTGCATCCTACATAACAAAGCAACCTCCAAGTTCCAGATTACACTCACTGCCTGGCTTAAGCTTTCCCAGTGTTCATCAAGTCATTCCCAGAATTAATACTTAAGAGGGCCTAAATACCCTTCCTTGAATAGAAGGGGATTTACCACTGAAAGGCATTACACAGATGAGAACAAACACCTATCCTCATTCTCACTCTCCCCTCTGTTCCAGGATATGTACTTACTTCATTGTAATCCAAAGAGGAATCGTTACAGAGCGCACAGATCGTTGCCAGTTCCACAAGGCCATCATACTGACTACATTTAATAAGTTTGTCATCTTTATGCCTTTCCAAAGAAAAAAAAAGTGGGAAACCATGTTTGTTATTTAGCAGCAGCATTTCACCTTTGCCCTCTTCAAACCCCTACTCTATTGCCATTTAGTACTATGTTTAGTAATTAAGGACTTGGAACTACAGAGTTCACCAGGGAATCCAAGTACCCTTCAGGAGAACACGGTATCAATAGAAATAGCTCAGAAAACAGATCTGATAAAAGCAGAATCTGAACTTTAGATCAGACATAACAGAACAACATGATTACCAATAGAATTACTAATTACTACCTGAATTACAAAACCTTATTTCCTCTGGTGGCTGTTGTACAGCAACATGAGACACATAAAAAGCTCGGTGATAGCAGAATATGAAATCAGTATTAGAGCACACATGACTTGGAGTTCCAAGGAGAAGGACATAGCTGGATACAGTAGGAGCTTAGCTTCCTTAGCATTACTGCAGATTCTGCATATTTACTGCTACACACCAACTGGCAGGCATGAAAGTACATTTGCCCTTTGTCATTTCTTAAAAATTAATCTGTGCTCAATGTGAATCTTCTAAACCAATGAAAAGCTGAGTCATTTCACAATACAAATCCCACCAGAAAGCAAGTTCTACTGAATATCCCAAAGTAATACACCACTTAGGGATCACAAATTAAAAAAGCAACTTCTGCTTTCACATTTAGAAAGGGATGGATAATAAATGAATTTGTTTTCTCAAACAGCACACTTGTAGAGTAAGCATAAAAGAATCATAAAGAAAGCATCCAATGCTGTTATTTCTTCTACTAGTGAAGTCAGCAAGACATCGTTCTCATGTAACCCCTCTCATTAAAACCCTCAAGGAGAAAAAAAGTAGTGTCTGAAAGTAGAAAAAAAGTGGATGACAACCCCATAAGAAGACTTAACATTGCCTATGACATCTGATTATGTAAGCTTTTGTTCAGCCTCTTGTAGTACTGCAAACAAATTTCAGTGTTGCATAATATAGCCTACAAACAAAATGCATCTTTAAAAACATGTTGGCCTTTAAGGTCCCATTTTGCATACAATCCTACAGCCACAAGGAGAATTCAGTTAGCTCCAAGCTCTAAACTTTCACTTGGTTCGAGAATTCAACTGTTCACCATCTCAGGCCAAAAAATAACTTGTGATGGTGAATTTCCCTTTCAGAGTGTTCTTTATGTTCTTTATGTACATGAATGCAATGTTCTTACTGTCCCTGCTCATACCCCAAGTTCCAGCAAGTGAAAACAGAATGTTAACATACACCAATGACCATTGTGTATGAATGTCTTGAATTGTCATCAAGATCTGCCACCTCGATGAATGTATTATTTCGTTTACCTAGAGTTTTTGAGAGACCAGTTAAAGCACAACAGCTACATGTCTTACAAGATCTAGAATGTCACCTTGTCTAATTCTGTCTACTGAAATGACAGCATAAGCTTTTGACAGCAATTAGCTTTGAAACAAAAAAAGACTCGGGGAACTAAGACTTCCAGCTGCCAAGAACATTACTGTCTTAACTGCTATGAAAATTAAAGAGATAATTGCTACTGAGATTGGTGAAGACTGCACCAAGTCAGAGGCCTGTATGTGAAATTCCACAAGGCTGAGATGTTTAAAAATAATTCAATTCAATTCTACTTCACACACAGTAGAATTCTGTTAAACTTAACTGATAAAATTAAAAACATTACAGACTGGTCAAACAAAAGGGCCAGTAACAACCCCATAGAAAGAGGCTTGCCTTCTAAAAGCAGAACCCTACGGATTCTCACAGTTGCCTCGGTCTACCCCCTAAGCTTATTCTTAGGAATGGAGAACAGCAATATTGGAGTATATAAAAGTTTCATGAAGGTTCACTTTCCTAGAATTTAGCTGCCTTTACTGCTCATAATGTTTCCCCAAACCCTCAGCAGGCATTCTCACTGGTAGAGCTTCCATCTATTAACAAATATTCTATGCCTCAACTTTCCAAGTCTAAAGCAATAGCCAATGAATAAACAAATATTTAACTTCAGCAACACTTACACTTCTCCCATGGGAGCGTATGTCGAACCAGTTACAGTAAATTCATTCAGAGAACAGCTATCTCCTTCTACTTTGTCCAGGATGAACATCTGAAATTAGAGTTAGAAGCGTTATTGCCTTTGAACAGTCATTAATACACAAGATTTAAAAAGGCCTTAAGCAAGCAGGTACAAGAAACAAGTCCACATTCAATAAGCAAACTAGACCAAACCAGACATAGATTCTATATGTATGTGAACAGCTCCCTGATCTGTTAATGCACAGAAATCAGCACCTCTGCCTAACAGATTGCATTTGAGAAGTGAATGGAGGTACAAGGAGACCAAAGAGATGAAAAACAGATACTGCATACACTCAGTATCAACTGATAATTAAGCTCATCATCCTGACCATGCCTCCTAGGCTTCAAACTTGTGAATTAATTCTTGTATATACGTTTAAAAGAGTTCCAATCAAAAGAAGTGCAGGACAGCTTGCAAAGGGACAATTCTTGCCAAAGCAAAAATACAAAGCATCTACAAATAGCAGAAGCTTTCAGAGGTAGAATTCAAGTGCTGAAATACAGCAAGTTTCCCTTAATACCACTGAAAGCATTTTCCATCCTGGTTCTTGCTAAGTCCTTTAATGCCCAGTGCACTGGTAGATGAGAGATGTTCAGACAGCTCAAGTGCTCAGGCAGCACAGGATGAAGCTATTTTCAAATGAATACACTGATTGTGAAGATGCATTCGTACTCCTGAGCTGCAGGCAGACTGAAATCTGGGAAAGTGAAGATAAAAACATGCTCATACTCTACCAGGACTAGCTGGGGAGGCAGCAAAGGAAAAAGTGCAGTGCTCAACAGTGCACCTTAATACAGTTTCTTACTAGTTTTTTGGTATGAGCCATTTTGCCAAAGCATACCTCAGGAACGTCTCACTTTACCCTCACTGCGTTGCCTTATGTTTTAGGGAAGCATTTTTTTTTTTTTTGCAAAACACAGCTTAACATTTAGCTGATGCACACGTGGTCTTCATCAATGTCTGGAGTCCCTGCACTCTTTTAAGTCTTCTTAAAAACCAAAAACCTCAACAAGCCAATGATTTAAGAGTCAACAAGGCAGAATAACTGCATTCCTGCCTTACAGGACAGGTCAGGACGTGAAAACAAGACCTCAAATCTTCTCCTTTCCCTTCTGCCTGAAGTATTTAGGATATTATTTAACATCATGAAAAACAAAACTGCAAAATGAGTTACTACTGTAAAAAAAATTCTCCACAACCTAGACAAGCCACCTGCTCCAAGTGAAACCATGAATGCATGCACTGTGTACAGGTTATTAAGATTTGACTATGTTTTGCAAAACTTTGCAATTAAGGTCAAATTGAGACAGCTACAGAACAATGAGGATCCAGTAAGCATGGCACAAGACCTGGAGTATTCAGCCCTCCAAATGTAAGGAGCAGTGCATTTTGAGCTTTTAAGTAGACACATCTGAAGGTTCTTAACTGATGAGTTTACCATGAAGCCTTCTGCTTTTGGCATCTTCGTTTTTGGCAGTATTCATTTGGTGATAAAAAAACCTCCGCAAAGACTAGGGCAGTTATGCAACTCTACTGCAAGTAACCTCCTCTGGAATACTGATGAGCAGCTGCTTTGTGTTTCCTAGGTATAAATACTACAATACTTAAGCAAGTAGAACAAGTCAACTGCCAGCTAAAAAGAAGAAGCCAACAATCACATGAGAATAAGTTGCTTAAGACTTGCCAAAGATACCAGTCTGTAATGCTCAATGTTTATGCATTTGGAATTCTAACTCCATATAATAACTCTGACCAAACATTTTATATCAGTTGCTATGCTGCTGAACATCCACAGTTATTAAAAGAACAGTGTTTTCTCCATAAAATTCCTCCAAAGGGTGATCAAGTATATGGGATGCACAGAAAATGGGCAACAGAACATGCATGTCATTTAATGACTAGCTATAAAAATCCTGAACTAATCGGCACAAGAAAGAATACTTGGGAGAAAGGGAGGAGGGCAGACCAGCATTATGCTAATATAAAAATATGCCATACATTGAATATGACCATGGCAATGCAGACAATGGTGTCACTTGCACTGCTAAGTTGCCAGATTAGTCAGACAACACTGCATGTTGAGAACACTGCAGCAAAGTACATCAGAGCAATAGTAGTGAAGATAACCAAATGAAGGTGGGAATGTTCAGTAGTGAAAATACCTCTGACTATCCAAGTTAGTGCCAGCACAGCTCATTGCTAAGCTTCTCCCACCTCTGTCATCTTCATACACAATGAATGTTTTTATGCTTATGACATACCCCACCCCATCCTTCTGAAACAGGACAAATCAGAGTAAATCATCTCCAGGAGACTGAATAGCTCACAGACAGGCAATGGAAAGCTGCTTGCTAACAACTGTCCCTTACACCAAGAGGGAGTGCAGCTATTTTTGGCCATGACTAAGTAAGGGAAGAGATAAAAGCCTTCAACACTCTACAGTGGAAAACTGACTTCAATGTAGAAGCTTATCTTAGGAAAATAGAGTCAGATTTTGATGATATGAGAACCAAAAACCTCATGATCAAAAGAATTCAAGTAACGCTGACTATTCAGAGTGGCTGAGGAGAAAAACAGAGCGAGTCATTTCAACATACCCTGCAGACTGACATCTGATTGGTGGTCAGAGTACCAGTCTTGTCAGAACAAATAACTGAGGTGCAACCCAAGGTTTCCACGGAGGGAAGACTTCTAACAATTGCATTCTTCTTGGCCATTCTGCGGGTTCCAAGAGCCAAGCAGGTGGTAATAACAGCAGGTAGGCCTTCAGGAATAGCAGCAACAGCAAGAGCAACAGCAATCTTAAAGTAATAGATAGCACCTCGAATCCAGGAGCCACCATGAACCGGATCATTGAAGTGACCGATGTTTATTATCCAAACAGCAATGCAGATAAGCGAGATGACTTTAGACAGCTGCTCTCCAAACTCATCCAGCTTTTGTTGGAGTGGGGTTCTCTCTTGTTCAGTAGCCACCATCTCATCACGAATTTTGCCAATTTCGGTGTTGACTCCTGTTGCAATTACCACTCCCATAGCTTTACCAGCAGCAATGTTAGTACCCTGATGTAAATGAAAGAAGAAAAACTTGCAGTCAAATGACAAACAGCTATGTTTACAAAGGCAGACTAGAGACGCCATGTTTCAGCCCAGTACACACAAAAGAATATTCCAGTGCAGGATTTCTGCTTTAAAAAATTAGGGTCAATATGAACAAACATTGATCTATAATAAGTAGTGTAAACAAATCCATCTGCTGCTAAGTACTGGCATCTTAAGAGCTTTTGTTTGTTTTAATCTGGCAAAACACAATCCTACTAACGTTATTTACTGTAATACATGTGTTCTGTGGGACCCTGTGTGTGAACATTTAAGATGAGTAAGTACAGTTAGGCTTTCTGCAAGAAGTTCACCAACAATAAGAATTGTTATTTCAGTATCTGAAAGGCATTCAACCACTTCCTTCAAACAAATTTCAATCAACAGTTTCTCTCCCTCATAACAAGCTAGTTCTCAACTTCAGCTACACAACAGCACAGTTTAGGTGAGCATTATCATCACTCTTAAGAACAGTTACTTTATAAAAGTAGTTTAGGAATCTCTTGAAGTATATGTCCTTCAGTATTTTTTCTAGCAAAGGACAAAAAGTAGTTTCCTCATACAAACCGGCCTCAACAAGCACCCCTCCCTAAGGACAGCTTTTATTAGAAGCCACTTCTAATCTTTAATTCATTCAGTTTGATGTGCATGGAGACACTCAGACAGATCTGCACAGAGGACAGAGCAAGAAGTTCCATAGCCTTTAGATGCACACCTTGAGTTCTCTTTGCTTTTGTTTATCAGCTTCTGTATTACTTTTTAATGTTTTAAACTTTCAAGAAAAACTTACAGAAAAAAGCATGTTCTTCTTGTCTTGATTTACAGCACGAGGATCGGGTACAGGATCAGTGTGCTTAATAACAGACACAGATTCACCTAAAATGAAGGCAACAGTCTTAAGAGATTACACCTATCATATAAGTTCTGTAAAGAATCAAAAGTCAATCTGCAGTCCTAAGAAGCTTTACAATGTCCAACTGCTTTCTTCAAATGATTTGAATTGCTTCAGTGAAACAGGAAATGTTTAGTAACTGTATTTCAATGAAAATTAGATAGAAGTCTTCAGAAACCTCTTTCATTAACACCTTAAATTTATCACTTCTCATACACATGGCAAACAGGAAAAAAAAGGTTTCTTTTCAATAAGAACAGGTGCCAATTACTACACATCAGATTTCAGAAGGGTGGTAACTCAATGACTGATGCTAAGAGCGTACACTACTTTTTGTAAGAAAATGTAGGCACTCCATACTTATGATAATATAAACAAGTTTGATCACTCTTATGCTATTCAAGATTCGTAGTAAGAAAGTGTGCAGCCTGTTTCAAGACAGATCAAGAATATTTTTTTGATGAATAATTTACTGCTTTAAAATTCACGGCTAGTTGACATTTACTATTTATGTTACCAAAACTGGCAGACAGATCTTCATGTTCCAGCTGAGAGAAAGCTGCACTAGCATGCCTGGCTGATTCCTAGCTTCTTTCCTATATTCAGTAGTACTGCTACTTTGTTTTGTTTTCAACTAATCTGAAAAGTGTTCTAAATATAGCTCCTGCATTTCAGCCTGCATCAGAAAACACATGAACATGTGTGGACAGAATTTCATCAAATAAGGCTTTAGAAACAGTAGTTTAAAAACTGCCTGTACTTTAAATGTTACACTCTCTTGTGCAAGAAATAGGTGTTACAGAAGATATTTAGTAAGACTGACAAGGCATTCAATATAGGACACCAACTAGAATAGAAATTATGCCCCCCTCCCCCCAAGTTTCTATTGTCTCTTGACTAAAAACAATGACTAAAAAAAGCACTACAAGTCTCAGGAAGAATATTCATCTCAGTAAGGTGAACACAAATGACAAAGTCAACATACTCAACCACTAAGGTTTAACTACATCACGAATTTGCTGCACTTAAATATAGTACTGGTATAGCTACAGACTTGTCTGTAACATATTCTAAAGCAGATAAAAGGCACTTCCAATGTATGCATAATAATCCAAAAGTCACAACTCATACCTGTGAGAATGGACTGGTCTACCCTTAGAGTTGTAGATTTGATAGAAGTGATTCTTATATCAGCAGGAACCTTGTCTCCAACTGCAAAGAAATGAGTTCCAATTCAGTTATTTGAGAGATTTCTAACCTAATATTAGCTCTATCAGCCAGGAAAGTGATTTTCCAGTAACTACTCCAATGATTACTATTACTACCAGCTGTTTATTGCTTCTGTCATTTGTAATACTGTACTTTTATGAGTTTCCAATATACTTTGGCAAATTAAATTTGTTTTCAAAATCTCTACCTCTACTTAATCTCAACAAAGCATTCCCATAAATCACTACTGGTTCTCTCATCACATGATCATACCATGACAGCAAAGGGAGAACATTCCTGGAAGACATCAATTTCAGAGTACATTTAAATAACCAGAATTAATAGCTAAGATAAGAATCAAGTCCCCTCCTCAGAAAGGCTGTCCTAGCAAGTTGCTTTCTTTACATTAAGTTGGTTTTCTGTTCTCCACAGATCAGAACATGATCCGCATTTGTTTATTTGGAAATTGGTTCTGCAGATCTGCTTTTTCTGTGTTATACTTCAAATACTGCCAGATGTGTTTGAGTTGGAAGCTAAATTCAGATCACACACCAACTTTAAGTGGTACAACTGTATTAAATACACCCTAGATCAAACCCCTGCAAAATTAGGCAGAACTCCATGCTGCATTTAACTCATACATTTCTATTTTGTAGAGCACAACAGCCTACAATTAATAAAAGGGCACAAAAAACCATCTCCTGCAGCATGTGTTTGAGATACCAAGGCAGCACGTGGTACAGGAACTAACAGCACACTCCTGTAGAGGCAGAGTTCTGCTCCCACACCTTCATCACCTCAGAACTTATTCTTCTACCTTTCTACCTTCTCTCATCTTGTTGTTCCTGGTTTTTAAGAGAAGTGAAAGAACTAAAGCTGCACTATTTTGTTCTAATGGACACACACGATCAAACATAATTTACCAGTGCAATTATTCAAGTGTTAAATTCTTTTTTTTATTATAAAACAATGCACAATGACAGGGGAGAACACTTCAATAACTAGCTAATAGGAGACAATTTTCTCAGTAAATAGACTCTGTGTCCCTGCAGTGAAATTAAACCAAGCTGCAATTCCTGCAGGAACTGCTTATGCAACTGACAGCAATAATGCACATTAACAAATAACGCCATGAGAAGGCAGCAGCTGTGTTGCAGCCTTACAGCACACACTCGCTCAGACAGGAAAGCTAAGGAACAAAATGCTGAAGAGGATTAAGTGCAGCTTTGAACATTAAGCAAACTCGCACCACGTGACTTTTCCTGAGGTCAAAAAAGCCCCCAAATCAGTAAAAGCAGCAAAGATAGAATAGCTTTGCTTGAGAAGCAGACATGTCCTTGGGTAAGCATGTGTATATGAAGGGATCCCATAAATATACATAAATTGTCTTTTTGTATCATTATAGCATGTGAAAACTAATTTAAGCCACCATGCCCTTGAGCAGCAAGAGAAAATAGCATTAGACAGTGACCTCAGCCAAAAATGGCCAAAGCATTCAATAGACTCTCTTGATGTCATGAGGAGGTTTATATGCAGACATGTAATGGCAGCTGCCTTTCAGCTATCACTGAACAACAGGCTAAGACCTCAGCACAATCAGCCCAGGTACACATTTTTGCACTTCTACCAATATTCAAGCACTGGTATTTCAATGAAAGCTACTCCTGACATCATGGGCCGCCTCGATCATCAGCACTGTTTGCCTCAGCAGTTTAAGAGAAGACATTATATTCTCTCACCATCACCATTTAGAAGGTGGTAGTGAAACATTCAAGCTATTTCCAATAGGTAGGAAAGCTTCACATCAGGATCAATGATGGAACTATGTTGAGAAGCTCTCTGCAAAATACAAGCTACCACACTAAGCCTTGTATCATCTTGAACATTCTTTTATGAGCATAAAAGAAACTATAGATAGAAAGTTATCCTGCAGTAGATAGGAACCCACAGGAAATTTTTTGTGAGCAGTCTGTTGCAGATTGCATCTACAAGAAGGTGGCTGTTTTCCACATACTTTAACACAGAAATCCATCTCCTGTTGTTTTCACATTGTTTATTTTGTTGTTCAACTATATTTTAGAGCCCAGAATCAGTCGAAGTATTACCCAAAGCTGTAATTTGAAAGACAACAAGAAATCAGGAAAGGTGTATTTGTGTTGTTTAATGAAGAGCCACCACAGTCTGAATATAACACAACTACAATCTCACAGCATTAAGTCTAAAAGCTCAAGCCAGTTGCAGAAGGATCTTCATCAATTGTTTAAAAAATGAATCCACAACAGTCCCTTAATTTCTACAGCAGCTTCAGAGAACCAAGCAAGCTGCAGCCAAAATGATCCGGATGCATATTGTTGAAGCATGGTTTAGCCAAATACTTAGCAACTGAGAACACAGCCCCTACAGCTATAAAAAGGACTGCTGCTTGGAAGAGTTGGAGCAGGGTTTGTTTCAAATCACTGCTTTTATTCACAGAATCCTTTTTGTTCCTGCACAGAACACTGCTTCAGCATTAATATCAAGCTTCCGCACACAAAGAAATGTAAGAGGAAAAAGCCTGCTAAAAAAAACCATTTCACTTAACTGTGTGCAAGTCTATGTTGAAGCATACAATTTACAGTTTCTACCCCTTGGTAGAAACTGGAGTCAGGTTTAGTTGTGATATAAACAAAGTTCTGTCAATTATTTGAAACAACTGACATAACCTCACTCAAAACATGGACAATTTAACACCTGCAATCACTGAGTTCTGCTAGGTGCCTACAAGGAGATGAAACATTATCTGGCCATGATCCCAACTGATTTCACCTAATGCTTCAGCCCTTCCTCTTGAGTTCAAAGCTCCCCACTTCTTATCGCACTCCTCCCAGTGCTGGGGCAGCATTATGGGTCAATTTCCACTCCACACGTGCAATCATTTACATGTACACTCAACTTCAAGCCCATGGTAACTCCACCTGGCTGTTGGGCATGCTTCAAGCAAAGCAGGTGTCCAATTGCAGGAACAACTGCAGTTTTCTTAGGCTTCCTTGTGAACAAAGGCCTCAAAAGACAATTCAGCACCCAGGCTGCCCAACATAACTTGCTGGAGGGAAGCCAGAGGGAAAGAACTGAAGCTATTTGCATTTCAGACCCTGTTATGTTATCAGAAGTCCAGCCAGAAGATCATGCATCTTCCAGGTCTCAAACGCTGTTCTACGTGTTCTGAGTTGTGGGCAACTGCAGGCTCAGAAAGCAGAATCAGCTGTATTCCAGAATAAATACAAAACCCCAAAGGCAGATCCTGAAGCCTTCACAACAGAACTGCCACTTGAAATGTGTACTTCGAACACTACCATCAGCTCTGTTAACTGCCCCTGATCCCTCCAATGACTGAACACCAGGAAGCAGTTTACTGATTGATACATATAAAAAAAGTCTTGCTACCTCTAAGTTAATGCAAATTTTACAATACTTTCAAGAAAGTGGCTAAAAACATCCTGATCAACTTCCACAGCACACCAGATGCAGAGAACAAAATAAAGAACCGCCACCCTCCCCTTTACTTCTAAAAGGTGTTCTTTGATACATTCCCTCTATATCCATTTTTCTCTTACTTTGATAGCATTCCTGTTCCAGCCTAATGAAAGCACAAAGTACTTAACACTTCCTATGCAGGGCATAATAAAAACACTATGAAAATTCAGAAGCTCTTCAAAACAGGAAGATTAAGTCCATCCAGTCTTTCACACAAGGTCAAATGTTAAGTTATCAAAATGAGGAATGCCTATGAAATCCACTAAGTGCAATTTGCTCAGGAACAGTTAAGATGGATTTCTTCCCAACAAGATGAAGACTAAAAAAGCAGTGGTCCCTTCAGTCTTAACCATACTAGCAAAATGGAGTTTGCTTTAATTGCCAAGATAGGAGAATACATTTTCTAAATGTATTCATTCATAGAATCACCAAGGTTGGGAAATTCCTACAAGACCATCCAGTCCAACCATCCACCTATCAGCCCTTGGCATTGATGATGTAAGCTACAGGTCAGCTCCTGCTCACAAAGTAGTCTTCTCTCCCAGTATATCGTTCTGTGCTCTGGACAGACAAATGGTCCCCAGAGCTTACTACAGAGTGCATGCAGAAGTGTAATTATCCAAACCTAAGAACTGCCAAAGGTAGAAATTAAAACAATGGTAATTAATGCATCAAAATGTCATCCATATTGCATCGTTGTCAATGATAACCAAGAAGACTACGAAAAAAAGAAACAACAGAATCAGCTTTCCGGATCCAATATGTACTGAGGTCCAAACAGATGCTTTTATTTATAAAAACTGCATTCTGTATTAAGCACTATGTAAGATTAATTATTCCTATCTTAATTCTTGCTGGTTAGGAATAACATACTTCTACATGTCATTCCCTCTGAAGAGGGCACCAGAACATTAAGAAGCTGTGCCAGTGGCCAGACACCTCGCCTCTAAGGCTGCGCTCATTCCTAATCTGACTTTGCCTCGCTTCAGCTTTTAATCAGTGTGTCTATTTGTAACACCAGTATCACCTTCTGGATTTGAAACTCTTGTGACCAGCCTATAGAAGTATCTAGTAGGAAAAAAAAGAAACTAAGCTTTAACTTTTGCTAGATCAGATAAAGGAGTAGGTGATATCCACCCATTGAAGCACAAGTCCCGTTTCCTAATCAGACTCCATTTGGGTAATACATGAATCAGTGTTCTGGAAATGCAGCACAGCACCAAAGCACAAATTCTCCTTTGCCTTAAAACACTTTCTTTGCCAAAGTGATTATGGTGTTAGCAGAACATTATCTTGATGTTCAAGCATTTTTCAGTACTACTTATGCTTATAATAAACCCCCCCACCCCGCAGTATCAGTCCTGTTCAGAGTATAGAACACCAGATACACTATTGAATCTCAACAACTAAAACAGAATTCAGTTTACTATTTTTATGTAACAGTTCAGCAACTCTAGAGGAAAAAGCTGCAAGAATCAGCAAAAAACCAAATGGAGATAAGTTTAAGTTCTCAAATGTGTGCTGCAGGTGACCTGGGTTTAGGCTGTGTCCTGACTTGAACCTCATGCACAGCCACCAGTGTGGGTATGATGTCAGCAGAGAACGGAATGGAGCCTGGACTGCATTCGGTTATCTCAAAACTGCCTCCCATGTGCGAGGAGAGGCTGACAGCCAAAGCGTCCGCTGAAGCCCACAGATCTATACATGTATCTATTTACTAACCACTGATATTACTCCTATTTTCTCTGGTTCAAAAGCAGTACTTTATGAAAGAAGCAAAACACGTGCTTCATTTTTACAAGCAGACCTGACAACTTACTCTAAGAAAGAAAAGAAATGTGCAGCTGCTTTAAGCAATATGCTTTTAGGATAGGCCAACATTTTGGATTTAAGTCCCATTCCATCACATCATTGTCTGTTTTTTGCTCCCTAAGCTAACCACTTTTCCATGAGAAAAAGCATCACAGAGAAAGATCTCAGAAGAAAAATCTGCAACACCAATGTTTACTGTGTAAGACTTGAAGGTCCTTCATGATCACTTTGGAGTTTGACATAATATGGCTCAAGAACATTCCCTCCCAATTTTCTCGACACCAAAACTTCTCCTCCCTTAATTATGAGGTATCCATGCTTTAGAAAGTGCCTTGAAGTGTTTTACAGCTATAATTTAAAGCCTTGAAAAGCATACTTGCACACTGTACGCCAGGCATAAACTTAAAATTAAGTATTTAAGCATATCCATCAATTAAATAAGCATGAAATTCTGGGAACTCTGGGTCAGTTCTTAAGCTATGAGTACTTACAGACTGAACAGTAGATCACAGGAACCAATGCTCAGAATCTCAGGGAAGGAGACTGCTGTGACCCCAGCTTGGTCACTTATGGATTACATCTAGTGACCGTTTGTGTATCAAAATACAGAAATTTAGATCCAGTATCTAAAGCACAACATTTTAGACAGGGGAATGTAACAGAAGCATACGAAGTTAATTTCCATTCCCAAATGTACTTCTTCTAAAAGTAAGTAGTTTGCCAACTGTTTATCCCAACCTGTCAGACTGGGCTTCAGATAGAACTTCTAAGAACTAAGGCCATGCTGTTTTGTTTCTCTTTAAAATATTACTTTAACCATGGCAAACAAATTCAATTGAAACATCAAAGGACCTCTTTAATCTATTAAGACAGTCACCAGTTACCAATTTAGAGTGCATCCTTCAATAAACTTAAGGCTTCAGAGCAGGGTGGTTAATCCATTTAAGACAGGCAAACTGAAAAGCCGTTTGAGGACAGCATCTGGATTTTTTTTCAGTTCATCAATTCTAAGAAACAAACAATGTAGCTTAGTAACCCTTACACACTACAGCTCTCAGAACTATGCCCCCCAGAGCACTGCAAGCCAATTTAAGGCAAACCCCTGAGCTCGAGCTCCATCCCAAAGATTTCCTGCTGATTGTACAGCATCTTTTCACTAACTCTGCTTAGGTGGACACAGAAGAAAGTTCTCCTAACGTACACAGCTAAGACATTCATATTTGCACAGTCTCCAAGCACTCAAGCACAGACAACTGACTGTTGGTACACCTGCAAAATTTCAGTGCGCTATTTACACTGAACATTGGCCACTAAGCATAATAACCAGTAATTGCTCATCAAGTGCTCCACAGTATCTGCGTGCACACCAACTCCCAAGAGAAGTATAATACACCACCACTCAAGTGATAGATGGCCTCATCCATTTCAAGGTACTCCACATTCACTGCAAGGTGACAGGGCAGATCTGCAGTTAAACCAGCAAGTATTTCCTCAGCTGGCAGAACAATTAAAGCAACTTCTCAACACTTTACTTCTGAAGGCCACAAGGCAGACTGAGCAGTCTAGGTAATGAATGCAGTCTAGCTCCACAAATAGCCTAAGGAGCCCAAATGAAAAGTAATGATATAAACCATTACCATGTTGTCTTTTAGTTATGTTAAGCTGCACACATTATCTTTAAAGGTTTCAAACCTACCAGAACGGTTTGAACAGTTCAATGCTATTTACTCTCGGAGGACTCTTGTAAAGAGGAAAAAATAAATGTGTATTTTTTGCATAAATTACAATACCAATTTACTAATTCCTATATAAAAGTCATCCCTCCACCAGAACCAAATGTAACAACTTCAAGTTATCAAAGACATTATAGCATTAGCTAACAGCTATTTTGTAATGGAAGACCTGTAGAAAGGTCTTGCAAAATTAGATATCAGCACAGGAGAGAAACCTATCACCTGGTTATTTACGCCACTCAGTTGACAGAGATTTGCCTGGACACACAAATGTCATTGGCACATTGCCCAGAATTCCATACCCAGATATGTATCCTCATATGAAGTGCTCCGTCACTTCCCTACATGGTCTTCTTTTTGCAAACGCCATGTCAAAGGCCATCGCAATAGCCCTGTGCTTGAGGCACAGGCATGCACACACTCTCTCTCACCTCCAGGTCTTGACACCAACACTGGTACACAGTCTATTCCTCTTCTCTACTTGCCTAGGAGCTTTTCTGAGTTTGATACAAATATGATTTCATCATTCTCTAGCTACAAGTTAGAATTTATTGTTTCAATATCAGCATCCATATTACACCAAAGCATTTATTTTCTGTCTCAAACATCTATGTGGCACACTTAATATTACACGTGTTGTCACCTTCCCTCCAAGTTGCAACCGATTACATTTGCCAATGCAAGCGAAGTATTCTGAGTGCTTAAGAGTAGCCAGGAACTATTTGACCCACCAGTCTATGCAAATATTTTAACTAGCATGAGTTTCTACAGTCAGTCAACAGGCTAGACCACATGTTAAAGGGCAATCATACAAGTTGGTAATTTGTGCTTTTCTAATGAGCATACTGGTCTGCAATTTTTTGTTTGTTTTTAAATCAGTCCCACGTGCACCACACTATCAGACATTGCTTTACAGGCATCGTAATAATGTTTAGCATTACTGTACCATCAGCAATTAAGATGAAACTCCACAGTAAGTGACAAGGTATCATAATTCGCTCTTTATTTCAGTTATCAGCACTTTGTAGTTGCACTTGCTCGTCGCCAACAGATAGCAAGAGAAAACTAGCTTCAGCCTTCATCAGATTCACACTCACTCAGTAACCCTAGTCAGGGCTACCCGTAGCTGTATCATCCTCTGCTCAAAACTGAACCTTAGGACAGGGTTCAGCAAATTGTTAGAAGTTTCTCAAGGAAGAAAACCTAGACAGAACGCCAACACCAACTTCATTTTGAGTGCATACTCTCTCTGCCTACTAATTAAAACAGCAGGATAGGCAAGGGTATATGTTTACTTCCCCTATAGAGATCTACCACCTCTAATAGCAGAGGGACACTAGCAGAAACCAAGTTTGATGTACACCCTGCACTGCTCCCAAAGAAACAACCATGAAGTTAATAGCTGATAATGACCTACAAGATGTGAGTATGCAATTATCCCTGACATTTAATAAGAACCACCTACTTTCACATGGGGAGAAATCTGAAACATTAAAGTCACTGACCAGTCCAGTTTAAAGAAAGGGACTGCTGTGCCATTGTCACCAAAATGAAAGAATTTCATATTACTTCCTATTTATGTTTTCACATTTCTTCAAAGACATACCTTTTAGGACATGTCTCAATTATTAAGTTTGATGTAAGAGCACAATCTTTCATTGTAAGGCTTTATTTTTCTTTTTTAAAAAAGCACAGTGCTTCAAATGCTATACTTTCTTTAATCAGTTCTGTTTGTGATCTCCTGTACAGCAACATGCAAAAGAAAGAAGCACCAAGGCATTATGAAAAGATAACAAAACAACCATGTCCCACACAAGGCACACGTTAGCTGAGAGGACAGAGGAAGACATTTCTAGTAAGTTGAAAGGCATTGCTGATGCAAGTGTGAGATCTGGAAAAAACATAAGAATCAGCTCTTTACCTAAAGTATGCAGTGCAACAGTTACATAAAATAATATCTGCTTTCAGAATTTAAACACAAATAGAAGGAAAAAATGGCTTGGGGTAGAAAGCAGACAAGATAGTCTGAATCCAGACTGCAGAAAACAGTTTTAGACTAGTGATAAGTGTTAAAACTTGTACTCTTATAATTAAGATACTTTGCTCTTAGACCTACTAATTAAACCAAGCAGCAATTTGAAAAACAATCCCCTCAGTGCAAATGCACATTTAAGGTAATTACAGATGAACAGAAGCAAGATTGTTCTTAAGTGAAGCATATACGCAGGCCTCTCTGCAAAGTTCCCCCAGGGCCTCAAATCATTAAGACAAGGCCCCCACAACAGTTTTACAACATACACAGTATGTACCACATCTATGAGCCTTACCTGCCACTTCCACAATATCACCTGGGACAATGTCTCTTGCTTTGATTCTCTGAACGCTCTTCCGATCTTGTCGATACACTTTACCCATTTCTGGTTCATATTCTTTAAGAGCTTCAATAGCATTTTCAGCATTTCTTTCCTAAAACACAACAAAAACATGCAACTTAAGAAGCCTCCAAGGTATGGAAAGATAAGCACGTCAGACTTGATCTTACTAGACTAGAATCCAACTACTGAGTTATATCCTACTATGGGTTAGCTACAGAGCTAGAACTCCATTTCCCCAACAATATTATTACCAGCCTCATTTCACAGACCAAATAACACCAGAGTGAAATCTAAGCATAGTAACTAGAAACTTCACAGCATCTCTAACAACTGATAAACTTGGATGAATCCTCACACAACAAGACCACCTCATTTCCTATCTCAAGTGCAGCTCTCTCAGCTAACCACTGCTAGAAATTGTTATCAATGTTGTGATTCTGCCCAGATAGAGGACAACGTAAGAAATCAACAGCTTATCATTACTGCTGTTCTAGCCCAAGGAAGAGCAACTTATTTCTCATTTTCCAGCCTTTTGACAAGTACAGACGTCATACAGTCCTGATGGTTACAGATAAAGGCATGGGTAAGTACAGTTATTAGAATGTCTGCACTCCAAATATGTACCAGCCTTTTCAAATACAAACTTCAGCAAGAACACAATCTCCGAAAAGTCAAAGGCTGAGGTACTTCTAGACAATACAGCAGCTCACACAGCACTACCAAAGCTCCCCTGAAGGACTTATGTTTACATGCTATACAGCACCGTGCCAGGCAGTGCATAGGTACCAGCACAGGTTCCAAAAGCTGGGACTACTCCTAGCCTCATATTTAACCAGGTAAATAAACCCTGTTCCTCAACACTGTTGCACTGATATGATCCAGCTACAACATACAGCTCAGTGTCTGAAACAATTGTTCTCCCCCCCCCCCAGCTTGCTTGATTTTAAGGTGCTACCCTGTCCTCTCAATCCTTGAAGTATTAAGAAATGGCACTTTGGGAAAAGTGCACTTGGAAAAGGTTGAGAAGGGCAGAGCTAAAGCAATGACTCAGTTGCTCACATCTAGTACCTGTAGAAACAGATACACGTATGGGTGGAGACTATGTACCGTGACTTTTTCCATGCCCATTTAAAAAAAGGGCATGAGTCATTTAATCCATGCCGCAGTTGTTTCACAATTAAGTTCACTACATAGAGGTACATAAAGATTCTCTGCACGCTTTTACCACAGCTGAAAAAGTGATCATTTCCTACAAGAGTTTCAGCATCTACGCAGGAACATTCACAAACTATATGGACAGCTTTACCTTACAGCTCAAGCTTCAAATCATTACATGCAGAATTGTAACTCAAAGATTAATTCTTGTGCAACAGCTTCACGAAGATTTGAATACAAATGGACATTTAAAGGTGCACTGCTGTTACTCCTCATTCTACATTACCTCTTCCCACCATACCAGCAAGATGGGTGTTGCTAAAAAGTGAGTCTTCTGAGTGTCTTCAGCCAGCTTGTGTTTGCACAGAACAAAAAAAGCCTAAAGCCTACCTAAGACAGCAAGTAATTATGTCACATTCATACCAGCTCTTTAAAAAAAATTTACAAAGCACATCGATTACCCTAAAACCCTGCGATACTTCTTACCTGAAAAGAAGCAATTCTAAGAAAGTGTGCTTTCTTTGAAGTGATCAGTTTGGCAAAAGAAAGTTGTTCACATAATTCTCACATCTCAGAACATGTTACTGCCAACGCTACTTTAAAAAAGTAATCCAATTAATCTCACAACCGATAATGCAGGAAAAATAGCTTTCAGAAATAACTTTTACCTCTTCATGAAAATGCAGCCTTCGTAAGTTTAATTAAAATTGCAGCAATTGAACAGGTAGAATTAATACCTTTTAATTGTACCAATAAAAGCACTAAAGCACAGTATTTGTTCTCAGCAGGAAACAGACAAGAGTTCTAACTCTTTTTTTTGTTGCTGTTTTGCCAACCGATGCAACTGACTGCTTCTTAGCTTTGCAGTGTTTGATTTACTTCCTGAACTCAGGATTTCATACTGGACTTTTTAATTCCTGTGTTCATCAGCATGTGGCCAAATACACTGATAGGCATTTGGTCTTTTTGGCAAAACTTCCGAAGCTTTCATTTCACCTTTCATCAACTCTTTCTGTCCTGAATTTATACGGTACATTGACTCTAAAAAATCTAAAGCTAGCAACATACATTGCTTGCATTGTATAAAGCATCTGACAGTACAGTGTGCAGTTCTTCATCTTAAACAAAAAAAAGCCAAGACACTTGTGATTGGTATTGCAAAAACATCTGCATACCTGCCACACTCCCACAATTGCATTGGCTACTAATATAAGTAAGATTACAAAAGGCTCTACAAACGCTGTGATTGTTTCTTCACCTTCTTCAAACCAGGCCAGCACCTGTGAGAGAGAAACACCAATTTAAATTAAGTAATTTACACAGACACATTGCAAATCTAAGTCCCAGATAGCTTGAGGTTCAACTCCCCAGACTTAAGCAGTCTTGAAGCATCCTCAGATCTTCCAGGCTCCTGAACAAGCCCGCAATACACAATGGAAAAGGAGAAACAATCTTTAATGAACTAGCACAAAGTTCATTCCCAATCCTGCTCTCCTTTTAAAGGAGAAAGCTGTTTGGGAATCATACTGCTACTCTCGCTTCAAAAATGAAAGCAGAAGTTGTTGTGACAACGGCTACAGCAGTGAAAAGTTGCTATTTTTTTTTTCCACAACAGTCTAAAACAAAATGCAGATTGATTAGCTTGACTGCTAAGTTACAGCACTAGAGCAGTGCACGAAGAAGTTTATGGATAGCTGGAATCTGAATTTTAACTAAACCGTTTGTTATCCAATTAGACAAATAAATGAAAATAGCTTAATAAATTTTCACTGAGATATGAAAAAGAAACATCTATAAATTAAAATATAAGCAGCGTCTTACTGAAGCACTTAAGTGAACGGCACAATTCCATCTGAAGTTGAATTCTAAGCCAAGTACCTAATATAAATTGTAACACATTTTTCCTTTAAGTAAATCAACTGGATGACTTGCATAAAAGGCTCCAAGATTTTTAGTTCATTTGCTTTCTATTCATGCTCTAGTTTTAGGCTTTTGCCATTCACTTCACTTCTGGAGAACAGGTGAGCATCAGGGCCCTACAGAGCTCTGCAGCTACTGAAGTCAAGCTAACATGACCAGAGAGGAAGAGCTTTTTCGTCAGCATGTTGAGCAACAGGAAGCCTGGAAAGTGACAGTAAATAGGAACAACGTGTTGAGATAATTAGGGCTGGTAGTCAGGCAACAGTGCTCTGAATCACTAGAAGACTGCAGTGAGCAAACCATTACTAAAGCAAGCACCACAAATCCACTAACATGCTGCTCAGAGCTATTGCTCAATTGTGAAACACTCCAGGATGTTAAAAGGAAGAAGGAGCAGCAGCATGAAAGCCTCAAGCAGAAAAAAAGACTGTCAAGCAAATCCAATGCAACAACAAATTTTATTACAAAAGGATAAACTTGTAAGATCCGGGTTATGATTAATAAGAATGAAACATCCCAACTGGCATTCCATTATGTTGAGGGTCTGAGTAATCCATCTGGAGAAGAGAACGAGTTAGGAGCTATTATGGTCTCCACACTCATCATCAACCTCAACTGGCTTCTGTCATTTGACCTCCTGGACAACACATACTACAAGGCAGTTTTCAATCATCACATCACCCTTTACACCATGGACAGCTTTTACTCTGCCACCACTGCAAGAGCTACACAAAGGGCTAACAGTACATCTCACTTTTCCCAGCACAGACAGACCCACACTACCATTAGAAAAAGCTGCTTCATGTGTTTCTTTCTTTCCTTTCTTTACTGGAATTCTCAATGTTGAGTTACCCTGTTAATACATATAATGTCCTGTTAATATGCTGAATCAGAACCTATTGCAGGCTGAAGACCATGTGGGCTGTAAAACAAGGCTGAGAAAGAGCCTGCAACTTTGAGAGGTAAGGAAAGCAGCTACAAGGAGAGCATAATACAAATATGTCAAGAAGAACTAGAATTCATTACTCAAGGGATCTTTACTTCAATGAACCATTACTTCAAAAAGAGCAGATAGATTAGAAGCCCTAATAGCACAAATCTATTAAACTGTTTTAGATCTTCTGTTGCTTGTTGGGTGAAATTATCAATTTATAACTAGATTAAAACAAGAACCCGTTAATCCTGGCAGCAAGACACCCATCTCCCTGCAAAAGTTTCCATGCAGTTATTAACAAGGGCTCTAGTTCTAGAATCTAAATATAGCCACGTACATAACAGAACACATTAATGTGAATTCTTGGTTCTACCATAGCAAATTACTGCTTCATTAACACTCCATTTAGGACATTTGTGACAGGCAACACATACTGCTGTAACAGATGAGATTTATTATTTGCTAGTAGCATGAAGTTAACAAAAACCAGCAACTCCAAAAGGCTGAGCAAAGGGTTTCTAATGAGGCAATTTCGGTAACAGATCTTATGCTAAAGCCTACAACTCGTGTCCAAGGTATTGAGCTTATCATAGAATCACAGAATCACCAAGGCTGGAAAAGACCTACAGGATCACCCAAGTCCAACCTTCCACCCATCACCAACAGTTCTCACTAATGTTACTAATAGTTCTCACTTACGTTACAAACCTTCCACTAGCACACTCACATCCCGAAGAGGCTTTCCCTTAAAGTTCTTGTCTGTTACTCAGAACGGCCTCCATCATATTTTAGCCACAGTCACTTAAACTCATACATAAAAAAAAGCTTAGATTACCACTCCCACATATTGTAGGGTCAGCAAGAAAAGTTACCATGTAAGTTTAGAAGAGTAAGAAAAGAACAAAAGTACTCAGAAGAAACAGGAGTCAGAAAGCGTAAGGGAAATTAATAACAATTCTTAACAGTCCCATACCAACAGGCAACATGGGCAGCTTAGAGGACAACTCGCATTCAGCACACTGACTTCAGGTTGCTGGAGTTATGGTGTGCAGGGAGAAAGAAATAGGGAGTCAGAGGTACAATGCAGCAGTCAGCCGGCAATGAGGGAGAATACTGATGAACACAGCTAGGAAAGGTACGTCCATACAGCCTCTGGCATTTCTACAAATTAAGTTACAATGGCAAGTTGCCCCAGGTGTCCATTTATCATTAAGCAGACAACTGAATTAGAAGAATGGAAGTTTCAAGATAAAGTTCTGTTGCCCAGCAGGCTGTAGCCGCCAACAGAAGGGAACAGGTTCATTGCCATCAAAACAAAAACGTTTTTTGGGAGCTCAGAAGAAAGCTGAGGGAGTAAGAGCTCATCCTGACCAAAAAAAAAGCCTCACACTAATTAAAGCTGGTCATGCAGAACTATGGTCTACTTTTAAGTGAGCTTTCTTCTCACAGGACACTTTGAATTAACATCCAGTGCATTTTGGACAGAGTACTAACTACTGCTCAGAAAGCCCTCCTTTAATGATTTTTTCTTTTCAATACAAATTAGCTAAAAATTAAGCAGATGCAAACTATTTTACTAGCTTTGATACTTGCCCCAGTTACTTTCCAGGTACCCTGAAGACCAGGAAATACCACAGAGAACTCCTCCAATTCACTAACAGAATTTTTTATTTGCTACCCAAGGAGAATATACACGTAATCTTGACCATAAATATTAATCAAGCATTATATTAAGTTAGCAAATCCTAAGTACCCATCAGATAGAAATGCTACTCTGTATTTCTTAAACGAAAACACATTCCTGTGGTCAACATAACAAAACCAAGGAAAAAAAATACACACAGCACCTCCTGTTCAATTCATACAAATTAAAATGGAACCACTGTTGCCATGTCATCCCACCAGTTGGTATCTCAAGCCCTACTGAGTAATTGGAGTTTAGCTACAAGCGTGCCAATGGAACCTACATCACTATCTTGTGCCACATGCAGCTCCTGCCCTTAACAGGTAGCTGTGGGGTGATCCCAGGGCAAAGCCTACCATGTTTTACCAGCACACCTTACTGCCTCCACTAGCAGTTTGCTCACCTTTAACACAGATGAGGCTGTATTCACTGTAATTTATAGCCTATAAAAGTTTTAACTTTCTTCTGAACACAAGTTTTCGGTAGAGTTTCCAGTCTATACTTCATTTTGTAGAAGAGAGTTCAATAAAGATGTGACGCAAAGATAAGACTTGACAGGTAAGCACATATCGCTCTTCAAAGCATTATTCTGAATTAAGATACAGAAGTAACACTTTACAACTTTTAAGTCATTCACAGAGCAAAGCAAGCTGACTTTTTTAATGTAAATACAGGAGATTTCAAAGAATGTTACTGAAATAGAAGGACTAAAAGCCAGAATTCACAGAAAATTAAACATCCTCTTACTTGCACCTAGAATTCAGGCTACAAAGGCCTCTGAACTGCTGAGATCTACTCTGCAAGTGACCTCTGCATAGGCTTCACTGCTGTCTGACAAAATATTGAAACAATGTCCAAGTCTGCGTTTAGCTCAATTTACTCAGCATCAGAAATCACACTGTTTCCCTTCAAAAGCCATACCTTCAGGCCAGTAAAAATATTGGAGAAATAACAGTGTGAGAATTTAAGCAGTTACTAACTTGGCACATCTGTAACAGCAGCTCCCACCTGGAATGCAGCACACAATATCTACAGCCAAGGCAACAGGCAGCATATGACCCCTACAATCAGCTAGGGTGACAAAGATTCAGCTGTTAGTCTGATTTATTTTTACTGACACATACCTGACAGGCCTTGTGGGAGCAGAGGACACAAAAGGCACTCCGAGCACAGAACGCTGCGCTATGCAATAGGCAATGTCTCTACACCAAAACGTAGCTGAATGAAGAACTTGATATTCAAGACTGTTGTTTCTGTGCCGTCAATTGCAACATTAAGCTTTTAGGTCACAATCACCAGAAAAGCTTCCACAACACAGAATAGTAACATACCCTGATGTCCCATCTCTCACACCTGAACCATAAAGCTTTACGTTGACATTGCACAGCTGGTGAAGAACTGCTCCCTGCACTGCCCTAGCAGCACCTGTGCCCTCCTAAAAGCATGCATTACAAATGTGATGCCACTAGAACAGCAAAGTACATTCTCCATTTGATCTTCAATAAGCAGAACTGTTCAAATTCAAATTAGAGCCAGTTTTCACTGACACTCATGAAATCTTAAAAATATAGTCTTGCTCCTGATTCTAACACTCTGCTCTCTCACTAGTAATTCAAAGGCTTCGCAAGAGTTTGGAGCTTTGGGAGTCATTCACTCTTAAGCCAATACTTGGTAAGCCATTTTTCCCTTTTCACTGCCATTTAAAGTAAACTACTCATTTAAGCATCTTGACAGAAATCCTCCTCTGGATATACACCAGGTCTAAAAGTCCTCAGCTGGAAGTTGCTTCAAATAGGTGCCATTATCCACACTTATTTCTGTTGTTACGCTACACGAAGTCCTACTTTCTACTCAAATACTACAGTTTTAGATCAAACAATAATTTACAGTAAAAAGCAGTCACAGAACTGAAATGTGAATCAGCACTTCATCATGTTCTAGAGTATAATTCTGAGGGGTCCAACACTGCCCCCAAGGAAATCACAGTCTTGACTTATTAAATAAAGAGCACTTCCCAATGGTATTACTCAACATTGAAAAACAACACAAGTTTAGCTGACTCCATTTTAAGTCTAATAATCCACTTCAAGATCTCTAAGGTATAGGGAGTTCTGCGTGCTTTGCAATAGAACAAATGGCAAAACTGAATTCTTAAGGCTTGCTTAAGGCTTGTAGAAGACAGCACAATGCACACATGGAAGTTAACTTTTAACATTAAGCTATTCAATCCTAAGAATGGCTTAGCATAATTTACAGTTCCAGCTTTACGTACAGCTCCAATATTCAATGCAGTATTTTGAAGTTCTCTGTCCAGAAATCTAACACAGCTACACACTGCTCAAACATCTTCTGGAACACAAATTACCCAATGTTAATTACAACCAATTTTACAGCAATCCAGTTCTTCTATCAACATTTTCAACAGCTCCTTACTGCTACCATGAAAGCCTCTAATATGCTTTCATCAGGAAGCGTAAAAAGAAAAGAAGACAGATGATCCCCTTCTGAACAGGAAAAAAGACAGAAACAAAGGGGAAAGTGCTTTACAAGTGTCAAAAGCAAAATATATCAGGATTTTTCCCTTATAATTCATTGAAAGGAAAATCTTTGCCATTTCTAAAATAGTGTTACAATGCATAGCCAGAACTCTCAAATGGGAGACACAGAAAAGGCAAAGCAGCAGTCCAAGGTCATATACCATCCCAGTTGCACAGAAGCAGACAACCTAGATCTATCCCACGGTCCTTCTGGAGTGCAATCTCCCCTTAATTAAGAAAATTAAGCATACTGAAAAAAGAAATTGAACCCAGTTATTAAAAGTTTGCAGTGTGTGCTTGGCAGTACACTACCTCTCAGTCTGGCAGGGAGTGCACTCAGCACTCACATTCAGCAATGAAGTCTTTAAGTTTGGTGAAGGTGATTTCTTCACATACTTAGTTATAATAAAAACAGGAAATTCGCAATAGAATGAAAGAGTAACAGTATCGTGCTGTCATTTATCTCATTCTCCTTTCCAGTCCTCCAGGAGGAGAAAATGAGAAAAGAGGAAGAAGGAGAGTTTTAAAATGACCTGCTTACTCACATTTCTATAGGCAGCTTGATTTCCTCCCCAGGAAACACAAGAGTGAGTAAAGCACATCAATCCCCGTGGTCAAGATCAACACCACCAAGCATTGCTCAGCTGGTAACAGCATACACACACCAAAACCCACAGCACTTTGGAAGAGGTGCCTGCACGGTGATAACTAAAGCTGCGTCGGTCAAGGAGCAGCAGCACAATGAGCTGCAGCAGCCACACCGGGACAACCTTTCCCCCACATCTCCACAGAAGTGTTTCTCCTCAGCCCATCATAATTACTTTGCCCTTAGCTAAAGAGTCACCACAGTTTCCACAATCCCCAAGAGCTGCCGCTTTTTTTTTTTTTTTTATAAAGCAGTTAATTACAACTCCAGGGCAAAGTCTACTATAAACTTTTACTTCTAAACAATTTAATATTCTGCACACTTTTGTTTCTGTCATCCAGCTCCCTAAGACACGGAGCTTTCATCTTCCCTCTATACTTAAAGAGGTGCTCAGTTTTCCAGTTTTCCAGCAAACACACACCCTTCATGTATTGCGTAAAAGGACCAGCTAAACGTGTTCATAAAAAAATTCAGTTAAACTCTTCTTGTTCTTTCAAAACTGTACGCCAAGCAAGAGGTCCATTTTATGACTATCCAAAGGTCAGTTACCAAATTTGGTCAACAATGGTGCCATCACAGCCGTCATCATTCTTGTCACTGTCAAAAGCAACAACTGTCACCTTGCTATTATCAGGAAGGGAAGGCAACTGGAATACTCGCCATGTAGTTCTATTTCCAGTCTGCACTGCATCCAAAAATGTCTTCCAATGATTATGCATTGAGCTTGATAACGATTAACTCAAAGGCAAGAAGAGTGACCAGTTAAACGCTTACTCAAGGTTAGTTTTCAAAGCCAACAAAAGCATTGGGAAATCCCACTTCAAACATGCAAGCCGGGTTGAATGAGAAGTGCCTTTAGAATACCTGTCTAGTGCAGTTATGTACTCCTGACTCATACAGTAACAGATTCCCTGAAACTTTGTTTTCAAGCATACAAAAGCCTCTTCACAAGGTAATTAATTTAAGACAGAACAATTTACTCAGCATCTTATACTTCTACCTCTTGGAAGAAAGGGTAGTGTGTGTAGTTCCTATATACTGAACATAGGTTGCTCCTGAAGCTGCGATACACAAATCAATGAAATAAGAGCTATTCATACTTACAAAAGATATGCAAGCTGCCAGCAACAGAATTCTAACTAGTAAGTCTTCAAATTGTTCAATCACAAGCTCAAGTAAGGTTTTTCCTGCAAAACGTACAGAAGACATTTAGTCATGCATGTAAAAAAAAAAAAAAGAATTACTGACAAGAATTTGTAGAAGATTTTATTGAAATACTTACCTTCCTCAGCTGGTAACTCTATCAGTCATGGATTTTTCCAGGCAGCATGTGAGAAAAAAGAAATAATTGAAGAAATCATTAGAGCATTATAAGACATCCACCAGATACTGCTCTCACACTGTAGACTCAACTGGGCCGGAAAGCCATACTGAAATAGCTATTAAAGGGGCTCTGTTCATCAGAGCATTGAATGGGCCTGCTAGTCATGTGCATGTACAGGTTAGCTGGGATCTGCTGAGGGTTATGATTCAGCCAAGTCATCACTCCAGCCAGCTGTGTGACTCCTGCTGTTGCTGCATACAAAGGGTCAAAGGCTCAGAATGCTTTCCAAACGCTGACCAAGATTTTTTCCCCCACCATCACTCACAAAAATAATTAAAAAAGAAGAAAGAAAAAGGAAGCTTGGTTCAAAATATTTCAAGTCTCCACTTGAGGGTTTCCTTATTCCTGCTCTCCGCTCTCCCTTCATTTCCCCACAACCACAGGCGTGGAAGGGACGTCCAAGCTGAACAAAAAGAAAAAAGAAGTGGAACCTTCTCACGACTTTTCATTTTTACACAACACCGAGAAGGTTCACAAAGGACTAAATGAGGCCGAGCAACAAGAATTAAAAAAAAAAAAAACCGAAATACCTCATCAGCGTAATTTTGTGCCACGACTCGAAAGAATGTACAAAAATTGGGCCAAAAAGGCATCGGAAAGCAGGGAATACTGAAGGATAGGGAAAAGAAGAGCGATGGGCAGCAAGCTCTCCATCTCAGCACGGCAGGTTCCCCGCGGAGGGGGCGGCGGAGCTGCCAGCCCCGCTCCGGGCTCTGAAAGAAACCCACGAGGTGGAGTTGCAGTCAGCCATCTTCTCTGCCGCGCTCCGATTCCGGGTCCTGCAAGAGATGCCGGCTCTGCTCGCACAGACACGTCAGGCCTCGAAGCGCGGCCCCGGGAAGGATGGGAGGGCAGGCGAAAAGCGTGAAGGAGGAGGGGAAGAGGGGAAAGAACCGAGGGAGGCATCGCGGCGCGGGGCCGCCTCACCTACCGTTGGAGCCCCATTTCTCCTTCAGCTTCTTCACTTGCTCCAGGCTGAGCCCGGTGCTTTCGTTGACCCCGAAATACGCCAAAACTTCCTCCACAGTCTTTGTGTGCGCGTTCTCCATGGTCGGGGCAGGGAGCGGCAAATGGAGCCTCGCTTCTTCTTCCTCCTCCTCCTCAGCGGCGGAGTGCCCCCTCCTCAGCCCCTCGCTCTCTCCCCCACCGCCCCCGTGCTATCACCATAGACCCCCCCCAAACACAGAGCCCGCTTCACTCTTTCCAGAGGAAAAAAAAAATTAAAAAAAAAAAAAGGGAAAACTGACGGAAGAAAAAAAAAAGCCCCCGCCCCCCTCCCACCCCACACGCCCTCTGAGGGAGCCGGGCCGCCTCTCCAAAGGGGGAACTCACGCACCCCCGAGCGCGAGCGGGCGGCTGAGGAGAGCGGAGAGGCGCGCACCCGGGGCCGCTGTCTCCTCAGGGGTCGCCCCGCGGAGGGCGATGTGGGCACGGCACGGCACGCCTCGCCCCGTTCGCCTCTGGAGAAAAAAGGAAAAGGCGCTGCTGAGGAAGGCTTGCGATCTGTCCTCACCCAGACCGCTCGTCACGGCTCCAGCTGCCCCCCCCTCCCGCGCCCAGCCCGGCTGCTGCCACCCGCTCGCTCCGGTCGCGCACCGGCGGCGGCTGCTCTAATGTAACTTACGGGAGCTGGGCCGCCGGGGGCCCCACTCACCGCCGCGGCATGTGGACGCCGCTGATTGGCCGACCCAGAGGAGGGGGCGGAACAGAGCGGGGCCACGCCCCACGGCGCTGAGGCGCGGTCCTGCGCAGCGCGGTCGCCCGCCCTCGGCTGAGGGGTGGAGGAGGAGGAGGCGGAGGGTGATGCAGGCCTCGTGTGGCCGGTCGAGCGCTTCCGCTCCGCCGTGGGAGAGGCCTGCAGGTGGGGTGGCCGCTTTCCCGCCCCCCTGGCCCGGAGTGAACCGCTGTGGCCGCCCTCTGTCCCGGCTTCAACCCGCGCAGAGTGGCAGAGGGAAGCGGGGCTGCCCCGGCTGAGGGGAGCGCGCTCGGTGACAGGAATGCGAGCCTGGAGCGCGCGTGTGGGGCTGCCCGGCTCTGTCGTGACAGGAACCTCACATAAACGGCCAAACAGTGAGGGTAGGGCTACCGCCACCTCAGTCGTGACAGGAACCTCACGTAAACGGCCAGCGAGGGCTGGGCTGCCGCCACCTCAGTCGTGACAAAAAACAGGCAAAGGGTGAGTTGAGGGGCTGTACTGTGAGGACAGGAGCCTCACCCCGCCACGGATCCGCCAGGGGCGAGGATAGGAAGCGCGGCTACGTGCCTCCCTGCCGGCACCAGAGGGGTTCGTTCCCCAGAGGTCCCGCTGGGCTGTGCGGGGCCTGTGCTGGCACAGCCGTGTCTTTCACACGACTTCCCCAATTCCCGCTGCGCCGCACGCTGCCCCTGCCAGCATAACAGTGACACGCACACTCAGCCCTGGCTTGCACGGTGATAACGCGAGGAGGTATGAACTGCACAGTGTGATTTCAGCAGTGTGCGTGGTGTGAGATAGCAGCTTCCCTCAGCGCAGCATCTCCGTAAGTGGCAGAGACTCAAAAACAGACACAGAATGCTGAAAACAGACTGATTTAGCCATCCTACCCCTTAATTCACAGAGACTTCAATGAATGCAGTATGAGCTGTTAGATCAGCACCGTCTGACATCAGTGACACCAGCAATGTCACCAGCAATAGCAAACAGTACAGAGCACAGTATAAATTCCCTTAAAAGCACTTGGTTTCAACCAGCTCTTATGCATGTGCAAATACAAGAGCTGATCTGTTCATGTGTGCTGGCTTACATAAATGCAGATCCTACATACAAGCTGCACATCCATCGCTGCTAAAAACCACCCACAGTATCACACTGTGAGAAACTGATCTGGAAGGAAAATATCTTAATCTTACCTCTGTACTGGCAAAGGAAGTGAGGAGAGGGGACAGCGATATAAAATATGGCATCCTAGGTGCTGTGTTGCCCTGCATCCTTTCTAGCAAAAGTGCAGCTGCCCCAGAAGAGATTCCTGTGTAATTAGCCAGTGTCCAGGTAAGGGCTTCTTGACAGCATGTCTGCGCTTCACGGGACAGTCCTGAACAAAAAATCATGAGTTAGATCTGATGACCCAGTTTAGGTACGAGAATTAGTTACTCCATGCCCATATTAATTTTATCCTTTATTATTAGACAGGTTAGTCTGTGTGCCCAAATGTTACTTGAATACAGTTACGTTGCTTCTCGGATCACTGCATCACACTGCACACATGTAGATATGCTCTAACTGTAACAAAAAAAAAAAAAACAAACCCCAAAACTGTCATGTTTCATAGTTATTTCCTTCTGTTATGTACTCTGTATGTCATTATTGGTTTCCTTTTTGAGCTTGTTTCCAAAAAGGCTTACAGAAAAGTATTTAGGCATACCAGAACCATGGCATGTGCAATTAGAGGTTGGCAGTGTATAAAAAAAAAGTAGTCCGACTGGTTAACAGGCAGAAATGTTGCTAGGAAGGTAGAGTTTGCATTCTACCTAATCTTGGTGAACTCTTGGCATTCTCTAGGATTCACTAGTTCTGCTACAGCTTGACAGCTCCACTTTCCTTGTTTCTCTCTTATCCATTGAAAACAGAAGATTTAATTCTTCCCATTCTTTTGTATCTTGTGAACATAGACTCAAATAATTTGGAAAAAACTTTGAAGTATAGTCCTGTCACTGAATGCTGTTACAGCTCAGTGAACACTGGGAGAAGAATGGCTGAACTGAGGACTGCTCTACAGGTGTTTCTCCTCCAGAGCAGAATTTCCTTTACAATCACTTTCCTGTGCAAAACTGACGCATCGGAATCAGTACCTGATCATTTTGGCATCATTTCTTATAATAGGAACTTAGGTTTGTGAATTGAAAAGTGTAATTTCCCATCATTATCCAGGGATTCATAAAGTTTCCTAAGCAATTTGTCTTGTCTCTTAAAAAAGATGGTTATCCTGACCCAAATCAAAATGAAGGCAACTCAGCTCTGCCTACGCTGTGCAACCCCATGAAAGCTTCCAGACTGGTATTCCAGCAGGTGCACATAGCTTTACATTCTGCATCTCTAAGGAGAAAGGAAACTGATTTATTTTGCTGCTATGAAGTAAAGTTGCAGTTTGTTTGTAGAGTGTTACCTTGGAAAGAAGCACAACAAAATGGACTAGCTTTAGCCTTGATGAAATTCCATTCACATAATGGAAGTATACCATTCATGAATTTGGCCTGCTGTCTTTTTTTCACTGTAATATATTAGAAGAAGAAGCCAACACATCAGGCAGCAGCATTAAAACTGTTCCTGTAATGCTTACTAATTGAAGTAAATGGGAATTTGGCCTGAGAGAGGACTGCAGGATGCCTTCCTTCAAACTGCAGTAACATTAACTCATCCACACTGCTGCAAAGCAGACTCACTGTAGAGTTACTGGTCGTCACATGGATTGTCTCTCGCTGTACACAAAATGTCTGGTTTGTAGCTCAAGTTTCAAAGAAGATGAACATTTTTTACTGGAGCTAAACGTAGCATGGAAGGGCACTACACAAAATGGCGCTCAGTTGTGGCAATACACTGAGTGCGACCATGAGGAGCAGTACCCCTCCTATTTCAGGCCTGGATCTCCTTCAGTGAGCACAGACAAGGTTATACTGCTTAACTGTGCCAAATTACGTGATGATTTTTGCAGACTGGCAAAATGCCTGATGAGACTTCGGTTGGGACCACCAAACTCACTGCGCTCATTACCTCAGCTGATTTCAAATACACATCGTTACGAGTGAAAAATGGGGGCACTCGTTCTTCCTCCTACGGTACTATTTTAGTCCTCTTAAATTGTGGCTATTAAAATGTTTCAGCCATTTTAAATTACTAAAACATATTAAAATGCTGCAAAAATGCTGCATCAAAGTGGAAAGGTTTAAAAACTGCAGTTCTGTGATAGGATAATGCAGTTTAAATATAGTAACTGGTTTGTTTTTTTTTTTTTCCCAGTCAGCTTGCTCTTTGATTTCATGGCATTATGTCTAGGGATTTTTTCCCCTCTCTCTCTTTAAGAAGCTTATAGCTTAAACAGCAAAATGCAAAAAATACTGGGATGAAACAGTTACAGAAACCCAGTAGAAAAATCAGTGATTAAACATGAGCTCGAATGTTGGTAATTAAGATAATCTGAATTCATTCTTTATCAGTTTTTCTTCTTAGGAAATATATGTTCCCGTACCAGCAGCAGGTAGAATTTGTCTACCACAGAGGCTGAGAGACCGTGCATACAAAGGATAGTGTTGCTGCTGGGAGATTTCTAGAACTGGATCACTGTTCCTGCACAGAACAGCTGCTCACTGCCTTGGTAGTGCAAAAGAGATGGTGAGCCAGATTCTGGTCTCAGTGACAATAAGAGATGGCAGTTTGGCTTGGTAGATTTCTTCTCTTATTTCTTTGTCCTATTGATAGTTATTTATTTTATCACTGAAGACTCCATTAGAGTATTTGCCACAATCATCTCCATTTCCCTGTTTGGAAAAATCTTTCTCTCTATCCCAATACTGACGTCAATAGGGGATCTAGAAGTATGGGAGAGAGCAACGTTTTTTATCAGAACCAAGATCCATCATGCATATCTGAAAAAATAGTTTTATCCATATTTGATGGCCAAGTCATTTCTCTTAAAGGGAAATCAGCTTCACTGCTATCTTAAAAATGCACAACAGCTTTAGAAACAAAGCACTGGTCGGTGCCCACGAGATTTGAATTATGTTCTCATCCTGACCTGAATTTTCCATCTAATTAAGGTCTAATTCTAATTAATTTGGTAGCTAGCTGCCATTTTTTTTTTCCTTTGTAAATATCCCTTGTGAGCTTCTGGATCTCAGTTTTACTATCTGTAGAAGTGGCTAGGGATCCTGCCAAGCTTGTAAGGATGTGCAGGGTCAGCCACAGTACTGATGAAATGATAGAGTTTGTTGTTAGGAAGATGTTACAAAATTGACCTGTACTTTATGTCTGTAACGAGTTGATGGCTAACTGTTGTGGTCATGCTGCATATTGTCTGTAGGCAATAAAAGTTGCATTATTTTGCTATAGAGCTCAGGCCACACTTCCAGAGCAGAGAGGTTGCTTTGGTTTTGAAGCCAGCAGTCAGCAGTCTCTGGCATTCAGGAGAACAGTGCCTCAAGTTGGACACACAAATGTACCACACAGTTCCATTTCTCAGAGTATTAATACTTAAGTCAGTTACTTTGGATGATTTTCTTTTTGTGATTCTTGAATCACAAAAATGAATTCTGGCATTCAGAGCTTACCTTGCACTCTGTTGAACACGTAGTGCACACTGTCTCTATACTAACCAGGTACAAGAGAGTTAGTCTCGTGCTCAGCAGGCTCATGACAAGTCCTAGAAACTACCAGCTACAAGGTAGGGCAGTAATTACTGTGGATTAATAGTGCCATTGTATCCGTCTCTAAGGGCACTATAAATTCAAATTCCTTTCCTGCTTCATAGATATTTATGGAGACAGAACCAGTCTTGTACACTGAAAGGAAAAAGAGAATGGGAATTACTCATCCACAGTTTTTTTGTACGGTCCTCCTTGTGATAGGAAGCATGAAGGAAAGAAGGATGTCTGAAAAGTACAGAGTTAACACTTCTCATATGTTCCTATCAGTATGTTCATAACGATGCTTATATTAGTCTGTGAGCAGCAGCAACAACCAGAACATCGCTCACTGATGCCAGTGTTTTGTCTTTCCACTTTCTATTTACTCCAACTTTGTCTAATAAGAGTCTTATGTTGAAGTGACCTGAATTACTTATTTTTAAAATGTTATTTTTTTGCATTTCTTGACCATATCAGAAACTATAATCAAGGTGGTATAAACAATATATATTGTTGTTGTTTTGTAGTACTGTACCATGAAGATTTTCCCCATGCAATGCATAGCTATCTTATATTTTCTGAATCATAGTTATTCCTATGGCTTTTCAAAATTGAAAGGATGACATCCTTATGCTCTCCATGTAGGTGAGTAGCAATAATGTGAGACTGGAAAGCTCTACGTAGTCATGGAGATTACCTGATTTTCAGCCATTGTTTCAGACAAATGGCACACGACTTATTTAGACTTGTGACATTTTCTGATATGACACAAGCTGAAGCACCTGTGTTTTGTGTTGAAGATTTAATCCAAACTCATTAAAAGTTACTACTAAGATACCAAAGTAACACACTTTAGTTTTCATTCTTCTATACTGTCAAAGAAGCTCTTTTATTAGTTACACGATAACTTTAAATTTTATGTTGATCTTTTTTGTCTCCTATAACATAAGGCAAAATCAGAGATTGAAACGAAATGATCTGTTTGGATTACCAGTTAAATTCTTCCAGGCTGAACCATCAGAAATCTGCGTGACCCAAAACAGTGGTGAGCTTTGTTTTTAAAAAGGCACTGTTTCTGTGGTAGGAGTAATGGATGCAATTGCATTGCATCTGTCACTTTTCCCTACCTTTGTTAAGGTCTTTGCATCAGCTTCCTGAGGTGGGAAGAAAAGAGAAGCTGTAGAACTGCCTTCATTTTCTGTTACTGTGACTAACCAAATCTGAATACATATTGCTTTAGTGGAATTACAGCTGCGTTGATTTTTCATCTTATTTCTGCTATTCAGTACAATCTATGTAGGTATTTCACAAAAATGGTATGTTGTGGAAGGGGCAATTCATTAATCTCTCAGAACTCAAGGTTTCCAATATATCAGATCTGTTTTTCTCTGTTTATTATGCATAGATCTCTTCTGTGTTTGTCAATGGTGTTGTATGCAAATTCAAATTATCCTGACCTACAATAGTTGTTTTATTGAAAGGTTCCAGCTTTCTAAAAGATTGTTTGACTCTTGGGTGGTTTTTGTGTTTTTTTTTCCCCAGCTCAGTTAGAAAAAGAAAACCTCTCCTGAGTCATATTTTAAAAATAGTGTTAAGCTCTAAAGCTGCTTCTGCTCCTCTGTCACAAAGCATTATTGAAAAGATATTCATTTCTGCCTCCTACAATTGCTCAGACAGAGAGCTTCACAGATTCTTTTCCACTCATGTTGCAACTATGCTGGCAGCATTCTTGTTCCTAGAAGTGTGTTACAACGATCTTCCTGATATGAACAGGTTGGGCTTTTTTTTTTTGAGAACCACGCTATCAAGCTCATAATTTAACATCAATAACATTATCAAACATTATTTTTTATCATCAATAATCATGCTGATACTATTATCTTAGTAATTGCTTTCATTTGAACACTGTAATCAAGGATCTCAGGCATTTCAGAGACCACCATGAAAATTGCATTACAAAATATCCCTGAGAGAACAGTAAATATTATCATCCCCATTTCACAGAAGCACGAGCTGAGGTTCAAAGTCACAAAATCTATGGCAGAACTAGAAATAGAAATAGTCTCCTGGCTCTCAGTCCTGTTCTTTCTCCAGTCACCTAAATAGTTTCTAGTATAACTTTGTAAGACATTTAACACATCATTTCCAGAAATGTCATCCTCTTCGTTAGGGAAAGCTAAAATACATATATTTAAAAGTGATAAAGGAGAACACCTCATTTTCAGATGAGATTGCTGAAATAATTCTAGCTGTTTTATGGACAATGCCATCCAAGTTTTGTGAGTTAATCCTGACCCTAAGTACACCTAAAATAGATATCTGCCTCCAGCTAATCAACAGGCTTATGAAGATTGCCTAAATAATTTATGTATAACCAACTAGTGGAAACTAGATCTTCTGTGATTTCCCTAGATACATATTCTGCATGTATCATGTATATCCGTGCCTATTTCTGATATTCATTTGAAATTCAGTTGGGACATTTCAGAACACTAGTACTCCAGCTGCACAGCTCTAAGAAAAAGCCATGTGGAGACATAATACAGTGTCTTTGAACCAGGCAAAATAATATTTTAAATCCAAGAGCACTGTAGATGAAAATCCCATTTTTTTTTTTGTTACTGGACATTAACCCACAGTTATATTTCTACCTCTGCCACTGGCCTACTTGGATAAGCATTTTGTTTCTGAGTGCCCTATTTGTACAATAAAAATAATGACATTTAGCTGCTGCATCCATAGATAATATGGTAATAAGCAAACAGATAAATGTGAGGTATGAGAGGATGATTAAATGAAATTAAAAGTTAAATAATCCAGTTTCCTTGTTTACAGCACAGAAAATGTGAAAAACATACAGTATGTTGTCTTCAATGGAGTAGTAAAACAAAACTTGGATTAAAACTTGCTTCACTGTGGAGAAAATAGATGTTCTTTTCCAGACTCTGTAAACAGAAAGCAAAACCATTAGAGACATTGTCCTACCTTGTTCTGACTGCACATTCAAGAATCATCACATCCACAGCTGAAATGGAAGGTACAGTACAAACTGGCTATCTAGAGTTCATAATTTATAACTTTTATAAAGAATGCATAATTGGAAAATATATTCTGTCTGATATGTTCTTGGATATTAATTGCTAAAAGACTTGCTCGTGTCTGCTCCCCTGTGCCAGGAATGCTTTGGACTGTTAACTGTACTTGTTGAGACTAGCTGCAAAATTAGGGCCAGGCTGTAGCTTCAATCATCCATGCAGAAAGTGGAGGGGGAGGATAAGGTACTCCAGGAATAATGCAGGTGTGGCAGAACTTCTGGAGCAGTCACTGAAGGAACAGAGCAAGCCTTGCTGCTGTCCCACCTTGGCTCACCTGTACCGGTTGGTGCTGCTTTCAGCTGGGGAGTTTATGGCAGTGCCAAACTAGAACAATGCTTCTGTAGCTCTTTATATCCGTGCAAAAGGAGTGTGAATCACTGTTGTTACAAATCATGTTGTTTTTACACGCACCTCTACCCCCTCCCCCTACTACTTTTATCAATCCAATAATGCCTGGCTGTTTTCATAGCTAAGTCAATATGTTCTTTATATTTCTGTATTCTCTTATAGCACTGGATCTCTGCACAGCTGAAATTCCTTCAGGCCTAAGCCTTGGGGCAATATGTTCAGTTCACGTACCGCTTCCTAGCGTGAATTTGATTACCTTTCACATCTAAGAGTTTTCACATTTGAAACATGCCAGAAAAGACCAAGAAAAAAGACAAATAAGAATTGCACTAAAAATGGTAAAGAAGTGAATAGTTTCTGTATTGTATTTATGGAGGATCTGTTTATGACAGCTGTAGGAAGAGATCAGCAGGTCTGCTAATTGATATTTGCTGTACAAGAACTCAGGGAAATCCTGCCCTGTTAAAACCTGTGGCTACTCAGCATCCCTAAGAAAACATGGAGTCATGGTTAGCTCTGAAGAGGTCAGGTAGTTGGACTTCATGATCTTTTAAGTTCCTTTCTGACCAAACTTTTCCATTCCATTCTGTCCCACTCCCATTTTACTATATCATGTTGTCTACATGAACCTTTTAAACTTTAGACTACTATAACCTTCACGTGTCTGTAATCTCTCAGGCTGAATAAATGTCAAATGGTACATTCTGTCCCACTTGTCACAAGTGCTCTTGTATGTCCACCCTGGATCCATATCAAATTAGTATTGATGAGGGTTTCCAGTCTTTATTGAAATACAGTATAAGGTGGATGTATAGAAACTACCAGTGTGAAAACAGGGCTCAAATGCTTCCTTTTGGAAGCAGCTACGTAATTTTGGACGGTCATTCACTTATTTCAGAGATATTTAAGATAGGTTTGACATTTTTATTAGTAAAGGTTTATATTCTTCGAGGTACAAACCAGCCATTCTGGCTTTCACAAGTTTAACTATACACACAACTGAGGTAAAACTTGCAACTGATATACTTCTAAAAACTTCTGGAAAAACTGTACTGTACATAGAAATGCCACAGTCTTATAGGTCATACCAGACCAAAAAGTAAATGACATATAACAGTGTAGATAAGAATCTCCCTTTTCTGAAGGTATGATGTTTCCCATTTAGCTCTGGACATTATTGGCCTTCCACCTGCCACTGGGTCAGAATGATGAGCATTTGTTGGCTTGCAAGGCAGTATCATTTCAGAAGAAATTCCACTTGGAATGGAGAAAGCAAACATTTTTGTCGGGCATATATTCAATTACTTATATGAGCACTGCTTGAGGAAAGAAGACAAGCACTTAAAAGAAAATGGTTTTCAACAGAGATTTTCAACAAACCATTCAGCTTTAACTCGACTCACACAGAAACAGCAAATAAATGAGGCCAAGATACATGTCATACTGAGTCTGAATTAGCTGGAAGGTTTGGAAATAATTAAGAGCAAAACTGTTAATGCTCCATTTAAATAGCTGCTGCCTATCTGTCCAGTATGAAAGCCCAATCTGTTGTGTTCAATCAGCTTTCAGCTGCTACTTGCCAGCAGCCTAATTCCCCAGTCTTGTCTCTGTGCTGTGCTTGTGCATTCCACTACCTGCTAAGTTAAACCCTGCTGTCCTGGTTCAGCATGGAGATTGCTAGTTCTATGGAAACTATCCACAGTGGTTCAGACCTGTAAACTGCGCTGAGTATTCATACAAACGGACTGATTTCAGTGGAGCCCCACATGGGTGACAAGAGAAGTTGGCAGCTACGTACATGATCAGCACTGTGTTCAGCCCTACCAGTCTGTGTGCGTTTATGCAGTTTTGACAAGCTGTTGATCTGCAATAGTTCCACATTAGGTCCTCTTTTTTTAAGTGAGCAAATTGACAGTGCAGAGGGAGTTGTTCACCAAAGCCACTATTAACTATTAGCACACATCAGTTGGTAATATATCTCAGTTTTCCTAAATCTCTTTGTATTTGATGATCAATATACTGACTAATTGTACTGATATTGCATAAGGATTCAATAATCAACAACTAGACTGCTTATATGCTTAGTGTGTGCTAGGTTCTGTGCAAATTGTGGATCAGTTCTAAGAAAGTCTCTGTTTAGGTTTGGTAGTTATGAAGCTCTATGGGTAGTGCTAGAAATATATTGTCATGAAATGTGCTTCAGGTCGAGAGGCTTTCTGAGCCTCATATCTGTACTAGTAGCTTTTTTCCTCAGAAATATGTATTAAAAATGGCAAAGTTCATTGCACAGTCATTTGCAAGGAACTAAAGAGTAATTCATTGACCTTTGCAGATTAGGTAATGCATATTGTCATAAGGAAGTGATATTTGAGTAACAAACAGCAAATGTACACAATAATCCTTCATTGACCTCTCAATGGAGGCAATCAGGATTTCCTGATACTAACGTGTTCGGTGTCCTTGGCATCTTTAATATAAGTTTGCTGTGGTCTGAGTGCACATTAGTTCTCTAACCATGTCAGAGGATGCTTAGTACATTGCCTGCCTTTAGTTTTTGAAAGAGTACATATGCTGGAAGGAAGGAAGAAGGAATGGGTGTGCATACGGAATACTGAAGGTTGTGTGCTCTGCTCTCAGATTTCACAGTTCCTGAATCTCCGTGCCTCAGTTTTCACTAAATTAAATGAAACTGAAGTGTCTGCATAATACAATGTGAAACTTCCACTTACAGTGCTTTGAGATCATGAAGAACAACAGAGCAACAAAGAGCAGTGTTCTGCTGCTGTTGGAGAATATCTGTATTACAGAAAGAGGACATGAGTGAAAATGAATCTTTTAATCAGTAGTATAATTCAGAATTTGAATGCAATAAAAGTTAAATATGGTGCTTTTGCTTCTATAATAACTTAATAACTCAAAGGATTCTTCAAAAATTGTCCAGGAAAAAAATATGGGAAACTTTTTGATTCCTTCTGGAGAACTAAATAATCTGTTCAAGTGCAAATGAATATGCCACATTCTTATGTATGTGTTTTGCAAGAAGGTGAATTAGTGTTTCTCCTTCTTCACTCTTTCTTCTGTTTTCCTAATTCTACACGAGGATTCTGTTCAGATTCACATCTTGGTCTTTCTTTATGTGGATTGTTGGCCACACTCCTACTAAAGAAATGTTTTAAAACCACTTCTTTTATTTGGAAATTCTTGGTACAGCATTATACATTTTTTTCTTTTTAAAATTAAGTCAGTGAAAGAGAAAGCTTTTCCTGTTCATCACTCTTAATGCTTGAGCTCAGAACTGTCTGGCAGATGAAGCAGAATAAATAAATAAAGAGATTGGAGCAACCCAGACCCCATGGACATGAGAATCGCTTTACCTCAGGACACTGAGATAATTTATCTGGGTGGCTTAGAAAAAGTGCTAGATAAGACTGAAGTATGGAGAGGCTGAGCAAGTCCAGGCTCAGCCTTTGGATTATCAAGAAACAATTGATTCCAGCAACTGGCATCTGAATATGTTCATGTTGTAGGTTCTGACGTGGAACCGGGAAAGTATATTCGTAAGGCAAAAAATATAACAGAGATAAATGCAGTTCTATATATAATATGTACGTTTTATGTATCCAACATCTTTGCCAAAATATGAATAATTTGCAAGCGCACCGAAGTTAGAAAATGCCAGAGTAAAGGCTGCCTTTCCATGTATATGCCCCAACGTAATCCTTAATTACGTGATTCTGGGCTTCCTTTTCTAACCCAAGATTTTCTAGTTTCAGCAAGTGTTTGAAGTGTTTTGTAGTCTTAATATTTTCTCTTGTAAATAAAGACTTCAGGGATGTATTTCCCCAGGTTTTCAAAAAGGCATTTGAAAGTCACAATATTCCATCCCACTCACATCCTCATGGGTCATCACATTGTAATCTGTCATCATAGAAGTCTTTGGGGCAGCTGTAACTGATGGTGTGATGGTGAAGTTTGTGCAGTGATGCACAAACGGTCCTCTGACGAGTGGCAGACAGAAGGACTGTAAGGTAAAGGAGCACCTGAGCAGAGTTTTAAATAAGTTATTTATTATTATTGCTCTCTCTCCTCTTCTATTTGTTAATGGCCTCTATTGTGCAACCTATAACAATCTTGCCTAGATAGGAGTCACGTGAACTTCACTGACCTGATTCTGTGCTGCCTTGTACTATATGCATGGTCATTTCTACTCAAGCAAACTAAATTTAAAATGCTGGTTTCTAATTTGCTAATATTTACAAACCACTTTGTTTATGCAGCTGTGATGGATAGCACGGAATACATGCAAACAGCATGCAAACCCAGGGTGCATCCAGAGAGGGTTATACTTTGAAGTGATTTTTTCACCACAGTTACAAATCAGAGTAGTCACAGTGACAGCACAGAAGTTGGAACCAGTTTGCTGAATCATTATTCCTTACCTGCTTCTTTCTGTTGTGAATTGAAGAATTTTAGTCAGAAGTGGTAATGTGCAAAATTTCATCAAAATTGTTTGTTTCCTAAAATCTGTTTGTGTGCGCAAGCATTATGTATTTCTGTGTGCAACAGGAATGCTCCCAAACTAATATTTACCCTCCTGCACTGAAAAGGCTGGACAACCACGGGACCTAAATTGTCACAGAAGTAGAGCTTTCAGGATTCAGGAACCTTGACTCGGTAAAAGATGCCCTGCCCATGGAGAGTCAGACAAAGCATGAGAGAGTTAAGTACTTGCACTATGTTATTTTTTAGTTTATTAATTAAGGACAGGATTATGCACCTGGTACTGAAGCAGCAAATTGGAAGTTCTCTCTAAGACCTGGAAACATCAACGGGCTCGCTTCCATAAATAATACTGGAAGTTAAACAGTGGTTTCACAGTGTCTAGATCATAGTATAAATAAGAAAGCAGAAAAATCCAGGAAATCCTTAGTTAACAAATGTTTTGTTTTAAAAACGATATGCTTTTCTTGAGCTCTGAGAACCAGCTTCTCAGTAGACAATAACTTGCTCAGGGTGTTTGGACACAGTGGAAGCACAGTTCATTCTCAGGCTTTTCAGGGTTAGCCCAAAAGCTCACAGACCTGGCAAAAAGTAAGAAACCTAAAAAATTCTCTGTTAACAAGCGACCAAGCTTGTATCAAAAACTATAAAATGCCACATGCTGATACCAACTATTACTACATTTGGCAGCTTTAGGAGATTGGATTAGTGTGGTATTTTGAATTGAATAATCCCAAAGGATGTTCTAGGCATGCTGGGCCAAATTCAGCCAGGTCGTAACCATATCAATCTGAGTGTATCTGCACCCACAACAATTTGGTCCTTTTTTTTTTTTTCCTGTGACCAAAATGCAGCGCTGAGGTATAAATTGAGGTCTTAGTGAAATTATCGCCATAATTTTAAAAGCTAGTTATTTCAGCTAAAAACAGCTACTATTTCAGATAACGGAGTTTCTGCTGTTTTCATTGTTGGCTTCTAGAGTAAAGTGAGTTGCTCTGAAGCAAAAGGGAGGTAAATGGGAGCAACTTTGAGAAAGTTTTTTTCACTTAGAGAGTATGCTGATAGTGCTGGTTCTACGTCTCTGTTATCCTCAGTCCACCCCATTCTAAATTCAGGTCCCGTTTAGGTCACAAGCTTTCCCATTCTGTCCAAAGCATCGTCTCTGTCTGGTATTTATGACATAGTCCAGTGGACTGAATGACCTGTGAGCGGGCCAAGTGCCAGAGGAAAACATGCTCAGGCTGGAGGCAGCCAAAAAACAGCTGGACAGTGGCTGGGAAGCTATGAGGGCTTTGTCCTGTTTTTGTTTGTTTGTTTCTTTTTGTATCTATGTGAATTTTGAAAACCAGAAACTCTAGTCAGGAAAATTTGGCTATGTGCAGGTTTGTATATTCTGGTCAGCTCGTTCCATAGGATGTTAACATATGATATGACTTGTTTACTATTTTATTCTCTCCATGGGGAAAGAAAAAAAAAAAAAAAGTGTTGGCTTGATGTTCAGTGCTTAGGTTTATTATTTCTATGTTTGCATTACCTGCACATGAGTAACGGCGTCTTGCTTTTGACTGAAAGGTAACCCTGGCTCCCAAGCAAGTTCGGGAAGCCCGGTGCTTGTACAGCGCTGACATAAACGCATGGCAGGTAACCATTCCATATCAAAGGGAAGGATTTTCCTTATCCTGTCTCAGAGCAGTAGCGAGGCATTTCAGCAGCCATTACAATAATTTCTGTATCTCGGGCGGCTCAGAGTTGCTGTAGCAACCTTTTGCTAGATAGGAATTTGGCTGGTGAAGCCCCACAGGAATCTGCTCCCACTCTTGACTAACCTCTCACATCACCCGTCTCAACTGCCAGGGAGAAACTCCAGCTGTGAGTCAGGCAGGGTGAGGGACCTCTTTCCACAGGTTCCTCACACGCCCTTCCCCTAATTACCAGGATCAGATGCTTTTTGGCAATTTTCCATGGACACAGAGCTCAGCCTGAACCCAATTTGTAAAATGGCCATAGTAAATTTTGTGTCCTCAAACAAGCCCTTATTCATGCCCTTGCAGATACAGAAACTGAACATGCAAAAGCAGGGAGTGCAGTTTCAGAGACCAGTGTGGGAAGTTTGACTGGGAGGCAACAGTAGTCCTGGTGACACAAAAGAAGTATTGTAAAGTCACTGAGGGGATCAGGCAGATGGGAACAGACTTGAGTAGGAAGCAATACAGACAAGGTCCCCAAAGCCTGTTACTTAGATTTGGATAAAAAATGAAGTGTGAAGTTGGTCAGAGCATGAGGGGATGCATCACTGCTAAACCAATTCCTTCAAAAGTGTGAAGAAGTAATGAAAGACAGTTTTTTGGCCTTCCAAGCTGCTACGTGGTTCAGAGTAATATTTGGGAGATTTTATTTATAGATAATATTGCCCAATGGTTGCTTACAGGGAGTAGACAGTAATGTCAGACTTTTGGTAGTTTATTTCTAATTCTGCAGGTGATTGGCTTTGTCGAATCACAGGACCCTATAAGTAATGCCTATAGAACAGCAAGTAGCATGATAATTAAAACAAGACTTGGACATAGGACACAGTTCAACAAGGCACCTTCTCATCCCCAACGTCTGGTACTTCTGCCAAAAGCTGCAGCTGTGCTCCTACCTTACGTCCCTTCATGCTGCTTTCAGTCCCTTTATTTTCCACCATTTTATGGGTACAGGCAGTTGGAAGTTGCTTAGCAAAAACAAGAAAAAAAAAAAGAAGGCAGTGTTCAATATTCAGGCCCACAAACAATTTTACCAGTGCATCTGACAGACATGTTAGTCACACTGAACTGAATGCTTAATGAGGCAGCCTGATTTCTTTTGTTGGTGTTACTTTACAGGTGAGCAGCTCTGTGACGTGCCTTGCAATTCTGCTGCATGAGAGCCAGTGCCCATGCGACCGAGGGACAGCACAGCTGCACAGAGGCAGACACAGCGGGCAGGAGAGGGGAACCAACTGCAGTGCCGTGAGCCCAGTTTGTGAGATTTCAGATAGCCAGCTAGAGCCATGTCTTGGAAGGGCCCAGTCAAGCAGGCACGTTCAGAGCACAGCTGTCAGATAACACTGGGTCTTCCTAGGACTGTATGCTGCCTTCTGTTGTAACTGTTGGAGGAGGAGGAGGTGGCATAAATATTGTTTTCCCTTTATATAATATGATTATTGCTTTAGAATCAGTACACATAGGGCCAGCTCTTTCCCCGGCTCCCAGTTCCTGCTCCCAGGCCTGCTTCAATAACTCCTTAACAGCCTATGGTGACTAAAATACAGTCATGGAGCAGGTACCAAAATCAGTGGTGGTTTCAGTTAATATGCTGAGCTGGAGAACTAGATGGCTGAGAAGCTAGTTGCATTCATTTTTGCCAACTGTGTTGCAGGACAGCTACTTGCTATTCCTGGCAAGCAGACAGCTAGGGAACTTTAAGATTACCCAACAGAGATGACCAAAGCTAGACCGGAAGCACTCTGAGACTTAGAGGTGTACCAGCTCGATGAAGTAGACTATGCATCTATCAGGTAAATAAGTTAATATCTTAATGCAAGATTCAACTATGGCAGAGATTCATTTAAGTTGTCCAGACAGGTCAGTAAATACAACAAGCTGTTAAAAAATAGTTACATTTTGATTTGTGCATGTAATGATTTTTTTTTTCACTTCAAAATGAATTCCAGAAGAATACAAATACAGTTCAGTACAATCTAAAACACTTTCTAATTCTGCAAAAGAAAAGAAAAAAAGAGCACTACTGACAGGTCTCTTGGGCTGCAGGCAGATATTAGGCCTCAGAAAGTGGGCCCATGTATGGTTATAGTCACTTAATGTGTCACTGATTGGCAGTAGGAAGGGCGAGTGGGCTGACTGATCTCTGTGCAATGGACTGTTGCCCTAGTTAGACTTATTCTAAATACTCAACATTATGGGGCATTTCATGTAATCAGGTTTACAGCCTTAGCTCTGTTTCAGGAGTGGGGGCTAAGTTTTTAGTGTATATTTTTAAAAAGAGCATCCCGTTCTTACGAATCTATTCCCAGCTAAAGCACACAAGCTCTGGAAAGGTCAGAGAGAGGCATCTCTAGCTTTGATAAATAAACAAATCTCTTCTCTGTGGCTGGGATGTTGTATTAATAGCAGTAGATTTGGTTTCGCATTGTGGAGCTCCTCCTGTTTCATTGCTATTGAAGATAAGAGAACACAAAATGTTCTGTCACTCTCCCCATGAGAAAACAAGCCAACCGGCAGAGACTATTATGTTTTAAGATATCACCGAGGCAAAGACTTGGAGAAAGCAAACACTCAGGTTTATATTCAGTAACTACTGGATACCATAGCTGGCACATCAGTGACTCAACATTATTTAATGTCTTACACGAAAGAGTTTTGCAAGACAAAATCACTGTAGTAGAAATAACCTGAAAATAGGGGTTGAGCCTTGGGCAGATGGAAGTGTGAATTTTACACTTTCACTTGTTTCTTAGCAATTCAGTTGCAGCAATAAGCAGCAGCTCTTTTCTGCTTCTTAACCTATTCACCACTCTGATGCAATCTGTTTCGCTTTAGTTTGCAATCTGCAGTTATTCAGACCTTCATGACAGCATACTCGGACTGCAAAACTTTCTCCAAAAGACTTACTGTGAAATTCTAATTTGACAGTAAGTGTGTGTAAAATAAATTAGCTGAGCTGTACCTTATGGCTTCTCTACACACATTATTTATGAATAATCAATTCTAAAATTCCTCATGTGGAATGCTTTAGTTTGGAATGTGCACTTCTGAGTGCCAGGCAGATTTAGCTTATGGTGGTAGATGAGAAGCATGATGGGAAGGAATGTAGAATTTATCCTCAATTAGCTATCATACATGGCACATCCAATTCCCACCCAGCAGCCTACTACGTTAGCTAATACATGTTTAAAGCATACCTCTTGTCCTTAGTGCCATCTTTTCTCCAGACCAGGCACCAGTCCAGACAGGAGACAGCCTTCTTTTCTGCAAATAAGCATCTTCTGTTGGAGCGCAGATTGCTAGATATAAGTAAAAATAAACACCAACGGAATCAGATAATTCTCCGAGCGGTTGTTTTCCTTGTCCTTGAAATGTCACCAGTTCCAGATTTATTTCCTTCCCTGATGCTCAGGTAGAGAATCTGTTCGGAGGGAGTTCTTCCTGCAGGCAGTAGGCATTTTGTGAAGCTACACCTCTACACAGGAGACATAAACCAGCCAAATGACTCAACTGAAAAAAAAAAAAAAAAAAAAAAAAAGAGAAAGAGTTATATGCAGTGAGATCTTTTCCTTGTGGGATATTTATACTGCAAGAAAACAAATATTGGTGAAGGCAAAGACACACAAATCACTGAAATTGTCCTCTCCCCAGTGCCAGTGTGAGCTGTCTAGAATTTAATTTTCACAAGTGCAGCCTGCTTGGGCCCTGAGCTTCCTGTCCCCTTTTTTTTGTCTTTCATGGGAAGAAGAGAGTCTCAGCGTGAGCTCAGATGTTACATACATGTCAGTGTTTATACGGGAATGTCACTTCCCATCTGCAATACTCGTTGCGTTTTACAAGAAAAATGATTACTCATTTCTTCTAGATCAGTACATATGCGGGTTACTCTAACAAAATGCCTAAGAAATTCTGGGCAGAGGCAATGGATTCAGACAGCTACAGATGACTTTAAAATGATTATAAATCATTTTAGAGAAAGTAGCAGGTTTTATAGTTTGGAGGAAAAAAATGTTAATTGTTCCATATTGTGGCTTCCTTGCCATTAGAGAACAAACCTGAATTTAATTCTGCCATCACAGGAATTTTGGCTGAGTTAAATGCGAGAAAGGATTTCAATTCTGAGCATGAAATTTCTTTTTACCATCATTTTGGATACAACATATGCCACAGAAATGAGGAAAAAAAAACCCTGCTGTTAGTGTGAGGGCCTTCTGATCCTTCTGAAGGATCCTATGCATCTCAGATTTAATACAGATAGGTTTTGAAAGGTGTGAGTTTTAGTTGTACCTGGTATCAATCAGGCTTTATTATTCAAGGAGATCTAATGGTCATCAGAGCTGTGCTGTTAATCAGATAATCCAAATCAAAGTCAAATTGTTGCACTTAACATTTTAAATTTAATTACATCATAAGCAACTGGATTTGAAATATCTGTTTTTGCTTTCATATATGTTGTTAAGAAAATGTAAAGCCATATGTAACTCACTACATTTCCATACTGACCATTGGAAAAGAAATGCTAGAAACACAGTGTACTGATCTGAGTTATTCCAAGAATATCATGTTCTTAGAATGGCTTGGGTTGGAAGGGACCCCAAGGATCATCAAATAAAGGTATTGGATGTATTATTAGACATAGTATTATTAGAATACCTTTCTTAAAAGGTATTAGACATCAAATACTAAATATGTGAGAATACAGACATTTATTATTTTATAACTCCAGTATTGATCCAGTTGTTAGTCTTTCTAAAAATTGAATTATGCAAATAGAATTCTTGCAGCTTAACTTTTATGTACTGATTTTGACAGTTCAAGACTGGTATTACGGACTTCAATCTATTTGAACAGCACCTGCAAGCTGTGGGGGCAGCAAACAGACCCCCATTATGTATGCAATAATATAATTGTTCTGCTTGACGAGGTCATAAAGTGATTTCTGATTCCAGATTCACAGGTGAAGACAATTCCAAGAAGACAGATACTCAACATCATCATTTTAGTATTGCATGTTTTCTTAAAATTTCTTTTTTCTTTCAAGAATGAAAGCAGTTCTCTGAGTTGCAGCTGGAGAATGAGGGCAGCTGAGGCCACTCCAAATCTCAGGAGATCAACAGTGTTACAGCTGATGATCTAATTATGGATTATTTGGGTCAGACTCTGTTCTCCTAGGTGTGACTTGGTTGACTTAAAAAAGGTTAATTCATTCATTTTGTAGGGGTTATCGCATAAATGAATTATAATTGTTATCCTGTTACTCATTATAGAAGTCTAATATTTCCTATAAACAGATGTTCTGATTTTATAACATCTTTTATAAATAATTAAACATATCTTAAAGACATTACGTGAATTGTCAGCAATTATGTTGTTGTTACATTCGTATTAGTTACGTCTATTTTGAATAAAGCTCAGGAGGAAAGCATTTACTCAGAAAAATGCTGTTAATGAATGCTTCCTTTGCACTTTGCATCTATTGATTTTGCAAAGGTGTGTATGAAAAAGAGGCTGTTGTAGTGCGTATCATTCACTCGGTCATACCTGAAGCTGACCATATAACTGATACACGATGAAGCAGGGTTTGTTATGTATTGAAAAATTATGTCACTAGAGAGACTGAAATATATTGTCTAATTGAATTACAGAGTTAACTCATAACTGCATTAATATGCTTTGAAATTTTCCACAGCTTCTTGCATATCTGTCTTCAGACTATCTTGAAGTAATCACTGAATTACATCAAGGACAACAGAAACTGCCATCACAGTGCAGTCCTACATTTTCTTTGGCAGTGAAGGCAGTTTGGGAAGCTCCAGACCCCCCCACTTGCTCCCAGTTCCTTGCCTGCTGCTCTCCACCTCTTCAGCTGTGCTCTTGCAGCTATTTGTGGCTATAAGCTGAGTAACTGAGTTAATAATCATCTTTTACCATGAGACTGGTACAGCCTGACCGTGCAGACCCACAGATAATGCTAGCAGAATGGGAGAAATGTTTTCACAATAATTACAAACTGAATTAGATAAAAGTACTACACAGAAGGGCAGTCCCACCTCTTTCAGGCTACCAGTTGTTTTCTTCCTAACTATTCAGTAACGTGTAACGTTCCTGTCTAATCTATCAAGAATATACAAACATAACTTTTAAAGTCATCTGGAACAGAATTCTGCTGAATACAAAGCTTTCTATTTGGGCAGGATGGGGTCTCTTTACTGTCGTTTTGTTCCATGGGCACAGTGGATGGCAGTGAGGGTGCTCTGCCTGTGACATAGCTTCTCTCATGTTCTTTAACTAATCCCACTCATCTTAATGGAGACCTTTCTCATTCAGTGACAACACCTGAAGTAATAATTAATCTTTAAAAAAATATACCAACGGATGAGCCTGCATATAATATCTTACAGGTACCTTTGTGGACTTGTGTTTCCATGATGAGAGGCTGCAAACAACCTTTGAAAAAAGGGTTTCAGATGGGTTAGTTCTCCAGAACTCTTTTTTTTTCATGCTGGAAAATAACATCTTGTCAATGGAACATGCCTTCTGATGTCTCTGCTTCTGACATACAGGCTGGGAGATACTACTGCTGGCTCTGTCTCACGGCAGTGTGTGTGTGTGCATGGAGTGCATGTGTGTCCAGTTCTTCTTTTGAAACAGCATTTTGTGAAGTTTGGTTTACTGTATGCCTTGTAGAGGCTAATTATGTAATATTATTTTCTAAGTAATACTTTCCTTAAACAACCAAGTTCTCACTACTGCTTTATTGGAGGAGTCCTGTTTTTGAAGTTCTGCCCTAAGCTGCGCCCTGTCTTTACAATGCACTGCAGGTAAAGAAGCTCTCTCTGATATTTGTTGACCTTCTTTTAGTTTCCAGGTGCCAATTATTGCTGGATTCAATTTCCTGGAAACTTACATTCTCAGTGTATTCAGGGAGCAACGACAGTATGTGCAGTGAGAGGGCAGGCTTAATCCATGCTTACTTACTATGTACTTTATCTCTGTCCAATAGTCACCCTCAACTTAATTAGCTAATGTTGTGTTTGGTTATTCAATATTTATGCATCACTGAAACAATAACATTGCAACCCACTCTATTTGTTGAATGCCTTTCATAAAAACCCTGTGTACCCATATGGATTGTTTCAAAGATAAATTGCACCAGCACTGTGTATTTGCAGGTAAAGTTTGGCTCTGATGCAGCTGCTGTATAAAAGAAATATGCCCTTATTATTAAACTCCAGTATCCACTCCTTTCCTTAGAGAACATAATGCTGCACTGAGCCTGCTGTGAAGAGTTCATCTGATTCAAATGGAATGACACAGTAACAAGCTGAATGTCTAGTAAGTAAGGAGAACATTTCCATCAAAGCTATTTGGGTTGTTTTGTTTGTTTGAAGCATTTTTTTTCCCCAGAAAGTGTAAGTTTTATTTTGGAAGCGTTACCTTTGCTTTTAATTTTTCCTTTTGTGAAAACTATCATTTTTCAGATCTCTTCAAGAAACGATGTGAACGTTCAATTCTTTTGTGTTGTTGATACTGAATATTTTTCATGGGGAAAACACGTTTCTATTCCCCTGTAGTTTACACTTGTATCAACAAAAGTTCAGTTTTTAAAGTCAAATTTATCAGAATAAATAGGATCTATCACCATTGACTGGGTTATCCATTAACTGGGGTGACCCTGGATTTGGTCTCACATATAAAAGCAAAATTTAGTGCTCCAGTGCTAAATCCACTGCCTGTGTATTGAGAAGATCTAATTCCAACTGGTTCCAGCACAGTGGTACACTGAGGAGTACCCCAAACAAGAAGGAGCAGCAGCTTTGACCACAGCTGGCCAGAGCAATGAACCAGGTGCACAAACTCTCTGGTCCCTTACTATGTTTTAAGGCAGGCAGCTTTTCTCATGTGCTTTCACTCTCACGTCTCTTTACATTTTTGATTGCAACACTGAATATTAAATATCTCTTAATTTCCTTTAAACGTTTAAGGAAAGTTTCCTGTTTTTTCTGCTCTAGTTGTATGATTAATGTTTCAGCTAAAGTACAAAGTAGAGACTTGTAAGAGGCTGAAAATGTTAACTGGACACACACAGATAAGTTGCCCTAAATGATGTCTACTGCTTTATTATAAAGAGATGTAATCTTTGTTGTATGCACACACACTTTGTTTCTCCTTAGGACTGCTTCTCCTGATATTTCTCTCAGTGATTGGAAAAAGACCTCTGGGCAACAAAAAAATCTCACATTCAGTCTGATTGACTCCATTAGCATAGCAAAGGGAGCTGCAATACTTCTTATGTTTCCATGTTAAAATTTAATTAAAAACTCCTTCAGAAAAATGACTTCACGTTTGTATCATATTTGTTTATCTGTGACTCTTTTGACCTTTTCTTTATACATTGCAAATGTGCTGATCTTTTATCTCTGAATTACTTTTTAGGGAATGGCAGAGACCAGATGAGGATACTGAAAGCTGGGACACTGACTACTGTGCTGGTAAACATCAGCCCAGGATGAAGTTTGGGCTGTCTGAACTGCAATGGTCAGGGCAAAACTGAGGATACTCTCAGACAGTACCCGGTGGGGGACCCTGGGTGTACCCTTAGGCCAAAGCCCAGGGAAGGCCCAAGCATTCAATTTCATTATGCACCATAGTTTGTTCATCTAGAAAGTAACAAAAATAGCAGCAACTTGTTTATCTGCCTGTGTGGCCAACACATTTTACTAAGGGTTGTTTGTAAATTATTTTGAGATTCTCATGAAAATTGCTGCACCAAATAGCTTACTTTAACTTGGTTTGTGCATATGCTTATATATACAGTCATACATACATGTTCATTCCCAGGATCGATTCACAGTTGCTTCCCGTCAGCTGTCCACAGTTACTGTATATGACAATGCCATGAAATCAGGAACTGCATATTCTAGAGTTAACACTTTAGCCATCAAGCATACTGACTGTAAAATACAACTAGAAGTATCGAATTTGGAGCACAATCAAACGTATTTAAACAATATACTCTTAAGCAGTATACTTACATCTGCATTTGCATATACCACTTATATCAAATAGACCACATTGGCACGTCTGGATGTAGTTTCTGTATCATCCTTTGCATTTGTGCATTAGATACCACAAGACAAAGATATTATTTAAGACAGTAAATATGATTATACAGGATAAATGACAAGAATACTGTACTCTGTCAATTCTGTTTCTATTCACAGCAGTGAAGCTGCATTATAATCACAACAAACTAATTTCATTTTGTTAGACTGCAGTATGCCTGTAATAGACAGTAGTACAAATGAATTAAAATATATTGATTATAAAGAGTATTAAATGCAAACTATTTAAAACACAATTGATTAGATATAATGAAACTTTGCAGACACAATTGCAGAGCTGGCAAACCTAAACCCAAAGAAAACCATCCCCCCACTCTAGAAGTGCAGAGGACCTGGCTCCTAACCTTGGATTTAAACTTGAAGCTTGACAAACAATATATCTCCTGCAATCCAGACAGGTGGCGGTCCCATCGCAGCGCATTCGCCAGCATTACCACTCTCCTCATTTAGACTTTACATCAAGTCTGTGTGAGCCCTGGCTTGAAATCAGATTCTTGATGTCTATAAGCAAAGACAAAGGCTAAAGCTTATTTATTAACACTAGTTATAAAGAAAGAAAGGCATTACATAAAGGACCACTGTTCGTTTGGATTGCACAATGTTTTACAGGGACATGTGATACACTGGAGGACTATTTATATGTGTGTTTGAATGTAACTGTGGATTACCTAAAACAGTTCTTATCCTCAACAGATTGACACTGCTAACAAGGTACAGAAAAACAATTTTACAATAGCAGAAGGTAACAACACTGTTTTGTTTGTGGGTACACAAAAGGACCGAAGAGTATAATTTTACTCTCTTAGACCAAATGAAGTCCTAAATTGGAAAAGCAGCTCCATCCAAGGTCGTCTCTGTTGCTTCCAAAAATATCTTGAAACAAACGCAAGAGGGGCACTTTGTTGGGTGTTATCTCGACATATATAGTTTCAATCAAATTCTTCAAGAAGTGTCAGAATAAAAGTCGAACATTTGTTTGACGCTGCCGAGGCCCTGCGAAGTGAATCCCTTCAAAGGCTGGAAATAACTTTGATAGCAGAATTAAGAATTATAGGTTGCTGGTTTTTTTTTTTTTTTCTGCTTTAAAAAAAAAAAAAAGCCATATATATTTGGGATGGAATTGTAAACACTTTTTAGAAAGTTCATAAAATGATTGTATAATTCTTTCCGCTGCACGAGGCGAAGTGTTACAAGGTTGTGTTAATGATCTCAGGAAAATATTTATAGTGCTTTTTCCAGCATAAGAGTTCTCTCTTCCCCTCTCATTACATTTTATGATCAACCTTCACTTCACTCAATTACTTCAACAAGCAGGAAAGAACCTTCTGTATCCACAGATTTTAAAGTGATGCATTTCACATAGAAATGTTTGAAGTGCAGCATGGTAAATGCAAAACACGGAAGGAATAGCAAGCAGTAATGACCCATTGTGAAGTACAGCACGCTCCAGCTCCTTGCCATAAGAATTCAGATTGTGTTTGCTTTCAGGTCTAGTTTTCAGCTGTGGAAGTTATTTTCCTTAAGGAGATCTGAGATGGTGATGTCACTACCCATGAAATAACAAATGCCCAATTTTCCTTACTGGCCTCTGAACATGAAGCACATGTCCCAGCGTTCCCTGACTAACTCCTGCAGATACCTGAGCGGTCTCATCAGCCTACACGGAATGAGAATGAAGCAGAGAAATCCTTCAGGACAAAGGATGCAGTATAAATGTAAAGTATCAGTGGAACAGGTTGTCTGTGGGTGACTTTCAGTGTGCTGATCCAGTTCTGTTTTCTTTTAAATATGCTCTAAAAACACGGCAAGCTTCAAAGCATGGAATAAGGGAGGTGGGTACAGCATTTTATAAATACTCTAAAAAATTCCAAGTTTCTGAATGTTGCAGTCCACGGGATGCTGCCTAGGAGAAACACAGCATTAAGATGGTGGTTGAGATGCAAATGCAACATTTTCACATGGTGGATAATTTTTAGATCTTCAACTTTTAGGGTTCCAAATTAAAAAAATCACTTTATGCCTTTGGTAATTTGTCCTTAATGGCTCTGAGATTGATGTGCTGACTCCAGAGAAATGCCCAAACTTTAGCTTATTTGCCAGAAGGTAACAGCGTCAGCCACATGAAGTGTCTCCTGCGCGTTGTACAAACCTTAAAGTTTTGACTGATATTTCAAGAAACAGTAATCCATTTATAAAATTGCATTCAAATATTTAATTGCAGAAAACCTTAAATCAAGATTTTTCTCAGTATAAAACAGTTGTAAAATTTATCATGAGGATATTATGAGATTTAAGTCCTCTGTTAGTTCCCTTAGGTGGTTATTCTTTGTATAAGATGGATGCCTTTATACTTTTCTTGTTGCCTCCTAAGTGCCAGGCATATTTTCTATTCCACTCCAGGGGAAAGAAGCAGGAATAAGGAGAACAAGGAAGAAGCAGAATAAAGAAAATCGGTAAGATCCCATTTTCCATGCTCCTATCAACTTCACTTTTTCTGGTATTAGCAAAACGTGCTGCATTTGGCTTTATCCTGTTTCAGAAGTTGACCTAATTAATCACTTACTGCAACAAAATTTAGAAGCTGAAAAATGAAGTATAATTCTGTAATGACAGAGAGGACTGAAGCAGTGCAATAGGCGTTGGCTTTTGTAGAACCACCTGCAGGAAAAGAACTCCAGCTCCTGGCATTTAGCAAATGCTGGTTGTGTATATCCTGATTTGCAGAAATGTAATTGTCTCAAAATGATGCGGAATGGAGATACGATAAAAAGGTTAAAATACACTTCTTATCCTTATAACAAATAGAAACAATGTTGTGAAATACAAGGTAATGTGTGATGTGGTATATTAAATGTTATAAATATTCCAGCATGAGACTGGGCAAGACAGCCTCTCACAGTTGTCTAATAAAAAAAAAATCAAACTGTAGTGGATTTTGGTAGTGCTGAGAAACACTCACACAAACACTTAATTCTTGTAAATTAAATGCTTTTAAAGGAACATTGATTTGCATTGGCCAAAAGTTGTTAATTTTAAGATAATTATAGTTGTTCTTTTTCTCTCTGTCATACAAATCTGATCCTGGCCCTTTAATTTCTACTTGTTCCATCAGGAGGAAGAGCTAAATCCAGCAGACCTTACTTTGGCAAAACTCCCACTGAAGTCAGTGAGGGTTTTGTGAGAGTATGGACTGCATGATTTGTCTCACAGTTCCTGCTGATTATTTGGAGTGTGATTGCTCCCCGCCTCAAGTACCAGAGCTCCTCACTGAGTCTGACATTCCCACAGCACATGGCTGACAGCACTTTCCCTCTGTAAATTGGGAGCTTGAAAAGCAGTGTAATGCAATAGTGAAAAATACCCTTTTCACCCAGTGACCTTCAAAGCAACCGACTGCCCTGGGAGTTCTGAGACTGCCACTGCAGAACCAACACTACAGAAACACTTGAGAATTTAAAGAGCGTATTTTAAATTCATGCTGAGAATTTAAAGAACTCTTTAAACAATCTGAAAATGGGTCAAATTCTGATTGTTAGAAAACAATGCATCGATTGGGTGTTGCCCACAAAGGTGATACCTTATGATGAAGTGGTGATTCACGTAGTATTTCCTCATTGCAACGCTGTTGTGTCCCTGCAAATTTTAATTCTGTTTCCTTTGCAGATTACGATAGAGAAAGGCAGCTGAAGAGTTAACAGCATCCCGTCTGCAGGATACCTACTGCTACAAAAGATAACACAGGGCAAACATAGAGAACAAGCTCTTCATCTTTTTCACTTAAATCTGAGCAAATGCAGCACCAATGAGAGAAAGCAGATCTGCATGCATCCATGCGGTCCTCATCCCCAAACAAGATGATGGAATAAGTTTCCCACACTCTGCTGTGTCAATGTGTCATGACCTTTCTCCCAAGGTGACACCTTTTGGGTAACAGCACTCAGTCTCTGCTGTCTTTCAGTCATGTTTGTCTGCCTTCTTGTGGAAGCTGACTCCAGGCTCACCAGAAGCTGCCAGAGTGGTGATTTAGGAATTCAGAGTGGTCCTGCCAAATTGCTCTGCTTACATCACTTGCTGAGGACAGCAGCCAGGTAGCTAACGGTGAACTTTGAGTCACTGTTGATCTGGGCCAGACATGAAATAGTGATATAAAGAGAAAAAGCTCTCCACTTCCAGTTCCTGAACCAGCAAGTCATTTTGGAGAATGGTTTTTGTGTTGCTTGTTGGCTACTTCATTCATTCTTATTGATCAGAAAATGCTCATCGTAAGCACATTGTCTAAGCACTGAACTGTTGTTAAATACTTGTTGTATTGCATTTTGTAACAGAGATCAACATCATATCTGTAAAAAAGCCTTATCAAGAAAGCTCTGGAAATCTGTATATTTAAACAGAGTAAAATACAATAGCAGGACTTCTATGTTTGTGGGCAACTATACTACAATAGTAGTAATATCTACATGTGAATAAAGGTGTACTAATAAATATTCCTAGATCTGGGTCACTTAAAGTATAAGAACACTTCCTACAGTCCATAGGGAAGTAACATGGTAGTATAAATGAAATAATCTCATATTCAAATGATAAAATGGCTCTTTATGTAACACGATAGATGTACTGTTCTCTCATGTCTATTTTTCTGATGCCTATAACTGTTTCATCTCTTAGGCCCATGTGGAGCTTTCCTGTGGCTCTAGGGATAGTTGGTGTTAATATGACTCAATAATGCAAAGCTGCACAATGCCACCTGGAAAACTTCATCCAGTTCTGGACGAAGACAAGGAGAACCCTTTTGAAGCAAAGTAATCCGTTGCTCGTAAGTAACTGCTCCAATCAGTGTTCTAACTAGAAGATATTTGGTAAGTGCAGAGACCCCACATTTAGCTATGCGCATTTTTTATTTATTTGGGCCTTTGCCAAAGGAAGGCAGCTATTTTTCCATATAGTATGTTTAATCTTATTAATTAACTAGCTAGATTATTATTAATAAAGTGAAAAAAATTAGGAATAAGCTTTTCCTTACAATTTAGGAAGTAATAGTACAACTGCAAAACTCAGTCAAAGATTTCTGAACGCTCCCTTAAAATCACAAACCATATGGAAAAGCCACTGAGCAGAAACCATTAAGGCTGCATTTATTAAATGTCCACTTATATAAAAGCTAAAAATAGCTTTCGAGTTTTTCCAATTTTCTTTTCATAACAGTCATTATGATTTTCTGCTTCATCTCAGAAAGTAATTTTGCTACTGCTGTAGTGTATAATCTATGTGCCCTTTCTCGGTGCTGTACAAATGACAGAGAGCTAATCAGATCAGAGCAACAATCACGTCATCACTGAGTAACTAGCAATAAACTGTTTTTACAAGGAAGAAAGATGAACTATTTTTAGGGTAACTGAACAGAAAAACAGAAAATGGTTATACTCAGTCTTACTCTACATCATTGCTATGAATTTCAAAAGCATTACTTTTTTTCCTGGGCAGCAGACTAATAGCTGCAATAAATCTTTGTATAAATGGTCTAGTCAAATAGGGGTTTTAGGGATTTGTTATAAAATGTTGAGGTATAAAAAATGCCCTTTCTCCCTGTCCTGTCAGCTTTGATCCGCAGGCAGTCCTCCAGCTCTGATCACTAAGTAACCTAAATGCCCAGGGAAGAGGCTGCTGGTGGCAATGCAGTACCTTCTCCCCACTTAACTAACTGCCAGTGTCCTACACAACAGCCTTCCCTCCATGCTCACTGATAATGTGCGTAGCAGAGAATGTGCTGCTTCTCCTTGTCCTGGGAAAGATCAATGTGCAGCTGTTGAGAAAGACTATCTTCAGCTATTCAGCAGCGTGGGAGGGCTTGCATGAGGATGTCCTGAGTATCTACGGACATGCTCCTTAGGCGTACAGTGGGATTCAAAACCTTTGGGGGCATCTGAAAGAAATGTAATTAAATAGCCCTGAGCTTTTCAAACCACTTTCTCCTGTGGCCCATCCAGAAACTTGTCAGTAAGAATTTACTTTCTATTACTAATTTCACCTATGACATATGGAAAATAACACCATTCAGTCAAAATGTAGTCATTGGATTTTATTTGAGCTCTATTAGCAAATATACTTAACGTAAAGACAAATTAGGAACTATACAGTTACCATACCCTCCTTTGATAGAGAAAATAGCAGATCAATTAATTAGGTGTCAGAAAAGGCTAAATCATTTATTGTGTCCAAATTACATCTGAAAAAAACTATCAGTGAAAAAAATCCATTCTTATTTAGGCAGGAAAAAGAACAAAATTCAATAAGCCAAGAGACTACAGAAGAACAGCAGGAGCTCTCGTCACCCAGACTTATCTCTCTGCTTCTGGTCTTTTGATTGTGACTAAGAGGCGCTCATCAGAAATGATGAAGCGTGAGGGACAGTTTCAAGCCTCATCTGCATTCCTCTTACCCTGGGTTAGCTGTAGGTCTCATGATGCAATTTTAAGGGCCGTGACAGTTGCCTGTGGCCCACAGGTCAAAGCCTGACTACAAGGGAGCCTTGCATATCTGTTCTGCATACCCCACCATACGCAGGAACCACTGTGCCATATTTACATCCACAAATAGCCCTCCATCCCTACCTCTTTGGGTAGCACAACCACTTTGAAACCATACTGCATAAGCAGAACAGCAATGTATCTTCAATGGAGAAAGGTTTTAGTGGACCACAGCTAGCACTTTCACATAGACAGCTAAGAAAACTTAGAAAAAGGTATATGTTTCTATATGCAAAAAATATAGATTAGTTAAAAACAACAAGAGATAGTGGAACGAGCTCAGAATCCAAGTAATTGTTCTCAGAACCTAGTCCTGGCGCTATTGCAATGAACTGTCTCCTGGAAGCACAATCAGTTCAATTGAACCATGCAAAGAAAGTATGAGGAGGAGTGTGCAAGCAACGTCTGTGCAGCTCAGAGTGAAAATGGCTCCATTCTTGCCAGTCACACTAGATGAATAAAGACAATGGGAAAAGAGAGGGCCAAGCCAGGAGGTCCACAATTATACAATACCAAGTACCAGACCTTGCAAAAATATAACCTTAGTGATACGGAATAAGGAGCAGAGCTATTACGTAAGTTTTCTGTGACCCTGGAAAAGGATTTGTTTTCCTTTGATCTCTCTGCAGATGCATGCCATTCCCAGCCTTCTAAAACAAAGATTTATGATGAGGTTCACCCTAGCACAGATCTCATAACAGATCTTCCCATCTCTGTTTTGTTGTCACTTAAACACTGGAGGAACAACTTCATATTTTAGGTGCACTTTATCCATCAGAAACAGATAAGGTACAACAAATTCATATAAAAATGATGAAAGCAACAATGTTTAGAAAGAAGTTACCTTTGAGAAGCCAACCCACAGTCTTCTTACTTGATGTCAGTATAAAGAAGGAAGAGTTCACAGTACAAGCCTATCTTTACCTGCTTCTTGGATGACTTGACCAATGGCTGTTTGATTTTGTTGTTTTAGAAAACATTCTCTCTTACATTCCATTAACTGCTCGAAATCCTGCCACATTTTAATTTGCTTCATATTAGGCCCGTGACTTTCCCGTACAACTTTCTGCTTCTCTCGTAATTTCTGTTGAAAATACAAAAAATATCCGATTGCTGAAACAGTCTATATCCAAAAATTGCTTACAGAGGCAATGGAACGGCAAAAGAATGACAAGGATTTTTACAAGCTACTGAAATATTATTATTACTTTTTGTTCAAGTTAGTAACACTCCCTGCAAGTGATAAATCAATCAGCACTGGGGACTTAGGCATCTGCTTTGTATGGACTAACAATTGCTTCAAAGTTTTAAAGCCGTCTCGTATATTTGAGAAGTTATGCTAAAATCTGAGTTTATTTCCATACAGAGCTCTTACAGTCTCAAGTAGCAGCCTGCAGTGCATTCATATGATCATATTATAAACGTGACATTAATGTTTTACAATGAAACTCACTATTGATCATTAATGGTGACGGCCCAGACCTGTAAAAATCACTCAACAGACTGACTCATAAAAAGAAAACCAATAAAAGAAAGATGTTTAGTGTGAATGTACATCAGCACCTCTTCTGTGCTGATCTGAGCTTCGTACAAGATTAAGAAGTGGACAACTGCTTTTGTTTAGCACTGCTACAATGATGATCCCTTGGCCTTTAATAACAGCGATAAGGCTGACAGGCCCAAAATTTATTGTCATCAACGGGTTGCTTTATATACAACATCAAATTTGAGCTGGCACAGTTTGTCATGTCCGTGTTTCAGCTTCTTATCCAAATGGTTTACTGGGAATGTGCTGTCACGTTAAGCTGTTTGACTATCTTTTACAAGCGGCTCATGCTATACTCTGCAGGAAATCAAGCCCTGAAGAGCTAGCATGATCTCTTCTCAGGGTATTAATTACCATTGCCAGCAGTAATGGAATTTTTCTTTGTAGGCTGCAATATGCTTTTTATAAAAGGCTGGCCACAGCCTTTGGTAATAAGGCCCATGAAAATATGAATGCTATGATTTTTTGATTTTTTTTTTTAAAGGTAAAAACCTCATTCTTACCTTCCCAAGGTTTTCTTGTTCAAGGATCATTCGTGTATACTGTTCTCTAAAGGAAATACGTAATAATTTCGTTATGAATTTTGTCTGGTTCTTTATAATACAACATTATAATATAAAGAAAGCATAAAGAATTCTGAACATATCAGGAGGCTCATAAACGAAGTCAGAAGAGGAAGCACAGAGAAGCATTTCTGTCACTAGACAACACATCCCGTGACATCAGGGATCCAATCACTCTGATTCTCTCAGGTGTGCGGTTGGGAAAAGCAACACTGGATAAGATCTCTTACATTTTTGAAACAGGTGTAGCTATTGCTGCATCGAGCTTGAAGACAACAGCAAGAACTTTTAGACAGTCATAGTCTGAACTTAGCCAGGAGCCTACTTCCTACAAGCATCAAAGGTTACAAATACACAGCCCTTAAATGCTGCAAATGTAGTGTTAGAATGAGTGGGAAAATACAGGAATGAGAAAGAATAGTATTTCAAATCCAATCGCTGCAAAGGAACCACCGTGGGTTCCTCACTTTCAGAAAACAGCCGTCACATTTAAGTGCCTAAATATAGGCTTAGGAGGGTTAACTGTTGACATGCATTGTAAAAAATCTTGGCTGTACACCTTTGTCTGTAACAGTGGCCGGATCGCTTTCTGACACAGGCAAACTCAATACTTGAAACCTGACAATATAATATTACAAACCATAGCAGCATAGTTCAGACACATTAAATAACTTATTTTTAAAATGGACAAAAATCTCTCCACTGATTGGCTTGAAAAAAAAAAAAAAGATATTTTGAGTATAACAGTACAGTTAGAGGTTCAGAGCTTGCTTGTGGAATATAAAATAACTCAGTGCATATCAAGAACTTTTCAAATTGCTCAGAACAAAAGAACTTTGCATAGAGAAATTCTTATTTCCAAAAAGAAACATCAGCCTTCCTAATATCAGTGTGAATGTTTGCTAGAGCGCAGTGAGCGGCAGCGCAGAACCAATGTTCCTCGTATTCCTCCCATTTCTAAGAGGTCCTCCACAATTTTGACCAGAGCACTTGGGCCCCAGGCCACCTGGTCCTGCCTGCCATGCTCCCCACAGAATGGATGCGCAAGGAATGCAGCTGGATCGTTTTATGATCTGTCACTCTTGGACAATTCCAGCCAGAACAAATCAGAGCAGTCTTGAGACTGCTCCAAGTGCTGTGCAGACACAGCTGATCCCCAGCAACCCTCACCGAACTGGAGAGGCAGAGAACAACACTGACTCTTATTTCCACTGGCACACAGCATATGTTCACACACATTTGGCCTTAAAAATATTTTTTTGTTTAATAGAATTTTCAAAGTAATAAAATTAGATGTCTTTTGTAGTAAGCTTTTCTTTACTATTTATAATGATGACTGGAAAGAATGCAACTTGATAACTTCATTTAAAAAAAAAATAATCTATTTTTAGAGAAGAAAATTAACTTTTCACATTCCTAAGGACTGACTCCACGGAACAGAGAGTTTATGTTCGAAAAAAGAGAGTTGGAATTAAGACATTTTTTGTTCAATACGTTGTTAGGAAAGTGCTGTTCTATTTATGGTTCATTTTCACTCCGTTTACATTCCAGTGCTTGCTGAAAAATACATTCATGTTCTAAAATGATGTCTAGAAACGTTCAGGTTTTTTTTTTTCTTTTTTTTTTGTGAAGATCCTTATGTTGAACTTTGTTGTAATTCATTTAAATGCAGCTGGTCTGCAACCTCTCACACAAGGTCAGAAATGTGTATAGTCACTGCGAGAGGGAGAATTTCTCTAGCTTCTGTGCCCACCATTAGCAAGCAAAGCAGGGACAGCAGAGAGAATGGTAATGCTTGCTCACATTCTCCTCACCATACCTGGAATTACATAGCTGGACTCACCCTAAATTCCAGCACTTGGATTCAGTGGCTTGTCTGTGTGAATATCGACACTGTGGATGTTCTTGTCACAAGTGTTTGAGCTGGAGCGTTTTTTGCTTAACATTTGTGAATAAACCGAGACCCTCCCCTTCCCCGCAGAGCCATAAAAGGACAGTGCCTGCTGTTTGACCCGCGCTTCCTCTCAGCTGCTTGCCCGTGCTGCCTTTCATACTAATGAATATTTGCATCATCACTGAGTTTTTTCCTCACAGCTACTTTTCTTTTTACACTTCTACTTCATTTTGTTATTGACAGCTTTTGTTAGAGACATCTTCTTCAGTCCACTTCCCAATGAAGAAATTGCCTCGGGTGATACTGGATGATATTTGCCTATTTGGATGGGGGCTTTGGGCAGCCTGACCTGATGGGAGGTATCCCCAGCAGGGGGGTTGGAACAAAATTAAGGTTCCTTCCACCCCAAACAATCCTGCGATGCTATGTTGATTACCAACTTAGCATTGCTTCCCTAGTTGCCACCACTGCAACAGAACTGACCAGAAATTATTCTGAGAGGCAGAAGCCTAACAGGACAGACAACTTGGGAAATTAACTTATTCTTCCATAGCCTTTGAGAAATGGTAGAAAACTTTAGGTTTTCTTCTTGTGATATCTGCTTGACAAATGGTCTGAAGCTTTATAATGAAATGCAGAATGATTACTGTCTAACTAGGTTTTGTCTTTGCTGTGCTGCTCAGTCATGTTTTTGAACTGTTTTCTGAATGGAACAGTTCTGTGAGGCATTTTGGCATGTTGTACTGAAGACTGTACATGAACCACAGTTCTAACGTGATAGCTTATACAGATCTCAAGTAACAATCTGTCACGTCTCTGAAATACAAAGGCAGAAATCTAAGAAGAGGCTTCACATCAAAGGTCAATACTGCTATGGATTTTGAAGTCTATGCAATAAAGCCAACTGCAGCAATGCTCACTGATGCAGGTGGTGAAACAGAGGTACAGGGCAGAGCTGATTCCCAATCTGCACTGAACTATAAATGGGATTCTCTAGAGACTCCTTCATACAGCAGTACCAGACAAAGGGTCTTGAAAAACCTCTCACTTTGATGCAACTGTCCTGTCAATTAATTGGAAAGTAAGGATGAAAGTTACTGCGATGGCACAGAAACCACAAAAAGGAGCAAAACAAAACTAACTAGGATGTGTATATTCAGTCCTCCATTTCTGGACTAGTGATGGTAACAGCTACTGCATCTGAAAGAACAGCAGATTTGCAAGGAGTTGCCAGAATCTGATGGCAGCGTATGGTTGCTCTCTTTGAGGGGTGGAATATCTTCTACAAGCTGGAGTCTCAGGGCAAACTTGGCAGAGGCATTATGCCTGGTAGAGCCATGCTTCCCGTGGGACCTGGCTGAAGCATGGCTTCTCTGAGCTTGTGCCAACAGGGGCTGCGAGTTAAAGCCACTATCTGGGGCCTATAATCTCCAGCAGGAGGGGAAAATCTTCTGGTATGTCTGAGAGAACTCATAGGTTTACAGCAGCATATACTGGAATTCAAGATGCTTATTTTTAGATTATTATAGCGTTTCTAAATTTATCAGGTGAACTCCTCCAGTTCAAATGCCAGTGAGAAAATTCCTAACTTCAGTCTCAGATTCTGAATATCCTTCAGCTTAACACAAAAGAAATACACTAATATGGTTACCGAATTGCCTTTCGTCTCTCCTGTGGATCTGGGGAGACGTACGTCTTCATTTCTTCTTTAACACGCTGCAGCTGTACTTCTAGATTCTACAATGAAAGATACAAATGTTTTAAGAAATACATAATTCCTATTTTATTTCACAGAATGATTTAGTCCCTCCTGTGACCTTACTTTTTTCATGCAGTTCACATAGTGGTAGTTACTTTCTTCCTGAGTGCACTCCTCGAGAAGTCCCTTCACTTCCTGTAGTACGAGAATCAGATTTCAATGGATGTTCTCACTGATGATCCATTCGTGTTGCTGTATAAACCATGATAGTTCATAACACAAAAAGGCATGACTTTGATTAAGCCATACAGAGGTACGTACAGAGGTGCAGGGAAAGAGTACCTATGCATCCACCTACACTTTAAATGTACACTGTTTTTAGTTTGAAATATATTCCTTATGCTGGCAAGCCCTTGAAAAACCAAATCCAGACAAAGTTCATAGGAGACAATCCACAGATTCATATAAATATATTTTATATGTATTTATCCTGTTCCCACATCAGAATATTGAACTGATTTAGCTACCTCCCTTCCTAAAAGTGCTGCAGTCCAAGCAATATGTAAGCTACATACAGGCAAGCTCCTAGATAGATCTATATTGCTGTATTTATGTATTTATTTTTAAGGTTTTATTTTTGTCCATAATTCTCAAGAATGCATGATGAGTCACATTTAATGAAGAATCCTTGCCATCAGTTTCAGTGCATTAATTAGCCATTGGATTGGTTTTGCTAAATTAAAGAGTATGCTAAACGCATGTGAAGATTTGTCTTTATAAATTAATCCTTAACATTTTATTGTGAAATTCTTTTCTAACAGATACTTAGGTCAGCAGGATTTCTGGCAGATGCCTCTTCTTTCACTCTTGCTAATCAGTGCTGGACTTCAGTGGATGGGCTGATGTAGCACTGAGTTCATTTGCTGCTGTTCAGAACAGGAAGCGTGTAGGACTGCAGCTAGTCCACAGCAGCTTCTGGCATGGTTTGCATAGTTGTGGATCACCATTGACTCACTGCCACCTGAAGTGAACCTAGAGCTTCCATATCCAGAGGGAAGGCAGGGAAAGTACTGAACCATAATGAGTAATGCGTTGCACGACATTTATTAACCAGTGTGACCAAGCCACCACCTTACCTGTTCCAGTGTGGAGCGATTGCTCTCCAACCCTGCTGCACAACTGTCATACTGGATTTTTTTTTCATCACATTCTTGAGTTAATTCCTTATGTGAAAAGGGCAGAAGGGTACATAAATGAAATCTTCAATTGACTGACATGTGACATTCAAGCAGGCTCTTGTTGGTCTCACACATCAACCTCAGCTACTGGCACTCTCCCTGACACTTATGTAAACCCAGCAGGCAGGTGGGTACTGTTACACACACACAGTAAGGCTGCATAGTGGTGAACAAGCTGTATACACCACAACACAGCATGCAAGTTTGCTCTTTACAGCCACAGCTTTAACATCATAGATCATTAGGGCAGCAATTGCAAGAAAAGTGAAAAATAATTACAAAGTTGGAGATGAAGGGATTCATGTACTTACTACCTATGGAAAAACAGCTTTGCTTTTTAGTTGTACGCAACAAATGGCTTAGCCGGATTTCACTTGCTGACACTTTAAATAGAACCATTAAAAATAAGTTTTCTGGACATTTAGTTGATAGATAAAGGGATAGCTCAATTTACTTCTGTGTCAATGAGCCAACTTACAGCAGCTGTGGACCTGAATGACTTCTTCAGCTGTCTGTAAAATTTTGAAAACAGATGGATAAATCTGTCATTCCAACGACTAATATAGGACTGAGATCAATGTACATAAGCATTGGCATGAAACTCATTTCTGATCTATTTCAAAAAAAGAGTTATTTGAGATCGCTAGTACTGAGAAGCACAAAAAGCTTTGAAACTAATTTGAAAGTTAACTTTGCTGTGATTTTGAACCACGATTTTTATTATTTATCATTATAGGTCTTCCCTGTTTTGATTTTTAATTACTACAGAGGACAAAATCTCAGTGTGATTTAGCTTTTAGAAATTCCAGTCTTTTATTTGTTACTTGTTGAAAATCATTCCCGACTTATTCTGCTATTTCCAGCTTTCCTCCAGAATTGATTACATCATCACACAGCACAACAGAGCTTCGTGAGTTATGCTCATCTGTGACTTTGACCTTAATTTTGAAGAATGAGAGAAAGGTTTAATACATTAAAATAAACCTACTTCGGGACTGAAAAGAAATACAACATGAAACAAAGCATGCAATTAAATAAAGTTGATGAGACTCTGGAGATTTGCAGTATTTGAAACTTTCAGGTGTCTGGTAAATGAAATCAAACTTAAACTAACCATATTCTGACTCATTTTTGCACTGTCTCAACTCCTGCACTGTACATCCTTGACCACAAAGGTGCAAATAACTCAACGGCAATGCGTAAAGATGCATGCACCTAAAGCCTATAGGTACAATAAACTCCTGCTCTAACTATAGCACTTGACTGCATGGAGAAATGTGCAGAGCAAAACATAGGACTGCCCCCCAACGTCTGCCTGCTGCCTGCCCTATTTCATCCATATGCACTGTTCAGAGTGTGTTGAAGTGGTTCTACCAACCTGGCACTTTTGACGCAGCTGTCTCAGTTCTTTAATGACAGGAGCTAGGCTTGACTTCTTCTCTGCCACCATAGCGTTTAGTTTCTTTACCTGAACGAGGGACAAGATGTTACACACTGATAATATGGTATTAATACATTTATATTATTAGGATTGTGAAAAGAGATGAAAACAAAAATATGGAGAGAAAAAAAAAGTGTGACAAAAGACTGAACTATATACAACATAAGTGCAGAACTAATTAACAAAGGGAAATTGCACTGTTGCACTGAGATCATTACCACAGAGCAGACCACTTCTGTTCCCACTGTTTAACAAAACACCACAGACAAGACCAGCAGACCCACGTGCCAGATGCCTGAATGGCTTCAGGAGAGGGGAAAACAAAGGTGCTGCACAGAGTTGGACTGACAGAAGAGATCTTTGAATAAACAAACCAACCAAAAAAAAAAAAACCCTGCATAGGTGAAATAAAGTTTGAACTTGCTAAAACAGAATCACTTCAAAATATTTATACTGAAAATTCAAATTCTGCCCAGCTTTCTATTTGAGATTCATTCCGTTTTGATTCTACCACTTTATTTTTAAAGTGCCCTAATGATTTTAAAGAATGCTATTTGGCTTTTGGCTCCTTTATAATATTTTGCTTCTATGGCTACGTGGTAACTTAAAACACTACAGATCTAAGGACAACTGAAAATTAGGCTAAAGAGAAGAAATAACATTTAGTTCTTCAGACAAATGAAGTATTTTTAAATGAATACTTAACTCCAGTGATTTACATACATTTTAGAAAATGATGCTGTAAAAGATTCAAACAATTCATCTGGTCAAATAACAGGCAAAAATAGTCAAAATAGACAAAAAAAATAGACAAAACCTGTTATCTATACTGTTTGAAAGTACCTGTTTTTCTATATAAGCCTATATTAAAAGCGAAAAACCCAACCAAAATATTCAACTTGGTTTTATACTCCGAGAAAGCAGATATCGAAACTGAGGCAATACAACAGCCAAAGACAAACATCACCATTTCAGACATGTTGTCCAGCGTTTGGCCTTTCATCCCATCCACTTCGCTCTTCACTGCAGATACTCTTTCCAGCTCCTCCTGAGTGTAACTATATCCAGAAATACCTTTCTTCTCTTCAATAGCTTGCTGCAGACACAAAATAAATGCTGAATGCGAGTCCATTCATTAATAGAGCAAATTACTTCATAAAGATGAAATACTGTAAGAAAGTAAAAAAGTACTGTAATCCATTTATTTTAAAAGCCATTAGTAATGTAGCTGCCACAACAAACTTCTTCCTCTCGTGCCTGTACAGCAAGCTAGTACCAACTTCCTGTAATACATCACTATTCTGTCATCTAATGCCCAATGAAATTAACAGGAGGTTTCAACAATGTGAAATGGGCTTTAGGTCAGGCTGTGAAGGAGCTCGATATGTGAAATCCAGATGCTTAATCAGAAGATGCAAGGTAGGTGATTTTTTTTTTTTTATAAACAACTGTCAAGCTAAACTAAAGAAATACGGTATTAATTATAGCAATATTAATGTCAGATTACAACATAACTGCATTATATTACATAAAATTTATATTAAGTGCTGATGAAATGGAAGGAGGGTGTTTTTCAGTAAGCTGAAAGCTAGGTGTTGATTTGCAATTTGCAAAACACTCATTCTTAAAAGTGCCATCTATCCACGAACACTAAAGTCAATTATCCTCAAAAATCTTCTGCAAGCATATGTTTAAGAACACATTTGTCTCTACAAGGAGCTGCTGCTACTACAATGGGAGCATTTTGCAGATGTTTGCAGCAGCAAACAGTGCGACAGTCTGTAATGCCCAGGGCTAGAAAGGGTACATTTGATATTAGGGGAAAAACCTAATGTAAGAATGCAGCCCTGCTCCAACTGGAGTTAGTGAAGATCTCCCACTGACTTCAGAAAGCAGGGTCGAGGCCCTCATTCTAAAAAGGAATTGCAGAACATTCATGACTTCCTGTAAAAAACAGTTGCTGAACATGAAGTACAGCAGCTTAGCATAATCAAATAGATTTTGTTCCCTAACGACTCTTTTACTAACGACAGTAGGGTGGTATGCCTTAGGAAATAACCAAACGGCATCCACCTTATTACAGAGCTAGTTAGCAGGGAAGCAAGGGTGGTGGACTGTGGGACTACTAAGTGCCTGCATTACCAACTGCTGCTGGATAGCCTCGTGCCGCTGTTTTAGGAGTTCTTCTGTCCTCTGGAGGATGCCATACTCAGCTGTAATTTCTGCTATTTCCAGTCGCTTCCTTTTATATACTGTGTTCTTGCTCCGGAGCTTATTAACATAGTTTTTAAGCTGCAATGAGAAAGAACAGAAGTAACTATCATTCAGCTTAAAGTGAAAAAGGGCAGGGCCTCATCACGGACTGATACTCTATAAAATATAAATATCCTTTTTGGACTGCGTGCTGAAGGTTAAGTGTTTAGAACAGAGGACTGGAATCAAGGATTCCCAGAGTCTATTTACTTTCAGCAGTGTTTGTTTGCTGTGTGAGATAAGAAATCCATCTCCATTGCTTTATTCCAGCTCAACCATTTGCCATAGAAAGACCCTTCAGTTCTACTCACCACCATTTGACAGCTGGAAAACTAATTACTGTTTGCAAAATGTTCTGAGAATCATGGATAATAAAGTTAACGTAAGAGGAATTTGCACGTCCAGCAGAGCACCAGATCAGCAGTGCCTAACCCCAAACAGCACAGCAGACCAAAAACATGGTAAGAAAGCAGAGAGAAAGCAGAAGGGAACACGGCATGGGAAAAGATGGTCCTGCCTTTTAACTGCTAGTTCTCAATAGTTACAATTTGATGTTCTCTTTCCTTGACTCTTTCAGGACTAACCCATATTATTGGCTAAAGTTCTAAAAACAGGAAAATGAGAGCCCTTGCATAGCAGAGAAACGTGGCGTGTTTCACCCAAATCTGGAGGAATCGGGGAATTTATAGTGTTGTTAAGGACCAAGCAAAATAATTCACATCCTTACAGCTCAGTTACATTGGAATCCACGTGTGCTCAGTTTGCAAGATGAAAAATCAGGTGCCGAAACAAACATGTCATGTTTTTCTTTGCCTGAATGTTTTCCATCTGTCGAACAGGCAGAGCTCTCGGAGCTGCCAGTCACAGCTCCGAAATGCACTCAGATCCAACGATGGAAAACAAATAACACTTATTAGAGTAGATGCAGCAAGAACAGGCTTCGGAGTGTTCCTCACAGGAGTGCTCAGCGTGTGCAGAGCGAACAAATGACAGGATCAGGAGGAAATGGGAACCCCACTACCTCAAGTTTGAAACTGAAACATAACAGAACTTAGATTTTAAAGTTTACTTTCTTTTTTCTTTTTGCAAAATTATGCCACTTCCCCTCCTAAAGAAGGGATCCAAAAATCCAGTGCGACCACAGCCTAAGAACCCCCAGAGTAACTGTATGTTCTATAAAAAGTCTCCTGGGCAAAATGCCCAAAATGAAATCAACCCTGTTCATCTGCCATCCTGTGCAATATCTAGGCCAAAGCTGCTTCTCTCTTGCTATGCTCCACAACTATTTTTAAAGCCAAAAGCTATAAACGTTTTTGGTGAAAGAACAAACCCACAAATTACTCAATGTGCTCTATGCAGATTGGACTATGTGTGGTTTGGAATACCATTTTACATTGTGTGTGCTACCTAGGACAAGGATAGACAAGGTCACCTAATCCACAGCACTGTGCAGCAGAGGCAGTCCTCTTACAGTCATACTGTCATTGTTATATTATTGGCACACTTAGTATAACATCACCAGAATGAATTGTTTTTCATAGCAAATTCGCATATACCCACCTAGCTAACAGACAAGACTTATTTTCTTTTGGTATTGCATAGATAACACCAAGTTTTCTGTGATTTTCAGTACATTATGGAGTATAAATAGCATCTCTCCAATTATTTAAGAGAAGCAGTCCTGGTCTCGATGGAGTGGATCCAGAGAGGTTTCATCTGATCAGTGGAATACTGTAAAGTGCATTGTAAAGGATGACATTTATTGTGTGACCACATACACCAATCAAATCTGAATAATCTTCTGTCAGTGAAAAGCAAACTATGATTCTCTTCACTTCTACAACTACTTTTAAGGTCTTGAAAATAGCTTGAGTGGGAGGTAGAGTATTTGCATGTTCAATATTCAAAGCATAATGTATTTTACAATGGAAGTCAGAGGATTTTGTGGATTAAAGAACTGATTCCACCAATGTTCTGTTATTAGTTGATTAAGTTAAGACTGAATAATAAAAATTTCATCCAAAGCAAACAAGCTGCTCGCAGTGTCCAGTGAAATCTATTCCCTTTAGGAGACAGATGTCTATCTTTCATTACAATCTCTGGCTTTTTAAAAGCTACTAAGTTTTCACGATTTTTTTTTTTTTTTTTTTTTTTGCCATAAATGAGGTGAAATGGTATAAACAGCAGCAGCAAAATGACCATATCTGTAGAAATCAATCAACAGATTGGCACAAGTTTCAAAAGAATTCACCTTCTCCAAATGTAGCACAGATTAGCCCCTGAAAATCTCACTAACTGAAGCCTTCCTTAGATGCAGAGCCAAATTCAGAGCTGGAGCTGTTAGGCTTAACTCCAGTGAAATCAGCAGCTGGTAAGGATCTTCTGGCACAACTAGGTTTCTCCAGTCTAGAAGTTGAGAATCATGCTGTAGATTTCCGAAAACTATAAATAAGCCTCTTGCAAAATCCCAGTGCCTTCATTCCTGTAAGCACGGCTTCTGAAGCTTTGTGCATCTCATGCTCCCATCTATATATAGATGAATAAAAATCAAGCCCTTAAAAATGCTATACAAGATTGGATTTTACTGTTGCAAAACACTACAAAGAACCAAAGGAAGAAAAACTGTCTAGCCACATCAGTTTAAAGCTAACCATCCAAAAGGAATCCATTTTTGACCAACAGCATTTTCCCACAGGCAAGGTCAACTGCTCCCTGCACACAAACAGCAGGCTCAACCTACAGAGTTCCCATGGATCCGTCAGCACTCACAGTAATGCACCATTCAAGGCTATGTCCACCAGCAAGCTTTCCTTTCTCAAGCACTCTAACACAAATAGTTATTTAAGCTTCGAAGATTAAATGACTGGACAAGAACCAAATGCTGGCACTGACTGAGCAGTTAAAGTAAACAAGCCTGTGGGCTCATTTGCTAGCCGAGACAGAGCCCCCTGAGATATAAAAACGATCCAAATGAAAGCAAAGAAAGATTATGCTTTTCCACTGAGCTATTTTTATGGGAGACTGTAACATAAAAAGCATGGAATCCAGACCATGAAGCAGAATGAATGAAAGCAGGACTCTGATATCTCTTACAAGGTCCCAAAGCATGCAGGTAGCTCGCATCCCTGGGAAGATTTCTTGTACTGTGTTCCGTTTTTACTGAAAAACCCACCCGTGCCAGTACTTCACACTTCCTCAGAACCATCCCAAGTCTGACTGCTTACCCCCCCTCCCCAGGAAGGAACGTGAGCACAGCGACCCTGTGCTTCAGTGCGTGGCTGAAGTGGGATCAAAGCCCAGCTCCTCTCATGCTTACTCCTAAATCCTCCCTTTAGTCTCCTGAAAACCAAATTTCCCCCTCCCCAATGAAATTTTCACAAGGTTCTTAGTGTAAGATTATCATTGAAGGAGAAAATGGATAAGCTTGTCTACCAAAAAGAACAAATCCCAGATTAATCGCTTATGTCTGTGTCAACCTTATAAAATACTATTGTGTAGATTACCGTATCAATTTGATTATATTAATCAAAATATTCTTCACAATAAATTGCTACAGAAAATAAAGTATTAATTGTAAAACAAAGTTTCCTTTCTGAAATACAGAATCTTAAAGGTTTCAAAGTTTTCTTGATGAAATTATTTGCATAACCACAGTAATTGCAGAAAATCTTTGCTGACTGTTTTTGTTTCTATTAAGAATTAAGGAGCAGATGTTTTACTTTTTTTTTTTAACTAGACCAATTAATGGGATACAGACTGTCCAAAGCATTAACATTCAGTTTGGAAAAGTTCCTGATCATGACATGTTTTCAATAAAACTCTTTTTAAGAGGCTTTAAAACTGAGCTGGTATTGCCACTGCTGGATATGGTTAATAACTCACATAACTGAGGGGTAAACTCCTCTCAGACCCAACCCCAATGGGGGGTTATCAATGTTACCATCCCAACCAAATGAAAAGAAGGTACCCTACAACCTGCTCATCAGACAGCTCAGTCAGGAAAATTCTTCATTAGCACTGAGTAGGATTCCTCTTCTAACAGTGCTTGCTTCTGGTTATTACTATCCATTACTAAGAAGCTGGACCAATCAGAATATTTTTAATGAAAAACCATTTTCAGTTTTCACTGAAAATGCACAGATCAATAAAACTGATGATTTATTCATGCCAGTGGGTGCTGAAAGAGCGTTCAGTTCTGTGAAGCTATATTTTATGTCTGAATCACCGCATACATTTGGCTTAAATGATGGTTAACTTCTTACAGCAAAAAGCTTCTGGCTTCTGTAAGGATCCTACAGAGTTGCTGCTTTTGTTCTCACAACTTCACTGCCATCTACTCCCCAGTTCCACGTTTAAGGAGCCTTTGACACACAGCAATTTAACTGTACCTAGAACCTTAATGAAAAGTTAAGATTGTAAACCTATAGGATGATTTATGCTGGGTCCTGAGTTAAACCATTTCATGGCCAAGTAGTGAGTTCCTTAATCATTTCTTAAAAATCTGCCTCCCTAGCTCAGGGCTTGGTAACTGTTTCTTGTAGATGCAGATTGAATCAAACATTTTGGAGGAAAAGTGACGAGATCTACAGTCCAAGACTCTGCTGTCTCTATTTTCAAAGCACATCAATCTCCTTTATTATCATTTTACCAGGGTGCAATTAGGCATGGTAGGCATCTGTATGAGAAAACTGAACTCCTTATGTAAGTTAACACGCACATACCTGCTAACAAATGGATAAGACCATCTATACCACATTCTCAAAAACATTAACAACTGTAGCTAAGCACAGCTATGATATTATTCTATTCTGAAACCTTGGGAAAGTCTAGGCTCTTGGGGCCCTATACTGAACTCTGAAAAGTACAATGTGTTGTGTAAAGAGCTAAAAATATCACAGCTTTACCTAGGATCACTTGTAATTGAACCATCTAGCCTTCTAAGTGTCAACATTTGATTCCCTAATTTTCAGGATCTGACAGCTGCAGCGAGGAGCCTGCCAGCTTTGCCCCACGTCCATTGTGCTTTGTTTGAAGTGCTTAAAAAGATTTCATAATCATTGAAGCAGACAATTTATTCCTACCTTTTGTGCGTTTGATGTAAATGAGTTGGTTATTCCCTGCTGTTTCTTCTATGTTCTCTGTAGCTGTGCAACCTCTCAAACCAACTGGAATGCTCTAACATTCTTTTTTGTTGTTGTTGTTACGAATAGAAAAGTAAAACACTAGCACCTAAAAGCATAAGCCAGGATTGACCTTTTGGTGAATGAAGTGCCAAGAAGACCTCAGCTGAAGATTTGAATACTGCTATGGGAGTACGAGCTAGGAAGGCACTAATTCTTTGACTACTGGTGAGTGTTATGATACAAGAGGATACAGCCAAGGTAGACACAAAGATGAGAAACAGTGAGCATAGGGGAAAATAATTATTTAACTGAAGCATTTAGGTAAGTAAGGTGTGGCAGCATTAAAAGCCTGTTTCAAACTTAAGACAGCAAAACTATTTGTTAAAAGAAAAAAAACAGCAACACATTTCTTCCTCTGTTGAAAATGAAGGAAAGAAATGCAAAATGTGTGGGACTGCAACAAGAAGGTATAAAAGAAGCTCTCAGTTGTCAAAGAGTGGAATGTGAAGGTTGAGTCTACAACCTCTTCCTGTCCTCATTGAATGTATGTGTTGCAGTAGTGACTCACCATTACATTAATCAAGATTTCCTTTAGCACTAGCTCAAAGCTGGAGTAATAGAGCATAAAATACAAATATAAAGGCAACCATACCAGAAACAAATCTACAGTCTAGGTGAGTGATGAACTGAGACCTACTGATGAAAGAGTAGGTCTGCTCACTTCACTTTTGCTTCATCACCTCATCCCTAACAACCTATTATACACACATACACACACACACACACACACACAAAACACTGAATGAACTAATAAACAGGAACAGAACACTGATTGTATAATGCTGGCTTCCTTCCTTGGGCCAACATACAGAAAGTATTTCACAAAACAGGAAACTGTTCTTACAAAAATGCAAACACTCCTTACTGGAAGCTGATATTTTGCCCAAAGTGCTCCATCGTTTATTCTGAGCTCATCAACATGAAGACTTGAAAAAGTTTTAGAAATCAAACATAGAGAAGATTTGAACGAAAGGAATGAAGGTTACATTCAAAACAGGTAATGTATTTTTTCTGTCTTCAGGCTCTTCCTTATGGCAGACAATTAACTTGAACTTTTCATTATCAAGCCTCTTAACTACCTGCTTCCCTCCTATCCTGCTCTGCTTAAGTTACTATCGATCAGAGTACGTTGTCCCCACTCAGAACATCTATTATTTCTTACCTTACAGTGTATTTACAGATAATGTAAAGCATATGTTGCTGTCTCTGTAATGCATTCTTGTCAATTAATTAAACATTTCTCTCCCATCACAGAAACACAGCTTTCTATTTTTGTTTTGAAAGCTGTCAAAGATTCTAGCCAAGCACTCACTGAGGATAAAGATCTGAGGTAGAGAGAAGTCTAATCCAGTGGTCTTGTTATTACTGCTACCAATGGAACACTACGAATGCCTATGGCACATCATGGTAAGAGAAAGCTGCAGCTTAATTCTTCAAATCATTACTCAAGACTTCTAGCATGTAACATGTAGTTAATTTCACTGGAATCAAAGGATACTTACTGTTCTAAACATAACTCCGGATAGTAAGTCTGTTGTGTTATTGCTTCCACCTTTGGTTTTTATCTAGATTTACAGAATGGGAAACAGGCAAGAAGGCAAGAGAAACCTGCATGCATTCCATATTATATAGGAAGACTTTATGCATGAGTGTACTCATACGCACATTCCCATACTTAATTTACTTTGTAAGACTCCTTTAAAAGAAAACTGATTTTTGTGGAGCAGGCACATCCTATGGGATCAGGAAGGGAGTTCCTTCTACAAAGGGCGTTGACTGTATTGAGCAGTATGTAAAAAAAGCACAGAAATAGACAAAGAAAAAGAAAGCAAAGAGTATTACTCTTGATAAAGTTATGGCAGTGCAAATTAAGACAGCAACAACTAAAACATCAGTGTGTTATTAACATTATTCTAATCCGAAATGAGAAACACAGCACCTAGCCAGTTTCTAGGAAGAAAATTAACTCTATCCCAGCTGAAACCAGGATATATACTAATTCAGAGTATGATACAGCTAATGTCTTCCTTAGAGAATATGTCTGTAAGTACACTTGCAGACTTCTTCTAAACTGAGAAAAATTGTTCTCTTAAGAACAGCCAATTTATTTTGCTGATGAGCCAGTGTCTGGCTGCAGCAGCCTTATTCTTTGCAAACTTCTGAAGAAAAAGCTTCTTTGGTAAGTACAGGTTCAAATGAAATTTTGCCTGAGATAAGATGACTGTGAGTCAAAGTCGGTGTTGCAGATAAACTTCAGGTGGACCACAAAAAGTATTTTTGAAGTAAAAGCTTCTGTGGGTAATGAATATAGAAGTATTAAGTGCGCTTCTGATAACTGCTGCTCCTATGCTTTATGATCAGACAGTAAGGCAGGAGGCTTTTATTATACCCTGACTAAAACAAATTGATTGACATGACTTATCACTTGAAGTCCTAATTCCCCCCCCCTCCCCCCATTAGTCTTGTTGACTTTTATAGTTGGTTGAAGTTATTTATCATCATACCATTGTGATGATATTGACATTATTTTGACTCAAGGCTCTGGAACGTTAGAACAGCCCAACAATAAGCCCTCATATTGTTTGCAACCTATTAGGTTGAATGTGAATAATTTAAATTAATAATTTGAACATAGATACAAATCAAGTATTTTAAAAAGCACTGTTAAATACTGGAAAGCATTTGAAAGCACTGGACAACACTGTACTATCTGCACTTCAAAAACATCTTCAAATACATTGTTTGTCATTTGATTTTCATTTAACGTGGATAGGAAAAGCAGAACCAGCCTGTTGCAATGCTGAGGCTGTGTACTTTGCACCATGCTATAATAATGGATAAGATACTGCAGAAGCAGTTATTGCAGTGTGAAGGTAAAAGGAAACTCCAAGTTAACAAAAATCAGTATTTCTCATACACACTGTTACCTCACATACCTCATCCCCCTTCAGAACTTCAGAGCCATCTAACTCCTGGGCCTGGTTTGTCTTCTGTATCATCTGCTCTTCTGTGCTTGACATCTCTTCTTTAGCAGCCTGAAGTTCTTCTGCCTTGGCTTCCTTCTTCCGGGAAATTATAGACGCCTGAATGAACATTGAAATATACATGGACACGTAAAGTAAAAACTGTGTTTGCTTAGCCTTGTTTAATCCTTAATAAAATAAAAACATGTAAACATCAGGCACGGCACCACTGAAATCACATCTCAACTGTAGGAAACTCATTTTCATTACGAATTGTGAGCACATTTCTTTGCAAAGAAAAAGACATAGATTACACAACTATACAGTTGGTTAAACCACAGCTTCTTTAAAGCTGATTGCCAATTCCGAGCTTCCTTCAGTATGACTGAGATTTCAGTCATGTCCCTTTGTTCCTCAGATTCTTGTTGATGCATTTTACATACATGTTTTTTCATCTCCTTTTTCATTGTCACTGAAGAAAAGGTATGCATTTTGGGTGCTTCATTTAATCTACTTAGTCCCTTTTTGTGCATATGTAAGACACATCAACACGGTTTAACTGGAAAGACATCCAAGATTTCACAAATGTCATAATACAGATTTTTATAACTCCAACCTACTCCAGCCTACAGAAATATGTTATACTAAGCAGAACCTAGCCTCTAAATCTTGGCAAATAGCTAAAAGACAATGAACAAAGCAAAAAAGTACAGAAATATTGTAATTATAGACTATTCCATTATTTTGTTTTAGTCTAGAATATAAAGCATTTAAAAAAAATAACATTTTGTACCAGGCAGAATATTTACCAGTACCTACAATTGATAAAGTTAAGAGATTAAGGAACATAAACATACATTAGTTCAGAAAAAGAAAGCATTTTTATCTTGCCAAAGTATATTTTTACATAACACAACACAGGTATGTATATGTATTGGAATTTGGATGCCACCTGAATTTGGATGCGCTGCTGGTTACTTAATATGAAAGGAAAAACTTCAGTAAAAATAAAGCAAAACAGGATGGGCTTTTCTCACTATGTTTTGCAGAGCAGCTTTATTTCTAAAATCATCTAGCAGAATTCTGCTGGGGTCAGCTCAGCTCTTTGCTCCATGAGATGTCTGCTGTGACATACTACATATGTAGTGTAACATACGTGATCCTTCTTGTGAAACAAAAGCAAGTCCTCAGAAGAACAAAGCAAAGACCACACTCTATGCCTTCTACTCACGGCAGCAACCTGAACTCCTCGAGCTCCTCCACTGAGCACAGTTACATCACCAGCCAACTGGTCTTGGGTACCAGCCCATTATGTACCAGGCATATTTCACATATAAAGTATGTGATTGAACTGTAGCATACATTTTATCACCATTTTTTCCTACCACTGATATATTTTACCGACGCCTTTTTATTTTTTAAGCCATCACCATAAATATCACTACGGAAATCTTGAATAAAATCAAGAGCTATACAGGTCAGCTGGAGAAGAAACCACATATGTTTCTGCGTAAGCTGTAGAAGTCTCTGATTTCAGAAATCCATTTTATAACTTTTGAATTTACTAAGGCTAGACCACACCGCTTATTTTACAGATAAACTTTTTTATAGCCTCAGGATGAAAAAATATATAGAGAAAAAAAATTCAAAGAATGCCTTCTTAACAGATGTAAAAGGAAAAGTAGCATGTGGTCAAACACAAGCGAGTGCTATGACTGAAAGGGAGCTTTGCATCCAGCACATGTGCTGCCTTCTAAGACTCTGTCCACAGCTGAAGATTTACCAAAATAACTCTTCCCAAGTGATTCTTCCAGGGTTCCTGTGATGCAGCTGACAGGCAACACCTCGGACAGCAACTGACGAACTCACCAGCATGACTGAAAGCAATTATTTGATGAGCCTTAAGCATGCCATTTGTTTAGTTTTTGTCTCGCATTATCATTTATTTCTACAGATTTTTGCTTTAATAAGTTGAAGAAAAAAAGTCAGTATGTACAGCAGTGACTGAAATTGCTCCACTGCTCCTTCTTAACAAACTTCTGTTCTTTCTTACCTGTTGGCGATACATGGAAAATTTACTATCAATTGGCTCATATTTCATCATTCTTTTCTCAATAAGCTGATTTATTTGTGCATTTACTTCATTTATCTGCAAAACAGCCAAAAAAAAGAGGAAACAGCTTTATTACTTTGTCTTCTCCAAGAACTAAATGCTTTGCAAAGCAGATTAACAGCCCAGTTACAAGGAAATATTGCTAACTGTTTTCAAAATAGAGGAAAGAAAACACAAAAAACTCAATGAGTTACTTAGTACTGGCCAGGAAGAGGCTGGGTTTTTGATTTCCAGTTCTGTGCCTTTATGATAAGGCAGAAGAATGACATTTGCCCTGAAAATGAAGTAAACTGGTGTATGTGAACAGAAAAAAATTTTTTTTTAAAAATCACAGAAAAAAAGATTGATGTTGTCATATACTACATGACAGTATGCTTTTATCAATGTAACAAACATTTCTTTTCACTCAACCATTCAGACTTCTAAATGGGAGCAGATAAAAACTAGGCGATACCAAGTTTTACCAATGCTTTTAAGAGTCACAGCCATCACAATGCATCTCTGTGGTACCCTCCCTATGTTGCCACAAAATGCACCTGGTTGTCCACAGGCTCAAATTGTTGATCTTCATTCTAGCTGAAACTTTCAAGCCCACTGCATCTGGAAACTAATAAACACCCACACCAGCACACTGATTTCAGCTACCTCAGTTCTGACTTAGTGCTACACTGGGACTCTCATCAGCCATGGAAACCACAGCCCTAGCAACCTTCCTTTAATTCTCTGCTAACTAGATGACTGCTGATAAGCAAGCAGTGTAAATATATGCTAAAATCTAATGAAGTCCAAACAAAGTGCAGGTACAGCGCAGGACATTACCCTAACGTTACTCTGAGTAATGGCTGCGTACTTAGAAAGCTCAGTATTTCAAATAAAGCTTTGTTCGCCGTGTCATAAGCACTCTTCTTATACTGGTATAAACTCCCTTGATGTCAGTGAAAGTTTAAAACAAGCTAAAACTGAAAAGAAAAAAAACCCAAACCTTTAATGCTGAACTAATATCTCTGCTCATACCATAGCAAATTGCTAACGCAATTTTCTAAATAGCATTTAAGGATATGGTGGGTTTTGTGGTTTTGTTTTTGTCTTTTTTACTTATCTAAGAGCTTGCATTCAGTGAGTAACACATCCTCTTTTACAACTGAAGAGCTGTTCCTTTGGGAATTAAACCTTTTCTCAAGGATGCAGAGTAGGCACAGGAGAAGTGCAATATGCATGAACTCTAGAGCATGCTATGAAACACAAATTAAGTGTTATTTTTGTCAACTTACCTTGCTTTCAAGTACACTGAGATCTGATTGACCCATAGCTGGCTCTGCAATTGCCTTTTGTAAGAAATACACTGAGTTCTTCTTACTTTCAAGCTCCCTAGGTATTTTTTCAGTAGCTAGGTAGGAATTGAAATTTATCTCCTCTTCCAGTTTCTTCATGAAACCTTAAGAACAAATTAAATCAATGCATGTCTATGAAGAAAGTAATGTAGAGGATAATTAAGTTCAATTTTCTCAACACACTGAAGTGTTTAGCAGCGGATTACAATAATAACAGCACAATGCTTGAATCTTCCTCTCAAAACTCAAATTAACAGTTAGTTTCTTGATTTAGCTTTTTAATCTGGATGTTAAACAAAACAAATCGCATTACACTTATTACCCACCTGTATCTGTAACACATCTATTAACTCCTCAGTATACTCTTGTAGTCAATAAAACAAGTAAAATCTCTCCCTAGACCAAAGTCTAGATGAATCAGATACAAAATTCAACACAACGCTGACAAAGAGAACCATTAACACCATGCATGTCTCACACACATCAAGACATTGCATCATTGCATTATTATTTTTTGTCGTGAATTATGTTCTTTTGAAACTGAAAAGTTGATGGCTAGAATTTTGTGTCTTGTGTGCTCAGAGTGAGGGACAGCACAGCATGTCAGAACTGTGCTGCCTTGCTCAGGGCTCCTCTGAAGCTTGGATCCCTTAGAACATCCCTGGCTGGAGCAGTGGAGCGATTCTACCCATAGATTACACAGGTCATTGTTTCATGTGAATTACATCATCTGCAGACAGAAATTATCTCAGCGTGAATCCTTTATCTGTGTCTCAAAATAGAACAAAGATCTTAATTTGGCCAACCTCCTGTAATGTCTGTTATGTCCTTGGAAATTCTCCCTTAAAATAAAATGCCTTTGTTCTAATTTTGTATCTAAAAAACACCTTACAATGAGCAGAATTAAAGGTATGCATACTGTAAGAGTCTTCTGCATTATAAAATGCCTCTCAGTAAGTAACAGATGATTTTTTCTTTTAAGAGCAAATGCTCAATCCTGAGACAGTATACTGAACACTTATTCAATATACTCAAGTCAGTACATTGTCAATACTGAAAACAAAAATAGATTATTAAAAAAAACAAGAAGAAATTGCTGTGTAATGTCAAAAATTCTATTGAGAAAAGCAATCACCTACCTGATGCACGAGCCTGATTCACACTGCCTGATACCATACTTACAATGACTTCGCTAGGTAGTTTAGCCTCCATTATAAATAATTTATTTATAAACACAGATAAGAACAATACACAGCTAGAAAAATGTGTCAGAAGAAAACCAAATTGCTATTTAAATTACATTACACAGCAGTCTGCTGACAACAGATAGTTTAGTGCAATTACTCCTCCAAGACACCTGTACCAAGGGCTATGGTAAAATTTGGAAGTTACACATCAGACAAGAGTGGGAAGAGGTATTTCTGAATATTTATCATAACCAAAATGACTAAAAGTTAAGTACCCTGGGTACTTTTTAAAACGACTCACTGGAGGTGTATGGTTGGCTTGTTGCTGTTCTGGTTCTTTTTTGTTTGTTTGTTTCCTTGGTTATTGGGTTTGTTGCTTTGCTGTGAGATGCAAAGCAAAACAAGAAATTCCAAATCTCTGTCTTTCTCTGCAGAAAGAAAGAATAGCTTGAGTACAGGGATGCAATAGCAGAGCTGATGTGGCTGAAACAGAGAGAGGAAAGGATGCAAGTTGAACACAGAGCTTTTGGCTCTCAGGCTGAAGAGCCTGCCGACCACATCACTGACAGATGAAAGGAGAAGGACAGAACAAAGTGAGTTATAAGCCTCAGAAAAGGGGATTCCATTATTCTGCATCTATTTACTAAGAGGACTAGACACAGTACTGACAGATCCTCCTCGCTCTCTGCTCTCAGCTTGGATTGAAAGGAAATGTACTTGGTCTGGCTGCCAGAGAGGAAAGGAGCCATACTTCGCTCTTGAGAAAGCCTCGAGAATGAGAAGGAATAAAATAGACTCTAGGGAAAGCAGTGCTCCTAAGAAAATAAAGTTGAACCAAACTAAAAGTGAGCAGGAATTCCTCTTTTGCAGCAGCTCACTTCATTGATTTCAGTTCATGAAAAATTGTACTACCATAAATTCTTTTTCCCTTTGTGGAAAGGTTATTCATCTTGTGCCAAACAGCTTCAATATTGGTTTCAGAACAGATAATGCCTACTGCGTACATACAGTAAGTGCGTTATGTGGTGGGCACTACAGCTAGACTCAGAAATGCACTGGGACTTACTGGGAGAGAACACCAGTCAACCCCTGAGAATACCCATCTCTTTCTTCCAGGAGAACTTTCAGTCTTCCTCAGCCCACTGACGAGCTGCGCAGGAAGGACTACATTTTAATGTCTCACTAGAAATCTACCACCTCTGCAAATGCAGCAAAGCTTCCCACGTACACCATGAGCTGAATTATCACCTCAGAGCTAGGAACATAACTCCCCAGTGGATATTTATAACCAAGAACTTTGGTGTGGAAATCAAAGTGATATCGATTAAATTATCCTGATATTTAATATTAATATTTTAATCAACTAATTTCTTTTTTTTTCCCCAGCCTGCCTCTTAGATGGAAAAAATATAAAACAACCACATGTATAATTAATGCTTTATTTCTTATCCTTCTCCAGCTTTCTTATAAAGTGTGCCTAAATATTATACATCTAATGCCTAAACTCATGGAATAACCACGCCTGAAGGACTACTTTCAAAAACAGAAGGGACCTATTGACTTTACTGGGTAAAAACGTGATCACTATCTTGATTTGTTTCTCTGATAACCTGAGAGCTATTACCAACTTCTTTCAAACACCAACTGGTTCTGCATCACACAATGAAGCGAGTTAAAACCTGACAACTTGATGGGGAAAGACATGATGATGCCAACATCCCTCATGAGTAATGTAGTTCTTTCCTAAATACTTCTGGAGATATTTTTCCTCCTGTAAGATTTGACATACAGAGAAGTAACTACCTAAGAGCTATTTCTGCTGCTTAACAGAACCTTAAAAAACAAATACACAGCAGCTCTTTTAAGATTTTTTTTCTCAGTGAAAGACATTTTTTTTTTTTTTCAAATTCCCAGGATAGAGGAAAGAAAAGCAAGCATACTTTAAGTTTTCCATTACACATATAAGCCCTGTTTTTAATGTTTTAGCATTCACTTATGGTTACAAAATCTACATACGTAAGCTGCACAGAAAGGCTGGCTCTGTGCCCTAGGGCTATTTTGGCAAGGTTCTGCCAACCTTACACGTGAAGAGCTATTAACAGCAATTCCTCATGTTTTCCATTCAATTTTGTTATTATAATTATTGCAAAAAGTGAAGTGGGAGAAAGACTTTCTTAGTGCTTGCTCAGTCATGTAGGAAAGAAGCAGGTTTCCCAGCATAATTCTTCTAATAGATGTAAAATTTGATCTACTTTGTGCTCAGGCTCCTACTTCTTTTCCCTCTGTGGGCTACCCATTAGACATTCCATATCAAAAACATCCGCAGTACTAATTTAATTGATTAATTAAATAAAGCTACCTGTCAACACTTGGAACACTTTGTTTAATACCTACATAGGTATGCCTATGACAAAGGCAGGTGTAGAATGGACTTCCATGTGGCATTTGCTTGCTAATCAAAGCCTTCACTTCCCTGTTTGCGTTCATCCTCTACAAATGAGCACTGAAGCGATTCAGTCTGCAGCTTCCAGTGGTACCACTTTCAATATCCCTCTATTAAGCAGAGGTCTAGGACATGCAAACATTAATACATGACGATTAAATCTATCAATATCTCCTTGAAAAAACTACACAGCTTCCTGAATCTTCCACTGTACAGTATGCTTCCCATGTTATAATTAGTACTGCAGCTCTTTGAAATTTAACTTCATAATATTCTTCTCAAATTCCAGGCAGTGGACATGGTATTGCAATGATGGAAATATCAGAGCTAAAAAAAATGAGAAGCAACAATGCTCCTGTTCCATTTCCTTCTATAAATAAATGCAAGGATAGCACCAAGTCTTTGACACCAAGAGCTCCAGTTCTACCATTTTTACACCATACCCCACAAGCCTTTATCAGAATCACTTCTTAGGAACAACTCCCACATGCCACCACATTTGGCTATTTCTTCAAATATATACTGCTGGCATGGTCTTGGTTTTCCAAGTGATTATTTTGAATCAGTAGCCTGCCCTCCTCATTATCCAGTCAATTCCTCAATCTTGTTTTCCATCCGACAATTTCATCAGTGATCATTTGCTATTTTATTTCATGGCACTAACATAAAACTGAAAAAAAATGAGCCAAATGCTGATTTATGCACGTCCCCATTAGAAAGGCATCCACTCAGTGAAAATTTCCCCAGTTAGCTTCCTTTTTAAAATCTTCAGTAAAGTCCTCTTTAATCAATTCCATATAGGTCATATTGAATTTTTGCTGCCTTGTTTGTTCTTCAAAATGGGGTGCAAGTAAATAGTCAAAGGTACTGAAAGAGTCAACCATAGCAATACTATCAGTCTTACCAGTCAGCCCTGTATTTCCATCCTTAAACATTTTTATTATTGAGTTCCTCCTAAGTCATTCTCCTTTACCATAACTGTAACCTGGTTTGCAGTGTTGGAGGAAATTATTTAAACCTGGAATTTTAGGGACAGATAGTTCTGTGGCCAAACAAAAAGTTTAAAACAAGTTTGTGTTTTCATTCAAATAGAATATTTTAATAATAGTTTATTTTTCACTAAATCTTCAGAGTGCCATAAAATAAACATCTGTACAAAACAATTCCTCCTTATAACAAGTATCCCTGATGTTCAGTGCTCTAAAATGCTACTACATATGAACTTAATGGAATGTATCAATTGCATGTTTACAGGTTTATCATTGCAAACCCTCTTAACCCATTCTTTTAATCAATATTTTCAAGCTAGTCATCCATTTCTCACTATTTCTGCCAATAATTTAAACAATAACGTTCCATTAAAATGGACAGAGATCAAGAATTTGAGTAATTCAGATCACTTCTTGGCATACAGTTTGCATTTGTGCCAGCAGATATTCAAGGCAAAAATATAACAATCTCAGTTAGGTTATTCAAACTAGTGCTCAGTGATAAAAATGCTAACAGAAAAATGTATTTTTTAAATCAGAAATTCCTGTCAGTACTAGCAGCAGCAACTGCCTCTCCATAGTTAAGCAAAATACAGACCGGTACTGAAGTTAATAAACAAGGAAGTGTGGAAACCAATGTTATCAATTTTAGTCTGCAAGACATTTCGCAATGATCAGCTGCTCTTCATGGTCCAACACAAGGTGTTCTAAGTAATGTATTATATTTCTAAAAGTAAATAAACTATTAACCATAAGTTATATTTTTCTGGTATAGCTAGAGCAGACTTATGCTAACTGCATGTTAACGACACTAATAAGTTTGGGTTGGTTGTATTCCTTAAAGAGTTGCTTTGCATTTCTTTAGAGAACATCATCCCAAGTTAATTACCAGATGAAGTAATCGAAGCAGCATGTACCCATAACACATATAAAAATCTTCTACTTACTAACAACAGCTTTTATCAATGTATCTTGCTTTGGAAGTAAAAACAAGCTAAGTATTACAAACAGAAGAAAATTATTGTAAGGAAAAGCACCTAACTTGCAGTGAAAATCCACAGCTACCAAACAGTCCTTGAATCATCAGTGTACAAGCTATACTGATGTGAGTAGGCAGCTGAGATATAAAATTGGAGCCAAAGGGAATAAAAAAAATAGTGTTAACTGTAGACCAATAAAGCTTTTAAAAGAAATGAAATCCTATTCAATACACTGTGGTCACATAATTTCAATTATTAAAAAAAAAAAGAAATCAACAGTTGGCATTCTGTAATTGCTACTACAGGCAATGTCCTTGTAACTACCGAGGGGAAAAGCAATTAAATTATAAAGCTAAGTCCTGAAGTCTTTGTTTGGGCAAAATTTCAACAGAAGTTTTCTTAAGTAATGACTCCAAGCTTTTCTTCAGAACATCTAAACACTTTATTTTTTCCGGCAAGTAAGGTTCAAGATAAGGGTACTAAATAAGTTCACTTCATTTTCATCTCAGCGATCAAATGACATTTACTGACTTTTTATTATGTTACCTTTGCTTCTGTGAACTGAACTCACCGAGTTTCCACAGGCCTTAAAAATACCCTACGAACTGAAATGGAAATGTTGACATAGCTTTGCTGTATAAACTCTCAGATAGCCACTGTAAAAAAAAAACAGTCATAGAACTCACCACAGGTACTTTAGAGTAAAGAAGATAGTTCAGATACTCTTTTAGTTTTCATTCGTGGCTCAATGGCTGATGAACGTTGTAAAAAAAAATAAAGCAAAATGACAAAGTAATAATATCACAACGTGCTGTTGACTAAGAAAAATCCTCTAACTCAAAACAACTGGCAAAGCAGTTCCATGATGCAACTAAAATACTAGACGTACCTGAGAAAGTAGGACAGTGAATTACTTCACTAAATTTAAATCTAAATACGCAGACTCTATCATTTGGAAAATAATTTATTCAGATAATAAAAAGCATTCCAATGCATTTTTTTTTAACCACAGCAACTCAAAGGCTATGGGAAATAAAAAAAAATATTTGAGTCCTATGACTTCATACTACAGTCTTCCATACTGTAGAGTTCTCCACATAAATCAACCCCAATTAGAGTACAAACAACACGTAAAGCTTCTATCAATCCTGTGATACATTATTGATAACCAGTTGAGGTCACATGCATCAGAAACACTGAGCCCTACACAGACTCAGACTAATCCTAGTGATATTTCCTTCAGAAACATACATGCTGTAGAATTGCAGACTTTGGAGGCAGTAAGTTATGCATTTATCTGTTATCTGTAATTCCATCCTACCCACTATTTTTGTGAATGATCAATGAGAAAAAACTTACTCTACAAGGAGTATAACTTACTTTGTTAATGTGATTTGCAGACTGAGATATGACTGAAAATGAGCAGAAGAAGTCTTGCCATTCTTAATGTAGTACATCAACATACAACTAAATCACCTACGGTCACATCATGATAACAAGTATTTTATATAATATATAGATCTATTTATAATATTTATGTCTATGTGTTAATATACAGATATCTAGTATGTATATCTATAAATACACAAAATATAATCATATGCAATTGTATACATACATATATATATATATTATATATATATATGTATGTAAAACCCATTCTCTATAAAAAGCTTAATTAGGAAGTGGCTTTGTTTTTGGTACCATGCAAAACTACAACAAAAACTTGCACTACCGTAAGAAACAGGCCTTAAAGCTCTACAAATGAATGTGTCATTAAATGTAACTAAAAAAGAAAAACAACCAACAAACAAGTCTACACTGAACAAAACAAATAAAACATAATATTCAATGTATTTGTACATTCACTGAGATGAAGCAGTATTTCCCTGATCCCCAACTGCAGATACAAAAGACACAAAACTTCACTGTATCTATACTCTGCCTTTTCTAAGAGGTTTCTGCTTTTTCCAATCCCTTGTAGTTCCAGCTGATTTTTTTTTTCTTGCAAAGTATTATAGTTTTCAGTATTTAACTGGCTTAAGGTTTTAAAAAGAGCAGACCTCAAAAACAATCATCTTCCCTTACAATCATCTCCCTGGCTTTTTATAGCAACGTTCATTCACCTTTAGGAACTCCAGTAATGCCTTTAGAATTTATCTCCTCCATTAGTTTCTCTCTACTTCACATACGCTTTTTGGCACTACCATGTTACTGAGAATCACAGAGTTTTAATTTAATTTCTCACACAAGTGTAAACCCCCCACGTGTTACACATTACTACTTACTTTCAGGTTTTGAATCCACTACTGCATGTTGCATCTCTTTCAGGTGGAGCTGTGCTCTTTGCAGTCTCTGCTCTGCATGGAATAACTTTGGAGAGAAAATTGGACACACGTAAGTAACTGAAGCAAAAGAGTATTACAGAGAAATCTGAATACAAAAAATGGTAGCTACCAGCTTCTGGTTCACAGGGAAACATGCCAAAACAATTCTCAACAATTGGCCTGGATTTACTTATTCTTTACTGTTAATTAAGAAAAGTATTGTACTCCCAAGTAGCATTTTCTCTATAGCACAAATTTGTTAAACAATTTTCAAGCAAACTTTCAAGGGCCTTAAACATCAGAAGAACAGCAAAAAAAAAAGCTAGTCAGGATTGCAGTAGAAAACTCTTTGTGCTGCAGCTCTTGGAAGGCAGCTGAGTTGTCACAGCAATCCACTATTCTATTGCTGAGCCAAGTAGAGAACACATGGAAATGCTTGTTGCCAAACAACAGCAGCCAGGTGAATAGTATTTCTGCTACTTGGAGAAATGTGTGATAAGAAGCAGAATCAGCTGGACACCACAGTATTTTCTTGTGACCTCTCTCAAGAAAAGACCAACAGCTTGAAAACCTTCTGATTCACACTGATTCCAAATCAGCACGTTGACTGTAATAATAGGCATCTGAGTTTTGCTCCTTTTAAAGTGATGTTAAAGTTCATATTCTACTTGAAATCAACAGAATTTAGTGAGATGATACAGCAGGCTGGCTTGGGAACATGCAACACAGTTTAGGAATAAAATCCACCCTGTTCAAATCCACTACATTCAGATGCCAGATGCCTCCAGTACTTACTAGGACATCACCTTTGTGAGACTTGGGGACCAAAATCCCAAGGTTGTTCCTGAATACAAATTCGCCCTGCACTGTTCCACAGCAAAAAGCTGAGCTACTTTGCCGCGTTACTGAGCCTCTGAAATCTTAGTGCAAGTGCACAGAGATACAATCAAACTAAGGAAACATTTGCTCACTACCATAAATATAACAACCTCTCTCTGGGTGCTCCCACAGTAAGTCATGGAACATTTCCTAGGATTGCTAAATGATGATGTCAGGGGTAGCTGAGGCAGCCAAATATCTCGAATGAGACGTTCAAAACTTGTAGCGTCAAGCCTCTTCCTTTAAGATGTACACAGATATTTCTGTTTTACATAGGATTTAATTTTCTGATGTGGGGGAAACTTTGTACTTTTTTTTTCCTGCTATACTTCTTTACACACACGATCCCCAGTCAGATAACAAAAACTATTTATTTTAAGAGGTACACGTTTATGGCAATACCTGATTTTTTTGTTCTTGTTTCTGTTGAGCCAAAGATTCTTCTCTCTCCTTTTCTAAGCGAAGCTGTCTTGCTATTTCAAGCATTCGTTGATGATTTTGTACTGTCTCCACCTACAGCAAGTGGATAAATAGTGCATGTTACTGTCAGATAGTTGAGAAATACATTAAAGAGATCATATGTCTAACAAACCCACTTAGCACTTCCTTTCCATACATGTTACTACTCAGAAATGACAGCAAAGTACTGGACTCAAGATTCTTAAAAGCTCTGGACTAACGCCTAGGGAGATTCCCCTTAGGTCAATTAGTTATTTGACTCCTTCCTAGACACGCAGTATGTTTATTCTAATCCTTGTTTGCATTCCAAAATCAGAGTTGCAAGCCAAGGATTATGACACTGAAATGTAACAGCGTTACTTCTCTTATTACCCTCTTCTTAAGACGCTCTACTCTTTTGATGAGTTGATCTTTCTCCTCTTCCATGGCACTTATATCCTAAACAGCAGCAAAAACAGATGAAGAAATATTAATTTATTTACCGTATAGTGCAGATTGAACTAATTAGTCTGTACAAATTACTCTGAAAAGCAGAATTAATCTCTGAATACACCTGAAGCAGTTATAACTTTATCAATCTATGATCAGAATACCCAGGATTCCAGTCTCGTTCACCTCTCCTACTTCCTCCTCAGTTCCCACTCTCTGCATCCTTCAGTATTAATGTGAGCATTTAAAATAAAAGCAGATGAATTTCTTAAAAAAAAAAAAACAAAACACCCTACACCTCACAAACAGAAACAACCAAGCAAAAATCAGCACAATCCAACATCTGATGCAATAAAGCATCTGTTCTTAAATCTTACCATCATTACCCAGTTCCTGACAAACAGCATGAAGTTGCATAAGAGTTACACTTGCTGACACTTTTTCCATTAAAACTGTGTTAAAAGAAATATTCTATGGTTCTAAAACATGCATCCAATTATCCTTCTTTAATCCTGCTTTTACAACAGCAGGACACCACACATTAACAACTACGAGAGAAAGGGAACTAAATTATCAGTTTAGGCCTTATCTCAACATTTGCTTAGCTTGTTTGTATCTCTTAATGGAAAGCTGGATCCATGCTCAAACATTTTGATGAAACAGGACAAATATCTTTACTAACACTTCAGCCGCATAGGAACACCATTTTTGTTGACTTAAGCTCTTAATTCATTCAACCTCTGAAATTATTACCCTGTATCAGTAAAGTTCAAGGTTTTATATCAGTTTGCGGACACAGAAAAAGAGCTCCAATATTTGAAAAATCATGCTGAACAGTCTTGGCAGCCTCGTTTCCCCATCTGCTTCACAAAGCCCAGTTCTAAGCATGAGCAAGGACTTTCTGTTTGCCAACAGAGAACAGTTTCAAAAAAGCAACTGAGTGCCAATCAGCTCTGACCTCCACAATGTACACACTACAATGAGTCCACAAAACCAAAAAAATAGGACTACCATTAAAAAGTATACATAAAAGCAATGCAATGGTGTCATATTTTTACCCTTCTTATTTCTGCAGTAGATAAACCAGATGTTTTGAGCTGCTCACATTCCTTATGTAGGTTTTTAAATGCTTCCATCAGTTCTTCATACTATAAAATGAGATAAAATTACGCAGAATGAGCTCTATGGCTGAGAGCTTTCAGGTCAATGTTGCTTTACTATTAAGACAGTAAATACACACAGAAACATCGTAAAAACAAGAATTGAATGGATTTTTCACCACTAAAGCTTATGAACTTATAAAGCAGAATTAAAAAATGACAGAAAATTATCTTCCATTTAAAGTTAATAGTCAGAATTTTCACAATTTCTTCAGCATTTTAACCTCTTCCCTTGTAGCACACGATGTAGTTTCAAAACAAGATGTTAGCTGAAAGGGACAATGCTACATTAACTATTCTCCCTTACTGTAAATCTGCGTACATCACATGTGCAAACTCATCAAGCTAAAAAGGGAGAGCTGGTTCTAATAGGATGCTCGAGTGAGGCAATAGAGCTTGAGGTTAGAGCACTGATTTTCTCTCCAGCGAAGCAGTGCAAGAGCACAACTGACTTAACATGTGAGAAACAGTTTTGCCATATTGCATAATCATGTCCTTGGTATATTATAGAGACTGATATGTGTAGTTTGGTTTTTAGGAAGAAGTAGACAGTGTGCTACCTCCATACCAGTACATTGCCCACCAGTACTCTTCAACTGAGAGGCAGTGTGAAAGTCTGTGTGGGTAGAGAAATAACAGGGGACAGAAAGAGTTTAGAAATATGGTTGGGAAATAAATTTAGATTGAACTTGAAGAAATGCAAGCTGAGATATAGGGAAGAATAATCTCCACAGAAGCAGCCATTCAATAAGATGGAGAAATTTCAACAGAGGATATCATTTTTTTACTTCCTGGAAAGAGCAATTGATATGACTGTTGAATACCATATGGCAATAGTGAAGGCCAGGTTAAACAAAGATGGGATATCTGTGAGAGGTGAAGCAGCAATCCTATCCTATAAAACCCTGAGGAACCAACACCTGGAATACTCCCTTTTGTTTCTGGTTGCTTCAGTATCAGGCACACCAGGACAAGCTGGATCAAATTCAAAAAACAGCAATAAAATGGCCACTGGGAAAATGATTACATAATCAAAAAGAGCTTGAATAAATAACAAATAAAGGTATGATGAGAAGGTACATGCAGGCTGGGTGATGAAAAATGAGTTAAAAAAATTAAAAATGCAACTGCCTTGTACGTCACTTCAGTGTTATAGAAGTACTTCAACAAATAAAAAGATAGCAAGCTAACTGGGAGCAACTGTATTCATTGCTGATGTCCAAAAGCCTTCCATTGCATCCCTTCTCTACCTCTTTCAAAAGGTGAGCTTAGAGAGTCTCTTCCTCACTGGGACACAACATTTCAAGACATTTGGCAAAACTTAAACATGGGCATAGCACAGTTTGCCAAATCAGAGCAAAGCAAATGGGAGGTTTCCCACTTTCACTGGGGAGGGGGGTGGGAAAAAAAAAAAAAAAAAGGCATTCTGCAGCTGGCCCACACACCTGAAACAACAACTGACACACACTCAAATGACCAAACAACACCCAGGTTTCAGCAGCAGAGTGATTCCTGGCACCTGGGAGCAACTCACTGAAGACTTGTCAATCAATTTTTACCTGAATTTGACTATTTTTAAAATTATACACTGCAACCAATTTGATGTCCAAATCACAAAACTGAGGAAGTGCCAGGTTTCTGAGAGCCTTCCCTAGAGAATTTGCAGTACAGGTGAGCTTGATTCTGCATACCCATAAAACTTGCTCATGTCCTAAGATCTCCAGAATTTCATATTTGAAATGTTTCTATTAAAATGCACCATCACATGCCTGCCTACATAAATAGTTGAGGCTAAATTCTTTAATTCATTAGTATCTAAATATTTTCATGGTAATGCTGTGTTACATAAAGGCACTGTATTACCCCAGCTTCTGTTCTGAGTTAAGTCAGAAGGGTATTCGTTTAATAAGATGGTTTTATTACTGCAATCCCAAAAAGGAACACATCTTACGTAATGGAAATAATGGAGATGGATATTTATACATATTGAGACTGTGACATACTGAGAAAACTTACAACCTGCATTCCTTTCACTCCTTCCTACTTCTGCTTAGTTATTCAAAGTTATAAATCAGACCTTGCCAGTGGTATCAAGAAAGAAAATCAGTCAAGCTACAGGGCTTTGCTGGTGGACAGCTAATAAGCAAAGTTACCTGCTACAAACGTTCACAAACTGTGATTTGCAAACAACTACACAGGACAAAAGGCAGAGAAAGCTGGATCAAAATAAAGTAAATATGGACCTCAGATAACACAAGTGTAAAAACATAATTTTGGTCCATGTTTAGCTCTACATTTGAAACCCACCCAGTCTCACCGTCTAAAAAAAAAATCAACATTTAATGCTCACAAAAGAAGAGGAAACAGTAAATAGGAATATCGGCCAAGGGAAAACAAATTTCTGACTTCTCAAAAAGAAAAAAAGGAGGGGAAAAAAAAAACAAAAAAAGGAAAAAAGATTGAAGTGGGATAACACTAATATACTAATATAAATGTTAGGGGCTGAGTATTATACTTCAGTTGACAACTGAGAGGCTGCTGTTTTTGTTCATGTTTTCTGAACTGATCTAAAGTGGAAATTTATGAACTTAAAAACATCCATGTTAGAGTTCACAGAAAATAAAAAAGTGTTAAAAAAAAAAAAAAGAAAAAAAGCATACTTCTTAGCCAGCATGAAAATGAAGGCTATTCAGCACACAATATTTAATGAGCCTAAGTCCTTTTCATTTAACACTACGTCTTCCTAAACAATTTCAGGTTTATTGGAAGAGAGTTGGTTAAAACATATGTTTACTTTTATGAATGGTTGTTGACTCTTTATCCCAACATGCTCTTGTTGTAACTCTCTTGAACGTTAATCTCAACAGTAACTCCTCAATTCATGTATCCATTCTTCTATTGGCACTTTAATTAATTCCTGTAAAATGTTGGCATACATGAAAAATACTACCTGCTTGTTGATGTCAGCCACGGTATCATCCTGTAGGAACTCCACTGGCACGTCCAGTTTTACTAAGAAGCGTGCCAGATAAGCCCTTTTCTTGAGTTCAGTGGTTCTCTGAAGAAGCCAATGTAAGACAGGATGAATTACAGGTTTGCTTCCCATAACCAACCCTTGGCGAAATGCACTCCTATTCAAAGACAACAACAAAAAAAAAGTATCACCCACTATCAATAAATCTCAAACGAAAGAACACTGTCTGGAAAGTTTGCAGTGTTTTGACGTTCCCACTCCACTTCCCTAATGGCTTTCTTGATGCAGTTAATAGAGAAGGCAGTCACGGTGCCAGTTTGCTATTTATGATCCTGATTCTGCTACCTTGAGGCAGACAGAAACCCCATAACAAAACAAAATGCTAAAACCTGCAAAAAAAAAACGATTCACCCTTTCCAGCAATATTCTTCGGGAAAGGAGAAAATGAGGGAAGAGTGCAGGTTTTCAGGGTTACCACCCGGCACTGGAGGGTGGCACTGCAGCCTGAAAGGGCTGTGGGCAGGAGTGACCCTGCCATGCAGGCGGCACCCTCTCCTGGCAAACTCCGCAATAGCAGCTGCTGCAGCCGCGCCCCGGGGCTGCCCCACACCGGCGGGAGCCTTCTCTTGCCATCTCAGCGCGGCACTCCAGGCCGACAAAACAGGAGCTCTTTTTAACGTGTTACACGTGTCCACTCGGACGTTCAGGGTCAAAAATACAAAAAACACTGAACTAAAAGTTGTTACATAGAAGCTGTATGTTTCACATACGTTTTACCATGATTTGTGGATCAAAAGATACTTACAGGTCTGTTACATTTCCTGGAGGTTTGTATTTAAGGATACCGAGGAGAGTCAACATTCTTTTAGCTGTATTCTCTGGCAGCTCCTCTCTAATGTCAACAGCATGCTACATAGTTTGAAACATACAAATAAATATCCAGCATTTGCTCAAGTCATTTTAATTAACTAGTGACACTAAAAGAATCGACTTTATTCACTTATCATGTCAGTGAAATGAGTTCCACACAGAACATTCTTTTTATCATCAAGTTTTGATTATCTTCAAACTATTTTCCTCCTACATACACATTCAGGTAACTTTATTCCAGGCTTAAGTTCTCCCCACTCATGGGATCTCCTCTATTCAGAGGAACAAATCACTTCCAAGTCTGAGATCCCACCACAGCAACAAATGTACCTCTGCACCACAGGTACACAATTGGTCTCTTCTGCTCTCACACCTTTGGTAGCATCAGTGTAAGGGGAGTCAGTAACTCAGATACCAATTGCAAATGAGAAATCATTCTTAGTCAGCTACTGCACTGCATATGTGAGCAAGACATAGCCTGACTTTTGACTCAAGAATAGAGTTGTTGTCAGTCTGAACCAATTTAAGATCTCTACCTTGATTCCCAAGTTAAAATATAAAGTCATCAGTCTCTGGTGGACGAGGATCTAGTATCCCTGGCTGAAGAAACATCTGTTTGTTTACCAACTTGTAGATATATAGACAGAAAGGATTCTTGTCAGGCACATTTATTTCCAGGAAGGCTCATACAAGCTATTTCGGTAAACCAAACATGCCACGAAGATACACAGCGCCAGACCTAAATAAAAGCATTCCGTGCAATTTTTGTGACAGGCCCACTTAAGATGTCGGCAGTTACCCAGGTCTGAGCACCTGTGATTGCCTTCCTTACCTTCGGGTCAATCTCCCCCAGCACGTCACTGAGCAGCTGCAACAGCTGCACCGACTCTAGGGAGTCAAACGTGATTAAATTGTAGTTCTTCTTGAAGGGCTCCTGATTGAGCTTCTCAACAATGAACTGGATTTGGTCACTCATGGTCGTGTCCTGGAAAAACCTCTGCAGAATTGCCAGACGAGATGCCACGAGGCCTCAGAAGGGCCAGGGAGCTGAGGGCTGCCGGGAGTGCAGCTGAACTCCCCGCTCAACGAGGCCCTCGGCAGCACAGCGGCCTTCAGCCGGTACCGAGCTCGGCCCAGCCAGCCCCTCACCCCCGAGAGGGCTATGAAAACCCTCAAGAGAGTGCGGGCGGAGGCGGCCAAACCCCCACCGCCAGCCAGGCCCTCTCGGGGCCACCCCCGTGCCGTGAGGCAACAGAGCCGAGGCCGCCTTGGCCTTCACCGCCCGCTCGCGCCTCCAGGTTACCCTGGTAACGGTTGCCAAGCCCGGTGATGACGTCACTTCCGGTCGTGCCACGCGGACTTCAGCTGGAGGGGCGCGCGCACGCGCAGTGCGGCGCGTGGAGTTCTGACCTCTGCAGAGGGGCTGGAATAGGACAGGGTCGGTCGGCCTGTGGGGAGCGGGTCTCCGCCCCCTCCTCACACCATGCTGCATGGGGGGAGGCAGCCCGAAGCGTCCCTAAAGGCATCGCAGCCTGCCTTGGGCTCCCCATCCCACCCCAGCGCGGTGTGAGCCTGGGGGAGGTCGGTGTGCCCCCCGCAGTGCACACGCGATGTTCTGTGCGGGGTATTCACAGCACGACACTTTCGATGCAAGAAACGGCAGCAATAGGGTTCATAAATAGGTTTTGGATTCCCGAGCCTCTGCTCTACAGTTAACTTTTTGGATTGTCTTAGAAACCCACGTGAGCTGCCAGATGATGGAGTAAAATATGCAGTGAGTCATTAAATTGGTGCCAGTTGAAATGCACAGGTTGCTTATTATAAGCAGCAACCATAAATGCAATACTTTCCAATTCTAAACAACGTGTCTGCCTTAGATTAGCTCCCCTCTTCTTTCCAGGGCATAGGAAATACCTCATAAAATATGAATTTACCCATCTTTTCTAAAAGCCTGACCGACACCACCACATTTCTGTCCTAACCTAAGTCCCAAAGGGGATGGATGAGTTGCACTTGATTGTGCATGAAAGCTGCAGTAGAGCCAGGGACATAATCCAAGTCTCCTGACTCCTGGATTTGAACTTTAAAAAGCAGATCATGTTTCCTTTGTGCTTTCTGTCTGTACTCTGACCTTTAGGAATCGTACTACCTACAAGTTCCCAGAAGAGATCTACTTTCCCTTGACATGCTTTGCTGGTATCAATTACGCTTTTCTTCTGCTCAGTATTTTGGGCATATGGAACACACAGAGGGAGCAAATGGAAATGGTATTTTCTGTGGAGGTGCTGGGGATCAGTTCTGTTCCCTGTAGGCAGGCAACACTGATGGGTAATAGGAAGTGGTAGGTGTGATCGATCCTGGGCACTACTTCCTTAATTCTGGAGAACCAGAGGGTTTCTGCAGATATGGATACACATCCTTACCTCAGTCCTCAGCACAGGGAGAGAACAGACTGTGCTCACAGCGCTGAGGATGGAGAGGGTCTGCATCTGGGCTGGGTATGGCCGGGGGGTGCTGCTCTGACCTTCTCTTTGCATCAGGATATTTCACTCCTCACACCTTCCGAGAGGCAAAGGACTGTCCCCTGCTTCTCATGTCTCCTTAACGTTACAGAGATGACAAAGAAGAGAAAGGATGCTTGAAAATTAGAAAACCCTGAGATCAGACAAGATTATATCACCCTGTCATGATGAAAACCCATGAACTCAGATCGTTCTGAGTCTGAGAGGGGAACGAGACCTCTCTGATGAGAAGTCATTAGGGTGAGCTCCAGCGTGCTGGCCTGTTTGAATGCACTTATGATTCAATACCAGAGCAAAATCATCCATCAGACTTCCCTGGGACTTCCCAGGTCAGGGAAAGCATGGGGGATCCTGTGGTGTCTTTTCCTGATCCCTTCTTCCAGTGCTTTTGTGCTACTTATCCATGCAGTCCAAATTAACCAGACTGCTACCCCAGGGTGCCTACACACTGCTTCATATTTGCCCTCAGCAACAGTGCCTGAATTCTCAAACTTACTTCTTTGAAAACACAGTAGAATAGCTTATTCTATGGTGTCTTGACTTCCGTATGACAGCAGAATCTTCACAGACATAAAAGATATCATAGCTTTTAGTGCAGCCTTGGGTAAATGTTAGAGGAGGCAGATGAGATTTTTTTATGTGATATCTGAATCAAGTCTTACTGAATGGAAGGCCACTGTTTATATGTATCTGTTGTATAATTCCATGGGCATTTTCCAAATTCCCAGCTTAGTTTGCATGAAGAGTCATACAGAGTTTCGAGCAAAGTTTCCTAATGACTGGAGAGTTGTTAGAACAGTGCATCCCTATCGTCATATCCAATTCCCTGGATAGGGCTTATGCTTTCTACTGCTTGGGAAAAGCTTATAGAAATTGCTCATTGAAAAGGTGTCATGCAGAGGCAATGAGCAGAAGAGAAACAATGGAGCAAAATAAACTATCCGGACCTCTTTAGATCTGCAGGCACATCTTCATTACTCTCTCCTGTCTTTCTCCTCCCTTTATAGCTACTGGTGTGTGGATGACTGCCTTGTTAAACTGCGAGAGGAGCTCGAGCACAGAGGCCAGCAAATCAGAGTGGAACGAAACCTGAGCAAATCGAAGTCGTGCTCCACAGGCAAAGAGAGATCACCTTATATGGGAACATCCATGGACAAGAAGATGAATGCATCTGCCCTTGCTGCTGAGGTCAGATCCCAAACAGATAGAAGATGTTAATGTGAAAATGAGAGTGTTTAGGAAGCAAAGACAACACTTACTTCAGCTTATTTCATGCAATCCAGGTCCTCTTGGTTTTTTGTTGTGGTTTTTTTTTTCTTATTTTATAATAAATATTGTGATATTTGTATGTAAATTTAAGTCTCACTGGGATATATTAAAAATCAGTTTATTTGTGGCTGTTCTAGCAGCTAAATGCACCCCAGGTTTGTTTCTGGTTCTTACCAATTGAGTCTTTTTCAGCTGTTATTACACAGCAGGATTTTGCTTGCTGAATTCTCTAATATCAACTACAGCAGTATGGATTGTGGTCAGCAAAGGCATAAGGAATGATTGCTGATGTCTCAAAAAATTAAGCCTCTTAGAACGTGACCTGTTCCTGCGTCCTAAAAAACCTGTCTGGTTCTGCATGCTTTGTCACAACTACAGCAATAGGGAGCATCCTAGGTGATTTAAAACAGTAAAGGAGGGAAGAAAGACATTATCTCTGTGTTGCAGGCTTTGTACATTTGGTGCCTCTGTGCAGGTCTTCTGTTGCAAGAGAGAGTAACCTAGTCCTTTAAAGATAAGTGTGATAGATTGTGATCCAAGCTTCATTTCCTTCAGACTCTAAGATTTACAGATCCCATCTCAACCACTCGGCACTTGTACAGCTCCTTTGTTTATAGCATCAGACGCTTCACACCTTCTCCTTGACCCTGTGGGCCAGATGCCAGTATTCGGTTTGCAGCTCATTGACCAGCTTGTACGTGGAACTGTGCAGTGTGAGAAGCTGCAGGCAACATTATATCCCTTGCCCTGCTCAGCACTGTGACTTTGTTACCCAGCTGAACTGCCTCTTAATCCCATGACAGGGCACAAAACCATCCTGAGACCAAACAGTACAGTGTCCTATGTAACCTGAGGTAAAAAGCTGAAGATCTTTGTGGCCACTGGTGTGCCAAAAGCTTGCTTTACCATTGCCATTCTTGCATGGACATTGCCACCCCTGCAGTATGAATGTGGAAGTGTATGGCACCTTCTTTGCACTAGTGCAAATTGTTGGGTGGTGGGGAGTCAGGCTCAGAGGGAGGCCAGCATCATGCTGGTTTCAGTCCTTTTAGATTGATCTCTGCAGTTGCCCCAGCTTCAGGCAAAGCATCCGCTTGCAGGTCATTCAATGTGTAGTGCTGAGAGCAAGAGCAGGCGGTTGCAGGCAGGTTGACATGCAAACATCAGGAAGAGTCCAGTGAGGTACTGGCCCACGTGTTGATGTAGCAGTGCCCTCTCCTGGAAAGCCAAGCAGCAGAATTTGCAGTGCAGTACTCAACTTCTGGTGGGACCAGAACAGCTGGAAGGTTATTTTTGCAAATGCACAATGATTCTGTTGTTGAGAAGAGCTGTACTGGAGCCTGGAAAAACATGGACAGGAGCCTCCTGGCCTTCACGTACTGCTGCACTCCCAGTGCAGTAGTGCTGCTCTGAGCTGCTTTCACCATCTGAGCAGCTTCTTCTGCACTGACGTTCCTGTATCTCACTGTTTCCCCCTTGCAAATGTAGACAAGGAAGCCATCGAGATACCTCTGTGGTGGCTGAGGCTACCCAGCACATTATGTAAACCACGGCTAGTGATGCACCCACAGCCAGCTAGAGAAGTGGTTGTAAATGATCAGCTCATTTTAGAGATTCTGAGTAATATGCATTGGAAAAGGATGCAATATGAGGAAGGCTGCACAATAACCCCAAGGCAGAAACTCCTGAGCTTCTTTCTTTATCTCTTTTCTCTCTGTCTTAAGGCCTTTGGTGTGAAAATAAGTGGCCTCAGCTAACGGCCCTGTGGTTTGACCCACAGTAGGTGTTCCAATGTTTATGTGATCCCTAATCCTGTTTCTACTGAAGTGTTTTGGAAGAAATGTGTCGAATTCACTCTGCAGAGTCGAATCCTTTCAGCAATAGAAAAGCATTCCATCCTCCTTCAAGTCAGGGCAGCGCCTTCAAAGTGTTTACTACTTCACAAGGTTTTCTCATTCTGGTTTGAGGTCTGAACAGATTCAGTGAACGGAAATTCTCCTCCAGACACCACATAAGTACGACTTGAGAACTCAGAAAGAAGTTCTCTCGGTTTTTTTCCCCCAACTTTAAACTTTCAATCTTTAAAAAAGCTGGGCTAGCTGAGGGCTATCACTGATGTATCCGACATCTAGACTTTTCTCTTTGATAGAAGTCCGAATTCAGAAATTTAAAGTACACTGCTGATGCTCATACTGAAGGGAATTCAAAAAATCTTCCCTCTCTGAAAACTCCCTTTGTCACACAAAAACGTGGGTGGCTGTGAAGAGCTCGTATTTCTATCAACAGGCTGAGCCAGGCTACTTCTGTTTTAGCTCCCTAAAATAGTGTGGATTCCACTAAGAAGTTATATGTCCTTTTCCTTCTCTGGACAGATGAAGAAGGCATTTGGTATCCTGTCTCCCACTTCCTTATACTCTTTATTTTATATAACATCAAGCTTTGCTCCACCAGCTGCCTTTCTTGTGAAGGCCTGTGGTACCATTCTACTCATATGGGTTTCTGACTGTGCCTTTAAGTGGTGTGGCCTCAGAAGGATGCAAGAGTAAAAGAAGACGGTATCAAGCCACTTGCAGTTTCTGTAAGCTCACAGGAAACGTTAACAATGGTTGCGTGGGGCTGGATGAAGGATGTGTTTAATTACGAGTCCCCAAAACTGATCCGTTTTCCGAGTGTTGGACTTGTGTGTGTGAAGTGGTTCATTTATGGAGTTATTGCCGTGTATATTTGGTAAGTGCGGGGCGATGGGAAATGGCACTGAACACTAACAGGTGTTTGTTGTGCGGGGGATTGTCTGACTCACAGTGTGGCTTTCAGAGCTTTCAGTTCTGTGGCAGTGATTCTAGAGCACTGGTTTGGTGCTAGAACACTCCTGGAAGATGGATGTGGCAGTGGGAGCTTTATGGTGGGATTCTGGCACGGGAGGTTATCTCACAGGGTGGGGTTGTTAAAGTTTAACTGAGTTTTCACTAACGAATGCTTGTGGTTTCGTTTCCTGTTATGCTGTTTCTGTTTCTTGTCTATAAATCCGGACTCACTCTATTGAATAATCTGACATTTACCTCAGTTTTTTTTCTGAGATTAGAGCGTGTTCCACAGAGTCTCCTATCAGGACTAGATCTACCTAGCAGATGAAATAGCCAGTCAAGCACTTGAAGCAGATTTCAAGAACAATAAGGTGTTTAGGAATAAACAATAATAGATTGCCTCTAAAGGGCAAATTTTCCTCCTTGCTGCCAAAGTAGGGCTGTTTTCAGTGATAAGTCTTTGCTGAACAAAGCCTGCAAGTTCAGAAAGTGATTTATTTCTTATGTGAGGGCAACAATCCAGGACATGGAGCACACTGATCCCAATCTTGCTAAGAATCAAGTCTGCAGGAAATGCAGGCACCTACTGCTGCTCAGATGTGGGTTCCCACTGCCAGTTTCCAAAAGCATGATTATCCCAAAGTACTGATCTCCAGAAAGAAAGGGCTGAAATGCTGTTATAACAGACAATATAAATGAAGGAGCACTGATCAAGTGCTTTCTATTTCTATTCTTTAGCAAATTTATCCCTTCCAGAAGAGTCTGCTGTTAAACTGAAATGATGCTCAACCACTCCTGTGGCTGTGCAGCATGATTGGTTTTCAAAGCAAACCTTTTATATGACTTTTATATAGTGTGGAAATTACCTTCTGGACATACAGTAGTTTTCCAAAGATGTCATTGCCTGCATGAATTGGAGGAGCTAAATCACTTCCTGTCAACATAAAAACAGAGATGACCTGCTACTAACACACTCAATTCATGAGAAAATGAAACTATTAGGCCAAAGTTGTTGATGCAATCAGCATGAGGCAAAAAAAAATCATAACGCTGGAAAATTCAAGACTAAACATTCTAACCAGGATGCGACCTGAATTTGTCCACAGCATTTAGGATGGGAGAACAGAAATTCTCTTTGTGAGTATTTTATCTCATTCCTGACAAAGTGAACACTGCAAAAGTGAATTCAAGGAAGGCTTAGGCCCAAGCAGTACATCTGTCTCACACCAAAAGGGCTGAAAATGCTTGCCTGACTTTATGCTGCAGTTCATTTTGTCCAAGAATGATACCAAAAAAGATGTTTCATTTTACTTTTACGAGTTCTCTTGTCCCCTCTGTTTAATTTGTGCAGTTACACACTCATTGTTCACAAGCGCTATCAAGAGAAAGAAGAACTTACCAGCTCAGTTCGCGTTACCCTGAAAGGAGTGGCTCGTGTAGACAGGATCTGGGATGCAGCAGAATACACCATACCAACGCAGGCAAGTCTTAATTTAATGCCAGCACAATATTCAACTTCTATCAATACATCTGGTTTCTTTCCTAGTATGTCTGCTGGGATGAGCAGTGAAGACTTCACATTTGAGACAGCAATGTTTTAAGCCAAACCTACCTTTCCCCAGCAGGGAAGAAAAGGAAAAAGATTATTCTTTTCAATGAGATTTCTGTGGTGCTATTTGTTTCACTTTTTTTTTTTTTTTACAATATCAGTTTAATATTTTTATAGTAACAAACCTAGGAGCAGATTTACTCCAGCATGGCTGCACTAAACACAGTACTGTTATTTCTAGTGAATGCCATTGTGCCCTTCTAGGTTGTAATGCCAGTATTCAAAACAAACATCAGTATCTTTTTGCCTTGACTGCTCTTTTATGCCCTGATGCTGTCTCTGGCTTTTCCTGTTTGAGCTGGGGAGAATCTGAGTGTCTGTCGGGGAGAGATAGAGCAGCATCAGCCTTGTTGTCCTACCAGGTGATGTCCTGAAGAGGCTGAGGTCTGAACCAAGTATGTGAAATTTCAGTCGTATTCATTTTCTTTTCCCCATGTAGACAAGAGACTCTTTTTTTGTGATGACCAACATCATTCGGACAGAAAATCAGATTCAAAAGACTTGCCCTGAGGTAAACATTTTTTTGTAATTTATACTCAGGATGATGGCATTGAATACAAATAGCCAGTAGTTAACAGAGAACATTAATGTTAGTGTGAAAGAGCAGACTGTGGGACAGTCCCGTACAAGCAAATACTTTTTGCTGCTCTTTATGCTTATATCTCAGTAGATAACATGCAAACTAACCTAAATTGCTCATTTTCTTTCCTTCACCCTGCTATTTCTTAGGGAATCAGTTTGTTGGCTGAGGTTTTCCCTTGCATCAATGAACTTGCCAACCCTACCTGCATTGCTTTTAGGGAGTAGTGACAAACCTGGCAGTCAGCTTCAGCTCTCCTCCCCGTTCATCCAGCTGGCCTAGAAGTGGGTCTTTGCAGAGCAGTTCCCAAACATCAGTGAAAGTTGACTTTCACTGCCAAAAGTTTTTGGGGCTGTTTATAAACAAAAGAGTAAATAGTCCAGTATTAGATTTGTTGTACTTAGTAGTATAGAAAACAGGAAATGACATAAATAATAAAAGAAAATGTTATTGTAAGGAGAGACATTGTATGGAGAGACACACTTTTATATTGCTCTTTCATGTCTTTTTTTTTTTCCAGTATCCCACTGCCAAAGCTATCTGCTCTTCAGATAAGTCCTGTGCAAAAGGGATTGTAGATGTCCACAGTAATGGTACGTAAAAGGTATTTTCAGATTGCAATGTTGTTTGTGGGTATTATCTTCTATTGTGTTATCGACCAGTGCAGAACATGCAAGTTCCAGTTTGGAGAAGAATTGCAGCAGAACAGTATATAATCCTAAGAGATACCTGAGAACAGATTTTCAAAACCACAGAACAGAGTTTTTACCAGCCAGTGCATGCCCTTACTAAAAGAAGAAACTGTGGAAGGTAGCAGAGAAGGGGGAAATGTGAAGAGTACAGATTGTGGTATAAAGGAGGACTCTCATGGTCACTCCTGTTGGTATCTGTGGCTGCTCAGACAGGGGAGTGACTGCAGGATCTATCTGAAGCATCCATAACATCTGATAGGTTGTTCTCAGAATAAGACAAACGACTTGTGTCTTTCCTTGGGGACTGGCTGTCCAGAAGACATCATACAGCTTTCATCAGCTATGTGGATTCTCTGTACTGCTGAGATTCCCCAAAGCCAGGCTGCTGGCTGATTTATATCCTTCTCTAATAACTGGGTGTTCACAGAAAATTCTGACTCTCCAGGAATGCAGAAAGAATCAGGGTTTTCTACATACCTTTAGAGAATCATAGAATCATAAAATGGCTTGGGTTGGAAGGGATCTTAAAGATTGTCTAGTTCCAACCCCAATGCCATGGGCAGAGATGCCACCCACTGTATCCTTGTTTATATCCTTGTTTAATTTGGTCATGTTGAGTTAAACTTCTAGCAGACACAGTTAGTTTCTCAGTTTATGTCAAGACTCAGATATGTCAGGACATGTCAAACTGAAGGGAGTTACTTCACCCTCGATCCAAATAATAAGAAGCTCTGTTGACCCAAGCAAGTGGCTAAATGGGGACTGTCGAGGGTATGGCAGGACCATAACTTGGGTAATTCTTCTTAAAGTTCCCTCCATAGAAAGCTACGATAATCTGAAATGTAAAAATCTCTCCATTACATTTGAGGATGAAGCCACTGGCATGCTGAGACTGTCTAGATGGTACAAAATGCTTGTGTTTGCTGAGCAGGAGCTTGTTCTTCCACAGGAGTTCAAACTGGAAAATGTGTGCATTATAACATAACTCATAAAACATGTGAGATCAAGGCATGGTGCCCTGTTCAAGGGGAAGAAAGACCCCCCGTGTAAGTAGCAAAATTATTTTCATTTTTTGTCAAAAGGAGAGTTTACTTTGACAGTCCTACAACTTTAGGGTAATGACTTTGCCCGGGTGCAGATGGATCTCAGGTATGTAAACCAGCTATTTATCACAGCCATGCTGATCATACTTACTGTATCTAAATCAATTGCTGTTAAATTACAACTGTCCTGCTCTGTGATTCTGAAGTGAAGCCATAGCCTCCAGTCTTAGCATCACACAGCTGCCACAGAAACGATTTTAGATGTCACAGGCTCATCTTGAATTCCATCGAGGCATTTGGATAATGAATTCAAATGTCAAGGAAGATGCATCAACTTGAGGTTTCCTAACTTGAGGTTCTCAGTGCTCTGTGGTGTAGAAGCTCTGTGTGGGTTCATTTACCACAGCGAGGCTTCTTCCACCACTCAAACCAGTAGTGCTAGATTAGTTGCCTATGCTGTAGGGTAGCTTTTAGGGATCCACTCTAAACTAAAGAACATCTCTTCATCCGTTCTAGGCAGGTGATGAAAACTTCAGTGCTGTCTGTATGTAATAGAAAACTGAAGAAAACTGTAGGGAAAAGGCTCCAGGAAACGAAGCTGCTGTGACTCAGAGAGTGGAATGGAGTGGCCCTGTAGGCATCTTTTTCTGTAACCACCTGACTGTGTAGTATTCTAGGATGAAAATGTTCCATTTCCTGTCTGAGTCAGCCAAAGCATGAAGAAATTCTAGAAAAGGTTTCATTTCAACAGAAATGATGGAAATTGCACTCTAAGAAAGCAAATGACTAATCTATTTTAGCTTCTGTGAACCAGCTTTTGAAATACATGAGTAAGAAACCAGGTCAATAATCACTTTGAGCGGCAATACAAGCGTGATTCTGTGCCTGTATCCCATCTCTTCCCTAAGTCAAGAGTTTTCTGCAGACACAGAGCAATTCTTCCCCAGCCAGGTCCCTTCCAGATCTCACAGTGCCTCCTGCAGTAACTTCTGCTGAGTTCAGAGGAATTGCCATTCCCTTCTCCTGCAGACAGAGCTGTGTTCTGAAAAAGGCTTTGTCCAACAACAGGAAGGATGTAACGGTTCATACAGCATCCTGTCTGTGAGGACAGCAATGAAGCTATCTGTTCGCTGTGCAGAAATTCTCAGCTGCCAAATGTGATAAACTCTCACTATTATTATTCTGTAGCAAGATTTATATGAGAAGCCTCATGAGCTCATATTTCATCTGCATGTAGGGACTCAATTTAGGCTCAGCCCACATAGGAAAGTGCAAAAGGGAAAGAACTGTTTATACCTCAAACTCAAGAAAATGATCTTTCTCGATCCTCTGAGCCACTTCTCTCCCTGCTTCTCAACCTCTTTCTCAGGAAAATATTCCTCCCACTGACAGTTTTCCAGGTAATAAATTCGCATGAGATTAGTTGATGTATTTAAAAGTTAGTTGATTTGATGTTTCTCTTTTAGGCCAGCTGTTCTGAGGAGTTCTGAAGACTTCACAGTGTTTATAAAGAACAACATTCACTTCCCCACATTTAATTACACCGTGTAAGTGCCAGTATTCCTCCATGTCTTCTGAAGAGTGAGTGGTTGTGCTCTGCAGAAAAGGTTGTATAAATTGGAAGCTTCTTTATTCAGAAGGGCTATATCTTCAGGGCTTTATCTACATGAGCAACAAATCACAAGCCTTTAGAAGATCAGTTCTTCAGGAACAAGAGAAATAAGAAGACCTTGGGAACTCAGCCTCCCAGCATGGCTCTGTTTCTCTTCAGGCAAAGGACAGTAGAATTGTTCACTCAGATATTCCATTCACATGAGGGTAAAATCATTAAACTATAGCATAACTGATGTGTGACTCTGAGTTTCGGGTCAAAATGTTTTGTTTACACAGGTAAACTGTTGCTTGTAATACATCCAAACAGTAAAGAATTCATCTTGATTTGCACATCTCATAGGAACGTACAGATCTGGTAGCTGTGAAAACAAAACCTCATACAAGTAAAATCTGAGTACATTTAACACAGCATCCAGCCACAGTGAAATCCCTTAGCTGTATTTATAGCTGTTCCAGCTTTTGCTTTTAGATTTTAACAACTCTACGTGTTCTTCACAGACAAAATATTTCACCCAAATTGAACACTTCCTGCAAATTCAACAAGGTAACCGCCCCACTCTGTCCAATATTCCGCCTGGGAGATATCCTTCAGGAAGCAAAAGAAAACTTCTCTGAGATGGCAGTCAAGGTCTGTCATATTACTTTTTTTATACTCACTGTTGAAACATTTTCTGGTTTTCTTCCTCCGTATTTTGCTGTCTTCCATGTTGTTCTAGGTTAGAAACCGATTGTCTGAGAAGCAATGTAATCCCAAATTGAACGGGTTAAATGTGCTTAACATTTCATACCAGGGGACCCACACTGACAGGGTGGACAGAATATGGTTGGTATTGCTGTAGTATGTAGAGGCCCTTCAGCAAACCAGCATGCACTTACATAGGTCTTACAGAAAGCTGTCCTTCATGGTCATCTTTGGATGATTAGTACATTCTAAATCACGTTGTTTGGGGAGAGAATCATCCAAAAGTAAGACTGGCACAAATGGTAACTTATATTTGGCATTAAAAAAAAAAAAAGACATTTCTTTTTCTCATTATATTTTTGCTCTGTTCTTTAGGCTGTTAAGCTAAATGCCCTTAGCACAGTATCCAGCTACACCTCTGGCAAGTTTATACTAACAGATGGATAGAAGAAAAGTAGACACAAAGTGTCCTGAGACGCGTCATCATGTAAGCCAGATTTATTGAGTCTCAGCATGGCACAAGGGCACCTGAGATGAAAAATTTGGACTGGGTGTCTGCAACATTTACATCTGCAATTTGGCTTTTGGTTTGAGCCAAAATGAAATTGCCCTCACAGTGTTTCAGCTACATCTGCACTCGTGCTAATAAACTGAGGAAAGATAGGCAGAAAATAGGAAGAGGCAGAATGAATGGTTGCTTATAGATCACGCAGTTAAGACACTTCCATGAAAGACTGTTTGATGAGCAAAAGTTGTTTCTGAGTTAGCATGCATAAGGAGATGCATCCCAACCAATGGCATCCCTCAAATCTCTGCTGCCTTTAACAGATATCCAGCAAAGGCAGCAATCAGAATAATCCCTGTGCTTGCTTCCAGGGAGGAATCATTGCCATTGAGATTAAATGGGACTGTGACTTAGACAGTTGGTCTTACTACTGCAGTCCTGAGTATAGCTTCCGCCGCCTGGATGACAAAACAAGAACCCAATACCCTGGATTCAGCATCAGGTAAAGAAAAAGTGTCACGAAGCAAGTATGGAGAATGACAGCTTGGAATAACAAAGCGTTTGACTGTCCTTTGGCCTTGTAGTCAAGTCCTTAACCTGCAGTTATTGCAGCTGTATAGATATATTATCATGATCATCTCAATAATGAGCATGCTCATGTGGCAGGACGTTTTATTTCCGTGTTGAAAGGCCTAGAAATTTCCCACAGGTATTTTGGGGAAGTATTTAGGGAGCTAACACAGCAAATAGTTTGGGCAGATTCTACCACGTGGCCATTGAGGCTTGAAACTGCCTAAATTTGTGAGTTTCCCACGAAGATTAAATAAAATCAGAAAGTATTTGGCTTCCATCCGGGTAACTCCACAGTTCACTGAAGCAAGATTTATTCAAAAGCAAATGAAAGCTTTTGGTTCTTTGTACATATGGCAGATATATGCAAAATTTTAATGAATAATCTCAATGCAACTCCAATCTGAGTAGTTACACAATTTGTCAAATGCTTATCAGCGTGTTTAAAACTGAAGTTGTCCCTCAGATCTGGGTCAAAACTCTTGTGTAACAGCACTTTTTTTACTCACGGCATGATTACTGTTGTGGGTTTTCATACATTTGTGATGCTAACATGAGTGCCGTAACTGTCTGAGAGCTGCCAACATATTCCAAAGCTGCGTTCTGCTGGAGCTGTGCAAACAAGGAACAAATAGGTGTCAGCTCTGAGCTGACAACCATAGACAAGAGATGGGGAGAACACAAGAAAAAACTGAGACGGTGCTGTGAGGTGAGGCCAGCAGCCTTCCTGAAGACTGGAAGTTTGTGGGACAGTCAGGTCAGATGCTGGGCAAAACACTGTTCACCAAGCTGGCTTCAGCCCCTTGGTTTTGGAAGGCTGGAAAGGGAGGGAAAAGAAGACAGAAGAAACGACATTCCCTTTTGTGTTCTCTGGCTTTGTATCATTACATTCATCAGCTGCACGGATCTTCACTTTTTCTTTTGCAGGTTTGCAAGGCACTATAAGCTACCAGATGGGACAGAGCAGAGAACTCTTTTCAAAGCCTATGGAATACGGTTTGATGTCCTTGTGTTCGGCATGGTAAATGTGTCTGTTTTTCCTTCTGAAGGGAAGAAAGAAGAAGATTTGCTATTTCTTTAGTCCTGCTTCTGCCATATATCCATTTCTTCTGTCCATCATTCTGGGATGGAGGTCATGTCAGATGAGTAGATCTAAACTCAGCTGAGCAGCGTAATGAGCAAAGTTTAGGAGGAAACAGCAGAGTTAAGAGGGAAGCAGGGTTGTTGTTTGCTGAAAGCATAACAAGGTTTCTTGTCTGCCATGAACCCTGCATGTCACCACCGTTTCCTTCTCAAATTATTTATTTCTCCCTGCAAAGTGCCTGAGATGGTCTATGAAATCCTGAGATTGAATGGATGAATCACTGCAAAGGGACAAACCAGAAATGCTGTTATGCTGAGTGAACGGTCAGAGATCTTGCTTCCCAATTCTCACTTTCTGCTTCCTTTAGGGTGGACAATTTAAACTCATCGAACTGTTTACATTCATTGGGTCCACGATCGCCTATTTTGGTTTGGTGAGAGACTTACTTTTTTTGTGTACCTTGAACTAGTTCTGGAGTCTCATTAAGAAAGTGGAATCACTGCTTGCTTTTCTTTCACATGCAGGCTGTGACTATTATAGAAATGTGTTTTCATTTATACAATTGCTCCAGCTGCTGCAAAATACAAGTATGTGAAAATGTAATCAGGAAGAAGTATGAGACTGTGCTGATGCCAGAACAGGTAAGGAATGCAAGTTGTTCATTCCTGCTTCACTGCTGGGCTTTGTTGCACCCTGCAGCAGCCTGCAGCTGTGGCTTGAGGACATTGGGGAGCTTTGAGAGAGGGACTGCAGGACCCAGTGCAATAAGGAATGGGCAAAGAGAACTGCCTGCTCCTTTTCATGCCAGAGAATCTCCAGGAAACATCCACAGAGCTGTGCAGTGCACGGCTGCAGTGTGCTTACACACGGAGCCTTGGCGTGGCAGAGCCCCACCAGCTCTACCAGGGAAACCTGCAGGGAATCGTGACCCTTCGAAATGGAAGAAAGGTGCTGTGGAAAGGTTGTCCATTCAGAGGGCATTCCTCAGAGCCTCTTCCCTGCCAGTTCTGTACTGCCTCTTCCTCTTTCTCAAGACATTCGTGGTTGTTTCACTGGGCTGTGTCTACTAATTCCCCAGCATTTTAGATAGGCCTTTTAAAGAAGGACACGGAGGAACTCTCCACATAAAGACTCTGCACAACCACACTCTTGCAGTCAGTTCTGCACTGTCTCTTGCCATTACTTCTGTCTGTTCCCGCTGCTGTCCACACCCTCACTATCCCAGGTACTGGAAATCCCTACTCTTGCTGCATGCAGTTGCAAGGGATTGTTGCTGGAGTACAGACTGCAGAAGCCAGACCCATGGTGAGATCTCTGTTCTGTCTCCAGTTCTCTAAGCAACTACTTGAGCTGACAGTGCTGATTTCTTCTGCTTCACAGGTGATACTTGTGTCCTATGTCGATAAGCCACACATTACTTTGATAAAGATGCCTCTGAGAACAAGCTTGCAGAATGCTGAGGGCAGCATTTTTGAGGTAAATGCAGACACTTAACATCTGAGATTCCCTCCTCGAAGGAGAAAGCTGAGGAATGTCATTTCAAACTGATTTGGATTTCCCCCCTCCCCATATTTCAAGCTTAAACCTTGAGGAACTGAAAATAGATTCATATTGCCCCTTCAAGTTAGCAAGTCCTGTGACCAGGGGATGCGTGTTTAGAGTCAGCTAAAAGCTGCTGTTTTCCTGTGGTGGGCATGTGCTGGTGGGAGTGTGTTGGTGTTGAAACATCTTCTAAGGTGTCGATTGGATTTTGCTGTGGTGGGCGCTGGCAACACAGAAAGACAATCCTCCTCCAGATCTGCTGATCTATCATCATTATGCCTATTGTGCTGTGTCGAATGAAACACCCGATGCTGAGGATCAGTGCCGTAAATTCTCCCTGCAGATGGGTGAAGCAGCAAATGTTATATTCTCATCTATTTGGGGAATTGTTTTCCAGGACCACCCTGTGAAATCCTATGATCCTCGCACCTGCTGCAGCCACAAGTCCAACGAGAAGCACGGCGCTGCACAGTCTGAGCTCAGGCCGCTCACACAAAGCAGCTCATCCACAAACTGCCCCAAGTGGTGCTGCTGTGGCCGATGCCAGGTGGCACAGAAGCACCACGAGCAGCTCTGCTGCCGAAAAAAAGAGGGGCAGTGCATCACAACCACCTACTGGTTTGCACAGCTGGTGTTGTCCAGGGACACTCTGAACAAAGCCCTTCTCTATGAAGACCCCTTTCTGGACCTGACGGGTCACAGTTCCAACAGCCAGCTGCGTCGCATTGCTTACAAGCAGTACATTCACTGGCGCTTTGGCTCTTTTGAGCTGGAGGACAGAGCCATCATCCCAAGCTGCTGCAGGAGGCTGATAAGAAGCACTTATCCCAAAGAAAACGGCAACTATACTGGTTTTAATTTGGAATGAGGATGCAGCTTGCCTTGGCTCATACTGTGAATTTTTAACCTCTTTCTTTTATGTACCTACAGAAGAAGAAAAAGCATATGACTTCCCAAGATTGGAGAGGGACTATCGCCTACTGCTTGGCTTAGAGGTGTGCCTTGAGCTAAAGTGCTTTCTTCTGCCTTTGGTCTGGAATTGTAGCCTCTGGGGGTGAATTCTTAGTGCTACGTTTTAGTGAGAAGTTCCAGCCCTTTGCCTTTGCTTTGGCGTGTACCAAAGTTCCGGATGAATCAGGAGATGAGCAACACCCTGAAAATAAGGTAGAGTTAAGGAGTTCTCAATGCATCACCCCTGAAAGAAGTCCAAGAGATACCACTTGGAAATGCCATCCTCTGTGTTTCTATCCCCTTGCCTCATCACTGTGCTGTGGCCCTGGATCAGGGCTAATAGAAAGAGGCCGCTGTGCTTGTATATTTGTAACCCACTGCTAAAGGCCCCATAGTCCATCCAGATTAAACAGGCTTATTGTAGATTTCAGTGACATGGAGCGCTTTCTGAAAAGCCCAGCTGTTCTCTCTGCATTCGTTCTTCTCTCTTAAATGGGGAATTACCATGTAAAGTACTTACACCATCTTTGTGTAATATTTTCAGGCATTTCATTCATATTCATTGAATTTTAATGCTAAGTCTTTGGCCTCCTGTTTGCTCTTAGCTTCAAGCAGGCCTCGCCTCCTACTCCTCCACCTACAGACCCCAGCGCAGCGCAGGTTGCTTTTTGCAGTGATGCATAAGGCCACAGTGCAGCCCAGGAGCACCACATTCAGGGTGGTTTCATCTGTGCTCCAACACCTTTCCAGTTCTTTCCTTTTGCTGCCCTTGGACGTGTCGTGTTGTTGTAGAAACAAGGCGAGATGGATTGTCATGTATACCTTCCACACCCCTTTCAGCTGAGCTTTGTTCTTTCTGAGCCACACCAGCAGTTTGCCATTTCAGTTTCCTATGTGTATTTTTTAAATAAAATGCCTTTAGATGATGGAAGCCACATTTGTGTCCTCATTTGTAACGTACATCAATTGCGTCCGTGTTCACATTGCATCATTTTTTATACCTAGAGTGGAAACAGATTACAGTTGGCATTAACGCATCCCCGTCCTGACATGCTTTCCTTTGGGAAGAGTTACAGAATCATAAAAGTTGGAAAAGACAACGAAGATCACTAAGATGAGCCCACCAAGCCCAAGCCCCGCCATGCCCCACCACCCACATCCCTCACTCGGTTCCCGAGCACCTCTGCGGACGGTGACCCCCCCAACCTCGCAGCACAGCCCATTCCAGTTCCTGACCGCTCTTTAGGACAAGAGTTGCTCCCCGGTTCCCGAGCCGAACCTGCCCTGGCGCTCCGGCCAGCCAGGGGGCAGCGATGGGGCGGGCACTGAACGGGGGCAGTGCCCGATCGCTCCGCCACGAGCCGCGCGGCTGCGGCAGCGCTGCAGGGGAATCCCGGCTCCCGCTGCCCGGTGTGCGCGTGTGTGTTTGGGCCGCACGTCGGTGCTGCTGCTCCGCTGCCCGCCCTCCCCGGCCGCCGCCATGGCTGCGTGCTGCGGGGCTGTGCGCGGCTTCCTCTTCGAGTACGACACCCCCCGCATCGTGCTGATCCGCAGCCGCAAAGTCGGGCTGATCAACCGCGCCGTGCAGCTCGCCATCCTCGCCTACGTGATCGGGTGAGCGAGAGGGGAGCTCGGCTGGGCGGCTGTGCGGGCGGGGGAGTCGCCCCCGGTGGCTGACAGACGGCTTCGGCGGTGTAAAAAGTTGGGAGCGGGGTTGCTGGCTCTCCCTTCCTGCTCTCGGGGACAAAGGTTGTGCTGTGTGTGCCGGACACGACGTCCTTGTGTGCTGCCGGCTTGGTTTGGATTGCTCCAGCCCACAAAGGTTGGATATTAGGAACGATTTGTTCCCCGTGGGCGCGGGGTCAGCGTCCCCGGAGGCGGTCGGGAGCCGTGGGGATGCGGCGCTGAGGGACGTGGCCGACAGGGATGCTTTGGGGCTGAGCTTGGTGGTCTTAAAGGTTCTCTGCCAGCCTTCGTGATTTTGATCCTAAAAATAAGCAATAAAAGTTAACCTACTTCTTAAAAGATCGGACCATCATGGTCAGCACGTGGACTCGCAGCCTTTGCAGTAAATAGCTTTAAAACTGGGATGATTACTTAACTTCAGGCTGTATTGTTGGGAAGAGGCAGTCACTGGGAGCTCTGGATTGCTTCCCACATCCCCGCTCCTCTCACCGGCAGGGCTTCACTTATACCTCCTCATTCCTCCTACACCTGGTGAGAGGAAGTTTCATCCTGTCTCATTTAATACCTGAAATAGACGTAAAGCAGAACCAAAGGGCCTGACCCACCTCGACAGCACTGAGGACCATCCAGGCTGCCCTGAGCTGAACCGTTGTTTTCCTGGGGGGTTGTAGGAAAGCATCACAGCCCTTTTGTGAACCCATCTTCACCCAGTGGGGATGGGAGCATTTATGTGTAATTACACCGTAATGAAACGCTGCCAAACCACTTGAAAAAACCAGGATGGAGGTTGCTGGTCCTGTGGCTTTTCACTATTAAACTGTCTGGGCCCACCTTTGCAGGAGGCACGAAGGAAAGGAGAAATTCCCACTGCCTGTGCTTGTTCGTGGTGTTCAGCTGGGTTTTGCAATGTGGTTTGATTTTGTTTTCTTTCTCTCGCAACCCTTATCTTGCAGCTGGGTCTTTCTGTGGGAGAAGGGCTACCAGGAAACAGATTCCGTGGTCAGTTCTGTAACCACGAAGGTGAAAGGGGTAACGATGACAAACACATCCGCCTTGGGATCCAGGATCTGGGATGTAGCTGACTACGTCATCCCTCCCCAGGTATGAATCACCTCCACATGCAGAGGATGGGTTTTCTAACAAGCAGTCACTGCTCTGCCAAAGTCCACCGAGGGCTGGGATAGCTTTTGCTCCAGCATGGCCTTTATGCAAGAGAATATAGAAAATAAAGCAGGCGAGCTTTGTTATTTACTATTAGGTGAGCTTTCTTAGTTATTACTTATACCACCTGAGCTCTGTTAGCGGAGACGTTTGGAGGCAGTGCTTTGGGTATGCTTTGCAGATTGTCACTCTTCAATTTCCTTCTCGTTTTGTGTGCTCAGGAGAAGAACGCTGTGTTTGTCATGACCAACATGATATTCACACTGAACCAGAGCCAAAGCCACTGCCCAGAGGTGCGTAAAGGATCCGCTTTAACCCTGCCCAACGTGGCTGGGAGTGCAGGAGGAAGAGTTGGTAGAGCTTTGTTTAATTACTGTTCCCGTCCAGCTTCCAGATGATAACACAGAGTGCAACAACAACAGCAGCTGCGTTCCAGGATATGTCAGCACCCACAGCAATGGTAGGAAGCTTGCTGCAGGGGCTCCTTGCGTTCTGTGCTATCACTGCGTGGTGCTGAGTCTCCTCGTTCTCATTCTTTCATACCTAAGAGAACTGAAAAGGAAGCTCAGATTTTTCTCCTAGAAGAGACTGTTTTGAGTGAGGATCTGACTCAGAAAATAGTAATTTCTCTGAAATTGCACTACAGTGGAAGATAGTGGGGAATTGGACGCTGACACTTCTCCATAAGGCAAATACTGCCCTTTATTTTGTTTGGGAGTACCTCCATCCACTTGTCTTTCCAGGTATCCAGACCGGGGCGTGCATACCGTACAACAGCAGCATCAAGACCTGTGAAGTCTTTGCATGGTGCCCTGTGGAGGATGACTATCACATACCCAAGTGAGAGCTGTCTTCCTACCCTGTGTTAGCTCTCCTGAGGGGAGGCCCACAATAACACAGCCAGCCTGCCTCAGCCAGGGCTTTTTTCCTATGGGGTACTACTGGGAAAAGCTGAAGAGGGTACAATCCAAGGCCCTGCAGCGTCAAAGACTTTGTCTGTGAAAATATAAATGGAACTTACTTATTTTTCCTATTGCTTTTCAGTCCGGCATTCTTGCAAGGAGCTGAGAACTTCACCATTCTGGTAAAGAACAACATTTGGTATCCCAAGTTCAACTTCAGCAAGTAAGCAGCGTGTAAAGCTTTGCACTGCCTGGCCTCTTAGTCAGTAAAGAGGAGCTGGAGAAGTGGAAGAGGGTGCAGCAGATCTCTTCTCTTTTCCCCTGCAGGCGAAACATCCTCCCCACTTTCAGTTCCTCTTATCTCAAGAACTGCATCCACGATGCCCAGACAGATCCCTTCTGCCCTATCTTTCGTCTGGGGAAAATAGTTGAAGCTGCAGGGCAGAACTTCCAGGAAATGGCTGTGGAGGTACTTGGCAGAATCTTTTCTTGAGGTTCAGCTCTCCACCTGGTGGCATGAACCATAGGACGTGGGTTAGCTGCAAAATGGAGAGCTGTTCTGGCCGTAGGGAGCAGAATCAATTCTACTTAACAAGTAATTGGCCTTGGCTGGGGATACATGCAAGATCCTCTTGTAGCAATGAGAAAGAGGGACTGGGACATGGGCCAGAACCCCGACTGGCTTCTGGTCAGCCCGGGAGCCCCGTGCTGGACTGACCAGGCTCTTGGATCACTCACCATCTCCTCCTCTCTGCTCTGCAGGGTGGGGTCATGGGGCTACAGATCAACTGGGACTGCAACCTCGACAGAGCTGCTTCCCACTGTGTGCCCAAGTATTCCTTCCGGCGCCTGGACAACAAGGACTCTGCCAACACTATCTCACCTGGGTACAACTTCAGGTAACCTATTGGCTCATATGTCTCCATGGCTCAGTCTGCCATTGGCACAGTGTTCCGGGCTGCTCCCTCTCCTCTGACTGTTGTGGGCAGTCCTTGGAGTTTCTCTGCTGCTGTAAAGCTCACTTTGAGGTTTTCTCTGCTGCTATGAAATGTACGTAAACCACAGCAAAAGAAGAAGTGCCACTGATTGTGAGCGTCTGAACCACGTTTGCTTCAGCATGTAGGTGACCACTGGGGCCAGCCTCCCACAGCGTGTCAGTGCAAGGAGTGATTGCTTCAGGGTGTGCTTGTGGCAGAATTTGAGGGGGCAAGGGGTGGGAGCCTGAAGGGCTTCCTTCAGCATGCAAGGCAAGGGAAAAGCTGACCTTGAGAAAGAAGCTCTGTCAGTCAGAGATCTGATGTGCACCAAGAGTATCTTTCTGGCATACCCCACCGTGCCAGCAGGCTTTGGGGTGTCAGACGAGGCACGCTGGGTATCGCAGGCTCCGAGGTGCTCTTGCAGATTCCAGCCCTCCCCTTACAAGCCCTCCCTCTTCTCTTCTCCCCTTTTCTCTGCTTCCTCCTGGCGCAACGAACCACGTGATGCAGTAAGTCTGATCTCACTTATTTGTTCTTACTCCTTTTCTGTATCATTTGCGTGCAAGTCATGTGGTGTGGGACCAGGAACTGCCTCTGTGTGCCAAGCTGAGCTGTGCTGCTTCTCTCGCTCCCTGCCCTCTCGTGGCTGCCTGCACTCCTGCAGCATCCTGCTTGTCTGAGGGGATGATTCTCACGTGTAGCTGAATCTCATCCCATCTGTCTTCCCCCTCTCCTGATCTGCTCCCCTCCCTGTGCTTTAGAGGTCCCCTGACTTGACTGCTCCTAATTGTTGTCTTAAACTCACCTGTTCTGGGCTTTCCCCCTACATACACTTGCTTGCACATACAAACATTCAGCCCATCCTTTTGGGATGGGGGACACACCTGGATGTTGCATGACAATCATACAAGAAACTTCCGAATTTCCAGCTGAGCTCTAACCTACCCTATTGTTCCAGGTTTGCAAAATACTACAAGGATAGTAGTGGCATTGAAACACGAACGCTTATCAAAGCTTATGGCATCCGCCTTGATATCATAGTGTTTGGAAAGGTAGGGCAGCTTCATTCCTGGAGGCTGTGGGCTGAGAGCTTTCAGAGATGCTAAGAAGCATAGTCATAGTTCTTGTAACTGTCTTCCAGGCAGGAAAATTTGATGTAATTCCTACCATGATTAACATTGGCTCCGGCTTAGCGCTGTTTGGAGTGGTAAGTGACACTGCCTGCACTTGGACTGAACTCTGTGTTCGCAGCTGAGTTCTGAGGACCGTTGTCTTAAATTCTTTCCATCTCCACCAGGCAACAGTGCTGTGTGACATCGTTGTCCTGTACTGCATGAAAAAGAGGTACTTCTATCGGGAGAAGAAGTACAAATACGTGGAGGATTACGAACTGGTAAGCATGAACGAAGGCAGAACAGAGGCAGGGTTGCTTCCTCCTCTGATTCTGAAACAGGATGCACAGAGTCCACATCACACACAGACTTTGTACCACAGCTGTGAGGAAACTTTGTCTTCCTTGGAGCAGCTCATTTATACCTCAGAGCTGTTGGGAGAAGCACCAGAAACAATATTATGTTTCCTGGGCAACAGCTCTTAGGGAGGGAAGCGTATGTTGGAGAACTTCTGCTCCCACTGCATCTCTCTTTGGGTTGCTGTCCTTGGCCGCTGCCTCCTGCAGGCTGCAGTCAGCTCTGCCTACATCAAATCCCCCCAAAGCCTCCGAAGGTTCTCACTGCTGCAGCCAAATCCAGTGTGCTGACAGCCACAGCTACACCTGCATTCAGGATCTGAACGAGCCATGATGTTGCCAGTAGGAGGATTTAGCTCTGCTCTTGCCCCAGGTGGGGTTGCTTTGGCTAGTGCTGTGGGTAGGGCTGTGCTCTGCAGCCCCGTGCTTGGTGGGATTCAGAGCCAAAAGGCCTGGTGCCAGCAGCAGTGTAAAATCTGAATCCAGTAGCAGAGATTTCCTGCGCAGGTTTTGTGTCAAAGAAAGGGGGAGAAAGCAAAGTTTTCTGGCAGAGAAGTGTAATTTCTGATCCTTGCAGGGCACAAGTGAGACATAAAGAAGACTCCTGACCTCCTGCTGCTGCTGTGAATGTTACTGTGACCCTGCTGTGAGACCTACCTCTCCTTTGGAAGGAAGGGGGAACAGTACCTAAGAAAGGGACCTTCTTCATTACTCATCACCTTTTGCTGGCCAGAACCAAAGAGGAGAACCGGATCTGCTCCTTGTCTGTTCTTTCCAGGTTAACTGCACCAAGCCCATACAGAGCCTTGTGGCTTCGTGCCAGACATCTGCACTAGCAAGCCTGGGACAGGGACTGCCCCGTCCTTGTCATTTCAGCAGTCCCTTCCCTGAGCTCACTGGTAGCAGCAGTGAAGCCCTTGAAGAGGCACAGACTCTTCCTTAGAGGGAACATGGCCCATGACATGTGTTGCCTACCCCTGGGAGAGCAGTCTCTTGCTGTCAGGGATCACGACGCTTAGGTGAGACCGCCTGCTATTTAATTGCATCTCCAAGCTCTAGTGGCCACAGCTTGAGACAAAGCAGTGTCTGATTCCATTGTGCTATGGTAAATAGCTTACTGGCTACAGGATTTCTTATCTGTTTTGTCTGGCTAATACCACTACGCTGGAATTCTCATAAAATGTTTCTCATAAAATGTTACTCTCTACCAGCTCTCTTGGAGTCCTGCAAGCCAGGTTTGGGTTGCTTTATTTCACTCTTGATTTGCCTGCTGCTGCTTTAAGGACTGAGTTGAGGACAAAGTCATCTCTCCAGACTGTGCACAGAAATGGCTCAGTGTGAACTACGTGGGGGCTGAGATCCACTGTGGTCTGAACCATGCCCAGCAAACACCACACCGTAGTAACATGGGAGGGTGCTTTCAGACTCCTCTTCCAACAAGCAGAAATCTCATAGCTTTGATAAAAACCAATCAAAGATGATAACGGTTCCCCTTGATTAACTAACTGGGGTTTGGTTGCACATCATTTATTTCAGCTTGTACAGAGAAGCTTGAACAGCTGTGTGGAAAAACACTTAGTTGTTTTCTTCTTAGGTAATATAATTTAAAAGTGGTAAATACACAGTATTTAAACTTGATACACCTGATAAAGTTAAATGCATAATAAAGGGGGTAGGAATTAAACACAAGCCTTGGTCATTAAACAGTATAAAAATCCGCAATAGTTCAGGGCTCTAGAAAAGAAACAGGTCAGTTGCCTGACAGGTAAGAGAGGACCACCAAAAAAAACCCCACTCAGGACAAGAGGCCTGGTTTCCCCTTAGCACTTTCCCGTGTGCTTTCTGAGCCAAATAAAGGCTGAGGACCCAGCGTTAACTCCACAGTCAGCACTGGGCTTGCTTGAAAGGAGGGGAGTTGGGGAAATCAAGCTGTAACCCAGTTCCAAGGCACAAGCAAAATGTTTACTTCACTGTAAGAAAGAAGCTAGCTTTACTACTAAAGAACAGCAGACAGGGAACCGAGCAGATTTATATGTACAGTACAGCTTCTCTAACAGGTCATGCATTTAGATATAGCTTCCTCACACATCCAAGCTTTCAACAAAACGCATCGACAAGAAAACCGACATCACGTTTCTTTGAGAACCATGCATTTGGCTGCAGCCCTACCAGAGCTGGCACCAAGAGCCAAGCCGTGGGGATCCATATGAACCAACTGGCCATAAGACACCAATCTATGCTAATATCTGAGTAACTGGGATTGGGCACAGGGAAACCGGGACAGGTTACTCTGTTCAGAAGCTGCATTGCACCTGGCAAGGCTGTTTGGTAAATTGAAACTGACTTGCTAGGTACCTGCCACATCACCAACTGGAGGTACTGAGCACAGAGCATCACAACAGCTCACTTGCCTTTAACAAGAACACACCACACACATCACTATGCACCAGGTACAAGTCATCAGATCCCTCCCTTCCCCCAACCCCCCCCCGCCCCCCTTTTTTTTTTGTTTTGGCAAAATAAGCCCATTTACAAAGTTACAGAACCAAACCACCCACTCCCACTCACTGCTTCCACAGAGAGGAAGTCCTGTTTAGAGATGGAAGCAGGCAGCCTTAGCAGTGCAGGCACCCCAGTTACCTGTTTGGTTTTCCCATAGCTGAAGCTGCAGGGCTTTGGCACGGCCTCGGACTAAAAAGGGAGGAAAACAGTGCGTGTCTTATGGCTCCAAACTCCACGGTACTGCTGCTGTGCCACAAACCACAGGCACTGGCTTTGGAGAGGCCAGCTGCACCATCTTTCATTAATTAACTGCAGCCTGGGATAAGCATAGCTTCAGGTGATCAGACTTATGGGGGCAGCTCTGTAGGCACCTGTGCACTTGCTAACACCACCTGAATTTAACGAGGGCTCGTGGTAAGGAGGAATTACTGAGCCAGGAACCTCAGTGCTCTGCTGCTGGCAGTGCCAAGATCACGGAAGACATAGGAACAGTCACGTCCTAAAAGCCTACAGCAGCTACGGCCAGCAACCACAGACTTCCCTTTCCTATAGTGCCTTCCTCCTCAGGGCAAAGAGCTCAGCCTCGGCTGTACCTCACACACTTGGGATGCCTGAATCCTCCCTCATCCAGCACAACCCCATCAATGAGGAGGCAGAGGCGAGCTCGCTCATCTCCCTCCCAGCCCCATGCGCCACCAAACCAAATGTACTTCGTGAGCCCCTTTGCTCAGCCCAGCCCCGATGCCACAGCTCGCCTACAGGCTGCCCTGCTCCAGCTTTGAGACCTTGGGAACGTGAGGCCAGAAGCCAGAGGCTCTCCCACCACAACAGAGATTTTTTTGTTTTTAAACAAGCACCACAAAATGATCAGAGTAATCTGACTGCAGGTGAAAGAGCTCTTCATAACAAACAAGCCGTTAATTAGGCATCCACTTAATTTAATAGGGAGCCTCTGACCCCCAGGCATTCACAATTACTGGTAATGAACTTAATGAAAAACGCACAGCATTGGCCCCAGAGTCCAAATGAAGAGTTTGGAAAACAGAGGTTTCTTTGAAAAAGATCACTAGCTAATCTAGGTATTTCAGCAAGATCTTAAGTTCTAAGCAAGCCCTAAGTCTATACTTAAAAAATAGCATACATTTTATTATTTTTAATTGTAGTAAACCATGTAATGTACATGGAAGTGAAGGATTTTACCCTGAATTTTGTATTTAATAATATAGCTATCTAGATCAAGTAAAAGATTTAGGAACAAACTCTTGTTAGTGCTTCCTCTGCTGTTCAAAACGTTCAGCTAAACGCCACCTTCCGCTCTCGTGTCTGCAGCAAAAATAGTTCAAACTGAACTTAAGCCCTTGAGAACCTTTTCCCTTCATACACTGAATACTGAACTTACCCAACACCGAGACCTCAGGAGAGGCAGCATCCTCAAACCCTGCCTTTCACCTCATTTCTGAACGTCCCGAAAATGCTGTTGAATACAACTTGGCTCACAAAGATAGGCGTTCTTTAAATAAAAAGCTGGAAAGGTGGGTTTTTTTTTTTTTGCTTTGTTCCCATGCAGTTAAAAAGGCGTCAATTAAAACCGAAACCAAACAACGAGAAACAGATGCAGCAACCCTCACAGCACGAGTGTCGTTTCACTGCTGCGCTCCGCAGAAGCTTCACGGTCCCGCGTGCACCCAACAAGGCAGGCACACACTGCCCCTGGGATGGTGGGAGATCCCTTTGGCATGAAAGCCAGGCAAAAGCAGTTCCAAACGCAGTTTGGTTTGCCTGCTCGTTTGCAACGTGCTGTCGCTGCACAACACCATCCCTCACCTCTCTGGGATCAGGCAGAGATGGTCAATGTTTATGACGGGTACGGTAGTCGGATGTCTTAAACATGCTGCTATGCAAACTCTACATCCAGCGTTACACTGAAATAGCGCCGTGTCATGCTGGGGGTGGTGGGGGCTCTGTTAATGCCACTCATCCTCAGCTGCACACTCGATGAAGTGCCCCGGACCGAGTTCAGCTCAACAGAACCATAAAGCCACCGGTCATGAAAGGACTTCCTCTTCTCCCACGTTGGGCAAGTCGTTGCATTTCAGGTTATCCTCACTGCCTTGCTTCCTGCTTTCAGAGGGGAAAAAGCAGGAGGTGACCCCAGCGCCTTCCCCACCGCCAGGCTTCAGGACCTGAGCACGTTCCCCACCGAGATCCCCCATCAGGCTAGAAGTACCCGAAGGAGACACTTAGCAGCCCATGGGAAGGACAGGATGCTCGGCCACACAAAAACCAGCTCCCCCCAGATCCCACAAAGGACAGAGCACGTCATATCTGGGTCGTGGCCCTGCACGAAAGAAAACTCAAAGCCTGAAGCCCCAGATCCCACCCACGTGCTCTCCAGCACACAGGGCAGGCTGCAGGCACCCCACACTTACGGCAGCAGGTTTCCAGGGGCTGACAGTGAACGTTCCTCCCGCCGGCTGCCCTCGAATGGGTTCCCAAAGGACCGTTTCCGGATCATCGTCTTAACCAAGATCTGCAAGACCAGCGTGGGCTTGGTCAGGGTGGTACTGCTTTGCTTCCATTCAAAAGCATAAAGCAGCATCCAAATCCCTATTTACCCAGCAGGAAAATTCATTGGAAAGGGACAGGGACAGAGAAAGGAAGGAACCAACGCTGTTTTCTCTCGGCACATGGGAACCCCTGGTTTCGTTTTCATTGCTCCTCTTCCCTTTCCGGCTGATTTATCCGCTCAGCACTGAGAGCTCTCACACGTGTGAGATGTGTGTGCCAGCAGGGTCCCGTGGGGAAGGCATTTATGCAAGAACCAAAGCCACGTGCATCTGGCACTCGAGCGGAACGCCCGTGGTTGAGTGCACAGAGATCGGGCGCTGGAGGGGAATTTAGAGAAACGAATGCAAATAGGAAAATTCAAATTGGGCCGGAGGCGGTGCTTTATTTAAAAAGGTTCCCAGTAACGCACTGCCCTGATTTGCCCTGAGATGGGCTGAATCCACCTGGAATTCCAGGGGGAACAGCAGAGTTGAGCAGCCCTTCTCTGCAGCAAGTCATTGCAAACTGGGGGAAGGGGGGAAAAAACAACTCTCATCTGCTGCCGTCACTTTGGGCAAAGGCTGTTTTTTAAACTTGTGCAGAGAAAAGTGCAGTCCCATACCAACAGATCTGCCTTTAGCCCCAGACAACACCACACCAGGGAGCTGCAAATGCTCATCGCTGCTTCTCTTAGCATAAGGGCGAGCAGGAAATCATTAGGTTCAAAACCCAAAAGGATTTAATTTTCCACACTGTGGTTACACCGTGGTACTCATCACCACACGCTGCTGTAGGGAATAAGGTCTGTGAGCTCAAAAAGAGACCAGAGGAATTCATCAGAAGAGCTGCAGGCAGGGACTGCTCCCAGAACCTGCGTCAGGGACATGCTGTGGCCAGCAGGGCAGAGCAGTGCAGCAGGAACCCCTGCACCCATTTCTCATTCTGCCCACACTCTTAACCAGATCCCACCCTGGACCAGGATTTCACCCTGAGCAAATACAGCGATAGCAATACAGCAGAAACCAGCAATCCACTGATGGGTGCTTCTGGGACTGACCATCACCCTGTGCCACCGCAGCCCAGACCCCATTCCTGACAGCAGGAAGGTTTTTGCTTTACTCTTGTGCTTCTGCTCACCCGCTGCAGCCAGGGCTGTGTGCACACAGGCTGCTGCTCTGCTCACACTCACCACGGTGGCCAGGCTGGGGATGTGCTTGACCGAATTCTCCACCTCTTCCTCTGTCACCTCGACGAGCGTGCAGTTCTCATCCTCAGTGGGCAGCAGCTCCGCTCCATTCTTGGTGACCCACGGATGCAACTTCAATGAATAACACAGCCTGTCAGGGACGATTGCCTCTTTTTTGTAACTCCAACCACACAGGCCTGGCAAATGCATCTCCTCGCCCAAGCTACAGTGCCTGTACCCTTCCAAGATACACGGAGCAGGGAAGAAATGCTGTGGCACAGCCGGGAACGGCTCAGCCCAGAGCAGAAAGCACGCGATGCGATAACCTCGGTGATGTGCAGCACTGCAACGCCACGTCCCCGCGGGTTTTATGGCAGAAGAACTATTTCCACTCTCATCTTACAGAGGGGATTTTCTCCAGACCGTTGGTCTCAGACTGGAATTAATCCGGGCACAAAGCCCTCCTCCTCCTTGCCCGCACAGCTGGCGTCCTGGACAGCCACCGGAGGAGCACGGAACGCTTCAGCAAAACCCCGCCATCCTTTCCCCCTACCTTCGTCTCCATTTTCTCAGCTTCTCGCCCCTTCCAGGTTCCCGCAGGGGCGAAGGGCCAGAAATCTCTTGCCAAAGGCTGCTGCAAGGTACTTGCCTGGTAGCAGAGGAAATACTGGGCTCAGGGGATTTCCGCTGCCTGCGACTGCTGTAGGCACCAACGGTCCCAAAGCTGAGTGGGTCCCGGAGCAGGGGAAAGAGTTGGGACTCACCTGCCCGGGGGCCCTGGGCATGCAGGAGGACCTAACCTGGTGCAAGCAAACTGAGCCCGAAAAAGCCAAGTGAAGAGAACCCCATGGGAAGTGAAGCCACGGCCACCACCGGGGCTTCGGGTTGGTACCTTGATTTCAGGGACTGAAATCCTTGATTCAGGATTTTTATCCAGCATCCGCATGATCAGATCCTTCAAGAAATCCGTAACTTCTGGCCTTGGGAGGGGAGAGGGGAGAGATGAGACAGGACCTGGGCACACTGCTGTCTTCCTCCCCAAACTACCCCAAGGAACCAAAACATTCCCATATTGGGCAATGAGGAGCGTGATCCCTGGTGCACAAGGCCAGGAGAGCTGGACACTGCACGTGCCCAGGCTGACAGCTTGATTGTGCTTTAAAAAAAAATGGCTGGAGTTTTGGGGGTTGTGTTTGGGTTGGCTGTTGTTTTTGTTTTGAGTACTTACTGGTCTGGGAACTCCAATGTTTGGGTCTTGATTTTATTGTGTAAACTCAGGATCCTTTCATCCATGAAAGGACACTGTCACAAAGAAAAAGAGCAGTGAGAAAAGCAACGACCTCTGAGCAGGAGCTTATGTGGATGTACCAGAAGGTTTCTTACTGTATGAACGTCTTTTTTTCTTAAAGCAATTAATATAACACATGACTAAAAACGATCAAATTACTGGAGCAGCTCGTGCCCCCAAAATCCAGCCTGGCTGGATGCAGGCACAGATAACGCTGAGGAATACCATTACCTGCCCAAAAACGAAGCAGTACAGCGTGATTCCCATCGCCCAGACATCCAAAGCCTGCAGAGAGAAAAGAGCATCCTTAGTCCTGCACGTACAATGAAGGTCATTACAAAAAAACAAAACCAAATTGCTATTAAGTACCTTTCCAGAGAAGATTTTCCTGGTTTCTGAGAGCGTCTCTGGGGCCATGAAGGCAGGGGTGCCCACCGTGTTGGTCAGGAGGGCATCGGCTCCCTTGAATTCATTGCTGACACCAAAGTCGGCAATTTTAACGTGTCCGTCCTCCCCCACGAGGAGGTTGGAAGGCTTGATGTCCCGGTGGATTATCTTCTGGTAGTGCACTGTGATCCAAGGGGAAACAAGGGATGTGGCAAAGGAAAGCAGGAGCCAACTTTGCAGGGATTAGCAATGAGAGGAATCGGCAGTCCCACCGTGCTGCTTGCACACTCACAGTATTCAATGCCCTTGATCAGATCCTGGAAGTAGAACCGAGCCTGGTCCTCGCTGAGAGGTTTCAGGGTGGGGATTTCCATCACGGGGCTGCAAAGGTAAGAGGACGGAGCTGCAGCACGAGGCTGAGCGGAGCCCAGCATGAACACAGCACCACGTCCACGGTGGGGAAACTCACCCTTGCTTCACCAGTTCGAACACTGAAACAGAAAAGGAATGGTGATTACTGACTGTGTACAGGTGGGAGCTCCTGCAAGCACGGCCCCAGCACAAAAGCAATTATTTTAATGATGAATTTATGAAGGTAATACATTAAAATAAACCTGTGGAGACCCAGGCCCATATGCAGCTGCCCCAAAACACGGTGGGAACCCACACCAACAGCACCTGTGGGCACTTACCCATGTACAGGTGGTCCTCACTGGGGTCATCCAGCACCTGCCAAGAGATGCAGAGAAGAAATGGAAAGATGCAAGAAGCTGCCTCACAAGATAAAGGCTGTGATTGGTTGATTTTTCATCAGGCTGCCCAGTTTTGCCCCCGGGGGGTTAAAGGAGTTAAGGAGGGAGGTGCTGGCAGGTTGTGAGCGCCCGCCCGCCCTCAGGTCCTACTCATGACATTTTAACTTAAAACGGCGTGGGTTTGCTCTGCTAATCTCAGAGCTTCTACCCACAAGGTGGGGGATAAATAAGAGGAAAGATGCTGTTGGCAGTAAATATTTCAAACACACAGGAAGCGTCATCTGACTCATAAGGCAAATGAATTCCAGCCTGCACATCCTTAATTCCTCATTTCTGTTTCCTCTGGACCTTTTCAGGCTGTCATTGGGTGGTGGGCAGCGTGGCTGCAGAACTCACAGGAGCACCATTTCCTCCCCAGAACTGATCTGTATCCTCAAGGGAAGTAAAATATCTCTGCTTTTCTATTTCCAAGCAGAAAAGAGAAGGTGAAAGGAAGGAAGAAAAGACCTTCTACAACAGGGAAAACATCAGCAGGACTGCCACTCCCTGCTCACCTCCACAAGCTTCACCACGTTGGGGTGGTCCAGCTTCTTCAGGATGGCAATCTCCTGATAAACCTGCTCGATGGGGCCTCGGGGCTGCAGGCAGCCCTCTGAGGCACCTTTGGCCCCACGGGGTGGAGGGCGGCCTGCAGGGAAGGCAAAAATAGGGTGGGCATGGCACCGAGTCCCTTCTACCCCCAAGGTGCCACCTGTCCCAGAGCTGTCACACCACCGGGTGCCACTTACGGGGGAAGCCCGCCTGCCTCATCAGCTTCTTCTTGGAGAGAACCTTCATTGCCTGCAGAGGAGAAAATTGATGGGGTGGGAAAAAAACACACTGGAAGCCGTAGGCAAACCCTCTCCCATTCCCAGTATACGCTCTAGGCAGCAGCACTACTCACATAGTAGGTGTTGTCGTCCTCGTTGTAGGCCAGCTTCACCACCCCATAGGAGCCCTAGAGAGGGACACGTGGGTGACCAACCAAAAAACACACCAGCACCAGACCAGGCTCCTCTTCATACCCCAGGCAATGCAGGGGGTCAACGGGGAGCACGGTGTCCCTGGACTGGCCAAGAAAAGGCTCAGATACCCTATTTTGTTGGAAAGGGGAAAAAATAATCCTAATTTAAAAAATAAATCAACGGGCATCACGCTGAGGAGCCAATGGAGATGCCATGGTGAAGGGCTGACCTCACAACTGATGTCAGATTAAAAGCAAGAGCAAATCCAGCACATTCCCACTCCAAATTCCCACTCCAACCCCAAAGCTGGAGAATATTCACCTTCCCGATCTCATCCTTCAGCTTGTACTGGTTGAGCTGGACACAGTCCTGTGGGAGAGAGGGCAAATCAGCCAGCAGCCCAGGCCTCGGGCCAGAGCTGAAAAGCTCAGGTTTGTCAGCAATAAACCACACGTGGCCACACGCCGCCTTGTTTATAGACAGCTAATTAGTGGCGTTGAGCACTGGGCAGGCAGCGCTGTCTGCTCATGCAAAATGAGAGCACCAAGGGCAGCGGTGGCAACTGGCACCTGGGGGCTTAACGCTCACCCAGCACCAAACGCTTTTATTTTGTCCTGCAGAAGTTCAGTGCCTGCGTTCTGTTGGTGCTGAGAAGGCTGTGGCGGGCGGTGCAATTATTCCCTTGAAGCTTTATTGAGGTCTCTTCCTTTTTAAGGGGAAAATCAAAAAGTATCCCTTTCCCACATGGAGCTAAAAAGTGAATGTGACTGCACGCGGACACAGATTAAGCGTGGATGGGCTGTGACTTCTGGCCGCTCCACTCTCACAAAACACATTTTCCAGAGCTCGTAGCATTTGGGAAATACAGAAAACGCACTCCTACTGCAGCATTAACCCTGGGAGATGCTCTGCCCCCATACGTAGGGCTGTCCCAAGGGCTGGGGATGGACCAGGACCGACCACCCTCCCACCATCCACGGGGCTCCATCCCAAAACACCGAGCAAGGAGCAGTGCAGCGAGACAGGGAGACAGGAGCCGGGCCTCACCTGCAGCCCGGTGATGGAGACGCGGTTGGATTCCACCGTCGGCCGCCTCGGTAGGCGCGGGGATGAGTGCGGGGATGTCACTGGTGAGTAGGGGAGGGACGGGTAGATGAAGCGCTCGCTGTCGCCACTGCCAGGGGAGCGCACGGGATGCGAGCGCTCCTGCAGGGACAGCTTTCGGCCGGAGAGGTTCAGCTTCGCCCTGGGCTCCCGGCTCTCTTCCACGGCAGCCACGCTCATCTCCTCCTCGCTCGCCGTCGCCTCACACTCGGTCACCACGATGAGCGACTCCATGGCGGGCCGGCCGGCACTCAGCAGCAGCCCGGGCCCTCCGTGGCGGTGTGAGGGCTGAGGGGCAGCAGGAGAGCTGCCGGGGATGCAGGATGGCATGGTGAGGCTGCCGGCCTCATCCCGGCCGCTGGCGGTGCTCCGAGGGGTACAAATACCTGCAAGCACAGTGTCAGGGGGATCCCATGTGAAGCCAGCCCCTGAAGTGCTTTTGCACCTAATAAACGGCTTCAGCACATTAAGTAAAATATTGGGGAGGAGTGGAGGAAACTGGGTGGCACTGAGCAGAGTCCTCTCCCCTCACCAGCACTGCTATCACGCTGCTCAACCCTGAACATAGCATCCCCGCCACCTCCCCTACAGGAAACCCACAGCTGGGGCTGCAGATGCATTTGCACAGGTCTGCACTATGTATGGATAAACATTGTACAGTTCACTGCTCTCCTGCACAGAGCAGGCAGATCCTGCCAAGCAGCCCCCAAAAGAGGCACACAGAGCCCTTACCAAGCACGAGCTGTGGGATCTGCCCTGGGGCTCACTGCATCCACAGGGCTTTCTCCTGCTCACCCCGAGTTCCCTATAGCCTCCTTTACAAAAATGGGATTTCGGCACCCTGGAATAAAGAAGAAAGCAGTGGTATTAGCAGCAAATATCTACATATCTTTAAAGGAAAACAAATTGCTCAGCTGTAAGGCATTGCAGTGAATCCCTGTGTGATGCTGGATACATGACACTGAACATACGTGCTGGCGGATGGCAGCAGCACTGCAAGCACCGCAAGCCTGGTCCAGGAGCAGGGCTCCAGCAGGTCTGCCTGCGCCACAGCAAAGCCAACCCCCTTCCCTCCTGAGTTACTTTTGATTTCTAGGTTGAGGAGTTGCCACAGGGGCAGCCCGGTAAGAACCCAAAGCAGCCCAGGGGCAGCACTGAGGACCCAGCATCGCCGGGTGTTCCGCACCGCACGAAGCAGTGGGTTAAAATTAGCTCCATTCGCCTGTGCTGAAGTTCCTGTGTTCGGGAGCAATTATAGGACAAGTACGAAGACTCCAGCAGCCCCCCCAAAGGCTTCCCAATGGCCTAATTGCCATTTCCAAGGCGAATCTATAAACTTGAGTTTTCTCACCCAGCACTAAAGTGAGAGCGCAGCCGTTTTGGCACGGTGCTGCTCGCTGCTTAAGGGAAGCACGGGTGATGTGACAGCTATAAATAAGCCAGCGAGCAGCAACAAGGACAAACTATTTCAGAAACGCCGCTAAATCCATTCCTGGCTGGGACTTTGCTATTCAAGAAAGCTGGGACCCAGCAAAACCATGGCTGCAAACTCCCCCACAGAGCTGCTAGGGCAAATCCCAACACTGGGATGCATTAAACCACTATAAGCTCACCAGGGTGTTTTAATGCACTCTCAAAAATGCATTAAAACTATTAGGTACCCGCTCGCATTTTGCCCCAAACCAGCACAGCTGGATCCGGATCCATTCACGTTGGGAAGCCTGCCAGGCTGCGTGTATAAATAGTCGGAGCAATGATGGATCCCAAACGCTGTGCCCTGGACCCTCACCACATGCCGTGGTCACCCAGTGAAAATCCACCAAACAAGGCAGTGCTGGGGGCACCTCCTGCCCTGGAGCACCACTGGCTGCTGCCCCCTGCCTCCCCTCCCATCCATCCCAATGGCCATCCCCATCCCATCCCACTGGGCTACGGCAAAATCAAGTTACGAAATAACACTTGGGACTGAGCGCCCCAGTCCATGGGCACTAATTGGCTTGACAAGGATAAACATATCAGGATTAATTAATTCAAGAAGGCTTGCCGAGGCTCTGTAAGCAGGTCACAAGTCACCCCAGCACCATCCTCACAACTGCTAGGTGGAGAATCAGAGGGCTTTTTCCTCCCTTTGTGCGTATGCAAAAGGGGTGGCTGCGGAACCTGGCCTTTTAGAGGGTGCTGGGATGCCATACCCAGGCAAAACCCAAATGTGAGATCCACCTCCTGAAGGGATGGAGGATAACCTCTAACGATAGCACAGTTTGCCTTAATAAGTATCTGGGGATGCTGAGGAGGAGGAAGGCAGCCATCTAACCAGCCAGAGGAAAAATAGCTGCAGTGGGGAGGAATAAATCCAAAGGGAAGAAATACAGCCTGGGGGCTTTGCCCGCCCACCCGGCTCACTGCACGGGGAAAAGCAGCACGTTCTGGTGTGAAATCCAACAGATCCTTATGTAAAGGCAAAAAGCACATGCCCACCAAATCCTTGGGAAATGTAGCAGCCTGGTGTATAGGAATGATTTATCGGCCCGGCTTTTGGCTGCGATCCACGTATAACCCATCGCGGCTGTGGCAGGATTATTGAAGCAATCAGTCTCGCATCTAATTCAGCAAGGAGAGGGATATTAAAGCGGAAGAGGTTTGTGAAGCCCTTCCAGCATCCCTCCCTCTCGCTCCATGGCCACGTGGCTCAGCGCAAATGAATGGGAGCAAAACCGGCCTCGGCGACGGCGAAGCCACCAACACAGCCCCATGACCCCGCAGGGTCCCCATAGACCCTGAAGCACTGGGACAAGGGATGCTCCGAGCCCCTTGCAGCAAGCAAAGAAACCTCGGTGGCGCCAACAGCATCACCACCTCCACGTGCCCTATTGTGGGGATCAGCTCACACGCTGCCCAAAAAGCCGTTTAGACAAGAAGTCAGCGCCCAGCGCGGTTCCAGCTCCCTCTGGGCAGAGTCCGGTCACCGTCCTGCGTTCCGCAGCCACTGCCAGCAGTGGAAGTGGCAGTGCCAAGCGCGGGGTCATGGCAGCAACGGGGCACCGCTCACAGTTTCCCTTCCTACGGGCAAGGTCGGCCCTTGCCAGAAATATTAGTCACTGTGGTATACAAAGCCCATCCGCATCCCCGCCTGACTTTTAATGGAAAAAATCTCCCAGCGGCTTCTCCAGAAGTCAGAGGGCACCCGAAGTAAAGAGGCGCTGGGAAGAAGTCCATCCACAACGGGTCCCTGGGCTCGAGCCGTAACGCTTTCTGCCGCCCTGGGCCCACTGCGTGGAGGCAGGAAAAGCCACCAGCACCGGCAGGAACGCCGTGGCGGCAGGAAACCCAGCGGCACGCTCTAACGGGAACCAAAACCCGTCCTTAACCCCAATACCACCACTTAGCGTCGCTTACCGGGCCCGGCCCGGCGCTGGGACTTGCGGGGAGCAGCAGCAGCTCACTCAGCTCCCCGCTCTCCGCACGCAGCAGCTCCGGGAGATGGGCACTGCGCGCTGCCAACACCACTTAAAGGCCATTAGGGCTGAGCCGAGAGCAAAGCCTCCTCCAAATTACCTCCCCGATCTGATAACAGCCGGCACGGCGCTGCTCAATCCAAGCATAACGGGCTCCGTGGTTTTGCCGGCCGCTTTTCCCCAAACCCGACCTCTCGCTCTGCAAAGGTGCGCAGATGCCCCAACTCCATGCAAGCCCAAAGCGACGCGGAGGGCTCCAGACGCCGAGCGGAGCCCAGATGGGGACGCGCAGGCGGCTCCCGCTGCCCACGCACGACCCGCCTCCCCCCCGGGCTCCCCCGCATCCCGCAGGTGGGCAGCGGGGCAACCCCGAGCAGAAGCGGCGCCGTTCCGCAGCGCGGCATCCCCGGAGCGACGCGGGGCCCCTCCCGGGCTCGGCTTTGTCTCGGCGGCCGCCTCCCCGCGCGGCCGGGCCCGCCCCGCTCCCACCGCCGCACCGACCTGCGGGCAGCGCACCGCTCCGCTCCGCCGGAGGGGAAGGGCGCGGCCTCGGCCGCCACGGGGCCGCACGGAGCCGCCTTCGCTTTCGGTTCCGCTCCGGTAGCGGCAGAGAGAGAAGGAGGGAGGGAGAGAGGCAGGGAGAGGGGAGGAGGGAGGGATGGAGGGAGGGAGGGAGGCCCCGCTCCGCCCCGGGGAAGGGGAGGTTTCCCCTCCGGCAGCCGCATCCTTCCCGCCCCCTCCCCGCCGCCACCGCGAGCCTCGATCGAAGGATTGAAAACCCCGATTTTTGTTGTTATTACGTTATTAATTTCCGAGCTTTCCCACCTAGCGGGACGCAGCGCCGTTCCCACCCGCACGGCGTCACGGCCCGGCCCTCTGGAAGTCGTCGCCTGGCTCTATTCCCGCAAATATCTGGGAGTTTTCTACCAAACACGTTCTCACCGAGCGCCGTTCCCGTGCTGGGCTCACCCGGGCGGTCTTCGGGGCCGAACGCGCTCCTCGTGCAGCACTGGATGGACACCCACGGCCGCGTCCCGCTGCGGTGACAGCCCGGCGGTTCGGACATGCACTGCTGAGCTGCAGGTGCCGCAAACACTTGGAATCACAGTAAGGCTGAAGGAGAGCTCCAAGAGCACCCAGTGAACCCAACCCATCACCCCACGCCCGCTGACCGTCAGTGCCACATCCCCACGGGTCTTGAGCATTGCCAGGGATGGTGACCCCCCCCCTCCCCGAGCAGCTGTGCCAGCACTGACCGCTCTCTGGGAGAAGGAATCATCCCTAACATCCATCCTGAACCTCCCCCGGCACAACTTCGGGCCGTTACCTCTCGTCCCAACAACAGACCAACTTGATGGATCCATCTCTTAAGCGCTGACCGATGTGAGCTACCAAAACCAGCATTCCCACCTGGGAGCTCTGCTTACTTCTCACTTTCAATAAAGGGAAGCACCAATTAGCAGCCCCCTCACAGCAGCAATTAACGAGCCTTGCTGGGCCACCCATGCTTCAACCTCAGTGCTTCCGGCCATACGTGGCCAAGCTCCAGCAGTCAGGTTCAGCTCTGAACTTGCTTTCTCATGGCTAACAATACCACAGCCTCATCCAGCACTTCCTGGCAGGATATTTCAAGTGTTTACACTAATGATGCACAGCTTTGATGTAGCAGCACAGTGAAGGGACTCGGCACGCTGAGGACAGGGCTGCCAGTCCATTCTCACAAGGTTAGCCGTGGTGCTCATTTGTTCCTACACAAAGCCAGCTCACATCAGTCAGATGCAGCACCTACGAGCCAAACAAACCTGTTTCAGCTGAGCTAGGGCTCCTGTTCAGCACGCTTTATGTTTCTCAGCCACTCTTTGCACAAGGCCACGTCTAACACGGCAGCGCTGGGACTTTGCACCTTTAGACCTTTCCAACCGAATCCTGTTTTTCCCTTCTGCCAGCACCATCTGTTTCTGAAAAGTAAACAGTGCCCGTCGACAGGTTAAACGCAAGGGAACGTTTTCATTGAGGCTCTCCATTTTGTACCACTGAAACTGAGCACAAAAGCCTCGCCTACATTTTCCGCTATTTTTTGTACCTGAGCTCACAAAGCCAGCACTGCTTCCAAATACGTCACCACTAAGAGCAGGTATTATTTCATCCTGACTGTGCTGCTCCCCTCAGCGTGTTTGTTTTGCACTCAAGAGCCTTTTTTTTATGTTCTTCGTTCAATTCTTACTCTTAATTTCAAGCACAGACTAGGAGTGAAAGGGTGACAACCTATACTTTCCCCTACGCCATTGCAAACAACATACAGGTTTGTTCCACAGAAGACCATGATTTATTGGCAGTTACTCCGAAACACGGATGGTTGAATATAGTCAAAAGACATCTGTACAAAAGAGGAAAACAAACACGTCTCATCTCCGAGTGCTTCACTTGAAGGCATTTATTAAGGGGACACCGTGAGCGGGCAGTTCCTGGTGCAACTGGCGGAACAACATGGCACATTTGTTCCTTTCCTGGGTCTTGCCTAGGGTGTGGAACAGCCGGGCTTGGAAGTAAAGAACATCTCTGAGCTGCTCTTTGCAGTCCACCTTGGCAAGGTAAGTCTTAGCTTCGTTCAGATTCAGAATAGCAGATTCCAAAGCTGGGAGAAAAGGGGATAGCCATGTACAAAATGATATCACAGCAACTCCGAGCAATACAGCTCAATTCTAAGGAGCCCAATTACGAATTCCTCAGCTTTTCAAAACAATTTGTGTCTTAGCAACACCGCCTTTCAGCTAGTTTCTGTTATTCAACCTTTGCTGCAAAGTACGGGTGTTGAAGTATGCGGATAGACAACATTCTATTATAAACATTGCATCTATTGAACAACTACTTCCTAATTAATTCTCCTAATTGATTACTAGCTAACACACTCCATTATATTGTTTAAGCTTTGTTAACAGTGATTGTGCAGCAGGACTTCAACGTACACACTGGGGAGCACTTTTCAAGGGAGCTCAGTTCAGAGGGGAGAGTTACCCCCAACATTACCTTCAGCCTTCTTTTGTTGACTGTAGGAAGCTGTAGAAGCCACCTGACACTTGGCCACCAAGAACATGGCGCAGCCTTTGTCTAACACAGCTCCATGGGCCAAGCCAGGTTCTATTGCCATGTGCAAAATATTCAGGACTTGCTCAGGAACGCCAAGGATCAGCTGAAAGAGAAACACTTTGTTGTTCTAATACTGGAATCCGCTGGTTGAGAGCAGCTTCTTCTCAGAAGGACCGTAACCCATAAACCAAATCTGTTTCTAACACAGTAATGCTGCAGATAAGGATGTTATTTTTTACCCCACAATCATCTTGTAAATCACAACTCTTTAGGAGACAGGAGCTACTATCTGAAAAGATCAGGCATGGCTTCTCCACCCCAGTCAGTGCTGACAACTGGGTCCCTGCCAGCTCAGAAAAAACAAAGTAACCCAACTCCATGACAAGCATTATTTACAATTCAGGCACATGCCAAACTGAGCTACTAGAAAGCCAAACAAACAGCATAAAAATAACAACTGGAGAAATGAAGGCAGGGCCAATTCATGCTTGCTTAATTACATAAAATAGCTACCCATCTTACTGATGAACACGGAACTCAACTTTCAGCTTCCTCCTCAGATTTTACATTTAGAATATACTTTATCAGAATCGATAGTTTAATTCCAACAAGGTTATGTTCTTAAATCTCCCAGGAGTAAAAACAGTATCCAGATCCCCAGCAAAAAAATGCCCTATGACCCCGAGAATACACAAATCAAACATACCTGGGAGAAAGCCAAGTTCAGCACGGTCTCAGAAGCCAAGTATTGCAGACTATATTCTCGAGAGAAGGCAAGAGCCTGCAGCAGGACAGGCAAAGCAATGGTATGACACGAAGATCTCCAGTAGAGCTCTGCTACTGACAGCAGCACACTAACCAAAAAGAGAGGGAAAGAACCATAAACTGTTTTCTTTTGATGAAAAGAAACTCGTTTCCCAAACAATTACCCTACCCACAACAATACTGATTTTATTATGAATTACATTTCTGCATATACAATAAACTTAAATTGTACTCTTAAGAGGAGATGTCATCTCCTGACAAAAAGGGAAATAACAGTAACTACTCTGTAGGTCAGCACAAAGGCACAATTACATACATGTTTCTACTTTCTATTTATTTTGCATGCATTATTTTCTTTTTCCATAAATCTTCACAAAGCTCTAAATTTACCACCTTTTAGTTTATATGAGGTTACGAGGCTTCAATTCTGTAATGATTTGAGGATTCCTCTACGCCATGTTTAACATATGAAATTATTTTGTAATCCCCAAATCATTCTAAGTAATCTGAGCACTAGTGAAGTCTGCACACAGACAAATGGAAACGGCAGATTCTAATCACTGCAAAGTAGCTTTAATACTCTGAAAATGAAGTATTCTTACCTAATCACTATCTCGGTGTTCTTGATTTCCTGGCAGTGGATCAACAATTTCTGCAAAAGCTTGTGTGCTTCTAACATCTGATTTTGGGCTTTCAGTACAATGGCTTTTCTGCCGTGGGAGAAAGAAAACATCACTGATATCTCTGCAATTGAGATATAATTCTGCTCTTCAAAATACAGTAAAGCAGGTCTCTACTTTGTGACCTCTGTTTCTTGTGACTGCAGAATGGCATTCTGACACAACACACGCATGCTGTACACACAAGCAGAGCGAGAACCAGGAACCTCTGCTTGCTGGACATCTCATAGGCAGAAATGATCGAACTCATGAAACAGCTTTAGATGGAAAACAAGGATTGCCAAAAACAAGGGCCAAACAGGGAGCAGAAGTGGGAGGGCATGCAAACTGGAAAGCACAAGTGATTATTTGTGGAAGAAAAACAGATCTGAGGTAGGGTAGCTAAAATTGGCATAAGCCAACAAGGACAAAGAGTGAGAGGGAACGAGTGAGAGCAGGGAAATAAGAGACAAACACGGAGCTGTGGGAGATGTGTAAAAGCAGCCCAAACCCGTATACTGTGTGGTATATTTAAAGATCAGGGAACAACAGACAGTCCAATTCCAGAAGGACAAGCATCAGGTCCCACAGCTTGAATGCCGATCTGCCGGCTCACTGCCATTGGCTGTGTTTTAGGTGTTTTGCCTCAGTTAAAAACAATTGCTTCCAACAGCAAATTTTCTTTATATTGGCAATCAGCAAGCTTTAACCCTATCTATTTCTAACTTTTTCATTTAGGAACAAGAACAAATTAAGGTGAAAGAAAAAAAAACGTATCGTCCCACTTTGGAGATGTGTAAACTAGGACACAGATGAAGACATAACTCAATCTCATACTGTAGCAGGATTGAGACTTGGCCTTACATCTATCTTATATAAAACTCTGCATTGTGCTAAGGTTTGAGCACAGTTACCATGGCAGATTTTGAAGGAGTATTTTGTGTTCTCAGGCTAAATCGACAGCTCCAGAACAACAGGAATTTCACTGGTGCTACTTTTGATTTTAAAATGCCCAGATGAGCAACTAAAAATGATGACTGGGGACATACACTAAAGGAATAAGCACTGCAGATCGGACAACATGACAATAATTAACTCAAGAAAGGGGAGAAGATTAGCACAAATGACTGCCAGCAATCATTTTGCTTTATTTTTCATTATCTTCGTGGGATACACCTGCAAGCACATGCAGATTCATGCTTACTTACCTGTACATTCCTTCAATGCTATTAAGTGCTGTAATTCCCGCTACAAGAGAATCTGCTATATGGTATCTGCCATCATTCATGGCTCTTTCAAACTGTATTTTTTGATCAAACAGCATCCAAAGCTAAACAAAGAACATCCAGGAACAAGTTTTAGAAGTTGTACCTGCTCATTTTCTAACCACAAGTTAGAACTTCATTTTTATTTTGCCCTGGGGATGTTTATGTCTAGACACAACTAACTCCACTGTCCAATTACTGCCTTTACTAAATTACAATCCTCAACAGAAGTGCTTAGGTCTGGAATAACGTTTCAATACTACAGTTCACCTATTTGATTGCACCTTAAGTAAAAAAGCATTAAAATCATGACTAATGCTTTAAAATAATAGACGTATTCCACAACAAAGAAAGGAGGACCAGACTAATTTCATACAGTCTTGAACAGTTTAATGTAAATAGTATGTTTTAGACTGATATGGTAACGTGTTTTCCAGTGTTGCACAACAGATGACCTCTAGGTTATTTCTGAAGTGTAATACATCAAAATAATTACCACTAATCAAGCAGAACTTTGAAGCTCCCAATCAGTGCAGACTATTTAATTTCTACATGTGCTCACGAAGCAGACATGTTTCCCTCTGTCAATTACAGCTCTGTGTAAGCAGCTCATTCCTAGGAGGCTATTAAAACAACCAACACATCTTTTTCATGTTTCTGTAGAGAGTTCACGCCACGTGGCTTCTGGTGGGGTCATGAGCCAAATGAGATCAGTGAACATGTGGCCCCAGGCATATGGAGAAAAGACATGAATTCAGACACGATGGAATTTAGATCCTATTGTATAACAGTTACGTAATAGACAAGTTAAATTATATATATTCTACCTGTGCATGCTGACTATTGGGAGGGAATCTCTCCTTTAGATGTTTCAGTATTTCAGAAGCAGCTGCAAAGTAGCCCTGTAATACAGAAACAGCACTGATAAATATAGAGGAGAGCAAGCATCCTTCCCCTTGATTTTAACACAACCTTTACAGCAAGAACTTTGCCAGGCACAAGCCTTATATTTTCTTCACCCCCAGTGCAGACATTAAAGGCAGAACAAAAAACAATTCAAGTCTCACACTTTGTCAATACCACCCACACCCAAATGACTTTTTGTGCAACTGGCCATAAAACTCACCTGCTCTGCATGAAGCTCAGCCAGGTGACACAGTACTACAGCAAAGGCCTCTGTGTTGTTCTGCTGAACGCCCACATTCACAGCCTCCAGGCTGTTCATGCTCAGCAGTGTTTGGGCTTGTTGAAGCGCCATGGTGCTTGAGCAAGAGAGACATCTTTTAGCTTTCAAGCAACAAACACCATTTTTTAAAGTTCATGTTATGACTGTGGTCTACAGAATGATTTTCTGGGTACTCCAGGGATCTGGGGGAGAACAAGAACCTTTAAAACAGCTGCTGCCTGGGAACTCCAGACTATGCAAGCACATGGAGTACTGCATACTGAAAGCTACACGTGGTCTAAGTACAGCAATGCCGAAAACAGGGACACAGGAATGACTTAGGCACTATTTGCCACTACTAAATGGAGACTCAATCTCTTCTCCAGAATGGCTTCTAAATGAACGCAAGAGAATGGAAGTAATTGCATCCAGCCTGTACCAAATCACAGTCTGATTGCTTTATTTTAGTGCGCTGTAGACACACAGTTACTTGTTACACCTATATATAAATAACTCAAAATGCATTATGTGCTAACAAGTACAGTGCTCTAACCCACGAGTTTAAAAGAGACAAAGTACCTGCGGCCATATAATCTCCAAATTGCAGTCTTCTGTGCTATACTGATATCAATAAGCTCTGACAAACTGTGTTTCCAGTGCAACAGATCAGAATCTTTCAAGGCATCCATTAGTTTGTTGGCAGCCTTTCCTGCAAAAGCTCTTTGCTGAACCAAGGACTGTATTCCCAAGGAAGCAAGGTACTGGGAAGAGGGAAAAAAAAATCCAAAACCATTGAAAGACAATAGAGAACACTAGAGCAAGAGTCATAAATTAAGGAAAAAAAAACCCAAAGAGATGTGATATTATTCAGCACAGACAAAGGAACACTGCTTCAGGCATTTCTTTAAATACATACACCCACACATAGATGAATGCCATTTTGATAGATACAAAAGGTAACTTCCACACCCCCACACAGTAGCCTTAGAGAGGATGACTGGACTTGTACCTGGATTTCTCCAGCAATTAAACAGCTGTGAAAACAGAGCTTCCCCCTCCTTCCCCACCAATTGGCCACACCTGCTCTCATCTCCCAACAACAGGAGCTTCGTTCCTTTTAGAACAGTTCTCACAACAAAGACATTGCAGCCAACTGATACAGGGCACAATACCATCTAAGGGGGAAGCTGCCATAAGAGATTTCACAGCTGGAATGAAGCCATATAAGTAAATGTGTTCAAAGCCCTGCCAGAGGCATCAGCGCTCAGTTTCAGAGAAGGCTGAGGCTTAGGAACCTCCCTCGAGCACTAGCAGATTGCATGATGTGCCTAAGTCCTAAATGGAGCACAGTAACAAACCAGCAGCCACAAAGTTCTCCTGCCTGAAAAAGGACAGGTGAGAAGGCAGAACAGCAAGCCTTGCAATAATGCACTCACAATAAGCAACTGAACCCCGATTTGTTAATATGAAGATTCAAACTAAATAGAGGCAGACAGATTTGTGGAGCATACGACAGGTTGGTTTAAACCCAATTACCTATTTTGTAATAACAATTTTGACCAGCCAGAAAGAAAAAAATACCCCCAAACCCTCCCACACACCCCTCCCACACACGTGTATTTGTCCTAGAACACAGCTCAAGAGAAATGAAACGGACTTACCGGCAAACCAAAGTGTAAGGATTTGTTTACTGAGTGCTCCAGCAGAACACAACTGTCAAATATCTTCTGCTCTGAGATGTGTAACCAGCTCTAAGAAAGAGGTTTCAGAGTAATGCACAGAAACACCATTATAAAGTCAGCTGTGGGAAGCAGCATCTCCAGAGTCTGATAATACTAATGTTAATTATGGAAGAAAATACAGAGTAAACAAATTCTTTCCTTCCTCTTTTTTGTTTGCTGAAAAGGCCACCGACTCTGAAAATCCAGCAGACAGTAAGGAGAAAGTTTATGAAATACTTGGTCTCTTTAAAACACACAAGACTAAACTTTGACCTCAGTACTGAGTAACTCTCTGACCACAGCTCCTGAAAGTAACCCTGAATCACAACAAACCCATCCCACGATCTCCAAATTCTCCAGCATTTGTTGCTCTGGGTGATCCAGCACCCACTGTGGGACTGTCATATTCAGATTACTGATCCATCTGATGAGATGTTACTGAAAGAGTAGTTCTGCAACAGTTCACTGAGCAAAGGCTCAGATAACACAGACAAAGGTGACCTAACCTCCATTTCAGCACGGCTATCTTACCAGGCAGTGCTGCAAACAAACATGATCGTTAGACTCCTGTGCAATCCGGATGGCTTCCTGAAGTGCAAGTTCAGCTTGTTGACTACCAGCAAACAAAAAAAAAGAGTATATTAGCGTTCCCACAGTGCTTAAAATACAGTATTACAACAGCATAGAATACTGATCTAAATTATGCATATTGCACTCTGAAGAAAACTGATTTAAAAGACTGAAGGAGAAAGCTCCGGTTTCCATCTAGCATCAAGCAACACAGGCTATTCTTGAGGCTAATGAGCAAGATGGCATCTGCAGGCCACTACAAAAATGCAATTGTAATCCCCACGCAGGCTTTCAATGTGCCAAAGTGCCAGGTTAGTGCTTGAACAGGGGCAACATTGAGTATTGGCCTATGTAGAAAGAGCTGTTAACTTCTCATCTCCTGCCATCTCCAGGCCTTCCACTGGGTTCATCCAGACAGCAGTCAAAAAATGCAAACCATATATGGAGATGGGTAGGCCAGCTTTATCAATAAAGTTATACCCACCCCTAGGTGGCTTTTTCATTATTCTTTTTCCTGCTCATCAGCTGTATATTGATTTGTATATAACACAAAAACTACAATAGTTTCTTGAGAACATAGCTGGAAACAAGCACTTGTGTCCACTGACCTTTCTGAGATCATGGAAATATAGCAATGGAGAACTTAAATTCCTAGGAAACGGCTGCAATGGGACACTGACAAATACCAGCTCTTACAGTGCTGTAAGTGGCCCAGTTATTATGGAAACCAAATAAATGCCAAAACAAAAACAAACCTAAACAAACCAAGATTACTAGAAAATTCCAGCCCAACTATGGCAAATATCTATTAGAGAACTCCCTTCTCCACTCAAACAGATTTTCACGCTGAACAAAAAGCCTACCTGTCAGTGATTACAGCACAAATCTGAGCAGTGCAGCACAACATACTGACTTACTAATGGCCAAAGCGACAGTGCAGTGCAGCCAGGTTCAGAGCGGCGTATCTCAGGCTCCGACCATAACCCTCATCCCCATTGCTTTTGCTTTCTGCTCCGGTGAGAATCAGACGGTCAAAATAATGAAGGAGGCTGTGTGTTGAGCTGAAGACATCGTGCACTCTGAGACTATTTAAGTAGCTTAAATAATGCTGGAATTTGAAGAGAAATCAGCTTTCGCTAAATAAAATGAACACAAGTCATCAAAATCAGCAGCTATTTCACCTAACCATTTTTAGACTATGGAAACACGAGGCCTGACATTTGCTTCAGTAAAAATGAACTGACACAGTCCCACCAAAACGAAGAGGATTGTATCTATGCATAAAGCTAGGCACGTTGTTAGGCACTCAGCTTCATTAAGGTTTCTGTACCTTCAGGAGTTTCGGTCCAAATTACTGAATATTTACATGCAACTTGTTCATGTTTCCATCATCTTCTAGCACATTTCAATATAGAAAAAAAGACACTCTCAAACAATTCCATCCTGGAAATATGAAGAAATCCCTTTACAACCATTCTGGATGAAGAAAAAGATACTTACTGCTTCAGCAAAGTCTGGATTAAATTTTAACAAGTTGTTCAATTCCTTTTGTAAAGATACAGGAGAAAGAGCCTTTGTTTCATCATTCTTTAGCAGAGAAGCCTAGAATCAACATTGAAACCAACGCTAAGTAACTCCAACTTGAGCAGTACGAATATACTTTGGTACATGACTGTCATTCTGTTATCTGCCTGAAGAGAGCATTAAAGAAGGTTTCAAAACAGCTCTATTATGACACTGAAACATAAGTGGCAGTTTTATTCTTTGCTATATTTTAGCATTCACTTTCCAGAGATCAGAGAGCTGGAGTAAAATAAAAGCATATTTGAGGGACTGTTTGAAGGAAAGAGTTCTGTTTTTCTTGTTCAAGAATTAGTTCAACAGACTGCTTGCTGGAATTACATGGATGTTTCCTGATCTGTTTGTTTATTTGGTGAGAACAAAACTAAACAAAAGTAAATCCTTGCCAGATTCAACAATCCTTAATAGTAAAGATCCTAATGGGACTGAGAAGTCACTTTAAACTTGTAAAATGCATGTGAAACATTACACATGATATACACTTGATTTTGTTAGCAAACTATTCTAAGCGTGCAGAGCATTTACTGACAATTATGTATTTCTTCTCCTTTTAATATATATCTGCTGAAATAATCAACACAACTACACATTCAGCAGAAAGCAAATTTGAAGCAAGAGTCAGAATGGATGTGACCTTCTCAGATCAAATATCATCACACAGTGCCCATGCTCAGACAGAAAACATGTTTAAGCTCAAGTGCTCATACCGAGCAACTACATGCAGTATAATCAACAGGTCTTTACAGATCTAAGAACACATCGTGCTTGACACTGGATAAAACTGAAGGTGAAAATCATGTCACAGATCATTTACTCAAATTATTCAGAATTAACATACCTGCTGAGAAAGAAAATACTCTGCTTGTTTCTGGGAAAGAGGCCCACTGCAAGATATCTCTTCTTCCCTATTAAAAAGCACTTCTGTTAGAAAGAGGGGCAATGAAGTAAAATGCAAGGAAACACATTTTATTGGACACTCTTGCCTTATGAATTTTTATGAGACACTGTAAGCTCAGAGGCATAAAAGGAAATTGAAAAGAGAATTTAATTCAGAGTAAAATCTGCCACATGCCTATGGACACGTTTATTTGTTTGGGGAGGGGCAAAAAGAGAAACCAAAAACGTTAAGCTTAGCTTTTCCTCAAAGAGGAGCCTTTCTGCACTGGAAGCTGAAGTGATCTCTCCAACAGCTTTAGCACATCACACACTAGCATAACCAGGGAAGAAATCGTTCGGCAGTCGGCTGTGCAGGAAGGAACGGTGGGCAGCACTTGGCCTTTAGTTTGCAGCTCCCCAGGTGAGCACGAGAATGGAGTACCGCCATCTTCTGCACGAGCAGAACTGCTGCCACTTACAAATGCCACCACACGGTGGCACCAAGGAGACAGAGAGGCCACCCAGCTCTGCCAGCGTGCGTCAGACTCTGGGAAAAACAACCCAAACAGACACAACCTCTTCACGGTCCTCCAGTTTCACCAGCACAAAGACAGAACCTTTGAATAGAGCCTCTGAATCTAAAGGTGACATAACTGTCCCATTCTCCCCCTCCTCTGCAAGCAGGAAGGATTTAACAGGGTAAAATCTTGGGTAGAAGCTGGACAAAGCCAAAGTTTACTCTGATATGTACAGTTGTAATCTGAAATACAACTAATTTGCTGATACAAGTAGAAAAGATTTCAGTATTAATAGATTACCTTAGAGGTACATCAAGTTCTTCTTTCTCCATTTTCCCATCCAGTTCCTCTGTATTGGTCAGCTCCATGTCGTTCTCATCAATTCCACATTTTTTCTCATCATTTAGAAAGTACTGCTGAAGTGCAGTGTAAAGTTTGTAGACCTGACTAAAAGAAAGCTTATTGTATGCCAGGATCATATGGCGCAGAAATAGACCTGAAAAGGAAAACATATGCTGTGACATTGGTCTGTAAGGGTTTTACTGCAGAGAGGAAAGTAGAAATCACTATAATAGCCAGAAGCTTAAATGTTGTTAAGTGTCTCATCTCAGTCTACCAACTGATCAATCTCAGTTCTGCCAATTATAAATCTCAAATTCATTTTGTGGCAAAACTCACAGATTGTCAGATCACAGAACAATATCAGCAAGAGGTACACACTACAGAATATTATTGGTTAATATGAAACATTTGAGTAAAAAGAAAGATCACATTATAATCTTTACTCCTCCATAAGAAGAAAAGCAAAGCTGTATCTTGAGTGAATGCCACCAACAGCAGGTAACAGCTGTTTACCTATGACACTTGTTTTATGAACTTCTGGCTCTGTTCCACTGAACGAATCTGAAAGGTCATCAAAAAATTGTTCCATATCTTTCAGTTCTCCTTCTGCTATGAGTTTTAACCTAAATAGGAAAAGCAAACAAACAAATAAGCAACACTTTTAGGGTTTAAATGTTATGCATCAAACAATATTCCTCTATTTCAGGTACAGATGAGTGAACGCAGATAGAAGCAAGTGGCAGCTGGTTCAGAGAATCAAAGAGTGGCTTAAGTTGGGGGAGGAACCTTAAAGCCCCCCAGCCCCATCCTCTGCTGTGGGCTGGCTGCCTCCCCAGCTCATGCTGCCCAGGGTCTGAAAACACTGAAAACAAACAGAAGAGGTGCTTATCCACAGATAAGGGGCCAGACACCAGCGCGCACGTGTGTCCTGCCTGCGTCAGCTGCCACTGAACACTGACAGCACTTTGACGGGGGCAGCCCGGAGCTGAGGACCCCCCAGAGACCTCCACAAAGGGCCCCGCCGCCCACCTGATGTGCACGGAGCCGGCCAGGTTGGGGCAGCACTCCTCGATGGCTTTGCGCAGTCGCGACAGCGGCATGTCAGGCCCCTGGGGACGATAAGGAGAACGACATGTCGCGAAAGAGCACAAGTCAGGCTCCCCCCGCCCCTCAGTCCCACTCCCCACCTGCAGCAATGGCAGCAGCAGCCGGTTGAGCCGCCGCCGCTCCAGCTGGTCGAGCTGCGAGCCAGCGCGGCCCAGCTCGCTGAGGAGCACCAGCAGCGCCATCTTGTAAGGGGTGACCCAGTCCTTGATGCCGAACACGTTGGCGTGCACCACGCCATTGGTCATCATCGGGTTGAAGTACAGGCTCTCGTGCACGCTCGCCATTGCGGCGCCCGGACGCCTCCCGCCAGGGAAACCGGCTACGCCCGCCGGCCAATCACCACCACGGCTTCCATCACGTGAGAGGCTCCGTGACCAGTGAGAGGAGGATCTGTGCTCTGCTCTCTCTGGGCCGGCTGGCGGACTGAGCCGAGGGGAAACGTTCCGGGAGGCGGCGGGGCCCGGACCCCACAGCAGCTGTGATCCTTCGTATGTCTCATGGTGGTGTCCCGGCTCTAAGGAGAGCACTCCAGTTACTACAGCAATTCTCTCTCCCATTTCTTTTCTTATTTCTTTTTTTCTTTCTTTTCTTACTTCTTTTTTTTTCTCTTTTATTTTGCTTCCTTTTTATCTTCTTATTCTTTTTTTCCTCAATTTTCTTATCTTTTATTTCTTTTATTTTCCTTTTTCTCTTTTTCTTCCTTCTTTTTATTTTTTTACTTTCTTTTCTTTTTCTTCCAGTTCTTTCTCTTTTTTTTGTTTTTCTTTTTTTCCTTTCTCTTTTTCTTATCTCTTTCATTTCTTTTATTTTATTTTCCTTCTTTCTCCTTCTCTCTTTCTCTTTTTCTTTTACTTTCTTCTCTTTCTCTGTTTTTTTTTTTCTCATTTTCTTTTTTCTTTCCATGTATTTATTTATTTTCTTATTGGAGTGGGGAGAGGAGCAGCTCATTACTCCCTGCTTTTACATGCCTGCACATCACCAGGGATTACAGCTCAGGCACTCCTGATTCACACCTGGATGTGGTTTGAGGAGAAGGAGGCAAATCGAGCTTGGAGTAATTTTCCAGAATACGTTTATCTTGAAGAAGCTTAATGCTGTAATTAGTTGTTGTGAGCATAATTAGTGATAAATTCATTGATCTCAGTGAGCTAATACTCATTGAACTGTATCTGAATATAAAAAGCAGGAAATAGCTACAGCTGTTATGCTACAAAGGTTAATTTAGTGGTATTTCCTGAAAATAAAGTAAGACAGCTTGGGCGGAAGCACTGAAATGACAAAGTGGGCTGCAGGGAGGGGCAGAGATGAGAGCTGCAGTCAGCGTTTGCAGAAGTTGGAGAGAAAAGGAAATGACACATCCAGCCCAAATCCTGGCACTCTGTAACTCTCCAAACTCAACATGCAAGTGATGCTGACAATCTGTCTGCTTTGAACCTGCTCAGATGGTAAATCCAAATTTCTGTGTGCCTCTGGGAGAGAATGCCGTAAGGACTTTTTGTATTGGTAGTAATACCCACCCACAATTCCCAAATAAAGCCCGGAGATTAACATTTACTTCAAGAGTAATGTAAGGTTTTGGGTGTGGTAGGGATGGGTTGGACTCGATGAGCTTAGAGGTCTTTTCCAATCTTTGTGATCCTGTGATTTCGCAACTGGTTACACTGAAAACAAACGGTGATTCCTGCTAAGAATCACTTTTCTATTCACCACATAAAACCCTGGGGGATCACAGAGCTCCAGTGAGTCATCATTCCTTGTCATTCCACGGCAGAAGTAAATGGGACATCTTGCATTAATAGATTCAAATCTTTTAATGCCTCCCTGGCACAACCCGGAGAGCTCAGCGAGGGCAAGGCTTATAAATAGAGCTCAGCAATGCCACTTCACAGCCACTGAGGTTCAAGTTCCCTGTTAAAGAACAACAGTCATGGTTAAAACTCAGATATAGTGATAAAGTGATCTCAAACCATGCGTCACAATGTGACTCACTGAGATCTGCCCCAGTGAAGGCAGAGTGCTGAGGGCAGCTTGCAGCGCCGCCCTGGGCTCTGTCACAGCTGTGTCTGGGAGGTTTTCTATCAGCAGCCCTCACCAGAGCTCCTGGAAAATCTCATTTTCTTCTCACTTTGGCCCATCTCTGAGCCCTGCTCCAAGCACAGCCCTCCCCACCGAAGTCATGAAGAACCTTACAACCTTCTGTGTGAGTAAACAGGGCCTGGGCTCAAAATGTGTTCTCAGCTGCTTCTGTTGGGCCCTCTTTGTTGGCTCTGAGTGCCCTCACGAAAAGCTTGCCTCGGAATTTGCTTTTCTATTGTAATATTGTTACAGTACAGGTTAAAAGCTTTTGGTTCTTGAAACCTTTTTTTTTTTTTTTAATGTATCTATAGGGTAAAGAAAGTAACAACGGGATCCGGAAGCTTTTTGGAGCTGGATTTTCAAATAATAAACCTCTCCTGTCACTCAGAGCCCATCGCTGACGGCCGCGGCCTCACCTCGCCTCAGGGCCACCTCCGCGTCCGCCCTCAGCGGCGCTTCCTCTCCTCCCATTGGCTCCTCTCGCTGCCGTCGCAAGGAGGGCAGCCAATGGGACGCGGCGCCGCGGGAAGGCCCGCCCTCCGTGAGGCGGCCCGCGGAGCGCGGCGCAGGGCGGGGGTCGGCGCCGGGGAGGGCGCCGTGCTGAGGCGGCGGCGGAGCGGCCATGAAGGTGACGGGCTTCCTCCAGCTGGGACGGCTGTGGGAGGGACGAGGGCGGCCGAACCGGCGTGCGGTGCGGCTGGAACCCCGTTGGGGGTGGGGCGGGCCGGGCCGGGCCGCGGTTCTCCGCTCCCCTCACGCAGCGGCCGCCGCCGAGGGGCTCCCGGGGCTGTGCCCGCCTCGCCGAGGGGCTCTTCGCTGAGTCAGCGGCCGGGCAGGGCCCGAGGCGAAGCCCGATCCCTCACAGCGCCCGCGGGGCCCCCTCGTCTCACCTCCAGGTGGTCGTCGTGCCTTCGGGGCTGTCGCTGGGTTCCGTTTTTGGGAAAGCTCTGTGCGGCCTCGGGGCGTTAAACCTGGGAGCTGTGCGGGTGCAGAGGCGTGAGCTCTGTGGGAGGATCCCCTCCTGCGCTGTGTCGGCCGTGCGGCCGCGTCCCTACGGGCACGGCTGGGCTCAGAGGCAGAAGGGCCGAAATGCGATCTCACAGCCCTGCGGGGTGCGCGGAGGGTGGAGGTGGAAGAGCCGCTGGTGGCTCGTGAGGAAAGGGAAGCGTGGCGGGGATGGCTGGAAAGGCTTTGGCTGCTTGGCCAGGCTGTGATTAGCTCTCTGGGGAGGAAGCTGCTTGTTTTAGTGTCTCATTTGTGTCTCGTGTTGGTGCTTTCTGGCTTGGTCTCATAGGAAGGCTCCAGGGATGACTTAGGTTAAGGAGAAAATTAAGGACGCTGTGTTGCGCTGCCTTTCATCTGCATGGGTCCCCTCTTAGGGCAACTGTAACATGCGTTTTCTATCCAATACTTAGAAAATTCATGTACTGAAAGTGGATAACAAACTTCCTAGATACATATGTACCCTGAGCTTATAGCCTTGTCTGAGCTGTTACGGGCTCTTGAATAAAATCACTTCTCCAAGTGTCAAACTGTCAGGTACGGCCAGGGGTAGCAGCTGCAATCCCTCCTTCTGGTTCTGCTGTCCTGCTGCTGGACGCCCTGCAGCAGAGCAGGTTGGATTCTGACACACACTTCTGGCTCAGTGTTTTATCCTTCTGTGCTGATTTGCCTGCAGCAGTTTTTGTTGTTGTTAACCATAAAGCTGGTGTGACAATTCTGTAAGTCTACGTGAAGAATCAGTCATTATTTTTTTGCAACTGACAACTTTCCATTAAGGTGAGGGAGAAAAATTCTTTCCAAAAGGCCAACCTCGCATCCAAGAGAGCTCCTAGTTTTAAGTCACCAGTTTTAAGAATGCATTTCTCAAAAGTTGTAACTGTTGCCTAAAGAAGGTGGGAGAAGTACACATCATTTGTTTTGTGCAGGAGAAAGGAGTATTGACATTTCCATTCTCTGTTGCTGGAAAGCAGAGAGCGAGTCTTGGTTGGATGGCTCGGTGTGGAGGTCAGAGGGCGGTGAGCTGTGGGTACCAACCAGGGTCAGTCACGCCCTGAGCTCTGCAGCGTTTTCTCTGTGCTGTGTGAAGGTTCCTGGTTACACCTGGGGTGAACGTGGCTCTCAAAACACCTCTACAGTCAGGCTAGTGAGTTTCATCTGTTGCATACCTGTTTGATGTTGTTCCTGCCCACAGCGTTGCGCAGCTTAGAAGCAGAAGGACTGACTGCACTGCTAGCATTGCAACACTCGTAGTGTCAGCATACAGCAGTAAGAGTGAAGCACCAGGTTTGTGTAGGTCACAGAGGTGCTTTTGGTGTTCCACACTTAACAACATGTCCATGCAAGTGCCTTGTAGAGCATGTTTAGCCCTATGGATCTGTGCCTCAGAGCTTCTCTCTGTACCACAGTAAGGACTCCTTTCTGAGCTTTTCTGCTTCGTGTGTGTTAATATGGAAAGCAGTCACTACGGGGACTGAAGTGCCCTCACCGGGCTGACACGTGCCCTGGTTGGTTGAGGTTTGCATTGAGAGCTGCCAGGCTCAAACCCAATGTTCCGTGTCTTTTCACTTGAGGGGGTAGAGGGTGTTGTCCAGGCTGCTGTCCTGAAATGAAGAAAACAAAACAAAAGAACTTAGAATAGTTAAGAAAAAGAATGTGAACAAAAATTATGTTTAAAAGATAGTTGTACCACTGATAGTTGTATCAGCTTCCTTCTGAAAAGAACCCAGTGTGCTTTTGGTGGTTCTTGTTGTTGTTTAATAGGTTTCCATGAGCCACATGACTGTAATTACGTGTGTGACCCAAACAGTGTGGGTTCCAAATTCCAGCTTGAAGTGGAAATCTGATAGAGAATCTGATGCTGAAGGCTTTCAAGGATAAAGAAGTAGCAGTGAACTGTGTGTATTTATCTAGAATATCTCTGCAGTGTTTGAGATAAACCAATAGGGCTCAAAACAGACATACAGTCAATATGGAATAAGGTTATTCAGAGGTACTTTAGTTTTGTTAGACCCTATGTAAGAGAAGAGTAAAGCAGGTCCAGGGAGGGCCTGAAACGTGTTTCCCTCTCAAAGAAACAGAGCACGATGAGTTTGGAATTAATTTGGGTTTGTTCGTTTGAAGATCCAGAAATGTTTTTTAGTTTCACCGTGAGTCATAAAAGAACTGCATTACTTCTGGAGAGGGTCCTACAGGGGGACAGCCCTGTGCCAGTTAGGATAAGCTGTTGTACCACTCGCTCTCATCCCTTCAGCTCTTGTCCTTCACCTAGAACTGACCGTTTGTAGTCTCTCTTCCTTCGCTTTGCATTACCACCTCAAATTCCTTACGCTTTCTGTGCAGAACTTTGCTAGAAAAGGAGCTCCTTGTGCCTGCTTCAGCCTCTCAGAAGCAAGTCTTACCTACTTTGGGTTGTAGCTGGGAAGGAGGGCTCGCTGGGCTGCACAGATGTTTGTGTGCTGCATTCCTTGTGCTCTGGGATTTCACACAGTGCGCTTCTGGGATAATGACAGATGGAACGGCGAGGCCCTTTGGCAGCAGGACACGTACTGTGTGGGTCTTAAGATATTAAGTTTCATTCCTTTTTCTATTCTCTGTGCTTCCAGGCAGGAGCTACTTCCATGTGGGCTTCCTGCTGCGGGTTGCTGAATGAAGTCATGGGGACTGGAGCTGTCCGTGGCCAACAGTCCGGCTTTGCAGGAGGCGCTGGCCCGTTCCGCTTTGCACCAAACGCGGCTTTTTCATCGTGTCCGTCTCCAGCTGCAGCAGCTGCTAACGTGGTTTGCAAAGCCTGTGGACTTCCCTTTTCAGTGTTTAGGAAAAAAGTGAGTAATTTCCTTTTAAATCATATTTTTACTAATATGAACTAATCTGTAGGTATATTGGGATAGGAATATATATACATATATTTATATATATGTATTGTTCCTCCAGTCAGAGTCAGATGGTCAGGGAGGGAGAAAGTGCCTCATCCAGAGGTCACAGGAGATGAACGTCAGACAGGATTAGAAGTTAAGAGATCTGACGGTCATTGTCTGGTGACACATTGGATCTGAACTGACCTGGAAACATGCTGATCCTATTTGTAAGATGCATGTTTTAGGTGCAGAATCTTGGCTATTAAAACAAATCTGTGTTTGAAGATGATATCAACCATAGCGGTGGGGCACTGAAATGAACAAACTACATAACAGAAAAGTTTAACCACTACCAATTTAGTATCACAACTTCTTTCTGTGAAATACTGTTTGTTAAACAGGTTTAGTTCTGTTAAGTGCTGTTGTGCTCCAATGGCCTCATTTCATTTGGGGACAAGCTGGTGGCTTAATTAAGTTTCCAGATAAATAGAGCTGAGATTGTTGATGTTACTTCTGCATATGATGACTGTCCATCGTCATTACCTTGTCCATTTTGGTCCACTTATTGACCTAATTCTCTGAAGCCTCTTTCCTCAGTTTTGTTCAGTTTCCCCTTTCCTTGTGGTCTTGTTCCACTTTGGCACAGCTGCAGAACTATTTGATGGGGCAGTTTTCTAGACGTAAATCCTAAAACTGATATATGTCAAAATCAGCAATGAAAGGCTAGCAGTAAATTATGTGGTCTGGAGATGGGACAAGTGGGGTTGTAGGTTTGCTTTCTATGACACAACTGAATGGTTTTCTCATTCTTCTTAGCATGTGTGTTGTGACTGCAAGAAGGATTTTTGCTCGGTTTGTTCTGTCTCACAAGAGAATCTCAGAAGATGTTCTACTTGTCACTTGCTGCAAGAAACAGCATTTCAGCGGCCACAGCTCATGAGATTGAAAGTCAAGGACCTGCGTCAGTACCTTATTCTCAGAAACATACCGACAGATACTTGCAGGGAGAAAGAAGACCTGGTGGATCTCGTGCTGTGCCACCACGGCTTAGGCTCTGAGGAGGATATGGACGCTGGTAGCTTGCGCTCATCACGGTCACAGACTTCTGGGTTTTTTACTCATCCATTTTCTATGTCTGTGTCAGTGTCGTCTCAAGGAGACCTTGCAAACAGAGGGGGAAGCACAGGAAATGGGACACCTTTACGGGTACAATAATTAACATCTGTTTTATGATAGAGTGGCTTTTTTTTTTTTTCTAGATATGCATCACACTAAACTAAAACAAGGACCAACTGGTGCAGTCTGGGGGGCTGGAAAATGCCTTTTCTGTTTCTGATCTGGAAACAGAAGATGATTAGATAAGGCTGCTAGCTTAGGTGATAGGGCTAACTTGAGTCAATAATGATTAGCAGCAACTGAAACTTTAAAATGTCATCTGTGATCAGTTTGGGAGGAAGGAAAATAGTTTAGAAGAGGTTGGGGGTGGGTGTTGTTTTTTGTATTTGTTTTGATTAGTTTCATTTTGTACGCAGGGCCAAACTGAAACATCTTCTATAAATAACGATGACGAAGAAAGTGCTGAGGAACAGGTGAGTTAAGAGCTATGCAAAGGAACTTTTGCAACTGACACCACAAAGTATTTAGATCTGTCAGCATTTAGATTCATGCTCGATTCTTTCGGAATCAGCCGTGTTTCATAACACATCTGTAAATACTTGCTCTGAAAAGAATAAAGCTTTAGCCAAAGTGCTGCAGCTTAATGTAGTCTGTGATAGCATGGAAAAATCTGGTGCTTTGAACTTACCAGAAACATACGGTTGTGTGTTTCAGACTCCCGGATTGTCCAGGAAACGAGCAAGAGCCTCTCTGTCTGATATTTCAAGTCTGGACGACATCGAAGGCTTGAGTGTTCGGCAGCTGAAGGAGATCCTTGCATGTAATTTTGTCAACTACTCAGGATGCTGTGAGAAATGGGAACTTGTGGAAAAAGTGAGCAGGCTGTACAGAGAGAGTGAGGAAAACCACAAAACGCGTAGGTTTATATTCAATTCTTACCTTTCATTTCTGGTTTCCAGTAGCTGGTCCTGCAGCAGGACAACTTGGTGTCTAACTTGTTCTGCTGTTGTGGAACAATTCACAAGCGTGGTTTCCCAGTTGGAGCTACATCTATAGCATAGCTGGATGTGGTACTGGTGTGTAAATAAAGCTTTCCAGGAATTGTGCTGTTTTTTCAAAGATTTACTTTCCAAAGCTCAGAGAGCTCAGCTTTCACATGGAAGGTAAAATGGCACAGCTGAGAACTGCTTCCTCAGAGAATGTGAAACTTGGCACCTCCACATCCTGTATTAGATTTCACAAGGTATTAGCAAGAGAGCTTCTCTTGTAGCTGTCAACAGACCAAAGTAATTCAGGTCTTTTACTGTGGGACAGAATTAAAAGCTACAGTGGCAAAAGTCCAAGTTCAAGTGGTTTGGTCTCTCTCCATGCTTTCATGATAAGGTGTTTTTGTGGCTGCAGCTCAATGACTAGTATTCATCCAACCTCTGTGCTCAACAATTAGAGTCTTTCACTTGCATGAGTGTAGTATACGCACAGCCTGATTTCTGTTAACAAAATATATTGGGAGAAACAGCTTCTTGATGATGCTGCTGGCCTGAGAAATTCCTGCCTGGCCCTTTATTATTGCATCTACCAGGCAAGGTGTGAGCAACAGGCAACTGCAGTGACTGGAAAGCTGCCTTAGCCTGGGGCTGCTTCACAGCCAGGTGTTGCCACCACATAACACTGAAATAACTGGCTCAGTGGGGTGAGGCATTCTGCAGGTGCTGACCACTGTCTGGTACTGCTGGTGAGTGTCAAAGCATGGCTCAAGGGAGACCCTCAGTTGGTGATTACATTAAAGCTGAAAACCTGTCTGAAATCAAGCGTTAGACTTAGGGTTTTCTCAGTATGGTCTGACAGAATGTACAATTACTGATAGATGAAACCTGCACTGAAACCTGGCAGGCTTTGTTCAGTTCCACCATCCTCGGGACTTGCTTATGCTTTGATAACTTGGCCTGCTTTATTCTGCATCTGTCTGTATCACCATGAAGAAAGTGTTCTGCTACACAAAGTAAGTTCGGAGGTGGAAAACAAGCTCTGCATTTCAGTTACTGTCATCAAGCACTTAATTGAGAGTGGATGCTCTCTTAGACGTTAAGGAATATTAATTAATTCTTAGCTGGGGGTTAGAAAACAGTTGTGAGCATGGAGCAACACGGCTTTATGCTTAAGTACCTGTCTGTATCTTTTAGCTGGTGCCAGGGCCAGGGCTGAAGTGCTTTCAGGGCCTGAACGTGTGACTTCCCTCTCCATTGCTTTTCAGAGGGTGAGAAGGTACAGCTGAATGACAACGACGACAACTTGTGCCGGATCTGCATGGATGCAGTGATCGACTGCGTCCTGCTGGAATGCGGCCACATGGTGACTTGCACAAAGTGCGGCAAGAGAATGAGCGAGTGCCCCATCTGCCGGCAGTACGTTGTACGGGCTGTGCATGTGTTTAAATCTTAAATGAAGACCAAAAGCAAATTTTAGTCACCCTTTGACTACCAGGATTTCTGTGGGCAGGAGTGCTGAACGCTGGGGCGCAGATCAGATTTTTAATTCTCAAACACAACATTTTGAACATCAGGACGTAAAAGTTTATGAACGCTTTTTTACAGCATACTTAATCTGACGGTTGGGCGGGATGATGTGATGCCTGTGCGAACAGTGATAGAGCTGCCTGACTTTCCTTAAACCCACAAACTGTTCGAGTCAAACTGTTTACAGCAGTTATTGCTCTCTTCTGAAGAATATCAGCCCTAGTTATTGCATTCAGTACTCAGCAAGTGGTCACAGAAACCACCTTTGCTCAACCATATTCGTGCTACATTGTCTAGTCCTTTAGAACTTATCGGTTGAATATTCTGCTCTTATGTAATTAAACAAATATAGAATGTAACTGACACTGTTCCTGTAACAGTGTTAACAGTATAAAGACTCAAGAAAGCACTGCCATTAACTGTACCTGCACAGAAGACCTTAAGCAATCTGTTTGATGGTGATTGCTGCGCTCAGAATGTCAAACATTGCCCATCTTGGCCATTCTTTGTCACTCTGTAGAGCTCGCTCATGTGATATCCAAATACTGCTTACTAAGTATTTTTTTTTAGTTTAGGAGTATTTTTTTAAGAAAGGAGGTACAGGAAACCATATTCTTGTGGTTCTTAATCCACTCATGCCTATTGTAACTATTAATCTAATGTGATGATTGTATTTCATGTGCCGACAACCTGATATTACTGTGAATACTAATCAGGGTCATGAAACTACTTGCTGCTAACACGTGGAATGTATAGTACTGCTAACCTTAACGGGGAGTGGTTTTGTTAAGGATAGGGGAAAGGAAACCTTATCTTTAAAACCTCACATTCACCAACATTGACCAAGGCTGAGTCACCATTACCCCTGCCTCCCATCAGCTGCTGCATACCTGTGCTGCTGTCGGCCCAGCTTCCAGCAGGGTGTCGTCTTGGAGCAAAGACCTTCTCAGTGCCTGGGGCTGCCATGCAGCCTTCTGAGGGAACAGAGCTGCAAAATCACTTCAAATGTAGGGACGGGATCCCTGTGTCCAAGCACGGTCCTGCTGGTGCTTGACTAAGAGTTAAGTTTGTGGTTAAAAGACAAAAAAAAAAAAAGAGGAAAAAAAGTTCAGCTAAACCTGCAGTTTCTCCTTTGAATTTCCCCCATGCTAACGAAGTAATGGAGGTAAGAAGATGTTTCACCAGGGCTTTAATACCTGGTAATTCTTACCTCTGCTACCCCACCTCTCATTCCGGCTCTCTTATGTGGCTGGCTTAAAAAATGAGAAAGCAGCTCCTCCTCAAAACAAAATATGCAGCTTTAAGACACTGCTGGCTATTTTTCAGAAGGGAGCAAACCTCTCAATGGCTTTATTTTTTAGAAGTAACTTTTTAATGATACTTAATTCCCGGAGTCTCCGTTGAGTGGGTAAGCTAATGAGAAACATACCGTATGTTACTTCCATGCTGATCGTTAGCCACACAGGCTTAATAAAGATTTGTGATGGGCTTCACAGCCTCCGTCTCTTTCCTTGACCAGCGGGGAAGGTGTCAGGCAGGCAGCCCAAGCTTTACCTGTCTCTTACAAGCACGTGCCCAGGCAGGCAGCAGCTGCAGGAAGGCACTGTATTTCATTTCCCCTCAGTAATAACATGCTGGGAGGCAGTGGAGAAAGCCTGCACTGAGCACTGTGAGCTACCGCCTGGAGCACAACAGAAATCACAGCTTCTGTGTTACTGCTGGCTTCCATCAAGGCTGGAAACAGTTCCACAAAGCACAGAGTCAAGGCACCGCTTACTGTGTCTCACACCAACACCCTTCTGCCAGGGAGATTCCCACAAGCAGGCCTCTGCTCAAAGTCCTGCGTGGGACAAGAGCACATCGCTTCCCTCGCTGTGCACAACACACAACAGCACGCAGCAGAGGAGGCCTGTGCCACAGCACGAAGTGTCGCTGCTTGCAGGGCTTGTGCAGCTCCACAGCTGCAGTCACTCCACACAGCTGAAGTCCAAGCACAGCCCCGAGCTGAACAGAAGCCCTCGTAGCCAGAGTCTGTTTTTGTACAATTGTTTATACAAATTCAACAAAGGTAAAACTGCATCAGGAAGGTCTACGAAAACAACACCTTACAACAATGGCACTTATGAATGCAGAATTTTACAATCAGGAAATAACCATGTTATAAACCTTAAATGAGAACTCAACTCACACTTCAAAGAAAGAGAGACTACGTTTGACCATTTATTCTACTGCTGGACTCACTGTATAAATTAATTTTATATTGAGTACAAGAGCTCATGCTACAGAGTGAAACCCTCCTATGTGCAAAAGCTGAAATTGGAATTTTTAAAATTTTGAGAAAAAGGTGATTTCTATACAGATAAAACTTGGCAAAGTGTTTTACTTCAACTATAATTTACACCTTATTTCCACAACATGCTTATGTCACTTCTGAAGTATACAAAGCAGGATATAAACTTCCATTAAAACATGCTTTAAGTTGAAAGTATTAACCTACTTTTCCTGACCTGGGCACGTTTGTAGATAGATACTGTCTACGAAGTATAGGTTAAGTTCTCTCCTACCATAAGTAAAGATAAAAATTGGCAATCAAAACCGAAACACTGGTAATGCATTCAAACATTGCATAAATAATTTTTAAACAATTTTTGTACAAAAATAGTTCTGCATAATGTAAGATGTAACAAAACAAAATGTGTTAAGAAGGCAGAAATGCAGTGCGTGGTCCACTTTAATGACACCAACTTTTTTTTTTTGTTTGTTTGTTTGTTTTAAGAAATGAAAAGCAGAAATCAAATTTACACTACCAAGCACATGCTGTGGTACTTTAAATAACAGTATTCCTTGGAGATCAGTCTTCTTCCGGGTGTGAACAATTATCATCAATAACAGTCGCCTTATGAATTTGCATAAGAGCCAGTGCAGGACATCCCAGGTAGACTGAATTAGTGGCACAAGTTGAGATTCTTAACGTGGGTAGTTTCATGTTGTTCTCGACAAGAGTTGTAAAATCCAATCACGGTATTTTCCAATATTCCAAGATCCCAATTGAAAATAAAATCCCTACATGTTCTTAGTCCCTTCCCCGCCTCGCCCCAGTATTTACACGTGTCCTTTAACTAACTCAGTTTTTGCAGAAGTTTTTCTTCCACTTGCCCAAACTGAACACTTACTGACATCTCTGCTATGAACTGCTCACAGCCTTCTTTTGTCACTTGCTTGCAGTACCTCAAGTCGATCTGGCAGATGTTTCCACAACGTTTGAAGTAGGACAGGCACTGGTCAGTCACCTTATTGCAGTCTGCCAGAAAAGAGAAAAGGGGAGAGAAGTGTAACCACGTTTTGATCTCTGATTTGACCTGATCGGCCCTTTCTGCTCCTCCTGTGCTATGCTGACACCAGTTGCCCCAACCAGCCTGCCTGCAGCTCTCGGCTCCCCGTGACAGTTGTGTAACTGATGGGATGAGGTGCACCAGGTGCACAGGGCTCGTAAATCCTACGGAGGATGAGCGAGGTGACAATTCTCAGCTCCCAGCAGGGAGGGGTGGCAGCTCAGCCGGGGCAGGGCCTGGAAGAGCAGCAGCTGCAGGATCACCAACACCAGCAGCAAACAGAGCGCTGATGGAGAGGGACACACCCACCCCGCTTCCCTCCTGAGTTCATGCTGCGTACCTGATAAATTAATTTCCGTTAATGAATCCCGCGTGGTAGTTCCAACCGCGGTCAGCAGGTTAATAGACTGATCTGTCACGTGGTTACAGTAACTAAGATTGAGTTTGGAGAGCAGAGGCATGTGCCTTATGATCAGCCGCAAAGACGCATCGGTAATATCCAGGCCGGCCAAGCGCAGTTCAACGATGTTCCGTAGTTTACTCCGGTTGTCGATCTGACCTGGAAAGCAGAAGCAGCAGGTCACTCTGAGTCTCGTGCCGTGCTGCAGGCATCTGCAAATCTATATGAAATGCACTGTGACACACAACACTGCCGCCCTGAGTTAACTTCAGATGCTTTTGCCTGTCTGTTGCTTTGGAGGGGACATCAGCAGGAACACTTGTCTATTGTTGGTACAGGCACGTGGACAAAAACCACCTCCTGATTTCAAAACGAAAGGGATGAAAGTAACTGCAGGGGCCCAGCGGAATTACAGGTCGGGAATAAGCAGTAGGCTGTGCAGTGCATGCCAGAAAGCAGATCTGATTTGCTCAAAATTTCACCTGAGCTGATATCCGGGCGAATGTGGCATGACCCACAGAACTGCTCCTTCCCTGAACTGGAAGAAAGTGTTTCCATACTCTCTAAAGTACACCCGTTGCAGCCTGAAGAGAAGAAAGTCAGACAGAAAACCAGCACAGTGGCTCAGATGACTGTTCAGCAGCCAGAGAACATCACTCATCACCCAGTGGCTTCCAGCGAGGTGCTGCACGTCACTACTTAACCACCTCACGCGCCAGCAAAGCCCAGAACCCCACCGGTGCTAGCTGCAGGGATTGCTGCCCATTTCCTCCACGGGGGACCAGCAGCAGAGCATGCCACAGCGCAGATGGGACAGCCCGCGCTCCTCCCGCCGGTTACCTGGCCGGTTATCTGTGGGCGGTGACAGGAGGTCTCTCATCTGAGCGTCTTTCAGTCCTTCTGCCCACTGCACGTCCAGAGTTCGGAGTAAAGGACAGCTGGAACTACAAAGTGCTGACACTGCTATCCATGAGCACCCTGATAACAGCAGGTCTCGAAGACCTGCAGATACAGAAGAGATTGGAGCACACGGCCCATGCGGAGAGGCACTCAGTGATCTGCTACCATGAGAGGCTGAGCTGAGCACAGCACTGCTCCAACACACCCCACGGCTCCGGGGCACGCAGGGACCCTGGGAGCCCCCACCCACCCCCCACCCGTCCCTCTGCCCCACACCCAGAACCTCTGTTACAGGGGGTGGGGGTACAGTTCCCCAGCATCTCTCAGCTGAACTGGTCAGCACAGGCACAGCACTTGCTGGCCAACACCTGCCTCAAATTAGTTTACTAGAATGCCAAGTAGTCACAACAAAACTCATTTTTTGCTCATTCTAACATGCTGATGCTCTGCTCCTATATACGTACTCCTCCCTTCTGATAGCTGGACCCCTTCACACACTCCTCAGAGATAACAGTTTACACCTAAACTGGTTTGCTAAGATCTGGTGAAGCAGTTAAAAAAGCCATCACTTACCTGGCAGTCTGTTGATAAGCCAGCTCAGCTGCTTTTTAGATATATTTGTCCAGCTAAGATCAAGGGTTACAGGCTGTCTCCTAATAATGCCACTAAGCATAAGTGGAGTGATGGATTTACAATGGTTTAAATCTATTTTGGTCCATAATCTTTTGTCACAGCACCTACCCAAAAAGAAAAAAAGCCAACAGCACTTGAATTTGGCACTTGTTTCAATTTCTGCAAGACTTTTAAAAAGTGTCATTGAACTATGGGGAAAACTACAGCATGTAACTGAAAGTAGCAAAATAGAAAGCGAGGTGATGCTGAGGTAAGTGCACCAACAAACAGTGTCACACAGGTTTGAAGTTTTCCATCAAATCTATCTCACAACGAGGCACACAATCATTTCTCCTGAATATTAAGTGTCAACAACATGGGGTCCCATTTTAAGTCACCACAGCATTTATTAAAATCTGTCTTGTAGCCTGAAAACAAGCACCTTCCTTCTGATCTTCTGAATAAGAAGAATGGTTTCATACGTTTTCTTGTCTTGATTTCCCCTGCACTTCCCTTACACAAAGCAGATTCTGTTCCTGTTATTCCCATTTAGCTGCCTTGTGTGTTTCTGTGCTCTCTTTACGGCTCCCTAAGGGCCACAAGCAACAAATCTGAATGGGTTTGCAATACTCTGCATTTTCTTGCGTTTTGCATTAGAAAATGCCATGCTTGAACAGAAAAATCATCTAACACCTTCTGTGGCACTGAGAAACCCATGGAGGAGGTTCTCCATGGGCATAGCCTCATGCCAGGTTACCAACCTTCCTGTCATTTATCTGTGTTTTGCTACTCTGTGCTACCAAGGGGCCTCTGCTATGAATTGCCCATCCATGTGCACATTATGGCTGAATATGAGATGACAGCCAACAAGATACTTTGCTGTGAGCACAGTGAAACAAAGAAACCTGTCCACTAATGCTTCCTGTGGTGGTACAGTCACTGTCTGTGTCAATTTTTATGCTCTGACACTCTGAGCACAGAACAATGAAGGACTCTTCCACAAGTTCTGGTGATATGGAATCAGCAGATGGGATCACTCTGTGTGCCCCCTGCAGGGCAACAATCAGGATGGACCTTCTGAGGAGAACACTGAGGGCACCAGGAGATTTTCTCCATATCTCAATAGAGATTTTAAGAGCTGAACTAAAAAAACAACTGCACCAGCAGCAAGAGCTCCTGGGGGCACAGTGACACCAGGCTCAGCCTGACCCAGACTGTGTGTTCTCATGTGTGGGAACACTGCAGTGTCTGTGGACAGAACAGGCTGCTCTGGGCAGCACAGCTGCTGCAGGCTGATGCTCAGACACAGAGCTCTCATCAGAAGTGCTGGCAACTGCTGCTTGTGAGAAAGCACCAAAGTCAAGCTGCTTCCTCAGACACTGCTGGGCACCCTCTCTCCTCGGGCTCAGCAAAGCACCAGGGACAACCTGCACACCTCTTTTAGTGCCCAGCCACCCACCTCCCTTCTGAGCCCAATCCCAACCACACACGAGACCCAGCACGGTTTCCCACCCTCCTTACCATCTGTTCCAGGTCTTGCAAACTCTCATACAGATGCACAAGTCTCTATGACTGAGGTAGCTAAAGACAGCCATCCAGACTTCCCTCTGCATCACGTGGGCTGCCCCATCATCCAGGGGGAGAGAGTCCGGAGGGGGGCTGATGGGGGGCGGCCGGATGACGTGCCGCTCCATCTGAATGCATTTGGGAGGGGAGAGCGAGGGCGGGGGCCGGGCGATGCCCCGCGGCGTGCTCCGCAGGCTGGGGATGAGCGGGTGCCTCAGCTCCCGGGGAGTCCCGTTCAACCCTTTGCTGAACCTATGGAGTCTCTCACTGTTGTTCAAGGCGCGCTTGGGTTCCTCGTTTTCGCTCTCGGGTTCAGATTTGATGGGTTGGTGATTCTCATTGGCAAGGCTATTCTCGGTTTTTTGGATCTCTTGGTTGAGCTCCTTGCTGAGCTCCTTGCTCAGTTCCTTATTGGGAAGCCGCCTTTTCCGCCTCATCTTGAACTTCTTCTTGTCCCTGGGCTCGGCCCCCTCTGTGCTGGGACCCGCGGTGGGCGAGCTGGATCGCGACTGGTCGCTGTCCTTGGACCGGGGAGGTGCTTCCGGCAGCTCGTCCTCCGGCTCCTGTTTGAGGCGCCGCAGGGGTTTGAGCAGGGCGGTCCGCTCATCTGAAGCCTTCCACGATCGCCGCTGAAAAGGAAGAGACAAGGGCTGACTACAGGAGCACGCAGCACGTGGTGTTACCCAGAACGCTGCTGCTCGGCGGGGCAGCGGTGCCTGGGGAACAGCTGCCTACCTGCACTGGGCCCACCCGCCCCAGCGCCAGGCTGCATCCACCGGCCAAAGGCATCGAGTTTGAGTGCCACTGCAAAGGCAGGTAGGCCAGCAATCGGCTCTCCAGACTCCAAGAGTGACAAATGCAATTATTCACCATGCATCATCTTGCAGACTTAAGGGCCTTACTCATTACACAGCAGACAGCTTCCATATAGAAGATGAACAGCATGCTATAGACAGCTCTCCCCCAACAGGCCAGAAGAAACCAGGCTTGGGATGCATTCACTGGGCAAACTTTCAACACTGGCTGACACGCATGCATGCCAAATGGCCAAAAGGTTAATTTCTGAAAGCTCCCAAGTTGCAATCACGACTCGCACTGTGGCTGCGCTTCTGCTGTGGTGACACCATTCCTGCTGGATGCTCAGAGCCTCGGGTAAGCACACTCTGGCTGCCCCTTTACGTCCTACTGAACTCAGTTCATCTTCTCAGGCTTCCCCACCTCCACCACACGCGGACGGGGAATGCCAGGTGTGACAGGCCGCCAGGTGTGAACCTGCATGCTGCCACCATCTCTGATGCAAGGTGGGCTCACAGGGCTGGCAGCTTCTTCCCTGCCCTGGTTGCTGCTCGTCAAAGAGAACCGCGCTTCATTCGCCTTAATCTAATCTTTTGATGCACACGGAGGGATACGAAGAGATGTACGGACCAAAACCACGGAAGACTTCAAGTCTGACTTGATTGCTATATGCAAGAAAGAAGCTAGCAACTGTTAGAACAAAACAGCCTTAATAAGAAGAGATCAGGCCTGGTAAGGAAAGGCGAGCTGCTGTGAACACACCTGTTCTATCAGAATGCCCGTGTTCTGCAATAAACTAATTGGATCACACCTGTGGATGTGCTGCTACACCTCGGACTCAGCACCGAGCAGAGAAAGCTGATCACCCCATCCTTAAACATGTAATAAAGGAAGAGGTCACAGTAAGTTAATGACAGGTTAGAACAGGAAAGTTAGAACATCAGATTACTGTCAGCTTGCAGCATCCTCCACACAGGGCACGGACGAGCGCGTAATTTAAAGGTATCAGAGTTCTGTTATTGCGGCAGATTGTGAGAGAGAAATCAGTGCTTGTGCAGGGGGGGGCTCCACGGAAGTGCTGTCTGACAGACTGCTGAGGGTATGTGTGGCAGGAGCAAGATTCAGCAAGAGAGCAAAGCATCAGCATAGAAACAGAATTTTATTCCTAGGGGTCATCAAAACACACTTTTTGATTGTATTTTAACATGGGACACCAGAAAATATAGAGCCAGACACTGCAGCTAGCTCTTCTGAAGCATAAAAGCTCGCACGAGAGAGCGGTTCTGTAATTTTGAGATGTAAAGGGCACAATAAAAATGCCTGCTTTGACACAAAGATATGAATGATACAATGGCTCACCATTCAGACCACATGAGAAGGATTATAAGGGATGCAGAACATATCTATTATAAAGGCAAAATAACCTTCTTCCTGAAGAGTTTCTTCTTTTCCAAGTTTTAGCTGTTGGAAGAAAGAAAAAGTAAAAGCCCCAGAAGATGACATTTGTTCTGCTGTCTGTTGAAGCTCTGGTGACTCACAGTGCCTTCCTGATGCGCTGGGGGCTTTCACGGAGCAATTCAAGCCATCCAGAAACACTCCAGTGAGTCCGCAGGGATGGGAAAAGGAGATCATGGCCAAGAAGCAGATACGCATAACCTGCTGTCATGAATTTTGCTCTCCACCAAAGCAACGACAATCCCTACATTTCCCATACTGTGGTGTTCTCTGTCAAGACTTGACAGGCAGAGCAACTACCAAGTCCTAGTGAACTGCAGTGCATGCAGTACAAGAACTGCCAGAGATCCCAGTTATAAAGCCATCCGACGTCTACTTGTAAGAGAAGTTGGATCTAAGTCCTCAATTCTACCTCTGGAAGCCAGCATTTCTCTATATCTTAAGTAGAATATTCTGTAATCCACACGGCAATTCAGAGTGTCTCTGCCTGGTCCGAGAGCTCTGACTTTTAAATTCAGGGAAAAGCTGCTACAGTGCTGCTGTGAGCAGCTCCTCCTCTCTGCAGGCTACAGGAGGTGTCATTCCTAAAGGTCCTCTGATCAGTTCTACACACTGTACATCTGTGAATCAGCCACAAAACAAGCTGCCACGCGCCACCAAGTGGCAACAGATGAAAGGGTTTCCATAAAAAAGTGATTTTCACTTTGTTCCTACTCCAAGCATCTTGCAGTGACTTTTTAGTTAAAGTGGGTTTTCCAGTATTTTGAACAAACCAACAGCCACAGCCCAGTGTTGTCAGCCTCTGAATGTCAACCCGAGCTTCACCGTTCAAACTACTGTCCTGTTAGACAAGCAGTTTTCAGGAAGGAAGGTAAAACATCGCAGTTTCTTTTGTAGCAATCTGGGATTTCAGGACGAGGTACAAGCCAGAAGGCAAGAGACATCAGCCCCAACCAGCCCACGCGCATCTGCGTACGTACATAAGGGTTTTGCCATACCCGTTTTCTCATAGAGGGTTCCTGGGGTTTCTCAAATTTCCTTTTCCTCCGCAGATGTACTTCGTCTGACTTTCTCCTCAGAATTGAGTCAACTTGAGGCTTTTTGGAATGTTCCTCAGATTTCCGCCTGGGAGTTTCTTCACAGTCCCCTTTCCGTTTTGCAGCATCTGTTACTTCCTTATTGTCTCTGTTCATTTTCTGTTCCTTCAGCAATGAGCCTGGGAGATTTGATGCGTATTTGAATCCTGGTCCGCGCTTTTGCTTGTACGCCAAAGAGACACAAAACACAAACAAACTTTATATCTTATGCCTTTCTCAGCTACTTATGTACGTTGCCTCCAGCACTGGCGGGTTGATCACTTTGTAACAGACAAAATCATTAACAAGGAGTTACAGTGGAAGCAGTTTCAACCTTTAAGAAGTTTTTATGCACACTTGCAGCCTCTCGCTTTACAAAAGAAAACAAAAGCTTCCCTAATTCCAATAGACACTTCAGGTTTCGCATGACTTTTTTTCTTTCCCTTTTACACAATCCAAAGAAGTATCTTAGAGTTTAGCATGCAGCACTGCACAGAACTAACCTAAACACTCTCCAGATTTCGGTGTTAGTGCACAGAAGAAAAATAAAAAGATGATTAGGGAACAGAAAGCCAACAGCTTATTTCCTTCGACTCGACTGAATTGAACACAAAAACAAAAGCGGTACTGGGCAAAATTATACCTACAAGCCAGAGGGAACGTTTGAGATCTTGTATTTCATTCCAGCACCACTTATCCCCATTAAACTCACTTTTCCAGTTTTCCCTGCATGGTTGCACTTTGGACACTCCCAGCAGTTCGGCAGCTCGTCATTAACCACACCATCTGATTCCTTCACCTGGTGAAAGAGAGGCACAACTCAATTCACAGGCAAGCTCAAAGAAGCTGCACAAGTCTATGGGTAGACCGCTCATATGCATTTCTGACAGCTCCTCATTTTCTCTGATCGATGGCTGCCCTCCCAGGAGCTCCAGGAAAGAAACTGGGCTCCCTGCAGGAGCTGAGCACACCCCACAGGATCACCCTCGTTATAACATCAATGGGAGGAAAGCTTGGTGGCCAACCTAGTACCTGATAAAGGCTTTGGGTCTGGGCTTTGTGTGAAGGCCAGGGACAATCCCAATTACCACAGGGCACATTCTGCTCTTACAAAAATAGTAAGGAAAGAAGCCACCCGCCGTCCCAACTGTAATCATGCCATCTCCAAACGTCCTCCCACACCCCTCATCTGAAAAGCCGTTTCCCCCCTTGAAGTGAGGCACAGCCTGCTCCCTCAATAGGAAGGGATTTTTCCCATACACACATTCTCATACATTAATACTGTTGGGCATTTTTAGAAGCAGAGCACCCTGCACTGTAATCAAGTGTTCCTTAAAATATTTTTCTTTATGGCTCAGAGTGAGCAGCCCCATGTGCACAGCCCCATGCGCACAGCCCCCAGGCTCACGTGCCAGCGGAACACTGGCTGCCAAGCCAGCTGGAGAACAGTAAACGTCTATTCAGAGGTCCAGACACACGAAAACATTCTCAGGGCTTCTGACACCCACAGCTAGTGTAAGGAAGAGAAGCGCTTACTGCTTTGCTGCCTCTGAGAGACTGTGACATTTTGCTCTTTGAAAGGGAAAAGAGCACATTCGGTGTTGTCACAGTGCAAGGAAAGCACAGCTCTGCCCCACGCAGCTGCTGCTTCCTGCACTTCTGCAGAGGAGCCCTCGTTACATTCCAGACAGGAGAAAGGTGTTTCTGAAAAGCAGTTTCTGTGAATGAAGCTGAGGAGGAACAGTAGAGCTAAGCTATAAAGCAGCCTCCACACAAACACATACACTCACTGATGGCACATTCACATCTTAAGGATTAGTTACGTGGTGTTCAAGAGGCGTCTGGATGAGGTGCTATGAGATATGATTTAGTAGCTTAGTGGGTAGTAATGGTCATAGGACAGCTGGACTAGATGATCTTGCAGAATCACAAGGTTGAATCACAAGAATCACAAGGACCTATGATTCTATGATTTAGGCAAAATCCTCAATGAAAAAGAAATATTTTATTACTGTAGTAGCATGGTTCTGCTGTCTGCAGTCAAGACGAACAGCTGGGCATTGGCATCAGCAGTACAGTAGCAGGAGCCTGCTGCTGGAACAGGCAAGGGCAGAGCTCTGCAGATTTTTCTTGTTTCTGAAGCATTTCCTCCTCCCAGCTCAGTGAAAATGTGTGAGCTGTGCAGGAGCAAGCCCTGGGATTTAGGGAACTGCTTCCTCCAGAACTGAGCCAGACAGCAGCCATTCGAGTTTCACCATCCAGCAGGAGTGATGGCATGTCAGTCTCTCTCAGCAAGTCTTTTGGAGTTAATAAACGAGTAAATGAAGTGGGCAGAATTTAAATACTGGTTTTATCACAACTGTGTGCCTTTGAACCTTCTTTCCCATGGTAGGTGTAAGATACTCCAGGAGCTGTTGTATACATCTCTGCCTCAGGGGAACAATTCCTGGCACAAGCCCAAGTTGGGAACAAGTTATTTCCTGCATTGAATACAGAACAAATGCTACCGAAGGGAAAGCATTAGAGCTCTGTCCCTTCTGAGGAGTTTAAGGAACTGAACAGATGTGAGGAACTGTAAGCAAACTAATTAGACACAAACAAACCTGCCACTGAATCCATCCCAAGCCTCCTAGGCTGGGTGGGAGCCAGTTCTGCATGTTTGCTACCAGCAGCAGGTGGGCGTCTGAGCCACGGCGGAGGCACCTCCACTGCATGCCTGCAGCACCGGGTGGCCATCCAGAGCCTGAACACAAGACTGTGAGTCAGGGAACGCAGAGATCCCAGGAGCCGACCTGCTACCAGCAGGTGAGAGCTGTGAGTCCTGACAGTGCCGAGGCTGATGTAATGCAGGTGGAAACACACCTGGCCTGAAGACACAAGCAGAAAAGCAGCTGTGCTGGAGGAGGACTTTGTTTTCTTCGTTATTTATTTTTGCTGCTCTGTCAGTGTACCTAAAATAATCCCCCATTTCTATCAGTCTCACTTTATCTACCAAAGATGAAAAAGAACAGGATTCTTATGAAGAAAATTTCTTCTTAAGGGAACTGCATCAGACTCTGCACTTGGTCTCCTGTGCTACTAAGAATTTGACTCACAGCAAGAAAAATCCATCAATACTGGTTCAATTCAAATACCCTGCAACAGTAAATGACAATATCCCTCTGAATATCTCAGTAGCTCCCTCTGGAAGCAGCACTGGGCTTATGGAAGGCTTGCCAAGATGATTTTCTCGAGGAACTATTCAGAAGAAAGAAGCCGGACAGTCAGCTCTTCACAGAGCCATTCAAGACTCCCCTAAAGCCAGCTCAGCTCTTAGGCAATGGCACAGGACAGACCTATCAGATGCCCTACAAAGTCATTATCTGCTGTTTCATGGAGAAAACTCACTGACCACAAACAGATAAAGTCAAACTGGGAAGCTGGAAGAGGATGAGCTCCAAACCAGACACATACTGCCCTGCAGTGCCCAAGAGCACACATGCCAGATGCCTGCTGGAGATGAAGCCATGGCTGATGTGGTGCTGCCTGAGCAAGACAGGATGGGACCTCCTCTTGGTGCCCAACCCTGGGCTGCATCTGCTTCCAGAGGCACTTTCCACGCAGACTGCAGGCTCAGCCCATGTGAGGGGCTCAAGCACCACATACACAGGGCATCCCTTTGTCCCACAGAGAACTGCAGAGCCTGGGAATAAAGAGCAATGAGGGAACCAAGGAAGAGGTTCTGTTCTCCTTTTGTGCTTCTCCGCACAGTCTTCTCTCACCTTCTAAAATGATGATTCTGAAATCCTCCTGCTGCCCTTTTGTTTCAGTAAATAAACAATACAGTTATCCCCCCATTCCAGCTCAGCAGATGCACTGAGAAACTGAAGTAAAAGACACACATGGCACACTGCTAATCTCCCACTGTTTAACTTTCAGAAATACCCCAAGCAACATTGTGTTCCTAGTTACCAAAACAGCACTCGGAACATCTTTTATATGCATAAAAGAACAAACAGCCCTTGCCTGATTTCACAGATCTGACCCACATCCTGTGCAAATGGCCCCAGATGTGGGACAGTGAGAGGAAACCATACTTCAACTGCCACCAGACAGCGACCCTGTCCTCAGGACCTGGACACAAGGCACTGCTGGCAATGCCAGAGAGGAAAGGAACTGTAGGGCACTTGGAGGAAGGAACAGAAGAGCAGGAGCTGTGAGACAGAACTGAGGTTCCTCTGGAAATGAGCAGCTTCTTCCCTTGCTTCATCAGACCCTGAAGCCTTGCTTTAAGGAGAGCCAAGCACGGCAAGCTCCGATTCAGAGCCCATCTGTGGCAGGAGCTGCAGGTACCCCACTCTGCAGGGCAGTCCTGGCTTGCCAGCTACCTGTTTTCTGCTCCAGCAAGTGACATGCACATCACTCGGTGCAACATGGCATACAGCACAGAAGCAATGAAAGGCCAGGACAGCATCACCCCAGGCCTGCATAAGGAACACATCTTCACGCCCAGAGGGACCAAGGGCTGCTTTTCGGGGCATGGTACGTCAGAATACATTTGCTTTGGCAAATCACTTTAACCATAAACAAATCAGCAACAGAGAATGGCTAAGCAGCCAAGACACAACCAGCTTTGGAGAAAGCAGGCTTCTAAGTGCTCAGACACAGAGATGTGCCCAAAAATACACTTCTGTTACCAACCAAAAGAATAGCTGCTCACAGTACTCAAGTCAGCCTGAAACTTGCTCAGTTTGTTCTCTAGAGCTGCAGTCTTCCTACTGCAACGTCTGCTCCAACCCTTAAGGCGAGCTGCCACTAAAAGGCATATCTGTGCCTGGACAAAAACAAACAGCAAACCACTCATTTGTACTCTGCTGTAAGAGGGCTGCAAATAAATCATCCAAAGCTACAGGTAGATTTTTCCTGTCCTCTGGAGCTCACCAACTGAGATGCCTTACTTTCTTACACTTCCTAAGACAAGAAGCAATAAATAAATGAAATATAACCACACACATGCACCCACATGTTGTTGCCTCACTTTGGGCATGCTGGTCACATCAGAAGAGAGGACTCTCCTTCAGACAGGACCATTCACACCACAGCTATCCATCCTGTTTCTCACACCAACTCTGGGTTCATGTAGTCCCCAAAGGTGAAAATGTGAAAATTTCTTAGTTTCTGTGCCCTACTTCTACAATCAGGTGGTATCTAATCTTTTTGTTTGTTTGTTTCCAACAGGTATTACATCCTTTCACTCACCTTAAGGCATCCTGGGTGTATTATTTCATTACAAATGGAGCATTCCATTAGCATGAGATTAAACTTGCTCTCCTCCTCTTCCACAGTGTCCTCTTTCCCAGCTTCTCCACACACCAGACATACAGCAGTATGAGGCAACACCGGCTGTTTACACATATCAGAAGGAAGTCTTGATCAGTGCACATAAGACACATGGGAACAGAAGAATTCAAAATGCATTTACAGTATTTTCATTCCAAAGAGAAGATAAACAGGGCTTAATTGTGCAAACTGCTGAAGGCTCCATCCCAGCAGATCAACAAAGGCGAGAAAAACTGGTAACAACAGGGGCTGGGTACCCAGAGCAAGCATCACAGGACATGTTCAGGGAATGAAAGTGCCCTTCCTGTAGCAGCATAAATCCATGGGGAACTGCAAGGATGAAAACGACTTTTTTTTTTTTTCCCAAGGTCTCTTTAATCTGTGAGCTGACACAGACATTGGCACAAAAGTCACTTTACTACAGTACAATGGGAGGGGAAAGAAGCAACCTAGAACATCACTATTCACATCCACTAAGCTTCACAATCTAACGATTTGGCAGCTCCCCTCTTTTACAAGCAGGGCAGACAGATGTTATGGGACCCATCCAGCCCTCATGGCAAGCCTACAACAGGACCGAGAACAGACCTTTTGCCGACTGACAGTCTATTACAGTCGGCCCTGTTCCCAACCAGAGCAGTGCAAAAGGCACTGCACAGACACTTAAGAAGAGGATTTCTCTTCATAGTGTCACAACTGCAGTTATTTTCTGTCTTTTGCTGAGGGAGAAATGGAATGGCAGCATCTCATATATCCAACACCTATGTCAAAGCACTGAATGCCAGCCCAATTAAAAAGCTACCTTAGTGCTAATGGGGAACAAACTTCTGGTTTGCCACAGTAAGGTACAAGCCTCATTACGAGAAATAAAAGGAAGATCCTCGTAAGAAGCTGGCCATAATGTGAATTATACTGATAAGGTTGCAACTCCTTAACTATTAAGTAGCCAGATGCACAGATGTGGCTTTTCATGGCAAGGATCTCTCACTGAAGGAGTGAATAAAGTCTGCAAGCGAAACACTGCACACTCGATCAAATTTATGGAGTAACAGATCACCCTTCAGAAGTTTCAGATGGAGAAAAACTAACCATGCTAAGCCACCACAGAGCACAGTTTGCTGCCCCAAGCCCCAGCATCAGACACAAGCTATGGCAATATTTTCTGCTTTCTCATGCCAGTACTTACCCACGCTCTGTTTTAACAGCATTCAGCAAATGCTATTAAATTCCCAAGCTTCCTCCACGCACGCAGTAGGAATCCCCAGGATTCCAGTCCACTGGCAGGTAAAGCAGAACAAAGCCAAGGCATCCAGAGCTGTCACAGCTCTGTCCACTTGTTCCGTCCGATCTCCCACATGACAACTATCTACAACTGCACACACGGAACAAACATCCCAGCAACAGCATGATTTGTCTTGCTGGAAGCAAGGGTGTGTAGGGAATCTCTTTGTGCCCCAATTAGCTGCGTCCCACTGACAGACTAGAGCAGCAGCTCTGCTGTTGTAGCCTGGCCTCCCAGCAGAGACCCACACTCCCTTCAGAGAGCCTCAAGTGTCCCACGCACTCCTGCTTCCCTTCTTGATTGAACTAGTGATGCAGAGGGGTTTCCTGTTCTCTGAATGGCAGTACAGGCTCTCTTAAGGCTTTGGAGTTTAATGAAAGTCTGTGTCTAGTTAATATTGTCAATGTTATTAACCAGAGGAATGCACAATCCCAGAACTGTGGAGATCATTGCTTTCACAGAGCCTTGCTTTGTGGCTTCTTTTAGCTGGAAGCTGTTGGATGTGTACCACAATATACTACTACTGTGATTAGTAGAAAACATAATGAACAAGAGTAAAGACAACGGGATTGCTCATAGAAACATAAGACACCATCAAAAATTACCACAGTTCAACTTGCTATTTTTCTACCCTTCTGCTGTTCTAAGAAAGTCTGCAACATTCCTGTTGTTGTTTACTCCGAGGAGGACTCACAAAGAACAGAGAGACCTCTTCAGCACATGAAGGGTGGGACAAGGAATCAAAGTACCCTGGCTACTAAGTTCTGTGCTGCAAACACAACTCCTGGAAATAAAATTGCAGATATCAAGAAAAAAAGAAAAAAATTATCATAAGAAGAGAGAGGAAGATGAGAACCAAGTTCATCTCCTCCAAAAGGCTTAGCCTATGTGTGAGGATTCAAACACCTTTCTCTGAAAGCTTTCTTCATCAGTCAGGAGAAGGCAGTGTGCTGCAGCCCTATCGTAATCTCTCAACTAAAAAGGCAGCACGATTTCACTATTTCTTCCCCTGGAGAATAATAAATTCTTCATCCAAGCTGTTCAATTCATGCCACACTCCAGGAAATCAAGTGTTCAAAGAAAAGACACTTGAGCTGCAAAAGCACTCTGTGGAAAGGTAGATATTCTATGTTCTTTACTAAAAGATCCAGGAGAGCCAAATCCAACCTTTTATCAAGAGCACTGCATGGCTTGGCACAGGACATGGTGTGAGTAACCAGGAGTAACTACTGGAAACCCCAAGTGCTTACCAGTTTTTAAAACCTGACCCAAGCCATTATTGCCACCATTTCAGTTTCTTCTTCACAATCAAATAAAAAAACATATAAGTGAAAGGAACCGTAACAGGACTAAATCGAGAGAAATCAGCACAGTATTTCAATTACGAATACACAACATTCCTTTCCTTAAAAACAAAGAAAAAAACACCTCCAACAACACTACACATAAGACCTTTCTGAAGAATTAAGAGAAAAGCTAATGTTAATTTTTCCCCTTGCTTGAGACTATTGAGGATAAAAAGCCTGAGGAGCAGCTCAGTGAGAGTCAATACGAAAGCAATGATTCAGAACTTCATGGAAGACTAATCTGTCAATATGTGTTAAATACAAAGCTCTCTCTTATGACTCGAGAATCTTCTGAGCGATATATCACAGTAGCTCAGGAAACTGTCTCTGACTACCTGCTTGCCCTGTCCTGATACTCAGCATCTCCCAACAGCCCCATCCAGCCCCTGAGGGAGAAAGGATGCTGAGCTACATGGCTCTCTGGCTCTTCTCCATCAAAGCCCTCGTGTATACCTAGGTAAATGGAAATGAATTGAAATTCACATCCCAAGTAGCCTGTGGCCACCGATGACAAAGTCTTGGAGGATGCCAGTCAAAGATTTCTCCGTATCTTAAGGGGGTTAAGCAGCTAAGATGGTAAAGACTGCTGCAAGGTGGCTCTTCTCAGGAATCTCAGAGGCCCAAACCAAAAAGGCCTCTGCTCCTTTTAATCAGAGCTTCCCACTCTTCCCCTCCTCCCCCAAATCCCAGAATCTCAGTGCGATTTGAGCGCCACTTTCAGGTTTACTGATTATCTCCACATCTACCTTCCGTATTGCCGAGAATGGAAGCCATGTAAGTACATTTTAGGAGTGCTCTGGTTTGAAATTTTGAGATAGGTCAAAAGTGACGGGAAGAAGAAATCATCTGAATGGTAGGGGTACAAATTGCATTGTTTTACCCAACGCACTTCAGAAACTTCACAGTAGAGAGTTCTCAGTTCCACACCTTGTCACCAGATGCCAACACAGGAAAGAAACCTCCGAAAGAACTGTAGCAAGAGGTTTACTTACTGCGATACACTGCCTCATAATGCAGGACTGTTTCATCCTGCCAGGCCCCCCAAACTTCTTCATGTCTTTGCAGAAGTGACACTCGCCGCACTCTGTCCGCAGGCACGCCTCGCACTTGCGGCATCGCGTCCTCCTCCGGCGTGCTCCGGCCGTGGTCCGGTTAGCTGCGAGCTTCACCGCAGAGGCAGCGCCCAGCTTCCCTTTGGGCCGTCCCACCGCCCTGTTCTGAAAGAGCCAGATACACGAGGTTAACTGCACATCCCACTTACCATCTCAACAAGAGAAATTCCTTCGACGGGAGCTGTACGCATCTTAGATGTAAAACTGACAGATGTATCAAATATACACAGATGGCTAACACCCAGCAGATGCACACAATCACTCTTACAGCTAAGGAATTCCATTACCTTTTGAGGAAAAGATGCATTGTAAAAAGACAAAGAAACCAAGGCCCCAGTGATATGCCAAACCTAATGCAAGCCCAATTTGACAGGAGGGCACCGACTACACACAAGTCAATGCACAACCAAGTCCCACATGACATACTTGGCTTAGGTCACAGATGTAACCTGTGCCACGGCTGAGCTCGGGGCTGGGAGCTCCTAGGACTGTGCTCAGGTTAGCCACAAGGTTTGCTTTCCTCCTTCAGAAATGAAAGAGCCTAAGGAGACAGCAAAAGTAATTCTGAGGCTAGATACAGTGGGGCAACATTTGGCAACAGCAGCTCACCTCACAGCAACATCCCTAATGAAAAGGGAAAGTCTGAGCTACTACCAAGTGGCAAAGTAGGAAATAAAACACAAATACTACAAAAAACCTTCCAAAATAGTTCCCCTCACATCTAATACCAACAAGTGCTCCAAGCCAGAATACTAACTGATGTCATGCAAAAAGGGCATACAAGGTCTGGAACTCAATGACTTTTAAGGTAGAAATTAAAGGGACCCAACAAGATTTTAAATGATTAGGTTAACTGCAACTGATTCACTCTGCTTATTTAATTTTCATGTTCTAATAAGAAATTCCCTGTTAAGCATAAGAACACACATCTCAAGTCAAATATCCCTAACAAAGTAATTGTCTGAAGGTAATTACACACAGACTGGCTTGGCTCATCCTCACCACTGACAGCTTTCGCTATAAAGATGACAACAACAGAACCACAGAGCTCATCTGTGCAAGTATTGGTACACCTTTCTCACTTTCTGCACATCTCAGCACACAGAGCACAATGTAAGCAGTTTCACTTTCTGTTTGTGCTGCATTCTGGGCGATCACTGAGGTGGGAGGAGGTGGACCATAGGAAACCACGCAGAATTTCCACTGCAGCTTTTAAAGGAAAGGGCCAGGACAACATTCTACCTGCTGCTCTGAAGGCTTCCCAAAGTGTCCGACTGTACAGTAACCCTGCACACTGTAACTGAGGTGGGAGAAAAAACTGCTCAGCTGCTGCCAACGTTACACAGATTTCTACAAGTTTTAATTGCACTCCTCCAGAACAAGCTGGATCCCGCTGTGCTATGTGAACACACAGAGGTGTAGCTTCCCATCGGAAACTGCACCAGACACAGTTTTCAGATCAATTTCAGACACTCTGAAGAATAAATATTTGCCTTTTAGACCAACATCGCAGCCTCTCAAGGATAAAGTCAGCGCTGGCAGGACTGGCTTAGCACCTAGATAAGAGATAATTTCCTTCCTCAGCATGAATCACCCCTCCGCTGTCTCTATTAGAGCCTTCACTGGCAAAGGAAATGAGAAAAACGAACCGAAGGGAGTAAGTTAAACTGAAATACACACAGCAACCCAGGCAGCTCCTCTTCATCAACGGCACGCAGAGGACTCCGTGAGTCCTTGACTCCATCCCACTAGGTCTAAACACGATTCATTTTTTTAAAGCAACAAATACCAGTTACAATGCCATCAGAATGGGCTTTTTCAAATGCAATCTCTCAAGGAAAATTCAGACTCAGCACCCCCCCCCACATGAAAGGCAACGCCTGGCTCTGCCACAGCACCGAGAGCCCAGACCCAATTGTGAGGACTGCATCTTAAGCACCAGGTCAGTGGGAAGACACAAGTGGTAAAAAGGCATTGCTTGAATGCAGAATTTGAGATTCCCGATTAAAACATAAAAATGAAATAAAAAAGCAGGAATGCAAAGGTATGAGAACGAGTCTGAAGTCAAAGCACAACTCAGATTTCCTTATAAACTGCCACACAGCAGAAAGCAGGCAGGCAGATCTCTGCCTCACTCAATGCAACACACACCTATCCAGCCCTTTTCATCACCCATCAGGAAATGCCAACAACTGTCCCAGCTGGGTCTGAGCGAGCTGAGCAGCAGCCAGCTCCCAGCCGAGCCGCCCTCAGCCCAGGATGTCCCAGCCAGCAAGGCTGGAGGGGCCTTGCAGGAATTCCCACTCATATCCAGTTTCAAGGGGCTCTAACTTGGCTGCTTCCAAATCTCACCAGCAGAAATCTGGCCTGTGGGTTGCTATCCCAGAAAGGGGCTGGGATTCAAGGGGAAGAAGGAGCCTCCAACATGACTTGGGGTTTATTTAGCACGTGGCAGACAGCCAGATGAATTCCAGGTCAATGCTAGGGAAGAGATGCTGTGGGATTTCCAGCTCAGACCGTGGGTTTTCAATCTAACTGCCCTGGCAGGTAACCTGGTGAAGAGTTCCCTGGTGACTGTTTCCATTTCTGCACAGCAATTCAAGGCCCTCCCAAGACAGCGACATAGAACTGCCCCACGAATAACAGGCAATGGTAAAAACTCCCCAGGCTGGTTTACCACAGCAGCCAGCCAGCAGCAGCTGCCCAGCCACCAGATGTAATACACCCTGGACTACAAAGCTGTCCATCAGCAATGATTTTGGGGTCACCCTCTCACTCCTCAGATAGGGATGTTGACAGATTTGGAAACTGATCTTTCAGAAGTGCTGAGCTCCAACCTCATTGTAAATTGTGCTCCAGGTGGACTACTGCTGGGGAAAGCAGACATCAGTGACTCGAGCCTTTGAACAAGGCTGTGTAGATGTGGGAGTTAAGACCAGGCACCACAGATTCAACTTATTTTGAACAAAAAGGAAACGCTGCCAGTTCTCACTGCTTGCTTACAGGCACTTTAACACCCTCACTGCAGTTGTGAGCATCTGCTCAGGACCAAGACGGGGGTCAGAGGCAGCTGAGGCACTATGGGAAGCACAGCGCTTACTGCAAGAGAATCACAGCTTAGATGTTTATGGCAACATATTTCTGACCTTCACAGTTGCAAAGAATAACTTGAAAGATCCCAGACTAGCAAAAAAAGTACCAGAAGAATCTTTGGAAACAACACTTGAAGAGCTATCAGCTGTTAAAAGCATCGCTAAGTAGGCACCGATGTTCTCCAACTACTATCCCAGCAGGAAGGGTCTCTGCTGGAGCTGTCACCAGGCAGCTTCACATAGATGAAGGTCTGCTGACATCAGGAGACCATCCAGGATGCTCCAAGAGCATGGCTGACAAATGCTACGGCCCAGAAATAAGCTCTTCTGCAAGTGGCCTTGGCATGTCTCAGTCCAGCAACCCAATTACTGCCAGCAGCACCACATCACAGCTCCTGGAGAAATCCAGGGGCACACACAGAGCCCATCTGAAGGGCTCAGCAACAGCCAGAGCTGCAATACCCCAAAGCACTTCACTTCCTAACCAAGAACGACCCAAACAGCTTACATATCTACTGCATAAATCTCTCCAAAAGACATCTTACAGCTGCAGTTTTCCTTGCTTCAAGGTGCCATGCCACATTACTATATCCTTTCCACCTGCAGGATGGGGATGATTTCCTGTCGCAACACGTGGACAGATTCTCATGATGCTGATTTGGTGCAGTTTGACCAAGTCCATGCAGCAATACCAGCACTGAAAAAGAGATGGGGACCTGGGACTTCGGGAGTGCTGGTACCGTGCTTATAGACCTTTTACGGCCCTGCATACCAACGCAACTCTATTAATGGCATTAGAATACATACTTTTAATTACTGGCAATTTATTTTCTGACAACTGATAAACAAATCCCGGAGAAAAAAAAAAAAAAGACATTAACCCCAATTCCTAACTGTTGTCTGCTAGAACACCACCTTGATGTGCTGGAATTGGACTGCTACTGGGCACTGGAGAAATCCCCCAAGTGCTAGGAAGAAGGAATCCAGTCAATTATTCCTTTGCCTCTCTACACCACACTAGAGGTGGGCAGAAGCTTTTTTTGACTCAAATGAGGGGGAAGCACTGGAGGACGAGGCTCTCTGCTCCCCAAACAAGCTAAGACCAGCCAAGAATTCTTCAGCATGAAGCCCTTCAATGATTTACAGAAACCCTAGTAAGAGATGGAAGAAAGAACAGCATGATACAACTGCAGGAATTCAGTGGTGATGAGAAGGAAGCTAGTTGAAGGCAGCAAAAATCATGTGGATGTCAATAACACCCTTAAAAGCCATACAACTAAAGAGTGCAAGCCAACACCACAGATTTCATGCGTCTGACTACAGCTATCTGCCCAAAAGAGATTTCCAGTTTCCCCTAGTAGCAATGGCCATGTCACCATGCTGGAGGTGTCCCAGACCACCAGTAAGCAACAAGCATCAGGGCAGGGGAAGGCAGCATAACTTCTCCCTTCTCAGCCACCCCCAGACAGGACCAAGCTCCTCCAGATGTTCCCATCTCCCCTCTGATTCCTACCCACAACCCTTCTTGTCCTCTCCTGTAGCTCCCAGGGACCACCACTAGGTTGCCACACAGAGCTCCTCTGCTGAAGAAACAGAGCCATTTCCCATAAGTCACTGAAAGAGTTTGTACCTTGCAGGTCCATCTATGCATTAGTGACACTCAGCAGCTTTTCTGCCAACAGAGCTATGTTGTGATACAGGTGTGACAAACCTGCACGTCAGCACTGATGCAAGTGCCCCCATTTATTTTCCTCCACTGGTGAGGAAATAGAAGTTAGGCCTGGAGGATGGATTTATCAGCAAAAATATGCTTTTGTAGATAAGCTGCATCCAAAGTAGAAGCTGTTAAAAAGAATGACACCAGCAAACTGTACAGACTTGGGGCACCTCGCACAAATGCAGCTTCTCTTCTTACTGCTGCTTGGGAGAAACTCCACCACTGCTGCCTGGCCTGGGAACACTCTTCTCGCCCTGTTTACACACACAGCACCGCTGGAGGAACTGTCACTGTCACAAACCATGTTGAGTCCTACCCCGAGCAGCCCAGCAGGTCAGGGCATGTGCCCCTGCCCTCGTGCTCCCAACCCGCTGCTGGTGCTGACTGCAGCACAGTAAATCCTATCCACACCCGTGCGGCGAAACATGAGTCCTGACCTTCTCAGCTTAGCCATGGACTAAGGGAAAATGAGAGGTTGAAGGCAGAAGCTGGAAGAAACCAGGAGCGACACCACCACAGCTCCTACCCACACACCAGTGTTGTGCTGCTGAGCTACACCTGTGGAGCTGGGGCGTTCCACCTGCTACACACCTGGCACGTCACCACAGAGGAGCAGCCACCATCCTGGGCAGAAGACATGGTGACTGCACATGTTAAAGCAGGCTCATATGAAAATTCAGCTGGAGCCACGCTTGGGTCTGCACCACCGAGGCTGTTTTAAACAAAGAGAAAGACAAGAGCTGCACAAGGCTTTGCTGCACAGATATAAGGAGTTACTTAAACTTAGATATAAAGTTCTACCAAAACAAAGAATCCCACGACACAACCAACTTCCCAAATTCCTCCAGCCAGAACTTGCACCTTTCCACAGTGATTTCACAGCTGGTGCAACGCAGCTGAGGCTAAACTGCTCCCCAACCCGTGAGCTCTTTAAAAAGCTATACAGGAATCGCATCAGAATTGGGAAGCAAACTGAAGAGGCCTAGCGAGGGACGAAGTTTGAGGAAGGGCAGGGGCTGAGAGCTGAGCAGTGAAGGAGCCCATGTGCTCACACCACCCACGGAATGCAGCAGAGCCTCGGTGAAGTGACTCCCTCAAGACCTGGCCTGGTCTGAGCTGATATCACAGCACAGCTCCATCTCTCCGTGTCCACACCGGATCCATGCCCTGAGCACACCACAGCTACAGCCAAACCTCCAGCTCTGATCTCTTGGGGCAATGCAAAGTGAAGCGCGAGCAGTGAGGTGGGGCCTGGGGAACAGACGGAGCACCCGGCCCACGAGCTAACTTGTCTCTAGAAGCAAATGATGAGACTATCTGAAGGAGCAAAACACCTTGAATTATGAACAAAAAAAACGAGTTTGCAGTTAAATTGCACGCACATGTTTAATCCTATTCCTGGTGCATTTTCAATTGCTCAGGTAGTTCTTAGAGAGTAAACTACTCAACCTAGGACATATGTTCTGGATTATTTTTCACAGATTACTCCATAAATCCAGAAAGTTTATTCTCCTTCCCTCAAAGGGAAAGGAAAAGCTTCGGAAACCAAACCCTGAGAGTAGCAATAAAAGTTCTCTTTCCATTTTAACGCGCACCCTCTGCTCCACTCCACAGCCCTCATCCCCGGGCACGATCCTGCCCACGACCCGGCCCAGCACGAGGCGCCGGGACCCGGCATCAGAGCCCCAAGTCCCGCAGCCCTCGAGGACGCTCGCTACAAAACCCGACCTACACCCCACGGCGGCCGCGACCCCCCCCCCCCGCCCCTCCCGCCCCGCGGGGCCCCGGGGGCTGCCCGGCCCGGCCCCGCTCCCACCCGGGGGCCGCGGACACGCCCGGGGCCGCGGCGACGCCTCCGCTCCCCCCGGGCCGGGCCGAGCCGGGCCCGCTGCCGGCCCCACATTGTTCCCGGCCCCGCTGCCGGCCCGGCCCGGCCTCCTCCCCTCCCTTCCCGCTGCAAACTTCGCCGCCCGCCCCGGACCTGCTCCGGCCCCGGCTCGGGCCCCGGTCCCGGTTCGGGCTCCGGTTCCGACTCGTAGTCCTCCTCGTCGGCGCTCGCAGACATGGCCATGGCTCATGGTGGGCCCAGGCGGAGCCGAGCTGACATGGCTGGAGCGGCGCTGCTGGCGGAGCCCCGCTCCCCGCACACACACACACATGCAGGAGGAGGAGGAGGAGGAAGGGGGCCGTGCATATTCATGCCAGGCATCCAGGAAGGGGCTGGCCCTGGCGCCGCGGCCAATCGCGGCCCGCTCGCACAAAGCCGTTCCGCGAGGACAGCGGGGACAGCGCGGCCGCTCGGTGGGGCAGCGCCGGGCGGCGACCCCGAGCCCCGAGCCCGGCCGGGCCTCAGCGCCCGCGGGCGGAGATCCGCGCGGAGCGGGCGGCGGGGCCCGCGGGTGGGCCGGGCCGGAGCGCGGAGACAAAGGAGCCGGGCTGTAAGCGGCCTGGGAGCCGCCGGGCCGCCACGGACACCCCCGCTCCAGGGGGAAGCGCTGCTCGGCCCGCACCGCCGCCCGGCCCCGCTCCGTGGGGTGAGATGGCCGCCCCAGCGCCGGAGCTCCGAGCCCGGGCGGCTCAGCGCGGAGGGTCAGGGCGGCCAGGCCCCAATCTCAGCGCTGGGAATTACAGTTCCCATTGGATTTCTGGGCCTTGCTTTCAGGGGAAATCCCGATTCCATTCAAGCTGTTAGGGTTTTGCCTCCGGCTCCTACGCCCACACCGTCGAATTAAACATGAGATTAAATATTTGCATGTGCTGAGCAACCGAGAAGCCATAAAGCAGCAGACCTAATGGTCTTCGCATCAGGATTTCTGCCAAATGAGTTCCAGCTCCCAATCACCACGTGGCCCCACAAACAAACACGCGTAGCTCTGCAGAGCGGGCGGCAGCAGACACTGCCCCGTGCCTCCGCACCGCCTCGTGGCCCTGCTCTACCTAACAAAGTTCAGCCAAACTTTAACACATCGACAGGCAGCCGCTGACAAAGCCAAGTGCATCGCATAACGATGTCCCTTCCTCATCGTGAGCACGTTAAATCTCCATTTCTCGTTCGCACTGCTGTCCTCCTGCCAGCCAGCACATTATGGGAAGCGGTGGTGCTGTCCCACGATGCCAGCAGCCAGGCATTTGCTCCCAGCCGGCCCTCGGTGAGCTCAGCTCAGCGTCTCCTCGGGTTTCTCTCCCTCCATTGTGTTTGCACACAAGGCAGAGCTGGAGCAGATGAAAGCCCAGGCACGAAAGGCATGTGCCTAAGGCCTTGGCTTTCTGAATCACAAGGTTAGAGCAGAATCCAATGTTTTCTGGAGGAGAGGAAAGGGGGGATGTACGTCTTGCTAGAGGCCTACAAAGGAGAGCTTGAAGATAGGACGCTAGAGTAAGCAACCCGCTTGCAGCAGCGTTGGTGCTTCCGGAACAGCTAACATGACGATGCCCGGTCCCACACCTGCTCATGGGCTGACCTCCACATGGAGGAAAAAAAGCCAACCTGAAGCACCCCCTGAAGGCCAATCCACCATGGTGAAATATAATTCACAGCAAATTAGATCCCAACGTGGCTCACCCTACTCTTTTCTCTCACAACACATCCTGCCACTCACCATACCCGCTTGGCACACCAGCATGAAGTGCTGAGCTGAGCTCCTCGGCCTGGGAGGCCGCTCCACTCTGTCCCTTCCAGCAACACAAGTGGTGAATAAGCTGCAATGCTCTGGCAGTGCTGCCCAGAGCTGTGGGTGCCCCATCCCTGGAGGTGCCCAACGCCACGGATGGGCCCTGGGCAGCCTGAGCTGGTGGGGGGCAACCAGCCCACGGCAGGGGTGGGGCCAGGGAATTTGAGGTCCCTTCCAACCCAACCATGCTGTGATTCTATGTTCTGTGAGGAGAAGGACACGCACATCAAGATTGCAGTGATTTTCAGGTGCTGGGTAAACTTCGTAGAGCTGGCATTTGAAAAAAAAAAAATCACATAGGATGGGATATAAATTAACAAACTGGGAGTCGGGAGAAGAGGGAGAACAAGATAATAAAATGAACTTTTCTGATTGCAATTGCTCTCTGAAAATCTCATCTTGTACAAGAGCAGTTAACCACTCATAGACGTATTTAATACATGGAAAGAACTACTAAGAGAGCATTTTCCAGCATGATCCTTTCAGCTTGTCTACACCAGAGAACACTAAATTACAGCAAACAGCGAGCTACCCTTGTGCGAGCAGTTCTAGCAGTGCACATCTGACAGTCCTGGCACAGTTTACAGCAGTTTAGAAAACAGAACGAGCACCGACCCGAGCCATGCCTGTACTGCTGTAACTGTGTCCACACTGCAGCCTCGTGTGATGTAATGTGTGTGATACAAGTCATAAATAACATCCTTAATTGAACCGCTGAACTAGCCTTAGTGAGAGCTGCATGCAAACAGAGCGTACTTCCTATTCTGAACTGTTGGTGCTGATTGCTCCTCACCTGAACTCATATATAAGTCAATATCATAATCTTCTCCACAGAAACCAATTATGTTGTCACAAACTGAGACAATAACCTCAAGCGAAGAATAAACAGCAGGAGCAGATGAGTGCCAAAGAACTGGATTTTATTCTCATGCAAATATCCTTAAGTAGTAAAACCAACGTGGGGGGAGTGAAACTACCACCCCTGCACTCTGCATACTTGCTCTTGAGCTGCTCCAGGACCAACAGATCTCAGCTGCTGCTAGCAGTACTCAGTGCCAAACAGAATCTGTGGTGTCAGTGGCACACTGGAGTTCATCACAGAACATCCTGAGTCAGACGATCCTTGGGGGTCCCTTCCATGATTTATCATTCTGTGATTCTCGATGTGAGGTGAAACATTTTTTAAAGGCAAACCCCACAGAGATGTTTATAAGTCACATCTTGTCCTGCACCAGGGTAAAGGAGTTACCCTATTGCTTTCTAAGGATTGCTGTTTTGGCCCAAGTGTCCGCTCACATGAAATATGAGCCCAGCTGTTGGATCTGGGCAAATTTCAGAATGCTTTTCTCCAGACTTCTGGCCAATATCTCACTCACGTTGTCAGAGATGCTCTGACAGCTTTCTTTTCATCTTCAAATATCCATCCAGTGTCACCATCTTAGCACTTCCTACTATTTCTTTTACCTGAACAATGACATAAGAGCAGTCGCCAGATGCATCACCGCAATCGCTTTAATAAACTGTCTGATTCATCAACTTTGGATCAAATAAGGTAACTCAAGAAAGAATAACACACTGATTGCTCCCTCCACATAATGCCCATACCTTCTAACCAGTATCCAGCACATGGGAAGCAAAGGTGGCGAGGACTGTACCACTCCAGATGGCACAACCCTGGGCTATTACAGCATAGCAGAGGAGGAGCACATAAAACACCAAGAGCCCAGGCCGAATGTGATGCTTTTAACTCACTTACTTAATCTACCTCAGAGATTTAAAAACCAAATAAACAAAAAGCCTACAAAAACAAAAAAGAAAAAGCAACCATGTCATCTTACAAATAAAATAAAACTGCAGAAAGCATACTGAAACATCACAAGTATCTGCCATAGAAGGCAAAACCACAGAATCTTGGGAACGTACTGATACATCACTGGGGTCCTTCTACCTTCACAGCATCACATTTGTGGGAACAGGCAGGAACCAACAAACCCAGCAGCACCTGAGATCTGGAGGTGTGAGTGCACTCTGTACAGGAAAAGCCATGGCACAATGGAATTACCTGCTGGGAAATGAGGGAAATCCTGCCACGCTTCCTTCTTCCACAAATACTTCTATCATGGAGCATTCCCACAGCACAGTTCATCTCCAAGAGCCATGTTCTGCCAGTACATGCAAAATAGTGAAGTAGGCTCCTAAGAAGATAAGAAATGACTGCCACGCTGTGGAGGAACATGCAAATGGATGTGGCTGCTAGCTAAAATAGTGGATTAACCAGAACATGCAACCTGCTTTCCTTGAAGTGGCTCAGTGTGCTCTGGCACACAGCACAAAACGCTCTCCATGAGACAGCTGTGTCCAATATCTGGCAGCAGCTTTCAAATCTAGAGACCAAACAACGAGAGGCAAACGGTGCACTGAAATGTAAGCAAACAAAGAGCTGAAGGACAGTTTTCCCCATGGGAGCACAGGTGCTCAGCTGTCACCTACAGACCTGAATTGAGTTTGCAGGGAAACATCCAGGACAAAAACAAGCAAAACACTCTAGACTAAGTCGCAAAGCTGCTTAGCTTTCATCAGACTTTCTCCACTTCTTCTGTTAGATTTGCTGATTTTCAAAAAGAAGAGCACTTCTGTGCCTTGCATTGGTCTACTAGTGCCTGCAGGAAAGTCATGAAGTTGAAACAAGACCTCATTTATATTCTCAGCAGACTTTAATTTCAGCGTGCTATGGAACTAAAAGGAAGCCATCTTCTCAGGGACAGAACATACAATTCAATTTTGTTCTGAAAAGTGCATGCAGGATTAATGTCCGTAATTGTGCAGCACATAACTGGGGAATGACAAACGCCTTCCACATTGCTCTGCCAATGTGCTTCGATCCAGAAACAAAACTATTAAATCTCAGATTCGTAACTTAAAGCTTGAATGGTTTTAATGTTGGGGCAGGGGAGAACACAAGGATGCTTGAAGACTTAATCAGATCCCAATCTCAGATTTTTTTTTTGTTTTGCTGGCCAATTCAGCAATGAAGGTAGTCAGGCTCCTAGCGACAGAATCTTAGACCCACCAGCTCAGTTCACATCCACCACATTCAAAAAAGGTCTTATGACTGATGTCGTTTTCATCAGCGCTTCTACTGCCATGGAGTAAAGAGAAAGCAGCTACCTTGACAAATGGCAGTCAAGACCTTAGTTAGAAAAACTCACGTTACTGAATATTCTCGCCTATGTTGGAAGGATGACAATGGGGAAGAACACATAAATTTTCCAGTGTGATACTTTGAAATCAAGTTTGAAAAAAGAGATGTCTATTCATTTTTTTCCAATCCGTTCAAATTTCTACTCTGAGCCAAAAAGGCTCTGATTTACCTGTTTGATGTATTAATCACATAAAGGTATCGGTCAAATTTCAAAGCAAGTGGCTGGGAGTTGATAAGAAGGGAAAATATTAAGTCAAAGATGGAAGATTAAGAAGGTGCTCATTCAAGTCCTTGCTATTTATAATTACTCCCTGAAGGGACACAATATTTCAAGTACAGCCTCTTGAGGTGAGAAATAATCTGTCAAGTCACAGGGCAAAGCTTTTAGACTAACACTGAGGCAACATGCAGCGAAGCACTTTGGGCATGTTACGTATAATACACACGCACCAAACCCTGAGACTCCTCCGGCCTGCGTGGAGTTATTGCAGAAACAAATTTGTCTCAAGAACTCATGTTTGTAAGAGACCGAAGCAGTGCTCAGAAAAATAAACAAGCCAGGCAAGGAGCTGCCCCCGGGAAAACAGGCATTTCACACAAGCTCCTGGCAGCATCAGCAACTCTGAACTCCTTTGTGAAGTACCTGGAGGAGTCCTCACTTCTGGTGCATCAGGTTTCTTCCTGATCCCAAACAGTCAGCAGGGAAAGGGCTTAGTTCTGCATGCGTACAGCTACACTGGGAAGTCCCCTTAGAAAAAAAAATCCCCCCAACCTCAGCTATGTGGTTTCGCTTCTTAATGGATCTGTCAGGAGCCAGAACTGCAGCACCCGTCTGAATAAATGCTGGTACTCTCCTCTCATATCAACTACTGTCCCTACGGTGTAAAAGAACAAAAATTCTTCACAATTACTTACATGGTTTATTCCAATCAAAATTGAAATCAGTAAAGAGGAAAACAAATGTTAATTGATTTTTATCTTGATTTTCTTTTGTATTTAAGCTATTTTCTCGTAGAAGACTTATTAGCATCTGATAACTATTACAAACTGTCTGATTTGCAATAGAAGAACTTAATCATCAGGGCTTTTTATCAACCAAAAGGATTCCTAACACACACTTGTATACACAAATCTTGCACACTCTGGGCATTTGTAACTGCTGCTGATGCCAAGCGGAGGTCAGGCAGTGCTGTGTGAGATCACTTCAAACACCTTAACTCTGGTGCCTGGCATGGACACAACGTCACAGTCTCAATCCCCTTCTTGCTCCGGTGGCATTTGAACAACTGAAGTACAACTCAGTGTGAATCACAACCAGAAAAAAAATACAAAGTCCAACAAACTACACAGAATTCTTCTGGTGTCTTTCTGCCTTTTTTAATTCCCTCTCTCTGTTACTTTCCTACACAAGCCTGAATTTCCACTTTAGTTTTCAAATGCTTGTTTCCCATTGTCAGCATTTGCTTTTTAAGATGTTCCTATTGTCACAGGAAGTACCTGAACAGATATTCAAGGCTGGCCCATCCTGGGGAATTTGGCACAGGCTTCCCACTGCTACTAGGAATGTAGCCTTGCTGGTGGTAGCCCCCGGGCAGGCTCCTGGAACTGATGCTGTTTTGATGTTGTGCCATTTCTACATGCTCAGATCTGCTTCAGACACCACTCAGGTTAAAGCACTAATTGCTGTAACTAGCACCTCTGCGCTCTCGCTGCTCTGGGTGGAGCTGGCCTAGCAGGAGCTATGGTAGGAATTCTTAGTAAGCAAGCAAGTAAAAACTGGAAGCATTTATTCAAAGGTTTTCAAGAATGTTCTTTGTCCACCTAGCACCTCTTTCTCTGAATGTAACAAAAACGAGATGTAAAACAATGCTCAATACATCTGAAAAACCACAGCTAAGATCTTTTTCAAGTTGAAATTTATCAAATCTCTTGAACTGATGCTTCTTTTTCTAATTGCTACTTGCATTGAAATTTGCTGCATCCACTGATTCTTAAACCATTTACTAAGTACCATTGGTGTTTGATCCAATGCATGAGGTTACGTGTATGTTCACAAAACTGGAGCCATACTTAAAGAAGCTCTCATTAGAAACTGACAGATCTTTCCTTCCAAGCATTACTAATGTAAAATAAAAGAAGAAAGAAGTTGTTTCCTTGCTAGAAACATGCCTAGGGACCTCTGTGGGCTCCAGATATGGAAAGACTGAGAGGCTGACTAATATCATGGCCCTTCCTTATTTAAAATACAAGTAATGTCTAAGAATCTAACACCATTCTCATCACTGCTGTCTACTTTTTGTGTGTGCTGTTTACTTCAGACCATGAACAATGATCAGAAACTTCACTTCCAGACTACATTTATTTATGGTATGTTTGTACTTACTTGTTCTGATGCCAACTTTGCCCACTAAATAAAATAACTTTCCTCCTCCCCTGATATTTATACTCCCTGAAGTACTTACACATAGCAATCATCTCTCCCTTCAACTCTGTTGTGCCACATTGAACACGGCATGTTCTTCTTGCCTCCTCTCTTAAACCCTGCATCTTGAATACCATTTGCGGTCCTGGAGTCCCATACCCACCCTCATCTCAAAACCACCTCTAGTGGAACTAGAATAGAGCAATAGAGATGATCAAACATGGCATGGCTTGTGTACTGGAAAAGACCAAAGTTTACTGCTTTCCAGTTTGAGAGTATAGAAAAAGAGACCGAGAAGCAGTAACAGGGATGTAACAGAAACACTGACAGCACAGAGGGCAAATGGGACATCTCACTCCAATTCCTCAGAATCCATCATGAATGGGGCACGGAGTGTATTTCTGATATGAAGGAACAGATCTGAAACAACAAAAGGAAACTGTGGGGTCACTGTTGCAGGATACACAGCTACCAGAAAGTGCAACCAAATGCAGGAAAGGGTGTTTACAAAAAAAAATTAACATTTCAATTTGCGACATTTAGTCATTAATTTTAAGCAGGGATATTACCATTGCCCTCTGATACTTTTCAAGTATCTTCTCTTAAAATCAAGAGGTAACAATTACATGGAAAAAGTGAATGAGCAAGGGGTCAAAAAACCAGCCATGTTTTCCAGTATCGTTAACCAGCCACTGAAAGTTACAGCTTCATCTCCTGCTCCCAGCCAGACCCATATATACCTGGATGCTTGCTGTCACTACAAATGCAGCGGTTCCAGGTTTGTGTCAGGTAAAAGAGATGAGAATCCAGCTCAGTCTGCATTTCTCACTCTTCACAGAGCAACAGAGTCAGGCCAAACACATTTTACTTCTTTACAGCTGCTCTTCATAGACAGCTAAAGATCTTTATCACAATAAAAACAGAAGGCACTTCCACAGAGTGCAATTACGTGCCACTACAGCTGACTGTTGCCTTCCAGAAGTAGGAAATGGCTGGAAAAAAATACATTATTTTCTGCTTCAGCCATACTCTGAGGTCCTTTCATATAACAACAGCCCTAATCCCTGCACAGATTAAAGGAGAAATCTGGTATTGTAGGGCTGATAATCTTGAGAGGGGGCTTCAAGACCTTGTTTGATGGCAGCTCTCGACATCAGTGATCACAGATGTGTCACAGTGGTGACTCTGGTGTAAGCCAGGCTCTGCTCTCCTCCCCCACCACCCTAAAGTCCATGCCTCAGGGCTGGGGAAAGAGCTCATTTCTTACAGTTTGTTCTCACTCCCATAGGGTAAGAAATCAAAAACCTGAGGCAGTGCATCCTACAGAGTTCTTCCTTTTGCACAGCAGACTGTCATTACAATAAAACACAGACGGGGCTCAGCACCAAGCAAGGACAAACTACTGCTGCACAAACCAGCAAAGCAATGGGAACACATTCACAGCTGCACGCCTGCCAGTGGAAATGTGCTGTCTAGCCAGCAGGTACACACACTGTCAGCCCGACGTCAGGACACGTAACGTTTCACATTCCTGATCCTCTGATGAGGACTAAGTTAGGATCATGGTGTATATTCTAGGATCCCCAGCAAATCAAACATATTGTTAAATGAGTCATTAGCAGACAGGCCTCTTCTGAAAATGGACTTCTGAAAACGTTCTCTTCCAGGGCCAATTCTCACTTCCAAAAGGGTTCTTGCAAAAAAGCCACAAAGATGAGTAAGTATGATCCAGAAGAGGTGTCTATGAATTGCACGCTACTTCCCTATTACCATAAAATAATAATGATCCGGATGTTTTACTACAAAGCTTTCTGCTGAAGGTTTCACAGATCTTTATAAAGATTAATTTCACTCCCAGGAAGAGAAGCAGGATCCTCTATTCTGGGGAGGCTCAGGGAGAGGAGAGGTGTCATTCGCCTCGTATGACACCAGGCTGCAGCAGAGCTGGGAGCAGAACACAGACCTTTGCCTCTCATTTTGTACACCAAATATAAGATCATCAAATGCTGCCTATTTATTTTACCTCCTTGCAAAAACATTTTTGATTGCTACTTCTGTTTCTTTTCTCAGTGAATAAATTTTTTAGAGAGAGCTGCAGTAAATCTGACAGCCCCAAATGCCTTTAGAAAGGATAGACACAAGCAACGTGAAATGGGGCCACGGCATATGGATGGGACTCACATACTTAATTCAGTGTCTTGCCCATTGCCTTATCCACTGTGAACTGAGATTAAAGGGGAGAGAAAACGTTTCCTTCCTAAACCCTGAAATTTCAGTCTTCAAACTGCTGTTCTGAAGTGCAGAGCTGTGTATGCTGCTGGCACACCACACCAACAGTGCGTAAAAGAAACTGTGACTCAATTTTAAGTGGAAATATTATTTGCTGCTTCTATAATCACTGATTACTAAGGATATATTCTTTCCAAAGAGAGTCAACCTACCTAAGCAGGGCCTTTCACATCTTGGGTTATTCACAAGCTTAAGCCATTCACCGGCCCTTCCTTCTGCAAGGATCTTATACTGTTCCAAGAGTTTTCTACCTCTGCCCTATGTTTTCCTCATTCCACCTCTTTTCAATACTTGTTCCTCTCCTCATCCTCCTTTCTTGCTGTCTGTAGTCTCTTCCCCTCCTTTCTTTACAGTCATTTCCATTTTCTTTGAAATGTTTTGGCATTTAGTGCCGGCTTTATTCTTCCTTCTCCATCTGCTGCTCTTGTCTTTCTAAATTTCTTCTGGAGGCTTCTCCTGGGAGAAAGGAAGAGCCATGTTTTTTCATTTACTGCCTGCTCTTCCTGAATTTCAGTTCGCTTCTTTTGCTTCAAGGACTAAATCAGACAACCCTCCTCCCCCTGGAGCTGGTGTACCACTGTAATGTCTTCACACCAGCCCCACCAAAGTCAGTACCATGCTGCACCCTATCTGCCCTTCCTTTACGTACCAGCACCTCCAGAAAGACACTGAAATATCTGGCATTTCTCCTGTATGCTAGAAGAGTAATACTGCAGCAAGCAAAACTACCACCAGGTGTTACTTTCCTGCCCGTGCTCAATGCTCATGGAGCCCTCCAGCCCTGCAGCCCTGCTCCACCAGCTGAAATCCCATTTTAAGGGAGTTCATCCTCCCTAAGGGTTTTCTTCTCTGTCAAATCTTCTGTTTCATTATCAGGAGTTACAGGGGACAAAGGAGAGCTAATGAAGCTTAACCACTTACATCCCTGCTTTTATACAGATTTCTCCTATACTGTCTTTTCAATGTATTTTAATCTGGGGCTCAAAGACACAACACTAAGACACGTCCTCCTGGCCTCCCAGAGGAGGGAGGCAGCTGGGACATGGAAGGTGACACAGATATCTGGCATTAGAAGAGTCCAGGAAATAACAAACTTCTTCTGCAAAACATTCAGCCCTATCTGCTGCAAGCCTTTCAGCCTCAGCATAACAAAAGTTGATGTCCGATTACTCACTGATTAATTAAAGTCAGTATGAAGACTGTGGTGAAAGAACTACTTCTGTTACACGTTTACATTTGCCATCTTCAAGGTAAAGCCTGACTTTGTGAAAGTCTTCCTCTTATTTCTGTGATGCATATAACTGTTATTGTAACGTAGCATGGGGAACGATGCCTGTAAAAAATTCTGCTTTTAAAAAGGCTACTGGAAAATAAGCACCAGAAAGTGAAAAAGCCAAAATCCTGCAGCCAGCAAGATGGATTTTGCAAAAAGGAATGAGATGAAAATTGCACAAAAAACTCAGAATCTTTTACAGTTATGTTGCCAAATATAAGAAATGAGCCATCTATTGACAATTCCAAAATAAAATGAACAAGAACACGAACAAACACCAAAGCTTCTAAAAACCTCCAAACATTAAGATCCTTGCTTCTACCAGGTGATCAAAAAACACGGCACAAGAACCAACTGTTTCTTAGTTTTGTTTTGCAAGTTTCACATACCAGTTCTCCTCTGGGCACAGAGATTCTGTTTTATTCTGTGTCTGGAGATACCTGACCAGTGAATGAGCAGCAGCTGTCAGAGCAGAGTGACAAATCTGACACCTACTCCTCTCATGGTTCTTAAACAAACTGTTGTTCGAATAAGTTGGTATTTTCAGTGACATCAATGTTTTAAACACAATGCATATTCCTATGGATCTATAATGTAAAAGAGAAATACGTATTTAGCAAGATATAACTGATCTGAAATGCACCCAGCTAGAAGACAGAAATAAACCAGAAGCACAACTCCTGCTCACTTTGCTCCACTCTTCCCTGGCAGCTGCTGAAGTTTATGGTTTCCCACTTCCCATCTGAAAACAGCAAACTCTCAGCTACAAGTGACTGAATGTAAAGCCACAGCAAGTACACCAGCAAAGAGAGAACGGGGAAAGTAATTTGCTCAGCTAATGATTTGAAAGTTGTATACAATCATAGTAACAACAGATTTTCACATAGAAGTCTGATTTAAGTTGATTGACCCTTTCAGCATTTCTAGAGAAACTATGTATTATAAAACTAATTCAGTGAAAAATGACAGTATAAATAGAAGCAATGAGACATCTTCTAAATAAGCAAAGCTGCTTTTACAGCATGCTGAATAACTGGAGTGTGGCAAACATACCACTGTTATAAATAACAATCACCCTTCTGACTTTATTCTTAATTATTTCAAATTCTTCGTAGGCATTAACGAAGCAAGCCTCGCAGTTCTGTGAAAAAAACTACTCCCATATAAAGGAGGAAAAACGAAGGTACGGGGACAGAAAACAACCTTCTGAAGTTAGTGAAAGGTGTACAGAAAGTATAGGAGATCTCACAATGTAAGAGAAGAAACACCCTCTCATCCAGACCCAAGTACTTACTAAGTGACCAGTCTGCAGGATTTACATGGCATTTAAACTTACACAAAATGCTGCATCAACATTTCCAGATGTAGCTGCCATTAGTGAACGACCAAGTCATATCCAAGTTTAATGCGGATAAGTGAGGCCCAAACCAGTTCTTTTTAAAATGGAAACTGCCCATTTCTCCCTCCTGAGGTACCTCTTTGTTCTGCTTCAACATGCAGTTCTAAAATTATTGAAAATAACCTTCCATGTTGGAAGTGCTAGCTGCTGCCTAAGTATCGTATGAAACACTTTGCCAGAATACAGCTTGAAAAACCACCAAGACCTGGCACAGCAATGATTAGTAGGTAATTGTGTCTCATTACCTTTGGGGTCTTCTTGGGCCAGCTGACCACAGGGACACCCGAAATCGCAAGATTTTGGTCATCATCAGCATGTTCTTTCAGAATGTTCTGTTGTGAACGAAAAGGTCTTTATTAACCAGAGGAATACTCTTCCGACTCAGGAGCACAGAGACTTAATGAATGTAATACCCCACCCTCACGAAGAAGAGTGATGTGCGCTCCACTGATCTGTTACATCTCTAAGTTCATTTTCCTTCAAAACTTCAAGTCACAGTGAAACTCTTGCACGTCTTTAAGATGCAAAAGATGCATTTCCTTGCAAAACGGACAGCAAAATCACTCACAAATAGCCTCAAATGTTACAGATTTCTTTAAAATGGGTGTCTCCAAAAGACTAGTGTTTTCCACCGGTACCAGTCTAGTACCAACATTACCTTTCCCTGCACATACACACTGGTTTGCTGAAACCCAAGCAACCACCACAACCGGCACCTTTCCCTAATCGATTCTTCAGAAGACCCAGGAAGATCTGGACTCTACCACCATTAGTCCTGCAGTCACGGGGCATTGGCTGGGTAGCTTAGAGGAATCCTCAAATGCTCGAATACTCAAGCTAAGTCAAGACACAGAACCACACATCGCAGCCCTTATGGGTGGCAATTCAAGAGCACTGTCATTTCTACTGCCTTTCCTTCCACAGGGAAGTGCAGGTCAGAGTTGGTGCAACCCAACTCCCTTTGTGTGATCAAGTCAGACATTCAGCTTCCTGCACATTCACTAAATTATCTGACTTGGGGTAGTACAGTGTGAAGGGAAAAGATTGGTCTTCCCTCCCTCCCGCCCCCTCCAAATCCTCTGCGTTGATGAAACCTCATGCATCCTAAAAATCTCAGGAGTGGGCTGTGCTGGCTCACACAGCTCCTGCTGCTGTGACTCACCGCCATTCCCATACAACTCAATGCAGGGGTGGGGAAGAAGAACTCCTTTTAAGTGTACTCAATGGTGCAGTCAGGAACAGTCTGCGCTCCCTGCGACTCCCTCTGTGCTTACTAACCTAGCCACAAAGCTCTTCATGTGGAGTGCAGGCTGCTGGAAGAGACAACAACTGAAAACAAAAGACAAGTCCAAAGGAGGATTCTGCTGAGCTGCCGAAAACTAAGACCCAAGTAGGTACTACTGGGTTAAGGAAAAAAAACTTAAGGAAAAAAAAACTGGTCCAAGAGCACAAACAAGGGCTGCAGGTTGGAAATTACCTCCTACTATAATTGAGGAGGTCACACAGACAAGGAAAGTCAATGATGTTGCTCCGAATTACAATGATTTCTTGAAAAAAAAAAAAAGCTTAATTAGGCACCAACAGGCATTGGGCACTCTCAGTCCCCAGTGCAGAGCTTTAATAACTGGAAATTCCACACACTACACTAAGAGATCCTAAAGTACAGTAATTGTTTTTAACGCGAAACACACTTGGAATTCCTCTGTAATTATCCACCTAAATGTAGCCCAATGAGCATCTCAGCGAGGCTCTGCATGAGTAGCCATGGGCTTTCCCTCCCTGGAGCTACAACAATCTGCTGGATTCTGCTCAATTACCCACCTGGCCTTAAATTGGAGATGCTTCCCTATCAGAGGCCGCAGAACCAGCACAGTGCTGGTCCATTATCCCAGTAAGGCTGCTTTAGATGTTGACTAGCCCCAAAGCAGTCCTATTACCAAAATAAGTGATACCAAAAGGCAACACAATGCTTGGCACAGCCTACAGCACACAGCCAACACAACAGTCTTCAAAGTGGAAGATCTCTCAACTTTCACACGCACATTAGTTACAGTAAATGAACTCCTGATGGAGTTGAGCAAGGCTAAGTGAACACCTCTTTTCTCATGTCCTTTTCACACTGGAACAGCAATCACAGCATTACCCATGACAACATTCTCAAAGTTACTCTTCAGGCGTAAAAACAGAGAGGCCTTGTGTTATAGCAACACCAAAATTCTTCAGAGCAAGAAGGCAGCTCTTCACTTTGATACGCTTAAATTTGGAAATCTGCAGGATAGCAAACCTTAACATTTCCACTGAGGACTGTGAGAAACTCTGAGATCAATAGAAAGCAGAGTACGTTCCAGGAACTTGGCAGGATACTGCGGGTTTCTTGTTATCGTATGTATCACGTGAAAATATTATCCAAGGAGAAACTTAAAACTGTGGCAGTTTATCATATCAGCCAGCTGAAAACAATAGATGTCTCAGCAGCAGAACCAATAACCAAGCCACAGCTGCACGGACAAGTGTCAAATGTCAGCACGTGGTGAGATGGATGGAGGCAGCCTTCTGTTCACCTGCTGAAGAAGGGGAAAAAAAAATAAAAACCAGAGATAAAGAAAGGCATGAGGCTCCAGTTAGCCAAACAACTTGATGCTCGTGCAGCACAAGGCCACCTGATTCATTGCACTTGAAGGCTGTGGTGACAACAGCAGGTATGAAGGAAAGAAATTAAGTATGTAAGAATTCAGCTTAGCCATTAATTTCACAAGCACAGCCAGGAATGACTCCCCCGAAATGCATTCTGTAAAGGGAGAGGTTTTTTCTTCTGCTATAAGAATAAGAACAGGGTAAGATTTCTTGGCACGAAAAAGTAAGAGCATATTTCAGTAGATATCATCTGTCTTGCACAAGAATCTGCTGCTGCTGCCAAGGAGTTGCGGATATTTGACAAACTCCGTTCTGCAAACTGAGTTTCTTCTGCCCTAATGGACTTCCACAGTACCTTTGAAAGAAGAGCAGCATTTTTGCTTTGAAGTGGGGAAGGTCTGTGGCATTTTAGGAGGCCGATCTCACAGTCCTCTTCCCCAGCAGCAGCAAGGGAATTACCATTCTTCTAGCAATGCAGGAAATGCTGTGTGCTGAAAACAGAGACTGCATGCAGACAAGCAGCGCTGGCAGCGTTTAATGTGGGCTGCAGACTGCACAGGTTTACCTGTCTGTGATGTGGGGTGCAAACAGCAGCAAGGAGTAAGGTGGTTACCTCTCTGTTCTCTTCTTCATGCCTAAGTCCACCCTGACGGCATCTTTAGCAGGCTGCCATGCCATTTGGCAGCTAAATATGAAGTGGAGAAGCCGCACAATGAAACTCTTCCGATCCTCAGGGTCACCATCTTAGAAATATTTATTCCTCAGCTTTTTTGTTTTTCTTCTACCTCATCTGTTCACTGTAAGAATGTGTGTAACACTTCAGCTGCTACTTCATTTTTAAGTTGAAACACAAGGAGCAGGCCCTTTCATACCTGAGCCTTAGGGCATGCATACATGGAACACAAGGTGTAACTGCGGGTTGTGTGTGCCTCTAACAGGTAACACCAACAGCAGGGATGTGACAGCAATGGCTGCAGTGCCTGCTGGTGCTCACCCTGCCAGCAGCTACACTGCCTTCTGTTCTCTGTGCAGTGTGGGTCAGCGGAGCACCCTCACATTTGCTGCACATACTCTCTCTCACACAGAGCCCAGCAGCAGACATTTGGATACAGACAATATTGCATCTCCTCTGCTGATTGTTCAGATGCCATCTGCCAGGGAGTGAACGCTGCTGTCAGTAATCGCTGCTTGGAGGCTGCTGAGAAGCTCCTTTAGTGGTGAACACCAGGCTCATGGGATACAATTCCCATACAGCAGAGCTGCAGTTGACAACTATTTAATTCCTTGTTTGAGATGAAGGAAGAACCGACCTGCTCCCCAAGTGAGGCCCATGCTGTGCTCTGCAAATAAGCCTCCCTTGCGTTGCTGCACTCCATCGATCACGGTGATAAATGGGATCTCAATCTGCAGAGGCATCAGCTGGACACTTCTGGATTGCTGTGTCCCCCCTAGATAGTCACAGTTAGTTAGGAGCTTAGAGAACATGCAAGGAATTTACACAGGCTTAGATTAGTTTTCACTCTCCCTTCTCATAAGGAAAACAAATTACTTCACTTCAGAGAGTCTCACCTACTTGACATTAAATAGCTACATGTAGCTGTAGTTGTATTTACCACGCAGGGCAGTAATCCACTCACACATACTGCATCCTTGCTTCAGACAGGAAACCATGAATTCTCTGCAAGTTATCCTGATTCTGTGAAACTTTGCATTACTGAATAAAATGGTTTTCTTTCTCCAGTTAACTGTCCTTGTCCTGTCTTCTGAAAACACTGAATAGCTATCCGAGGCACAAAGACTTTGATGTCAGAGAAAAAGTTCCTGAGCGTATTTCATTAAGAAATAAAACTACTACAATAAACACGGTTTTATTTTTTTCAAGAACTGAAGACTTTCCAAGCAGAGCAAGAACTTTCAGACATTCTGTCAGAGCGTGCTCTTGCTATGCATTGGTTAAAAATAACTCTCAAGCGGAGTACTAAAGGACTGCTTTTTATAGGCTGCATTATTAATCCATCATGTGCACGAAATTCAGGTTGCCCACGAAACAAACCTTGTGAATACAGCTGAATACAGTCATGGCACAAATGATCTGCAAAGCTCTTTCTGCAGGATCTCTGCCTCCATTCAGCTGCACCAATGACTGGTGCTCTGGGGATTCATCAGAGCTGCGGTACAGGTGCCAGGCTTCTGCTCACTCTATTGCCATTGCTATCAGCAAAATCCCCATATTATTTTCTGTTCAAGTTAGAAAGCTGGTAGCAAAAAAAAAAAAAAGGAAATACGATTTTGTGGTCAAGGATATAAACATCATTCTGGAAAAATGGACTGTATTTCTTCTTCTGCCATTAAGTCTCTATATGACACATAGAAAGCCTTTTAAATCAACACTCCACAGGCAGTCCAGAATTATGTGCCACCCCTCCGTCATACCTGGCTTGGGAACAGGGAGCTGAGCATCAGAACTTCTGTCCTATAGAAACGTTCAGCAATTACAGTTTCAACACCATTAAAACTATTTTTTGCAAGTATCACTCTTGAATAACACTAACTATTCTGAAAATCACATCAGATACATGTAAGAACAGTATCCAAAATTATGGTCACTTATCTTAATCTTTTTGCAGTTCAGTTCTCTACCTGTGAACCATGGCTAACAGCTCATCCATCACCACTTGTGAAGCAGATGACTGCTGCAGTGATGAGCACCACCGAGATCCCCACGGGAACATCGCTATCACTGTGCTCAGCCGAGGGTCTGAACAGCACAATGTTCCTCAACAGCAAGGACAGAACGAAACCAACAACAGCTGCATTCTGCACAGCAAGCGTCACAGGAACTCTGCAAGGACTGTTATGTTAGAGAGATGCTCAAGGAGCTGAAATGAGTCAACCAGGCAACTCCTCCATCGGTCAGCTTTACTCCTTGAAGGTAAAAGCATGTACTGATATGCTTGGTTTTGTTGTCTTAAAAGCCAACAAACCTAATAAAACAAACCATGCAGTTCTTGTACCACGTGGATTACAAGGAGACAAGATTTACTACGTTGTGTTAATGCTCATTCTCTGAAAACTGAGAGCTGCCATGTATGTGGGACAGCTCTGCAAAAAGATAGGTAAGAAAAAGAAAGTTCTTCAACAGTTCAACTATTCAAGAGAACGCTCATCAGTCAACCTTTTAAGCCAACTTGCTCTGACTAATCCATCCCAGCACACCAACATACAGGGGTGATTCCAGAAAACACCATTCTGCAGCGTGCATGATGTTTAGATGTGGTCTTGGGCTCTTTAACCAGCAGGGAACCATAAAGATCCAGATGCTGGGCCACATCCTGATGGTTACAGTGTGTGCTGGCACAGAGAGGAGTTTAGATGCAGGCAATTTTCTGTGCAATTATCAAAGGAGATGGAACATCAAGATCACAACTCTGCCAAGAGGCACAAAATGAACTGGCAGATGCCCACTTCATACCAATTAAAGCACAGAAGCACTGAAAGAGCATGACAAGGATCTTTTTCTTAAGTGTCCACTCCATCTCTGTAACCGGTGAACCCACTGCTCTGGAGAAGGCTAAGAAAGCACTGCTCCTACACAGCATTTAAAACCAGATTCACACATGGTGTCTTGCCATGTTCTAGTAAGATGTCTTGCAGTGTAGAGCACTATGTCATCAACAGAGCATGCACAATTGCATCTTGAACATCTGCACTACGTATCATGTGGCGTACTTCTTTCTGGGGTCTCAAGAAGGGGCAGTTTATTTTTAAGTGGAACTTGGTCCGTACTTAAAACTTGGAGAAAAAAAAAGATGCTACCATTCCTTCTCCTTCAGTACAAACCCATCTCTTACTCTTGAAGTTTCATTTAGATTTCTAAACAGGACACAACTGGTCACAAAGTAAACCCGTGAATCCACTGCCATGGCACTGGGCACCTGCATCCACTTACATACACAAAGTGGCTGATGTTGCAAGAAGGGATTCTTTGAGCTCTTGTTACTCAGATGACAACTTTGTAACACACTTCCAGGCTCCAAGATTGTGGAATACAGTTCTGCTGCACACAGCGTATGCACAGCCTTCTTTACCTGGCTGTGAAGCCTTTCCTAAGCAGCTGTTACACTACTTGCACTAAAAAAGTACAGGCTCCCCTTCTACAATACAAATGCCTACCTCCCCCTCAGACTGTGGCTTACACAGTTCTCATGTACAGAAAATATGTAGCTGCAGAGTCACATGGCACACAGAAGCACCAAAAACCCAGTAATCCAAACAAGAGCACAGATTAATACTAATAGTTTCAAATCAGGCCCAACTTTCATGTTACTGAACCTATCTGTACTAGAGAAAGATCTTAGTCTTATTTAATTAAGTCCAAGCAAAATGACAAGAGTACATTGGTCTCAACTTTAAAAATGTATCAATACACTTATTTCACATGATGTGAAAACAAGGTACAGAAAAGCTAACCAGTTCATTCAAAGGAATGCTGCAGATCAGAGATAGAAGCAGCTATGCAGGCTTTCGGGTGAAACCTATCCCCGTGTCCAACGAGGTATCTATCACTTCCTGTACACTAAAAATCTGAAGAGCAGATCTGTCACTAGTGGGCATTCACTCCTCATACCTTCTCCACACTGTACCAGTACACTGTACCAGTGGAGAATAATTATCAACCTATAGAGGGCAATGGAGGAAAAGAAAATGAAATAGGTAAGGGAAAAAAAAAAAAAAAAGGAATAAAAAATGCAAGAGGAAACATTAGGCAATCTTCTACATTAAAATCACACGTGTATGCATTGTATGTGTCAGTTATACACACTCCAGGAAAGAGACCCAAAAGGGAAGATTAAGACTGTAAGTATAAACAGATCGCTTGAGGTATAATATTTACATGTAGGACATAAGTGCTAAACTGCAAAAGGATGTAAACTTTTAGTCCCTGAGCACAGCTGCAACAGTCAGAAATGGCTGCACTGCATCAATCAAATCAGGCTGCAACCAGCTGCCTCCCCAGTGCAAAGATGGCTTGTGTCAGAGGCATAACTTCCCTCTCCATGGCATAGCAGGCTGACAGGAGGAGGTCACCACGCAGAAACTTCTACCTCTCTACTGCAGAACTTTGCCTCCTGACCTCCTCCTGTCTCCTGGGCCCACAGAACACAGTCTGTACAGATCAAAAAGCTATCACTCTCACCTTCATGTCCTCCAGGAGAGCCTGTGGATCCTCAATGCCTTCTGGAACACACTTCTTGTTCTCTGGGAGAGATTCAAGCTTTTCCACCAGGGCTTTTAAACCCTTCAGTTCAAATTCTGTGAGGTGAGTCCATTTGGTTGAAACTTCTGTAGCTGGAGACCCCGTTGGTGTTTTGGGATAATCCGTGGGGGTCGTTGATTTTACACTGTCATCTGACTCATTAGACAAAGTTCTTTTTAGGTACCTCATTACTGTGGCTTTTTGTTTTCTCCCTGCACCCTCCTTTCCTTCTGAATGTGTGCTGTTGGGTGAGGAGGAGCCATCCACCAGGGATTTGGAGTTCTTATCCAAGCTGTCATCCTTTTCCTCCCGGATATGAGCATCACAAGATTCTTCATCCATGTCTAACCACGAATCCGATGAATAGCTGTCTATGCTGCGTTTTCTCTTTGCATCTGAAAGTTAGAAAAGGAATGCTGAATCTTTACCCGATATAATTTATAGTTTAACACTTCTATGACTGGGACTAGGAGCTGCCTATTTAAAAGGACACTGGATATGCCTAGTCAGTATGTGATAAGAATGAGCTTTATTCAGCCTGTTTTTTGTGGGTTGTTTTTTCATTTGTTTCATTTTTTTAATGCTGGCCTTTTTGGTTAACATCTGCTCAGTTTAAATGACTGGGAAACATTTGGGGAAAAAATATGCTTTCTTTAGCACTTCAATCTTCTGTGACTTCAATTAAGAAGATGCACAGTTCACATACAATTAGTTTTTCTGGCAATCCAAAAGAGATCAGATTCAGTAACCTTACAGCTTTAAAATAAAAGTTAGCAAATAAAGAGGAAAGGAAAAGCGATGGGAAAAAGCGTGTTAAAATGCACTACAACATCTCTTTTAAAGCTACTCTGCACAGCACAAAACCAACTTCTCAGTACTCTCTCTTTGCAAGCAACCACTGGTAAAACAAGAACTACAACTTGTGACTGCACAAATACTCATTGCTCTTCAGAGACAGAAGATTACAGTTGTGCTTATTTCACAGACAAGTAGCCTAAACACACTGAGAAATGCAAGGACAGAGAGTCCCGTGGTACTGCTTTTCTGATTGCAGCCCCTGATACATTCTAGGTACTTTTTGGGAAAATTTAAATCCAAGTTTCTAAGTCTAAAGAACTGTTAGTCTTAGTTTCACACTGTTTCCCCTAAAAATCCCCACTGTTACCCAACTGTATGCAATCGAGCCATGAAACCAAAGGAGGAACCTAGTGGCCAAGATTCTCCAATGCACTGCTCTTTCCTAGTTTGTTAGACACAACTGCCTTTGCTAAGTGAACAGCACTGAGTGCAGACCAGCAGCAGTTTGGTTTTCTGTGGAAAATACAGTTAAAAATGACAACACCCAGTTAGGTCAGTGCAGATTTTAATAGCAACTGCAATAGGTATGAGATCAAGTCGTAGACAAAAACACTGCAAAGGAAGTGGAAGTCATACAGAAAAACAAGTGAACAATTAATGAGAAGTTTCTTTCACAGCTTTGCTTACATATTTTCAGCAGGTCAAAACCCTGAGCACCTTCATGTTTTGTGTTGCAGTGATTTTGGATTAGGAGTATGTGAATCATGCTTAAGGAATGATTAAACGAAAATTAAAGAAAAAGCTCAGCAGTTGGTTGTTTAACAGCAAGACTCAAAACAAATGCTGAAGCCCAGTTCCAAGCTGGCACATCCATCCTTATCACAGAAACCTTGTTTCTTGTATCATCTCACATAAATAGGTGTTACTTGTCAGCTAGGGAGCAAAGATGTAGCAGGTAGTGATGGCGCATCTGTCCGAGGGCTGCTACCCTACTTGCTTGGCTTTGCAATTTAAAATAAAAGCTCCCTAAGGGCAGGTGCACCTCTGTGCATTAAAGCCTGGGAAATGAATTGGCCACTTGATACTTCACGGCAAGTGTGCAGAGTGTCTGCAAAAACCAAGGATTTCCATCCAGATTGCTCCTTCAGTAGCACGTGAGTTTTTCTTCAGAACTCCAACTGCCATAAAATTACTCCTGAAAAGCAAATTTAAGCTGAAATCTTGTGAAAAGACAGAAGTCACAAAAAATACCAGCTACCAGCACAGCTGGTCACAGCCAAATCCAGCTCCATGCATAGCATGGGCAAACTTCCTCCCTACATCCCTCCACTAAAGCTTCACCGTGAAGTACCAAGAGCACGGTTTGTGTGCTGAGGTAGTGGCATGCAAAACTCCAGTGCAGCTCCTCCTCTCTGGTCCATGCTAATATACCCCCATGCTTCTCTTAAAAAAATTAAAAGGATTAGAAAATATCTTAAGAAGAACACTTCAGAAACACTACATTACCCAACTTCTATTTAATACTGCTTTTTCCTTTGTCCACAGTAGCTAGCACACTTATCCACCTCGAAGGGCTATATAATCAGCTTATGTCATTTTCCCATTTTACAGCTGAGGAAACAGATGCTTGGGAGAAAGAATGATTTGCTCGTTGTCACACATGAAATCTAGGGCAAAGTCAGGAATCAGAATCCAGTCCCTTGGGTGCAGTGCTGGAGCCCGTTCTCAAGGCCACGCTGCCCTGGTGAACTATTAGCAATTGACTGAAGCACAAAACCCCATTTAGGTGGGAGAAGACACCAGCAATAAAACAGAAGCAGGAGAGAGCGGATACACATCCCTGTGCTGGTAGTACTAGTACAGTGCTATTAAATGAAATTGGTGTAATTCTGTACAAAGAAAATTATGTTTCTGTCCTCCTGTGCTGTGGTTCTGCTGAACAGGAACTGATGGCTGTAACTGGGGCAAATCACAAGCACAGATAAGGCATAAGGAAAGAGGGAGATCACGTTATGGAGGTGTGAATAATTTACCGCAAGTAATGCTCTGGTGCTAAGAGAAAACAGAGAGAGCTCAAGAGAGCTCCACTTTTTGTCTCTTGCCCTGATCTACTGAAACAAAAGGCAAGAGAAGAGTGGAGCATCACAGTGTAGGAGGGCCCATTCCCATCAGAAGCAAGCACACCCAGGGCCCAGCAGCTCCGCTCTGCCAGCTGCCACTGCTCCACACAAACCAGGCACTGTTGCACCAGCTACGTCTGGAAATAGATAGCCACCAAGTATGAACACACACAAGCAAAAATTAATCTAAATCTAACCTCAAGATGAGCCATCATAAGACAAGTGCCCGTTTGCATGCCTGACAGTTATGTGACGGCTGGTCTAACTTTACCCATGGGGACAGGGCTTGCTAATAACCAGAAGTGCATCAGCCTGTTCTGGAGCACTGGAGGATTACAGTCCTGTTACACCATCAGATTAAGAGTGGACTGCTTTCAAGAGACAACAACTGTCTGCTGCTGCTGCTAATTTAAAAACAAAAACAAAACAAAAAACAAGGGAATCAATAATGGATGGATATCTTCACAATGAGGAAGGTTCAATTTCGTGTTTTCAAGACTTCTGTTATAATGCAACATGCCATGATTTTTATTTATTCATTTTAATGAAAACAGTGTCTGACTCAGAGTTACTACGCTGTACAATTATGCCCTACATAAATGTAATCTGTACTTACTTTGTCAAGAAGTGCATTTTAAGCACTATACTACCAGAGCTCCACTGGCTTGGAGGTTTTTGCTTTATAAAGGCTCTCCGTGGAAAAGAGCTCCTCCTAAGTGCAACTGCAGTTTCTTCCAAGCCAATGCCCCAGCCAACACCTGGTTAGAACTCCAGTTTCTCAGTGGTTGGCCAGTTCAGATTCCCATCCCACTGAGACAGCCCTAAAAGGCCTTCATCATTCCACAATGCTAAGGAAATAAACCCAGGTTATACAACCAGCCTGTGGTATAACTCGGAAGAGGAGCAGCTGCCCAGGCTTGATCATAGGGCAGAGCTAGAAATGGCTTCTCCCCCTTTCATCCCCCTTCCCCCCCCACCCTGCAATTCAGTTCCCTGTGATTCTGGGCAAATCACTTAACTTTCCCCACAGTTAACCACGTGCACAAGAAGGTTAATTATACAGATCCTTTCCTAGCTGAAAAGTGACTTGTTGTATTAAAGGACTTAGAAGATACAGAGGAGAGTGAGGTGTAATTACAATATCTTTTGAACTCTTTAGAGCAGACCACTGTCTAATATCCACCTTGCTATTCCCAGTTTCAAACCCTGGCACAGTGTCTTGGGAGCAGCAGCTCCTGTTGGTCTGCTAAAGGCAGCAATAACACACTCGTTAGCAGGAAAAAAAAACAAACAACCTGAGCATACCAGAATTGTACTGCATGGAACACCCCGCACAGAAATCACTCAACATAGCCCAGTACCTGTCCATCAATAAGTAAATCTATTCTGTCCCCTGAGAAGGAGAAAGTAAAGACATGGCTCCTTCACCGTGCTAGAGGGCAGATTTTCTTCATCCATCAGGCCTATTACACAGTTACAGCCATCCCCTTAAAATTTTAGCAATAGGGATCTTAAAAGCTGCAGGCTACAGAGAAAGCGTATTTCCGATAGCACAGTATCTTCTCCCAATTACTCTTTGTCAGCTCACTCTCAAGATCCGTATCTCACTGAAGGTCAATTGTGCTTGAAAACATCCAGTACAGACTCATTCATGGTAAGAGTAAAAATAATGAAGACATATCCCTCCTGAAACACCGCATGGTCAAATCCAGCTTGAAACCCAAATAGAATCCCCTTCTGACTTCAGCTGGCAGGATAAACGTTGAAGCTGAGAGGGGCAAGGAAAAGATAAAGGGGAGGGAAAGAGATGGTGTGCTTTTACAAGCAGCCTGTGATTTCTGTCATGTCATCATTCCCCTGAGCACCTGCCCTACCATGGAAGAGATCAGAAAAACAACTCTCCCTACCAAGGAGGCAACTGCCTGAAATCTCATTCATCTGGGCCTGAAGAACAGGAAGGGAATCCTCAGTAGTCTTCTCCACCTCACTTAGAAGGGCACACATTTTCATTTAGGCAGTGGGAACACTCAGGGTTTTTGCCTCACCTACAAGCACATCTCATTTGCTTGTTGTTTTCTGAAGTTTGGGGAGTCCAGACATTTAGAAAACAGAAATACAAAGAACAATAAAAACTGATGGAGTAGCACACAACTATATTGACAGGGTATTGCAACACAACCATAGTAATGCATTTTCTTGAGTAGGCAGTGTCTTGAAAAAGTCATTTGTGCCCAAGTACATGAATACCGTGCAATGAAAATGTGATGTGAAGACTCTAAAGATATCCTTGAAACACAAGTGATTATGAACTCAGTTTTCTGCGTTCTCCAAAGACAGTCTCCATCACTGCAGCAAACTTTTTTCAAACAGAAGAACTGAATCTCTACTGATCCTATGAAAAAACAGCACCTTGTGAATCCCAGAGACCATGGCAGCATCCCACGTGCTCTCTGGAGGATGTCATCAACTAGAAGTCATCCCTGTTGTTCCTGACATCCAGTAGGACCGTTCTATCAGAAGGTGTATCAGAAAAGAAAGCAGAACTGCTTAAGGGTGGAATAAAAAAGAAATACTTCTGGAACCCAAACGAAAAGTTAGTAAGCAGACGTTTAGAACAAAGTATGTCAACAAAGAAAAAATTGAACGGGGGAAAAATAAGAAACATTGGTAACACTATGATTCTTCAAGAGAAATTTCTGAAAAAGAATACAAAGATGTGGAGATTTTTTTTCTGAAACCAAGGAGGACAGAAGACAATTAAATCTATCGAGGGGCCTGCAGGGATGTTAAGTACTTTGTTTCATTTCTCTTTAAGGAGAATGATGGGAAATTCTTCGTCAAGGGATACTCTCTCAAGGGAAATCAAGGCACTGCTTGAAGACAGAGAAATCTCCAAGGAAGAGATGAGCATTTAACAATTTAAGGACCTTAGCAGTTCTGAAGAAAAGTTTCTAAATCAAAGCAGTGATTTCTGGAGCACTGACTTCATTTAGACCTTCCATCCCACTGCCGATGCACAACAGTAAGATAGAGACATCACAGAACAAACAACTTAATTCAAGGATTAAAATTCATGGAGATTTACTTGAGTCAAGAGGCTGAGATCAGTTAAAAGAAAGACAAGCAAGTATGTGGAACATTATTACTCAAGCAGAACAAAACAACATAGCTTTGTAAAGGTAAATAATGTACCTTTACTCCTGCAGAGAATTTGATAAATGCCAAAGTGAGAGATCCAGCAGATACAGTAGATCTGGGCTTTTGAACTGCAGTTCTCAGCTAAATAATTATTTTAAGGTTAAGGCTCCGCCAAGAAATAAAAAGCGAGAGTCTGACAAAGTATACATCTGTCACTCCTGGAGAGAAAAGCCCTGGATGTCAATGTCAAAGATTTTATCAGCATGCTAATACCTGAAGTCAAAAGATAGCAGGCAGGTAGATGAACCACATGCTGTCAGCGGATAGCATTTCAGTAAACTGGAAGAGGTGATCTGTTCAAGACAGCAACAACAGCCCAAGTCCTGGCACCAGCATCCCTGCAGCGGGGCCACACATCAGATCAGCCCAGCAGTCTTACTGATAACAAACGTTGTGCTTTTGGGAGGGTTCATCTTCTGTCGGGTCACTGAACTGATTCAGCTCACAGGACGAGAGTTCACAAACCAGATTCTCATCTTACGAGAGTAGTATGTTTCTTTCATTAGCTTGAAATGGCCATAAAACCATGCTGAATTAATAGTGAAACAGTTGAGAATAATGCCCCTTTGCAGCAGGCCAGCAACTGAAGGCACACGGACAAGACAACCCAAACATTACTACCACCAAACCATTTCCCAAATATCTGGGGCTGACTTGATGCCTGTACAGTGACACTTTGGTCTTGCAAAATAATCCTTTTCCATCCAGACACTGGACACCTATGGTTCCCAGTGAGCTTTTATATGATTGGAATATCTCCCAGCCAGTAACTGGATGGAGACACATTTCATGGGGATCACCAAACCATTATCAGTAATTACTGAGCTGGGCTTGAATTCACACTGGTGATTTAGCTGGAAAAGGTCCCATCTCAATATCCTGAACCATCCACTCTCCGTATCTAATTTGTTCTGAAATCACACCTCAGTGATCTGGCACCCCCACCTTGCCAACAGGAAGAGCCTCTTTCTGTGCCAATGGTTTTGGCAACAGGAGGTTGGTTCTTTATTTCCTAAGGAATGCAGTTACCAGAGTTTTGTCACTGTCTTTTTTTACATTGCTAATCCAAGAGGCTAATTTGCCCTTTGTTCTAAGATGATCTTATACAAAAACTCTTCCACGTGGAGTTTCTGCTTTACTGCCCCTTCTGATCAGGGTCTCAAAAAGCAAAGACGCAAAAGGTACAGCACTCAAATTCCTAGGGACCCCAAGAAAGTTCTCGGGCTGATTCACACAGACTTTTAAGTCCCTCTGCCCATACCTTTGGCAACAGCATCTACTTAGAATTAGGCTGTTCAATGGTCATTTCCCTCTTACACTTCCACACAGTCCAAGTTCACTCCAATCTGCATCGCAGAGTGGGAAACAGAGAAATACTTTAGTCCTCTCCCACACTTAGTATGCACTGGTTGAGATTTAGCTGGTGTCTGCGCTACGTCCAGCAATTCTTTGCTTAAAAGCAGGGAGGTAACAAGGTCCACAGGCTCGTTCCAGTAAAAGGAAGGAGGAAAAAACGGTAGTTCAGAAAAGCAACAACTGGAATTGCACCACACTGATGCAAAGCTCACACCAGCACCAAGGCAATGCCTTCCTGCCCCAGGCACCCCCATCCATCTCTGCTGTGGTCCATTTTCAGCTGTTGTTTTAAAGGTTTCTGTGATCTCCCTGTACTTAGGTTACAGACCATGTAGATTTGTGTAGGTGTATGCTTGGTTTTGTTACTCTCTGCAACTAGAAGTCAGTCACCAAACAGAGAGAATTAAAGTCAAGATTAAAGAAAAGAGAAAGAACCCAGGTTTAGTGACCGAACTGCATTCTGTAGAGGAGACATGCTATAAAAGGACTAAATATCCATCCTACCAGAGCACATTTGCAATGCATGCATTTCTGGCTACTAAGGTACTGTGCCAAACACAGCAGTAAATCCTCAACTGTTTGGCAGATCATCTCAACACAAACAGTACTGAAACCAAGAAATAAATGCATCCAAAAATTATTTTCCTGGGATCCGTTTGCTTAGGAACGCTCAATAAATACCAGAGTAAGTTGGTGCTTCATGAAAATGCTTAAGAGTCAAAACCTCCCCACCTCAAAACAAACAGTTTGTTAGAATTTCTACAATTCTCCAATTTAATTTATTACCTTCTCTGCAGAAAACAAAGCAGTAACTAGCCTAGGGTGCTAGCATCGGTTTGAACACACAGTCAAAGGATTCACTCACCAATTAACATTGATTCTTTCTGGTACTCTTTGCTGAGGTGGCAGCGCTGGGTCACACAGGACACGTATCTCTCCAGAACATACCAGCACATTTCATAGTAGAAAGGATAACGGAATTTGGCATGCACCTGAAAGCAAGAGCGAGACTGTCAGTCCATGGGGAAGGGAAGTTTGCAGCACAAGGGCCAGTCATCATTCTCCTCATGTTATCAAGAGCACAAACAGTGTGCAGGGGGAGGGGAGGGAGGGTGGGAGCCGCGTGAGCCGTACGCCTTCAGCATACAAAATGAGGGCCTGCCTGCCTGCCTGCCATGATAGCATCATTTCTTGGTTCAGTAATTTGTATCCTCCTGGGGTGGCGGGAGAGGAAAGGGTTTGTGTTCATGTGAAATCATGGAAGTGATGGGCGGCCCCCACAGCATTATTTACCTACAGTATAAACATAGGGTGGTCACATACAGATGTCAGTCACCAGAATTACAGTTAAAACAGAAGTGCATTTTTTTCTTTTCCCAAACACTATCACATGATTCTTTATCAAAATGGCAGCATTACCTAAAATGACTCAAGCAGGAAATGCATCTCTTTTAATTATCATCTTCCCAACAGTTTGATTAAACAAATGAACAAATCCTTAATTACTGGTAAATACACATTAAAAGTAAAAATCTGCCTTGTGGTTTATGCTTAATATTTTGGGAGCAAGTTAACTTTTACCACAAACAAAACAGAAAGCAGGACTGTAACAAAAGACTGCCAAGCTGTGCACTTTTTCTTCCATCTTAGACCTGCTGTTCTCAAAGAAATATATTGTATATTTGGGAGATTATTTCAAGATTAAGAAGAAAATTAAGTGGGTTTTGCAGCCTTTCCCTATAGTTTGCTGTTTGTGGGAGTCATTGCACCAAGGAAGAACCGAGGAAGCTCCTAAAATGCAACAACACATATAGATTGTTTGTGATTTGTTAAAAATGGATGCCATGCACCTTGCATGCACCTGTACTTAACACTGCACACTTCTCTCTCCTGGTGACACAGAAATCTGCATTTTGCAGGCCTGCACACATGCACTGCACTGGATTATAGGAACTGCTTTAAGACATGTTAAGCATTTTAACTGCTCACCTAGCCAAGATGTGTCTGCCCACCTTAATAAAAACACAGGACTGCACTGAAATACCGTCACCTTGGAGAGTCCATTTAAACAACCAAACAATACAGAACAGCACCCTACATCACCCAAAAACCTGCAAAGTCAGAACAGACCCACTATCAGCAGCATCCGGCAGCTCAGGCTTGGCTCTGCACAGCAGGCACAGTCAGAGCATCCACCTGGTGACAGCACCCACTTGAGCATGCCGAAGACTTGCAAAGTAGGGGAAAACGCACTGTATTGTCCCAATAAAGGTATCACAATGCCAGATTTAAACACAACGTGGCAGTTCCCAGAAGTTAGGATTTCATAAATCCAACGCAAATGCAGCTGACAAATCTGAACCGTGTGTTGCTACAGACATGCAGCCAGCAGCACCGCAACTCTTCAGTGTTTCCCTGTACTGTTTTGTTACAAAAAATATACTGGGAAAAAAAAAAAGGGAAAAGGAAAGGAAAAGGAAAATTCAACAAGCACCCCCTTAAATGTGAGAACATTTAACCCCAGGGCCTTCTGGAAATAGAACATTTCTTTCCTTCGGTTTAGTTATTTGTCACAAAGAAGAGACCCAGCCACTTATCACTATTACAGAACACAGGGGAAATTAGCCATGCTAAAATATATGCTAATAAAGGAACTCAAATTTTTCCAAGAGAGCACTGCAGGAAACGAAATTGGCGAAGAATTGACTTACAAAAAACAGGAAGCCGCCTTCCACCCCTCAGCCTTCAAAAGGTTTTCAGCCACATGCCTGGGAATATTAAAGACATCATTGCTCAACATTTGTTGACAGATTCTGAGCTTCACCAAATTTAGTTGTTACCAATGTTAATTCAATGTGAAAGACAAGGCAGTAATGCATGCAGTGCTCCCATTATGTATATCAATCTTTAATATTCAATTTGAGTTCCTAATTGCTTCACTATCAATGTTCCAACCCACAGCAAATCCCTCCATGCCTCTGTAATTCACTGTTTGCCCGACAAGGCTCTGCTTTCACAAACTTTCAGAAGTAAGAGCTGCCAGATACAGCGAGAGATGCTATGCGAAGACCTACAGTGGCTTTTGCCACTACAGCAAGCCTAACTCTGCTTCAGAAATCCTTTAAAGTGTGCCTAGTGGAGAAGTAGAGAGGAGTACATTATTTATGACATCTTTGGACATGTATTAATTGTAATGGGTACGAACTGCATCGCATACATGTCCACATTTCCACCACTGTAGAGTTATGATCAAATGAACTCTATTTTGGAGAAAAAAAAGTAAAAAAAAAGTTCTGCACTCAATTTAAAGTGCAGCATCTGATGTGCACTGCCTGAGGATCAGCTCCCCCACCAGCATGGAGACCGACTCCATCATCTAATGGGCGTTTCCAGCTCTAACTTCCATGATTAATAATTTACAATCCACTGAGTATTTTCTCTAATTATTCCTCTGAAGTGAGAAAAATCATCTCTGGAGTACGATCCATTTCTTCAGTTCAAAGTGAAATAATCGTACAGACTTGTATCACCCTCCAAAACAAAACACTCCAAGCAAGCAAGGCACGGATTTTCCTTAGGAAATTATTTCCCTTCCACAATATCCATAAAGATCATTACACACTCAATTTGTATTTCATCACTCCAATCAGAACATTGAAAACCAGTACGCGATTATTTGTAAGTTAAGGTAATATTTAAAGTTAGCAGATTAATTAAGTGCCAGAAAACCAGACCAGCAGCAAACACCATCATCTGTGAGTGACCACCTTACGTGTATCTGACCCTCTCCACATTCAAATCTTTTAAAGGCATTAAGTTTAGACGAGCTGAGACCCAGGTTGACACGTTCTCCCTCTTCAGCAACACAGAGCTGTAACACCCCTATGCCAAGCTGATGCATCTCAGCACGGCAGCCTGCTCTGCAGTACTCAAGCTGGTCTAGCAGAGAGCTAAACAGCTTGGCCTATTTGACTAGCTGTTAATTGGCCTCTAGGAAAGCCAGACTGCAAAGTGAGAGTCTCTACAAGCTGTAAGGCTGGAGAAGATTTGTTTACCTCAGCTGCACATTAGGAGCTGTTTCCAACAATAGACATGTTTTTTATTACTCCTTAAAACTATTTTAGAATGGCTATAACCCTCTTAAGAAGTCTCCCAGGGATATGAGAAATTAAGCTAGAATAAGCACGACAAGTATATAAACCAGGCAATTTTATCAGGCTGTAAATCAGCATTACCATTTCAACCATGTATTTATTCTTGTCTTAGCTGCTAAGACAATAACAACTACACCTAGCATAAAAATGACTCTGAATATCAGCAAAGATGATTAAGCATTATATAGCAAGTTTAAACACAGTGAAACCTCCATAAAATTGCTCTGTGCCAAATGAAGAGGGGAAACACACCTGTATTACACTTTGATTTGAGTGTGGCGAATTACTTCGTCAACCACATCATGTAATTTACTTCTGCACTGCACACAATGGAAAGATCAATACTGATGAGAAAGTCATTTGCAGTATGTTCACACTGCCAAATTTGTGTGAGCTACTTACTGTATGGAGCCTGCTATCCTAGCCTGTGCATGAACGAAATTATTTGGACAAATAAAATTATTTGCACTAAGAAATTACAAAATGTGATTGGCAAAGCAAATAAAGCAGAACACACTAGAATTCTATTTTGAAAACACTTATCCTCTAAGATTCCTGCACGTTTTTTCTTGTTATTTTTGGGGGGGGGGGGGGGGGGGAGGGGTGGGTGGGTATGTGTTATTTCCAAGTGGCAGTACTGATGTCCCCATCTCTTATGAAACTTTAACTGCAAGGTTTATATTTTGTTAGTCTTGAACTCTTGGTATTCTTCGACTGTACACACAGCTTTGTTATAGTAAGTCTGCCTAAAAGCACAAGTCTGCAAACAGAGATACAGGACTGCCCAATTCACACTGCTAGCACAGTACAGTACAGGAGCTGAAATAGTTACTGCGAAGTTGGGGAAGTTCTGGGCTGTTGGCTTTCATTGGCCTTTTTTTGATACCCTGAAGTATTTCTTGAAGGGAAAATGATAAAGAACTACATCGGACTTTAAAGAAAATTAAAACAAGTCAAGGTCTGATTTGGGATCTCCAAATGTTGCAGTATCCCTTCACAAAAATCAGTGATAGGACATTTTTAAAGAGGCAAATGTCACACTGGGAACCTTCCCATAGGATCAAGGTAGCAGTGACTTTTCAAAGGCATTTCAGTTAACTGTCTGGCAGGTTCCTAAAGGTTACAGAAGTACTTAACTGTAATGGGGCAATCTGCCTCCCGCTATAAAAGCTTTGGAGATCAAAGCTGCATCCAGTTTCCCCAGAAAGGCCTGACATGAAGCACTACTATCCAGTTCCAACTCTAGTAAAACATGTGGCTTTGGGTTGCTAAGTCCAATGGGAACAAGATGTCAGCTCTTCTACTACACCAGGAAAAAAAGCATCTGCTTGCCATCTTCCCCAAAGACATGAAAGGCAATAATTTCTTTTCCCTTCAAGTTGCCAGTGCCAGTATCCTTCATGACAACAACGCACCTTCCCTTTGAGCAGCTGCAGTACACGTACCCAGCACTGTTGGTTCTTATTTACAGTCAGTAAGAACAGCGTTTGCATGGTCACCTTCTCCAGGATGTCGTACCCTTTCTAGGAGGCAAATGCTACACCCAGATGAACATCACAACCTTCAGTCTAATGTCGCAACCCAGACTCCGTCCCATGACATTTTGCACTATATTGAGACACTGTAGAACAAAATCCTGCTAAGCACAGAAGATGCTGTTTCATTAGCAGCATCTCTGCAGCTTTCTCAGTGCAACTGTGGACAGCAGAACCATCTCAGTCCCATTAGCTCTCCATTCTTAGATGTCCATTGCCAGTGTGCAAAGAGAAACAGTCAGCAGGGGGTTACCAGAAATACTGGCACAAAGGTCTGCAGGGGCAATAGGCTTCTGTGCAAAAGGGGATGTGTTTAAAAAGTTCAGCGGGCAAACAGGCGATACAGAACGGACGTGTCTGTAGGAAGCAGGGGAAAAACAGATGAGTAAATGCCACTAAAAATAGCCAGCATCTGAAAGCCTCATTATTTCATGTTTACCTCTCAATCAATCTGACATGGAGATCCCACCAGCTCTAGTTTCTCAGAAAGGAACACAAGATAGAGACAGATTACAGTGATAAAGAACTGTTCAGTTAAAAAGAGAATCGAGTGTCCTTACCCTTGTTCTGTCCTCAATTTCATAGATGCGAAGCTGCATGGGAACATTAAAGCTATGCAGGATATTTCCACCAAACACCAGAGAATCTACTGGAGTATAAACCGCATGTATCCACCCTAGAGAGGGAAAGCAAAGAACTGAGAATGCCTCGTGCTATGTAGTATTACAGAGCAATTTATAATCACATTTTAACAACCCCATAAACCCCATTCTGTGGGGGATGAGAGGTTAAAGCTGTGACACGTTAAACGGCATGCTCGTAGCCACACTAAGACTAATAATAGCAGAAGGTGGCATCTTATGATGTCCACACACTCTCACAACCCTCTGCATACTGAGCTCTATTAATCCACAGAACGGTTACAGTGTTTACTGAGAACACGCAAGCTTGTGACTCAACCACATCCATGACTAAGAAGTAAATTCAGCCTGCTCCACACACTTGGCTCTTAGACACTCTTCTGGCACCTCCAGAAGGGTTGCAAATCATGTTAGCAGTGGTGGTGGGCTAGGGCTAGAACTGGACTGAGTCACATTCAATTTATTTCACTCCAGCACCAGAGCACACATCCTCAGATATCAACAATTTCCAGTTATTACCAGTCCTCCTTCAGAGGTGAAAGTTTCATATCCTATTATCAACTTCCTGAAGCAACTGAAAATCTTTCTCACTGTCAGTCTCAAGTTAAGAGACTTAACATTTCTAGTACTCGATCTGATGAAATTGCCCTGGTCCTATCCTGGAAGGGACCAAATTCACTTTTCACAGGCTCCAAAGCAAGGGAAGAATTTTCTACCATGACAAAAATCCAGGCACAGCGATTCAGGCAGCCATACACAAGCTCTTCTGCTTCTGCATTGTTTGCTTGGGATGTCAGGAGCTGAGGGTCTGCCTATGCAAGACTGTAGCCTCTGATCTCCGCAGTGAAAAAAGAATTGATTCTGCTAATGATCTGGGAACCACAGAGACCAGACACTACGTTTTCTCCCCCTTTCTAATGAAAAGCATTACAATTTATAAACCAGCAGATAGCAAAGCAACACAGAGGGCAGTCAATTTTCTTCTAACTGTGCAGCACTTTCTATTAAAGCCATTGCAGCTTCCCTCCACTTCAAGACCAGTGAGGGAACAGAAAAATGCCATTCCGCATACAGGGTTCTCCAGCCAGCAGCCACAAAAGCCATCCTCTGCAACAATCCTTTGGCGTAAGGGCTGGCAGAGCTGCATCCCAGAAGTCCTTGAGCTACAGCAGATGGCAGAAGCAGGGCTTTCATTTAAGGGCGTATCAGTAGGAATCAGGAAGGAAAAGAAATCAATGGAGGAATTTTCTCCCTGGAAACATCGCTCTGCATGCATTTTTCTGAATTTCAAAATCACAGAAAGGCTGAGGTTGGCCAGGACCTCTGGAGGTCATCTGCTCCACCCCCTGCCTGAGCCAGGCCACCTGCAGCTGCATGGGACCACATCCAGGCAGCTTTTGAATATCTCAAGGGACAGAGATAGCACAGCCCCTCTCGGCCACCTGTGCCAGTGCTCAGTCAATTTACAACTCTGATCCGCATGATAAATGCGATGCACAGAAAAACGCAGGTGGCTTGTAGCTGTGGCACCTCAGGTATCACCACATCTGTCCTGCTCCAGTTAGCCTAATTACGAAGTCCCCTGCTACCATTCAGCATGTTTATTACTTGAAAAATCAAGAATAACCAACTAGAGAGGATTTTTTTTTTTTGCCTTCCTTTACGGGTAGTGCAGCAACCATAGAGAAAAAAAGCTTCAGCTAAAGCAGTTCATCACCTCACGAAATACATCAGTCTGCACTAAAAGCAAACTACTGGCAAGATAAATGACATTCCTGATCATAGTCTTTGGGAAGTAAAAAAAAGATGCGGGGTCAAGGCATTTAGCGCATCCACCAGGTAATCAAGGATTTCTAGAGTTTAGGGGAAAGAATGGAAACCCTGCACTGAAGCAAATCTGCTGCTGAGTCCCCAAAGCTAGCTTACTGGATAGCTGGCAGAACTCCACTGCTGCAGTAATTCAAACTGAAGCTCCAACAAGTGGAACACCTCGTGCACAGCTACACAACTGAGTGGTGGCAGAGGACAGGTCAGAAGCAGCCAGTTACCAGCACAACACTCAGCAGCCCTCACCACTGGCTTACATGGCAGCTCCCCCAGCACAGATCAATCCCTGGACAAACAGATTGAGAGATGCAACAAGTTATTTTCATGGAATCGTCATCATCATTCTACATACAGCCTGTTATCAAAGATTTACAACTCAATTAAGAGTAACTGAGTAACTGAGCTGAAACCTGGCTTTCTAGACATCCGTGAAAGGTAAAATAAATATTCTTCATTTTATAAAGAAATAAAACAAAACACCATCAAAACATGCTTCTGTTTTTCAAGTGTCTCTTTCCAATACAACCCACACAGTAGCCTCTTCCTACAAATTATATTTCCTCAGTGAAAATTCCACACTGGAGTGCAATTGATTTCATTTTTTCTTTGCTCTTTGGGTTTCAGTCTCACCACAAGCTCCCCAACCTCTCAGCTCTGTCCTATTAAACGTCAAGGGTCTTTGCACTAATGGCCTCTGCACTTCCTTGGTAGCAACCTCAACATCATCCAAGAAGAACACGAAATCAATGCCTTGCTCCAAAAAATGATGTCCCAAACACGGCAGTCCCTCAACAGAATGATTAACTAACATAAATGGAGATTCAGTGTTGTTACTGGAAAGCTAGAAGAGATGCAAACTAAAGGACTTCCCTAAAATACTTGAGACAACATCTGGTTCTGCAGATAATAATTAATTCCCTATTTATGTTTATAAACTAGATAGCTACTCATTAACAAACAATGAGCACTTCAATCGACAGATGTAAATGCCTACCTTCTGAACTAAGGCCCTTCAAGATGCACATATTTCCAATAACAAGACAGAAAAAACTGTTGAGAAGTATGTCATTAAATAACAACAAAGCACTGAAATCCACCAGGGTTAGGAAACAGATTAAGAATAAACCAGAGATTGAGCAACCCACAGAATGCCAGCGACCGCAGAAACCCTGGAAGTCAAGTTCCCTACCTCCGTCCAAAGCAGAGCAAAACAATTTCCACATGTGGCTCAAGAGATGAGTAAGGACAGTGTATGGGTGCCCCCCATTCCACACGGGTCCCAGGGACATCCCAGATCTCCAGCAGCTCACTTGCTGCCACAGGCAGGGCACAGCCCTGGCAGAGCTGTCACCTGCTGGGAGGATCTTGGCCACTCAGCTGCAGAGTGTTCTGCAGTCACACTGCATCCCAAAATAGTTTCAGCTTGCCTGAGGAACACGGAATATTAAAACTGCAGAGACACAAACATGGAAAGGTGTGTTCCAGGGACGCAGGACACCATGTGCAAGATTAGACTAAAAAAGATGGAGAACTGACAGTGTAGAAAAACACAGGAAGACTGGCACAGAAGCTACGAGGGAAAAAAAATCTGTTCTAATACTAACAAGAGTGTGTAGAGAAAAACTGAAGACACCAGTACCAGAAAAAGAGAAGTAGGAGGAAAGAGACAAGCAGAAAGCAGGGAGTACTTTCCACAAGCATTGTGTTTTGTGGAAATGAGCTCCGGGAACAGATAAACTTGGATGGCACGTTCAATTAATTTCTACAGATTAGATGCAAGAAGAGCACAAATTGTGAGGATGATTGTTCATTGTGACCACAGAAAACAGAAACGCCCACGTTGGAAACTTCCCAGCTGTAAGGGTTTGTAAAGAGGGAGACCTCTAGAGAAGGTGCACATATCCATGAGGCAAAAATGAAGGCCACCGGGATTGCTTTACCATCATCCACACCCACACACCCTGCCTGCCCCTGAAGAGAGGCACCATTTCTCCCTCAGCCATTGCTTTCTGCTGTTTACATAAACTCTGATACTGCTGCACAGCCCTGGGTGTTCCATGGGTTGGTGTGTGGCAAGAGATGAACAACACTTCTCGCCTTGATGACATTCTGAAAGACAGCAATATTCCCCCCCTCCTCCCAAAAAAAGGGGGGGGGGGGGGGGGGAGGGCTGCAACACAATAAAATACCACAAGTTTGATTTTATACTTAATGCTGAGGAAAAAAAACAACACTGGAAGAGCATCAGAAGAAAAGGAGTAAGGATGTGGTGCTCAGAGATATGATTTAGCAGAGGGTTGTTAGAGTTAGGGTACTATGGTTAGGCTGCGGTTGGACTTGATGATCTTTGAGGTCCTTTCCAACCTGAGTAATTCTATGATTCTACGACAAAAAAAATCCAGAAGTCGGGGGAAGAAGATATTGTTCCTTTCTGGTCGAAAGACAAACAAAAGCACCTGCTGAACATTATCTAAAGCTACTACTAAATCATACAGATGAGAGAGACATACAGAGGCTGTATGGCCTCAGGGATCAGTCAATAAATAGAAAACTTCCTCAGAGGTGATTGGTTTCAGTCAGCCTCCATCAGTAGCAATGCTGCTCCATCAGTGCTTGGCAAGGACACCCCTCTCCTGTCAGAGGCCAAGGAGCCATGCACAGGGAGGCAGCACCACTCCCCACAAGTTGGTGACGCTGGTGCAGCTCCGTGCCATCTATGGGGCACAGCGGGCTCTGCCCACTTCGGTTTGTTTCTCAAGTTATCTTTTTTATTTCAGCTTGTGGTGATTAATGAGCATTTCTCCCTTCTCAAAATAATCCTAGATTATGAAGCAAAACCAGCACTGAGCAGGAATTTTATTTGTGAGACTCTGAAATACCCTCAGCTGATTTACAGTTACAAATTATTCCACTGCTCCCATGAAAGGCTTGAATATTTAGATGTTATCATCTCCAGTAAATCAAGAAGGTAAAATTAACAGTAAAAAAAAAACCTTTTCTGAACAGCTGAAAGAAAGATACAATCTCATTATCTTATGAATTTTATAAAACAAGTATCATTAAATATTGCAAACTTGTTAGAAGATTTCAGAGGACTGCAAATTCCTCCTGCATCTTCAAGAATGCAATTATCCATCTGAGAATAATAAAAAAGATTATTAACAAGTAAAGCTGTGGGGCAAATCGACTACCAACTCCAAGGCAAGCCTATGGTGCATCTGCTTCCAGCAGTAACTGAACAGGTATTTCGCTTTGTAACAGAAAGCACACATTTTCCTACAGTTCTATAGCAGCTTGGTTTGGAAAAGCTGAAACAGTCATGTCTCAAAAATAAAAATCAAAGTGACAAGAGATGACCTTCCAGTGGACACTGCCAGCAAGCGAGACGCAATTTCTCTCAATTCAAAAGAATGATTGTGTCATAATGGCGCCCACAACCAAATGTATCTAGGAAATGCCATGTTTACATTTTAAGAGTAAAAACTTAATTTATCCCCAGCAATGCAGGTAACTCAGCAATTCTCAATCTTGCATAATTAGATAAGAATCAGGCAGAGCACTGCAGGGGAACAGAACTAAAATTCAATGTTATGCTGTCACCTTCTATCTGAAGGTAGACACTCGAGGCAAAAACTCTCCTCTCTGATGCTCTTCACTGATCCCCATCGCTCAGTCCCTACAGATTCCAGGCGTGGAGCTTCCATTAATGTCAGTGGAAGCTCCTGAAATGGAAAAAGCGAACAGCAACTGAAAATAGCCAGGCAGTCACACAGCCCTAGCACAACTCCCTGCAAAAAAAAAAAAATCACCAGTCAGATTTTAATAGCCCGTCATCCTCCTTGATAGAAAGGCTGTGCTACCTTCTGGCCCCGTTACACAATAATTCATCAAATACTGGCTGGCATAGCAGAGGCCACCTTGGACCATGCACTTATAACAGGCAGAATTGTACTGATAATTGATACAGATACTGATGCCGTATCTGAAGCACTCTGCATCCCTGCTGGTCGCTGCCTACAGTCTAGCACAGAACATCCCTTACTGTTCACTTTCCTTCCTAAAAAACGTTCTTCCAAGAAAAGTCATTATTTCTGCATTTGACTGAAAACCAGAAGTTTGGAGCACTCTCAAGTTACCATAACAATCATCACAGAACAATGAGGACATTTTGCTCAACTGTGGCTCATTTTTCATCTCTCAAGAAATTAAGAGATTTTAATAGCATCTTTCCATGTGCAAGGCCCCATGGCATTATAAAGAACATAAAAAGTAAAGCAAAACAAACTGCTTTTCTCCTCCATGGAGGACTGCCAAACTCCAAGGTGAAGCACAGCTTTTGTAAGAGAAGCGTGCACGTCAGTGAGAAGTTTAAGAGGAGGCAGAAAGGCACACCATGCCAGCTGCCAGCAGGTTACCTTCTCCACATTTTGATCCTGGGAAAGGCTAATAAATCAGTGCTGCAGAAGTCTTCTACAACATCTAATGGCAGCACATCATTCAGCTCTTGGAAACATACAGTGGCTTCCTGGACCACGGACTGGCATCTCACTTGGATTGCTACTGATAGATGTGAAGATGAGCCAAGCAGCTCACAATGGCCCGGATACTGGAGCGTTTCAGAACATTTATACAATTTTTTCTTAGAAAGAAACAAATGATCTTAGCATATCTCATGCCACTGCGATATCTTGCTAGTAGAGGACAACACAGACAATATCCCCATCAGATCCCTGAACACTTACCATCAAAATGACAGATAAAAACTCCAAAGAACACCTGGATTGAAAAGGGATGAATTTTTTCTTTGTTTGGAAGTACACAAGAGGAATGGATGGGGTACTCTGAGACTCGAGAATTCCACACACAAAGCACCACTTTAAAAACAAACAACTCAGAAAAAAAAGGACAAGGAAGGAAGCAAAAGGTGGTTTACAGGGCATGAAGACTGGAGAAGGTAAAGGGTAGAAAGTGGGGAGAGAACAGGGTCCACTGAAGTCACTTGGTGATGTAAAAGAGGAAAACTATTCACATTCAAAGTAAAAGGACAAGCACTAAAAGCATTCAAGAAAGGGCTAACACACCTGCAATGACTCAGTGTGCAGTGCATTTCTAGCAGGCTGCAGGGAAGCAGCAGTCAGTACCTAAGTGAAGAACAAGTGGCTGCATGCAAGCCAGAGACAAGTGCCTACAGTAATCCTGAGTGGCAGAAATCAGGAGGATGCTGCCCAAACACCAGCTCAGTCCGCCCCTCACACAGTCAGAGACACCTGAATACCGTCTTCATAGTTAACACCTCAGTGTACACCAAGTGCTCTCACTCTGTATATCCCCAGTGTAAACCATCACTGAACACACTCCCTGTACAGCTAACAGCACAAACAATACTGGACAAACTCTACACTTGTGACTGATGACACTGTTGTGTGTCCCTGCTGAGACAACAGCTGCACACTGAGATTATGCTCCTCCTCTTTGAGACCATCACAGTTTATACCTGAAAAGGAAGCACTCTATAAATGCCCCTTCTGGTTGGCAGATGGATGAGATACGCAGCACCCACTGTACACTACATCACAGCAAGATGTGTTACCTTCTCCAAATTTCATCCAGGTTGAACGCTGAACCATTTGAAAGATTAAATATCTTCTGTGATAACATACACAGTGCTAACAGCCTAGGCCCACAGCATTCTTTACTGATGTCTTTATGAACAAGGACAAGTTATCTCCCATCCTAGGAAAACAAACCAGATTTCTACAGGGAAAAAAAAAACAAAACTGTGCTAACATGGATAATAACTCTTGCTTCCTTCTCCTCTTGATCTCTCAGCTGCTCTCACATCTTGAATGTTAGTCTGGCTATAATCCTCAACACATCAGAAAGCAGTATATTTGTCAACTGACAATTAAACGTTGACATCAGTTTAGATTATACGAACAGAAGAGGCCAGGTTTTTAGTTAAATTACCACTTTACTGCAGACTTTACCAGAGTTGATCATCCTTGACTCATCAGTGGGAACTGGTAAGGTAGGAGGTGAGAGCTCGTAACAGTGCAGCACTTGTTTGGAAAAGTCCTATGGGGTCATGAAGAGTGCAGCTTGGGTTCTATGCAAGGCAACAGGCTCAGCATCCCTCAGAACCCCAGCTTAACTTCCCCCAACCCCACAGCTGGGAGGGCCTCCTAAAATACTGCAAGGTGCACTTTGACCCACAGTGACTCACTATGCTGATAATACTTGGACAATTTTCCCCTTGATTCCACAGCTGTGATCATGCCTCTCGGTGCTTTCCAGGGTTAGAAGCATAGGTAGAAATTAACTGGTTTAAGCCTAATCCTGAAAAGACGAAGGCAGTGATGCAGAGGGAAATACCCTGAGGCCCTGGTGAGCACTATAATTATGCCTTCTGAAAGAATAACTCCCATTCTTGTGCAACTGCTTTGTAGTTTCAAGGATTTACTGGATCTACTGCTGATCCTAGATTCTCAAAGAAACCTTCCATCTCCCACAAGCCTATGATCTTACTCCCCCATGTGTCTTGTTACAGTCTTCTCTACCTACTTCATCCTTTACGCTGTGATGATATAACAGCATTGCTAGGACCACCTCCAAAAATGACTTGAAAATGAGAGCACAGCAGGATATTTTATGCAAAAGGCCCTTCACTGTGATGTTCTTCATTCACAGTCCAGCTGAGCACAAGCTTTATCATTCCACACTTTCTGAGCACATGCCATTGCACCCAACTTGAGGCTGGTTAAGAGTTTATCAGGCTCAACTGAAAGCGTGGGACAGACTGATTTTACAGGCACCCATTACCAGAGCCCAAGCACTAAGAGCTACAAAGCACATACAAAGCACAGTCTAACATAAACCAGTGTGATACTCTCACAAATCAGGGGTCATAAGAACAGATCTCTCTGACAAGGCTATGCTCAATTTGACCTGGAACAACTTCAACTGGGCATTTCATACCTTCTTCAATAACAAGAAAATACTGTTCTTTCACATAAGAGATTTGCGAAGGTTTCTGACAGTACACAGCAGAACAAAAACCTCTGAAATCCATCAGGTGCTTAAAGAGAAATTATTCATATCTGTCTTTCAAACATGCCAAGGGGCCTACAACAGCTGGGGTACTGGCATTTCTGTACTAGGGGTGTTCCTAAGAAAACAGAAATTATAGTCAAAAAACGTGTGGGAACACTTCAGCCACCATACTACAGTTGTGTCCTGTATAATCTCCCACAACTTGCTGTATTCCAGCTGCTGAGTGTGACTAAACTAACACACAGAAAGTCTTATTCGTAGGAGGCTGCTCACAAGGGAACAAAGATAAATATGAAGATGCAGTAACAGATCTAAGCAAACAGCACAGGCACACTCAAACACCCAGTTCAAACAGTAACAGCACATTCTGACCTGTTTCAAGGGAAGACCTAATTCCTTTAATGGATTAACTCCTCCACCCTCCAGGTCCTTTTACCTGTCACCTCCAAGCTGATTCTGACCAAATACTTACCAATGTGCAAATTTGCAGACTTCAGTTGATACTAGTAATGCTCCCTAGTTAGCAAGAACATTATCCATGTCTTTTCATGACCTGCATTCTATCCATCTCCAAGATTTAAAAAAAAAAAAAAAATTGTAACAATCTTATCTCTGCAGAGTAATTCTAGAAGCTGAAGAACTACCAAGCAGTCCTTCTGTCATGTAAAAAGGCTATCAATATTTATTTCCCTGGTAAGCTCCACTAGACAGAGGCAATGTATTATATCATTATAAAGAAGCTTGCAGACCCATAACAGTCAAAGAGAGCAAAGCCTGATATCATTTGAAATGAAGAGCATTACAGATTGCACCATCCTTAATCCATTTTAGGCAGCAGAATAAAGGCTTGAAAACACCAGCCTTCAAAGCAGCAACTGTCTGGTTGCTTTGTAGAAAGAGCGTGAGTCGTGCAACGCAGCCACTGAGGCAGGCAGCAGTGTAAAATCATGGCACGCCTGGGCTACTGGCAGATGTCCATACCCAGCACAACCAGCACAAGTCCTGAAGAATTATAATCGTAAAATAACATTGTTTTCCCACAAAGCAACTTTGATGGAGTGTAACACGTGCTCTTCCATACAGCAGAATCTCCACTGGGCTCTATCAGGAATCAATCCACCTCTGACCACAGACAGCAGCAAAGTCAAAGGTAACAGAAATGCAGGTAAACTTGCCAGGAGAGATCACTGGTCACTGGATATATTTAATAGCAGTTTTACCTCAGAATAAGAAAAATAGAAAAGTGCTTTTCCAAGAAAACCAACGGCAGTAACAAAAGTCACAGCACCTCTGAGAAGTGGTGAACTGACAGCCCCAGAGACCCAGGGCCTCTCTCAAGTGATCACCGCATACACATCCTCAGTTTGAATGAGACAATTCCTGGGAAATGAAATGCATTCAGCCCGTCTTTCCTTGCCACAGCGAATAAAGAGCTCAGCACAGGCCTTAGATGTGAAGAACTGTTTTACAGAGAGCTGTTAGCCGAGCACAACAATTCCTGTGATTCCAAAAACAGTTAGCAAGTGATACCTGAAGGAATGAAGAATGTATAGCCTTGTTTCAGTTCAATTCTTTGGCATCGTTCCACTCTGTCTCCCAGAAAGATATCACTTTGCTTTCCTGAGAGAACCCATTCTTCATAAAGTTCTAGATTCTGCAGAGTAGGTGGAATCAGCCAGAAGATCTAAAAATAAAGCACAGATGTAACTATTACCCACAGTCAACAAAAACACACAGATGAGAAATTCCAAGAAGTTTATCATGCGTTAGAGAAATGAACACAGAGCACCAAGCCTGCTTTCTGCATAAAACACATTTTCCAGGTACTGTACGTTGAGGTCCAGAGCAGACAGCAGCAGCAATTACGTGCTGGAAGTGGCAAGATAACTGTCAGTTGTCATCTCTCTTCCATGAAACATCTCATTCAGAAGATGCCTGCACAATTCACTTTCAGTTCAAAACAGTGTGCTGGTATAGTACAACTTCACTGTACGCAGAGATTAGCAGTATCCGCACAGCAGAGACGATCAATCTGTTCCATTTATCTCAGTGCCCACCTTACGCTGTCTACACTACAATTAGGAAAGCAACCTAAACCAGTGAAGATACACAGCATGTGTGGCTATGTTCACATTTTAACATTTCTCCATTCTGCAACATCTCAGCTCAGCTACAGCGTGCACACAGAAGGAACACGGAATCTCTAAAAGGATATGGTGAAGCTCCAGCTACAGAAGGTGACTTAGGAGGGCACTCTGACCCAACAAGGGTACACACAGCCATGTACTCTCTGCGTGACACTTCTAACCACGCAGCAATAACATGCACAAAGCCACCACCACCACCAACGTACGCATTACAGGTCTCAAACAAATCACTTGCTTGTTTCATAAAGGTGAACAGTGTCCTTCCAGTTCTGCAAACTGCATCTACATCAAAGATAACTGAAACAGACTGACAACCGGCCAGCAAAGACGACAAAAAAAGAAAAAAAAAAAGTGAAAGAAAAACAAAAGCAAGCAACCCCTTCCCGCCATAGGAGGCAGAGAGGAATAAAAACAAACATCAAGCAAGGTTCACTTACCTTCCCCCCACGGAAAACGTGATACCACACTGAAGTGCCTCCAAAATCAATATGGAAATCAGTGAAGCATCCTTTCACACTCATCAAACAGTACCTGAAAGCAGAGCAAAGGACAAAACAGAATCAGTCTGAAACAGTATTTTTCATGTCTTAATTTACAGAGTACTGCATGTGCAATACCGCTTCCATCCAACCATATTTTTGCATTTACAACACGGGGGGTTTTATCTCGTGAAGTAAGGATAATTAGATTGTAACTGAAAAACGTGCATCTCCGAGTTTGAGTTTGCAGTCTGGACAGCCAGGAGCGAGCTCCCAGAGTCGGGGAATGGAGGCAGGATGGGAGTCACGCTGTCAGAAGCAGCGCTGCACCGCCCGTCACCGGCTGCTCCGCTCCACGCTCTCCTTCATCGCTCGGGCATAACCTTCACCGTCAGCCGTACGCAAATAGCCTCCAAGTTTTGAAAAATCGCATTTGCCCATAAATGCTCCCAAACGCTCATCACCTGCGTGTCACCGCTGCCATTCCTGCGAGGAGCGGGGGGCAGACACCTCGCTTGGCGAGCTAGCTCCTTTTTGTTCCCATCGCTCGGCATCCCAGCAGCAGCAGGCAGCCAGGCCGCAGCCGGCAGCATGGCCAGGCACCCAACCCGTCAGCTCACGCCGCCTCGGTGCGGCTCTCCCGGCGGCGCCCCCCGCCCGCAGCCCCGGCCCCGCGGCCCCGGCGCTGAGCGATGGCCGAGCTGCAGCGCCCTGCGGCCGCAGGAAACGCACACCGCTTAACCCACTAACCTCTTTTCCTTGTTCCGGTCTCCGTTTCATGGCCTGATTGGGTTTATTTTTTTGGTTTGGGGTTTTTTTTTTTTAGGGTTCAGGGTTTTTTTTTGTTTTGTTTTGGCTTTTTTTTTTTTTTTTTTTTTGGTTACGGAAACAGTACCAGAAAGGGGAGGTGGAGGGAAAAATAAAAAAAATTAAAAAAAAAAAAAAGGTATCACAGCACTGTGCCTTTTTCTCGGCACATCCAGGTGGCGAGAGGCTCAGCAGTATGCAGGCGGCGTGCAACGTCCCGCGCGCCGATAGGCTGCGGCCGCCCGACCAATCAGCGCGGCCCTCGGCCCCAGGAGCCGCTGCCTAGCAACCGCCGCGAGCCCGGGCTGACAGGCCGGCACGCAGCGCTGTCAGGAAGGCGGGCCGGGGTCGGAGGGTCCCGCACCGCCGCCCGCCATTACGGCTCTGCGCAGCGCGGCGCGCGGGAGCGCGGGTTCTCCTCACGGCGCCCCCAGGAGCGGGAGCGGAGAAATACCCCCGGGCAGCCGGGATGCTTCAGGATTCCCAGCTAGCCCAGGGGCTGTCTAGACTCTCAATATGCTCCATTTCAAAATACGAGTCCTTCCCTCCCAAACGCCTTTTTTTTTTTCTCCTTAAATTTCTCCTTTCATGCTGCAGCCCATCAAGATGTTGCTGATTACAAGAAGTCAGCCAGAAATTAAACCAATAAAAGCCCAGGAAGGAAGGCACCTTTCTTTGAGCCAAACTGCAAAAAGTCACAGACGGAATCACGGCACATAAAGCAAACCCTCGGTTTGCAGGCAGCACTGAGGACGAGGGGCTTGCATTGTGCTCAAGTAGAAACCCAAACCCTCTGGAATTGATTCCTTTTGTTTGTGGAAGGCGAGCCATAAAAGCAGGGCATCATCGGTTCAGTCAGACCCGGCTACCTGTGCACACCCGCTCGGGGAGCACTGCGGGGCCCGAAGGTGAACTCATCATTGTATGGCTGCGCCCATCCGCCCACGGCTAACGCAGACCTGAAGCTGTTGATCTGTTTGTGCTCAGATAGGAAACAACAGCATTCATGTCCTGTCAAACCCGAGGGCTGAGAATGTAGCTGTGTGAGAAAACACCCAGGCAGAGAGCAGTGCCAACACGCATTTTTGTCCATTTCCCCCTACTCTCTTTTTGCCCACTTCCCGCTGATCTCTTGCAGCTCTGTACACACAACCTCCATTCCAATCCAGGTGGGTGCCACGAGCCACGCAAATGGTGGTTAACAAAAACATACAGCGCGTTTTGAACTACAAAAACACCTTTTTTTCCTTCCCATCCACAAAGGAGTCACTACACAGCGCAGATTCCCCTTTGGTTTCTGCTGCTCACCCACCCCACCGGGCTGCTTTTGTCCGGCCCCACAGCGCGGAGGGGCCGCAGCACGCCTGGCACAATGCCTTTGCATTGACCTCTGCGCTTCCTTCCCAACGCGCCGCAGTCACATGGCCCCGCGCAGCCCCACACACCGCTGCTCCAGCAGCTGCTGGTGTGGGGAAGGAGCAACTTCTCAGGTTTTTTGTGCCACGCACACCCGCAATAATCATCGTGATTAAAATAGAGCTGTCGCACAGTCACCGCGCTGATAAACGCAGGGCCGCAGCAGGTAACGGGGTTATGGGAGCACAACCCCAAGCGGTGCGCAGGGACATAACCCTGGAGGTACGCTCTGAAGGTGCAGGTGATGCAAAGGATGCCCCACTTCAGCTGTTCTCCACCACATCCATCCCCTGCAGAGCACCAGCATGGGCTTTACACCATCAGGCAGCTGCTTGTACTCTCCCATCGGAGAGCTTCCCTTCCCCACCGGAGTTTGTTTCATGCTCCAACAGCCAGGAATTGTTTGGGTTAATGCACTGTTATTCTGGAGGAAGGATCTGAGGTGTAGGGGAAAGAGGAACTTTCCCCCAAAAAAATCTAGGGAAATCTGTTAGTGAAAGGATGCGGAGAAACATGGAGTAAGCTGCGAACTCGCAGGGAAGATCATCCCCCATAAAGAGCACGGGGGATGATCCAAAGGAAGGCAATCACCAAGCAGACGGAGGCAGAAACAACGCAGAGCCGCTGCTCCGCACGCAGCACGCTCCCAGGCAAACCCACAATGCACTCGCCACGCATCGCTCCGAACCCACAAGCAAACAGCGAAACAAAGACAGCAGCGGACACGGCAGGATGCAGACGCGCACGGGCGCAGGCACGCGCGCAGGCAGGGAAATGCACATGCACACGGACTGGGGGGAGACGCGTGAGCACACGCAGGCGGCATTACCCCGAGCTCAGCTCCTTTTCTCTCGCATTAGGTATCGTGCACCATACGGCTCTATTCCCTCTGGCATTGCGAGGGCTCCCCTGCCACTGAGCTCAGCCCATAAACCACTCCCAAACCCCAGCAGAGGCTTCTGTTTTTTGTTCGGGCCAATGAGAAAAGTATAGCTCACTCTTCCTTCCTCCCAGGAGCAGCGCCGGCTGGTTGAAATCCCTAAGCCTGAAACCGAATACCACAAACCCATGAGCCGACTGCGAGTGCCAAAGCAGGGAGAAGGAGCAGGCCCCGCGGCGGGCAGGACGGGAGCGGCGCCGCACCTCCGCCCCGGACAATGCCGACGGCCCGAGCCACGCTCCCGCACAGGGGCCCCGTAACCGAAAGCCACAAATTACGCCGCGAGACAAAAGGAACCATTGTCACCCTGGAGACACGGGGCCAGCGCTCGCGGCCCCTTCTGCCGTCCTCCGCCGCCCCACCCCCGCCCAGGCCCTACCGGCCGCCCCCGGCCCCCACAGCGCCGACCGCGCCCGCAGCCCTCGCGGGAGGCCCGAGGGCCCCGGGTCCCTCACGGAGGAGCCTTCCGCTCGTGGAAAGACCGGGCCTCCCCCCACAGAATGGGACCCTCACAGAAAGGGGTCCCCGGCTTCCCCCCTCGTAGAGTGGACACCCCCAGTCTGCAAGCAGGGCGTGAGCACCCACCTGCAGCCTCAGGTCCAGCTCCGCCTTCCAAGGGCACCGGGAAGCCCACAGCCCCGGGTTCCCCGCCAGGAGCAGGGCCTGAGGTGAGGTGAGGAGCTCTTCAGGCAAAGCATCGCCTCTCCAGACCACAGAGGAACTAATCATTAAAGGTGGAGCGTGCAGCAGGCACTTCAAAAGCACATAAAGGACCTGGTGCCTGCCCTGAGGGGGTTACAAGCTGAGTCAGGCAGACAAAAACAACACACCAGATAAGGGACAGCCTCAGTTTGCACTAGAGATTTTGCAAAGCAACCAGAAATCCAGATCACACCGGTAGCAAAGAGAGCAGTTGATGCCGACCTCATCCCACCTCGCCCTGCTCCCATCCAAGGTGCTGGTGAAGCACCGAGGCCCTGGCACGCTCCTGATCCTGGCCTGCCTCCCTGCTGCATGCAGGGACCTCACAAGGAAGGAGTTATTTACATTCCAGCCATTGGATTTTGGCACGGACAGCTCACAGAGAGGAACAGCAGAGCTGCACCCAGCTACCATTTCAGGCTGGCTGCAAACCTCACCGCTATGGTGTGCATTCAGCTCGTGCTGGGGAGGTTACCTTTGAACTTTAAGAACTGAGAGGCCTCTCTCTTAATTGGAAGCTTAAATTTCTGAGAAGGCAGTGATGGCTATGAAGAAACGAACCAACCTGCCAGTTTACACAAACCTGGCCTGTCTGCCCTGTGAGCACGTGAAGCTGGAACAGTGTTCTGGTATCTGCAGATGCAGCTCATTTCTCCATCTCTGTGTGTCATGGCTGCTCAGCTACACCACAAGGAGTTTCAAAGACCAGCACTTATTTCAGCTGTATGTGTGACTCTGCAAGCTGTACACATGGGAAGATTTGAGGCTAATGCATCAAATTGAAGACATGAAGTTTTGTTTACCTGGCTAACTTAAAAAGTTTGAGAACTCGTGCTTACTGGTCTCATTTTCTTGTACTTAATTATATCTGTGGGGCAGTTTTGTATCCAAAACAATTCACAAATGATACACACCATGCACAGAAGTATCACAAATGCATTAAACAGCACCAGGTTGCCTTGCGGGACCTGTGAGCTCCAGCAATTCAAAGGGCAATTTCTGTCCCCAGAGGCACACCCTCAGCTTCTAATTAGACCACAGCTCCACAGAACATTTTAGCATCTGCTTAAATCCATCTCTGCTTAGCAAAGGAATGAATGAATAGAAAGGAATGGACGGCTGAGTAACTGCCTAGCAGAGGGAAAAACAGTGCTAACAGTGTATTGTATCAGAGCAGCACCCTTTGTGAACAAGTCGATGTTTGATGTAAAATCACAATCACGGGGGTTGATCATCAAGTCCAATCCCCCGATATCATCCCTTATTGAAGGGCAGCAGTGATATTAGAGATCTATTATAGCAGTGCGTAGATATTCTAAGTAATAAGAAGAATTTTGAAGGCCAAAAGGCTGCTGCAGCTATTGAGGCTTGGCACAGTTGCTATTTTGCTGCTGCTGCTTTGTAAACAGGCTCTGTGATCTCAGCAGCAGCGAGCCACTGTTTGCTCTCCCAGCACCACATAGACCTGCACCTTGCATGAGCTGCAGAAGGGCTTTGCCTGTGATCCCCCTGCCATGATCCTGTCATGCCCTTGCACTGCCTCCCGGTTGGCACAAACATCCATGCAACCATGTGGTGGCTGGAATGGCCTGAAGAGTGACCAATTTTATTTTATTTCTGAGTCGGTTTTTAGCCAGACCAATTTCTAGTCCAGTTTACACTGCAGCTGCATAACAGCATGTTCTGGCAGTAAAGATGGGACAATGTGGGCATAGGACAGTTTTTTCAGGGGCAATGCCAACTTACATCAGTTTGAATTTTGTCACAGCACCACCATCTCAGCAGGACAGCCCCTAACTTCTCACGTTTTCTTGCTGCTTAAGATGCACTGCTTGGAAAGTTCTACTTATTTTGACATAAACTGTTCCTCACTTAATTCAGTCCTCTAAGGCTCTTATTAGGAAAGTAGTCATTTACTTACAGACAGATGAATAACCTCATTACCCTGATTTTTTTAATTTTTTTTTTTTTTAAAGTTAATGGTGCAAATCCAAGTGAAAGCCACAGCAGCCTCCAGCACGTGTAGCACTCCTAGTAACCGAAGCAGCGCAGCAGATGGAGCGTTCTCTAACTTCACTCCCAGCACGGAACTCGATGTGCAGGAGCCAAGACAGACATTTGTGTCTGGTAATGCCATCTGTGTCTGCAAAACTGCAACGCGCTCGCTGGAGTGCTTTTTGTTTGTAGGGAACACGTTAATGGTGGGTATCGCGTACTGCAAAGTCAGTATTATGAGAACGCTAAAAACCAAAATGAAATGAAACAATCCAATTTCTAAGCATCAACAGTCAGAATTAAAGAATATGAATACTGGTGATTCACAGAGACAAACGGGACACGTGAAACAAGTGACAGCACTGACATTTAGCTCCGTGATTGAACACAATCTCTTTAATAAGGGCTCATGCCCTCTGGGCACTCACAGCAATAGCTGGGACTGGTATCTATACAGGAAAGGGGCAATCTGAATTTCCAGAGATGGAGAAAGCTAATCTCTTGAGGATTTCATATTTAAACTGGACAAGTTCATGGAAGAAAAACCTCCTGAGAGTCACTAAGCACACAGAAACCACTTCCAGCTCAGGAAGTCCCTGCCTGAACTGCTTACAGTAGAAGTTCAGAAGTCTATTAAGGGGCTGCATCATTTTATGCTTGTGCTGTTTTCCCATTCCTCCCAGAGCAGCTCTGACAGCAGACAGCAGCAGAGAGGTTACTGAGCACCGTGGAGCTTTGTCCTGATCCAAGACAACTTCTCTGGTGCTCCTAGACTATCAATATTTGCTTTTAAATTTATCTTTGTTGCTTCTACAGACCAATACAGATTCCGTACCACCAGCGCTGTAAATCATCTTTCTCTACCCTTTCTGCTAGATGATGCTCATTAGATCATCCTCTTACACTCTCACTCCAGCTGCATCATACTTGACTTTAACCCTTATGCACAGCAACTCCCTTTCCCCACAACAAACTCCATTTTCACATTTCAAGCACCTAGTCTTTCACTGTTTAGCTTCCCTTTATCACATCTACTAGTTTATCAAGCTGCCAACCTCCACCTTCCCTTTGCTAGTGACAGCAACCTCTGTGGTTGTGTCTGCTTCCTGAACAGGCATCCCTTCCTTTCTACCAGGTCACCCCCCACACATGGGAAAAGCTCCATGTCAAAATCTGTTGAATTGCTACTTCTCTAAAATCCCTCCTTGAAACCTACCATCTGGCAGTTCATGATGCAAGTAGTGAACTGCAAGAATACACTCTGCTTTTTCAGCTAAATTCTGCTAGTCATGTTGTTACCCTATCCTTTAAACCATCTCTGCCTTGCTTTGTTTACCTACTGCATTTTTGTTCTTTGTATCTGGAGTGTGTCTACTCCAGGTAAGGGACAGTTTTCCTTACTTCTTACTTTGTACAGTCCAGGAATCCTGAAGATTTGAACTGTTCCTTAGTTTTAGCTTGTTATAAATAAAGCATGTTATTTAGTGGACTAACCACTTGGGAAGGGGAAACAATTTGCCTGAGTTCTATTTTCCACTCTGATTGTACAACTTTAGGCAAGTCACACAGGACATTTCCAGATGCACGTGTGAAACTTGGCACTCTTATCCATATCTGATGACCCTAACAAGCACTTTACTTGTTCGGGATACAGTACCTCTAACTTCTACTGAAATCAGCGTGCTCAGCACATCACAGGACAGGGCTTCCCCATAATGCTTGCCACAAAGCCCCTCCTATTATGGAGACCTGCACCTTCCAGAATATTTACTATTATGGAATAAGAGATGAAATGATGCATATCACTTTGTGACTGCACGCTTCTTTGTATATGTTAGTATCAATCTATCTTAGACATTACAGTTTGGAAACAGTTCTAAGCGATTTGCAGAATGCTAGAAGTTGGTTCAACAACAGAGTGTGAGATGCTGCCAGCATTAGGTCTGGCCAATAGAAAATGCCTCTAAAACAGAAACAGCAGTGAAGTCAATTTAGTGCTTCCAGGATTATCTGCTGTTCACTGGCCATACAAGTCAACAGCTGTTACATTATTAACAGTAACCCCAATTTCTGCTGTTCATTCCTGTGAAACTTCTTCCAGTGCATATTTTCAGGCCTCCAAAAGTGGTATGTTTCCTCTAATCTTTACTCCAAATATTCAAAAAACAAAAACAAAGAAGCCACTATAATTTCAAGGAAGACATTCAAACAGAAGGAGCAATGAGGTGAGTTTATACTATCAAACTCATCCAAAGACTACAACTGAGATTGGCAGGAGCAGGACAAACTACCTGTGATCCTCATCAAACCTGTTCTGAGAGGGTCCTCTGCCACCAGAAACACAATGTATGCAGCAAGTCCAATATTTGGGAACTTCAGCAGGTAAGTAAACTGCCATGAATGGCAGAAACAAATCTTTGAGAGAGACTCACACCTATTAAAAATGGACTGCAAGCTCATTTCATGAAGCATCAGCTAACAACTTTTCAGCCATTAGTAGTTTAGAACCCTGGGAAGGATCTGAACCCAGCCTACAGAAGGACTTCAATTATACTGTATGAATTGTATGACATCTGTATCCTGTGAAGGGGCTTTCTGGGGCAGTGCTTTTGGAGAATGGAATAGTTCAGGTGGAAGGGACCTAAGCAGATCACTAAGTCCAACTTCCCACTTCAGGGCTAACCAGAAGTTAAAGCATACTGTTAGGGACATTATCCAAGTACTTCTTGAACACTGATGGGCATGGGACATCAGCCACCTCACTAGGAAGCCTGTTATTGCATTTGACCGCTCTCACATCTTTATCATTTAAGATCTGCCATTTTCAAAACAGTTGCTGAAAACTGAGAAATAAAAAGGAACTTTTTAAAGGGATTTGATTGAAAATGTACTCAAATCGTAGATTATATCTCAGTTTAAAATATCTAGAAAAATTGCATTGAGAAATTTAAAAGGTATACATATACATAGTATTCCTTTCCTAAAGATCCCAAACACAGGCTTTAAGATCATGAAGCATTCATTGTAAAATTCTCAAATACAAAATTGGTCTCCTTCAAAGCCGGAGCAGCCCATCAGTATTACACTGCTTAAGCAGATCAATCACACCAATCCCTCTTCCTGCTCACTGAAAATAAATAAAGATTTCCTTTCCTTCTAGCTTTTGAGTTCAAAAGGAATTAAACCAGGAGGTCAAGAGGAAAGCATTTGAAGAAACTTACTTTTTCACTTTGGGGTATTTCATCTCTGAAATAGCATTGGTAGCATCTGTCTGTCTCTCCTTCAAATGCTGTGGCCACATATTATCCACCCAGTCGACTAAGTCCACCTGGAAGCCCCAAAAATCAACTGTTAGTCACAGAACACATGGTAGGATGTACCCCCTGTTGGCTGGAACTCTAATAGTGACAGCAGCAGATGAGCAGCAGGCATACTTTTTTGTAGCCAGTATCCCAGAAACTGCATTTATGAGCATTAAAATACAAGCACAAAAGAATTACATTTTTCCAATACGTTACATTTCAAGGAACATTAAACCCATTCTTCTGGCCACATTCTGATTTTAGTAATTACATTATCTTCTCCTTCATTGTTCTACTTCAGATTAAAATTCACTGAAGTTCTTGTTCAAATGCCAAACTTTTAGGAAGCACGGCAGGAGAAAACAGCGAGAAAGACATTACCGGCAAGATAAAGAGGAGGTGGAAACTGGTGCCTGTTGAGGGACATTTTAACACATCTCTCCTGGGTCCCAGAGCATTAGCTGTCCACCAGACACAGTAAGGTCAAGCCTGTGTCTCATTTGTTGGTCTTTTTAGTGATGCCCTAGGTATCCATAACACTCCCTTCTGGTTACACAACTTGATCACACACACCAGGTTTCAAAACAGCAAACTCCAGTGAGGGAGGGAAGTCCAACCAGGCAGGCTGTAGTGCGGCATTTGGCCACAGCGTGGCTATACATCCCGAGCAGCTCAAAACCTCATGCCATGCTATCTATGGGTCAACAAGGGCTGCGAGACCAACCCAAGGTGTTTGTTGGTCACCTACCCTCCCACTGCACGCAGCAAGAACAGAGAGGTCCAGTTCTGCCATGGGCAGCACTCAACCTAGCATCCCAACTGCTACATCTTTTAAAAGGCCCATGGAAGAACGATTATTTGTACGAGCTGACCCAAAGGCTTGCATCCCCAGAGCATTTTCATAATGCTGCACTTAGCACATGACACTTTTGGAGGTTAGGGCTGTTGCTTATCTATTTCTCCATCTGCACCAGGTACTGTTGATAACAAGCAGTACTTTGAGAAGAGTCAAAAGGAGATGATACAGCCAGTAGCATTAGTACCAGTTCTATGACTATCACAGTTGTACGTGGAAAAAAAATTGATCATTACTGCCCCAATTCTGAAATAATCCCCACATCCTGATATTGGAACCCACAGTCTTTACACAACTGACATGAGTCAAGTATTTCTGCCTCATGTGGGCTTGAAATAGCCCTGCAGCATTCAAAGGATCCACTCCTACAAATACAGTATTTGGTTAATATCTGACTGTATGCACTGACTGGACTTCCCCTCAGTCCCTGTCAACCTCTTCTTGTATCTACCACTTCAGCACCTAAGAGGTGCTGAAAGAGTGCTCTTCCAGTGAGATCCAAATATTGCTGGTTTTACAAACCACTTTGCACTCAGGCTGTACTAAACAAACATGAAAAATTAATTTACATGGGGTAATAGGGACCTAATTGCATTTTTCAGTCCTGAGCACCCAGGAAATTAGCACAGATGTTTTAAAAGCTCACTGAGAATGATGTGCTTGGGAAAATTGGGATCAGCTGAACACCAGAAAATCCCCAGAGCACTTCCAAAACTGCCTGGTTAGTGTCTGAATGACAGCAAAAACCTGTATAAACTTCTGAATAAGTGCTTAATATTCAATTTGTGATACATGTGTAACAGAACACAAACCCTACTTAAGAATTACTTCCATAAATCAGCTATAAAATCTGCCATCTATTTTTTTTTCTTCACCAGTTCAGGCATAAGTATGGTGTTTATATTGCCTGCAAATACAAGAGATGTCTCCAGTGGAAAAAAAAAAAAAAGCAACTGCTAGTATAGCTGGAATAGCACTTGTAAATTGTAAGAAAAGTGGCTGACAGCAAAGCACCATAGGGCTATAGTTTTACACTCTGCATCACCATGAACATCCAGCGCCAGAAACAGGCTCAGTGGGAACAAGCAGCGCTCATTCTGCTCTGAGAAGTCTCTTTGTTCTCTGATCAACCAGGACTGATGCCCAAATTCTCTGGCGAGTGTCCGGAGGAGATGCTGTGAAACCTCCAGTGCCAGTTCCTCCACTGTATCACTGTGTATTATGAGCTGATGCTGTAATCCTCACTCACATATGTGCTACTTTTTAGTAATACATGAAATTATCTTTATTAACAGGGTCACAGTTTCACTGCTAGTAACTCCATGAAGTTACAAGAGTCACCCGCTTTTCAAAAATGCATACAAATCTACCTTCTTCCTCTGACAATGCCAATTCTGACCTAGCAGTAATTACGATGATTTAATTACGTGTAAACTTCTATATTTAATACATGTTTTTCCAACTTCTTTATTTTGGTTCCCCTTGAATATTTTTGCAGTGAACAAGAGGGTCTGTAGAAGGAATTTAAGCTCCCAGGTTATGGCTTTAAATTTCCTCCTCCTTAGAGATAATCCACAATTTCCTTCTTCACCAAGCCACAGACTAAGACTGCTTTTTCTAGGGTATTAATAGCTTTATATTTTACATTACAAAATAGCTCTATTATTATTTTGGATTAGGTTGTATTTGCACGTTAACACTTACACAATACCAAAAGACAATAGACAGGTATTTAATTTTAAATGCAGTTTCCCCTAAATACATTCAAAGGAACTGGGTATCAGTACAAATCTCATGATTAAGAGCTCATCAGGCACCTAATTCCTGTAAATTAAGTTCCACTGTCAAGGAGACAGTAGAAAATGAGATCCTAAAAAGACAAGAGTTACAGGTGTTTCACGTGACTTTCTTTCTAGTGTGCATCCTACAGCTCCATTATTTATTACAAAACAACTGATTATTGGAAAGAAGCTAAAAATAAACAGGATCTCTTACCACATTGGGACGCTTGACAATGTTCTCCAGCTTTGTGTGACTGAACTCCAAGCTGATGACGTTGTAGAGTTTTTCACGCTGGGCCTCTGGTGTTTCATAGTATCTCACAAACTGGGACATGCTCATTTCCACACCTTTTTGCGTGTTCACATCCATCACATCCACTATTCGACGGCTTCCTGCAAATGCACAGGAACACTCCTCAAACATTTGATTTATTTTAAACGTGTAAGCTCTCAACGACTGCAGGAGAGCTGTTGTTAGAGGACAACAGAACAGCATCAGTACCTCCCCAGGTCCTAAGCAGCTCAAAAAGTCAGCAGGAAACTAACCTGGAACAAGACTTTGTGCCCAGTATTACACTGAGTGAGTCATCTGTTGCCTTTGCTTCAGAGAGATGGAGAGTATTTCCCTCCTTTACACAGACGACGTGAGCAGGAGTACATTAAAATCTGTGAAGAACTGATTTAATGTGGTAGCAGGGGGCATGCAAGACAACTAGCTCTCCAAATTATACTGTGCAATTTTCTAAACATGCATATGCCTCTCAAGATGCTTTTGGTCATGTACAAAAGTTACCCATAAAAAGCAGGCTGCATAAGCAGATGATATGAACTGCTGAACACCTGATGCTGATTGCTGTGTATTCTCAATTCTGGTCATTGCTAGTGGAGATGAAAGCAGCAGAAGCACTCACTTTGGATCTCTACACAAAAACCACAGGACATACTTGCAGTTCTTGAGTGGCAGACATACAAGTTTCAGTAGCACCAGAATGTTGAACAGCAGTTTTTGTCGAGCCTTCAGCTTCATACAGATTAATCCATAATCGTCTCTTCAGCCAACTGGAAGGTTTCACCCCTCTCAGCAATTTCATCATCCTAATTAGCAGTTCATTTGTGTGTGAGCAAAAGGGAGCCCACAAGAGACATGCCTCGTGTCCAGGAGAGAAGGATTCCAGCAAACAAACTTGCAACACTTCCAAAAAATCACTCCAAAACAATTTCCATTGCTGAAGAAATAACTCTAAGTAAATTGTGTTAAAACAAAATGGAGAGCCTGTATTATGCCATCAGAGGGAATTATTAATAATTGCAGCACCTGGCCTATTGTGTGCTTGGGAGCAGTATTTCAGCAAGAATGATAGTTTGGATTTCATTGCTCCATTAAAAACATCCTTAGCCTCTGATAGCAATGACAGTGACAGATGCGATAATGATTCTGGAAAGGAACTCAAGACCATAAAGCTTTGTAATCAAAAAGAAAAATTTATACAGTGTAAGTCTGGAGTAGTCCCACTGGCCTGTCAGTCAAACTCCACTGCAACACCACTAAAATGGGATTTGATTCCTCAGTCAGAAGTCAGGACTGCAGGTAGTGTTGCCACCTTGAGGCAGGATGGGGAGAAAGCTCAGTTATGTGTGAAAAAGCACAAACATCATTAAAACTGATATTGGCACGTTTGAAACAATTCACAAAATCTAGTTTTCTTTTTGCCTTTTTTTTTTTTTTACTTGCTTTTTGTTGCTGTTTTTTTTTAACTGTTAACTTTACCATCTAGGGGGAAAGTTTGTTTTCCGCTCATTAGGTTATCAACTGGGGCAAAGTCCTACTAAACAGCCCCTGAATTAGTGCCAGCCTGGTTGCTGGCTTCCACAGCCTGAGGATTAAAGCAGAGACCACAGCCCAGAGGGGTTAAGCACTTTGATACTGAAAAATTGAATCTGAACGGCTTTGTGGCAGTCTGAGATGTGCCACAGTACAATCTAGGTTTGATCTCAGCCGCACTGGAAGCGACCTCGTACAGCCTCTCAATCACCCTTTCTGAAAGGAAAATCAGCAGTTACCTGATGAATTAAAAATATGAGGCCCAGTTCAATAACAGGGTTGTTAGATGTACCTGATTATCAATTACAAGCAGAAGAGCTAAGATGTGAATTGACAGCCTCTTGACTTCCGAATTAAAGAGTAATTAGAGGGGCTGTTTTTCTTTTAAACCACAGCACCATCAAACACCCTGCGCATAATGATTCCTGGAGCACCGCCTGCAAAATTTGAGACACATAATTACAGGTTCACAGCCTCAGCTCACTGCCCACTTCCCAGTGGTTCTGGCTTACTGCCAGCATTTTTCTCTTCTCTCCTGAAAAGATTCAGCTGTTCCATCTATTTCCTGACTCTAGGAGAAGGTTAAATATTATCCAGAAGGGGAGACTGGTGAAGAACAAGAGAAAGGAATGCACAGAGGCTGAGAGGTGTGAATTCAGGCAGAATTTTTGAGGATGTGTGTGCATTTTATGTGATTTCTCTTAGCCATTTCCCAGATGTTATTAAGCCTGCCTATATTAAGAGGCTTAAGCTGTCTTGAGGAACTATTTTAACCATTTGTGACAGAATTAAGATCTGTGCATAACAAATAACTTGATGCCCGCAGTCAGAAACCAGCTTTGAACGCTGAGGGACAGGTCTGCTGCTCCCCCTCGATCTTTATTCTTCTACAGGGAAGAACATCCCTGGACTGCAAAGCAGGATTTTGGCAGAGCCCTAGGAAGCCTGCTGGCTTCACTAGTGGGTTAATTGTACCTAGAGTTACAGCTTTGACCTGAATCCCAGTCAATCCCTCTGGAGCTTCTGAGCTGGAGAGCACAGATACATGATAGCCTGTACTGGCTAGAGGGACAAAAATCAGAGCAGAACATTCTTGCTCAAATGGAGTTACTAATGAGATTTCCCCATGCTTCAGAACCAGCATCAATACAAATTTAGTTACAGAAATGCATCCCATGGCTCTGAGATCCTCCAGAGGAGGCAGAAGAACAAACGGCAGCAAGAGTCCAGCTGGACACTTCCACACACCTCCATGTGCCCATGGTGGTACTTTCACCCATTGTTTCCCCACCACAGGACAGGCCTCAGCCACTGCCCTCCTACCCTGCAGTAGCAGAGCCAGAAGCAGCCCCAGCCTATAGCCCTTCCCACACCAGGTGCCTTTCAGTGGGGTCAGATTATTTCCTTCTTACAGAGATGCAACAGTATTTGTACCAAACAAGCACCTTCCCCATCTTCCATCCTCAGTGTCAGCAGCTCTGCCATTTGTTATAGAAGTGCCAACCTGCAGTAACCCATGCTGTTAGATTTCTTCGTGCAACAAAAGGCTTATTTAGAGCATGTCCACAGGAAGAGCTTAAGCCAGCAAAAAGTCTTAAACCTTAATGTTATGGGACAAAAAGAGGTTAATGACAAATAATGTGTTTTAGTGGCATTATGCAGAAGCCATTAATATCTTTACATCTACCCAAAACAAACTGTGATTTCCAGCAATTCTTTGAGCTAAACCTCAGCCATAGAAAGAAGCCACACAGAAAAGAAAAATGTTTCCAAGCTTCAGTAGGAGCAGCTGGAGACATATATAGCTGTGGTTACAGCAAACTTCCCAAGTGTGCTGATTAATACTTAGGTAAGGGTATAACTACAAAGTTAGTTTTGGACTAAGGTAACTTATTACACTGAAACATATCGGCTACCATGAAATATTTAAGACTTTGCATGCTGCTACCCTAGGAAAAGACGGTTGTTTTCTAGCCTGGATGAGCTAAGTCAGGGAATGCTTATCATAGAAGAACAGCATCACTATAGGGAATTAATCTAAATAAGTGGTCTGGTTGCTTTTCCCACACATACAACTCGTTTTAAATCCACTTGTAGACAGAAGCTTTGAGATGACAGTGACCACATCAACATATCAGTTCAATTTCCTTTTCATGGTTTGACATCATGGGTATGTGTCTTTTAGAGAAGTCTAATTTTTGTTACAGCATTCATTCAAAGAAGATTTGCTGCTGTTTATATCTGGACAGGAACATGACTTTTTTAGCAGAACTGTCTCAGTTTAACTAAGATTTTTATTTATTTTTGAAAGAGTTTTACTGTGTTAAGCAAAGGACAAACTTAAAGAGGGATCAAACAGGAAGCCCAGCTCTAAAAATAGGGGTGGTTCTACTTCCAAAATGACAAGGCAGCAGACATGCTAAACATAGGCAAACAATACAATATTTCTTTTTTATTAAGCATAAGTAGGGAACATTAAAGAGCATATTTTTATTTTACTGCACAGAAGCCCTAATTGTGAATCAAGGCTCACTCAACACCAAGGCAGAAGACCACATCTATCATGTCTCAGCCCAGCATCAGTTAGTGCTGAGAGCTAAACTGGGACAAAACAAAAATAGAAAGTCCGCCTGCTCTGTGTGAGGGAGGAAGAAGGCTGGGTTAGGTTTCTACTTGTTTGGCCTTCTGAGGTACCTCACCGAGCCCAAGACAGCAAGCAGGAAGGAGACAAGAGATCAGTACCAGAAGCAGGGAGAGAAGGAAGCAGGACACCAGTTTGGATTTGATTAACTGGCAGGGCAAGAAAGTGTGCTGTTAGATGCGGTGCCAATGAGTAGCATTAAGAATAGAAATGGTGTAACAGGTGACACAATAGGCAGCAACAGCAGAAACTATATGCCAACTTGGATGACAAAATGATTGTCTGGCACCGGAGCACAGTACAAGAATTCAAGGGGGTTCTAAGTAGTTTCTAATTTTAATTCTGCCCAAGAAGGAGCCCAGCACAGCTCCACAACTTGCCCACTGCATCCAGTTGGTTTGACTCTCCCTAGATCTGAGCAAGTAAGAAGCAGGTCAGAAGTGACATGACTGTGCCTCAGCATACATGCCTGCATGTCCCACAGATCCTATAACAAACAAATAAAGACCAACCCAAATCAGGGTGCTGCTGCTTGCAGCCAGGTACATTGATCCCTCCACTTTTACTGGCCCACAGCTGCTGAGATGATCACAACAGCACCTGCTCCAGGCTGACAGGATTTCTCTCCACTTTCTCCCAAGCTACGATGGGATCAGGGGGTGAAATGAGTTATGTACAGTACAGCAGCCTCACCAACGCAGGACAGATGCAAAGGAAACAGGAGAGGTCGCTCAAGGGAAAAGAAAGAAGAAACAAAAGGGATGTGCCAGTGTTCCTTCAGTGTAGCACTTGGAAAAGAGACACCAGCCAGATACAAACTGGAATTAATTGCTTCAGTAGAGCTGCACTTTTTTTTTTCTTAAATGGTCCTTATGTTTCCACCATGTAGTTCTCACATAGAAAATGAAATACAACAGCTAGAAGCTTAGGCAGCTCACACCAGCAGCACAATATAAACCACTTAGGTGACAGACCATTGGTTTGACTCCACCCTACCTTTGGGGCACCTGGAAGTTACTGTTTCAGTAGTAAGGTTTATTTGCTGATCTGGTTGAGATCGGACTTGGCAGAGCTCCTTACTACAGAAAAGCCTCAGAGCATGAAGCACACGGGCAGTCCCAGCAGCATCACTGGGAGGACAACTGGGACCTGATTTATTAAAAAAAGTTTGAAATAAATATTGAAGATTTTAAAATATATTTTGGCCATAGAATGGTATGTTGGAAGAACTGTCTCTTTTCATAAAATCTCAATGAAATTTTCCTATAATAGTGCAAAAAATAGCTTTAAAACACCTGAGGTAAATCACTGGCCTTGACCTACACTGCTTACTGATTTTCCATTTTCCCTTTGAAAAAAAATGATGGCCAAGTCTATAGCTCAGCACCCTTAAATCATAGGCTTTGGTTTTAGATCAAAGGGAACAGTGCCTAAATGCAATTATTTTGCAGACACACGTGGGAAACATCCCAGCTCCAGCTTTTAACAACCCACCCTTATCTCCCATCTTCAAAATGTTGCTGGATCCCCTGCTCCTCAGCTGGCAGAGCTGCCACACATGGCTTCAAGCTACCAATGAACACAGAGTGCAACGTGCAGCACCCTGAGCCTGAGTACCCTTTATGTCAATTCTCACAGAGGCTGAAGAATAAGCCCACAAGTTGTTTTATTAAAAAAAAAAAATACAAAGCTGCTGCCCTTCTAAACAACGAGAGCAACAAGCCCACTGCCATTAGCTCCATTCTGGCCAGCACTTCAGCAGTCCCACTCACAGCCAGCAGGTCAGACTCTTCAACATTGTGCTAACCATGAAAATAACAGAAGAACTCAGGAGGGCAGGAACAGCTCCACACCATGAGACAAATAAACATCAGCAACAAGAGGAAGAATCTTACAATTAATGTAAATATGGGAGGGCAGGTACTTGTATAAAGTAAGATCAGTTTTGATTCTTATACAAAAGTCTCAACCATTGCGTTTTGAACAAACCACACTATTTGAACAGGAGGAAAAGACCAACACCTCCCAGAGGTGCAGCATCTCATGACTCCTGGCTCAGCCCTTTGTCTCTAAACACTGTGCTCCAGTTTATAGGACAAATCCCTGCACATGGAGACCCAAACGTCTTCATCAAGACCTCAGTGCCATCCTGAGGGTGGACTTCTGCACTTCCTTTGGACAGGCAGGTTAATTTTGGAAATTACTCTTTACAAACAAGCTTTTCTAGTGAGCCTCCTTCTTCACTCCTCTCAGTCTCCAATTTCACAACTGCCTTGAAACAAATGAAGCGTTGCTCTATAGAAAAGGCATTCAGAAGAATGATGGAAAGTTCTAAACGGTAGTGTGTGGCTGCTTTGTTCTTCTTTTGTCTCTGCACAACTAATTTCCTTTCACAGGATGGGGAACTGTACATAGATTAAGACAAAATTTCCCCTACTTGCCTGCAGACCACATTATGAGCCTTTCAACTTGCTTTGTAGTTTGGTGTGAACTCAGCCATGATACAATTTTCAGAGCAGATCAGTTTCAGAGGTGTAGCAAATATGTAGGAGGGATGAATAACGATAAAACAATCACTAGGAAGCAGTTACTGAGAAACAGTTAATCTGGTTTGTTTTCAGCTTTTTGGAGTAGCTGCTAACAAAAAGCTGAACACATTTGCACTGCCAACTTGGAAACTACTGTGCTAACACACCAAAAGCAATAAAAAAGAAATAATGTGGTCTTTGCCCTCTCCTCCCAGCCTTTACCCACCTGGCCCGCAGTCACCACCACCATCTGCACTTTTGTGAAGACAGCATTTACATCAGGCCGCTTACACTAAGTAATAAGGGAACTTGATCCACCCCCCCACCTCAGTCCTCTGCAAAGAGGAGGCCATGACTACCAAATTCAATCTAGATTCCAGCATTCAGTACATCATTCACAGCTTACAGGAAAACTAGAAACCACTTCCAATACCACACTGAGCAGATCATTTCACTTTTCAGGCCAGTTTCTACCTGGGAAAATGAGGCCACATTGTTTACTTTGCACGATTATACTGTGGAACTATTATGAGACAGTCTATGTACAACATCCAATTTTAACAGCAAAATACACATCTGATGATATGTTCTTTGCTATTTCCATACTCATTTAGTTCTACTAATAAACCCTTGGAGACATAGATTAAGAGAGTGTCAGTCGCTAGCTCACCCCATGAAGAACATAAGTCCTCTACTTGCGCTGGCTGGGCACAATAAATGCCATACAGCAATGCTACTGATCCTACACAAGTGACTGCGGTGGTCACAACTTTGTCCTCTTCGACCCAGGAGTCACAATAACTGCAAGTCTCTTTTCTTTTATATCCTCAGCATGTTTGAAATCACTCCTTTTGCCACTAGCCTGTATTGCAAGTTCAGCTTTACAGATGTACAGACAGTATGGCCCACAAAGCTACATTCAGGAAGAGATTGCCCCAGCCTATAGTAAGACGAAGTGATGCATGTTACAGAACCCAGTGGCACAGGGAATGCTTTTGCTTTTGGACATCAAAGACTAAAGCAAATGATTCCATTTGGTTCCTGAATCTGGGAACAGCAAAGGCTAGAGATGGTCAACTGCTGCTTGGCTTTCAACAAGGCAATGACTTTTCTCCTGCCTCATTCTTAGGTTAAACATGGCAAGTGTACTTCCCTTATTCTTTAATGAAATTTGCATAAAACATTCACACAGGTCTGATTGGAGACTCAGGCATGTATATCTACAAAGGTAACACTTTTCTGCCCATCTGTGACAAACACTCAGCTGCAGCTCAACAGCATCACCAGTGGAAGAAACTGTCACAAGAGAGCCCTGGGAAATATCGGTATACCAGCACTGCATGCCAAAAGCAAAAATAAGAAGCCTTCAGAAATAACACTTCAACTTCCAGTGTAGATGTTTATGGAGTTGCAAAGAGGGCCAATAACCCTCTTCACAAAATTTTAAGTCAGCTAGCTGATGAAGAGATGACAGTGACATTCTGTCCTTCAGATCTAGCAATCAAAACCACCTTAGGCAATGAAATCAAAGCCCAATTGTTATTAAATTACAACGGAATTCGTCTTCTTTCAAGAGTTATCTCAAGTTCCTAGGCAGCTCAGGAATTCCTTTCCTCTCCTCCTTTTGTATTCTCGGCTCAAAGCCATTTCACAGACAAGACAAATTCCAACTGCTGAAATTAATCCATTGTTTCAGACTTAGAGAATACGCAGGATATCTTCCCTACAAGGAGTCTACTTATAATCATTATCCCAGCTGTGCAGTTTCAAATGTTTGTCCTTTAAAGCTACTGTATGGAAAGGCATTTTGTACACATTACACATGGCTGCACATTCATGCAAACCAGCATGCAGGTCACAAACATTTCCAAGCTAAATATCAGCTGCTATTGGTGTTTTGTAAACAATGAAAACAAAACAAATCCCAAAAAGCAATGGCAACATTCTTTGGAAGCACAAATAGGGACAACGAGCAACCAAAAAAATCACTCTCTTCCTCCTCATTACTTTCACAGGCTAGAGTTTTTAAGGCAAGATTTAAAAAGCTAAGATACCAAATATTGTTATTTCCTTGTTACTTACAGACACCCAAATGTGAAGTGATACAACAATCACACTGTAAATGCAAATTAGTTTCAGAATAGTTTGAGACCAATAGGTCAATAACTTTGTACAGAATTTATGTGCTTTCAAAATATCCAACACCTTCTCCTTAAAGTGTTCTATAACGAATATACTTCCCTAACTCTAAGGGAACAAATGATAGGCTTAAATAGCACCAGCATATTGTAACGAGCTCTTAAAAACTGAGAAGTTTAAACAGGATGCAACATTTTTCAAGATACATTCTCTATCAATACCCACACACATTCAAATACTGAGTTATGATCACTTCACATTTGCAAAAACATCAATCCACTTCCAGAGTCTGAATAAGTTGTAAAGAAAACCTTCAATTTAGGAAATGCGTTGACCTGAGTTTCATGCAAGACCTGAGGAGTCTGTCAGAAAATTCAGGGACAGTCACAGGAGATGATAATAAAACAATAATAAAACACAAAGTTTCATCTGCTTTATTGGAACATTAGAAAGTGACTGAAGCATATAAAGATTTAAAAAAAAAACAGCAGTGATACGCAATATGGAGATTATTGTTTCTCAAAGTCACTAGTACATAATTCTGAAGTAAGGAATGAAGCTGAGAATTGCTCCTATTTGCTCTTAATCTCAATGAAACTGTTATATACAGCACAAATTATAGGGACAGACAATGCCCCATAAGAACTATATGTGGGTTTTATTTATTTATTAAGATATAACTTACCATCAATTCCCCAAATATTTTTGATTTTTAAATCAAAGTTTCCATCTGTGATGCCAGAAGTCATGACCATCTTACAAAATAAAAGGCAACAGGTGACAATGTCCTGCACCAAATTACAGGTTCAATATAATGGCTTCCAAGGAGTTTGTCCAAACCCAGGGAAAAAAGATACGTGACATGCAGTACCTGGCCTAGAGCACACGATGGATTGCTGAACCAGCTGGGAGGAAGGGCACACTTTTATATTAAAGTTAATCTAAAAGTTCATTACAATTGTTATTTTTGCTCCATTGTTTTATAAACATCCTCCTGCTTTGCTGGCCATGTACACAGGAATCTCCACCCTCAATATTTCAGGAGACATCAATCTTGAGGAAATGCAACTCCCACACTTTGACTGTTGGACAGGAAAAAAGTGCTGTTATACAACACTACACTGCCCCAAAACATCTCAGCATCTGAGCCTCAACTCCAGCACTTCCAGAAGCAAAAATGGCAACTTCTCAGCTATGGAGCAAACTCACAGAACACTGCAAACAGGCCTAGCACTATCTCCACAACAAAAAGGTAGTCAAGTATCTACACACATGTTCATGCAGGCACTTAGGAAATCTGTAAGAGTTCAGAATTACAAATACACTCACCCTATTTCCTGATTTAACTGCAAATTGACCAACAGCAATGATAGCAAATAGCACTTCCCACAGCACTTTAACATTTTAACCCAAAGAGGTTCTTTCCAGAGTTATAAATGATTATTAATTAAGTAACATTGCCAAGCTTTGTTTGTGAAGGAAGGTTAACAGAGATAACCTCTCTTTCACAGATAACCCCAGCTAAGAGAAATGCAGCCCACGTTTCTCTCCTTTGTTTTTCTTAAGAGCAGCCTGCGCAGACTTGATATCCCTATTGATTATCAAACTCAACCAATTCTCAAAAATTCTTTCAGAATGGACTAACCTAAGAGATTAACTCCTGCCACAGTGCAGGTGAATAACAATAAACTCTAGGTAACAAGAATGCAGCTAAAGATCTCTGAAGGGCAGCAGCTACACAGCCCAGAGCTCCACAGTGGCATCTCAGCAGAGTGCAGTATCACTTTTCAGTAACTATTTCAGAGACAGTACAAACACATCCATCTTAAATAAAAGGAGATTTCAAAGAAACATACTATGTAATCTCCTACTCAGAATGTAGCTTAAGTTTTCTTTCTTCTGCCAAAATTGCTAGGAAACATTTGTTGACTGCAGCCACCACTTCTGCTTTGTGTCTTATCAAAGACGGGCAGTTTGCAGAGCTTTCTGCTCAGTCCCTTTAGCAACCTTTCCTCCATGCACTGACCTGGCCTGACACTGATAAAGTCTATGAGGAGAGCACAGGCAAAAGGTGATAGGGCTCTAATCATACCTTTTACCAACAGATGCTCTACAACAGATAGAAGAGGAACTCGGTCAATGGAACTGCTGCTTTTCAAGATCACAAAAGTGTATGTAGGACACCTGTTAAGAGCAAAAGCATTCACTTTCCTTTAAATGGCCAATTATCCAGCATGAGATCAGAGCCTGGTCAGCACAACTACCAATTAGGGTTTCCTCCAGCCTTTTTAATTTACAAACTGCTTCTTTATTCCTTTTCCCAGATTCTGTTATCACAAATGTCTACAAACACAACTGGACAAGTATTTCAAAGCAAGTCTGTTTTGTATAGAGTTAATCCAGTGCATTCAAAATAACTTACCCACTAATAGCTTCACATCTCTGACGGTGAAATCCGGGTCAGGCATTCTATAATTAGGAAAGAAAGCAATGTTAAATACCATCAGGGTAAGTATAAGTACACTTTTGTTATCATAATAAAAGAGAATATATAGTGGCCTTTGTCCATAATGCAGTAGGTAGAACCAAGCAAGGCCTCTCTGAAGCATGTGCAAGACAGTGCAATACTAATAGCACACAGCACCCTCACATTGGCAAGCATATAAAAGTTCCTCTGCTCATAACAAACCAGAAGAGGCATCTTTTCAAGCACTCTCTAGCAGCACCGGAGTGGGAGAAAAGGGAAGGGGCTGGAAGTAATTTCAATGAAATTCCAAACCTTCATAGCTCATTTCTGCTAGGCAACTCACTGTGTATATTCTCAAGTTTTTCCAGTGGACACAAATTGAGGCAGAGAAGAGTAAAGTAAGTTGTTCAATGTCACATCATCATAGGCTGGATTCTCATATTAGAAATAAAGAACCAAAAATAACAAATAAGCCCCTTTGTTTTAAAGGCTATTCCAAACCTCCTCACCTGGCAGAAGACAACCCAGACATATCTGATGGGTACAGAAGTAGCTGTTCGATTCAATTCAGGCTAATTGAGAGATAAATGATTTCATAATTGGTTCACAGTTGTTGACACATCTATAAGATCACTTATATCTTAAGTGTTTAATATACATAGAGTGAGTTTTAAGTGTCAGGAGAGAGTAAAATCTGCAATTCACTGACTGGATGGAAAAAAAAAACAAAAACAGTAATGGGGTTTAAGTTGATTGACTTCATCTTAATGAAATCACTTCACACTTCACATCTTCATATAGCACAAGACTGAGGAAGGAATTGTGCTGAAAACCAGCACTGTAGGGACTGCCAGTTAGGAGGTCTGTCCCACTGCCACGGGTAGAAAATAAAGAACTTGCTTCTGATATAGTGCTTTTGACACAATTCAGTTAGAAATCGTAAGTATACAGCCAACATACAAAGTTTCAGAGTTCTTATATTAAGAAAACACCAAAAGGTACAGTTAGAAAAACGCACTTAGTGTCATGTGTGCATCTTCAGAGCTATTTGCCATAACTTGTTTGTTCACTCACTTCACCCTTATCACCTTCCTCCGGTGGAATGAGGAGGCTGAACAATATCTTTTGTTAGGTTGCTGCCAACTCTCACATCTCTGCATTTACTGATGAGGGCCCCACAGCTTTGGAATTCACTCCCTTGCCAGAACGAAGCAGCCTGAATCAAAGCTCATCTTAATATCCAAGCTTTAAGAAGTCAGAAGCATGGAAGGGGGAACTATTTGGAGGCAATAAGACTAAGCAAGGCTTGTGTTCAAGTGCCAAAGTTTGTCTTTGCTTTATGTCAGGCTCAGAGATGAGCAATATTCTTCAGATTTGCAGAAATCAAAATAAATTCAACAGCCAAAGCAGAGAACAGCCCTAATGCAGATGCATGCAAGCAAACCCACTCTTTCCGAGCACTCCAGCAACAGCTGAAAATCAACTTTACTCAAACCAGAAAAATAAAATTAATAGCTGTTTGGAGAGCACACCTGGCATATCCTTGTTTTTCCTCTGTATCCTCAGGATGTGTCGTACAAAGAGTACACCAAGAGAAGAACTTCAGGCTTGAACACAGCAGGTTTCAACTATAAGAACCCATACTGTAGCTGAGTCACACCTTGGGAGGTCCAGTTTTAAATCAAGCCTGTTCTGCTTGCTGCTGAGACTGTAAATTACTGTTACTCCATCCTCACTCAGCATAACTGCCACAGTCACTCCTATACAATTAGGGCTGCTTTGCTACTGCTCTACATTCAGACGAGAGACAACATTTCCAAGCAGCATTCTCTCTCCAAGATACAGTAATAGGAATGATCAAACAACTCTACGAAAACGAGATTACCTTCTGCTAATGGGTCACAGGTGGATCTTTCTGCTTCTAGCTATAGAAGTAACAGCTCACGATGATCAGAAATACACATGAAATCAATTTTCAAAGTTCAGTTATAATTTTTTCTCATTCATCTTATTTCTCAACGTTTTAGAGTATCCCCAGTCAGTCACCAGACTGTTCAGCTATGCTTTGTACATCTGCCAGCCACAGACATGCAAGCTGACTGCTTAACATCAAACAGAAGTGTGGAAATTCTCATGTTGTGTATTTTATAGACTACTGCATCTCAAAAGTCACCCTACATGTATACATTAGATTAGGTGGCCCATAAATGATAAATATAGCCTGCCATGGACAGGAGACAGTATTGCTGGAAAGGACCAAAAAAGCATGGCTTTCTCCAGAGGCTGAAGAGGAATATAGAAGTTTCCTGAACATCATCAGCAAATGACCCAAATCTAAAGGCAAATTGGCCCATCTCACTCTACTGACATTAGGTAGTATGCTACAACAATCATTATTTCAAGCAGCAGATGTCAGGATAAGGAGACTAGATATTTAAAAATCAGTTAGGCAAGTGTCAATACTATTTTGATCTCACTGGAATACAATGCACAGAGTCCTTCTATATCTACGCATCCACAAAAGGTACGTACTGCATGCCAGCCACCCTCAATGAGGCATGTAAGAAGTGAAACAGTAAATAAAATTATACTGTGTTATCTTGCACAGTGTCAAATAGGAAAGACTGCTCATGCATTTCACTTCTATGATTAAAATACACATACATCATTTCTCCAACCTCCTCTCACTCTTGTGGCATTTATACCCAACTACGTGAAATTCCTTCACAATATCATTCCAAACTAATAACTCATGTTCATTTCAGAAAAAAAAAATAGAATATGAGATGTACTAACAGATTACTGATCTACAAATTCTAACATTTTAATCCTCCACAGCAGTCAATGATTCAGAAGAGAATGGAAATATAAAACCAATTCACCCAACTGACTGTGAAATGGCTTTACATTTCCATTATGGTGAAATGGACAATTCCACTGAATCCATGCAGGATCCATTCAAAGCTCATGTATCAGATCAATTTGCTCTTACTTTTATCAGCATACTAACTGATCAAGATATGGAGACTAGTGATATGGATTCTATGCTCTTTCTTCTTTGGTGGTGAATTCCATCTCCAGTATTAGAATGATACCAGTGGTTGGTAGGAAACAGAAACACTGGCTAGTCAAGCCTGGCTGCTGAGGATATTTTAAGCTCATCACAACAAAATGAAGCACTTATTCTCCTTCACCACTCACTCTCCTTCATCGCTCAAGGCATTCGCATGCAAAAGAATCAGGAAAGTGACTCCAAAACTATTACCGTGGATTAGTATTTATTCCTCTTCTACCTCCTCACAATCCAGTTTTGAAGTCAAAAGACTCATTTTAACTGCCAGATCTCCAAAAAGCCAACTGAAAATGAAGAGTAACGCTATGCTTGGTTTTGTTAGTTCTTCATGTCCAATCTGTGTATTAGAAGTGCTATTTACTGAACTTACTTGATAATAATTACCTAAAAAAGGTAGCTTACTTTCAGTGGTCTTCTCTGATTACTGATACATGCTGTGTATGTGCATACACACAAGCATTTGAGCAAGGCCATTTTTGGGTCTCAGCAAAACAGACCTGTAATCTGGCCTCCCCTTAAGTTATACACTGGCAGCTTGGCTTTGTTAATACCCAATTATTTAATAACTCACAGCATTAAACTGTGGGATGCTCAGCCGAAGTTAGGTAAAGTAATAGTTCTTCCATAAAATAAATTTTCTATCATTCAGATATGATCAGTTATATAGTCAAAGTACCCAAAAATATCAAAAGAGGTTATATTTTATCAGTCACACAATCTATAGCTTAACCTTTTAGTATTACTCTGTAACACTATAACGTGATGTAATACAACAGAAAGCACAGCAATAATAGCAAAAAAAAGTCCTAGGCTGCAGAAAGTGAGGATAAGCCCAAATGCAGCAGCCATGGACACAAAAACAACAGCCTGCTTACCTTTGGAAGGCCTCCATAAGACAAGGATCTCCAGAGAGATACCCTCACCTCCACTACCAACCCTTAAATGAGGGCTGGGAAGGCCTGGATCCTGGCTCCACCCCTTCCAATCACTCAGGCACATTGCATGCACCTGAGCTCCTCTGGGTTGGCCCTGCCTTCCTACCAGGTGCTCCATCAGTGCTTCAAGCCATGACTTAGCATTTCTGCTACATACTCTCTTCAACACCACTGCATTTATTAAAAATGACTTGTAGAATTTGCTTATTAAAATACCAAATCCTTTATCACAGGATACTAAGAAAATGCATACTCAAAAAGACTCTAATTTTAAATATTTTAAATATTTACAAATTAGTGACACTCTGAAGAGATAAAATTATCAAGGAGAAAGACAAGCAACATTAGACTTTCCATCTATAATGCACAAAATGATTGAGAAGTCAAAAACTGAAGGGTGATTGTTCTGTCTTTGCAGCACTGACTGGAAGCAAGAACATTTGAATTTTATTTCTACATTTATCACTGATTTATTTTTTGATTGCATAGAACAGCACTAGATGCACTTTAGTTTTATAGAACTCATTATCTGTTTGTTTTTAAGTAGAAAAAAATCACTCTCCTTCTCAAGGGTGCTGACAGACTGACTAACTGCAACACCTTTTGAGATCATTAGAATAACCATCATAAATACCAGCAAAGCATAATGGTGGTTTTATAAAAGCATTTCTTAATCAATATTTGGTGGTAACTTACTTAATTCCCAGTCCATCCTTATTTCTGAAGATAAGTGGAACTCTGAGAGCTTCTCTTTGCACATACTCAAAAGTAAAATCTGTTTGAATAAGGAACAAAAAAATCCAAAATCAATTACAATGGCATCAGCACATCACACTGCAATCTCTCAAAATGCAAGCTGCTCTCCTTGTCTCAAAGAACTCCACTATTTCTAAGAGAAAAATGTAAAGAGAATGAATATTTTAGGTCCAAACCAGAAACCAAATGACAGACAATACTATCCCAGTTGCTCTATTTTTTCTGTTCATTGATGCACATGGAATAGAATCCAGTCACTTGCTCAATTGAGGTCTGGGCTGAAACACACAGGTTGTAATGAAATAGCAAATTAACAGTTAAAAGAGAATCCTAACTAAATTGCTGCAAATCAGCAGAGCACTTTTGGGGCAAATGAGTAATTTAAACCTAAGTTCTTACATTATACATTTCAACCTATAGTGGTTTTTTTTCTTTTCTTTTTTTTTTTTTAACTAAAGGAAAGTTTTCTTCTGAGCATCATTTGAGCATAGCACAAAGCCCTGATCCTGCGAACGTGTTTTGTTTCCATGTGAGGATTATTACTTTCAGCTGATGACATTCCCCTAATTAATTAGAAATCTAACTGCAGGAACTGATATACAGAAGTTGTGTACAGCTGTTGGCACTTAAGAAGGTGGTGAAAATGAATAGTTTTTGTGTGGAGGTCACAGAACAGAACACCAAACTGAAAATTAAATGCAAGTTTGTTAACACTGACCAGCATCACCTTGTTGCTTCACCCTGAGGATTACACGGATTTAGGCTTTCCTGGGGATTTCTTTATGTGGTGGTCTGATACAATAGCAGTGATTCAGGGATTAGAAAGTTACAAGGCAGCAATTTGAGTGAGCAGTGCCTGCAGAACCCCACAGTTCTCTTAGAACTAGTGTTTGTGCACTGCTTTAAAGCAGAAAGTATTGTTTGAATCTTCAGCAGTTAAGCATAACACTGCCAAACACACAGAACATTGAATGCTTTATAAGCAGGTACGTTCAGATGAGCATGTGTGCTGCCTGGGAGAATATAAGAACTTCATCAGGCTCCAGCATATATATGAAGGATGTTTTTCTACTGTAGAGCTCTCACTGGAAGAAATAAGGAGAGCAGAGGCTAAGTTCCCATGCCTTTGAATCTATTTCCCTCTCCTTTAACAAACTTTTCCTTGCCACGTTCAGTTTCTAACTATGACAGGAATTGATGTAATATTCCTACCTAGAGTTGTCACATCAGAGCACTCTAATTATAGTTATTTACAAAAAGATTAAAGTTACAGAAACATTATTTCCACCAGTCTGCGGATAAGGATAATTGATACTCTAATGGGTTAAGATCCCAATTAAGTGTTTCTGTATTAGATAAACCTTCATTTCTAACACGTATTCACCTTATAACAGATCTGGCCTTAGTTCAATAAACCACGGATTTATTTATTTTGAAAGAAACTTTCATCCAAGACGAAGTCTACAAATATCAAGAATAGCAACAATTGAAGAAGCAGAGACAGATTTATAGCCTAGAGAACAAGCAGCTATGATGAGCTGCATGCAGCACTGTGAAGAAAACCTCCAACCCCCAGTCCTGGCAGGAAAGAAAAGTCAAGGAAGAGTTATCATTAAAAATAAAGACAAAGATATGGGAAATAGAAGTAAGTATCACTCAACCAATTTCACGCATTCATAAAACCTGACTTTTTTTATTGTTACTAAACACTGTCATTGTTCTGCCTCAATTCAAGTCAGCACCTGGATTTACAGGAAAAAATAAACTAATAGCAAAGAAATAAAAACAGCAAATAGAAAGGCAGAGCCATTCTTCATAATGCCCCAACAAGCTTTTAAATCCCTCGTGGGGTTGAACAAAGCGGACACAGACCGCAACAAACTAACAAAAGACACCCATTTATTTCCAGGTTCCTCAGAACGGGGAATGCTACCCAGAGATGTAGGGTAGCACTCACTGTGCAGCCGGGTGAAGGTCAGCACAGAGCGATGGCAACCACAGGAGCACTGGGAAGGTGAGCGTAGGACGTGCTTCTGGAAAATTAATTAACGTTTTTGAGCTAAAAAAAAAAAAAAAAAATAGGTGTTTGTGCTTATTTCGGATGAAGAAGGGGTCAGGGCAAAGCTTATCTCCTAAACAAACACCTTCCTAAATAAGATAGGTATTTAATTTCTCCACCACATTAACTTTTCTAAAAGGAGCTTAAATGCTCGTGCAAAACAAAGCCTGGGTGAGAAAAGGAAAGTTTCTCAACTAAACTAGCGATCTCGCAGTTAGAGCCATTTCGGGAGGACTGCACCAAACCCTTCCCTGGGCAAGGAGGATCAGACAGAGCCCTCAGGAGAGCAGCTCGGTGACAGCCCCGGACTCGGGGTTGCGGCTCTGCCCCCGCGGGACGCCGGCACCGGGCGCACCGAGCCCCTCCGGTAACTCAACACGAGCTGGGAACACAAAGAACTTAGCGAGTGGGGAAGCCGCGGGCCTGTGAGCGGCTCGTGGGTGCAACCCGCAGCCAAAGTACCCGGCCCAGGGGGCGGCTCCCCGATGCACGACACGTGGAGGCGGCCGTACCTTTCCCGTCCATAGAGTGCACGAAATCCCCGCGGTACGTTTTGCTCTTTAATTTCTCCTCCAGATTGAAACTCCTGACGCTGACGATTTCCTCCACGTCCGAGAGGTCCTCGTGCTCATCGTACCTCCTCCTGCCAATGGGCCGCTGCAAGACACAAAGCACACAGGGCGGAAAAGTGGGATCGGCGGGGACAGTGATGCGATCAGCGGTAGGAGCATGAAATTCGCCAATCCTCCCCCGGTGCGAGCCCCGGCCGTGTACTGCACCTTTTCCATCTCCTGACAGCGCTAACAGGTGCTGAGCTGCGGGAAAAGCTAAACAGGGGCGAGGGACGCGCGTGTCCCCACCGCCAGTTGTTATTTTGCTGCACGTGAATACGGGACCACTCCAGAGGGCGTAGGGGGTATCATTTACCCCCGAGCACAGCGTTAAGGTTTCGGTATTTACATAATCCCGGGGGTTTCCATAGCCACGCCGGAAGCCGCGATTTAAAAGCTGGGCGCATTATGTAACGCCGCGATGGATTCCCCCCCCACCCCCTTATCGCGGCCGGAGCCTGCGCGCTTCTACCGGAGCCAAAGTCGGGAGAGGAAGGGGTTAACGAGGGCGGGGGGGATCGGTGCCGCTGCCGCTGCTCCCGCCCCGCAGCAACGCCCGGAGGTGGGGGTCGGGGGGTGCAACACGCACCGGCCCGAGCCGCTGCCACGGGGAGAAATAATACTGTACCCTCTCCCGTTCCCCTCTGTTAAATCCCCCCCGGTGTCTGCGCTGCTCTGTGGAGAGCTACGGCGCTCTGCAGCCTGCCCCGCTCCCTGTGCGAACAATTAAGCAAAATCAATTAAAAGGCACAAATAGGAAAGAGACCGAAGGCAGCTACACACCAATCTTCTTCCAGAGTCCTTCTCCGTCTTCATTTTTTCGGAGAGTTTCATCACTTAATTGTCAACGGTTCCTGTCCTGCATGTTTGGCCCGAACAGGGAGGAGGGAACACAAAAGGCAGCTGCTAAAGGTCTCGCTAGAGTTGGGCAAGTTTGCACCAGCACTTTTTTGGGGGGGAGGGAAGGGGAGGGGCGGCGATGCGCTGCGCCAGGTCTCAGGGAACCGCGGCCGGGTGGCAGCGGGCAGCGCACAGAGCCGAGGGGAGGGCAGCGAGTGGGGCTTTAAACCCAGCGCTGAGCGCCGTGCGGTGGGGGAAAGGAGTTCCTCGTCTGGGGGCTGAAGAAGTCCTAAAAGCACCTAACGTCGCAGTTGGTACAGGAAGATCAAGCATAACTGCAGTTACTGCCGCCCAAAGTCTGTCATCCCTAGAATTCCAATTCACACCCACTCTAAATTGCTGCCGAACGGCTATTGGGACCATCCGATTGCGGGGCAGGCAGCAGGTTTGGAGCCCTCCCCACCAGAGGGGACATCGCGGGGTCACGGGCTGATGGCATCGGCTGCACTCCTCTCTCTGATTCGCTTTTCACACATATAATTTTTGCAGTTGATGTGAGACTTAAATGAGATTCTACCTTTGCTACGGTCCTCGCAGCCCCCAAGAGTTATGGGTCACTGCTCCATGCAGTACAAACCTCAGCAGCAAACTTCAAGCAGCCTTTCTCAGATCACTTAGACGGAGTTCTTTCTTAAAATCGGGCATTTTGCTACTCCTGTCTGCTTCTGCTGAGCAGCAGTGCATGCACACAGCATCCAGTTTCCCCTCGCATACCTCATCAATTACATTCTAAGCACTGTATCAATATATTCACTATTATGATAAAGGACATAAAAAATCAGCTTTGCGGGCTTCACTGCTCATCTCTTTGGAACGGCCCATATTGTAACAACCCACAGCACACGGATAAAGGCAGGACTTGGCTCTTGAAAAGGGCTCTAACACGGGATTTAAGGCACTGAGTTCCTCTTTCTGCATCTGCCAACAACTGTTCGCAGAATCTTGAGAAATCATTTAATCTTTCTCTAACATCTCCCTACTTGCAGATGATTGAACTTTATTATCATATAGAAGCATTGTGTGGGTTATATATTGAAGTGTGGGTTGCAGATGTCTGCTATATGGAGCGCATTATTAATCCATAATCCTGAAAAGATGTATGTATATGCTGACCTTTCAGCCAAGATTACTCAATCTTAAAATTAAATGCATGTGTACATCTGTAGGACTGAGGGCAGAGGACTTGTACAAGATAAATGGACGTTACCAGAGACTCATCAGACAAAAAACACATCATCCATCCAGTCTACAGAAGTCCACCAGCAAAGACAGAACATAGACATAAAAGAAAATCAAGTCATTTTTCTCAATCTTTTTTGGGGGGACATGGACTATCGGAGCCTCTCGGTGCACCAAACAAACCCACCAAGGGCTGAGTTAATCACACACACCTGGAAACACTGGAGCACATGACTGAAATATGGAAGTATGCTTCAGAAATATCAGTTTTAATCTATAAACCTCCAAACATAGAAAACATGTTTGTAACCTTGTTTAAAGACAAGTGATTCCAGTGAAGCTACAATTCATTTTCCCTTTGAAATACTACTGCAACAATTTCGTGTATTAGTACCAAAACATAAAGTCACAAACTTAAAAGAACTGAGGAAAAAAAAAAGGGTGGTAGGATGTATAGGATCACATCCACAGCTGCATTAGATAGGATGAAGCCATTTAGAGCAGTATCAAGGCCATGTGCTGCAGGATGCACGTTAACTGCTGGCAGCTGGGCTGAGGACTCATTTCCCCCCAGGGCCACATCGTGGTTTCTTACCAGGGGTAAGATAAAAAAAATACCCAAATACAATTTTAGCAGAAAACTTCATGAGTGTCTATATGACAGTGTACAGATTTCTGAGGGCTCTCTGAGAAGAAACTTGGGGCTTCTGCCACTTCCATGACTGTGTTCATGCAAAAATGATTCAGAGAATGGGAAAATGTTACCTCTAACTAGGGGCAATAGCAGCCAGCTGCTGAAGGGGCCAATTCCCTTTCTTATGCATATATGTCCCACATTAAAGCTAGTGTTTGCGTACCCACAGGGAAGCTCGCTCGGTTCAGCGACCTGATCCGACACAAAACTAACTCAATATGAAAAAAAAACCTCTGTATTTTTGTCATGTCAATTCTCTCGCTCTGCAGCCAGCGGGGTGGTGTAGTTTACAGGATGGACGGGTGAATGAGGTGAGCTGAAGGAAGAGTGCAGGACTACACCCTTTTGGCGGCCTTCTGCTATTGCACTCATCCGAGGTATCAACAAACCCCGGCTTTGAACTCCCGCATGATTTCAGAACTCCCTGAAGCATTTCTAAGTTAATTAAGCCCGAGTGACTCATCGTTTCAGCTAACTCTAGAGGAGAGAGATGTGTGTAGTGGTGAGTAATTAGGGTTGGAAATAAGAGAATCATCCCGCGTAGTTTATATCTCAGAATGGAGGTGCAAAATGGGATGTAAAGAAAGAAAATGGGTACACTGTTTTAGTTGTAAATGGAAGAGGTGTGGTGTTGATTTTTGTTGTTGTTCATTTTAAGACTTAAAACACATAAAAGCGAGTAATACTTTATACTACTGTTGTATGCTGCCTTTCACACAGCTCCGATGGAGTTTTACTGTCACCCTTGGAAGAGAAGTAGCAGCAAACAGTATCCAGGGTTGCTTTTATTATGGGAACTCTGAGTTAAGGTGCTTTTCACAGAGGTCTCTCAATTATCCTGCAGACAAACGTTTAACCAACAGATATTTTTGATTTTAGAACGACTCTGGTTATTTCCTGAGAGAAAAATGAGATAGAATCTATGACCAGGTAGTTTCAAGCGCTGTATCTACAGGCTTCAAATTGCCTGGATTTTTCCTTGGCTATCATGTGCTGTTTGGTGGTGTAAATAGGGAGAAAAGCGCTGTGATCTGTGTGTGCACGTTCTGTCATCACCTTTAGATATAAGAAAAAGAACAATCTTGCAAATAGGAGAAAGGTGTTAAGAGGACCAAAGCAAAGATACTCTAGGTGCGTTGCAATTATTATTTTGAGGTGGAAAACTTCAGTGCCACAGGAAGTCACCCATTCTTTTGATTCCTAACCTCACTGTTGTTGCAGCGATTCAGCTTGTGCATACCTGTAGGCAGGGTCCTTGCCCTGTGTCTCTATGGCGAGAATCATCCATCTCCTTACTAGAACTCCTTAGCAGTAGATTTAAGCCTCACCTCTTCAGCAACGGCCCTCGGAGCTGTGCCACCCGCTTACTGCCTGCTCTGCGCCTCGCTTTTCCCTCTGTAAAACACAGGGAAATAAATAGGACTGCGCGGTGTTGGCGATTGAGAAACTTACAAGCACTGCCACGGCTCTCTGGAGATGTTCTGCTAACGGCCGGCTGTTATCAGCCGCTCACTGATAAACGAGTTTGCACAAACGCTAACCTAGTGCTGAGGGCGAGGGCCTGGGGGGGTTTTAGCTCTTAAGTGAAGCGCCGGAGGTTTTCGTGGAGGTGGGCTGAGGGGGGCTTAGCAGCAGAGCTCTGAGGAGAGGCGCAGGTGGCGACTGCCCCGTCCCTTTTCTCTATCCTGAGAGCGAGTGCAGGGGCAGCTCCCCATAAAGGTGTGAAAAGTTACCTCAGAAAACACAGATCCCTGTCAGCAAAGCGCGTGCGACGGAGTTAGAAGCGCGCCTCGTCCAGGGCCGTCGGGCCGCGGCCGCACTTCACCTCAGCGCGGGAGGCGGGAAACGGCCGCGCGGCGCCCCCTCAGGCGGCAGGGAGGGGCGGGGCGAGGCGGGCGGCGGCGCGCAGACTCGGAGCGGCGGGCGGCAGGCGCGGCCCCTGCACCGGCAGCAGCGCCGGGCGCCATGGGGTGTTAGCCGCGCAGCTGGTGCCCTCGCTCTGCCTCCGGAAAGAGCTGCTGCAGTGTGCCGCCCGCTCCGCTCCGCTCCGCTTCTCCACCCGCTCTTCCGCTGCCTGGAGCCCATGAGCCTGAACGAGCATTCGATGCAGGCGCTGTCCTGGCGGAAGCTCTACCTGAGCCGCGCCAAGCTGAAGGCTTCCAGCCGTACCTCCGCGCTGCTCTCCGGCTTCGCCATGGTGAGAGCCCCGCGGGTGAGGGGCGCTGGCCGAGGGCGGGCGGGCGGAGCGGCGCTTCCCTTTTCGGCGTTGCAGCCTTCCCGCCGCGCCGCGCTGAGGGAGCGCCGTGTGAGGCCGCGCGGGGCCGGGGCGGCTGTCTGAGGGGATTTAGCTCTTAGCGCGGGTTAACCCCCGCCTCGCGGCCGTCCGGCGCCGACGCTGCCGTGTTGCCCTCATGGCACAGCCTCGTGGCAGCCCCCGCGGCGGGGGGGAGGGCCGGGACCGCGGGTTGCGGTGATTTTTTTTTAGGCAAATAAAGAAGCAAAATCCCACCGGGTTTTACTTGGGCATTTGGAGATCAGCGTGAAATAATATATTGAGAAACTCTTGGGGTTGCCTCGTTCTGAGGGAGTTGTGCGCGCTTCCTGCTGTTTTTGTTTTTCTGTCGCTTTGGTCCAGCAACCAACCCGTCGGACGCTCCCGGTTGCTTCAGCTGGAAGCTCTGCGCGGTCAGAAGCGGTCCGCGCCCACCTCGGGGTGCCGTGCGGCGTTTGCAGCGGGAGCCGCTCCCCGCCGCGCCGCTGTTCCGGGCGGAGGATGCTGTTTCAGAACGCGGCGGCGAAGCTCTCTCACTCTGACGGTCAAATAAATGTCACTGCCCTCCTCTGGCGGCTAAAAACAGCCCGCGGGGACTGAGTGACAGGGCGCTGTGTCGGCCGGGGGGCGGTGAGCTGGGGCTGCTGCAGGTGGGGGTGTCCCGGCGCGTCCCGCTCCTCCTGTGTTACCGCTGTTGGCAGCGTGGCCGCTTCAGTCGATGTTTCTCACATCGAGGGCAGAAGGTGGAAAAGAAAATCTCTGCTTTCGTCTATGGGCAGTTGTGAATGGTTTTTTGCAGAATTCCGTACAATCGCTTTAGTTGCGAGAGACCCCCCAAAGGCCGCCTGCTCCCACTGCCTGCAGTGCACGGGGACACCCACAGCTCCAGCACTGCTCACAGCCCCATCCCCTGACCGTGGCTGTCTGCAGGGATGGGGCACCACCACCTCTCTGGGCACTTTGTGCACTGCCTCACCGCCCTCAGTGTAAACTTCTTCCTTATCCAATCTAATTCTCCCCTCTTTCAGTTTGAAACCATTTCCCCGTGTTCTTTCACAACAAACGCTACTAAGGAGTCCATCCCTTCTTTCTTACAGCCCCGTTGCACACTGACAGGCTGCTCTCAGCTCTCCCGGGCCGTGCAGCCCCAGCTCTCAGCCCGTGCTCACAGGGAGGCATTCCATCCCTCAGGTCATTTTTGTGGCTCTCTGGACTCGCTCCAACAGGTCCACGTCTCTCCTGTACTGAGGATGCCACATCTTAAAACGTTATTTAAAATTAAAATACTGTTATTTAGAAGTAATTCTTAATCTCGCAAATCTTGGATTTTCTTTAGATAACTATTCTGTGGGGTCTGGATCCCTGTGGACCTATGGGATGAGGCTCCTGTTTGCTTTCCAAGGAGCTCAGGGAGCCAGCAGTGCAGCTTTGGGGTAATTAAGGAAAAGCCACTTCGTTCTGCTTAGCAGAACCCCTCATTGCCCAGAGTGTTACACGTGAATATGGGTCGTGTTTATTTTTCTGGAAGTTACCCCTTCAAAGAAAGTTGTACTTTTGTTTTCGTTGATAAAGTCACACTGGAAATCAGCTTGTAACCCCGTTGGTGTGTTACAGTCAGCTGCTGGGACTTCCTCATCGAGTTACAGAAGAGCTGAGTTAATGTATTTTTAGGTTTCTTTTAAATAACTTTGCTGATCTGCTCAAGGGGTGCTTTCTGCACCAAAAGCAGGGCCTGCTGTGTGCTGTCACACCTCCGCATTGTTCCCAGAGTTCGGTGGATTCCTCAGCACCTGATGGCTGAACAATGGGCTGCTGTGGTGCAATCTGGTCCTGGATCTAAAAGTTGTTACAGCAATTAAGAGTCATTGTTCCTCCCTTTCCCTTATCAACATAAGGAAGAAAGAGCCTGAAAGACACATCCAGGACTTCCCAGCACATTGCTGGGAATTGCCAGTGGTGCAATGTGCTCTGTTCCTGCCTGCTCCATTGATCCTTGGTCTTTTATTAAACAGTGCTTGCATCCTTTAGTACCAGCTAAGTGTATTCCCACTAAACTGGTTCTTCATTGTTGGACTAATCTTGCATCTAACTGCAGCCATTTTGCAGAGGTTTTTCCCTCAAGATTAGTGAAGCATGCCCCAGTTAAATGATCCATGCCAAAGTCGCAATTGCAGAGAGCAACAATGTGTAGAGCATGAAATGCTCAGCCAGGTTTCAAGCTCACAAGTGTTACATTTCCACAGAGCGCTTTTTAATAAAAGCCTGCTTTACAATTAGTGTTGGTTCTGTGCCTACACACCAGGATGTTAGCTTTGAGGAAGTAATGCAGGCTCTGGTGGCTGGAGAGCAATGTTAGTGATGCTCCTCAGTGTTTCCTTTGTGCAGGTTTCTGTGGGTGGTGTTGTCCAGTCCCACGTGTTACCTCGATGCTGACCATCTCCTCTGGAAGTACTTTGCAGAGGGTATCCAAAAATCACAGGGAAGCTGTTAAATCCCAACAACAATCAAAGTGGAAAAGTCAGATTCCCTCCCCCCCCCCCCACTGCCAATTAACAGCTCTATGAAAAAACCCAAGCCTAAATTAGGGATCTGAATTATACAGCCTTGGTAGTTGACTTAGTTATATTTAGAATTTGGAGGATGTTACTTACCAGAGAGTGCTCTTGTAAATGCCTCTAATGATTCAAACTGGGCAGACTGTTGCAAATAGTAACATACAAGCTTGAAATACTGGATATTGTCAAAGAACCGTCTGCCCTTGCCTTTAAAAGAGCTGATACAGAAGACAGCTTCTGTCATCTTTTCTAGGAGTTGGGCTGCACCGATACATTACCTCAATATCAGCTATTACTGTGGAAATGTTGAAAAGTAGGATCCAGCCCTGCTGCTGCCAGTGCTGGGCAGCTACTGGAGGCAGAGTAGTCCTCGTCCAATAAAGGGTACTCTGCCATTCTGCATGCTTCAGTGATCCCTCGTTAGAAGTTGTTTTAGCTGTAGTTTACCACATTTCTGGAAGAATAATGTGCAACAGCTGCATTTTGTAGTCTCCAGTAAAACCTTACAGCCTGGTTTTGCAGCTCCTGTCACCACATATCTTTTATATTGCTATTGCAGTTGGAGGCTTTGACTGCGGCTGGAAGGATTCTCTGTACAAAAGGTTTCTTCTCTTTGCTTACTGTTGAGAGAGCAGCATTTTGTTGCTCCTTCGAGCATCCCTGTCTGGAGGTTATACATGAGCAAGGCAGCAGCAAGGGGCACTCAGGGCCCTCCCCACTGTCTAGCAGCAGCTGCTTGTGGCTGCTGTTGCTTGGAGAGTGTAAAGGTGATATGGAGCTGTTGTTTTTTCCTGTTGTGCCATCTAATGTGACCTTGTACTTAAAAACTAGATTTAACGTAAGTAGTGCCATGTTGAGATACTGCCCTCTCAAGGTGCATTTACTCTGATTATGTGGGTAATGGATTTTCATGTTTATTAACCAAGCTAAATCGTGCACTTCTGTTCCAGTGGTAACTTTAGCAAATATTAACATTTTCCATTCTAAACATATAACAAGCCACAGAGTTGCAATTCTAGTCTAGTACAGAAGTGATGCTTACTTCTTGTGTTTAAAAAAAAAGAAAAAGCAGTAATATCATTTTGGCTTGTCTTTTTTAATTTCCTGTGACTGTTTCTGGCTCGCACAGTGTCTTTGTATGAGTTGTTTATAACTTGTAATGAATGGTGCGAGAACTGCAGAGCCTGCCTTTGTGCCTCTGTCTCTGAGTGTGTGCAGCGCTGTCAGGCAAACGGAGGCAGCTCAGGAGCTGAGGGCAGCTGCAGGAGCACAACTGTCTGCGATCCCACCGTGCCCGTCTCATTCCCAGCTTCCCCTGTGGCCCCACAGGTAGATAAACTGTGTGATCTGTTACTGAAATAACCCTGTGATCGGAGCCTCTGGTCTGGCAGGGTGAAGGTGTTGTAGTTCTGTTACAAGTCTGTAGTTCTCTTTGTGTGGATGGCCCCATGCAATATTCAACCACAAAGCTTTCTTATAAAACATTCTTCACATACTGCTCCATATAAAAATTGTCTTTTTCTCTTCATCAGTTTTTTACCTAGGAATGGCAGCCAAGGGCAGGAGGTGAGGGCAGCCTTGCAAGGATGTAGCCTATGATTAAGCCTATGATTAAATGGGAGAGCTCTCAGAAACTGTTTGCTGCTGTTGCTATTGCCCATAACAACAAAGCGGTTATCTTCTTTCCAGTGTAGAGTCTCGAGTGTCAATGTGACCTGCTGCACGGGTGGCTCTCAGTTCACTTCTCCCTTTTGTTTTCCTTCTGATCGTTGTCTCTCATGTCTTATTTTCCTAGAATACTTCTAATTTGAGGGAACCTGGTTGTTGAACAGGAACTGAAACTTGTCTTATAGCTTGTAAAACTGGGAAATAGCGCTGAAATTCGAAGCAAGTCTTTAATTTCTGTCCCCCCTGTGGTAAAATGAGCAACCGACAAGCCAGGGCAGTAACTTATCCTGTGTTTATGAGGCCATATGAGTTTCATTTGCAGCGACCAGTTCTCTATAGAAAATGGTGTTGTTGCTGATGAAAATTGCTTTACCAGCATGGCACGGCTCACTTCTTGTTACACAGCGGCATTGGTGTTTGTCAGAGTCACCGTGTCAGTGCTCCTCTATGGATAGAAACGTCAGGAGTGCTCAGCATTTCCCTTTACTTTTCAAAGTGTAATGAGACACGGAAATACCACACACAAGCAAGTGAAATGAACTTGTTTCAGGACATTGAACTGTAAATAGAACTGAAGTTTCAGCAGCTTCTTCTAGAGGGTAAGCTGTTTGATTTCTTGCAGTATGGTATTATTCAGGCTCCCAGAACTGTGAAACCCAGGATTGTTGAAAGCTTTAACATGACACGTGCCCAAACTCAGTCATCTCTTGAAAGCGTGAGTGCTCTGCTTCTGTAAGTTTATGCAAACTCCAGTCTTGCATCCTGAAGTCATGAGAGTCCTTGAGTTTTGTTAGGAAGCTCTGTTTCAGACTTACAGCTTTGTCAAGGGCTGCAATAAATCTGTCTATCATATCTGTAGGATGACCTGAAGTTAAAGTTAGCTCTTCTCTGAGCCAGGGATTAGAACAGATGACCTCTTGAGGTGTCTCCCAGCCTACGTTATGCTGTGGTTATTCAGTGAGGCAAGATGCTTGCAGTGGACCTGCCAGCTGTGCAGTACAAGTGAGATAGCAAGTGTTCAAAGAAACTTCAAAAGCGGTGAAGGCAAACGTGCTGAAGCAGGTTGTATTGGATACCATGGAGACATCGGTGCCCTGAGGGTTGCATGTTTTGAGTCACATAGAAAACTAATGGAGGTCACAGAGGAAAAAGTCCTGTGTGGAACATCGGCATCTACATATCAGACCATGCTCTGTGTGGGATGGGATCCTAGCAGACACGCTCACCAGGGCTCTGGAATTGCAAGCGTGACCTTACAAGAGCAGTTCTCATCTGTTTATTTTGAAGTTGCAGCAGGAGCAAAGGAGGCAGGAGTTTCTCGTGCTTTGCATCACTGTTTGAAAGCAGATGTGGGACCTCATAATGAAAAATGGAGCTTTTTGTTTTAGGTGCCTGGCCTGTGCTGTTTACTTTCTTTAGAATGCAAACTCGCAACTGAGAAGTGTTGGCAGTTTTTCTGCTAGTTTCCAGAGAAAGGTTCCCAAAGCAACTTCCTTGGTGTTTTGAGGAGACAGAAAACATGAGCTGATTTCTCACTTACAGGTCAAGCAGGAGTTACTCTGCCAGGCGCAAGCACAAGGCAGCTTTGCTGTGCCCCCTGTGGAGGCTTTCTATCAACTTCAGTAGGCTTTGAAATCCTTTGGGCATTCTGCATCCTGCAGCCTCCATTGGAAGGGATTTCTGAAGTATCCATTGATGCTGAATGAATGCAAAACAGAAGCGCTTTCTTGCTTTCCCTGCTCCTTTCAGGGTGTTTCTAACACTAGTGTCACAACTGCAATTGAGTGTGTTTCCCTTTTGCTTAAGGGTGTCTCTGTCCAACTAATTGCTTCTGCATAGTCTTTTTTTCCTTTCCTGTCTGTGAACACATGAAAAACTCTTATGTCTTTGTTTCTTAGGCACATTGCATTTTCTCACCAGGGAAAGTTTAAGAAAAACATCCAAGCCCCTTTCTGGAGAGCCTGTAGTCTGCAGAGAGCTGTCTGTGTTGATGAGCAGCGCTGAACGTCTCAATATACCCTGAATGTTCAAAGTGTGGAGCTTTTACACTGGTCCCTTGGAGGGCTGAATCTATGAAGCTGTGATCTCTTCAGTGTCAGGAGAAATATTTTTCCAGCTGCTGTAGTTTTTCAAGTGAGCAGATGGCTTCTGCTTTGTTCGCCCATTCTCAAACTGGGACCACTGGGCAGTGTGCGGTGGTGCCTGCCTGGCTGCCAGCTTACTGTGCTGCCTTTACTGTGCAGATGGTGTTGGTGCCGCCTGTAATTATTCTTACAGAGTTGGTATGCTTGCAGTCGTAGTAGCTGATTGCACAGTATGGTTTGAGCTGAAGGAAGTCACGCCCTTCCTGCTTACGAGTTAGTCTCAGTGTGTTTCAGAAAGCACTCTGAGAAGCGATCTGAGGCCTGCCAGCACAGCAGGCGTCCTGGGCAGAGCCGCTCTGCCTTAACGCATCTGTCAGCCGCAGACGCTGAAGCCTTGTCTGTGTCCCTCAAGCTCAGATTCCAGCTGTTCTGTCAGGGTGCCGTAGTGGTAGGGACTCTCAGGGAGATGTTCAGCAGTGATAAAATGCAGTCCTTTTCCTCAGGAAATGCTTGGTCTGGACCTCTGCTTTTTGGAGGTCAGATGTCCCTACGATTCTCTCTGCACAGAGCTATCTGAATGTGTGGATGCTGCTTAAATTACACTGTTTGCATGTAAGGATATTCTTTTGGTTGCATTTAAGAAAAGCCAAATCGTAACGGGGTACTTCTAGGTTACATGTAATTATTTGAGATTTCCTTTAGCTCAGCCTAGGTTAAGGGGAAGAGAAGAGATTTCTTTCTGACGCTGTTAAAATGGGAAGAGCTCCAGAACAGCCAATATGTTGCAACTAAGAGCCTGACTGCACTTCAAAATCAGATGCTTGATATCGTCATTAATGTTATCGATATTTGGTGAATGAAATGCTTAAGAAATAATCAGTTTTTATGAGAAAAAAAATATCTTACTGTGTTCTTAGTGGCTCATTTGGTTGTTATCCTAGTAAGTACTAAGAGGGAGGATTGAAATGTCCTGCAAGAGTGGGGAATTACTGAGTCTGCAATAGACCCAGCAACCCAGCTTTCACATTCAAGCTACACACCAGAAAGTGTGCGTGGAAAAATATGTTGATAAGTATGAAAATGACTCCTCAGTGGTGAAGGCTTGCAGTTGTTCTGTGAAAAACACAGCACAGGAAGCCCAGCATCCCACGGGTGCATGGGGGCTTACAGAGCAATCCCTGCTGAAGAGAGACCTGACGGCCATATGTTTATCCTCTCAACTGCGAAGTTTTTCACAGCTGAGAAGTGGTTATTTTAAAACCTTCACACAAGAATTGTGTATGTATTACTGTAATTTCTTGTGGAGTTTTCTTTAGCACTTGGACACTGCTCACTAGCTTGGCTGGTTGGTTGGGCTTATGATGATAAGAGCTTTCAATTAAGGAATTAAAATATTGGCAAATGGCCTTGAGTGCCTGTTGAAACGTGTGTAACTAAGCCTTGGCTTAACGTTTGGTGCAGGCAGTTAAGAGTTGGGGTGCCATAGGCCGTGCTGGCTGTGTGTGTGTGGAGGTGGGATCCCAGTCTTGGTGCAGCTTTGCTCGCTCCGGCAAAGTAGTGAGATTTGGGTACTCACTGTTTGTGCATCTGCCTGTGAACAGTTTTCCATGTGAGTTTTTGATGAAAATGAAGGTGTGCTGTGATCTGAGTGCCAGTTAAGCCATCTGCGTGGTGCAGCAATGGGCTAAACCCGTGCTGATGAGACACGGGAGAGATGCTTTCCCAGTGATGTGGCTATAGCTGCAGCTTCCAGAGGTTGGTGCTCACTGGGGTTTCTCACATACTGCTTCATCCCTTGAACAGGAGGATTTCTGTTGTAAACACCACGTTATTATTATTTCAAACAGGAGTAACTACTGTGCTTTCTGGATCTGAGATCTTAGCGTGCTGAATTGAATTTTTGGAGTTTGCTTAAACACTTGCTTTGCATGAAAGAATGTAACTGAGAGCCCTGTGGAAAGGTGATGTTCCTAATGAAGGGCTCCTGCTCTTCAGAACACACACACAGAAGATGAAAGGAGTAGCGGGGTTTGAAGGCAGTCTGCAGCCCTCGCAGGCAGCCATGTTACTGATACCTACTTCAAATGACTTCGTATGGCATTCATTCTACATATGTATGAGACACAGAACATTTCATAACACTCAGCAATATTTATAATCTATAGTAAGAGATCAAAAGCTGCCACTTTAGCAGTATGGGAAAGAACTCTTTCACTTTGTGATCAGCATACTTGGACTCTGAAAATCCAGCTGTTCTGTGGGATGAGCTGGAGGTAGCTCGGTGGCTATGCTGTTCATAGATTTTCTGCATGCTGATGGTTGGCTTTAAGCTGAGCAGTAAATGTGAAGGGGTGGCCTTGTGAGATAGCTGCTGCCTAAGACTGAAGTGCAGTGCAGCCTATTAATTTGGATCAGGTGAAGTTCCAGAATCATTTAGGCAACAATTAAGTATTTTTATTGTCTCAGCGTAAACAGAATTAGAATGACATACTTAATTATCCTGCAATTAAAGTCATTTAAAATCAGAATCGGTAGTCAAGCAGTATGTAGCAGAGGTAATTTTATCTCCTTTTTTTTCCCTTTCCTTTCAGGTGGCCATGGTAGAAGTTCAGCTTGATGCAGAACATGACTACCCACGAGGTCTCTTGATAGCCTTCAGTGCCTGTACTACAGTCCTTGTTGCTGTTCACCTTTTTGCACTCATGATAAGTACCTGCATTCTTCCGAATATAGAGGCTGTTAGCAACGTGCATAATCTCAACTCTGTAAAGGAATCTCCTCATGAGCGTATGCATCGGCACATTGAGCTTGCCTGGGCATTTTCTACTGTCATTGGGACTTTGCTCTTTCTTGCAGAGGTGGTGTTGCTGTGTTGGGTGAAGTTTCTTCCCCTGAAGAAGAACCCCCTTGACCCAGCTGAGAACAGTAATTCTAGCATCACATCAGGACAGGCAGCAGCCATTGCATCGACATCTATCATGGTTCCCTTTGGACTGATTTTCATTGTCTTTGCAGTCCACTTCTACAGGTCTCTGGTGAGCCATAAAACAGACAGGCAGTTTCAAGAACTGAATGAACTTGCTGAATTTGCACGGCTCCAGGATCAGCTGGATCACAGAGGTGATGCCATCTCCCCAGCTGTTACCCATTTTGCATAAACCTGTACTTAAAGAAAATAAACCCACCGTTCTGCTCCTGCCTTATGCTGACTCCCCCACGCGTGAATGTTCAAACTGTTGATTTTCTTTTCAATAGAAGTTTATACATGTTTGGGAAAAAAAAAACAACAACCAGTTCTCACCATAACATGGCTAGCTGCCACCAGAAGGAATGGATGGCTGGGTGTGTCTGCGCCGCACACACATCCCTTTTGTGAGTACTCTCGCTTGCTGCTTCTTACCACTGAGTGGTGGCTGCACAAATGCAAGGAGAGTAATGCTGTACATTTGGGTGTTAGGAATGGATAGAGAAGCTTTTTCCTCTTTATTTAATGTTGGCATTTACTAGAAGATATTGCTTGTCCAGTCCATGTTGCGTGGCATGATACAAATTACTTGGGATCTGCAGCAATTAGCACTTGGTTTTGGTGCTAGCGCTGTTCTCTCAGTCTGACAGATGGTAGAAGGGAAAGCTCTCCCACCACTTTCCCCAGTATATTTTGCTGCCAAGTAATTCCTACATCAGTGACTTCTCCAGCGCCCTTTCCATGGCAGTTACACGCTGTATAACTCACTGAACACCCATGGCTCATCCTACTGCCATGTGGTATGGCCACAGGAGAAGGAATGAGACTACTATGCTCTTCTTTGGAAGAAAATGAAAGCAATAACTGTTTTAAAGTTCTCAGAAGCTGGCATGTATTATCTGGAGAGATAGACCTGCCTGTTTTCCATTTAGGAATCTCTTTTGAAAAAGAAGGAACTAAATGGAAATTATCACTGGATACTTTTTTGCTTGAAGATCAGAACCACTACTGTTTTTTCCAAGTCAAAGTAGCAATTATTTTATACTTTTATATTAAAAATATATTTTAAATAAATCCTCAGATACAAGCAGCAAAAGGTGCTTTCTCTGCATTGGATTCCCAAGTAATTAGCTATGCCTTGGTCTTCCTTGTTTAGAAAAAGTCTTTTACTTGCTGAAGTGCTGTCCGTAATAACTTCTTAAGATGTTTTTTGCTTCCAGAGGATCTGGAAGGCTACTTTTATCTCTGTAGATTTGTTTATGAGAGTAGATTATTTGTAACTAATATTGCTGCTTACTTTCAGACATGAATCTGTGCTAGTGAGGCTGTGGTGTCATTTTTTTGTAATTTCTTCCTTAAGCAAAAACTTCCCTTGGGCCTCTCACGTGAGAGGTTTGGCCAACAAGGATGCAGTAGCAGTCCTGGGCTGCTGCAGTAATTCCAGCTGTGTCTGTAAGTAGATTTTCTTTGGAATGCACTTCCTGTGCAGAAAAGCTTTGGTTTGTAATGGGTAAAAGCCATTTTTGAACACAAACTGAGATGGGTTTCAAATCCAATGGAACATGCCTTCACCTCCTACTGTAGCTAACACTGTGGAATATAAACTATGGTGGTTTTGTTGTTGTTTTTTTGTAAATCAGACCGGTGAATATGACAGTACAGAGAACTGTACCTGAGTGAGCCTGGGCTGAATGTGGTCTCTTACACCCAGCCTCCATCTCAGGTTATCCCACTGTATTTTCAGTCTGTGGGATATGGAAGCGCTACTCATGGTGCATCTGTGTTCTGAAGAACAGCCATTAAAAAAGGACATGGTGTTTCTTCAGCAGGTTTCTTGGGGTATGCTCTGTCCACTGGCAGAAAACAGTTTTCCACATGCCAGTTTCCCAGGGCCTCCTGGCATACAGAAGTCTGGTGGGATTTTCTCCAGCTCTGCCATTCCGCTGTGTTTCAGGAATTCAGGAATAGGTGTTCTCATACTGGTGTAGATCTATCAATGGTGAAAACTGTGACAAGGATTCCTCACACATTTGTTCATGGAGCACTGTAGAGATTCCAGTAGTAAAGGCAGTAAGGAAAACAGCATTCTAAACCACAGTAACTTTGAGGCAGACACAGTTTATTTTTCCCATCTTCCAGTGGAATCCCATCCTGGGAGGGGAGATTCTTAAAGGCAGCAGGAAAGGAAGCAGATCTGACTTGATATGCATTCTGGAACAAATGGGCAAAAGGGTGCTGTAGGGCTGAAAAATTATGCATCTGTAAATTATGTATTTAAAACTCCTAACGTTATTTTGAATGTAAGTCCAGAAAATATATCATCAAAGCTTATTTTGTAAAGTTATTTGCTGTTCTTGGTAAGTTTCTGGATTTCTTTTTATCTTGTGGATCTTTTACCAAATGAAAGGATAGTGTTTTGTTTAGGAAATATAAAATTACGAGCTTATTTTTTAACTTTTTTAAGCCAGAAGGTCCTAACCTATTGGAGCTGTTAGCTACAGCCATTTTACTGACTATTTTCTGCACTTTAATCTCTGATATCAAGTGTGTTTCTCTCATTTTCCAGCTGTGGAAATGGTGATGAAAGTTGTGCCTTGGACACGTCTCGTAACTGTGTGCCAGAGGCAGTAAGCAGGCCTGATCGTATGGCTCCAGATGTTAAGAGTGCACTTAAGTTTGGTTTTTATTCTTTATTTATACTAATGGTATTTCATGTTTACCTCAAGCATTTTAAATGTCAGTTATTGTATATCAATTATTTAGATACAAAATAACTTCAGATAATGAAATAAAACATACTAAACTGTTGCTGATTGTTACCTAGATGCCTAAAAATGCTTATTTTCTCTACATCCATTGCCTCTGTTTGCCTGTGTTGTGCTGATCCTCACTGTATTTCTGAGGGCCTCTGAAATGTATGCAGTTACTCATTGCAGTCATACAAAGATGTTTCCTGTTCACAGGTATAAAGAGCATAATGTTGGTGGAATGCTTTTCCTCCCGTCAGCACTGCTTAAGTCTTGACACCGAGTGCTTTGTTGTTCTTTTCCAAATGTTTAAATAGAAAAGTAGGTTATTTTCCAGCTGAGAAAATGTGAAAAGGGACCACACAGCTGTAAATAAGATGTGGTACTCTGAAGTGCAGTTTAAATCAGGTGAACTAATGACACGCTCTCCCACAGTGTTTCTCAGCAGTCAGCCACAGACATTGTGACCAACGGGAGGAATAAGCCAGGAGCTGGGCAAAGAGTCACTGAGTCCCCCAGCATATTTTGCTGGTGTGAATGGTTTTTATTTGCTTGCTGCTTGTTGTGTTTTAAGTAACGGTGGAGGAGGCCTGAAGCAAAGCTTGCCTGCACAGTGAAGCATACAGGGGCAGTTCTGTTGGACAGGTGAGGCTGACCACAAGATGACGTACGGCAGCACGGACATGAGACTCAAACGAGGTAAGTAACCCGAGATCGCATTCTTATCTTGCATCTTTTTTCCTTCAGCATCCAGTTATTCATTTTGGCTGTCATCAAACATCACTTGGGCCTCTGCTAAAACACCATCGGGATCAGCTAGTTCAATCTAAATAAAAAGAATGGAAATCAATTATGCAGTGTAATTAAAGAGGCTTAAAGTTGATAGATATTGATTAACGTTAACAGAGCATCTCCCATGCAGCAGAACTGTAGCTTATACCACAGCCTTTCAGTTACTAATTCAGAAACATCACTGCACTTCCCTAATTTCATTACAGTGTTGAACATCCATTTGTCTCCTTGCAGTAGCTCAGCATGGAGCGCTGAATTGATTCTTCTTTAGCAAAAGCACATTCCTGGGCAAAACTGGCTTTGGTTTGCAGCCTGTTGGATCTCGCCTGTAGTTTCAGACAGTGAGTAATGAGCAGTCATGCGACTGAGCATCAGTAAGTCACGTGAAAGCAGGAGTCCATGCCATCAAGTGGGGTCTATGCAGGTAATGCATAGGGAAGCACTAAAGCCATGCCGGGAGCTTGTCATCTTGCTCTGACTTGCTTTATATCCCCGTGCATGCTGGGGGCTTTACGTGTGTGTTCTCCCCAGCAGAAGCCCAGGGTCCTTGTTTCGTTAAGCCTTACGAAGCCTTGGCTGCATTAACTAGGACAGCAGCTGCTCCAAGGCCACTCAGTTGTCCTTCCTCTCACTACAGTTAGGGCCCTCTCAAACACGTCCTCCTATTGCTCATTTTCCTTGCACACCTTGAAAGGAAAGAAGGCTGAGTTTTCCCTAACAGCTGCTACTGATGGTAATTTGACAAACGGTTTATGAAAACCTGCAGCCAATTTTTCTCCTTTTATGTTTCTTGATTCCTACTCTGAGATCAATAAATCTCTCCCAGCTGAAAGCACAATAATGGCAATGAGAGCTGATGCTTTCTTTTAGTTCATAAAACAAGGAAAACTGGGTCGTAATTTGGTCTTCAAGGGAGTTAATCAAGCTGCTGGGCTCCAGCATCCTGCTTTAGCAGCTATGAAACTCATCCTGTGCCATGGGCTGAGCTGCCAAAGTGGCAACTCTTGTGTGACCTCTAACGAGCCATATGAGGTAAAGATTTTTAGTTACAGAAGCACTGCTCTTTTTGCAAAATTGGGGCTGCTTTTCTCTGCTGAGTGTCTGGTTTTTATTATTCTGTGCTGCTGTGAGCGTGCCTGAAACTTGGAGAAGGAACTGGCTGTCAAAAATGCTGAGAAGAACCTTACTGTAGAAAGCAGATGTGGATAAAATCAGGAAATGAAGTTGTAAGAGCTGTGGGCCTCAGCAGGCTGTGCTTTGCCCAGCACTAGTTACTGCAACCCTGTTCCTGTAGCACGGTTAGAAGGTAACGAACGTCACTGGCTGTGAGACCTCTGTTCCCTGCATTACAGGAAGAAAGTGACTGTGTGTGCCAAGCTGTGGTCATCGAAGGTGTTCCAGTTTAGCCCTCAGCAAAGCTCTGTGTTGTTTGGCTGCTCTCAAGGGAATGGGGCAGCAGGGATGTTGGTGTGGGCACCGCCAGGTGCTGGGGAAGAGAGCTGGTGCAGGGTTCAGCTGGTTTGGTGAGGTCTGGTCAGCCTTAGCCACTGGGCTGGGAGAAATCATTTGGTTTTGACACAAATCCCACTATTGTCTCTGTGACTGTTGTCTGCATCTCCTTTGTGCTGGGTCAGAGCTCTAAGCAGTTTGGGTGCAGAACTGCATTTTCAGAAGTGCAGGCAAGTCCAAGGCTCCAGCAGGGGCCTCGTGCCGCTGAGCCGGCTGCTTGGCCCAGAGGGGACATTCAGGTTGCTGCTAACCAAAAGAGCTTGAGCACAGACCCTGACAGTGACTACCTGAAGAGAAAGCATGGCCCAAATAGGTACCATGAACTCTAACAAGTGCTGTTGGTGTAAACATTGTTAGCAAAACCAGCATTTCCAAGCAGTTACCTTTGGGATTGGATACTGAGTAGGGGCAGGAGCTGTATCTCTGCTGAAGTCAATTATAATCCCGCATTTTGGTACATCTGTCACCCAGATGCCTTCAAGCAATTGTCCCTTATCCAAGAAGAAGAATCTGCCTGGGCCATGTTTCTTTCCATCTTTCCAACTTCCTTCATACCTATTATTATTTGCTGCAATCAAATACATGAACAGACCATGAAATTTGCTTGTATTCATCAAGAGGCTAGATACAAAGCTGAGGCTATGTCAGAGGGGCTGTTGCCTGCACAGGGTGTACTGCAGCACTCTGGTGTTCCCATGCGTTGCTCACATCTGTGCCCCACCAGAGGATCCCAAGGCTGCACTGCCTACTGCTGCGCTGCTCTGGTCTGAGCTGCACTGCAGCTGCAGTGGTGAAGCAGCACCTTGCTCCTGACTGCTCCCCCTGCCAGGCACGTGGCCAGGGTGAGCGATTTAATCTGAGCTGTGGCTCGTTGTGACCTCCGCTGGAGAGCTTTTTCTTTCACCATTGCAATGCTGCCAGCACGTGGGCACACTTCCAGCGGTTGAGCTGAATGCGTTCAGCTTATGGGTATGAAATAATCACTCTGGCTAATTTTAACCAGAAGGAATTCAGCTCAGTGAGGTCCTGAGCTCTGCCTGGGGCAGGTGGGCTCTTGGGCAGCACAGCAGCAGCTGCTAAACCCAGAGGGTGTCTGCTTTGTAACACGGAGAGCAGCTTGGATGGGAACAAAGTGGGGCAGCTGAATGAGCCATCCCTGAAAGCATGTGTTGGTGTCATTGGTATGAGCCATTGATCCAAAATGGGTTTACAGCCAGCAGAGAAAGCGTAGACGTGTACACAATGTGCAGAAGGGGTCGTGCTTGTTCCTCCTGGCTGCTTTGCTTAGCAAGTGATTTGCCTTGAGATTGCCTCCAAGGAAAAAAAGAAGAGATTAATAATAATAATCATAATAACCTGCGGAGATGATGTTTCTTCAAATGTTCCTGGAATGGGGTGTTTCATACTGCAAAGGACTGGGATCCTTAGCTTTGGGGAAAAAGATGTTGAATCACTAGCAAAATAAGAGGAAAAAAGATCCAAATTTCTCTTTTCGATGGGATTGTCCCCAATGTTTCCAGTCTGTGATACACTCGAGTATCACATATGGGGAGGGATTGTATACTAATGAACCCCCACGTTCTCTCACTGTGAGCCACTGTCGGAAGTACAAAAGGGGATGGAAGGAGCCCAGAAAAAAACTGTTGTTTGTAATGTACTGGAAAATGGACTCTTTGCTATGCAGTAGCTAGAAAGCATGCCTGGCAATGCGCCTGCCTTAAAAATAGCCATTTGTTCTTCTCTGACCCAACAATGTATTATCTCTAACCCTAACCATCTCCATCATTTAAGCGTAAATCACAGCAAAAGCAAGCTTCCACGTGTGTGGCCTTAAGTATCATGGGCCCGCCCTTGCCCAGACTGCAGCCTCTAGCCCAGAGCCCCAAGAGAGGCACCAGACAGGGCAGCAGCCTCTGCCCCACAGGGCTGCACTGGAGATGGAGGCAGCACCACCGACCATCTCGGAGGAAAGGGCCGTTACCGCGTGCTGTGGGTTCTGTGCAGGGGCGCTGGTACTTACGCAGGCACAGCATCCCCTGCCCGCCCGGCCGGTCTGCCAGCCACTGCCCCTCATAGGTGGACCCGTCTCCGTAGCACATCCGACCCCAGCCACTTCTCTGCCCGCTGCTCCACTCGCCCTCGTAGCGCTCCCCGCTGGGGTAGAACATCGTCCCGTAGCCCTGCGCAGCAGCAGAGGTGGTCACTTCGGAGTCTCTCCATCAAAAGGTGTTGGTGCTTAATTCTGGGACGTTAGATATAGCAGATGGCAGCCCAGCTCCACCTCTGTGTACGTGTTGCAGGAAATGAAAGGTGACACTATGGGCTTTTATTGACCAATTATCGTATTCCCATAATAGGATCTCAGGTCTGTATCACAGTGTATTGTTTTTGGCATGACTGCCGCTAATATTTAGCTACAAGCAGGTTCTACTGGTATACAAACTTGGGGATGCATGACCTAAGTGACGTGCCTCTCCCAGTGGGATGTGATGTCCCATGACAGAGCTGATGTCTCCTGCAGCATCCCAGGCTGGCAGCCCCATCCTGGCCCTGGGCAGACAAACAATCTCCAGAGCCAGCAGTGGATTTTGCTCCTGCTCCATCCATCAACACAAACAGCTCTCGCTCCTAAGATCGTCTCTCAGCTCATTTGTGGTGCTACATTTGATCAGTGAACTTCTGAATTAAGCCTGTTAAATGTGTGTGAGCTGGAAACCTCAGGGAGGTGTTTATCTGGTGTCTGTGCTGGCCAGGTTAGAGACTTCCCCACAGTGGGGCATAATAGCACTGAGAAATATTTACATATTATTAATGGGTTTTCCCATAGGAAGAAAGCAGTAATTTATCTTTGGGGAAAACAGAAAAAATTCTGTCAATAGCTGATTCTTCAGAGCAGTCAAATTCTATTAAGCTTCCTGGATGCAAAGGGGAGGATTTTGTAGAAGAAAAATGAATAAAAGTACTGCTGTTTGGATGTCACTGTAAATGTTCCCAGGGAATGAGGGAAGAAGCTCCTGCAAGGAGGCTCAGGCCGTAGAGCTGCACACCAATTAGAAGCACGAGAGGCTATTAATTTAACTTAGGAGTGGATACAAATGCAAGCAACAAGGCTTCCATTAGCAGATCAGAAAATCCTAAAAGGATTTTGCTCATAGGATTGCAGTTGTTTTTACCAGATGACTTCCTCGTTGTGCTTCCTGTAGAAAAGCTGGTGATTTATGTGACAGGCTTAATTCCCCAAATAACTTGTCTTTTTTGCTTAATGGGCTGTAAAACTTGCAGCACAGTGCTTCTAAGCTGGTTTTTCTCACAGCGCTTGCAGTGCATGCTATGTGGACAAGTTCCTCCTGCACTGCAAGCATGCTGGAGGCACAGCAGTGTCGGGCACAGACACATGGCCTGACCCTCCTGTGCTGCAGGGGATGGGGAGATGCAGGAGCCTGGGGGCTCTGCAGGGTGACGGATGTCACCCCTGGAGCTTCCTGAGCTTTCAGGAGGGACAAGCCAAAGTTTAAAGCAAACCCAGGCCTGAAGGCTGGGGAGGGCAGGGAGATGGGCTTCAACACGAGAGCTCTTGCTTTCATTTTCTTGCTTCACATACTCATTTCCCCCAAACCCTTCTGGACCTTCAATGTGGGGGACTGGTGCCCTTTGAAAAATACCAGTATTTTCAATGATCGTTTTGCATGTTTCAAGGCAGATGCAGGAAATGTCACTTACGCATTCTTTGTTGTTTCTCCACCAGCCTGTATACACCTTCAGGTACTCCTTGGTCACGGGGTCAGGGATGCTGTATGAGCCGTACCCGTCCCGCTTCCCAAACTTCCAGTCACCGCTGTAAATAGCGCCGTTGTGCTTCCAGATCTGGATGCCTTTACCTGTTTCAATAAACAGGGAGATGATCACGATGGGTAGGAGGATGTGTGATGTTAAATGATCGTCCCAGGAGCCAATGCATTTCAGTGCTGACGATGCAGCAGCATCCCTGCTTTTTGGGGCTGTGTCTGTGCATTGGGTTATGCTTTCCCTGCAACCCGTGCAGTGGGAGCTGAGAGCACTCTGTCAGTGCAGCTGTGGGTGTGTGGAGCTGACTGCAGCATGCTGGGTTTAGAGCATTTGTAACATCTGTAGCCTAGATGTCTCAGTAATAGCCCTGCAGCTGAGTGCACTCTTCGTTGCCTATAAGAAATATGTCTCAGCACATTTTGGCATGGCCTTACATAGAACACCTGCTGTTGTACGTGGATGAGCACATACAACCACTGACTGACTGCTCCCTGACGCTCTGAACTTTTGTAAAGACACCTACATTGGTGCTTTTTCTCCAAATGATGGAGCTTACCATGTTTCAAGTTGTCCAACCATTCTCCTGTATACCGATCCCCATTTACAGCATAGACTGTATGTCTTAGTCCATGTTTCTGTGCTTTCCTGTCCCATTCATGCCAGAGAGGCTCTGCAGCCCTGGGGTATTTTACAACGGGCATTGTGTTCTCAGCTGGAGAGGAAAACAAATGATTGTCAGAAATGAATGAGGGAGAAATTACAAAGGCAGGCACTGGTAGAACGGTCTATTTGTAAGCTGTTCTTTAATGTGCATCTGAGCCAGTAATTGAGGTCTGGGTTTGATATATATACCAAGATACGACAAACAGAAGGTATCTAAAAATACTGATGTACAAAACGGCTCTGTCTGAAAATAGGCTGGTAGCATGTTGGGAAATGCTACGTGAGCTGCAGCAGGATGGGCTGTGTAGCTGCAAGAGGACTTTGGGACACAAGGGAAGGTCAGACCTGTCCTGGCTCAGCGGGAACTCGGCCAATCTCCTTCCTAACGCTGCTCCTCTGCCTGCTCCACGTCAGGAAGGAGCACTCATTGAAGGACATGGCAAAACTGTATTTTAGGAAATATCTCACTGCTAGGGAGTAAAATCGAGTATCCTACACAAACCAAGTACCTTAGAAAACAGAGTTAACCCTTAGCTCTCCACTCGGTCATCCAAAGACTACTTAGTGTCTATCACTGCTAACAAAAATGGCATTTTGGTGCCCGTGATGACCCTTCTACCCCCATACGCGCTATTGCATATTGTGCTTCCTATCGCTCCTCACCGGTGGTGCCGGGCAGCAGCAGTGGGAAATGAGCTCATTGTGAGCTCAGGCCAGGCTATTCCAAGTGAGGCGGCAGCGGGTCAGGAAAGCCCACGCGCTGCGCAGCACGGAGCGCCGCGAGATGGGCCCACGCCTCCCGACCGCCCGGCCCAGCCGCCCCGCGGCACCGACCTGCTGCGAGCGGAGCGCTTCGTGCCGCCGCTGCGCGCACCGCCGCCGAATCCCCATAGCAACGCTGCAAACTGCGCGCAGCGAGCTGGGAGCGCCGCCGGCTGTGGGCGGCCCCGGAGAGCCCCCAGGAATGGGAGCCGAGCGGTACCGGGCTGCTGCGGGAGAGTTCTGCGACCTGTGGGTACTACAGAGCACTGCGCAGGATGACCCGGTTGGGAAATATTTATACAGGAAATATATTTCCCGTTATTAAAAATGAGAGAAAGGTGTTCAGGAAGGATTCATCCGCACCCTTTCACAAAATGCGTGCAGGTTTCGTGCAGAGCCTGAGGACCGCCGGAGGGTCGCAGTGTTTGAGCACGGCGGACGCACGGGGCTGCAGAGCAGGCGGGGGTGGTGGGGAGGTGCGGGAAACCCACACGGAGAAGGAAGAAGTGCTCATTGCAGCCCCAGAATTGCAGCCTTGTCTTACGAACACAGGCAGGCCCTGCTGGAAAAGCATTAATTATCTTGAATTAATTAATCTTGAATAATTCAGCCACTGCATTGCGCTGCAGTTAACTGAGAATTTGTCAGTTACGTCAATTAATTACCTGACTTGGACAATTGCACGTGTTTGTTGTTACCAGTGCAGCTTGTGCAAGGATTTAGAAAAGCAAACCCAACCTGCGTGTCACCGACCCACAGCTTCTGCTACATAAAAGATATGTGTGTATATGTTTGAAATTCAGCATATCTTTTAAACTGGTTTAGATGCAATAAAGGAAAGAAGACAATTAAGCAAATTACAATTCACAAGGAAAAGCACAGAGGCAGATGTAAGCAAACCCAGTGGCAATTAGAAGAACACACGAGCGTGAGCTGCAGAGAGCTCAGCAGTGCGGCTCCCGTGTCTCACTTGTTAAACAGAACCAATGGCCTGGGAGGATCGGCCTGTCCTGCTGAGGGCTGATGCTCAAATGAGCGATGAGAGGCTCCATTACGTTAAAGTATTTCTTATTATACTGTGTTAGAAATCCTTACTCTGAGTTCAGCCTTGGACGGTGGCCCCAATGTGCCAAAGAGCCATCTGAGCCATGGGAGGATGCGCGGCGAGACGTGGCGGGACGCAGCCGTCTGTGCAGCGGGGCCGTGGGACACACCGCGGGCTTTCGTTGTTTCTTTCTTCAGTTTATAAAGTCAGGTCTTATTTTGTTGCTGTTGTTAAATGAACCCAAAGGATTTCGGTGCTCTGCAACATCTGAAACCAATCCTTTCTGCAATAAAAAGACAGCTGCTCTGAGCTGAGATCGCTCTCGCAAAGCGGGGGGAATCACCGACGTGAAATGCCCAAACCAACTGCAAACTGTCAGAGTCAATACTACAGGTTTATTCTGGGAGCTCTGTAGAATAAATAGGGGAAAACACTTAGAGAAACATATGCCGGAATTCTTTAAAGGTGAAGAATGTGACAACAACATACTGCGAAAGCAGGATGCTCAGATGTGTTTCTGACTGCTGCTACATTCAGTTTAAAACTCAGAGGAAGAGGTGGGAGGGCCCTGGACTGTAACCAAACCTGTGTCGGGTTTGGCCAAAGCAGCACTGAGGGGGTGCAGCACTCAGAGCTTTTCCCCAGGGAGTTCTGATGGACAGGATTTAGGAGATGTCGAAGTAGAAGGTTTGAGGCAGATTTAGAATAATGGGCTGATTTTTGCTTAGAAGACAGCCTTGCAGGAATGCGTTCCTTTCCATCACTGCCTCTGTTTGCTGTGAACAGCTCTCTGAAGATAAAGATCGTGTTGACTTTACATCCAGACAATCTGAAGTCAGATCTGCGGGTTATCTGAGATGCTCAAGCATGTGCATATCCATGCAGAGAGCAATGTTTACCAGAGAGCTGCTGCAGCTGCTGCCTACCAGACAGCCTTTCCAGCAGAGTTTCTTTTGCTGCAGATTTGCAGTTCATTGTGTCCATGTGAGTACCTGTGACAGCACCGCTCAGGGATGCCCATCTTAATCACAGCAGTCACCCAAAGCTGAGAATTATATGTGCAGATCACAGTGTGATGATGAAGGCAAAAGCAATTTGGCCATACTTGAGATAATGCCCCGCTTGTTCCAAGCCCTTCACCGAGGAATAAGTCCAATTACACGATGAGAGCAGCAGCACCAATTCCCCATTGGAATACGGGTTGGATTGTTATTTATCATGGCTTACTGTCACCTGATGTTAGAATTCGTATTTTATCCTTTCCTGTTGGCATTGCTGGAAAGAATGGGTATTTCTCGGACAAAGGAAAAGAGTCCATGGGAACGGACTCAGTTACCCCGAGAGAACAGAATGAATGCGGTCTGTGTTCAGGAGTCTGCAAGGCAGAAGAAAGGAGCTCACATCTGACCGTATCTCTATTGCTGTAAGTACACGTACTGCAGCAGAACGTAACATCACGTGAGCAGGCACAACTGCTGTGGTCTGTAACTTGGATTATTCACTCAGTTTCTTTGATATGCTTTCTGGCAGTGATGGTTGATGACTCGGGGACTGTTAAAGTAAAGGCAAAACAGGTTTTCTGTTTGTAGATTTGCTTTTCAGAGGTCCAGGAAGAAAGGCCTGCTGGTAAAAAAAGATGGAAAGTTAGAGTCGCGAGACACCCAAAACCCTTAAAATCTTCAAGTTCAGAGGAAATGTGCCATTCATCACGTAGTGACACCATAAGGACAGCCTTCGGCAGCAGGCAGCACTGGGTGCTTTCTGTGCATTTCCTGTCCTTTTAGCGAGCTGTGGTTAAGGCACCTAAGCCAGGGATGCCACAAAGCCTCTGAAGGAGCCTCTGTGGCTGTTACACCTGCACGGCTGTGTCGGTAAAGGGATAAACTGAATCCAAGTGCTGCGTTATGGAGCAGAGGGAGGCTGGGGTTGGTGGGGAGGGGTAGGGGTGCATCCTTGGAATGGGATGTGAAAACTGTACAGATGTACAGATGGGGTTAATTGGCTGCCGGCTGAGCAGCACGGTGTGGTTACGTGTGGTTTGTTCAGCGGCCGGCAGGAGAAACAAACAACAGAAAGAAGGGAGGCTCTCCTGAGAGAAAGCAGGATGCAGAAAACACGGCAGCTTCAGGGACAGCTGTGAGGAATTCGCCCCCCCTCTCTGGCGGAGCTGCAGGACCTATTTGGAACCCCGGGCAGGAAAGGGAAGGTGCACAGAAGGCAGGAGCGGCGATGTTTTTGGACGGCTTTTCTGCAGCAGAACGTCAGAGCAGGCCCGGTTCTGCAGGCGGAGGTGGGAGCGTCCTGCACAGCCGAGCTGAGCGGTGAGCGATGAGCGGCCGCCGCTCCTCCACACGTCGCTCTCCTCCCGTTCCCGTTCCCGCCCTCCGCCGAGCGCCGCGCGCGCCGACCGTTGGCGGCCGTTACCTCAGGAGGGCGCGCGCCGCGCGGATGGGCGGGACGCGTCGTCTCGCGCCGCCTCAGCCCCGCGCGATGACGTCAGCGGCGCACGTGGCCGCCGGGCCGGGCTGCGGGGCTCGCGCCGATCTCGTCCCGCCGGCACAGCGGTTCGAGCCGCAGTGCGCCGCGCCATGAGGGTGCAGCCGGAGCGGTGCTGCGGGGAGTGGCGGGAGCTGGACGAGGAGTTCCGGCAGCTGCAGGTGAGGCGGGGCCCGGGGGCGGCTCCCCGCGCGCCGAGAGGGCCTCGAGCCCCGCGGGCGAGGGCGCGACGCGGGGATGGATCGCGGCGGGTTCGGGCGTGCCGCGTCCCGGCGAGGAGGGCGGCTTCTTTCCCGGCGGCCCGGCGTACAGCGCGGCGAAACGGCGTTGGTTGCCCCCGGCCCGCGAGCCGCTCCGCGCCGGGTGGTGCCGCGGCGGAGGAGTGGCGTCTCCGCGGAGCGTCCCGTTCTCCGTCCCGTTCTCCGTCCCGTTCTCCGTCCCGTTCTCCGTCCCGTTCTCCGTCCCGTTCTCCGTCCCGTTCTCCGTCCCGTTCTCCGTCCCGTTCTCCGTCCCGTTCTCCGTCCCGTTCTCCGTCCCGTTCTCCGTCCCGTTCTCCAGGCCGCTCAGCCCGTTTTCCCGCAGCCCTTCTCCCCGGCGGAGTCCCGCTGCGCTCCGGGCATCCTCCGAGCAGAGCACGGCGCGTCCTGAGCTGTAGCGGCCCACGGCCCGGCTCCGTGCTCCTGTCCTTATGTCAGCAGCCGCGTCCAGCCGTGCTTCCAGCGCTCCCGCTCTGTCTCACAGCCGATAGCCGCGTGGCCGGCTCGGGGTCCGGGGCTGCCTTCGTTGCTTGCAGCAGAGCAGGGCTTTTTGTCACGCCGGCGCTGGGGCTGTGCTGCTGTGGAGAGGTTTGGGCAGCGGCCCGGGGAGGCTCGGGGCTGTGGAGCATCGCGCTTTGGGTATTGCTATGGGCTGCTGATGCTGCCTGTGGCACCTCCGCCTCCTGCGGGAAAACGTCATTTGCCCCGAGCTCTTAAATGTGAGGCAGAAATGCCCCCTGGTGTGTGGGGCCTTTGCTTCTCAATGGGTGCCTACTACGTGGAGAGAGCTGCGGCCACACCTGGCCCTCCGGGATGTGGCTGTGGGTTATCTGTGTCGGCAGGACCGCAGCGCTCCCCGGGCTGCCTGCAGGGCCCCTTTTTGTGCATCCACTGCTCTTTCTGAACAGGGAGCTTCACAAGCAAGTGCTATCTCCTTCTAGGTATTAATGCCTCTCTTAGGTCATTATTGTGATGTTTTCGGCTAGTGGTAGGATTTACCAGTTCTCAATGGGCATCTTTGCATTTCCACTAAATACCCGAATGCTTTTTTTGGTGAGCAGCTCCTTACCCCCTTTCAGCCAGCCTTGGAAGATACGCTGCTGTGTGACATCCAGGGAAGCAGAGTGAGTTCCTGTGCAACCCAGAGAGCCCCGAAGTGCTGCCGGTTCTCAGCCAGACTGGCCCAGTGGTGGGCGCTGAGGCCCTGGACGTGGTTAGTTCGGTCGTGAAGGCCTTCAGATTGGACGGTGGAGTCATACGGCTCCTGCAAATGCCGAGCAGAAGAGCACAGATCTGCCTTGTATGGTCTTAGTGCTGCTTTTGTGCTTCAGGAAAACCGGTGGTAGTTCTCTGTGGTTGTTACTGAGATGTGCTAGGAGATAAAGCACAGATTTAACCCCCGCATTGCCTCCTCAGCACTGACTGCAAACTCCGCCCTCTGTGTTGTTATGGCTCTTAAACTTTATCTTTCTCCTTAAACCAGAACTAATATTGAACTTCCACATGGCCATAAGGCATCTGGCTCACAGAGGGTCCCGATGCAAACTGCAGCGTGCCCAGATAGGTGCTCATCTTGTACGGGTTTGTTAGTGGCGTGAAATCCACATCAGCTTTATTTGCTAACCAAGCCCTTGTGTACCTTGCTGCCATCTCCAAGTGAGTTGCACACAGGATCCGGTACCTCCAGGGCCTGTTGCATCCTTCCTCCTGCTGGGTGAGCTGGAGCTTGGTTCTTGTTGTGCTGGAGGCACCATTGTGGCTGTGCTGGAGCAGAAGTAGGGCTTGGGGTGGCCCCGGTGGCCAGGAGGCTTGTCTAGATGCCTCCACCTGCAGCCTCAACTCCTTTCCTCTTTTTTTTCCCAGCTTGAATGGTTGGGAGATCAGAGTTCCTGCAGGTTCTCCACACGTTTGATGGGGATGATGTGGGCTCAAACCAGAGAATAAGGGCTTTGTTACATGGTGCTCTAAGAACAAGGAGCTCCCCAGTGGTGAAGGCTTGTTAGAAAGAGGAAATGCAGTGAATGCAGAGAAGATGTTCTTCCTTTTGCAGGAATTTTGTCAGTGTCTGTTTAAGCTGGTTTGCTTTTACCTCTTTGGTTTTCTGCCTGTAATGGGGCAGCACAGGAACCTCCCCCCCTCAGGTGCCTGTTGGCTCCCAAACACCAAGTTTGCTTTCCTCAGATGTGAGGACCAAATACAGTGCATAACCCAGAAGGGCTCTTCCTACCAAACCTCTCTTCTCTTGTAGGAAACACACAAAGTTTACAGGCAGAAACTGGAGGAAGTCACCAGCTTGCAGACAGCCTGCAGCAGCTCCATACACCGGCAGAAGAAGACATTAAGGGACCTGAAGCACAGCCTGCAACGGTAACAGGAGGTCTGAAGGGTGGAGGAGGCAGGGATGGGATGTTTCTGCTTCCCAAACAGCAGACGTGTTTGGATTTTCAGCAGTTCAATATGTAGTCTACATCACGGTGGCAATTTTGCTTCGTGTAATTTTGAGTTACCTCCTTTGTTACAGCCAGGTAAATTTTTGTAACCGCGTGAGAGATCAAGTCTTATAAATAGAGAAGATCCAGTAGTCTTTGAGGGAGCCTGAATGGACTTGCATCTCTGTAGTAGGCCTGCTGTGGTGTGGGATTGTACAGCTTTTGGTCTGCATGTTTTGCCAGGTGAGCGAAGCTTTGCTCCATAGTCTGTGCTGGCAGACCAGGTTCACGGGCTGATGCTGGAGGTGTAACCACCCTGGGTGGATTTATAGGAAGGAACTGTCCCTGGCTGCTCAGCTGCTGGATTCCTTGTGTGCAGATCCAAGCGACGCTGGTTGCTAACCCCACTGTTTTACACGAATTGGTAACCCTGCAGTTTGCCAGTAAATCATCAGTTGTGTTTTTTTGTTACAACCTGAAATACCTTACGCTTGAATAGCTGCAGCATCAGTGAAAACCTCTTGCAGGGTTGGGCCTGGCTGACACTTGTAAACAACCATTGTATCTCATCCCTCTTAGAGCTATGAGCTAAAATCTGGGGTCCACAGGAGGGGTCTCAGGGATGCAGTGTGGTGCCTCTGCTCTCTGTAGTCTTTCTTTGTGTGCTGTGCATGGTGGTGGTGTCTGCAGGCAGACAGCGTGGGGGTTTTGGAGAGCTGGTTGCTGCAAATGTAGCTTACAGATCCTTTCTCTGCAGGAAGAGCAGCAGTGGTGCCAGGGAGGGTCACGCAGAGCCCTCCTCTCATGCAGTGCTGCCCGGCTACACTCCCTGCCCTTCCTAAAAGGCACAATTTCAGCAGAAGGAAAGCAGCAAAAGAAATGAACCGGAGGGCCCTTCCCCACCTCACTGTCCTCTGTCCAAGCTACCATTGATTATGAAGGGGCTGCATTGACCTTTCAGTTTAAATGAGTTTGACGTGCTTTCACTGGTGGCTCTGGAGGGTGCATGAGGTCATTTTTTGTTTGTTTCTAAAGGCTGTACAGTGAGCTTTTGTCTTTCATGAGAAGTTTCTGGTGTCTTGCTAGAGGCCAGGGAGCACAGATCAGTTTGGATGCTGTAAGGGCAGTGCCTGAGACGTGCGCAGACTTCCCAAAGTGGAAGGAGCTCCTCCAATACTGCACAATGTGTTTGGAGTGCTTTGTTTTGGAAGAGGTATGGAGTCCTGTCGCTGAGCCGGGGTGAAAGAAGCTGGTTTGTAAACCAGCCAGTTGAAATAACCTACAGTGACAGATACCAGGCAATGAAATAAAAAAAAAAAAAAAAAAAAAAAAACAAGAGAACTGCACCGTGGCAGATGTTAGCTTTCTAACAGCATGCATTTTATGACAAAGTTGCTATCCTTTAAATAAAAGGAGGCAAAAACATAACGGAAGATTTTGTTTGTGTTTTTACAGGTGCAAGCCCAGAGCTACTCCTGAAGAATTTGCTCTTATAGAGCAGATCAGCACCCAGATCAAAGAGAGGCAAAATGCCTTCTTTGACATGGAAGCCTACTTGCCAAAGAAAAACGGGTACGTGCTTCGTCAGGAGAGGCATGTGCTCTAGGAAGGCTGATCTTTAAGTGTTCACAGTGGTGTTCCTCCCAAAGGATGATGTGTGTATTGAAGAAATACATGTAAAACTGGATTAGTCATAGATCTCTTGCTGAGCTGCTGTGTCGGTTGTACGCAGAATTCACTAGCTGGGAGTGTATATAAATGTACTGTGTAGGCACAGACAGGTTTTCTTGATAAAATAAAAGTAAAACTATACTGGCAAGAGATGAAGACTTCACTGTGAAACAGTGGATAGCAATCTGTGCTGATTTTTTTTCAAGACTAAATCAGTATGGGAATATTCTCCCTTCTTGTTTAGCTCTCTTCCTTCCAAATAGTGCTTTCAACTGACTTAAATTTTGTACTTTGCTTCAAGTGGGGCTGCTAGGATGGATTTGGTTCAGTTGTCAAGGGCTGTGCAGCTCTGGCGGTCAGGAGATGCTGATGCTGAGTAAACTGAGCCGAGTGACTTGATTTCTACCCTTGATTTGTTTGCTTTCCCCTTCCCAAGTCTGCATTTTCTGTGTCTGCACAGTGAGCTGAGCTTTTAGGTGGAAATGGTCTGGAGTGGGGAAGTGATATGAAGTCAAGGAGCTGGTAAAAGAGGCTGCAGCATTGCAGGTGGAAGGATCTGTTGGAAACTTCTTTTCTAATTTCTCCATGTAATTTATTTTTGGTTTCTGACATCTTACCCTTTGGCATAGCACAGAAAAGAGACCAGAAAATGAATTCTTCCCTTTCCTTCTTGGAAATGCTGACTGAACTTTCTGCATTTAAATCCTCTTCTGTAGTCTTCATCTCCAGTTTGCATTAACTAAAAGCCTACAGCAAAATGTAAGTTCTGATGTGTGTTAGCCTATGGTGTTTATAGTAAATGGACTTATGTGGGTCTGTTGTTTTTTGTCTTCCAGTTTGTACTTAAATCTGGTGCTGGGAAACGTGAATGTAACCCTCCTGAGTAACCAAGCAAAGTGAGTGAGTGCTTCCATGCACGTACATTTGGGGCTAGCAGTGGGTATATGCAGAAGTCCAGCGACAGGAATGGTTCTCTTTCTTTTACGTCTGACTTCTTGTCTTTTGGTTTGGCTTGTGGATTGTATCTCGTTTGAAAAAATGAAGCCACATTCCAGTAAAACATCTGTGTGTGCCCACTGATACGTGACATTTCGTGCTCTATGCTTTTTACGTTCCAGGTTTGCCTACAAAGATGAGTATGAGAAGTTCAAACTTTATCTCACAATAATCTTGTTACTTGGGGCCGTGGCCTGCAGATTTATTCTTCACTACAGGTAACTGCATTTTTTTTTTTGTAGTTTTGACCAGGTGTTTCAAATGTACTAGATGTACTAGAACTAATTGCCTGAGATTGTGAGACTGGCTTTGGCAATATTTAAGCTTTGAATAGTTGTGCTTCCCCAGCAGGAGATCATCTTTTCCTGTTCTTCAGAGCAGGCAGGACACGTATTTTAGCTGCTTCCTTTTTCTTGTTTAATACTGTAGGAGTTTGTTATAACAACAGAAAGTCCAACACGATCAGTTGTTTTTCTGCTGTTGCACTGTGCTTGAGAAAGAGTTTTTGTTTGCAAGTTGTCCTAGGTTGGTATCAGCACCACGCAAACACCACACAAGGGAGCATTTTCATTTTAGATGTGACTATTTGATGTGACATCTGGGTCATCTGAGCATCAGTAAGCCTCCCCTGTTCAATTTTCCTTATAAAACCAGCAATGTGTTTTAGCTAGACCCTTCCATTAAGGTCTCTGTGGCTTGTACTGAGGATTGATGCTGCCATGTACAGAGGCTGCCCCAGATCCCCATGGTTTTGGGGGGCTGCAAATGGCAAAATAAAAACTCTTTTACTCTGAGAGCGTAATGCTCTTCTGTTCTTGTAGTTGATTGGATTTATATAGATCTCATCGAATCTCCTCATTGAATTAGTCTGGAAATGCCTGTCTAAATTGGATCATCTGGTGCTTCCATGGCGCTTTCTCTCCTTCAGATGGAATTAATGTTATCTCTGTGTACCTGCTTATCGGCTCAAGATCTGCAGTGTTATATCATAGGGCACTTCCAGAGTAAAGGACTGAGTGGGGAAGTGCTGCTGATACATACAGCTCTGCATGGCTTAGAGATGCCCAGGATTGGGGCTTTGCATCCATGGCCTCACTTGGGCATGTTTTCATTCAGATGAGGGAACAGAGGAAAAATGAAATGTGTTTTCATAATTAACAGGCTTTCTTATTACTGTGCTCTTTGTATTTTTTTTTTTAACAGGGTGACAGATGAAGTGTTCAACTTTCTGTTAGTGTGGTATTACTGCACACTGACGATACGGGAAAGCATTCTCATTAGCAATGGATCAAGGTACTGTGCCACCTGCAAAAACTATTTAAGGCATGAAATGTCCTTAAAAGAAAAGCAAACAAGAAAAGCAGATTCAGTTTGGCACTGAATCCCAGTAAATCCAAGATGCTGATTCCTCTGTGCAGGGTGTGTTGTTCCTGTCCCCTTCCCCAGTTTCTTCCAAGGGCACATGTGGCCATCTGATGTTGGGGCAGGGAGGAGAAGATATGGTTTCTGAAAGTCCATAATTTCTTTGTTCAAAGTATTGGATGGTTTTGAGAGCTGTGGGTTAGTTGTAGGTGTGGTCTGGGACTTCCTGTGTTTCCAGTGCAATGACCAATCCAGATACTGACTTTGTGCCTTTTCTTGTCTATAGTATTGCCTGTAGGTATGCTGGCATACAGCCACCTCTCATGAGAAAAAGGAGCCAAATCACTGCTTTACACTGTGTGGTCAGTGTGACTGCCCTGCAGGTCACTGTGGTGTGTCCTGAAGCATTTGACTAATTACAGCTGTGTTAAAGGAAAATTGGTGGTTAAGAGTAGATAATTATATAAATAGCTGGCAATGCAAGTTGAGTGCTGGGAGAAGTAAACTGAAAGATGATCCTCTGTCTGAGCCCTCATTTCTTTATACCTCAAGTAAGAGTATCCTAAATTACTCTTTTATCTGGTCAGTCCTATTCCTGATGGATTTTGGCACTCAGCTTTGCCACTCATGCAGTGTATGGGGTTATCAAGTGCACTCTGCGCATCAGTAGAGATTATTAGAGCAAGAGAATGTTGAAAGATTTCCTCCACCTCCCCAGGACTTCTACCTGGTTTAGCTGTACAGCCTCATGTGCAGCTGTCGAGGGGCTTGGGCACTCCTCTACCTGGCTGCCTGCCTGGGGAGGTTGGGGCTGGTGATGGTATGAGGACCACTGGGTGCAGGTGAACCCAGAGTCCTTGTCCTGGCTGTGGAGAGTGATAAATCATCTACTCTGCTTCTTGCCTTTACTCAGGAGAGCTCAGAGAAGTTTACTGAATTTGCACTTCTATAGCTTAACCTGGAATCTGGTGGTAGATTTTAGCAATAACCTGATGGTTGCATGTCCCCAGTTTTCATCATCCAGATAGGCTGGCACAGGGCATGGGGAAACCGCAGCAATCGCCTCATCTCCTCCCAGGCGTGATGAGTCTGCATGCGGGTTTGCTGCTGGGTGAGTGGCTGCTGCTGCAACATTTGCAGCTCCCTGTTGCATTAATTAATTAGGCTTCTAATATCTCATTTTCTACCTTTCAAGCAATCAGCATTGTTAGTCCAGCTTTCTGCATGCGTTCCTGCTCTGAACGCTGCATAGATAACGTGTATGCTCCTAAGTAACATAGCAGCTCAGGGTTCCTTATTCCAGCCAGTCAATTTCCTCTTCAAAATCAGTGTGTGTAGCCAATTTCTTCCTCCATCTCCTCTGAGCAGAGGTTGGAGGGAGCATTTCTGGGGGTCTTGGCATAGCACATGTCTGGTATCAGTCCTGGGGAGCAGCCAGAATAGAGATGGATGGGCAACAGTCAGTGTGTTCCATCCAGCCTGTGGCATTTGTGAAAGAGAACGATCTCTGACCAGTTCTCTGGTGTTACAGCTCCCTACCCACTGAAAACAAGGGAGACATCTTGCCACTGGTCATGGAACTTGAGGCTGTGCAGGTGTGTGAGAGCTGAACATGGCAAGCTCCACAAAGTGCAAAAGAAAAGGGTCTGCAAGGATAGAAAGTGGCTCGCCCACTGCCAGCAGAGAAACCTCTGAACCCAGGCTTGTTGCAGCCACAGAACTAGCTCACAGCTGCTTAGTGCTAACTAGGTGCTTAATGTTTCAGAGCTTTGGTTGGAGGCACCCAAAATTAACCCACTGTGTTGGCTTACTTTCCAAAATAGTGCCATCCCTGAGGCATTTTTTTTCTCTTCTTGATCCTGCCTCACTACAGCTCTTTCCTGCTTTACTGTAATTTTCTGAGCTTTCTGCAGCATTCATGTCTGAAAAGAAACAGCAACTTAACAGAGGACTTGGAAACTTCACTTATTTGCATGGCACAGAAAAAAAGGGGATGTGGGCCAAAAAAGACCTTGTGTGTTAGTCATTTCAGTACCTCGTGCTCTGACACCTGCTCAGGATGAGCCTCAGTTGTGTGCCTCAATCCAGCCATCCCAGATTTGTAACCCAGTCAAGGAGCTGGGATGGTGCCTTTCAGGTCCTGCCCTGCTGCTCCCAGTTCCCTGCCCAGCACTTACTTGTCTGTGTGCTGCCTTTGTGGCTTTGTGCTGGGAGAAAAAACAAAACAAAATGGGTGTACCAGGAGGTGGGCTTTCAGGGGAGTACAAAGGGCAGTGTGGGCTCCCTGCGTTGCCCCTTGGTGACTTCCCAGAAACTCCTTTGCTGCCACCAGCTTTATTTTTTATTTGAGTTATCCATGATCCAGTCAGGATTAATTTTTGTTTATAATGCCAGACTTAAGTTGTTAACATTTATATTTCTCATCTAACTGTCTTATTCTTTCTGTTCAGGATCAAAGGCTGGTGGGTGTCTCATCACTATGTCTCCACGTTCCTGTCTGGAGTAATGTTAACATGGTGAGTTTGCCCTGCCCTGCTCAAGGTGCTTCCAAGTGTGTCATCTGAGCACAGTAATCCAGTGTGATCACATAGCTGTGTCTGCACAGGCACATAGCAAAGAATCAAACTGAACAAACAAGCAGCACTTTGCTTTTAGAATGGATTCTGCTTGTAACCCAGTACCTAAACCAGGTGTGAAATGCAATTCACATTCCAACAGATGATGATGTTGGTCAAACAACGCAGCAATGCACTGTGTGTGGTGCCTATATGATCCACTTCAGCTTTGACATGAAACGATCAGCTGATAATTTGTTTTAAAACAACACAGTTTTTGTTGCTGAATCTCTAAGGAGATCATACAGGGGCTGGAGCAAAAGTTCGCATATCCTGAATTACAGTTAAGAAAAGGAACACAAGCAGTGCTGCTCTATGGCTTAGATTTGTGATGCAGACTCAGCTGAATGGCTTTAATCAGTATCTGATTAAAGCAGGAAACTGCAATAGGCAAATCAGTAAGAGGGGGCAGCCCAAGCAGTCAGACCATCTCCTACCACCCACATGTGGCAGGTGTAATGTGTGCCTGTAGCATGCTTTCTGGATTCCCAGATGGGGTGGAGTGGGCTGGCTATCAGCTGCCTATTTCATTTACTAATGGGTTCCTTGGCTGACAAGGGGAAGGGCACTGTATTATATGCTTCTCAATCAAATAAATATTTCTTTTGTGTTTTGCTTTCAGGCCAGATGGACTCATGTATCAAATGTTTCGCAGTCAATTTTTAGCATTTTCAATATTTCAGAGTAAGTGTATTTTACCTTGGTGTTTCATGAGATAAAGTAGTATTCTACTTTGTGCGCTTAGGAAAAAAACCACTTCCCTTTGTTAAATACTAGAGTCTTGAACTATGCATATATAAACAGTGTCATACAACTACAAATGCGCAATGTACCAGTCTAAACAATAATGCTATTGATTAAACATTATTAAAATAGTTTTTGTGAGCTATTCAGAAGTATTACAAACTTATCAATAATGCTTTCTCTCTTTCTCCAGGTTGTGTTCAGTTCCTGCAGTATTATTATCAAAGGGGCTGCCTTTATAGGCTCCGTGCTTTGGGGGAGAGAAACCACTTGGACCTTACAGTAGGTGAGGTTGCCTGCAATACTGCAACACAGATGGGGTAGGTTTTAAAGGCAATGATACAGGGGTGGCTTTGTGGCATGCAGAAAGCAAGCTTTGCACAGCTGTTATCCCCTGTTCTGCTGCCTCTAGGACAAAGGCAGGAATGGGAGTGAGGCTTTTTTCTTCTTCCTTGAGTCCTGTGGGTTGGAAACAGAGGGCTCTGATCTCCATCAGCTCTTCAGAGCAGTAAGATGGAGGTATTCATGTCCATCTTCATCCTCCTCCCATTACCACAACTTCAAGACTTTATTTTAACCTAAGTGGTTATTATTGAACAGGACAGGAATAGTTCTTATGCGGTGATCTTGTTGGGATGGGCTGCAGCTACAGTCCTGTCTTATCTATGTTAACTCTCTCTTCCCTCTTAACCTTTTCCAGAAGGATTTCAGTCCTGGATGTGGCGGGGGCTGACATTTCTCCTTCCCTTCTTGTTCTGTGGACATGTAAGTTGGGCTGTCCCATTTCCTCCTCTGCCATGTGGGGTATGGGGAGGGTGTGCTGGTGGTGCTGTGCTTCTTGCAGTTACATGGTGCTTTGGATCACATCTATCTGGCAAACATTTCTAAATCTTTGGTAGTAATGATTCTTTTTTCTTCTTAGTTCTGGCAGCTATATAATGCAATTACGCTTTTTGGGTTGTCCAGACATAAGGAGTGCAAAGAATGGCAGGTGAGTGTTGGTTCTGCTCAGAAAAAACACATAGCATGGGGGGAGAGGGATATTTTGACCACATCATTAAAGACATTCGGCTACTTGGATTTAACGATTTGATTTTACTGTCCATGAGAGTCCTTTGATATTGAATGGCAGCACGTTCAAAAACAAACCATGCTGTAATGTTGCTGCCAAGATGATCATGATCCAAATGGGCTTCCCAATTAACTCACAGAACTAGATGTGTGGGTGTGTATTTGTCTCCTGTGTTCTTTCCTGATGTGCTAACAGATCTCTGAACTTGCCAGCCAGACCCCACTGCAGCTAATTTAAAGTTGGCAAAAACATTACTCCTACTCCAATTCATCTGACCCTTACTTAACACTCAACTTTCCCCCCCTTTCCTCCTCAGGTTTGTGTGCTGGCTTTCACATTTCTGCTGCTCTTCCTTGGGAACTTCCTCACTACTCTCAAAGTGGTGCACACTAAGCTGCAGAAGAACAAAGACAAAATGAAGAAACTGTGAACCCTGCAGGGGGTGCTGGGTGCCAACTTTGGAGCTCGCTGTCCCTGTGCGCACAGCAGGCGCTCGGCGTTGGACGGAGCCTCCTTAACTGCTGCTGCATTGCAAATGGACTTTGAAGAACTCATCTGTCCCGTGTTTGGTGAAGGATGTGGACTCTTCCAGCACAGACTCAGCATATTATGCAAGCATGGCTCTCCAGTTTGCAGTCCTGCTATTTATGTATATTTAATACCAAACGTGTTTGCATTGGGTTTTTCTGTATATATAGCAGCATGCACCTGCTTGGCAAGAAGCCAGCATTGAGAGAATGTGGGATCTACTGTAATTCCGGTCCTGGAATGATATTTAACACTTCCCAGTTTTATTATTTAAACTCTAGTATGGAATTTTGCAAAGCTTTATGAACACTCCAGGATGATCAGTAATACAGACTGAATGCTGTTTTTTAAAAAGCATTTGTTTCAGGCATTTTCAGTGGCAATACTAACCTGTGTGTACTGTGAAAAAAGGCCCATCTTTGTACCCATCTTTGTACCATACTGCTGCTATATACACTTCTAAGAAGCTATTTAAAGAAATCTTGAAAACAAGCAAGCAACACCAGTTGTTAAATGGCAGGGAATTCTGCTAGCCCTCTTCCACAGGGATCAGGTAATCTGTCCAAGCCTGGAAAAAACTTAAAATAAACCATACAATATGCAGCTGCTTCAGCCCCTTTGGGTTGTCTTTTGAGAGAGTTTTTCCTGAAAATTATCTCGATCAGTGGCAGTAAGTGCAGTTGCACTTCAGCTCCTATTTGCAGTTTTTCTTTTGTTTTCTTTTTTGCTCCAGTGGTGTTCTGAGAGGTGAAGACAGGCTAAGCAGAAGCATTAAATATTTTCATTAGATACCAGTTGTTCAGAGAACGTAAACACTTGTTCAGAAGGATGGCTGTGAACAAAAAGACTCCCCTCTTGCTTAACTCCTTTTGCTTCTTAAACTTAATCAGCTGAATAAGCTTGTTTGAATGCTTTAACATCTGTGCCTCCTGAGCTGCAGTACTGTGAGCTGCTGTATGCGGTGTGCTTCTCAGCTGCGCCGGCTCCCTCTGAGCTGGCATAGGGCCAACGGGAGAAGTGGCTTTGGCTGAACGATGAGAGAATTACGCCCATCTCCCAGTAAGCATGCTCATGAAGAAATACTTATGCACTACAGACTTCAAATGTTCCAGCAGTTATTTTGTTGCTGCAAGGCTAGTAAATTTATCCTTACAGTGTCACCGTCATGTGGGCATGAACAATAAACTGCAATTTGTATGTTTTGGACAACTTTCACTCCAGCTGGGTTGTATCTTGCACGCTGTGTGAGGGGTTTTTTTTTGTCCTCCTTTGAATTCCATTTATGAAATATAAACTCTTTTGAGAGCAATGCTAGAACCTGGCAGATCTGAGCAGTCGCCTGGTACTCAGGAGGTGAGGGAGCCCTGTGTATAGCAAGTAACTTGAATTCTGCAGCGTGAGAAACTGGGATTATAAAAGCAAGGAAAGAATTCAGATGTGGTGCTGAGGGTAAATGTGGTAACTCAGTGTGATGATGTTTCAGACTTACTGGGTAAGGAGATGTTTGTTTTTTGCTTTATTGTTTCTTAATCTCTAAGCTTGTAATTTTAAACTTGGATCACCCTTCTTGATTCAAAACAAGTTAGGGGAAATAAGAGTTTAGATTTCAAGGATCGAGGTTGTATCTTGCATGTAAAATAATAACGATGGCTCATTCCAAAACAGTTTTTCACAAGCTGGCCATGTTTTCACCAGCAGAGGATAGAATTGTGTGAAACCTGAATGATGTGTAGTTATCAGGCTCTACACTGAAGTGTTTTCCAGCAACAGCACCTGGCATGCACTGCCCAAGCTTCCTGGCAAAATATTGTCTTGTTACTGTTATGCAAGACAGAGGATCATAGAAAATCATAGCAGTCCTGTGTATTCTCCCTTAGTTTTTCTCAGAAAGAAAGCTTGCAACGGTTGTACTGCAGAAACCTTCACCCTCGCAGGGCTGGCTCATGATGACTACAGACTAGTGATTGCTCCTGGAACTTGAGATCTCACTGCAAGGGAACGTGCAAAACATCTGGGAGGTTCAAGGCACACGCAGTAGATTGCTCAGCGGGAACATCCACCATCCTTAGATGCTCAACTGTCACTTTCATCACAAAAGGGAAAATTCAATTTACAGTAGCAGAGATGATTTCACCAGTTGATGAACGTGAGTTACAAAGCAAAGTATTTTGTCTCCCCCTAGGACACGTGAATATTTGCATGTCATATTAAATAAGCTATATATATATATATAAGTTTATTGCAAAACAGACTTGACGTTACACAGAGTGGCTGACTGAAGTATTTGTAACTTTGCACGCTGTGAATTAAATATTAAATATCAGAGCAACCAATGCATATATCTTAGTGATGCATACCAATGTTACAGTATTGGACTTTGCAAGGAGACCTCTAAAGGGGCAGCTCTGCAAAGTTGGCCCAGGAGTCAAGAGGGAGTGAGTAGATGCTTTGGCTGTACACTATGGCAGCAGCTTGATGCTAACTCACACCACTGCCACCAAGTAAATTAATTTGGGAACGTCAATAGAGAACTTAATTCCTGCCTTTTCTAAGGTGCTTGGTAGGTAGGCTGCTCTACCAAAACTTCTGAAAGATGCAAGTTTTTTTTTGCCTAAAAAAGACTAAATTGTAGCTACAGTAAGCCACAATTTCAAAACCAACAAACAAAACAAAGTTACGCAGTAACAGTCACTGTTCACTTCAGATTAAATAGTGAATCCAAGACCAGACTGTCCATGGCTTGCTGGTAGGAGCAAAAGCCAGGTGAATGTGTAGCATCAGGTAGCCTTGATAAAGAGCCTTGAAAACTTTGTGAGAGCAATGTGGCAAAAGGTTTTAAATTTAAAAAAGAAAAGTTTTAAAAATTTTAAAATAGAAATCATTGCAGGAATACAAAATGTGTCTTGGGGGGAAAAAAAGAGTTGTCACACCGTTGTTAAAATCTGAGTAACTTGGTTCATAGCTGGCAGTGCTCTCTTGCAGTCCAGATCATAACACTGAGCATGCTCTCTGTTTCTTTTGGCGCTTGGCTTTTTTCATGGCACTCAATGCAATAGTTGTTGCTTCTTTAAAAACGTTTTCTATGTTTTCGCGGCATTTTGCTGAGCACTCCAGATAAATTTCTGCATTTATCTGCTGGCAAGCTGCTTCACCCTGGAAAGAACAGGTAAGGAAAGGCATAAACCTGATGCGTGAGAGGAGAAAAGGAAGGTGAGATGGAAGCAAAAAGGAATTACTTTGTACATCTTCATAACGTGAGGTCATCTTCCAAAAGAAACTGCCTCCTGTGAGCACAGTGCTGGCGTAAGTGCGTTGGTTGTAAACTGAATTACTGTTGCTGTTCTGTTTTTTTTTTTTCCCTAAGTTGATCTAATACTGTAGAAATAGCATTTCTTTAATAGACACTCAAGTGAAGATATCTACAAGGAGAATCTTTTTTCAGGTATGACATGCAATGTCATGTTTAGTTTGCAAGCCTCAGTGCTGCATGCCACATGTCACAGTACAGTCTGGACTAATGTCTTGCTTTGTTTTGTTGGTGCACATGCAGGAATCCTGACTGCCATTTCAAAGCGTTACAAAGGCTCAGAAGAAGTCCTAGGACATGCAGATGAGTGCCTACAGACATCACCCAAATGCATGCAGTGGAAACAGTAGAATCTAAAACATTTGCATGCAATCATGGTTGTGTGAAATTACTACAGACAAAACACAGCTACTTCTTACTTTGCTTGCGATCCTTCCATTGCAGAGTCAGCCCCCAGTTTTGAGTGCTTGTGAGCCTTCGAGTGTGAATTTCAGATCTGCAATCCACAACTCACAAACTCTGCATTTAGTCATTATAAGCTGGGAATGGGGTCATTTGAGCACTCAGACTTCTACACACGGGGATTTTCCTTCAGCATATTTAAGTGAAGTTTGTCTCCTTCCAGTTGTTTGCAAGCTGTGGTGCTGACAGATACTGTTCAGCTCCTCTGTGCCTGGCATCAGAAGCACTGCATTGCAAGACTCGAAATGCTCTCAGCTGTAAAAGACTGAGGTAGTGTATGTTTAAAGGGAGAAAAAGGAAACAGGAGGGCTCTACTAGGCGACAAAGGGAGGTCTGGGCTGGTGAGCTTTGCCTCTTCTGTGAGCATTCCTGTGATGAGCTGCTGGAGGGAGAATCTGTTCTGTGCATACTGTTCTGAGGCAGTAATGATGCCAGATGTGAGACCCCAGGTGACTCCACAGAGAAGGTTGTTGCTTGTCCTGAACCTCATGAGAGGGTGATAAAGGCAATTATTAATGCCAGTGAAGGACAATCTGTGGCTGTTCACAAAGTGAGAGGACAGGCATCTAATCTTGTGAGCAAGGAAGATAAACTTGAAGTCGTTAAGCGTGATCTAATGGTGATGCTGTGGCAGACTCTTTTCATGCTCTTTAGAGAAAGAAGTGATTCATTCAAGGTCTTAGTGAACTTAACCTTGTTTCCTGGACTCGTGTCTTGGTTAGATAGCTGCTGTTCATACTCTGAGATGGGAGGAGGAAGATGTCTTTGTATTTAATAATGAAAAAGTAGAAGACCAGAGCAGAAAGGTCTCGAGTGACCTGGTACAAGCAGTTCAACCGCTGCCTGTTTCCCCTGTACCTGGGACAGCAATACCATCTCATAACACCAGCTGTATGTCTCAATACTTTGTAATACTTAAGCTGGAAATACTTGATAGTATGCAGATTTTTTTCTTAGATTAGCTACTTCAAAGAAAAGTTTGTTAGAGAACTCTCACAGATGTTTTGGCTACTGTCCTTGGAAGGGCTTCTTTCTCAATAGGGTTTGCAAAACGTTTTTCTTCCAGAATAATCAGTATTTTTATTCCTTTAACCATGCATCCTAGCATTTATTCTTTCTCACAACCCCAGTCAAAGTACCAGTGATGGGAGCAATGTATTATGATAAGAATTAGAAAGGAAGTCCAATAAAGCTGTTGAGGCCTACAAATTTATAACAGTAATAATGCAGTGAAGGGAAATCAAGGGGAGACATGTAGTAAGCCTAGACAGTGTAGCAAATGGTGCCCTTTCAGACACTCTAGGATCCTGAAACACGCAAAACACTTAAAATGTCTCTACTTTGGCAAAGAGAACAATACTATAAAAGCACTTATGCTCACCTGGTTGTATGTAATGGGTTCCTGCTTAGAAGCTCTGAGCTTACGCAACTGCTCTTTGTCTTTCCGAAGGTCTGTTTTGCAGCCGATCAGTACCAGTGGGACACCCTGGCAGAAGTGATTCACTTCAGGATACCACTGGTGGTAGAAAAACGAAACCTGCATTGTTTTGCTGATTCTATGTACAGGAATGCTAACTTCTGCTTTGGAACACTACAGAAGTCCTACTATAGACAAGTGGTTGCTTATATCTCTTCTCCCCTAGTTAGATGTTCACGTGCTGGAAGCAGACTTGAATCTGAAATGCCTGTGTGCAACGGTTGTATGACATCACTACAGATAGAGCAGTGATTCTGCAGTTGATTTGTGATCTTTTTAGTGTACTGCAGAGTCAAGCCCAATTCCGAGCACTTGAGAGCCACAGAGAGGTGAGTTCTGGGTCTAAGGTCTGTGACCTGCAATTCAGTGCATGATGAATGATCTGTCCATCTGTACGCTCTGGGTACAGGATTACTAAAAGCATCAGCTTTTTTAATCTGACATCTTGTCCTGCATCAGCCGTATGTAATTCATTTAAAAGGCAGAAGTAATTATGAAAGGCTCTTACCTTATCTGCTACATTATCATAGCTGGTGGGGTTCATGACATCGTAACAAATTAACACGACGTTTGTGTTCTGGTAGGAGAGTGGTCGCAGCCGATCATAGTCCTCCTGCCCTGGAACACAGGGAATGTTTTGGAATACAATGAATTTCTATCCTTAACAAGCAGTATGATGGGAATGTGTAAAGGTAAATACTTGAGTTCAAGGGTACTGTAATGGCACAGACTGAAAAAATGTCCATGCTTGTAAAATTCCTTCCCTTAAATGCAGGCTATCCTTGGCTGACAAAATGGATCCTTTAGAATATAAAACATGATAAAAAGGTTGCTTTGTCCAACTGCTGATTTTACAAGACATGCAGCAATGCAGAACGAGCTCAACTCTTTGAAGCAGGACTTCACCACCAATCTTTGGGACGCTGCTCAACTCTAGAAAATTTTTCATGTTTTTAATTAGTGATATTACAGCACGGGGTCTGATTAGAGGAAGTTAACTTGCTTCAGACCTGTACTCCTCCTGTGCTCTTTGCTTGCAGTTATCCCACTGGATAAACCATTGCTCAGTTTGCCTGTGTGTAAATCTTAGGTTTGGACTGTTCTCTGCATTTGAGCGGCAAGCTCCATGGGTGAGGTGCTAAGCAAAGTAGGATTGATCCCTCAAGGTTTAATACAAAAATAATAGACAATCGACAAAATTATGCATGTTGTGTAAACATTCAGAGCAAAGACTTTGCTGCTTAGCCCTTCTTATTCTCACAAATCCACTCTCTTGTTTGCAACCGATTTACCATTCTGCTGTCGAGCTAATCCTCTAAATGCATTAAACATATCAGGTGCCAAACATTTTTTCTCCTAACTTCCTCCAGTGTTATGTGCTGAGTATGATTTTCCCTGTTCGCTTTCATGCCTCTCAGCCCTCTACAAGGGTATCTTAAAAAATCCAAGGGCTCTCCAAGTTAGTGCTGGCAGTCTGTGGGACAAACAGGACAGTCACCTTGGAACAAACCATAGTGGCCTGCCTGGAGTCAGCACATACTGCTGAAAACGTGTTCTCCTGGATAGGGTAACAGAAGAGGTGTCTTTAAAGATCAGATGTAAACATGCTGTGTTGTTATTTTTTAAGTCAGAAACTAAGGAAATAGGCTGTACCATAAACTCTACCTTCATCTTTAAAACCAGCTGTGCAGTTCTGTAAGCAAACAGAGAAATTAAATGCCTAAGAAAGTATTGCTTTGTAAAATGCAGCTCTATACATATTTGAAATTTCAAACACAGAATATAGAATGAAGTAAAATGTACCCCCAAAAGTGGGTTGGTTAGATGTGTATTGGGGTCGGATAATTGCAGCTCTCCCTTGGAAGGAGAAAAGCTATTCTTTCAGAGCTCAAGTACAATTCTTCAGGTGCTGTGGATGTAACAGAACCCAGGCTCAAGCCATGTCTGAACACTGACATCTCTCTCACCGAAACCTCATTGAGAACATTTCCTTTCATAGCCTGTCCTTAAGTGCTGCTGATGAAATGCAGAAAGGACCTGTGAGACTTCTCCATGAAGTTGCTCAGTTTGTGGTCAGAGCTTTTGGCACAGATTTAGGTCTTCTAGCAGAAATAGAAGGCTGAACCTAAGTAGCTACTGAATGTACCGAATAGATGCCTATGTCTGAGCACATCTGTGACTCCACTGCCTTCCTCAATTCATCATAGCATAAGAGACAGCTTTTAAAAACAAAACAACCAACCAAGAAAACATGACCAGCTGAATTCACCTGAAATTTGCTACTTCTTTATGATCACATTCTGGCATGCTGCTGTCAGGGCCTATGGGGCAAGTTGTACCTCAAACAACACCAGAGGGAGAGAAGGGGAAGTGATGAAACCACAGGTCTTGGTCTCCTATGTAAGATCATGTCTGCCTGCTCTTCCTCCTCCTTCACTAAATAACACCAAGGGAGAGCCCAGACAGCCTGTTCACTGCTCGGTCTGCACAGGAGCTCAGCAGCCACACGCACCACTGGGAGAGATGAACTGTTCAGGGACATTTGCAGCTTTTCTCAGGGATAACTCACATTGGAAGTCCTCAGCCCAGTGTGCCTGTTTTGATACACTTCCTTCTCCAGTGGATAGTGCAGAGAAATTAACAATGGAGAATGTCTTCCTTTTAGGCCCAATTAATTAGTGGCATTTCCTCTCTCATGCATGCTCAACATAAGTGGTATTTCTGTCAGCTCTCCTGATGGCAGTGTGAGGATGAGGTGGACATGAGGGCACGCTGAAACACTGGGTGCTGAAGGTCCTGTCCTGAAGTGCTCTGCATGGGGCTTGTGGCAGCAGACCCAGGAGGACTGACCAGCACTGAGCTGATGTGTTTTGTAGCACACAAAATACAATATATCATAAAGTAGTAATGAAAAAATGCCTCAGGCCTGCCATACTCTCAGGGCTGTAGAAAGCCAGAGACAACAACCCAAAGGCCTTTATGAGCTTGAGAAATGTGTCCACGGAAATAAAGTACAGAACAGGGCTTTGCCAAAGATGACACAATAAGTGCTGCTCGAGTTACAGCAGCACAGTCCACTGCCACCAACAGCCAGCGTGTAAGGAAGAGCATCACATCCTGTCACCCAGACCAGCCAACCACTTCCTATACATGTCAGAGCAATACTTTATGCTTATTATTTAAATTCAACATGTAACCACAGGGAGGGGAGCCCTCACAGATACACACCAAATTCTCTGTCCTTCTGCAAGCTCCATGAGAACATGGTTATCATCTTGCAGCTGTGTTACTTTGCTTTGCAGTTCAGAAAAATTTGGGAAATTGAATTTTTTCTTGGCAGGAATAAAAGCAGTAGAAGAGGACTTAGGTTGGGATGGGGGGATACATTTTGATTTCAGGCACTCCCTCCCTTTCAAAGTTATGCAAAATTACTTTTGCATGTACCAGCTCCTAAAGGCTTGATGCTGTAGAGCATCTGTCATTAAAGACCTGAAAAAACCTGCTGGAGGCTTCAAGCATGCTTCCTGCGACTCAGAGCGAGCTCCCACAGTGCTCACAGGAGGCACTGCTTCCTCCCCAGCTCAGCACAGCTTACTGCTTTGTTCTGAGAAGTCCCGCACTGAACAGCATCAGAAATGGAAAGCTGCATCTGAATTGCAGCGAAGGAATCAACTCGATTATGCTATCCCCTTAGAATATAAACAATTACAAAGCTAACTTCTCTCTCAAATTTTTTTGTCGAGCACGGCCAGAAATGGCAATTTTTAATTAAATATGCAGCAGCAAAGCCTGTTTGCAGACAAGTGGTATTACAATGCTTTTATACATTGCATATATATACCACCAACTTCCTGCAACAGCAAGAGCTGTCTCTGATGAGGAAGGCAGAGCAGCAGAACATGAAAGTCTTCCCAAAAATTACTACTCAAGCATATTGTAACTCATTAATGTTGGCTTGTTACCAAAATTCTTGCCAAGAAAAAAATACCTTTTGTACCTTAGAATGTTTGATTCTCAGGCAGTTTGTGCGTGTCCTTCTCCTTTGGAAAGTAGGGCAAGCTCAAAACCTCCAACTGAGCAGGGCTGAACAATACAAAGAGTCCTTCTCACTTTACACAGCCCACAGGGCTGAACCTGTCCTTCACCTTCCCACGACGCTAAGTGCACGCGGCTCTATTTAGTGCTGCTCTTAGCTGGATCCTAAAAATACTGAAGTCTTTTCTGCAGTAGGTGTAGGATTAAGATCCAGTGACACTTTTTAGACCAGATTTGCTTTCCCCTCCCATACACTTCTGCAGGACGCTAAGCTGAAACCCTTCACTTCCGAAATAGTTTTACATCCTTCCAATCCTGTTTAAATGATATTACAATATATGAATGATTTGGGGATCTTTCAGAGTAAAAGCAAAATGCAGAAGCTCCCTCATCTGCTGACCTGGGCTTCCCCCTGAACTCTGGGAAAGATGCAGCTCTTCGTTATATTCCAACCCTAGGAACTTGACATCAGTTTTGTTTCATTAAAAACAGGATGGGATTTAAATGTGGGCTCAAGAGAGTTCTTCCTATGGCATCACTTCCACCTTCAGAAAGAGGATGAGAAGCTACTTGAATCACAGAGCATGATACATCTGTAAACTATAACTACGCCAGCGGCCTGGCAGCCATCACACTCTCTTGGGAGGTGAAGTATGCTGCGTTTTAAGGTCTCCAGATGAGGGGTGGAGAGCAATTGCTCATTCATGGCAAAGAGCCCTGCCAACTGGCCAGCAGTGCCATCTGCACCTCCCGATGCCTCATGAAACTGCACTCCGTTCTTATTTGTGATGACCTTAATTTGGAACAACTCTGCAGAATACAACACCATTTATTTACACAGTGCATGCCAACTTTAGGGTCTGTTTGGAATGCAGCCGGACAGCGGAGCCTGGGAAGTCTGAATGAATCACAGGATCACAGAACATCCCCAGCTGGAAGGAACCCACATAAGGATCATTAAATCCAACTCCTGGCTCCACCCACAAATCGGACCGCATGAAGCTGAATGCAAATTAAGTCCCAAGCTCCTGGTATGAACCCAAACTATCAGCTTTCCCCAGTAACCTTTAATGCAAAGGCCTTTCTCATTCTGAACCTGAACCAGCTCTTTTTTCCTTTACTACTGGATCACACGTGGCAGGAGATTAAAATATTTTCTTGGTTGACTGTGTTATGCACTGGGAGCTGGGTTTAATACCTTCAGATATGTTTGCAATGTGATGCAATGTCCTAACAAACGGGGTCATTGCGGCACAGAACAAACCCGGGCTGGAACCGCCATGACAGAAGTGACCATTTGTCCAGAGAAACGCCTCTCACAGCTCAACCTGTCAGAGCAAGGGGAAAGGCCCTACCTGCAGTGTCGTACAAGTTCAGGATGACCTCCTTTTTGCCGATGGTGATGCTGGTGGCATATTTCTCAAACACAGACGGTGCGTATTGCTGAAAACAGGGAAAAGAATATAAGTTACGGGCAAGGAACACTTGTGCAAGGCCATGGCTGTGTCGCGGTGCTGGGGAACAGCCCAGAACGGCCGTGAGAGCCCCAGCTCGCAGCCGGGGCCCCCAGGCTCCCCTCAGGCCCTACAGGTGCTTCCTCTCTCCCAGACCCGCGGGCCCTCAGGGCCGCCCCGCCCTGACTGAAGCCCCTCAGCGCTGAGGAGAGCTCCTCGGGTAGCTCAGGAGGAGTCCCCGCGCTCTCCTCGCGGCTCACCTCAGGGAAGGCGCCCTTCGCGTACACCATCAGCAGCGACGTCTTCCCGCAGCCGCCGTCCCCCACGATCACCATCTTCACCTCCTTTTTCCCCGACGGCGCGGCCGCGCTGCCGCCCTTTCCCCCCGCCGCGCCGTCGGGCACAGCCCCGTTGGCCGCCTCCATGGAGCCGAGCGCGGCTCAGCGCCGCCGGGACAGCGCTCCGCAGCGGAGCCCCGGGGCGGGCCGGCACCGCCCGCGCTCCGCCGGGGATTGGCCGCGCCCCGGGGCGCCTCAGGTAGCTCCGGGCGCCGCTTGGGGCCGCGCTGACACCGCCGCGCCCCGGGGAAGGCGCTGCGAGGCGGCGTGGGGCGGCCCGGCGCCGTCCGCGCGGAGCTGAACGCGGGAGCGGAGCCTCCGCACGCCTGTGGGACAGCGCGTCCGTCCTCCAGGTGAGGCGCTGAGGCCTCCGTGTGGCCTCCGTTGTAAGCCGTCCCTCGGAGCCTCCGTCGAACCCGCGCTCGGGTCTTTGTGCCCCTCTCCCACCTGTGGCGGCTCCCTCCCCTCAGACCTCCTTTATTTCCTCAGGGATCTCACACGCCGTGCCCCTTTACTTTGCGCTAAGGGGAAATTTCCATCGCGGTGGATCCAGGCGCTGATGGATGAGGGACGTGCGGGCCAAGCGCTGTGCTGAAGGACAGGAGAGCCCTGAGGTACCACAGCGCGTCTGCATGGGGCACAGGGAGGCGCGGTGGCAAACTGTGTGTCTCCTGCTGTACCCAGTGCCTTGTGTTCAGGGTGAGCTGTCATAGAAGTCAAACAGAATGATATGTTTTAGTTACAGAGATGTCAAAGCCTGCAGACACCTACTTGATAGGACAAGAGGTAATGACCTTAAGTTGTTCCAGGGGAGATTCAGGGTGGATATTAGGAACAACTTCTCAGAAAGAGCGGTCAGGCTGGAAAAGACCTCTGAGGTCATCCTGTCCAACCTCAACCCATCACCCTGTGCCTGCTGACCACATCCCTCAGTACCACATCTTCATGGTTCTTGAACACCTCCAGGGACAGTGACCCCACCACCTCCCTGGGCAGCCTATGCCAGTGCTCTTTCTGAGAAGAAATATTTCCTAATACTGAACCTGAACCTCTCCTGGTGCAGCTTAAGGCCAATAACTGTTGCCCTGAGTGCTTCTGTTCAGAGCATAACACCCTGCGAAGAGTTCATGCAGCCACAGGCACCTCAGGTCTGCTCTATCCCCCTTCAGGCCCGTTCTCTTCCTCTTGTCAATCAGAGTTGGAACTAGGTGATCTCTGAGGTCCCTTCCAAGCCAAGCCCTTCTGCAGTTCTGCACAGTTGTGTCACTAGATGGCCTTCCAGACTGAACACAGCGCAACTGTGCTCCTCATGTCTGGGAATAACTTCTTTCAAGGAAGGCCCTGCTTTGTGTGCAGGGCAAGCAGAAAGAAAAAAAGTGTTTCAGTGATAGAGGGAGGACAGGCATGCAAAATGTCATATACTTCAAATAAAGAAGGAAAAAAAAAAAGGTAGCCAATCTCACATCTGTTTAAAGCTAACCATTTTACTGAGGAAATACTTGACATGAGCATGTAGGATACACAAAAAGATCCTGTATGAACCATCATCTTTAATATCTGATCTGCAAGATAGCAAAAGCTGTCAGCTCCACAAGGTTGCAGGGGCTGAGGGCATTCAAGTATTGCATAACAATAAATGGTCCAAAAGTGATTTGTTTTACACTGAAACAATTCTTTTGAACTTGGCTCGAAACGAATGGCATACTATGGTGTGATCAACAAATAGACTTGCTAGTTTTCCTGTAATTACACAGCATTTCAGTGTCTCTGATGCTTATTTTTAATTAATGGGTTTGCAGTTCTTCAGACATAAAAAGTGCCATGCAAAAGCGGTGTATTTTGCTGACTGAAAAGTAAAATCTAATATGGAATTCTGCCACTGATTTAAATGGACAAAAATGCAACCCTCTATTAGTGAAATTCAAATCTAATCACTATTAATTGCAAGTGTACTTCTCCGGTTTTGGCCTATACATCAATTTTGGCACAAGTTCTGTGTCATCAAAAGCTTACACATCTGCAGTCTTAGGAGTGTGTACAGTGAGCGCACCAAAATCAGAGTTGCAATGGGGTATGGTAAATATCTGTGTTCCATTACTGTCACTTATTTGGTGCTTCACAGTTGCTGAGAAAAATAATAGGAAGGGGAGAAAGGTAAGCACACTGCCTAGGAAAACTGCTGGAAGCATATGGTTTTTGAAAGATGCTTTAAGAGTTTAGATGGCCTTTATGGGTGATTTGGGTTAGTTTTCAGGAAAAAGACTCTCCGTTTGGTTTAATATTGAAGCTATAACCATTTAGATACAGTGTGATGAAATTCCTCAAAATACCACTCAACGAAAAGTGTTCCAATCTCCTGGGCAGTTTGGTTGTTTTCACGTAGGAACATCAGGTGTGCCATTAGCCTGACCTCCTAAGGGAGCAATACCAATGTGCTCACGTTATGGCTCTCTGTCCTTCACAATGTGCTTAAAAAAGATAACAGATATAATACTACTAAAGGTCTTCGAGTTTTGCAACTACAGAGAATTAAGTAGGGGAAGAGAAGCGTAATGCTAAATTGTGCAAAATGGTAACAAAAACTGTTATTAATAGTAAATATGTTAATGGGTTTGACAAAATATTCTGGATAATTACATTTTTTCAATTAAAGGAACTCTTAATGCTGTTAAAGTTATGAGTTTCCAATCACTTAAGCTGTGTCACAGTGCGTGCTCTTAGGCTGATATGTGTGCCTTGCAGTAATATTTTTAATGGAAAATATGACTATTTTAGCTAGCCAGCAAAGTGTCAGACTGATGGTACTTCCTTGTAGCTACAACTGCAGAGAGCAGCAGCAGCAAACGCCATCTGCTGTATGCTCACGCTATTAGCTTATATGGTACTATAAATGAGACAAGAATGGTTACCCACTTTTTCTAGAGTGTCTTTAAAAATGAAACTCTTGAAATACACTTAAGAATTTTCTTCTTGATAATACAGACCCAAGCTTTACAGAGACTTAAAATTTACAATAAGTGCTCAATTTATGTCAAAGAAATACTCATAAACTTAGTTAAGAATGTTCATAATGAGGTAAAGCCTTAAATGCTTGTCTTCAAAGATGAACAGTGATACTTTGTGTTATCAATGACGAATTCCCACTGAGCTATAGCATGTACATATAGAGCAAGACATAAAGCCCCGAAGTGTTTACAGTCTCAAAAGGAAAGACAGACCCTACAGAATGGGACTTAACATGCAAGTAGAGTGAATTTCCAGTAAATGTCCAATGTTATATAAATGCCACAGTTGTTTGTAATGCACAAAATGTAAAGAATAATCTCAGTCCCATAGAATTTACTGTGTGAGCTGACAGGGCAGATAGGGAATGACGAACTATAATGTAGGAGAAGTCAACTGTGTGCCCTGCCCACACAAAGAAGTTATTGGTGAATATCAGTGTAAGAGGAAAATGCTGTGACAAAGTAAAGTACATGCTCAAGGCAATTCCATTTATTTACAGAAAAGCTGTATGAAATTGCTTTTTCAGTTGTGTTTTTGCTCACAGTCCTGAGCTTCTTTCGGCCCTCACTCAACACAGGAAATCTCCAAATCAAAGCTCCCACCCTCCTGGACTTTCAGCTGCTTCTCAGTATCCATTTCTGTAGTGCTACTTGCTGTTTCTCATGCACATGCAGAGCTCTACCATCTGGTCCTTGTGGCCTGATATTTTACACACACACTCCCGCCCCCAAAATCCAGAAAAATCCCCTGGGCCACATGATTCACCATCTATTCAGACCTTGCCATGTGCCTGGTTTTTGTGTAGTAGCTGCTACTGATGCAAATCCCTTGTTTCAGGAGGGATCTCAATTGCCTTTTTCACTGAAGGCAAGGAGGCTGTGACACCTGCCAATTGCTAAGGGGTTTAACCCAACCTAAAACATTATTGTATTCTTGTTCGGCTCAGTGGGAACTGTATATTTTTTTTTCCAGTAAAATGGCATTAACTTTCTAGACTATTAAGTAATGTGGAAAAATTATATTTCAATAAGAAAATTTCCTTTCTGCCTTTTCATGCCTGAGGACTAGAATTCCTGTTTTACTTGGCTTAAGTAGCCCATGCAGTAAATCACTGCAAAAATCTTTCAATAAACTCCACATAAAACCTGTCCAAATGCTACCAGAGAGTTCAGAGGGCTATGAAAGAAAACAGGACAACTATCTGCAATGGGAGGTATTGGCCAAGTTACACACACAACTCATCAGAAGCAGAGAATATTCAGGTACTGTGATACAGTTGGACTGATTTTTGTCCATAAACCACAGCTTGACTGCTACCTAGAGAGCAGCTATTTATAGGGAGTGCATACTGTTTCATGGGTATTTCTCTGGTATGCTTTAAATCAGGGATGCCAGCCATGCGGGCCAAATTTGGCTTACTTGACACATGCATGGCTAGTGTGCTGTATTTTGAATCTTACCTTTCATTAAAACTTGAGTTCCTGGCTTTTCATCAGTGGAAAAATAATCTTAAGAATTTGAAAAGTATATAAATCAACATAGCAATGTGTCAGCCTGGCACAGGAGGTGCTTAGGAGCAGGCTTAAGTCATCTGGACTTCTCTGAAGCGTGAATTCTCATGCCAAATTCAGTTGAAAACAAAAACGGGTAAAGCAAAGTTAAGATCATCCTATGTGTTTCTGGAACATCAAAGCGCAATGACTAATTTCTGAAAAGCATGAAATGAGCAAGTATCTGCCAACACCAGCCTACCTCTGGCCCCACAGATCTGTGTCTCCCAGATGTGCTGCATGGCTTCATGGACGGATGGTGAGGAATTTGTCAACACTTGCTGGCAGAGCTAGGTGATGCTGGATCTCATCCTCTACCTCTATGCTAGAAAGCAAATCTAGAAGGATCCAACATGCTTTGTCTTAGGCGAGATCTGTGGTTGTGTGTGGTTGGTTTCACCATGGGAACTGTCAAAAGAAGCAGGTTCAGGAGTGATGTGCAGGCTTCCTCGTGGCCATGTGAGCACTGAGGGCTCTGCTACAGAACTGCATAAAATTCATCCGCTTCAGATGCTTTTCTGTGTCCATGTCTGCAGCAGAGAGTAGTCCGTCAGGATGGAAAGGGACTGTAAATGGCTTTCCTTGCTGGGTTATGCTTGCCAAAAGGCAGTTAGTAGATTCCATCAAACCTGAAATAGGTTCAGTTACGCTTTTTGGAGAGGATTTTGAGAACCACATGTTTAGATGATGCTGGGTTTGGTTTGCTAAACATGCCTTCCACTGTGTGAGGTAGGATGAAACCTGAACAATGCAAGTTTTTAGAGCTGTTAATCAACACTTTATTAGCGATCCATTAACCATCACTCTCCTGGGCACGTGGCCTTGGCAGGAAGCTCTCCTAGCTTTTGGACAGAAATGGGAGGAAACGGAGTAAAGAGGGGGAGAAAACAATGATAGTGTGTGAGCTGTGAGAGAGAAGGCTGTGAATGAAATAAAGGCAGGTGTTTGCTGTGTATGGCACCAACATCCATGTGCCCAGTGTGTATTCTCACACATGGCTGGTACAGCCATGGCTAGTACAAACTTCCTAGGGAGGACAGCAACCACCAACTGAAGAGGAGATGGAATGCTTTGCTCATCTTCCACTGGGAGACACCATAACTTCTGCCCACTGAGTGCTACACACACAGGGAGAGCTGAGCAGCTTTGCTTGTATCTGGATGGAAGCTCATGTGTGGAGAACCAGAGAAGTTTGTGGCATGTGTGAGCATCCCTGGGCAAAGTACAGAGCAGCCTGAGCTAAGCTGAGAGCAGACCTCACAAAGAACCAGCAAAGCTCAGAGCAGGCTAGTGAGTAACTCAGGGCTGAGAAATGAACTCAGTTCTAATTATGTCATCCTATCCTGCTGCCCCTGATACCATTTCCTGTGCATTTCTCTCTTCCTACACATGCTTCATCCTTCCTGTCTTGTATTGTCACAGCAGGCACACTGTGAAGCTCCCAGTTGCTTACTGGGATTAACATAGCAGCTCTGGTTTCTTAAGGCAGGCAGATTCTAATTAAACTTAGGGCGCACATCATACTCAAAATGCCCCTTTGTGACACGCAGCTGAAGCTACTTGGAAAGTGTCAGTGCCCCCAGACCTTTAATGATCTTCAGTATCATGGCAGTATAGGCTGTGTCTGTTCAAAGACTCCAGACAAATGGATGCAAAAACAGCATCACTCTAAGTCAGAGATCTAAGACGAAATCTTCCAAGTATGAAACATATCCAGAGGTGTGTCTGTCAAGTTTTTTATTGGTTTGTCATAGACATGCACACAAATAGCCTGTAGCAAACCCTTCCCACTGTAGGACTGTGTGGTGACCTCAGTTTCCTTTCAGGGCTCGATTTTGGACTTGGGGAAAAGCATGCTCAGTCCCAAGCCTCCAGGCTCACTGGGCCTGGACAGGTAAGGCAACAGCTGTACAGGCTTTGGTTCCTCTCCCCTACACTCCTATAGAAATGTGCCCCGTGAGTCTGCCTGGAGGATCCAGAAAGAGGAACGCAGAAGTCCTTTCCACCCTCCCAACTCTTCTGGCACCTGGCAGCCAATTGCACGTTAGGTGCTGAGACCATCAGGTATTTTTTCATGTGGGCATCTGAACGGTGGTGGGACTGCAGTCTCTTTTGGTCACAATAACCCTGAAGATGTTTGTGACAGCTTTTTACACCTCTATGCAATACAGAAGGAGTTTGTGATAATTTCATGCCACAGGAACCACTCTTTAGATGCTGAGAGCAGCATCTTCCCAAACAGCTGACTGATCTGCAGGGGAAAGACAAGCCAGTGTGCCAGGGATGGAGCAAGTACTGCTCTGCATCAGCTGCTCCTGGAGAAGAGGGGAAGAACAGCAGCAGTGGTGTTGTGGATGGTGTGGAAACCAACTTCAGCTCAGGACTTGCAATGGCTGCTTTCCTGAAGGTTAGAACAAATGTACGGAAAAGGTATTTGGAGTTAAGACTTGCCTTAAAAAAAAAAACACAGGAAAGCTAAAGCAAGTATGAAAATAAATTAGAAATGAGGGGCAGATAAAAGCAGAACCTGCAGGAATCAAATCTAAACAAAAAGCAGGGGCTGGGCCGTCCAGTGAGAAAGCCACAAATGGCAGGGGTTGAAATGTAAAACCTACAGGCCACTGAGAAACATGAAAGATGCTGTTGTGTTCCACACCTCCTTTTCCCGGGTGTAGCTGTCTCCATACAGTGAAGGGCAGTAATGAATCAAGCTCCTTTCCTCTCCTCCTGTGTTTTCTATTCAATTATTCACAGGCTGTGCCAGTTCTGCTTTATTTCTCCCCTCCATATGCTGCACTCTCCTCCTGGGGTTTTCTATTCTGAGCTATGCCTTTGGCCTCTCTCCCATTTCTTTCTCCTCAGCATGTGCCCCCTGCTCTGCTATGATCTGCTGCCTTTGTAACCTCTGCTGTGCACATATGCTGGCTCTCCCTCCTTTCCTTGGCTCCTGGTCCGTCGAGTGTCCCTTCGCTTCACACTGATGTTTTTGCCAGGGGGTCAGCAGCCTGCCAGCAAAGAAACAATTCTGCTATGGCCACTGCTTGTGCTTTCACGCTGCCAGCTCCTCTCTGCCGATCAAGGGGAAACCATGCTGCTCCCCTTGCACAGCTGATTGGTAGCAAAGGCAAGGATGGCTCTGCAGCTGCTTAGCAACTGGGAGCTGCTGCTGTGCAGCCCCGCAGAAAGGCAAGGGACAGCGCAGCACTCGCTAATTCTGCACGTTCTGGCCCACTCGGCTGAAAACCGCGGCTTAGTGGAGCAGCTGGGGCACTCCCAGCTGTCCTGACAAAAATAAATCAAGCTGAGGATCCTTCACTGCAGATACGGCAGCAACAGCAGCAGTGTCAAGGGCAAAACTATCTTTCTTTTGTGCCATAGGTTGTTTGCATCGTGCCAGTTAGGAGAAAATGCTCCAATTTGTAAGCTAAACTCATTCCATTTGATCTTTGTCATCGCTTTTCAGGCTGTAACATTTTATGTTCCATCACTTATAATGAGAACGTTCCCTCTGTGTGCTGCGTTTGCTCAAAAGGCTCACGGGTCTCCAGCTACCACCACTTTGAAGCTGTTTAATGATAGATGTCCAGGCAGATAGGTATTTTAATGCATAAATATCCTTTCAGATTACTTAACTCTATATTCATGTCCTTTTGATGCAAGTCCAGTGAATGTCAGATATGTCCAGCAATCTGACAGCTTTAGAATGTTGATTAGAATTGCCAACCTTCTTGATTTAATGATTTTTTAAGCCTGAAAGTACTGTAAACAATAACGAGTTGTACATGCTGATGGGATCACAGCATTTCAATGGTAGCTCCATTTCAATGGCAAGCAGCAACACAAAACATGCTGTAATTCAGATGTTGAAACAGCTTCTTTATTCTTTAAAAGCTCAAGAATGATTAGATCTCTGAAAGCACAAGCTACCTTTCTTACAGAGGTGGCTTTGTCATAATACTACCAGAAATAAAATGAACAGATGTAGTTTAAAAGGAAAAGAAAAAAGCCAGCCCTGGCAAATGCCCAACATGTCCATCAAAACTTGTATAGATCTTAAACAAAAGAAATGTTTGTTCCCCTGTTGCATATGAAGGTATCTCTCTTTGTACTCAGGCACGAACACCCAGCAGAATGGTGGTTCCCCATCATTATGCAGCACACACAGCCCATGTGCATACAGCCCATGCATCTGCAGAGCATGCTGAAACACAGGTAAAATCCGTCAGGAGGTGCATATTTTGACAGAGAAATTCCTTACCTGTATGATGTGCCATACTTAGGAAAAGGTTAAAAATAGGAAAGGAAAGAAGAAAAAAAAAAAACAAGCCAAAAAACCCTGAACAGGCAAATGCCCAATGCGTATTCCAGCTCAATAGTCCTTTGGTATTTTTAGCCTGGTTTCCTAAAAGTTCTCTGTCATTTTTTCCCTCCTTCCTCCAACCTCAGTCAAATTTGACGGTGGGGAAGAAATCCCAAACATTTTAGGTCTGGAAGGAATAGCTGAGCAGAGTATGCAGCAGAGGCAGCACCGTGCCCTGGTGGAAAGGCGGGTAGTCTCAGCTCCCCCCAGGGGCAGTGATGTCCCCTTGCCCAGCCAAACAGGGAAAGAACTGGAAGGAGTCTGCAGGGATTTGTCTGCAAATCCACAGGAGAGGCAGCTTTGTGAGTTCAGCTGCTGAGAGAGAAACTGAAGTTAAGTGATAAATGCAAGTATCACTAGTAGGTAACATCTAGAAGAGAGCTGTACTTCAACCCTTGTGAAGCATCTACACGATTATGAGAATATAAAATCAAGACAACATAATCACATGGAATAAAATCCATCCAGTAGGAATATCTCAAAGTGCAGTCGTCATTGCTGCATTGTAGAACTGTTATCTCTCTTTTATGGGTGCTGTAACTACCTGGTTTGGGTCCCACACTATTTAATGGCTCTGTCTGATACAGAGAAGGCACATGTTTCAGTGTGCCCCATGGCTCCCTGCCAGCTCCTGCACTGGGCCTTATTCCTAGGGATGGGTGTGGTGGGAGATGGCGTAGATCAGATCTCCTGACTCAGTGTTGACAAAACTGAGGCACGCACGCACCTGGAACCAGGACACTCCTACAGTAAAGGCAGAAATGGTGTTTGTCAATGAGCAGGAAGAAAACATAAAGTATTTAACAGTCAGGTCTGTGGGTGACCCAGAAGAACAACAGCAGGATGTGTAAATAAAGGCTGCTGCAAGCAGCGACACTGCCTAAGGACTGCCCTTAAGAGCCAAGTGTCAGGCTATTCAGAGACAGATGCAGTCCCACGGGAGGAGCAAGTTGGATGGCATTTTAGGAGCAGAGCAGGAAAACCAGCTGAGCACCGGGAGTAATCCCTGGGTGCGTAACAGAAACCTCAGCACACTGCTGGCACGGGTGGGATCTCTGCTGAACGCTCCGCCCTGCTCTGGATGCCCTGATCCAAATGGTGAAAAACTGGAGACAGGGAAGCAATGTTTATAGGGGTGGTGAGTCTGGACCTGAGGGGGAGCTCTGCAAATCTGCAATGGGAGCATTAAATCTGTGGATATCAGCCTGTACACAGCTCCATGGGACAAGGATCTGGGACGGAGCATTCGCTCGAGCAGACCGAGGTACAGCAGCGTCAGTAACGGAAAGCAGAAGCCAGGCAAAGCTCAGTTTAAAAGGTATCTTAATTCCATCTACCAGGTAGATTTTCATGGAAACAGTCTGCCAATTCTTACTTTACTCTCAGAGGCCATTTTTAAAATTACAACGATGATATTTTCTCTAAGATACAGGTATGCTATTGTTAAATTCTCTCAAATGAGAAAAAAGCAACACATTCCCAAATATCTTACGACCTGCATCATGCAGGAAGTCAAACCAGACAAACCTAGGTCCCTTTTGTCCTTTATAATCTGCTAATCTAGTCTGCTTGCACAAGCAGCAGATTGTGACATGCAGACCTTCAACAGAAAGGATTCTGTGTACAAACCAGTCTGAAACAAAATGTTGTAAACAGTCCCAGTCATTGTTTGGCAGAGCGGCTGCATATTTGTTATTTCACTTTGCCTCTCAATCTAATTTGCTTTAGTCACAGCACTTTGCCAAAGAAATTAAACAACATCTTATTGATAACAGGCACTAAAATAATTACCATGAGTTTTTGACTCAACGACACAGGGGAGGGACGCTGCGGGTAAGAACAAACCCCACTGCATTAAGAACGTGCATGGAGTGACCACGGGCCATTTGGAGGAAAAAATCTTTGTTTCCTTTCCCCTGAAAGAGCTCTTTCTTTTCCTGAAGAGGCTCGGGCAGCAAACCAGGGTCAGCCTAACCCGAGGCTAGAAGTCTGCTCTGACCTCTGTGGGCTTTAAGCACGCTGTACCAGAACGCTTCTCTTTTCAAATAGGAGGTTCAACCATTAAACCACCCACTCCAGGGAGCACAACCGGTCTCAACCGCCTCGGTTGCTTTTCAACAACACTGAACATTACAGTCATTTAGAAACCCTACAAACGTACAGAAATTTTCAGTTCAGACTTACAACAGCCATTTCCAGAAGTGCTGAGGACCCACGCAGAGCCCTGGCTCTGCTTTACCCCGTGGGGTTTGGCCGGTGTGGGCCCTGGTGCGTGCTGGGGAGCAGCCGGGGGTTCCAGCACCGTCCATGCGGTGATGGATTGCACACAGCAGCAGTCACGGTCCTGCGGAGACGTGCAGAGAGGTGCGAGTGCAGACAAAGCTGTCTGAGCTCCCACGGTATTATGGTCTGGCTGAATTGTTTCGAAGCCTGTGCTGCGTTAGGCAGAGCTAGTTTGCTTCAGGGTTAAAGAGACCAAAATTGAGGTTTAAAATGCAGACGTTAAGATCCATAGATCTATTTAAACACCAGCTTAAAATCCAGGGAAGCTCATGGCTGGTGCTGTTTCAATCAGCCAATTCTTTAATGGCTTTGCATGCTGACAACTCATGATGATGCAAGTGGCTGAAACACTGCAGCACAGCTCTAAAGAACCCTGCAAAACCCTGAGGACGGCTCAGCACCTCTCCGGCCATGGCGTCCCGCTCCAGGAGGCGTCCCACGTTCCCAGAAACAGCAGAGGAGCACTGTATCGCTGTTCGGAGCACTGTATCGTTGTTTGCTTTAACCAACGCCGCGTCTCTTCCATGTGAGGGCAGAAGGGGCTCCAGCAGCACTCCCATCATGGCTGCTGGCAGGGCAGGGTGCAGGGATGGAGCCCAGCCTTGCAGTTTTTCCTTTTTTTTTTTTTTTTTTTGCTTTTTTTTTTTTTTTCCTTTGGAAATGTGTTCTGTGTTGTGTGGACAACAGCTTCAAGACCAAAGAGGGGATGGGGATGAAAGGAAGAAGGAACAAGTAAAAATAAAAATTAAGAAACGAGCGTAACCTGACGTTGTTGCCACAGTACCTCCTTCGCAGGGCAGCTCGGCGCGGGTGTACCGACCCGGCAGCGCGACTGGACCCGGGCAGCACTTACCTCATCCCTCCCACCGCTGGGCTGCATGGCCTGGCCCAGGCACCCCTCTAGGTGGGCTTTGTGTGCCTTCCGCCCGCCGAAGCCGGGCTTTGCTATCTGATTTGAGGGAGCAGCTCAGCAGGACCCGGGGCTGAGGGCCGGGGAGGCCGCGGGGCTCCTCCCCGCCATCCGAGGCCACGGGCGGGCGGAGGCAGCCGCCGCTCTGCCGCACCGGCGGTGGGGGGAGAAGGAGGAAAACAACGCAGAGCCATGTGACGGCAGCGGGGAGCGCTCCCCCGGCACGTTGGCTCCAACTGCTCATTAGCTTGCCTTCTTCCCCCCCACGCCCCCCATTTTACAGTTGGGGTGGTGGTGTTTGTTCCTCTTTTTTTCCTCCCCCCTTTGCATTTAGACTGTTTTCAGCCTTTGGTATTTATAAAACCGGCTGGGGGAAGGGAGGAAGGCTGAGGGGCGGGCTGCGTTATTTATAGGTGCCCAGCCCGCAGGATGCGCGCTGCCTTTGTCCTCCCCCCACCCCCCCCCTGCCTGGAGCCCCGCCAGCCCCGCGCCGCCCGCTGCCGCAGGGCGCTCCCCGCCGCCGCCATCTTGTGCGCCGCTCCCTGCTCTCTTTCTCCTTCCACAGCCCCTTACAAAACGATGGGGGAAGGGGAAGGGAAAAAAAAAAAAAAAAGAGAGAAAGAAAAAGGAAAAAAAAAAGGGGGGGGGGGGGGATAAAAAAGGCTGTTTCCCTGCAGTGATCGGGACGCGGAGCGTCGGGAGGCAGTGGGGGAAACCAGCGCTAAGGAGAACACGGCGCTGAAGAAGAAGCCATGATGGCGGCCGCCCTCACACAACACCGAGCGCGACCCGGAGCGCCCTGCCAGCCACCAGCCGCCCTTCCCGGCGCACGGGACACGGTTTCTCCACAGGCTTTCACACAATAAAAGCACCAGACTTCGGCGGGGAGGCCATTTCGTGGGCTGGGTGGCCGCACTAAAGCACAAGCGCTGTGAATTACCAGCTGCGTCACGGCTCTCTCCAACTGTAGCGCTCAGGCGGCAAAGGGTCCCTCACTTGGAAGGCAGCTCCCTCACTCCGGATTTACTTCCAGACCTCATTTTTTCCCCCTCTCTCCACCTCACTGCCTCGGTATGAAGGATTTTACAGTGCTTTTCAGTGAGACATCCGCCATTTCGACTCACCGCCCCCCCTTCCCTCTTGTTTGCTTTTTTTTTTTTCCTCCATCTGCTGTAATTAGATGGATAAACATGTAAGGGAGCCCTACCACCGCCTTTTTGCCTCTTTTAAAACCAACTACAGTCCTCACAGTCTGCAGGCAGACATTTTTTTCCCCCTTTTGTGCCTCTGCCATGGATTCACGGAACAAAAAAAAACCCCAAACCACCACACGCACACACACACAAAGAACAGTTCTGCAGACAACCACACAGAAAGAAATCCCTCCTTGAAAACAGGACGTTCCTGAGGTCTTGTAGATGTGTCTGAGGAGAAGGAGACCGCCAGGACGACCCTTAGGATCCCTCGCCCAGGACAGTAACACGGGCCTGGTCCATATGTTCCTCTGAGGGCAGAAGGGTGTACTCACCACGCACAATAGTTGAATGCAGCTCTGAAGGTGATGTTGTTATGCTTTTTTTTTTGTTTGTTTTGTTGTTGTTGTTTTGGCTTTGTTTTTTAAATATAGCTATAGATAACTGATCTGTATCACCACTTCTCCCGTGCAGATCGTGGTGGGATGGTTACGGAGCTTTGTATGGCTGTGGCTTAGCATAAAAGAAACACCAAAAAACGACCAAAAAAAAAAAAAAATCCCCAAAAAAGCAACAAAAAGCAATATAGCATCTATAGGAAGCGTTGTGCAGCTCTGCTGAGCGACTGTACGCAGCGAGGAGTCCTGCTCGAGGCTGAGCTCAGTGCGGATCACACAGAGAAAGGACGCGCAGTGCTTTTCCACAGAGCACACGGCATGAAAAGGGCTCTCCTGGAGACCTGGGCAGCGTTCAGTGGTGGTAAAACACCCGCGGGCAGCTCTGAGCTGAGATCTCTTGCTTTCTAAGTATTCCAAAAGCATCAATTGGTTTAGAGCAACAGACAAGAACATAGACATGCAAGGTTTAGAAATAAGGACCACTTCGGTAACATTAACATGAAAACTACACTTAGCAAGGACAGAATGGAGTGGGTACTTACAATGTAAGAGAAAAATCTTAAAATTGCTTTTTTTTTTTTTGCCAGAAATCAGTATTCCTATGTCTATAGTTAAAACATTACCTTCAAGCACGAGAGGAGTTAATAACAATGGCCAGGAATTAGGTGTTTAACACAGGAAATGCCTCCTAAAATTTATTGTGCAGTCATCACAGAACTCTATCAAGCTTTAAAAACCCCCGAAACCAAGCAACAACAGAAAAAAAAAATAATCATGTATTTACTCTGTTTTTGCATTCAAAATTGTTACTGCTGACATAGGGTGTGCCATGACCTAGTTACACAAGACAAAGATGGATCCCGAATCATAAGGGAGAAATCCGAAATCTTTTTAAAATCTTCCTTCTTCCGTGAGTCCTTTGCCAAAATTAACACCCCCCCGGGCGCTCCTGCCAGTGGACGGAGTGGATTCACATGGAGGATCCCCTTTTGGAACAAAGGAAAGCCCACTTGGCCATTGCGTTCCATTGCAGAAAGATGGCCGCCTGGTCTCTCGGCCTCTCCTTAGCTGTCTGCTGAAGGATGTTTTTAGATCGCCGTCTAATAACTCAAGCCAAATGCAAGCCGCGCGCCGATTGGCTGCGGCCGCCCGCTGCCTTTAACCAGCCAATTGCCCGACCGCGGCCGAGCTGCGGCCCCGCGCCCGCCGGCAGCCGCGCCCGCGCCATGCGCCCACCGCACCCGCCCGGCTCCGCGCCCCGGCAAGCGGCGGGGGGACCGCGCCGCGCGGCCTTTAATACCTAAAACAAAATGGAAGCTCCCCGCTGATTGGCTGCCGCCGGGCCCGGACCTTTAATAAGCAAAACTACCCCCCCCCCCCCCCCCCCTCCCCCAGTTCCCCCCCCCCTTTTTTTTTCTTTTTTTCCCCTCCCCCCGCAAACAGTGCGGTGCTGCCGCGCTCCACCCGCGGCCTCCGGGCCCTGGGAGCGGGCTGTGTTTTGGAGGGGGTGTCGGAATTTCCCCCGAGTGCTTCCCCCAAAAAACTTGTCCCACCTCTAGGTCCATCTTGTTTAGAAACACTTTGCGCTAAGGTAAACGCAGCGGGCAGATTCCACGCTCCCCCTTTGACGGCCTTAAACCCGGGGCGGGGAGGGGAAAAAATACCCGCAGCCCGACAGCGGCCCATGCCGCGGCGCTCGGCGGCGCTGGGGCGGCGGTGGGGCGGCCGCGGGCCGGGGGCTGCGCGCTGCGGCCGCCGTGAATGTGCAGGCGGCGGAGGGCGGTTAGGCGTTCGCGGCGCTCGCAGCGCTCGCAGCGGTGTATTGTGGGAGGCCGCCGCCGCCAGCAGCGAGCACACACAATATGTGGTGGCTCGCGAAAACGGGAGGCAGGAGCCTGGCGGGCAGTCCGCGCCGGTAACCGGCCCCATGTGAGACGGGGAGCTCGCCTTTTGCCGCCCGGAGACGATCGGCCGCCGAGCGCGATGTCTTTCCGAGAGATCAAGGCGGGGGAAAAAGCCAAGCACCCTGAAGATCATGGCAAAAAGCAGAGTTCAAGTGAGACTGGGTCTTTTTTTCCTCCTTCTCTCTTCTCTTGTCTTGCTGGGGTGGAGGGGGGGGGACTCGGCTGGCGGTCCCCCCCATTTTAGGGTTTGCTTCGTGGTGGATTTCCTCCGTGCCGGGGTGTGGGGTTCGCTTTAAAAAAAAAAAAAAAAAAAAAAAAAAAAAAAAAAGCTCTTTGTTGAGTATTTTTTTTTTTTTAACTTCACGCTTTTCCGTGTATTTTGTCTTCCCTCTCTCCGCTCCCCATTGCCCAGGTTGGATCAACGGAATGGAGAACAGCACCCAAGCCAGCACTTCTGTCGAGAAAAGAAATCACCATTGGAGAAGTTACAAGTTGATTATTGACCCGGCTCTGAAAAAAGGACAGCACAAACTCTACCGCTACGATGGGCAACATTTCAGCATGCCGGTGAGTGGGGGGGCCCTGGATTTCCCCCCGCTGTACTGTGCCCCCCCTGTCCTGCACCCCCCTGTTTTGGGGCTGGGGTCCCCCTGGGTAGCAGATCCCCCTGTGCTGGGGGGAGGGCTGGGGACAGCCCCCGGAGTTAGGGCCACCTGACACTGTGCATTCAGCTGTCAGGAGCCCGGCACCGAGCCCCAACCTGCAGCTTTCTTTCTGTGTTTCCAATCTGTGTGCATTTCCCAGCAGTATTGCAATTTGACACGTGTGTGTGTGTGTATGTGTGTGTGTTTCTCTTCCCTTGAGACAACCCCTGCTTCCTCAGGGTTTGTGTTTTTGTTTTATTTCTGCCTTAAATTCCAAATGCTGTTATTGTTGCTTTTGTGCTTTTTCTCCTCCTCCTCCCAGAACTCGGGAATCGCTCCTGTGGATTGTGTCAGGGATCCCAGAATAGGGCGAATATGGACCAAAACGAAGGAGTTGGAGCTGTCTGTCCCCAAATTCAAGGTACCACCACTGACTTTCTGATTTAGCTTTGTATTCTTGTTTACCCGGGAGTGCAGCCCAAGTTCCCAACAGTTTAATGAACCGTTTAAATGACAGTCCCATTCCTATTAACATTATTATTTGGCAAACCATTTCATAATAATCCTGTTCCGTAAAGACCACGAGCCATCGGTGCAGCTGCCTAACGAGGTGGCTGGGAGCTCTGAGCTGTGTCTGGGGGCTTCCCTCAGGTGGGGGGCAGCCCGGGGGGGGGGTCCTACTGACAGCACTGCTCCGTATTCGGGGACAGAGCTATTTCAGTGCATGGCCGGGCTCTTCCTCAGAGGCTGCTTTCTTTCCCTGAAGTTTGCAGGAGGCTTTAACCCTCTCCCTCCCATGCCTTCCCAGTGCCCTTCTCTCTGCTCTCTGATGATGCCGATTATTTGTATTGCCCTCCCCTTCCTTGTGCCTGCTTCCAGATTGATGAGTTTTACGTGGGGCCAGTGCCTCCCAAGCAGGTCACCTTTGCCAAGCTGAATGACAACATCCGTGAAAACTTTTTAACCGACATGTGCAAGAAATACGGTGAAGTGGAAGAGGTGGAGATTCTCTACAACCCCAAGAACAAGAAGCACCTGGGCATCGCCAAAGTGATTTTTGCCACTGTCAAAGGTGCCCGGGAGGCTGTCCAGCACCTTCACAACACCTCTGTCATGGGCAACATCATCCACGTGGAGCTGGATACAAAAGGTGAGCGGCTTGTTTTGGCCTTCTGTTAGTGGCTGGCAGTGTCTGTGCTCTTCCCCTGCTAAAGCAGCTCCTCTTGCAGCCCCAAGAGCTTGGGGTTATGAGTATGGAGGGAGCTCTATCCCCCTGCGTGTGTGTTGCGTTTTGGGCCCTTAGCAAGTCACGTGGAGCACAATGTGTTGTCTGTTGCTAGGAGACAGCCCTGTAATTTGCAAAATGCTGCCATCCTGCCCTGTCCACAGGGTCCTGGCTGTGCTCAGCCTCCTCCCCGGACTGCCGTCCCCCCACAGCTTGGGGTGTTTGGATTTTTGTACAGACTTCATGCTCCTGGTGTTGTGAGGTGGGGATTCATTCTGGCTGTGGGTGCTGGCCGCTGCGTGCCTGGCATTTCATTGATGCTTAGCAGCAAACTCTAGGCTGGCAGCATAGGCATGCCCAGCGCTTGACAGCATGAGTGTGCATGCAAGTGTGTGTGCAAGTGAGAAGCTGTCTTAAAGCAGCAGGACCGCCGTGTCCCAGCCAGTTCCCGGGTCCACCCCTGAGCTTGAGGAGTCCCATAAACCTTCTCCTGGTGTGGAAACATTGCATCTTACTGGTTTCTCTTTTCCTTCACTGTCAGTGAAGGACTTTGCTAAAATGTACCCAAATCTTAAACATTGTCTAAAGCTAAAGATGTGTAGCAACCTCAATGTAAATCAGCTGTCTCTTGGACTTCTGCCTTCCGAATGTTACATTTCTAGTTAAAAGCTGATTTGTTGCACCCTTCATTGGGAAGGGGACGTTGTTAGCACCATTTTCTTAGAAAAGAGAAAAAAGCGCACTGCTGATACATTTGTTCTGTATTAAAAGGTTTCAACAATTTAGTGTGCAGTCTGTAGAGCAGTTGGCATGCTACACGTGGTAAGAGGGTATAGTAAGACCTTAATTGACATTACTGATCCCCAGCAGAAACAAAATCACAGTACTAGCTCAGTGCTTTCTCTTGTAAGCTAACATTGGCTTATATATGTATGCTTTGACATTCTGTTATCATTAATATTTACAGGCAGGCTCTTTCCCCTGCTTACTTTGAAACTGAAAGGTAAATTACATTTAAAAAAAATTAACCAAAATTTGTAGTTCTAGTAATGCAAGGTAAAGCTGGCTCGTAAGTTGTGGATGTCTTAATGACAGGTGTTTAAACATGCTGATTGTACTGCATTCCTCCTGATTTTCCTCCATTCATAAACTACTCTGCAAGTCTTGAGCAGACAGCTGTTCAAGAAAGTTAGCTGCACATGGGGAAAAGGACATTAAATGCTCCTCTTTCTTGTGAAAAAACATCAAAATTTTCATTTTAAATTGCATTTTGTTTTGTTTGCCATCTGGGCGCTTCTAATGTTTCTTTTTTTTCCACAGCTGCATCTATTCCATTCTAAAAGAGTACCACTGTAAATGTTTTGTACTCTGAGAGAGTCCAGTAAAAGTATTATTCCTAAGGTAGCATTAGCAGGTTTAGGTCATTCTTCATATGTATGTGTCTGTATGTGTATGTACATTTGTGAAATAAATATTAGGAGTGAAGGTGTTTTGTCTGTCTGGCCTGAGCACAGGCTTAGGAATCTGGAACTAATAACTCAGTTCTCTTATCTAAGGTGGGCTGGTTTAAAGCAAGTTCTCTGCCTCAGTGTATCCTTCTGCAAAGTGGACATAATAATGGCCTGGCCTTAGAGAGATAGCTAAGAGTCATTACACACAAAGCTCCTTGAAAATGAAAGTGTAAGTTTTCCAAGAGGAAATATGAAACTTTCTAACAACTATTTTACATTTATTTAAAAACCAGTTTTAAAGTAAACCCAACAATTCTGTGTCCACAGTGCTGTGGTTTCCTGGGGATGTGCAAGTGTTAATGATTCCAAGCATTTTAAGCCTTGTCTTGAAGAGATGGGTTTTTGTTATGACTTCAGTTGAACGCTTTATGTAGTTGATAATGTGGCTCAAGGCTTTATGAAATGAAATCTGAGAATCAAATAACTTCATCTGCAGTGTTTATTCAAAATAAATCAGTCCTTTCCATGTGCAGAATCAGGCCATGGATGCTTTACTTTTAAATTGCCCAGTGATTCGCAAGGAGCATGGAGTTTGCTCCTGCAGGACCTTTCCTTCAATCATGTTCTCCTGTGTTAGGGGAGATGCCCGTACGCTGAGCTCAGGTGCTAGCCCTTCCATTTTTGTATCTGTTCTTTATCTTCCAGAGCAAAAGTCAGGCAGTCTTGGGGTCTGGTTCTGCTCCTTTTGAAGTGGGTGACAAGTTTCTTACAGGCTGCAAAATAAGAAGGTTTGGGTTACTAAACTACAAAATAATGAAAAATCTAATATTAACAAACTGTGTTTTCTCTAGAATTCAGAGATTTAGGAATGAAAAGGCTATCACTAGCAAGATAGGGGGGCATTTTGTTTATCTAGCTTTTATTCTTTGAAAGATGCTATCGAGCACATACCTTGAACTAAGGAAAACAAATATCAGTGTCTTTTTGGAAAAGCAATGCTAATGGTTTTGTCCTCGGCATTCCCAGGCACCTTGTTTGCATTTATAGCAGCCAGTTTCTGAAAGCAAGGTGTGTTAGCAGAGCGTTCTGGAGCGGCTCTGGGTGTTGGCAGAGGCTTGTCCCTTTGGTCAGAGTTTCACTTCTTAAATCTGCAAACTATTTGCTTGGCACTTTGGAGAGGAGGGAAACTGCTGCTCTCCAGAGAGCGTGGTAAGGAGCACAGCTGCCAAGCAGACTGAGAAGAGGAAAAAGGATTTGGGAAACCTCTTTGTCTTGGCTTGAGAAAGGAGTGTCTGACTTCACTTGGCCTTGCAGATTATTTAGAAATGATCTCTACAAACAAATCTCAGAGGTGTTGCTTGCTCCTCCTTTGCAGGGATGCAACAGGCTGTGAGTGTTAGCAAATAGAAGGAATGCATATTTTTACATAGGCCATATTATTTTGGTTTATTAAACTCTTCTTTTGTGGTTTGTGCAGGTGAAACCCGCATGCGATTCTACGAACTGCTCGTTAATGGTCTTTACACTCCTCAGACCCTTCCCGTAGGCACTGAACAGGATGCATCGCCAACTGTGAATGAAACCCTCCAGGTATGGTTTCCTTGGCTTTTGTTTAAGGGTAGCTTCTACAGAATTCCAAACAAACACTTCACTGAACTTTGCTTTTTTAGACTTTCAGTTTAGCTTCATTTTTTTCTGTCTGTTCATAGTTTCAGTGCATGTTACTAATCCACATTTAAAAGACACCTTGATCATCTTGCCACAGGAGATGTAACTGTGAATGTAGTGCATGTGGCTAATCTGTATGCCCACATTTGCATAGTGTGGTATGTGTTCTTTGTCTTTTTGAATGAAAAATATCTATAGAACCAACAGCATGTGCCCTATTAATGCTAGAAACTTGGGCAGTTATGAGGATGATGGGATCAGGTCTGTCCCTGACATTATTCCCTTGAAGGCAGGAGGAAGGATTTACAGTGCTACATTTGGCCTAGCATCTGCAGCACGTAATTCTTAGCCCATATATTCTTCAGCTAAAAGAGGGGAAACATCTGATCTTGAGTAGTGGCATCAGTTCACCAGAATCTTAATTAGTCATTGGTATCAATTATTAAGAAAAGCAGTCAGCAAAATACCCGAGGGCTCCCAGGGTTTACTCAGTACTTAAGGAACAGATCTCTATATGGGTTTGTCCAGGTAACTGCTCCTCTACAAACCCCACTGCAGTGAGGGGTGCAAAAGGAAACAAAGCCTGTTGGTGTGGGTTCCTCAGCCCCTTTAGCACGTCTCGATGTCCTTTGGCTCGGATCATAGCTTAGAAACTCAATTCAAGGCATCAAGTTTTGAAGGAGATTTTTGAAGCTTCTAAGTATAAACTTTTCCTCTCAACCTCTTTGTGCTCTTATGACTTCCTAGAATGCCATAACTTCATTAATTCTGTAATCAGGTGTTTTCAGGACAGCTTAATGGCTGTGAATTGAATATAAAAATCCCACTGATCTGAAAAATCCTAATGTCCATGTGGTCATGGTCTTGACAAGGGATCACACTAGGAGCAGAGTCTGCATAAGTAAGTGGATGAAATGCATGAGTGTAGCAGGCAGGTGTGAGCTCATGGTGAGTTTAGTGGTGCTGGCATGTGATATGCAGATCATGGGAAGGATCCTTTCACCTACCTGTGTGTGGGAAGGCAGCAGCTACTCTGTGGTCTGACCAGTGGGACATGGTGTGCTGCTGGGGAGCTGAAGCTCAGCCCTGCTTCTTTCTACCAGGAGGACGCACGGTGAAGCTCTTGCTTTGCTTTATGGAAAATTGATTCTGGCGCTGATGTTTAGCAGGGCACTGTTATGACTCAGCAGTGTCTGAGTGGGAGCAGGGCTTCTCCTAGAAACCCCCTGGATATGCCTGTGAACTCAACTGCAGAGCAATTACTCGGCTGCTCTGTAGAGCTGTAGGGTTTCAGTTTTCAAACGCTGTATTCAGTAGCACTCTACCTGAGCACTGTCTTGGTGGAGGGATGTAAAACCTATTTTTAGCAGCTGGGAACTTTCTCAGTCTTTTATACCTGTAGCCTTCTCCTTCATTGTTGCAGGCAAACGTTTGGTAGCAAGGGTAGTGGTGTGCAGCTCCTTAACCAACGTAAGGCATGTTGCCTTCAGCAGGCCTCTGCTTTCACGTATGGGCTTGATATATAGGTTTGATTGAAGATTTGCTGATTTGGATGTTTGGATTTGTTTGCAAAAAAAAGTTAATTTGATATCTCAGAAACGTTCTCAAACTTTCTTGTTGTACAGGATTTTGTCATTTTCTTCTCTGCAATTTAGACAAGACATATAAATAGAAATTTAAATTCTTATAGCTGAAAGTATTTATGCAAGTCTGCTGGTCACCTGATGCTCTCAGGTGTAGCTTATGAAGAATACTATTTTATTGGCTTCCTTCCTCCTCCTCTTATAGTTCCTCTCCTTGCTTGCTGTTTTCAAATCAAGGGGAATGGTTCATAATGGATAATGGTTTGTGTTTTCAAGGATACTCTAACCTATTTTTTTGTCATGGAAATCAATGCAAACTCCCAGGTACTCCTCAGAAAACCAGGTGGGTTAGACGAATAAGCATCTAAAAAGTGAGTGTTTAGGTGCTTTTCTCTTTTCTGTTTTTATAGTTGACAGATTCCCTGAAGCGCTTGAAGGACAGTAACCTTTCCTCTGTGGGATCATCTGTCACCCCAAACAGCAGCACACCGTTTTCCCACGACACAGCCTATTCCAGCTGTCGGCAGGACACCCCAAACTCGTTCAGTCAATTCACCCCGCAGTCCCAAGGAACGCCCCACACCCCACGGTTAGGGACGCCGTTTTCCCAGGATTCCACGTATTCCAGCCGTCAGACGACGCCGGTGTACCACTTTGGGCAGGACAGTGGGTACAAACACAGGAGACATGAAACAAAATTTACAGATGCCTACAACCGTCGACCGGGAGGACATCACTATGTTCATAACTCTCCTGGTGTTTTCCGTGGGACAGAGCATCAGTTCAGTACGTTCAAATCCCATCAGCAGGAGCCAGTTCAGTTCTCTCACACTCCTCCCCTGAGCCACTCGAGTTCTTCGAGTTACAAGTCTGCCTTCTCTCCTTACCAAGCACCAGCCGTATTCCCCCAGTCTGAGGAGCAGCCGTTTGCCCAAACCTCCAGGGAAGCAGAGTACCGAAGGCCTGCACCGCCTCCCGCTGAGATGGTCGTAGAAAGCAGTGCTGCCACCAGTGCTGATTTTGCTCCAGTGAAGGAGAAACCGGAGGAACCTCCACCCTTACCAGATTCGAACTCTGCTCCTGAGCCGAGCGCACCATCCTTCTCTCAGACCCCAGAGAGGAGCGAGACCCCTGGCACCCCCACTATGGAGTCTGAAATGCAGCATAATAGCTTAGACTCAAGGATTGAGATGCTCTTAAAAGAGCAGAGAACAAAGTTACCTTTTCTTAATGAGCATGACTCAGATAACGAGGTCCGAATGGAAGGTAGCCCTATCTCCTCTTCCTCTTCTCAGCTCTCTCCCATCCCAATGTATGGTTCGAATTCTCAGCCTGGTTACAGAGCTCAGACGCCTTCCTCACGCCCTTCCAGCACAGGCCTGGAGGACATCAGCCCCACGCCATTACCTGACTCTGATGATGATGAGCCCATCCCTGGGACTGCTTCTCTGAATCAGAATTCCAGGGGGACATCAGAGGCCAGCATGACCCCCATCGATCAGCTGAACAGAGCCTCCAAAGTCGAGACCTTGGAGGTTAAAGAAATGGTGCCTGGTGACCAGACTCCAACATCGGAAAAGATGGACGAGGTAAGTGAGCTGGAAATGAGCTACAACGCTTCAAACCTGGGCAGGGAGAAGTTTTTTTGTGTGTGTGTGTCATTCAGAGTGTTGGGTTCCTGGTGGCTTTTTCTTTTACTCAGTGTCTCTCAGTGAGCTGAATGTGACATGCCATTCTCTAGGTTTTTTGGTTTGTTTGTTTGCTGTAATTCATAATTTCAGCAGAACATGCCATGGAAGTTTGGCCACTGCTCATGCTGTGGATGTCCTGAGCACTTAAGCCACTGGAGCAGTTAGTTGAGCATTTTCTGCCATTGCTCTGGTCCCTGAATGTGGGTGTGTATGTATGCACACAGTTGCTTAACGGGGCTTTCATGTTATGCTGAAGTATTGAATGTATACTTTGTTTGATAGCTCTCCAGCTATTTATGCCATCTGGTTTGAACAGAAGACAGTTGCTGGGTTTTAATACTCCCTTCAGTCAGTTCAGGGGGAGGTAACTGGCTTGTGGGGGATGTGCTCCATTGAGTCTTCCAATAATAGAGCAGAGCTTGCTGCCTCTCCTGGGGCATTTGTGGCTGAAGGGACAGGAGAGCTTAACAGTGTGGAGTGGTGCCAGCAGACAGAAATTACGTTGCATGGAGTGTCTGTTTGGGACCGCTGTTGCAACAAATGTGAGTATGGCTTCAATAGACACGTTGGGTCTATTTGGCTGTGTCAAGAAATGGTCAAAACAGAGATCTTTGCAAATAACAGACCCTTTTCCCCCAGCATTTATAGTAGTAATGCAAACAAATGAAACTGCATGGTATACAAGAACTCTTCAGTAAGGAAACCTCTTCCATCCAGGAAGGCTTGTCTTCTGTAAATGTCCTGAGCATGAGATATCAGTTCCATTTATTCATGAAAGTTTCTGGTGTTCAGCTGGCATTTAGTGGGTTTCTCCAGTGGTATGCAGTGCTGGGGCTTTCACCCCAGAAGTGGCTGCATTTCAGGGCAGGGGGAGCTGCTCCCATGGGTGCAGACTTTGCAGAGTGCTGATCTGAAGGAAAGGTGCTGCTGCATTAACGTAGTGCGTGTCTCAGTGTTAAATAGGAAAAAATGTCACTGTTCTGGATGCTTTGTTTTTTTAATGTGTGTCTTTCCAAACCTGGCTGCCCTTGCATTGCCGTTGAATCTTTGAAAGAATTTGGTTACTTAAGGTCTCATTGATCTAGGCTGGCCCATGTTCCCAGGCCAGGGAGGCTGGTGGGACCTGAGAATGTATTAATTAGCAACGAGGTTTTGATCCCTTATGCTCAACCTGGCAGGCTTAAGAGGGGATACCCTAATGTGCTAGAAAGGAAAAAATAAAATGAGGAAGGCATCCCTCCTCTCTTGGCTGTTCTGGGCATGTGTCTACTGTCCTTACTCTTGTGCAACAGAGTTGCAGCCAACTATAAACATGTTTGGGAAGATGGATGAATGCCAGCATGGTATGTAGGGTCAGGCACTCTGTAGCTGCAGTCAGCACGGGAGCACTGCTTGGGTGTCACGTTTGCAGGTTGCGATGTGGGGCAGTGGTGTGCTGGCAGTAGAGCCCGTGTTAGGTCTTTGTCTCTCCTTAATGAGATGCTGGTGTCAGAAGTTCACGTTGTGGCTCTGTGGTACAAAAAGATACGAACACCTTGGTCTTCTGCAGAAGTCTCTGAGCAGGTCCTGCTGCCTTAATTGTCTATTCCCCACCCCAAAAAAAGTTTGCTGTTTGCCGTTGGAGCTGTTTATTTAACCCTGCTCTTGGTTACAAATCACGCTAAGCCATTCTGGTGTTTGAAAAGTTGCCTGTGCCTTTCTTTGCACTGTCTGATGCACAAAAACCATCTCCATGTGTTTCCACTTCCTTCCTCCACCCTTCTCTCTGCTTCCCCTCCACCGCTCCCCCCCCCCCCCCCAAAAAAAAAAAAAGTTTTTTTTTTTTTGCTTTAGAAAAAGGCTCTCCTGGCTTCCCTCTCTTTGGTGAAGGAGCAGAGCTGAGTGGTGACTTAACATAGGCTGAAATTTGAGCTGCAGCTTTCCAACTGAGCTGGAGAGGGGCACTGAGGCTGTCTGAGAGCTGGAAGCTGAACCTCGGGCTCCAGCCCATTGTGATAGCTCTGTTCTGCTCCTGGGCCTTCAGGCTGCTCCGCACAGCAGAGGGAAGGCAAGACCAAACGCTTCTAGCAACCGTGTGGTATGGGAAGGCGAGCAGAGATGAGACAGGAGTGTGGGGAGGGATTATTAAGCGTCATAAGGAAGCAATAAGTGGCACAGAGTTTGAACTGATTTGCTTCATATTTGGCTTTCCTTGAGGGTCTGAACAGCCCTTGGGCTCCAGCTGGAAACATCACGGCACTCCCAGGGACAATGCGAAGTGCAGGGAGGTTTTCCCTGAAACAGTAGCAGCTTTTGAAGGATGTGGTCCTGTTTCCCATAAAAAATTCAGGATTTTTGACAATGACTGCTAATAGAGTAATGCCAAATTGTCATGGAAGTTAAACACCCCAAACTTGCCTTGGGTATGGAAGGTGCTGCCAAGGCTGATGATGACTCTGATTTATCCTGCCAGATCTGAATGTTGGTTTTCTAGATCCAGTACAATGCTGCTAAGCCCGAGACCTTGGCTGCTGGAGGGGAATGGCCGGGGACAGGGCAGGGTGCAGGCAGTGCGAGGTAAGAGTAGATAAAGGCTTCCTGCACTGGCTGCACAACCTGCAAGCCAGCAGGACAAGTGGAGGGAGGTCTTCAAAGAACCAGAAGATGGCAAGAAAGGAGAACAACTGAGCTGTGTAGTTATTTTAATAAATGTGAGGGTAGCAGTATGCAAACTTTCCTTCCTGCCTTCCTGAAAGCTAACAAGGGAAGGACTGTGGTGATTTCTTTTTCATAGGATCTTTCTGTGCTGTTTCAGAAGTGCAGAGGTTAAGTACGTACCATTTCACGCTTTGACATCCCGTTGAGCCAGGTCGTGTTTTTGCTTGGCTTGTTACAGGAAGAGGCCCTGCCTGCACTCCGGGGATTATAACAAGTCACCGCGCTGTGTATCGATGATGCCTTTCATGTTTCAGCTGATGAAGGTGTTAGCTGGTGTGCACAGCCTCTGTGTAGCAGGAAGACCGTGTGATTGACGATTGTATTTTTCCAGATTGACGAGCACAAAAATGCTTTTGAACCAAGAATCAACAGACTCGTGTCTTCCTGGTGGTTTGGCTGAACAGCTTGGTACTGTGGTGGGGGGAGTGCCAAAGGTATTCCTGAAAATAAAGATCCTGAAATGCAAACGAGATGCAAGCAGTCCTGCTGTGGAGTTCAGCGAACAGTCTGGGGAAAAATCTGGGAGTCTCACAGTGCATGGCCCTGGAGATACCTGACAGCCGCTGCTGTCACTTGTGCTCTGCACTGGGCTGTTGTGATGTGCTGAATGCTGTGCTGGGTGCTGAGGTGCCTCTCACAGCATGGTGCTGACAGCTCTGTGCCAAGCTGGTGGCTCAGGCTTAGCCCCACAGTGAGTGAACCCTGGGATTACACCTGGGCTGAATTTGCACTTTGCATCCAGTTGTCTTTGGGCTCTTGTGTGGCCATGGTCAGAGCTGGAAGAAATGAATGTTGAAGGGTCACTTTGTCCCTCTGGAGCCTTAGCAGGGTGCATTGCCATCCTCCTTGGGACACTGCATTGTGTCTTGTGTCGTGTCCCCATCCAGACCTAGTTATGGGTCAGTGGCTCGTGAATGATTCCCCTCACTAAGTTCTAAGTTCCCCTCGCTAAGTTCAACCTCAAGTTGTCATGAACGTATCAGAGAGAAAGCAAAGCCCCAGTGCATGAGGAGGAGAAGTGAGGATCTGTAGCAGGAGCTGTGCCTGCAGGATGCATCCCCTCCAGGAGCCTGCACGCAGATAGAGCCTCTCTACTCCTGCTTCATTTGTGAGATGTGTTAAATAGGGCTTCCTGAGGGGGAACCTAAAGGTGTCTGGCCAAGGGACACTCCAGGGCTGAAGAGCGCAGAAGTGATTTATTCAAGGTAAATGCACGTTAAGGCTGAGAAGGTAGAGTCTTGGAGCCAGGAAATCTGATACCTTGGTTTCCACAGTAACTGTGCAAGAGCCCTTATGCCCATAAGTAGCTGTTATGTATGTATAATATATATGAGTACACCTGGGATCCAATTTACAGCTAGAGTGGGATTCATCATTCCTGGAGGGAAATGGGGGAAGTGGATGCAGTGGTAGTTCTGGATGCATTTTTTTTTTTTTAATTGAAGAAAGGAGAAAAAGCTGAGAGCTGTAGTGTATGCCCAGCCTCATGAACACTTTTTCAAATTTTCCTGCCTCCTGAGCTCTTGCAAATGCAATCATTCCTGATGGAACCAGTTCCTAATGGAAACTCAAAAAATAGGTGTATGTTGTGACTCTGAATTTCCAGGAAGGCAGCCAATGCCCAGGCAGCAGAGATTCAGGCAACCGCCGTGCTTCTACATGAGAATGGTCTCAGCCATGCCAAACCTGTGAAATTAAAATGAGTGCCAGTGGCTCCAGCTGTGAGATGTGGGGGCATCTTCCAGTGTTTAAGCCCATTCAGAAAGAATGGCAGCACACAGATCCCTTAGAAAATGACTTAAATACTGCCCTACACCAGATCCTGTTGGGACCTTGGAGATCTGCTCGGTGTTGTGCATTCCTCCAGAGCTGGTTGGGGAACACCGCAGGCAGGGATCACTTCCTCGTGCATCCCATTCATTTACCACAGGCAACCTGCTGCCCCTTCAGAATTACACGAAGCAGGGGAGCTATTTGCTGATTTGTGTCTGACTTTTGACTTCTCGCATTTGGCTGCAGGTTGGTTTCTGGAGCGCTGAGCAGCCCAGTGTGGGAAGCAAGGAGTAAACAGACCAGAGGGGAGCACTTTTTGAAACAGAACATTGTGGGTTTCACTGGGTGTACTGGCAATGTTCTCCCTCGGATGGGGGGAAACCTAAACAGAGGAATGTTTGACTGCATGGTTTGCTTGGGTTTTGATACCCAGCTGCTTCAGGGGAAGGATGGAATGTGGGTCTTGTTGGTAATGGAGCCAGAAATGGTGAAATGCTTTGAAGTGTAACTGAAAAATAGAAAGCAGGCTGTGGTTGGGAGGCTGAGTGCCTCTCTCACTCTCTGGTACTGGGCCAGGGCTTTGAGGCTTTTACATTTTGCATATCTCATAGAAGTGACAATGCTGTCCCTTTTTTTACATCACTGTAACCAGTTATACTCTTGCTACCAGCTCAGTTTTTCTTTGTTTTGCTATTGGTGACCTCCTGTACATTTTCAGTTCCAATTGAGCTGGGTACGTATAATTGAATTGCTTGTTAGTAGGTAAAGCAGTGCTTACCGTATGCTTCTGTAATGTGTAGATGTGCTGCTGCTCTGGAAGCTTGACTCCAAATTGCAGTGTTTAACCACAGCACACAGTTACCATGGAACGGTGCGTGCAGGTCTGATCTCTGCAGCCCATTTCCAGCCAGAGACCCTCCTGGTGTCTCTGCTTCTGCTCCTCACAGTTATTCCCTTTCTTTTCAACACCCCAATTTCAGCTGCAATGGTGCTGAATGTTCAGATGCCATGAATGCAGGCTGTGGAACATGATGCCAAGCGACACATTTTCCCTTACAGCTTCCCCACCCGGTTATCATTCTGCTCGCATTCTGCATCTGATGGCCATGCAGAGTGACTGAGGGACCGCAAATGAGGTGCTGGATGGCAAGGTGCATTGCAACATGTGCCGACACTGAGCAAATGTGCCAGTGTGTTAGGTAATCAGCCGAAATATTGAGAAAATAATTGCTGCTAACATATTGTGCTGGCATCCAGAACAGCGCCAATTCCTGGGGCTGGTTTTGAAGAAGATGGAGCAGCCGCTGTGCTATATGTGTGTGTCTAACACACAGCAGCATGCAGGCGAGCGCTTATTCAAATTTCTGCTGCCTGTTGCCTTTCCTGGACACCCTAAATAGACACTGCTCATCAGCAGAACGTTATTTTGCATATGCACTAGTGTGGAGTCCCAAGACTTCGCACCCCCTTCTATTAATTCCGACTTTCAGCTCAGGGTGCCTGTATGCACCTAGTACAGATGGGGCAAAACTCAGCCCGAAAGCAGCAGGTTTGTTAGCACCCAGGCTTTAGTATGAAAGTGCAGTGCTTGCTTTTGGAAATGCACATTCATCATGAGAAGGATTTCTCACCTTTTCCAACTCGTCGCAGAAAGAAATGGTTTAAAAATGCAAATCTTAAAAATGGTTTTGATTTGCTTAGTCCTCAGCTAAAGCAGAGTTGGTTTTATAAGTCACCAGTCATAGAGACAGGCTGGTGAGGTCAAGGTGCATAACAAACAGAAGGTGGAAAATGGATCTGTAATGCCTCCCCAGCCTCGGGTCTGCTCACTGCTCAATGTGTTGCAGGAGCAGCTCAAGCAAAGGAAGTTGTTGGTGGCTTGGGCTCCAGTAATCGCTCCTTGCATGGAGGGCAGTGGCACGGGAAGGAAGTGAAACTGCTCTTTGAGCTCAAAGCTGGCAGCCATGCCCATGGCTCAGAGGTTTCCTTACAACAAGGGCAAAGGGCTGTTGGAAACCTCCAGTTCCCACTCTTTGGCACTCCAGTGTTTCACCTGAGGTGCTTCCTAGAGGCATTTGGACTTGCTGACTGTTCTGCACGTGTGTGTTTTGTGGAGTTTGCACTTTTGTGGCACTGATAACTAGGTGCTAAGTGTAATTTATTGTACACCTTTGCCTGGCTCAGCCCTGTGTTGCCCAGCAGTTCTCCCCACAGCCGTCAGTAGGCCAGAGAGGAGGAAGGAAGGCTCTGAGAACTGTGGGGAGGAAGAGGAGCAGCCAGGACACTCTTGCAGGGTCCAGTCCTTCTCTTTCCTCCCTGCCCTCACCTTCCATCCCATGGGGACTGTCCTCACGCTCATGACTGCCAAAATTCCCAGTGTCGGTGGTTGGAATGACCATGGGGAGAGGAGGGCTGAGGATGGTGCTGGCTGACGTGAAGGATATTGTTTGCCAGGGGTTGAAAGAGCCCCTTGCTGGCTTGCTCCAGGAATCAAGTGTCTGCTTGCATGGGGGCTCTGGGATGTGAGTCACTGTCCTACAGAGGTTTTCCAAAAAGAGTTGTGCTTCACAGCGTGTTCATTTTGTGCTCGTGCCCAAGCAGTGTGTCATCTGCCCACTATGCAGGATCTGTGTGCATTGCATTGTGTTGAGGATGCTCCCTGTGTAGGGATTGCTGGAGCAGACAGCTTCTTTCCAGGTTTCCCTTCTCTCACAGGAGCTTGTTATTTCTGGTGCCTCTTGTGTCCCAAGCAAAAAAAAAAATAGACTGAAGGTGAGAGCAGTGCAACTAGTGGAAGGAGGAGCTGAGAGACCATAGCCTAGGCTCAGTGCTGGTGTGTGTCTCTTTGGACAGTTTCCCAATCCCAGACCCTGCTGCCAAAAGATGGTATTTCGGTCAGCAGCTGTGGCTGAGTTGCTGGTGCAGGTAATGGAGGGAATGTCTTTGAAGGAGGCTGATAAATGTGAGCAGTCGTTATTGTGATGCTCCAAGTGTTTTGCTATTGTCCAGAAAAAAAAAACACTGGGAAAATATGAAAATCTGTAGTACTGCATACAATTATTCAAATGATGGTAAAATAGAAAGGGCAATCAACCGGTTGAATATCTGCCACAGAGATGTGTATGAAAGGATGCATTTTGACAAGGGAATCTGAACGAATTTGTTCACCTGTTAGTACTGTGTCAGGTGGGATACATCTCCCAAATTATATCAGCAGAATGGGACCAGTGGATGGTTTTGCAAGCAGGAGATGTGTGCCGGTCAGTGAGAGGTTGCAGTAGGATGCTGTGGGTCTGACTGAAGATGGAGACTTGGTGCTGAGGCAGCTTTTCAATACCCTGGGGACCCTTTGGGTGGCACCGTGGGGTCCTTTAGAGGAGCACAAAGGGCTGTGCTGGTGGGTTTAGTGTTATTCTTTTCCAGGGTTGAATGCCATACAGTAGGGTTTGTGTGAATGTGCTTTCAGAGTTCAAGAAGAGAAAACCTGAGCTTTAAATACTACTATGCCATCTATAAAAAAAAAACAATTGTGGCTGTGGAGTCCCTCCAGTTCCTCATCGTCCACTGGCTGGGAGACCGTCCTGTGCAGGAGCTGCTGCTGGTCCCGTCTGGTACAACCATCTCACCCCAGTTCCATAGTCAGCCTTTGCAGTACCCTGCGGCAACGAGGTTCACAGATGAATTTTGCTCTAGGTGAAAAGTGTTTCCGTGTGGTTTACTTTAAACCTCCTGCTTGCTAATTAGAAGACAGGTGGGGAAATCAGCGTCGCTTACCTCCTTCTTTTTTTTTTTTTGTATATTTTATGCCTGAACAAATGGCGGTGGGAATGCAGCGCAGCTGTGGGATGTTTCCACTCCAGTAATTTAGAACAGTTGCAGCTACACAATTTATTTTGCATATGGTGAGGATAGTTCAATAGCAAAAGTTTGATATCTTCTAGAAGGCTATGTGAAACATCATGTTCTGCACGGGATCCTGTTGAGGGATCAGCCAGCAGCACGAGCCCCAAGGGTTATGTTTCCCATAAGGAGTGTTGTAAAGGAAGAGTTCCTTCTGTAGCAGAGCTCTTCCTTACAGAGCGGGCTTTTGGGAGGAGAATTTGAAGGTATTTTGACTGGTAGTTGCTTTATGTTTCATCTTAGCTTGAGGATTTTTAATGTTTTAATGAATATATCTCATGCCTCAGCTGATGTGCTTGGTTCTGTCCTGCCTGGATGCAGGATGTAGTTAAATCAGTGCAGCAAGAGAAGGAAAAAGCTGAGCAGGAAGCAAAGCGGCGAAAAACTCGAGATGCCTCCAGAGAGATCATCTGTAAGAGAAGAGGAAGTGTTACCGAAGGGGAACTGCTTCTTACTCGCCTCACCCTTGCTTTTGAGGAAGGACGTCTATGCAGCCTCTTCAGCAGCTTGAAATAGGCTCCTTAGGTTAAAGTATCCCCTGCAGCCCAGCTGGGTTTTAATGCTGAGAAGGATTTGTTGGTCTGTGCTACAGTGCTCAGGAAAGGCGCTCCTTAAGGAGCGGATCATTTGTGGTTGCTACAAGCCCAGCCACAGCAGTTCATATAGAAGTTTGTCTTGTGAGCTTCTTGTGGGAGAAGCCACGTCCATCATTAGGGATGCCCCTGGAGAAGGAAGGGCAGAAGTTTGGATCTGAGGGTGGGCAGCAGCAAGCAGGAGAGCATTAAGGGATGGTGCTAGTGGATGACCTCCCAAAAGCTCCTCATTTTTCTTCCTCTCGTTGTCCTTCAAGGCCCTGATTCCTTGGGTTCTGCTCTCCTTGATGAGGAAGGTTCACATTGCACAGGCTGCCTAGTGAATGTCCAGGTCTTGCAAATCAATCTGCTCTTGTTGCTGACTCTGGAAAGATCGAGAGCACTAAACGTGCTCTGAAAATGCTGCCTATCAGTAATACATGTGATTTCAGATTCTCTACGGTGTAGATGTAGTGCATAAAAAGGGAATAATATCAAACTGGCCTACTTCTGCTGATTAGAACTTGTTTAAATACAATATGTGTACAAGCTATTCTTCAATAGGCTGCTATCAGCTGGGAGGCTAGACTGCTTTCCAAGCTTATCTGCTTTCTTATCGCTCTGTTGCTAGCAAGGTCTGGATTCCTGGCTCCATTTGACCTATGATTGAAGTATGAGAGTGAACTCAGGGGACAGCATATGAAAGCCTGCCTGGCACTGAGCTGCAAGGGGTCTGTGTACTCTGCACGCTGTTTTTATGCTTATAGGTGGACTCTGATCTAATGTTGCCAGTTGCCTTCTTTATCTCTGATTGTTAAGTACCTTAGGCCATCTAGAAATATTGGTGCATTTTTGCACTGCTGTGAAGAGCAAAACAGCATTTCAGAATTGTTTAGTAAATTTGGGAAATTAGTTCACTGTATTTTGTGTGACTTCTCCTAAATTTATCAGTTTTCTTTGCTTTCTTACATGCTGCTTCAAACTCTGGATCTTGCATGTAGATAGAGCTTGGAATAACACCTGCTAGTAGCTGGGATGCCAGAAGATGACAGAGGACCCCATTGCATGCTTGCCACTGCCTTTTTTGTCTTTCTTTTTTCTCAGAGGATGTTAAGTTCCCCTGTAGGATTTGGCTAGTTTATTCCCAGGACTCTCAACCCAGTGTCTGAAAAGGGCTTTACCTGGGTAAAGCCAGCCTGGCTGCAGGCAAGTCTTTGGGAGAAGCAGGGAACGTTCCCTGACTAATTTATCTGCAGGGGGTATTTTCTTGCCACTCTCCCATCCTTTTATGCACGACTTAGCTTCTCAGCTAGCTGAAGCCTTTGAAGTTAGATTGCAAATAGCTCTTTGGCTGTCTCTCTCTCTCCACTCTCCCCCCCTCCCCACCTCAAAACAGGGAAACCAGAACAACCATTACTGTGGGAAGAGCTGGCCTTGTTGCGTGGTTCCCCTGCGTAACATCCCTTCTTTTCCTCCTTCCTTTTCCCTACCTCCTCCTCCCCCCACTGAGAAACCCTTTTTCCTCTTAATAAGATCTGCTTAACACTTGAGGGAAAAGACCACAGTTCTGTCAGGTGATAAATCCAATTTTAGAGCGTTTCATACGTGGTGAAAACCAGGCAGCTGCCTGCTGCAGCCCCCACATTGATGTGTGTTTGCTGTGCCAGGTTGGATCCACTCCTTCCAAGCAGGGAAATGGGTCAGTCTGGCACGCACCAGATTTCAGGATGGGGCTTGCACCCCTTGGCACATTCCCTTGCTGCGCTTTAGGGCCTGTCTGGTTGCATGGTTGTATTTGTCTCATCTCAGGGGTCTGGAGGTTCATGGGTCTCACTTTTGATGAACATGGACCCAAAGGATGTTGTTGGTCTTCGCTCTTTCTTCAATTTGAACTGTCCCTGCAGATACCTGCAAGCCTCTGGTACATGCTGGAAGCCCAAGGACAACGTCTGGCTTTTCTAAATGTCCCTTAGTCAGTGAGTATGGACGAGGCGTAACCACAGCGCATCACAGAACCTCCTTTCCCTTTCCAAAGGGAGAAAGAGATTGCTGCAGCTCATCCAGCTTTCTGCTAAGGCAAATCGGGCAGCTGTGTTAGTTTACGGCTCTGAGGATTGCCATCCTGGAAAGCTCCTATTGTGGGCTCTCGAAAGTCTCATTGAGAAATGAAGTAAGGTGCCAGGAGAATGGATTGCTAAAGGTACTGGGGATGCTGGTTGAGTCTCACTCCCTTGGAATCACATTTCTCAAGTTGTCTTCCTTCTGGATCAGTGCAGATCTTGTTACCACAGAGCACTAATCATGCTGCGTCTGCTTCCCATCTGTCCTCTTCATGCAGTTTTGTCTTTCCATGAGTCCTTTGCGAAATAAAAGGAGTTTCCAACCTCAGGGAGATGCCTAGATGCTGCTGAACTTCTTCCTCTAGGATTTTATCTTGGACAGAATAATCCGTGCATTACTTCATGTGGACACTGGAGCTTCCATTTCCAGTCATGTACAACTAGCCTAAACCCCTCATGTTTAATTGATGCTTCTGTCCTCTGCTATATTTTGCTTCTTGGTGCAACACCACTTCATGCTCTTTGTCTTTGGGCTTTGCTTTGGGAAACACAGATTTCAGGCTAAAGGAGGGGAGGTTTAGACTGGATATAAGGAAAAGGCTGAAGAGGTGTCTGGGGGTTCCAAGCCCCATCCCATGCTCAAGCCATCAGCCAAGAGTTTGCAGGAAACCTGGCTGTGTGGATTCATGTGGGGCTGTGAGGCATTTCCTTGCCCCTGCCCTGTACTCAGGAACCAGTAGGAACTTCAGGGGAATTCTCCTTCTGTGATTTTAGGCATTGACTTGAAATTTCCTCTTGGCACTAGAAGAAAAAAACCGTGGCATAAATTAGGCTGGTGTTTACAGCGCTGTTCGTTTACCGTGAGGGCTCGAATATTTTTGTCACTTGTTTTACCCATTGAGCAGCCTCGGAGGTGTGAAGAGGTTGGTGTGTGCCAAGGAAGCCCTGCCGTAAGTACCAGACCAAAACATGAGCCGAGCCAAGTGAGTGTCTGTGCGGTCAGGTAGAGTGTTCTAATCTCTTGGAGCTTGAATTTTTTTTTTTCAGGTAATCAGAGAGAATTTTTCATTCAATAATAAAGAAACCAAAACACCCAAGTAACTTTTCACCTCTGGCAAGAAATCCTTGCTCCATTGCAGCTGTTTTGGTGCCTTTTTTTGCACCAAAATGGCTGCAGGGCACAGTGTTGAGTCTGTGTCACCCTAATCTGTGTATTCTGCTGTGTTTGCTGCCTTTGCCTAAGAGTCAAATTTGCCAAGTGCTGTATAAATGTATGCTACATAGGTATCTTGCTCTTCCATTCTCAAGATAGAAATGCATGTTGCTGAAGGTATTTATAATCATTTGGCTGTAATGGGTTAATCTTTTAATATCCTGAGCCAGACACTTCATTATAGTGCATATACACCTGAATGCTATCTTCATCCCAATTAAGAGCTACCGTGATGGCAGTCGCACGCTCTGGCAGCAGCAGGAGGATAGGCGCTCCTTTCGCTGCCCAAGAGAAGACAAAGGATATGGCAAACCAGCTCAGGAAGGGAGGCATCAGCCATCTGTGGCATCAATCCAGGGTGTGTGGCAGTGAGCTGCTACTGTGGGCGCTGGTGATGGCATGGATATCGGAGCAGGCAGGAAAGCTGGCAGGGAGCATAGGCCAGTTGGCTCTGCCCTCCTGCTCAGAGCCACCCTTGTGTATGTTCTTATAGAGGGAAGTGTGTGATTATAGTTAGCAACGTAAGAAGTATTTATTGTAAATACAGTGCTGAGTCTGTCTTGTTCACACCTGACACCCAGAGGTGTGAGTACTCAGCATAGGGCTGCTCCCATGTCAGCACGCCTGAGGGCTGCACCATGCTACTCAGGGTGTGCCAGGGACGTGTGGGATCTTTGAGCCCTTCTCTGGTGAAAAGCAGATGAGCAATGAGCAAAGCAGTGCTCCCTGAAGCCCTCACTGTGCTCTGCTGGGTAAGTTTTGGACCACATGAGCTATTTGCAAGGTGAATGGTGGGATTCTCTGAACTGTGTTTGTTTGTTTGTTTGTTTTTTTAAAAAGGAGCATTTCATTGAATCATGCCCCTGAAGGAGGAGCTGCAGGTGTGACAGCTTTACATCCTCAGACATCCCTTTTGTAAGAAATGCAAGAGACAGGTCTGAAGCATCTCATTCTCTCTAATGTTTTCCGCAGGAGGACTAAGCTGTTACACAGCGGTGCTGCTCTCACCCAGGGATTGCAACATGCTGGCTGCAGCTGCTCCCTTGCCCAAGCACACTGTGGGCTCAGCACAGGAGGGATCCAGAGGCTGTTCTCAGCTCTGTCAGTGCTCGCTGCATGACCCTGTTCAGCCAGGTGTCACTTCCCTGCCTCTCCCTCACTTGTGGAGGCTTTTTCTTTCCCCACTTTTTGTTAGGGTAAGGATGAGGCTTGCTCGTGTGTGAGTGTTTTTAGATCCCTGCATGGACTTGGTCCAAAACCAAGTGAGGACTGTCTGACAGTCAGTAGGGTTATGAAAACTTTTTTCTGTAAGAACTGCTTCTGATTTTACTTCTAGCTGTACTGAAAAGCTGATGCTTAACATTTCAAGTGGGAAAGATTGTCAGTATTCGATCATGCAACTTACGAAGTTTTAGGCCTTAAGGATTGATTTTCCCATTTGGTTTCTGTGAGTGGAGGTTGCTGCAGGCTTATAGGTTTGCTTCGTCTTGCAAGCATGGGATGCTTCACTTCATTAAAGCTAATGACCTTGCATCATGCTGATGCCATTGATCTTGCATTTCATTATTCAGATGCACCAGAGCTCAGCCAGGCTGTATCAGAGCAGCTGTGTTCAGTGGTAGAGGTTACCTACCTCAAAAAAAGGTAACTTGTTACCAATAGAAGTGTTTAAATGAAATAACTGTGAGCTGACAATATTCAAAATGCATTCTGAATTCTTTTTAAAAGGAAATGAAAGCATGCACAGTTCCTCTGCCCATAGGAAAGGGACCGAACGGCATTCACGCTGAAGCTCCCAGCCGCTACCGCAATGTCAGTGCTCCTCTGGGCCGGGGAGAGAACAGCCTCTGCACACCTGGAGCTGCCAGTTCTGCATGCAAATATTAGGAAGTAGTTTCTTTTTGCTGCAGGTATGAATATTTGCTTGCTAAATGCTGGGTATTAGCTCTAAGACCGATACCCTGCATTCAGTAGCTCTCTACCCTGTCACTATTCAGATTGGTCAGAAGGGAGATCTTAGGATATTTCTTTTGCTTAACTCAAGAGGCTCTACCTGAGCTAAACTGCACTGTGCCAGGACTAAAGGTGGCAGCTAACGTGTTGGACAATAAATGAGACCCTTTATAAGCAGTTATGCTGACGTGAGTCTCTCCCAACAAATTTGCAACATTAAAACACCTTTGGAAAAATGTGTCATGCATATAATTAAATACCTGTTTGGCTAACTCTTAATTTAATTAATGCAAAGTGAAGATGGCAGCATGAATTAATTGAGAGGGAAATGGCTTTCTTCTCAGTGTGCTGAAGGGAGGGTTTCTGGAGGCATTGTGCCCTCAGAAACGTGGAGGTGAACTCTGGGACTGACACAGTTTTTTGACAGTGATAGAAATGATGTTCTCACAGCAGTATCTATGCCAGATATCAGCTCATTTTTTTCCCCCTGTGAAAACAAAGAGGGAAACCAGATGGCAGTTTCTTTGGGAGAACAGCACGGCTGCTTTTCAGCCTTACCTTGAGAGATATTTGGTAGCAGCCACAGCAAATTCAAGTTCAGACAGGTGAATGAAAAGAAATTCATGTCACAAAAGGTCTGTCTGTGTCTCCCATTGATTTCTTTCTGTGCCTGTATCTTTCTCTCTCAGTTGGTGCCCATGTTTTTCCCCCTTAGATACAACTTTCCTGTAACTGTTCATCTGCTTTAAATATTAATTCTTCTTAACTTTCTTTAAAGACTTTCCCATAGAAGATCTTTTGGTTTGACCTCTTTGCTAACCTTGTGTAATTTTTTTTCCCCCCCACCCTTTTGGTGTTTTTCTCCCTGCTGTTAAATCTTTCCCTTTCCATTTTGCTTGGGATAAAACTGGAGCACAGGTTGTTCACTGTGCAGGTGAGTTGTCAGCCCCACACTGCAGGAAGCAGGGAATCTGTTGTTGCTTCCTGCAGACTCATGTGAACACAAGAACTTAAAATTGTCTTCAGGAATGCTAGTTGTTGCTCAGCTCAAGTGCATGTATGAAGCATGTATGAATGAAGGAGAATAAAGGAGGCTGATGTGCAGCTCAGCAGGCCAGGCCTGCCAGCTCTGGTTTCAGTATCAGCTGCTCAGGGTGTGCGGACAGACCCTGCAGGAAGACTGGATGTCACTGAGGGGCTGTGGCTGGGAACATGTTGTCCCCATGGTGCTGCCTGGTGCTGGAGCTCTGCGGGGACTTCATGGGGTGACTTTCCTCCATATCTCCCTGGATGAGATGAATGCAAACTTGAAGTTGGTTTTGTCTGTCTGTGGTAGGCTGAATGCTTCTGGCTTCTCATCCAGCACTGACTTTTAGTATGATCCAGTTTTTGCAATTGGAGCCAATGATTTTAACAGTGCTTTATGTGTGTGTTTGGTGAAAAATGGGGTCTGTTTCACAGGAAACTTGTTTGCACCTGCCACGATCATCTTGTTTGCTCTTCCTTTGCCCCTTTCACTGGAGCTGCATTAGCTGCAACTGCAGAGTGTTCTTTCAATCCCTGGCATCCACAGTGTGGAATGTGATTGTGGAGCTGAGCAGCTGGGGAAGGGATGCAGGGTGCAAACCTCAGCGCCCATTCATGCTGTGAGCCACTCTGCAGGGATAAATGGTGGTCTCCTTGTCGAGCCCAGAGATTAAGCATCTTCAGAGAGATAAGATTGTAGTTGGCTTTTTTGGGGTGATCCGTGCAGTGTGTGTGTACTGCTGGGCTCGTGCTGCAGCAGCAGAATGTGAGGAAGCCTGGGCGAGGGGAGGTGCTAGGACAGGAGGATTTGCAAAGCTGCTGTGGCAAGTACTGTGCTCAGCCTGCTCTCTGGTGGTAGCTGCTGTAGCAGGGATGACCTTTGATAAAAATGTGAAGCATTTGGTTTGATTGGGGTGGTTGTGGTTGCTCAGCTCCATACAGCTCACAGCAGAGTCATCAACTCAGCTGCTTTTGCTTTTGTTCCCTTACTCCTGAGCAAAATTCCTAGGTAAAAAATTGAAATCACAGCAGCTTCAGAAAGAGAACTGCCAGCAAAGTTTCCCTATGCAGTTTGTCCAGTGTTTGACAAAGAGCTCCATTCCTCCTTTCTTTCAGGTCAGGAGAGTAGACAGCAGGTAACTGCTGGCCCACAGCATGGAAGAAATAAACATCTTGGGAATCTCCAGTCAAGTTTGGCTGAAAACAGCCAACACGTTCCAAAAGCTCTTGCCAGAACTGAGATGCAGAGACACTTAAGTAGGGCACTGACTTGTGGTTGGTCTCATTTCTTTGGCTGGCTGCAGGGGCAGTTCATGGGATGGATACTTTTTGTTTAGATGACAAGGCACAAACTGTTTGGCTTCTTTGTGCAAAGCTATTGTGAGGAAGGAAGTGCTCCATAAGTTGTTCAAAGGAGGCAGGCCAGTTGTGCTTGTTAGGAGCTTGAGCGAGAAAGTCATGATGAGAGGTTCTGCCTTTCAGCCCTGAAAACATATGGTGATGTTTGCTGTCACCCTAGTGCTGGCTTTGCCGTTTTTATCTGGGAAAGAAGGAAGAATGGGGTAAATAGTTTTGGAGAAGGTAACGTGGGACTCTCGTTCTTGACATCCCACTAGTAAAATGCCAGCCCCATTTGTGTCTCATAGATAACTCTTGATGTGGAGGATGCCTCTTCCAATAGCGTCTGGTATTACATAGCAGGATTTGTTTTAACAATACCTGAGGGGTGTGACAGCCATCTCTGTGGCCTGTTGGTGCTGGAGGCACCTGCAGGATCCAAGTGCCTGTAGGGTGTGCATACAGGAAAGAGCATTCATGGTGTGCTGGGGCTAGCTGGGGGGGCCTCCAGTTTCTTTCCTTTTGACAGTGGGGGTGGCACATCATTACCATTTTTGCATTTTATATTATTCTGTATCTGCATGTGGCCAGTACTCATTTTGCTTAGAAACATGACATATGCTGTGTCTTTGAATCGCAGTGTTTATGACTCTGTGAAATTTAAAGGTAATGTAAGCAAATTCAGGTTCTGTTTTTCAATGTGAATTGCTTTGGCCCAGCAGACACAACTTCTAATAGCAGCAGCCGTGTCTGCTATTGTCTTCCCACAATTAGAGGTTGACAGCCAATGATCCAGAGATAATAATTTAAAAACATGGAAACTGTGTGTGTGTGGTAAAAACTAAAGAATGAAACCTGTGGCATAGTGCACCTGTCAGTATTAGATGCAAATAGAAAATAATGCAACGTGCAGTGAAAGGAGTTTGGGTTGTGTGTATTTTGCCAAGCATGGGAGCAAATCCTCCTCTTGCACAGAAGCTGAGGTTTTGGGTTGGTTGAATCACAGAATGGCCTAGGTTGAAGAGGACCTCAATGGTCATCTGGTTTCAACCCTCCTGCCATGGGCAGGGTTGCCAGCCATTAGACCGGGCTGCACAGAGCTGGTGGTCTTTGAGAAAGCTTTTACCCCTGCTTCCTGAGGTCTGACGTGGGAGAAGAAAGCTTCAATAGGAACCAGCTGCTCGGTGGGCCTCATCTTTTTCAGAGTGCCATTTGCTTTCCTCAGATCCCAGTTAAAACCTGTGCCAAACTTGGGTTTATTAGAAGCAGCCAGAGCTGTGGTATTTATCGCGAAAGAAATGTGCTCCTCACCTTTCCTCTCTTTCGTTTCAGAGTCAGCATTCTTCAGGGGAGGACATGGAAATCTCCGATGATGAGATGAACTCTGCGCCTATCACCAGTGCAGAGTGTGCCAAAACCATTGTGGTCAACTCCTCAGTCAGCAACGCAGCCGTCATGGCCCCATCAATCCCTCCCCTGCCGCCGCCGCCTGGATTCCCTCCTCTTCCTCCTCCTCCACCACCACCTCCACAGCCGGCTTTCCCGATGCCTCCGCCGCTGCCTCCTCCACCTCCTCCCACACACCCCGCTGTCACCGTGCCCCCGCCGCCACTCCCTGCACCGCCTGGGGTCCCTCCACCTCACATCTTGCCTCCGCTTCCTCCCTTCCATCCCGGCATGTTCCCAGTCATGCAGGTGGATATGATAAGTGTCTTGGGCAACCACTGGGGTGGCATGCCCATGTCCTTCCAGATGCAAACTCAGATGCTGAGCCGCATGATGCAGGCACAGAACACATACCAGTATCCGCCTTTCATGGGGGGCAGGATGCAGTTTGTGAATCTGCCGCCCTACCGCCCGTTCTCAATGGGAGCAGCTCTTGGTCGTGGGCAGCAGTGGCCACCACTGCCCAAGTTTGACCCCTCAGTTCCACCTCCGGGTTATGAGCCCAAGAAGGAAGATCCCCACAAAGCCACTGTGGATGGAGTCCTCCTGGTCATCGTGAAGGAACTGAAGGCTATCATGAAAAGGGACCTGAACCGGAAGATGGTTGAAGTAGTAGCATTTCGGGCATTTGATGACTGGTGGGACAAGAAGGAACGGCTGGCAAAGGTAGGCTTCTATGTCACGTGTGCTGGGTCACAGTGCTTGTGGCCAGGGGTGGGTAAGAAGGGATCTGGGTCTGAATTAAAAAACAAAGCAACAACAACAAAATACCCTAGAATGCTATGGTACCTAGAACTGAAGCAAAAAATAAAAAAATAAAAAAAATTAGAACCATAGAATAGTTTTGCTTTGAGAAACCGTATTGCTTGGGGACTGCTGAAGTTAAATGGGAAGCAGATTTGACCTGCATCTGCCTCCCTGATCTCCATGCCAGGTAGGTCAGGAGCAGCCCAGGATCAGCAGACTTCAGCCTTGGGACAAGTTAGCACCCAGGTGTTAAACCTGGCTCAGTTTTGTGGTGTTGCTACGTGCATTTCTTGCTACTTTGCCGTGAGAACAAATGCGGTCTTAAATGAAGGTACCTTGCTCCCTCCCATGCTGGGGCACAATCTGAGGGGGACAGTGAGCAAACCCTCTGTTTTTTCCAGGTGTTCTGTGGGGCTGTAACGTCCTCACTGAGAGGGGCATTGCTACCACCCCAGTCCATGAGCTAGGTGACATCTGAGCATCATTGCAGCCACCGATGCATCTGCAGACTTGCCCTGCCAAGACTGAACTCCACTGAGCATCCGTAGTTGTACAGGCACAGCTGCTCCTTCAGGCAGAGAAGGGAGAGCCTTCAATGTTAAGGAGTCTTGCTATTAAATTCCTAAAGTTCAGCCTTCTACCCTCGCTTCTCCTTTCTCTTTTCACCCTTTGCTGGAGTCCCAGGGCCTGAAATTGGAGAAGTGTAGGAAATTTTTGTTGTCCAGGCCACTGATGACTGCTTCCAGGAAGGAGTTTGCAGGAGGAAATGACCCCAGGATTGGGATACAAATTGGCAAAGGCTTCTAGCATTGAAGAAGAAGCTGAACTTTAGCTTGAAAAAGCAGGAGTACTTGAAAACATGGAACCAGAGCTCTCTGTGCCCACTTTATAGAACAAAGTCCAGGAGCATTCCCAGTTCCACACTCCTCCCACCTCCCTAGTGCTTGTATATGGCAGCAATTAATGCAAACGCTGAACATTGGCCAAATACATGAGGATTAGTTACGGGGACAGCTTCGCATGAATTGTCTGATCCTTTCTCAGCCAATTTCAAGCATTCCTCGGCCAGCAAACAGCTCTGTGATTTAACACACAGTGAAATGAACTCTACCCAAAAAAGCTAATGCTATAGAAAGATTCATGCAATCTTCACAGTGACTTTTACAATGAGTTGTTTAAAAAATATAAAAATAAATAAATAAATAAAGCAACACCACAAGCCACAGCTGCCCTTTCTGTTTCAGATACCAGTTTTCAGAGCAGTGCCCTCACCACAGGCTCTGTAAGCTGGTTGCATGTTAGCTCTCATGCCTGAGATTGCTCCTTGGCTTACAGAGTGGTCAGTATCACTGCTGCTGTTTGAGCTCTTCCATGTGCTGGTTCCTGCAGTCAGTGTGTCCTTCTGACAAAGGCTTCCAGAAGCCTTGTGGTTTTATTTTTGGGCTGCTTCTTTTTTCATTTTTCCAGGCTGCCCAACAATGTTCAGTCAAAAATTATCTATGGAGTGCTTTTTGACTGCCTCTTAGCTTTCTGGGGCTGTTTAGTCTGGGGGAAAGGAAGCTGAGGGGCAACCTTATTGCTCTCTTCCAATATCTGAAAGGTGCTTACTGTGAGAGCGGGGTTGGTCTCTTCTCACTGCTGACGGGTGACAGGACAAGGGGAGATGATAATGTTAAGTTGCGGCAGGGTAAGTTTAAGTTGGATATCAGGAAAAACTTCTTTACAGAAGGGGTTGTTAAGCACTGGAATAGGCTCTCCAACGAGGTGGTTGAGTCACCATCCCTGAATGTGTTTAAAAGCCATTTGGATGTAGTGTTCAGGGACATGACTTAGCGGAGAGTTGTTAGAGTTAGGGTAGTATGGTTAGGGTGTGGTTGGACTCGATGATCTTTAAGGTCTTTTCCAATCTGAGCAATTCTGTGATTCAGCACTGCATGGAAACACAGTATACTTATCACTCCAATGTCTCAGCTTTTGTTTCTCCCTTTTCTGACTTCTGTATCAACTTGGCTGCTGCTGATTGCCAAAAACATATTGGTATAGGCGTAGAGTGGGAAAACTTAAGGGTAAAGCTGGTGTCCTAGGTCAGGCATGCTGGAAAACGTATGGGGTAAATGCTGTGAAGGAGCACATTGCTAAGGAAGGCAGCACATACTGTGGTCTTTGCCTATAAAACACTTTCCAAGTCTAGTGCTGCTTGGGTGGCTGAGCAGGATGCATTAAGCACAGTGCCAGGAATAACCAACCATCCCTGGACATGGAGGGCTGCTGTCTGAGTTCTCTGCTTGATATTCCCATTAGTACTGTCCTTTATTAGCAAGAGAGTTGAGCTTACACTTCCTTTTCAGTGATTACACTCTAGCAAATTAACTCTGATAGTGTCTGTAAGTGAAAATGACTTTTAGCCAATGTTGTACCACTGACTGATGCAAGTGAACATTACCTCCAGCGTCCTTCGCTCAAGACAAACATGCTGTGATGTCTGTTTTGCTATTCGATGGCTCAAAATGCAAGATCTCAAGGTGTGTTGGTGTCCGTGCCAAACCACTGCTCTGAGAGTCCCCACAGGTTTGTCTTCAGCAGTTTTAGTGCCATGTGCAGAGCAAATAACTTCTTAAAATGCAAAGGGGAGAAGGTTTCTCAAAGATGGGAAAGTCTTGTCAAGAAGAGCTTCTACACTTTCTCCCTTTCAAGTGGTGTGGTCATGTGGTGCATGTCCAGATGCCTTCAGAGAAACTGATGCTCAAGCAAGTGAGGAGTATTTCATGAACCCCAGCTATCTAAATGGCTTCTGGAGTTCACATTCTCCCCAGGAAACTTCTCTTTTAAAGGTCTTTCTTTTTTCCCCCCTCTGTTGCAGGCGTCTCTCACTCCAGTGAAGTCCGGAGGAGAACTGGAGGAGAAACCAAAGCCAAAGGATCGAATCACATCTTGTCTCTTGGAGAACTGGAACAAAGGCGAAGGCCTGGGATACGAGGGAATTGGCTTGGGCATTGGGTTACGAGGGGCCATCCGGTTGCCATCCTTCAAGGTAAAAACAAAGATCTGTCTTCATTACACTAACATTCCCTAAAGGAGCAGTAGGAGAATAGACCTAGCTAAGTTTGTGCCCCTAAGCCCTACAGGCTGTTAGCCCCACGCTGTTCCCTTACAAGTTTCCTTCCTCCAATATCCCTTCTAACCCACCAATAAAAAAACACAGATGCTCTTACCCAGCCTTAGCCTTTCATCTACCACTTGTGTGAACTACTGGTAAAGGTTTTCTGCTCTGCAAGGTAAATGGGGCATGCGCTTATGTTCTGGTTTCAGCTGAGGCAGTGTTAGGATGCAGTGTTTCAGCATGGTTGTAAAAATATGCTTATACTAATAGCACTTTACACAGCTATTTCTTTGCTTAGAACTCTGTAAGCAGAGTTTATTCAGAGCTGGATTTACCATTCATAATAGGCCTGTAACACCACTAGATCTCTGGATTTTGAGGCTTGGCTCTTTTGCATAAGTCGGCTGTAATGTCTTGCAGTTTGGCAGCTGAGTCACACCTGAAATTTGATTTAAAATGTTCTCTACCTCATGTGAGTTTATGGGATTAGACTTACAACTCTAGGGTCATTAACTTTAAAGATTATTTGTGTTTCCTGCCAAGAAGTAAAAAATGAAAGTTTTTTTTTCTTTAGTAGTTTAAGCAACAAATAAGTGGTATTAGAGAGGACCTCCTTGAAATTGAAATTTTGAATGCAAAGAGAAAGCATGTAAAGATTTGGGACTAGAGATTCAGCAGTCTTGATTTAAAATAAAACTTGTTTAGAGGTTCTTAAAGATGATGCAGGCTCAGACTCTTTTTCTGTTCTGCTACAACTCAGACATGCATTTGTCACAAGCTGTCTCTGTCAGGTTCAAGGTACCTGATGATGACATGCACCATGCTGACATGGAAAGTGTTTTGATTGAAACCGAAGGGGTGGAATTTCATTCACAGTAAAATGCTGTTTGCAAGAAAATAAAAGGATTAAGAGCTGGGGAAGTGGCCCTTAATTTCTGGGTGTAAGTCACAGTAGCAAAGTGAAGCAGTAGCAGTTTAAGAAGTTGATTTCTGCTGTTTCTAAACTCTTTTAGAAATGCAAATTTTGTCTTTTGTTCAGGTGAAAAGAAAGGAGCCACCAGAAGCTGCCTCAGCAGGAGATCAGAAGAGAATCCGGCCTTCTACTTCTGTTGATGATGAAGATGAAGGTTTGCACAACACATTTGTTTCAAACCCAAGCAGATGCAAGCCACATGCAAGCTGAATTCTTTTAAACTTCACAGCAGTGCACTCACTTACAGTTAGACACAGAGTAAAGGATTTGAGCCAAAGCCCTGCCTCTTGCAAACCTCTCATCAGCTGGGCGGTGTCTCCTCTGGATTGGGTTATTTTACATTCACTGGTGGGAAATTTAAGACCTGCACGTTGCAAACACTCATGCCCTATTCTAGATTTGGTGATGCAGACCTGGTCACCCAGTAGAGGGAGCTCAGATTAGTTCCTGGACTGTATTCTAGAGGTATGCTTGCAAACCACTGTGTGTGTTGAGGGAGAAAGCTAGTAAGAGACAGTTTGCCCTGCGCGGTTTTTAAATGTATTTGCTAGAAGAATCTATTTTCAAATATTAACTTCTTTTTTCCCCCCTGGAAACGTGAAAGAATGGAGATAAGGGTATTCAAAGCTTCCTGTCTTTGAAAGAGAGAGGAATTAAATCATAAGAACCAGGGTTAACTAAACATCTTTTTCATAACTAGACCCACAAATCCATCAGTTCTTCAAGAAGTAAAACAAACCCTGAGTTGTTAAAGCATTCGTATCCCTTAGTGTGTCTCTGTTTAGGGAAGCATACAGGGAGTTTCCTGTCATGAATCATTGTGCCTTCCTTCTCTGATTCATGGGGAAGCTTGCCTTCACTGGTGCAATATATTCTTGCATTTCTTGGTCCAGCCTCTTCTGTATTCTATTCTGATATACAGCCTCAAAAACACATTTTTCTTAAGAATGGTACAGTTTTGTAGTACTGTTCTCCAAGGAGTGTCCAAGATAGTGTTGGATGAGACAACCTCTTGGCAAGGTCCTCTTTGGCTTTCCTATCGTGATCTCATAGTGCTATGTCTCTTAGCTGTTCTGCCTAGAGCTTGTTAGCTTTGGCTTCCTGCATAACGCCTTCCTTGGGACTTTCAACACTTTGCACCCAGTCTCACCCTCACTTGCACTGTGAAATTAGTAAGTGCCTGTGAGCTTGGGGACTCTCACACCACATGGATGCATTGCTTCAACTTTAATTTTTCCAAAGCAAAAGCTTTCATGATGTTCTCTGCAAGTCTCTTGCAAAGTATTTGATGCCAGTTTCCTTGTTTTCCCTCAACAGAGTCGGAAAGGGACAGAGATGCTTCTGATACAACATCCGACCTGTCGAAGAAGGATGCAGAAGCAGTGGGGCTGAGGCGGCGACCAGCACGGCCACTGGAGCTCGACAGCGAGGGGGAAGAGGGAGATGAGACATCAGGGAAAGAGGAAGAGTCTTCCTCAGAGAAAGAAGAGGAGCAGGAGGAAGAAGGAGGCTTGGTGAAAGCAGCACCTGGCAAGGTGTGTTGGTTTGTGATTGCAGTTCTGAATGATGCTATCTGTCATTAAAAGAGGTCCTAGTAATTCCAAATCTCAACATTATTTTCTCTAGAAGATGAGTGCTCGTCATAGGGTCTCTCCTAAAATAATCTCTGTAGGAGAGAACCCCTCAGGTTCTCAGTCAGCATCTCTGAGAGTCACTGGTGATTACTGCAGTGACAGCCAGGTCAGTGGGTCAGACACTGTTAATTTCTCACAATGCTTTCTTGTGAAGGAGGAAGAGGAGGATGATGATGATGAGGAAGATGAAGACGATGATGAGGATGAGGAAGATGAAGAGGATTATGAGGAGACAGGTGTTGAAACAAGTGACAAAGAGGAAGAGCAGGACTCTGAGGAGGGTAAGCAATTCCAAGGAAAGCAGCAAGTTTGTCTTTCAGGTCGTTTGGGATCTCCCTTTTGCATTCTATTCATAAGCCAGTGTTTATTTGTGCACCCCTTTCACTGAAAGGCAGTTCTATACAAGGTAATTTATACAGATATACATAATCTCAGTACAAAAGTATTAAAGAGGCAATCCGCCAAGAGAGTGATGTGGGCAGGGTGCCAGGCAGTGCTAGCTCTGCTGCTTATGGAGCTGTGTGCTGTATGGTGATTTCTGTTAGCATCTAAATACTTGGTTTAATAATCCCTGCAAAAACAAACAAACTGTGAGGGGCTTCCTTCAAATCCACCTGTTGCTGTTGATGCTGTTACAAGTGTGGAGACAATATTTGTTCCTGTAGTAGGGCCTGATTGTTTACTGAAGTCAGAAAGCAGAACTAATGGTAACCTGCTCTTCTTGTAGAAGATGCAGCGAGTCCCTCATCTTCCAAGGCTGAAGTTGAATCATCAGATGAAAGTGAGGACTCCTCCGAATTTGAATCAAGTTCTGACTCAGATGAAGATGATGATGAGGAGGAGGAGGAGGAGGAAGATGAGGAGGAGGAGGAAGAAGAAGAGGTGGCTGAAGATCAAGACAGAGAAGCCATGGTTGCAGAGACAGAGCATGAACCTGCCAGTCATGAGCTTCCCGATGATAAGCGGGAGACCATTTTGGAGCTCTATCCTGTGGACTACATGGATGCAACGGGCTTGGGACTCTCAGAGCCAGCTTTGGTAGAGAAGGATGAAGGGATGGAAGAAGTCAAAGCAGAGGAAAGTGAATGTGATCAAGTCCCAGAGGAATCTATTGCTGCTGAAACACTGAAACAGTTGGTTATGGAAAGAGACCAGGAGACAAAACTTGCACTGTCTCCCATCTGCAGGCCAGGTATAGCTTTCCTTTTGGTTTGGCACTTATTGTTTTTCCAAATACAGTATTCTCACAGCAACCAATATGTATGATTTTGTTTCCATTGTTCTTTCTCTGGTCTTGGCGCTAGGCTAGGGATTATCTGTATCTTTTCTTCCTGGTAAAGTTCAGCACAGACCTTTTTGCTTGTACAGATAATAGTAGTTATTGTATCCAGAATCTTTTCCTGGACCAATTTAGTTAGTGTCCTGCAGGAGCTGAACAGTTGTCATCATCCAGAGGTGACTGGAAGGTGTGATGGCTGAAGCTCAAGTTAGTAAAGCCATGGCTGCTAAAACAGAACAGGAGTCTGTGCTTAATGAGTCACTACTGACTGTTCTTGGTTTTAATACCAAAGAAGTATGCGACTGTTAAACTGTATGTGGCAGGTGAGTAGAGTCTTAGAATTCTATCTGATTCCTGGTACTGTTTTATTATTTTAAACTTAGTTCTTTTAAATGAACGATATCTCCTGATTTGCTGGAAGAACAAAATTGTTTTGATTCAGTACATAGGTGTGTATAGCCCATGAAGACTAGAATAGGAGTAGAATGCAGAAAACTTGACGTATTCTGCAGCAGGAAGGGGAAAGCCAGCAGGGAGTTCACATCTAGTGTAGGAACCCTCAAGCAGGACGGGTGTCTGAGGGCTGTTGATCTGGGAACTGGGTGGTATTTTGCCACCTGCAGAGCTGGAAATCTGGTCTCTGCCCAGGATATCACTCCTTGGCTGTTACAAAATCCAAAAGACTTAAAGGCTAAATGTTAAACCAGACACAAGCTCGAACTGTGGCATTCTTATTGTGCTGCCCAGCCTGGTCATACAGGAGTGATGAGGGTCTGACCCTTCTCCTGTGATTCTCTGGTTCGTTCAGCACAGACGGATAAGCTTCCCTCCAGTTCTCCAGGCATTTCCCCTTCCTTTTGCTCTCCCACTTGAAAATGTTATTTTGAGCTGCCTAAGATGATTCACTGTTGATTCATTTTGGCCCTGGATCTAAGGAGGTAAATAAACTCCAGATAAATGAGCCTGCTGCAGAGAGCGAGCAGCATATAAATTGCCTCACTGATACCATCTGAGTGTCTCCTCATTCATTACAAGGGCTTTCCATTTCCTTCATGTGTTGTTCAGGAGTGTTACGCTTCTCCCTTTCCTGTTTCCATCCTTGGAGAGCTGGGGGTACTTCTTAGCCCTGCAATTAGTTTACCTGCCCACATCAGAAAAGCTGATTGCTTGGGGTTCTGACACACATCCTCCACAGCCCTTGCCCTGCAGTTCACTAATGCTTTTTATGCCTGCAAAAAGGTGGTCAGGGGGTTTGAAAGCAGAAAACCTTCATTCTGGGCTGTGTAGTAGCTAATCCTCAAATTAATAGTGTGTTTTTTTTAATGGTCCATTAGGGTTGTCTGTGGTAGTATCTAATTACTCCATACTCTGTCTCCGAAATGTAAAGCATTGGTGCTTTTAAAGCTTCCCAATGGAACTGAACTGTTCTGTAACAGCAGCATCTTTAACATGCCTTTACTGGCAAGTGATGTGTAACCAAGTGGAAGCTACACTTCTGATTCTGTAATTATTTTTTTTTCCCCAGTGGAAGAGCCTGAACCCATTGTCATGCTGGAGCCAGAGGTACAAGAATGCCCAAAGCCTGAATCACAAGATGAGGCTGGCACGGTCTGTCTCTCAACTCCAGTGGCAGTCTTTGGAGAAGCTCGCCCCAGCAAAAGCAGCTTCTTTAGCAAGTCTGATGACAGCTGCTTAGAAACGCATGTTAAAACAAAGCTGCCCTCTGCAGTGGAGGAGGAGGACCGGCTGCCTCGCACACCTGGGCGGGAAGTGGTGGTCCATTCAGAGACTGATATTCTTTTGCTTCCAGCCCACAAGGTGCCATCCTCCACAGTTCCCTTACCATCGACTCCTGGTAAAGAGGAATCTGTAGTCCCTCCAGAAAAGTTTCCCGAACAATTAATGGTGACCAAAACGTCCATAGAAGAGGAGATTCCTAGGACTCCTGGGCGGGACATTTTGGCCAAGTCTTCACACCCGCTTGGAAAGTCGCAGAGCACAGACACTGTTCCAGCCACACCAGGAAGTGATGCTCCCCTTACGGGAAGCAGCTTAACCCTCAGTTCCCCTCAAGTCCCAGGGAGCCCCTTTTCCTACCCATCCCAGTCTCCTGGCATTAACAGTGGCATTCCTCGGACTCCTGGGAGAGATTTCAATTTCACGCCTACCTTCCCAGAGGCTGGTGCTACTATTCCTTGCCTTCTGTCTGGCAAGAAACAGTCAGAGGATGACCTAGACGAGAAACCTTTTAAAGAGCCTCTTGGTGCTTCCCTTACTATCAGCATGAACAGCGTTCCTTCTCCTATTCCCTTTGCCAGCCCCACACAAGCAGATTTCCGCACAGACATGGGGTTGCCACCTAACGAGCCAATACCCATCGCAGCCCTACCATGCATACCTGGAGATGGAAGAATGCCCATCGAGGAGTGTAAGGCAGAAGTAAAATCTGTTTTGCTCTCACCAGAAGCGCCTGTTGGTGCATCTATTCTTCCTCCTCCACCACCACCTTCTGTTCTTCCCAAAAGGAGGCCGGGTCGGCCAAGGCGGTCCCCACCTTCTGTCCTGTCATTGGATATGTACTCGGGCAAAACCATTGAGCCACCTCCTGTCCCCGTGGCCTTGGTGGAAAGTGCTATGAGCAAAGAGCTATTGAGTGCACATCCTGATGCTTTCTATGGACTGAAGGACCCTGAAGCCGTCACCCTAGATTTCAGGAATGACAGCTTCCATGAGAAAATAGCAGCTGAGACAGTTGCAGAGAAACTGCCATTTAAGGAATTGGAGAACCAATGGAATGAAGATTTCAAGGAAGAAGAAGCTCATGCGAAGCCTAAAAGACAGTGGCGAAGGCAGAAGAAGTCACCTGAGCACCTCCCAGTGATTCCTTCCCCAGAGTACTCCCCACCCCAGCCTCAGTTCAGGCCACGCTCTGAGTTTGAGGAGATGACCATTTTGTATGATATTTGGAATGGAGGCATAGATGAGGAAGATATCAAATTCATGTGTATCACGTATGACCGCCTCCTGCAGCAGGACAATGGTATGGACTGGCTCAATGACACGCTGTGGGTATTCCATCCTTATATCCTTTCTCATTGGTGCTCTGCATCACACAACACTTGCAAGATGATCATTTTTTGCAGAAGTCAAAGTTAATGGGTGGAAGAAGCCTTTGCTTATTAGAATAGCAATTACTTATTTCAGCAGAGAATTTTAGACTTTTATACTCTGAATCTATACAGAAATATTGCAGAAGTGGCTGTTGTGCTGCATTTTCCAGCTAGGACTGAAGGAAAAATCTGTATGTATCTCTTCTGAGGAGATTTCTGGGAAGCTAGTTTGTATGTTAGACAAGACAAACTGCACTGCCCCATGTATTGCTAAAGATTTCTGGAATTAAAATACCTGATTCCTAACTCCCTGAAGGAGCAGATTTACTGAGGCCCATGAGAGCAGTGTCTCCCAGCCTTCTGGGCTGAGTGCCTCTGGCTCATCCATTGCACCTTACCTGACGCATGAGTGTGAGATCACTGTACTGAGCTCAGCACAGTGTCCTCAGGGCTTGGGGTGACTTCTGGAGGGGGAACAAAAGTGCTCTTTCAAAGCTCCAAGGAAAAGGGTGCAGCCAGATGGATGAGCAGCTGCTCTCTGTGTTCATGGTTGGTGCTGCAGGGAAATCTTTTTCCTAAAAGATTTCTCTTGACAGCTTAACGTTTTTGTTTAAAACTTTTTTTTCTTTACTTTAGTTTCCCGAAGCATTCAGCTAAGGAGAGAACCTACTGGGTTTTCCTGTAGGCATATGGGCTTGAGAAAATTTAAAAATAGAATTGCTATTTCTTTCAGCCTCTCCCAACAGCATTCTCCATTTTCCAAGCTGCAGCTGTTAGCTCCATGTAACCACAGCAGGTTTTTGTCTGATACCACCTGGCAGCTGCGTTGCTCCTTAACTTCTTTCCACCTACTAGCTTTTCCACCCCCAAGAAAAAGAAGCGAGACGATGGGATGCGGGAGCACGTCACAGGCTGTGCACGAAGTGAAGGCTATTACAAAATTGATAAGAAGGACAAACTCAAATACCTCAACAATAGCCGAGCTTTTGCAGAGGAGCCTCCAGCTGACACACAGGTGAGGGCATGTCTTCTGCTGACCACCAGGTGTGAATGAGATTTGACTTTGTATGACCTTGTGCCCGCTGCTCCCTACCTTTTGGCAAGGAGAGAGATGATGCTGTTGCTGCGCCTGTGTTGAGCTGGTCATTTAGGTGGTGCTGGTGTTCAAAGTAGGGTGTTTCAGAAGGCCACGTGTTCTGTGATGATGATATGGCACAAGAGATTGCTCATGAGTGGGGTTGCAGGGTGCTCTGTCTGTTGGGTCAGCTCTGATGATGCATTTGTCCTCAGGGGATGAGCATCCCTGCCCAACCTCACGCTTCCACACGGGCTGGCTCCGAGCGGCGGTCAGAGCAACGCAGGCTCCTCTCCTCCTTCACTGGTAGCTGTGACAGTGACCTGCTCAAGTTCAACCAGCTCAAGGTAGGTCCATGTGGGTGGGCTGGCTGCGTTGGGCAGGGGCCGGCTGGGAGCAGGGCAGGACAGACAACGATCTCAGTACTGGGCACCTGTGTGGGTGCCAGAGGACTGAAAAGGGCCCAGAATGGAACTGTTGCTTTGCCTTCTGGCAGGAGACTCTGTACAGGGTGGGTCAGAGGTGCTCAGCTGGGGAATTGGGTTTCACAGCCCTGCTGTCATAGCAGCTCTGGTGAGCAGAAGAGCTGCTCTCAGTGGATCACCCAACACAGAGCCCCTCTCTGGTACACAAGCTCTTCTGTGATTCCATTTAACCTGACTTAAAGATCTCTGTAGTCTCATTTGCCTAAAAATAGGAACAGAGTACCCACTGGGAAAACAGGGCACTCTAGTCCAATGTGCTCCGTTGTGAGGAGCAGAGGTGTGAGCTGCTTGATATATGGCTATAAATAAGTGCATGAGCTTATTAAGGCGTAGGCAGAATCATCAAAGTTGTGCAGAACTGAGACCCCAGGGGATCTGTTCTCCAAAGCAGCATGTGGTCAGTGGTGCAAACCCAAGTACTGTGACTCTGTGGGACCTCCTGTGTCCCCTGTACTGCCCTCCTGTCATCGAAAGACAGAAGGAATTTGAGTTGACTTGAAGCACTACTTATGGCTAGGGTCAGCCTTTCTCTTTCCATGTTGGGTCTAATTCAGGGTTTCTGGGATGTTTTCTTCATGCAGTTCCGGAAGAAAAAGCTAAAATTCTGCAAGAGCCACATTCATGACTGGGGCCTTTTTGCCATGGAGCCCATTGCAGCTGATGAGATGGTGATTGAGTATGTGGGTCAGAACATCAGGCAGGTAAGCTGGAACGTGACTGAAATCTGATCAAAACCCAGCTGAAATAAGTGATTGAGTCTGACAGCTGGGCTGGCATCCCTGCTGCAGGGTATTAGCTGTGTGAGCTAGGCAGACTGGCATGTGGTTTAAAAGAACGGGTGGGGTTTTCAGTATCCCATGGAAATAAAGTGATCAAATTCTTTGGGAGTAAGTCCTTCAGAAGCCCATTCTGAACTTCTGGGTGTTTGGCATCATGTATCTTGAGCAGCACAAGCACAGCTGAGGTGAGCCTTGTGTAGGTCTCTGCTCACAGATCATTCCTGCTTTGTGTTTTAATGCCACGTGTGGGGTTTTCTGTAGGTCATTGCTGACATGCGTGAAAAGCGATACGAGGATGAAGGCATTGGGAGCAGTTACATGTTCAGAGTTGACCACGACACAATCATCGATGCTACAAAGTGTGGAAACTTTGCCAGGTTTATTAATCACAGCTGCAATGTAAGTATTGGTGTGGGGTTTTTTTTGTTGTTTGTTTTCCCCCCTCCTATAATTGTACTCTGACATACAGATAAACCTACTGAGTCCTCACTAACTGATCAGGAACACACTGAGAAGTAGCAAGGGTTAGGATTAACTTAAGGAGCTGCAGCAGATCAAAGCTGGGTCTAAACTTGTGTAAGGAAGAGATTTGAAGGAGCTGAGAAATTTAAAAATGCAGTGAGACAGAGTGCACTCAGAATCCTCCTGACCATACTGTGGGATGCTGATAAATACTGTTCAACCACATCTAATAAGTATTTCCTTAAAACAATTTTAGCAGCTGTTCTGCTGTGGGAACGGTCTCATTCTAGTGTCCACATGGGAAAAGTAGTCTTGCCCTGGTAGGTGGAAAAGCTGCTTTCCCCCAGGTTTCGTGCTGCAGTTGTCACTCAAAGACTTCTGGATGTCTAGCCGTGTTACTGAGCATTAGCTGAGCTACTTTTAGTCTGTGACAAACTTGGTGGAACATCGTGTGAGCTCCTGTGCACTGCAGATGACCACAGTGCCTGTTTTGGAAGAGCACAATTAGGGCTGCTCTGGTTTCTGGCTTCATGCCTCCAACCCTCAGCTTCCCACTGGATCCCCTGGGCCCAGGCTCTGAGAACGTGGCTGAGGCTGTCTGGGAAAGTGATGGCCCTGCTCTGTGCTAGAATAATTGTATGGAGGCTGGGAAGTTGTGGCATCAGGAACCTAAATGATTACCTGTTCTGTCACCCCTGCAGCCAAATTGTTACGCTAAAGTGATCACGGTGGAGTCTCAAAAGAAGATTGTCATCTACTCAAAACAGCACATCAATGTGAATGAGGAAATTACTTATGACTACAAGTTTCCCATTGAGGATGTAAAAATCCCATGTCTTTGTGGCTCTGAGAACTGCAGGGGAACCCTAAACTGAACTCGAGGTTTCTCGTCACACTTGCACCTTTGGCCATGTCAAAACTGTGGTAACCAGGTGTGGTTGCACTTTGCCAAAAAAAAAAAAAAAAAAGAAAAAAAAGAAAAGAAAAAAAAAAGAAAAAAAAGAAGAAAAAAAAGGAAGAAAAAAAATTTAAAAAGAAAAAAATGTATACAAAAAAAAAAAAAAAAAGGAAAAAAGAGAAGAGGAAAACCAAGCAAGTTTCGCACTTCTGCCAGGATCACGGATGAAAGCAAAAAGCGCACATGCTTACGAGGACTGTTCATGTTTCAGGTGCTCTTTCCTTTTCAGATCCAACACGCGTGCAGAAAGGTGACTGCTGTTCTGTGGCGTGGTCTATCCAAACACTAGCTTCTGTCTGTTCAGTCCTTACATTAATGCTCCATAATGGGATAATGGTACCTTTTTTTATTTTTAATTGTTATAAACCTTCATCTTTTCATAAATGCTGCTACCTTTTCCTCATCAGTTTTGTTGGTTGAAAAGACATTCAACGTTTAAATGTGAAGCAGAGACTGAAAATGCCATATAGGGTTTGTTGGGAGCTTGATTGGCTGAAATTGCACAGATTTCTCAGATTAAACTGTAAATAAATGTAAGGTTGATGTTACAGAGCAAGCCAGAGGCTTGAGGGTGTGTGAATGGGTGTGTGTGTGTGTGTGTGTGTGTGTGCATGGAGATGCCCGCAGTGAGACTGTAGGTGACCTGTCCTGCCTTTTCATTAGGGGTCAGCCTGAACAAGTCCCCAAAGCCAGACACCCCGGGGAACATCAGGGCAGCCATGGCCTGGGCTTGTGCCTTGGGCTCATCGCTGATGGTCGCATGCCATGCTGGTATATTGGGGGATCAAAGCCTCAGCATCCAGACAAGCGAGAATGGGTACTGCAATCACTGCTAACAGAATCAGTTGGTTAGTCCCAGCACTGTGGCACAACGCGTGACCTTTCAGGATTTCTTGTAGATTGGTTTGTCTAGTGTTCAGAAAAACTCTGGAGCTGAAATTAAGTAGGAAATAAGCCTCAGTTATTCTGTAGAAATCTTACCTTCCTTTTAAGGGTACACTACGCCTCATGTTCGTAATAAGATTTTATTCCTGTTGATGGGGAACAGTCTGTGTTCTTCGTATGGATTTTCCTTGATTCTAACTGCATTTCCCTGCCTTCCTAGTGCTTTACAGGGACTGTCTGCCCTGACCTTGAATGAGGAGATTCCTGCTGTGATAGGAGCAGGTCGGACCTCCCCCAGTTACTCAGTAACTTGCCCTAGGTGGTCCCATCCTGTAGTAAGTGCAGACGTGGTGGGCAGTGCCCCTGAACGCAGGCTGCACCCTGTCCTCCCCCATCTGCAGCATGGGAATGAGTGCTGCTTTGACCTCCAAAGGCATATTTTGGAGTCGTTTTTCAATCTGTTTTGTCCTTGCAGATGTGCTGAGGTGAAGTTTGCAGTTCTTCAAGAGGTTCCATTTAAAAATGGGCCAAAACACCGAAGAAACGTTTCTGTGGGTGTGATCTAGGAGCGTTACACGACTGTTTGGGTATGGACAGGATCAGTTATTTCAGCCTTCATTGAGTCTCTTCTGCTTCAAAGGTAGAGGTTGTTTGTACTAAGCCTTTGTAATTGACTTATAGGGAAATTGCAATGTAATTATGAAATGCAAACATCATCTGCATAACTAAAATCTCCTCCCCATAGAGCAAATAGCACAGCTGTATTCCCGTTCCTTTTCAAATTAGTGACAGTTGCTGTTGAACCACAGCTCCCCATGATCAGAGGTTACAACCTTGCAAAAGAGTTTCCTGGAAATTGTTGCCACCCTTGCTGGGAGCTGTCAGGCCTGTCCCGCAGTGCGGGGTTTGGTGTAGGTTAGGCTTCTGTGCTTGAGTTCCTGCTACAGACAGAGGGTCTACAAGGACCCCAGTGTGCCTGCACTGCTGCCTGAGGGAAGGGAACCGGCCCTGAGGTTGGGCAGTCTGTAGTCTCATCTCTGCTGTTGTTCAGTTTTGTTGTTTCCTATGGTCTTGGGGCTTTCCTCCTCTCTTGGTGAATCTCCCCAGCGGTTGGGTAGTTGTGGCCCAGAACCTGAAGCTGTGAGAAGTACCAGCAGTGTGTCATTGAGCATGGGCTGTAGCTACTGCTGTGGCAGGAGCTTTTGGGGATTAAGCCTGCTGCTCTGCCCCTTTTCTTTAGATGAGGTTCCTCTCGTGTTGACGCTTCAGTTGGCATGGCTACAGCTGGGTCTTTTGCTTTCAAAGCATTGGGAACGCACAGATGTTGTTTCAGAGTGAAGCCCTGCCCTTATTCTCAGCCTCCTTCCTCTCAGGCCCACCAAACCTGGGTGTTATTGGCTATAACATGGCTTTGTGGGGGAAAAATCAAATGTGCACCCAGCCCCAAGGAGCCCAACGGCAGCTCAGTGTTCCCCAGCCTGTCTGTGTGCTCCAGTGGGGTACAGGCTGCTGTGTGTGCAGGGGACAGGCCCTGGTCTCCTGGGGCAAGGCTCCCAGCTTGGGTTCCTTCAGGGAGTTTGGAGGAACACCAAAGGGATTTGGATGCCAAAGGCCTTCAGCACCAAAGTCACTTGGGTGCTTCTGAAACGTCTCTGTAGGATCCCAGCTGGATAAGCCAGCCCTGGGCCTTCTCTTTCCCCCACAGCTTCTCTGAGAGCCACCCCATCCCTGATGAGTTTTGGTGATGGTTCCCAGCAGGGCTGGGAAGCAGAGAAGGCAGCCCATAGAGATGCCTTCTGACCCCCCAGGTGCTTTGCCTCGTGATCAGACAGGGCTGGGGGAGAGGAGGATGCTGGAGGGGCAGAGTGCTCTGGTGCAGCTCCTGGGCCAGACCCAGCATTCACCATCATCACACGTGTGGAAATATTGGCGAGGGCTGAGCAGAACCCTGCCCAGGATGCTGCTTACCATTTAGTGAACTCATTCTGTTCACCGTCACAATTTTTTTTCCCACTTAAATCGAATCCTAAAACAAATTAGAGAGGATGTTGGCTGTGCTCCCTGCAGAACTGCATCTCACTGCAGCATCTGCTGGAGTGTGCAGGGCTCACCCAGCACCCACTGTGCTGCCTGGGGCTGCCATGGTCATGCAGCACTCACAGTGCTGTGGGTCCCAGAGGGGTCCCAAGCAGTGGCTGTGGGGGCAGGAGGGGACGGGGCTCATCTTGCAGATATTTGTATTGTATAGAGCAGCTTATTTCTACAGACAAACATTTTTAAACTCCAACAAAGTATGCAGTAGTTTCAGTTCTGGTTTTTGTGACCTTTTTCAGGGATCATTTCAGTGCATTTCTGTATAAAATAAAAATATAAGGAGAAAAAAAAGGATTTTGAAGTCTATAAAATAAAAAAGCATCTTCTGTACATAGGCAAACAAGAATCTTCTCTTCAAACACTGTTTCTTGTAGAAACATGTTGAAATTTTTTTGCTGATTTCTTTGTACTTCAAGAGCATGTAAATAATTTATTAAAAGTGACTATTGTAATTTGGAGTTCTTTTTAAACAGATCCCAGCTCAGTTTCGTGGCAAGGAGGTGGGGAGGAGGAAGGACTGAGGATAGCGAAGGAGCTGGTGGCATTTACAGCTTGTGTCAAGCTTTGTATAATGTAAATTCTGTACAAATATGGGGGTTTTGGTTTTGGCTTTTTTTTTTTTCTTTTTTGTCAAATGAATAGATGGAATTAGCAGCATTAAGAAACTGAAGACAGAAATTTGCCAAGTCGAGGCTTCTTCCTTGCCCCCTCCCCCAGTCTGAAACCTGATGTGCAAAATCTATTTATTTCAAGCGAGGAAATGTGTACAGTCTAATAGACATCCTGCAATGTATTTAAGCAAGTTTGCAACTGGACTTCTTTTTTTTTTTTTTTTTTCATTTTAATATTTGTTTTTATGAGTTTCCTCCTTAATTGCCACTGTAGTATTTGTTTGAGTGAAAAGAAACACGATGTGACGGACGCAGAGGGGCGGTTGATGAGGAAGTGGAAGAGCTCCCCACAGCTTTCTGGTTCCATGACAGGTTGTTTTAATTCACGGTGTGAAAATAAAGGGCTTCCTTTAAAAGGGGGCAGGTAAAATGGTTTGCAATAAATGAATTATTATTTTTTTAAGTTCCTTAAAAAAAAAAAAACAAAAAAATCTCTGCTTTGAAGATTTAGGATTTCTGCTTTTTCTTTTTTTAAGCAAATTTATAAATTTAGGGATGTTTTGTGCATATAGAATCCGTCACCAGTATGTATCTTGTTTTGAAGAAAGTGTTTTTGTTGTGGATGTGTCATGCTGTATATATTTGTTCATATTTTTGTGAATTGAATACTATGTACCATTGTATTATAGTAACTTTTATAAAGCAAACCATAAATATACTGACTTTTCTTACAGAAAAATTACGTTGTGCTTCATGTGTAGTCGGGGCTTTGTGCTCCTGGACCTGTGCTGGGAACCAGGAGAGCTGAAAGTATCCATCACAGCGGGCAGGAGCTGACGTTGAGCATCGTCACACAGCTGCTGCATGGAAGAAGTGTGCAAGCTGTTCAAGTTTGTAAACTTAAAGCTACATTAGCATTAAGGCTCTGACACAGCTCTGCATTGAAGTGAAGCCCCCGTGCAAGGCTGGTGCTGGAGCAGCTGCACCATGTGTGCCTGCATGGGATCCCACCTTTAGAGATACCAACTTCAATGTTTTCTGGCCTGAGTTTTGGAAAGAGGGATGCCCAAGTTAGAGGTGGATGCAGCAGCTGATAGAGGAGGAAAAGAAACAAAAGAAACTCCTGCTGCTGTGCCTTCTCCTAGTTTGGCTCTTGCTGACTGCAGTGGGGATGGGACCCGTGGGGATGGTGGTGCTAGGATTTGACTTGGGGCCGTGGCTGCTGGGTGGGCTCACGCTGTGTCCCAGGAGCCTGAGCCATGGGCTTCACTCAGGGCTTTGCTTCCACACTGGGAAGTGAAGGGAGCTGCAGTGGGTGCTGTGGGGATTCAGAGTGCAGGTGTGTGCCAGCAGGGAGACCTATGGCCACCAAGCACTCTGAGATGTTCTTCAGCTGTTCGGAGGTCTGCAGGTCCTCAGGGAACATTCGAGGTTCACAGAATCATTGAATGGTTGGGTTGGGAAGGACCTGAAAACCCATCCAGTTCCAACCTCTGCCAAGGGCTGCTTGGCCTCCACTGGAGCAGGTTGTGCAGAGCCCCATCCAGCTGGCCGTGGGCACCTCCAGGGCTGGGACACCCTCAGCAGGTATTTATTAGCAAAGTGTGTTGGGTATGGCTGACACAATGACAGCGCTGAACCTGGAGCCTCAGCTCCTCCCTGACCCCAATGACTGTAGGACAGACTCAGCAGCACTCAACTGTGACAGACGGGTTTATTATGACAGTGGGAAGAGTCCCCATTCCAGGACTGTGACAGCACCCAGGGGGGTGAGCAATGGCCACAAACCCAGCAACCCCTTCTTGAGAGACTGGAGATATTCCACCCTTTGTTAATTCAGGTCCTAGAGCAGTGCCACATTGCACTGGTGGGAAAGCCAAACCCTATACATTTGTTCATCTCATTCTAGAATGCTGCGGCTACCCTAAAATCGTGACTCAAGATTGAACCTACACGTGTGCCATGAGTCTGTGCTGCGTTTGGATTTGGTGGCTTGGATGGGGTTGTGCTGAGGTGAAGGCATTGGCCATGCTCCTTCTCTCATGTGAAGCCTGGGCTGGGTCCCGTCACAGCTTGGGAGCAACATCCCATTTGTCATGTAAGTTCGGGCTGTTGACAAAGCACAGCCAGTTCCCACTTCGTTTGTGATTCAGCTCATTATGGCCCAGCGCCAGGGCACCCGCACTCCGCCTCTACATGCGCTCGGTCTCTCCGTTGGGGCTCAGGACAGTCAGGTTGCCTCGTGCATCCTGATCAATTTCAATGGCTTCAAACAAGGACTTGAAGTTCCCGGCGCCAAAGCCCTGTGGGAGGATGGCGTTACCCACACTATGCCCAAAGGGTTCATCACAGCACCGTGGTGCTGGTGGCACCGGGTGCCGTGAGGTCCTCAGGCTGCCACTCAATGCTAAGGCAGCCTTTATGACTTTTAGCAGTGAAACCCTCCAACCAACCTGGTGGTTGTGCCTCTGGATGACCTCCAGGAAGACCGTGGGTCTGTCCTGAACTGGTTTGGTGAAGATCTGGAGCAAGTATCCCTTCTCATCAAAGTCCACCAGGATTTTCAGTTCCTGGAGACAAGTGATAGGGAAACAGCTCTGAGTTCCATCAGGGAACAAGGGGACAGCCCTGCATCGCCCTGCCGTGCCCAACGCACCTCCAGCTTGTCAATGCTCTCCTTCACTTTGATCTTGGCGGTCTTCAGCCTCTCCCGCAGCAGTTGGTAGTAGCTGGATGGCACGTCCATGAACTGCATGCCGCGCTGCTTCAGGTTGGTGATCTGCAAATGGGGAGCTTTGGGTCGGGCACGTGAGGACAGGAGGTATTGGGATGCAACGCGACGCTTCCCCATTGCATTGCCCAAGCAGAGCAGGAGGCCCTGTCCCACTCCGTCCCTTTGGGCCCAGTGTGGAGTTGGCCACCACATGAGGATTCTAACTGTGAGGCATCACCCCGTGACACGGCCCCATGGGGCTGCCCTGGGGGCACTCACCGCCGAGATGATGTCGGAGGTGTTGAGCGCGATGTGCTGCACTCCGGCCCCTCCGTAGTAATCGATGTATTCCTGCAGGGAAACGTCTCACTGCAGTGGCGGTGTGGCTGCAGCGCCGGCCCCGTCCCATCTCCTTCACCCAGCCCGGCGGTGGTGGCGGTGACGGCTCAGCCGCTGGGCTCACCTGAATCTGGGATTTCCTCTTGCCGTTCGCCGGTTCATTGATGGGCATCTTGATGGTCTCCTCGTAGTTGGTGACCACGATGGAGCGCAGGGCGCTGAACTCGGTGTGCAGCTGCTTGTCATCCACCGACCAGAAGCGGTGGAAAAGGAGGTTCTTCTGGTACCTGCCCACCCACAGCGGCCGTGTTGGAGCCCCTCGCAATAATGAACCTCTGCTCTGTGCAATTGCCCTCAGCCTCCTCCCAGCCCGTCCTGCTCTCACCAGTCTGCCACCGGCACCATCTGGAGGTCGGGCTGGTTCCCCACCACGTGGTCCACAAAGCTCAGCTTGGCACTCGGCCTGCAGGGACAGGGGGCAGCACTCAGCCCTGATGGCAGTCGGGCGGTGGGATCCACCCCCACATTGGGACCCTGTGCTACTCACAGCCTGGGCAGCAGTGGGTCCCTGAAGAGGGGCGCATGGTACCCAGGCAGGAAGAGCCCTTTGTAGTTGAGCTTCTCCACCAAGGTGTGCGTTGTGTCGCCATACTGCAGAGGGGAGGAAGAGACTCTGTGCCCATTGCTGCGATGCACAGACTCCGCTGCGTGTGGGGGGGCTCAGCGCCCTCATCACTCACCGTCTGGATGACGGCGAACTTCACCTTCCCAAACTTGTCCTCCTCCACCCAGGGCTCCTTCACCACCACAGCTCCACGCTCCTTGGCTTTCTGAGCAGAGGAGAGTGCCCGTCCTGCCACGTGCCCCCGGGGCCCTTCCCACACCAATGTGGGGCCGTGTGGCCGTGATACCCAGCAGCCCCAAAATCGCTCCTTTTCCCCCAGACTCACCGTTTCAGGGCGCCCGCCGCACCTCACATGTGCTGCCTACCTGCACGATGAAGTCACAGTCCTCCACCTCGAAGGCCACGTCCTTCACACCATCCCCGTGCTTCACCATATGCTCGCCCATCTCTGCCGACAGCCGACGTCAGCGGGGACACTGCAGAGCGCCCACCACCCCCGGCCCCAGACTTACCCTCATTGCCCGGATTGAGCGCCGACGAGAGGACGAAAATGATCTGGGATGGAAGAGGACGGGAGGAAGGGTTGGGGATGGGAGGAAGGATCCCACCGCCCATGCTCAGCGCATCCCGCCGCATTGCACACCTTGTCCTGCTTGATGACGTGTGACACCACCTCCCTGCTGCCGGTCTCCAGCCCGCGGTACGCCAGCTCCTCGAATCCCAGCTTGTTGCAGTAGTATGAGGCAGCCTGCGGCACAGCACGGCGTGTGCATGGCTGTGCGGTGTGCGCGGGGGCATCGGGTGCTCCCAGCACAGCCTTTCACCCCGCTCTGTGTGCAGCAGAGCGTGACATATTTTTGCTTTTCCTTTGCATTTTTGCCCCATGCGCACCCCCGGCATCCACCCTCCCCCTTGCGCAAGGGCCCAAGGCCACGACCCCGGGCCAGGGCCGCTGCCAGCACACACACACACGGCCCCGCCGTCCCCCAGCAGCCAATGGCCACCACCGCCACCCCTGCAGCCTCCTACCTGTTTGGCATTGCCCACCCAGAAGGTGATGGAGTGGAAGTGGATGAAGCGGCCTCGCTGGTGCTAAAGGGAAGGGGAAAAGAAGTTGTATGCACTGCAATCCCTGCGGGTTGCGATTCCTTTGGGTGCAGTTCCTCCAAATGGAATTCTTCCCAATGCAATTCCTGAAAGTGCACCCCAGTGACATGGATGACGCCCTGGCCCCCTGCTCTGATGATTTTTTGGAGTGTTTTGCATGCAGGCTGTTCTGCACACAGGGCACAGCGTTGGCTCCGGTGGCATGGAGCGAAGTGGTTGCAAAGCACCCAGGTATCAGCCTGGAAGTGAGCCCAGGAGCGTCTGGTCCTATAGAAACATGCAGCGGGAAGTTTGGATTTGGGGTTTGAGATTTGGGTCACAGAGAAAGAGATGGCAGCTGCAGACCAACCCCGCCACCTGCCCTCATTAACCCCGCAGCGTTAACGATTCACCTGGCAGCAAAGCACCCAACACCACCCCAGGAGCACCGCGGGGCGGCCATGGGGCTCCCAGTGCTGAGCACGGGACGGAGCGTCCCCCCGAGCAGAGAGCAGGGAGGCACTCACCTTTTCCCCTTTGTCCGTGTACGTCGTCTGCAAGAGAAGTGGGACAGGCAGTGAGCGGGGCGCGAGGCCGGGGGGAAACGCAGGGAATTCCCCCCCCAGATGTGCAGTTCTGTGCCTGCTCCCCGCCCTCACCATGCTGTGACCCTGCGATGTGACAGCAGCAAAGAGAGCGCGACCCCGAGCGCGGGGCTGATATAGGGCAAAGGTGCTCCTCCTCCAGCCCACCCCATCCTGAGGGCACTGCCCAGCGCTGGGGACAGCAGTGGTGGCAGCGGGACAGGCGGGTGGTGGCACTGTGCCACCCACTGCTGCTGCTGCTGCACAGCCACAGTCACCCCATGGCAATGACGCCGTGCCGTCACACGTGGGATGGCACAGCCGCGTGACCCCAAAGCAGTGGCACAACCGTAACGCTGTCGCTGCATGGCAATGACACTGCTGCGTCACCCACGGCACTGCCATCGCTCTGCCACCCCGAGGCGATGGTTCTGCTGTGTCACTGCACGGAACGGCACAGACAAGTCATCCTATCGCAATGGCACTGCTGTGTCAATCGCCCGGAGCTGCCACCCCCACATCACCCTATGGCAATGGCACAGCGGCACCACCCCACGGCACTGCCACAACTCCCGTGGCACCGCCATCACCGCCGTCACCCCCACGGCAGTAACGCTGCACGACACCCACGGACGCCCCACAGCCGCCCCACGCACCGCCCCTGGCCCCGCCCCCCGCGTGTTGGCCCCGCCCCTCGTACTATGGCCCCTTCCCAATGTTCTCACCTCCGAATGCGGCACTTCCGGTCCCGCCCTCGCGCGCCCCCTGACGCACTTCCTGCCGCCGCGGCACGGCGCGGTGCCGCCGCCATGTCGGAGGACGGGTCGGGCCGCGCCATGACGCTGGGCGAGGTGCAGCAGCTGGTGCGGCGTAAGGACGAGCTGGAGGCGCAGATCCGGGCCTGCTACCAGCTCCTGGAGGACGTGAGCGGGGCGCGGGGCCGGGCGCGGGGCTCGGGGCGCTGCCGGCGGCCTCACCGCGGCTTTTCTCCCCTCAGCAAAAGGGCGTGGGTATGGACGGGCCGCTGGTGGACGCCGAGGGCTTCCCCCGGGCCGACATCGATCTGTACCAAGTGCGCGCCGCGCGGCACAGCATCGCCTGTGAGTGGGGCCGGGGCCGGGGTGTTCGGCCGTGGTGTGGGCGGGAAGTGGCGTGTGGGTCTCCTCAGGGTGGGAAGAGGGGCTCGGGAAGAACTTACCTTGCGGTGATCTCTGTTGGTCCTTTCAAACCGTAGCGATGCTCCGATTCTACTTCTTACTGAGCTTGGTGCCACCCGCAGGTCTGCAGAACGACCACAAGGCTCTGATGAAGCAGGTGGAGGAGGCTCTTCACCAGCTGCACGCCCGGGAGAAGGAGAAGCACGCCAGGGATGAGGCAGAGGCACGGGCTGAGGCCATGAGCCAGAGCCTGCCACCTGCCTTTGCCAAAGTCAATGCTGTGACGCCGGAGTCTCCTGCCAGCACCTCGGTACGTTGCTGGGGCTGACAGCGGGTGGGGAGGGCTTCTTTTCGACCTAGGGAGGGGAAATAAGATGCATTGCTTGTTTTCTCTGCTAACATGCAGGAATAAGTTGGGAGATACTGATTATTATTGTTGTTATCCCACTCCCACTTTCTTCATTTTAAGTGTTTGTCAAATATTCAGTCACTTTCTCAACCGGTGTAGTTATTCTTGAAAGCTCCCATGGAAGGAGCTGCCCGTGTGTGGCAGTGGCAGTGTCACTGAGTTGTCCCTGTGAGCTGGTTTGTCGCTGTGCTGGGATCAGAAAGTGCATTCTGTCTGCTGTGTCGTGGCACCACACAGCTCTCACAAGGCCTCTCTGTTCATTGCAGCCTCAGTGTTTGTTTTCTCATAAAATAGGGCAGAGAAATGAGTGCATGCTCCTTTCTAAGGACACGGAGAGGATATAATGTTCAGTTGTCTGAATGGTGAGAAGTGTGGTGTTCTAGCACAGCCTATGTGGCTGGAGGAAAGCTCCTGTGAGCAGGCAGTGTTACTTGTCATCAGAGATCACAGATGCTCAGCTTCTTTCTGTCCGTCCAGGGCCTTCAGGTTGATGATGAGATTGTGGAGTTTGGTTCCGTCAATGTGCACAACTTCAAGAGCCTGCAGAACATTGCCACAGTAGTACAGCACAGTGAAGGAGTAAGTTTGTTTCTGCTGTAACTGCATTCTCTTACCTCTCCTAGTGAGCTACAGCATTTACTGTGGAATGGCCAGAGAAGCTACCACAGCTATTGGGTACTTTATAATGGAAATGAGAGAGCTCATCTTTTCTTTTTTTCACTTCTCACAGAGACCTCTGAGTGTGACTGTGATCCGCAACGGCAAGAAAGTGCACCTGGGGCTGACTCCAAAGCGCTGGGCTGGGAAGGGCCTCCTGGGGTAGGCTGCTATTCAGAGTGGAGGGGGCTCTTACCAGCTCAGGGCACGCTTCATGCAGCAGAGCCATCTCTGTGCTTCACTCTGTGCTGCTGCCTGCTGTGATGTGTCTCACTGGCAGATTCCAGCTGAGAGGCTGTCAACTTAGTAGTCACATGGAATGATGAGTTGTATCAAGTATGGGTATGGGGCTGAAGATCTCAATGGCTAGTTCCTCTAGTATAGGAAACCAATGGAGGAGATTGTGGTTGATCTGATTCATGCTGTGTCAGCTCATTTGAGCTTCTTTCAGAACTGAGACTTAAATGTTTTCTTTTCCACTCTTCTTTTTCAGCTGCAATATCATTCCCTTGCAAAGATGACCACAGCTCAGAAGACAATAAAAATGAAGCTTGTGCCTGCTTTCTGGACTCTGATTTGGTTTGAAAGCTTGCCCTAAGATCTTTGTTTTTGCTGAAATGAGTGTTTCGGAGGCTGTGACCTCTAGGTGGCTGGGCTTGCAGAGTCTGAAGAGGTTCTGTTGGAGCAGGGCCTTAATGCAGATGGAATTGCACTGGTTTGTGGGGAGCAACTCACAGAGTTGCAGGATGTGGCTTCTCATCTCTTGTGCCTTGCATCAGTTTGGAGTAAGGCTGGAGTGTAACTCAGATTTCACTTGAGACAGATTTGGAGGAGCATAGAATGCTTTTATGTGGTGATAACGTGGCATTCCTTCTTTTTTGTTGTTTCTCTGTGAAATTCCTCACTGAACATCTTGTAAAATAGGATAAAAAGACCTGGAACAATTTTTTCTTTTTTTTAAATTAGTAGATCACAGTCAAGGAACGTGCAAATCTGGCACTTTGTCCTTCCCATGTGAGCACAGCTGTTGGAAGTCACTAAATAAGATAGCATTTTTGGAATGCCTAATTATTTTAAGTTAATGAAATCAGCATTGGGGTTATAACTCTGTCTTTTAATGTATTGAAGTACTCTTAAATTTTTTATTTGCTGCAGTTGATTTTGGGGTGTATGAACACTTCAGGGGGGGTTGGGGTGATCTTGTTTGTAAGGTTGTTTCCAGTTGAACTTTGAAATTCTCATCCCAATGAATAAAACTGAGTGATGTCTCTTCCTGTTCTTTTTTGGAAGTTGCTATTTGGGGGCAGTAATTGTGGGCCATGTCAGGTAGGTTAAAAGCAGATCTGCAGAGGCATAAAAGCATTCTTCCCTGACCTTCCACAGCCAAAAACTTGTTTGGTGCAACGAAGCAGAATGTAGTTGTAAGTATATGGATGAATGGTGTACTGGCAGCTCTTATGTCAGACCAGCTGGAGCCTGGCCTTGTGTGCTTGGGGTATGTCTGCCTACCCCAGGTGTGCAGGCGTTGCCTGAACTGCAGGTGGATCTGGGTCTGCAGGCTGGTCCGGAAGAACAGCTCATGGGACGTTCTTCCAGGCCTTTGTGTATGTGCCTCCTGGGAGGAAATGCCCTATAAAGTCCTGGCTTTCTCTATTGCTCATGCAGTGAGGTTAGTGGGTCATCCCAGCACAGCAGAGTGAGTTAACTCCTGCTCTCAGGGAACTCATTTCCCTGTCACTGTGGAGGATGTCTGCACTGTGACATCCATAGCTCTGTGGGGCTTTGTAGAAGTGCACATCCTGGCTGTGTGCTCTGAGCACTGTTCCCATTGGTGGTAGGACTGGATCAGTTCCAGCAAGTGGAAAAAAATCACAGTTGTGTTGCAAAACCTGCCATCTTGCACTCCTTAGAAACGGTGTTTTGGGAGTGCCCCTGCTTATTCACCACCGGTTGTTTTCAGTCCACTTCCCTGGGTCAGATCTTTGCTCCTTAAGCCGTAATTCCCCACTCACCCAACGCAGCAGGTTGGAAGGAGCGTGTGGCGGCTGCGCGGCAGCTCCTCAGGTTGCTGAGATGGTTTGTGCTGATAACAGAATTGCTTCCCTCTCCCAGCAGGGCACCGGGCTCGTGCTGGGCAGGAGGAAAAACAAATTAGATTTAAAAATTGTTATTATTTGAGCTTAATAGCGTGTCTGAAGTAAGCAGCTGGGAGAGCCTGGAGCTGATTAGAAGGCAGCCATGGCTCGGGGTGGTCGCTGGGGGCCACGTCCCCACGTGGACATCGTCCTGATGGAGTGCTTTGAGCAGAGAGTCAGTGCTGCCTCTATAGGGCAGCTGGTGGGGAAAAGAAGGGGACGTGGAAGGGACGCAGAGTGGATGAGCCCCACTCTCACAGTGCTTTCCGGTCTATTGCTGGCAGCAGCCGTTGCAGCCGTTGCCTGGGGAACGGCAGTTGGATGCAAACAGAAGCGTCAGGCGCAGGGAGAGCCTGATCAGAGCTGGGCAGCAGAGCTCTGCCTGCCTGCTGGTGCTCAGGGAAAGTGTTACTGGGACTGAAAGCGTGCTCCGGGGCCCATGGGACCCAGCTTCCCGCGTGCCCTATCCTCCTCCTGTGGCCAACTGAAGTAAAAACATTTTGGACCGAGGCTGGAGGCAAGGATGGATGGTTCAAGTGACATCGCACCAAAGGAGTGGTCCCCAGACGGACAGATGCATCGGGAGGAAGCAATGCTGCCCCAGCAGGTGAGGGCGAGCAGTGCCTGGTGCAGGGTGCCAGGACCCCATCCCATTGCTGGGACAGTTTGTCACCAATGTCCCCCGGGGACGTGGAGTGGGGACCCCACACTGCAGTGTCTCCCCTCGCTTGGGGATGGGACTGAAAACAACCCTATGGGTGTCATTTGGAGCTGCAAATTGGACAGCTCAGGTGAATGGCAATTTCCATTCAGCTCCTCTCTTTTTCCCTTTTGTTATTAGATGTTATTATTTGTTACTGCTCTGCGTAGGCTCAGCCCAGCTGTATTTACTGAGCACCTGAGCTGCCCCCTGAGTTTTGTGTGTGATGTGATCCCAACCCTGGGCTGAATGGCTGAATGAAATGTTATCCAACCTCGCCTGGAACCATGGCTACAGCATCCACGCTGAGCTCACACCATGGAGAAAGCAAGGGGCCCTGTGGGAAGATGCAAAACTGTAACTGATGTGTAGGATGTGGCAAGGGGAACAGCAAAAAGAGAAGCTCCAGGTCTGGGAGCAGTGCGGACCCCAACTTCTCTCCCTTCCCAAGGACTCCATGGCTGCTGCCCAGGAAGATGGAGCTCTGGGAAATGCTGCAGCAGCTGCACCTCAGAGGGCTCCTGGAGAGCTGGAGGAGTGCAGCAGTGCTCCCAGCCGCGTGTGGGGCGCACAGCCTGGCCTGCTCTTCCAGGGAGAGAAGCAGAGCTGCCACCCTCTCGTGAGTACTACTGGGCAGGAGAGCAGCCCTGGGGCACCATGCTATGCCCCGTTACCCCAGGGGATTTCTGGGGAGTCCTTTCCCTACTACTAAGAACCTCTTCTCCCCGCAGAGCCTGTCCTGGGCGCTGGGCTACAACAGCAGCCTGGCTGTGCACAGCATGGAGGATGGGATGCTGCTGTACATCTGTGCCCACACAGTGGTCATCCACGATGTCCTCGGCAGCAGGCAGTACCACCTGCAGGTCTGCAGGCCTCTTCTATCCCTGAGTGGCTTTCTTCCATCCCTGGGTCCGGTGGGGTGGCCATCAGGGTGGTTTGGGGCTGCTCAAAGTGGGGCTGGAGGGGAGTAAATGGAAGACTCTTGAGTGGAAAGATGGGAAGTTCCTCCAGCCGAGCAGCTCTGGAGCTCCCAAGTGCTTCTCTCCTCCTTCCCAGGGCCATGCAAATGCCATCTCATGCCTGTGTGTCAGCGAGGACAGGCGCTGGGTTGCCACTGCTGACCAAGGTCCAGACCCTTTGGTCATCGTGTGGGATGCCTTTTCCGGGTGAGCTTCCATACAAACCTCCTGTATCCTTCATGGGGACAACACTGTCTGCCCTGCATCCCATTGCAGCAGGCAGCCTCCTGCTTACACATTCTGCCAGGAGTGCCCACGAGGGTTTTTTCCGCACAGGATCCCGGTGCGCACCATCTTTGACAGCCATGCAGGCAGTGGGGTCTGTGCTATCGCCATCTCCCGGGATGCAAAGTGTTTGGTAACCATCAGTACTGGCAGGGTGCAGGTGAGGATATTTCCTCTCTGTGTTTCCTTTGTCAAGATTTGTCTGGTGGGTCAGCACGTTGGTGATTTCTTTCTTGCTAAGCCACTGGGGGATAGATGGGGATTTCATTAAACGGAATGCTGCAGAGCTGAGAGTGAAGTTGGGATGAAAACTTCTGACCCTGCTGTGCTCACATTAAGGCAGCTCCTCACACTGTCCCTTGAAATTAAGCCGTCCGGCTGTGCTGGGCTATCCTGCTCCAGCCATTTAGCCCCTCATGCTCTGCAGCTGGAGGGGTTGGGGCTCAACAAGCCAATCTGGGAACTCCCAGAGGCCACAAACATCTCCTGGTTTCTCCCCATATCAGAGGGTCTGTGTGTGGAGGTGGACGTATCCCGATGAGAGCCCCGTGTGTGATGTGGAGCTGAGCCCTGAGTTTGGCTTCCAGGTGAGGGACTCGAGCATCGCACTTTGCTCAGTGAAAGAATAAACAGGGAACATCACTGCTTGCCATTAACATGACTCTCACCCTTTGATTTCAGGATTTTGTCATTTTTAACCCTCAAAATCCCTATGAGTTTGTCAGCAACAGCAAAACCCAGGTGATATTTTATCTATGGGTGAGTAGGGCCACAAAGGGTTCACCTCCTGGTACCTGATGTGCTCCCCACCTCTCCCACTCATGCTGCATGGGTGTTTGGGTGCTTCGTGGTGGTCACAGCTTCTGGGAGAGGAGCAGGGGTAGGGAGATGCATTTCTGTGGGCTCTGGGAGATTACAGAAGGCAGATGTCCTCGTGTGGATACGTGCTCTGCTCTCTCCACAGGGTGATGGTGGTTTGCAGTACAGCACTCCTACTTTGACCAGGCAGGTGAGTGCACGGGGAGCCACAGGGATCTGCAGCAGCCCTGTCCCTTCCTGTCCCCCTGTGGCAAAGTGGCGGCTGTGTCCCCAGACAATCCCCTGAGTTTCCTAAGGGGACAAGAAAGATTGCCCAAGATAAGGCCAGGAGTGACATCTCCCACATACATCATTTTATCATAGAATGGGCTGGGTTGGGAGGGGAAGCTTAAAGCCCAACCCCTGCCGTGGGCAGTGCTGCCAACCACTAGATCTGGTTGCCCGTGGCCCCATTCAGCCTGGCCTTCCGGGGCTCTACTCGCAGTGGCCATGTGCTGGCAACGGTCCCACCACGAGGCAGGGAGGGATCGTCACATCGAGAGAGCAGACAGGAGAACCAGCACTGACCCACCACTGCTCTCCCCACAGACCTTTGGCAGTGCAGTGGGACACTTCACCCAGTCTGCTTTCCACTTCGACGCCACGCGGGCGCTGACGGGCACCTCGGCTGGGAAGGTGGTGGTGTGGGATGTGGAGAGAAAGCGGGGGCTGGCCAAGGAGCCGCAGGGCAGGCTGCATGGCATGAAGGCCACCAAGCTGGTGCCGCTGCAGGAAGAAAGCGTGACAGTGCTGATGGTGCTGGAGAGGTAAGGAGGTGACGCTGCCCGTACGGTGCAGCCCTCGGGATCCTCGGGGCTCGGCCGAGGGCTCGGAGCTGTGCTCGGCCTCCGGGGCTCTGCCGGCAGAGGGAGCAGACGGTCTCCGAGCAGCGCGGGATGGGGCGCAGCGCCCGGCGCTTCTGCGCTTCTGGGCAGAGAAAGGACAAAAGGGAAGAGATCTCCCTCCGGTCCAATAATTACTTCGCGAGTTCCCCGTTTCGAGTAAACTCTCGGAAGTTCTGCAGGCTCCATCGCACTGTGTGCTCCTCACGGTCCGTTTTTATCTTTCCCATGGGTTGCACCGGTGGAACAAAGGGCAGGATGGACCCGAGCCGTTTGGAGCATGAGTTCTCCCACCCCGTAACACTGTGCTTCCTTCCTTCCAGCTGCATCGTGACGGGGGATGTGAGAGGCCAGGTGAAGTTCTACGATGGGCACCTGCAGCTCCTGGCCTGCTATGAGCACAGCGCTACGGCTCCCATTCGGTCCATCTCCTTCTCCAAAGTCCCTCCAGATCCTCCCAGTGCCTCTTGTACCAGCAGCCAGCCCTTCACTGCTAGGTGAGCATCCCTGTGTAAACGCAGCTCTTCTGCATCTTCCAGCACTGGTCATAAGCCGGATGTCCCCAGCTATGAACTGGGTGCCACATCTCAGTGCCAGAGAAGTGTTAATGCTGGCGTGGGGACAGCCAGCTGGGCATGGAGCCGAGCAGCTTGTCACGCAGCTGGTACACCACGCAGGGCTAATGCTGAGCCCATGGCTCCCACTGAGCCCCTTAATCCCCTGCTTAACCCCCCTCAGGTGGCTATTTCCAGTTGGATTTTATCACTGCTGGGTGAGATAATCCAGGCGGTGGTGAGGAGACTGCATGGCTTTGGGGGCTTGGGGCAGCACCACAGGGTGCCTGAGGAGCTCTGGAAAGTCTGCAAACCATATGCTGTGTTGTGGGGCTGCAAACCACATGTCCATCAGTCCTGCCTGAAGTTCTGCTGACAGCATCTCTCTGTAGCTGCTCATCTTTTCCAAAGAGCCACATGGGACAGGTTCCTCTCCAAGCTGGAGCCCTGTTGTCTGTTATCCCACATGAGTTACTGCTGTGGCCTTAGGCGTGTCACCATGCCCCAGTTCCTGGGTCCACTCCTGATCTTCTATTGGAATCCAGGCTTCATCCCTGGGTGAGCTGATGGCTGTATGCACTTATTTTGTTGTACATGTGGCCGTTCAGATTCAGGTCATGAACACAAAGTGCCACCTGTCTTCCAGGTCAAGAAGTCTTTGCATACTGAATTTTACTATGTATATCATGATTGTCCAGCTAAGTTGCCTAAAAGAGACTGTGTAAAGTTGCTCAGAGGATACGAGCCAGCAAGTCTGATTCATCTCATTCTATTTCTCTCACATCAAACAGGAACTTTATCCTTTCAACCTCTGATGCAACAGTGCTCCGTGTTGCGACAGATGGGACAGACTTTGAAAAAGTCATGGAAGAGGCCAAGAAAGCAGTGATGGCCATTGCATGCCACCCTCGGCAGGCATGGCTCGCCATGGGCAGTCACTGTGGGCTGCTGAAGGTGTGGGACTACCAGCAGCCCCAGCTCCTCGTGAGCAGGATGTTCCCCAGTGCTGGCATCCAGTGCCTGTCCTACAATCCTGCAGGTATCTTGGAGCTGTGACGACCCCAGGTACCGAGCACAGAGGTGGGAGCGTGTTGGGATTGCTTTCTGCTGGGCTTTGCAGGCTCCTTCCTGGCCGCTGGTTTTATCGATGGGAGTGTGCATGTCCTGGATGCCATTTCCCTGCTGCCCTGCTGTGAGGTGTTCAGGTTCTCGCGGGGCCCCGTAACTCACGTCCACTTCTCCCATGACTCTGAGTACCTCGCAACTGCTGTAAGCTTGCTCACTCCTTCCTGAGGTGTACGTGTGTATGTGCTGCTCCTGGTGCAGCCCTAGGAGCTGGGAATTGCCATGGGATCACGCTGCGTTGACTTCTGTACTCTCGTTCCAGGATGAGAAATATGCAGTGACCGTTTACAAAAGGGTTCTGCAGAACGAGCGTAGGTGCTGGGAACACCTGGCAGGGCTGCACTCCCACTACAAGCCCATCCGGAGCATCCTGTTTGGGATCCAGCTGGATGGCAGTGAGCCCCGGCTGCTGAGCCTTGGGGAGGACCGGCAGCTGGTACGGCCATGGGAGAGCAGCACTGGGGATTTGGGCTTGAGGTGGGGCTGGAGGAGAGTGCAGAGGGACACTCAGCCTGTGGCTCTGCAGCTCCCCATCAGTTCCAGGTTGTTTGTCAGCCTGGCATTGGGGCAGATCTGCAGTTGGGATGATCTGGGTTTGGGGATGCTCACCCTCAACAGTAGCTCCAAGTGATTAATCTATCAGGTCCACTGTGATGGCAGGTCATTGTGCTTCCTGGTCTTTCCCTCAGATTGAATATGACCTGAGCAGCAGCAGCAAGGACCAGCTGGTGGTCCTGCACAGACATCGTGTAGAGCAGGATGCAGTGCCCCTCTGCTTGGCCTGGTACCCGCAGTTCAGCACTGAGTCCTTCATCCTCACAGCCAACAGCTGCTACAAAATGAAGCTCTACAATGCAACGACCAAAATGTGCAGGTAGAGAGCCTTCCTTCTAGGAGGGTCATGGCTGCAAGTTGCCTCAGTCTGCCCATGGACTCTGCCCATGGACTTGGGATGCAGCAGTTGGAGAGTTGGACACAAGATGATATGATAGGAGCCCACAGAAGCAGCAAAGAATGATCTCTGGGCACTACATTTCTCTTAGCTCTGGTGCAGCCCCTTCTAGACAGGGATCCTGTCCTGGTATTACAGAGCCACTGCATGCACTGCACCTTCCCTTATGCACCTTCCCTTATCCACCCATCCTGGTGCACCACAGACATTCAGACATGGGAAAATGTTTTGTGAGAATGGGTGACAATGTTGTTTGCCTTTAGAAAGACTCTTCTGGGACCAACCTATGGCTCGCCACTGGAGAAGATGCAAATCCTCCCCAGGAGTGCTGCGCAGCCCCAGAAGCACTACCTGGCATACATTACCAAGGACAAGGTGTGGGGCACCAACTTTCTGCCATCTGTGTATTTGTGGAGCATTTTGGGCTTGGCTGGGGGGCTGAATGAAACCTGCCCTTGTAGGGGCAAGAGAAGTGAACGTCTGCAGGATGGAAGCACTTGGAAAGTCCTTATTTTAGACAAGGCCGGTCACTGAGGGCACGGTGTTGGTTCAGCCTTCCTGTGGAGCCCCCAACCTCACCATCTGCTCTTCCCATACAGGTGGGCCTGCAGATTCTGCCCATTGATGGCAACCCCCACAAGTCCTCAGCTTTCATTTGCCACCCAGATGGTGCCTCTGACCTGGCCATCTCCTACGACGGGCGCTACGTCTTTACGGCTGGGGGGAGTGACCGCACTGTTCTAAAGTGGGAGGTGAACCTAAAGTGAGTACCACAGAATGGAGAAGGGAGCCTGGAAGTGGCTTTCCACAGCTGCTTCATGCAGCCAACAGTCAGTGGGGAGCTGACCTAGCTGCTGGTGGCTGTGGTCAGTGAATGAGCGCCTATAAAATACTGCAGTCTAGGAAATGCTGAATGCCAAGACATGGAGGGTTGTCTGGTCGCTGTGAGAGCCTGGCTGCTGTGATGAGGGTTGCCCAGGGTCAGGAGGGAGCATATGGTACAGCAAGTGTATTCTCCAAATGGGAGAGGCCAGCATTTGCGAGGAAATCCCTGCTGCATTTGAAGGCTGGATTTAGCACAAGCCATTGTAATCCTGTAAAGCTTTGCTTACATGAGTAAGAGGACTGCACCTCTACACGCCACAGCAATGAGACCTGGCTGCAAAGGCAACAGGCTTATTTATTTTCTTTTCCACTTTGTGTGGCTTAAGCAGTCGGGGGTCAGAATAAGCGACGATTTAAGGAAGGCAATAGAATATAAACGATCCTTCTTTATAATGGTTGGCCAGAGTCCAGGCAACACTGAATTTCTGTGTAATTTGTTTTTGGAGCGGACGTCTTGATGAGCTAATTATCATTTTATTGCTGCTCCTGGCATCTTGTGCATCTCCACTGTGTTTAATACCCAAATAACTTAATTATGAGGAAAGCACGAAGCTAGCAAAAGCTGAAGCAGCACTACGGAGCTGTGCATCAGAGCTGCAGCCCTGCCGTCAGCACTCGGGCTGCTTTGGTTTAATGTGGGCAGCACCTGTGGCACCATCACTCTCTCATTCTGAGTTATGGGGGAAGAATGTGTCAGATGGAGGAGTGGGGAGCTCGGCTTTGTGTGGTTTCTTGCAAGCACCAAGCCGCAGCGCTCCGCACACTCAAAATGCTGATCTAGCTAATTCATCTCCCTCAGTGTCTCTATAAGGAAGCAGGAAAGCAAAGTGCCAGACACCCAGCTCGAGTCCATGGAAAAGCTGTTGGCTCCCCGCCCTGTGCTCATTCCACTAAACAAGAGGACCATTCAGCAATAATTAATTCCCACACTGTGCTATTGTATGTAAAACCTGGGTATGAAATATGCTGTAGAAGTGCAGGCTGGTGATAAAATGCACGTGGTTCAAAGCAGTGCCTCCCCTTCCTGCATTCTGAGGCCTGGGGATTTTATTTATTTATTGGAAGTGCCTCCAAACAATGACTAGAAAGGGAAATGAGAATTCTCTCCTCGTGTGAACCCTTCCTGCACCGCCTTCTCTCTGTGCCAGTGCCTTGGAAGCTGCCGCATCCCTGGGTGGGGAGGACCTGGTCCCATTCTACAGACTGCTGGAGGGCGGCCAGGACGGTGAATTCTTCAGGGTAATTGCGCTCACTGTGATCTCCGTGCTGCAACATCTGGTTGGAGTTTAAGATTCATTTATACAGGCCTGACATTCCTTTATTTTTTTTGTCCAGATTGCCTTTAACAGCGGTCTCATTGATACGACTGTTAGTAAATGTTAAATGCAGCCTTATCTTCCTCGCCTGTTGGTAGCTGAACTTTACAGTACCCGTTTGAATCCCTTGCAGGAGCTGGAAGACTATTTCTACTATGTGCAGCTGCACAGCCATGGCATTGATATGCTGGAGACCAGGCAGGTGTCAACGTACATTCCCTTGGAGGAAATTCCTTCTCTAATGAGAGCAATGGGATTTTATCCATCAGAGGAAGAGGTCAGTCCTTTGTTTTTATTGTTGTTAAAAAAAAAAATGAAAAAGAACGGGAATGATTGCATTTCAGATTGGGTATTAAGATGAAATTATTCTCCCACAGAGCTGCCAGGCACTGGCATGGGCTGCCCTTGGAGGCAGTGGGGTTGCTGTCCCTGGAGCTGCTCAGGAGATGTGGAGATGTGGCACTGAGGGATATGGCTAGTGGGCATAATGGGCATGGATTTGGGTTGGACTTTGGTGATCTTAGTGGTCTTTTCCAACCTTAATGATTCTGTGATTTACCGAGTGCCCTAGGGCTAGATTTAGACCTTAGTTATACTGGATGGCTCCAGGGAATATCCACTGTGCTTTGGTATCTCTGTGGCTTCCAGGAGTGTTTGAACTTCTTCACTTCTTCTTGGACTGTGTGCTGAGGCTGTGGCTGTTAGGCTATTACCATCAGGTCGGGTCTGAATCCTCCCTGCAGTACCACTGTGGGTGGGAGCGCTCAGTTCTGTGATTCTGGGTGTTGACAGAGCATCTTTTTCTTGTTCTGTCTTGGGCTGCTGAAAGAATAATTTTAGATGGAGCCAGCAGCCTTTATTCCCATGGAACTTCAAGCTCTTTCATAACTGATACCTCTGCAGACACTCTCTGAGCTTGCCTTTCAGGCTGCAGCAGTGGAGCTTCCTATCAAACATTTCTCAAAAGCTTTTCAGCCTCTAATTTTACAGCAGGCAAAGACAAGCAATTTGATAAGGGTTCTGCTGCTTCTCTCTTTGTAGCTCTCTCTACAAGGCTGTTTGCATTGTGTACAGGCCTAATTTGTAATGTTACAACCTGGCAAAAGGGCACTTAAAGCACATATGAAAAAAAAATTACTGAATCTGATGCAAGGAGATTTAAATAACAAGCTCCTCAAGCCACCTACAGCCCTACAATGCACGAGGGGCTCCTGGGGGAAGCAGCACAACGCTGTGTTCCTCCCCCTCCCCCCCGACTCCCCAGGGATGTTCTTCCACGCTGGAACTGCTTTGTCCTTGTGTCAGGCTGTGGTGTCATTCCCTTGCAGTTTGTTCGAACTCCTCCACGGCTCATTGCATTTTTGCCTCCTGGGGACAGAGAGAACGTATTCCTCTGGGAAATGTCTCCGGAAGGATCACTGTTAGCCCTCCACTCAAATCAAAATCGCAACGCTATTTCAGGAATGGCAATAAGTGCTAAACTGCTGCTAAGTGTAGGCAACCGACAATCTACTTCCCAAAGCAGGCAGGACAGCATGAAAATACAGAAAGTCTGTCTCTCTCTGGAGCGTTTAAATAAAGGAAAAACAGAAGGGAGAAAAGAGCTGCTTGGACTGGGTAGTGAGGCTTTTGGGAATTGGTGTTTTTCCTTTGTAGTTCGGTGTAGATCAGCTAGAGCTGACTCAAACTGGCTATTCTCACCTGGCACAGTGTTTGCTACAGGAAAAAGAGAAAGCTAAGATTTCCCTTTTCCCTGGGCTTTATTCAGTGGAAAAACTTGTGACAAGAGGACAAAGGCCCAAGGCTGAACACAAAGTTCTCCCCAGGGAGGTCTTGCATCAGCTTCCCCTCCTGGGGCAGCATGTTCACTGCACGCTGGCATGGGAAACTGTTTGTGTTTGTGCGAGGGGCTGCTCCATTGGGCACGAGCACACGGAGGACACTGAGCAGAAGCCCTAAGGAAAACCATGGGCACCAAGCATGGCTGCTCACCCAAGAGCAGAGCAAAAAGACCCAGCTGTTCCTGTCAAGGAGGGTACAATAAAGGGGCATGATCTCTGGTACCTGCTGTGGTGTGTGGATCCCCTGTGCAGCTTGCTTAGGTCAGGACTCCGTGCACATACTTCTCTGGTGGGCTGGTGTATTTACTGCTCTGTGGTTTGCTGCCTGCAGTCCCCAGAGTGCAGACACAGCTGCAGCAAGGGTACGGATGACAGCTGCAAAGTCACGGGGTGCTCTCATCACTCAGTCCCCGGGGAAGGTTTCTTCCCCATCTCACATTAGTAACGTGTAACATCCAGGGCAAAATACTTTTCTGATAGGGGCAGAGAGAGCCCAGAATTCTGCAGGAATTACACTGTTGCATTAATGCAGTTTTGAGCAGAAAAAATCTCACTGGCCCTCTAGGGTAACTCATTGGCACCTCTGAGGACAACCACACACGTAAATAGAGGAAATCCAAAATAACTACATATCTGCTACCCCCATCTTTAGCTAAGGTCACAAGAACGAGCACATAACCGTTAGCCATGTCCATCCTCAGCTGCTGAGCTGATTGCTGGGCTGTGGCCGTGACACCTGCAGTGCCAGCACACACAGCCACAGTGCACTGCCATTTGTGGCACTGGAAACTGGTCCGGTGCCCTTCAACAAGCAGGTGTGTAACAGTTTCTCGCCTTCATTTTCAGATTGAAGAAATGCTAAACGAAGTAAAATTCAGCGAGTATGTGGATACTGGAGAACAAGTGACAAAAATCAATTTAGGGGATTTTATCAAACTTTATATAAATCATCGGCCTGCATTTGGCTTGTCAATGAAAACAATACGACAGGCGTTTCAGGTCCTTGGCTATGATAATGAGAATGGTGACAAAGTCATTGACAGAGGGGACTTGCTGTCGCTCCTTCAGTGCAGGGGTGAGTTATTTCTTTTCTAATATTAGTTCTACGCTTGCTAGTTCTGTCTTCAATTTCAGAATGTATTCACAGCAGCAAAAAATTAATGTGAAACTATAGCTTGGTAACCAGGCAGGCATGGGGAGCCACCTGCTTTAGGATTTTAAATTGAATGAGCACGTCTGTTGTCTCAGCTGTACTTCTCTTGCTGCTCTGGAAATCTCTGCTGGCCTGAAGGATCTCGTCTGTCAAACGATGAGCGTGGATCTTGGCAGATCATATCTTCCTCCAATATACCCTTATCCAAGTTAGCATTGTCTTCACTGGTCACGCAGGCTCCAGAAAGGTCATAGAAAACTGGAGAAGAGAGAGACAAGAAGGGAGGGATGAAAACGGTCAGTCTTGGACTGAAATCTGAAAAGATGTGTTGGTTTAATTCAGCTGAATCAGAAAGAATGTCATAAGAATACATATTAAGATACTTATGGCCAATGCCAGAGTGGTAGTTCATGTATTCCTATTGACATGCTCCTGCTGTCAAAAAGGGGAGATTTTAGTGCAGCTGAGCACTAAAATGGGTAAAGGGAAGTGCTCCTTTTACTCAGTACGTCACGCAGTAATACTTGCAACAAAGATCCGTGTAAACCAAGGACTGAAGCAATGTGGGAAAGGTTAGTTATTTATATGGATGGTGTGAACATCCATAAATAGATAATTAGATAGGATAGAACAGTTTCATAACAGATCTATAACCTCATGTTTGAGGACACGAGCCAGCCACTAGCTGGGAACAAACACTGTGTTCAGATCTCCCAGGATATTAGATTATGACTTTCCTGCTCTGTCTTCTTCCTTCTCTGTGCAGAAGTGGCTGCAGGCATAGGCACAGGTCTACATGGTCCATATTTTGTCCTGGGCCGTGGGTTCTTCAGTGGAACAGAAGCTCAGGCTCCTGCAAGCACAAAGTAGCCTCAAGAGCTGTATGCATCAGAGTTTCTCCATTTAATAATAGATAATTTTACCCCAAATCCACGCAAGACACAAGAACCATCTTCCTTGGAATTAACATTTTCCAGTGCTATAATCACGTTTCAATTGGTGACGTGGTCTGCATCTTAGAAAAACCAAATCTTCCAAACTACCCTATTTTGTTTGTTCACAGTTCTTGCTCAGGTTGCCTTGCAGTTTTTGTGCTAATGACACCGTAACCCAAGGGGCTGGTTTTGTTTTAACACATACAGGAGAGCATATGATGGAGGATGAGCTGGCACTGTGTCTGTCTGCCCTGCTGGGCAGGCATCCAATGAGAGGAAGATCTGACCTGGACATGTGTGATCCCTCAGGTATGAAATTAGCATTCCGCACTGCACAGAGGCAGGACTGATTCAATTCCCAAACAAAATGATTTAAATTGCAAGCCCATTACCCTGTTAGGCCAAGAGCTGTCAAAAGCACTCAGGATTGCAAGAATAGATATAGACCCATAGGTTGTCCTTCCTCCATGCAACAGTTGTATGGGTGTAACTAAAAATAAACGAACAACAAAATATAACTGGAACCTGACAGGATTACACTGCTGTTTATCTGGGGTCTGGAACTGGAATTGGAAACACACAGTGGAAGGTTTACATGCCAAAGGCAAAAAGGGAATTCTACCATATGCAAATTACAGCATTGATTTCATCCAAGCAGCGGTACACATTGTAACAGAACAACCACACTTGTGTACATTTCATGTCCTAGCCTACACCAGCCTAGAACAGGAACCCTTGTACTGCACGCACACAGTGCAGCCCCTGCATGCCTTTGGGACTGGAGGATCTCCTCAGACCAATGGAGTGCAGAAGCTGTCTTCAGTCCCTTGACTCTTCTGAGGTGTAGGCATCCACTGCAAAGTGAGACAGCCCGCAGACCTGACAGTGTTTCTCTGATAGTGTGTGATGCACTAAGCTAGTAAAACAGTACTTCATGATTACTGCATACATTGTTAAAAGCATTCAATTCATTTATTGCTACTTATAAATTTTACTGTTCTGGAATGCCATTTTTACACTGCTCTCGTGTGTCTCCTGTTGTTGTCATTACTGCTTTCCAGGTGCAGCAGCTTTGATGGAAGAAGAAATTCCAGAGGAAATCACAGCAGAGAGATTCACTGCTGGCATTCTTGGCCTATCCATTGCTGAGCCAGAAAAAAGAGCAGTAAAATGAGATGGATAATCCATCTATGAAGACTCAGAATTGTAGCTGCTGCCACCGTTTTCTACTCATTTCTACTTTCCAAACTCCTCAAGTACCTGTGAACTATATGTGTTTATTAAAAACTGTTGCATAGCTTCAGATTATTCAAACTCTAGGTTGACCCCTCATTTAGCACATGCCACAAGCCTATGAGATCAAATCTATTTCCCAATTCTATGTGTTTCTAATACTGCACCCTCTGTCCTGCTACAGCAGAAGGTTTTCATTTGGCAATGTCTTTGGAAGCATTTCTGCTGCCAGGGCATGGCCCACACCTCCAGTGCCCCCTTTCACCTTTCAAAGAACTGGCTGAAACGTGGCCTGGGTAAACACGGTGCTTTCCAGAAAGGATCTTTGCAGAAAGCTGCACGAAAGCTCTGTTCTAAAGACATTGGTTCACTTGGGAGAACATCGGTCTGCAGGGAACGCTGGGCAGCTGTAAGGCATGGCACAGTGATTGGTACACTGTCTTTTTGCACAGATCACCCTTACCCCCAGCTAGAGCCTTCCTGGTATTCTTTTCAGGTGGGCTTATACCAGATGCAGTCTATTTCCATTACGCAAAGGGGGTATTTATTCTTAACACCCAACAGCAAAAAAAGCTATATAGAAGTATTGATTATATACACTAGTAAATGTTCTGTGCAAAATGCTTGGATAGGTTAGAGCAGATTTGTAACTACACAGACAAAGCTGCCAGCACAGAGCACTGTGATATACATTAAAACCAGTTTCCTATTTCGGCCTTTAAAACTTTGTTTTCCCTTCTGAAAGCAGCAGCTCTAATTAGCAGCGCAATACCAATGGGACAGCATCTTACAGTGTTTGTATAAACAGCATAATGAGGCTGACACAAGTTGCCGTGGAAAGATCAGTGAAGTGCTGTTGAACACGCTTCCTTCTTTACATCATCCTCAGCATCAATTTGAATAATAATGTGGGCCCTCCAGAAGCGTTGCTCTCAGTGGCAATGTTTTTTAAACAGAGATCACTGCTACGCGCTCTGCAAGTGTCTGTGGTTGTGCAATTAGCACAGTGAGGTGTGTTGGTTTATTAGGAGGTCCAGCAGCACAGTGCTTGGTGTACTGTGGGTCTGTGAGGCACGTCTGTGTCAGGAGAGGGTGTATTGAGGAGAGGGTGTGTTGAGGAGCAGCTGAAGGTCGGGGCTTTGCTCAGCATGGGGGGGCTGAGGGGAGGCCCCATGGCGGCCTGTGGCTCCTCACAGGGGTGCAGGAGGGCCGGTGTTCATCTCACTCTGGTGACCAACGACACGGCCTGAGGGAGCAGCACGGGGCTGTCAGGGGAGGGCGGCTATGAGGAAAGGGTTCTGCACCAGAGGGCAGCGGGCACACAACAGGCTGCCCAGGGCACGGTCCCTAACTGCTGGAGTTCAAGGACCGTTCGGACGACGCCATCAAGCGCAGGGTCCGATTTTGGGCTGTTCCTGTGTGGAGCCTGGGGCTGGGCTCGGTGATCTATACGGGTCCCTTCTAACTCGGGGTGTTCTACGACTCTATGGGTGTATCGGTGTTTGTGTTCTCACAGAAATGGCCGGTATTACTTTAGGCAGCTGAGAAACCCGACAGCCACCGCGTGTTGCGGAGCTGCGAGCATCCCGCGCAGATGTTTCTCTTCACAGGAAGCCCTTCACCCTCCGCCCGCCGCCAACAAAGCCGCCGGCCGCCGCCATCGGCGGATCTCCTCACGGCGCCCCTCCCGTCTTGCGCGCGCGCGGGCTGCCGGCGGCGGAGCGGGCTGCGCGTGCGCAGCGTGCGGGCCCCGGCGGGCGGGCGGAGCCGAGCGGCGCCGAGCGGAGCCGAGCGGCGCCGAAGCGAGCCGAGCCGTGGGAGCATTGTGCGTGCGGGCAGGACGGAGGGACGGACGCCGCGAGCCGCGCCGAGCGCTGCATTCCCGCCGCTGAGGCCGCCGCCCTGCCCCTCCCCTCCCTCCCCAAAGCCCCAGCAGCATGTCGGGCCGGTCGGTGCGGGCCGAGACCCGGAGCCGGGCGAAGGATGATATCAAGCGGGTGATGGCGGCCATCGAGAAAGTGCGCAAATGGTGAGCGGGCCGCGCCGCGCCGGGACCCCGCGCCGCTCCCCCTTCCCCTCCTCAGCGCCCCGCGGGGGCCCGAGCCCGGCGGGCGGCCGCGGGGGGCGGGGAGCGGCGGCACCCAGAAGCCATTTCGCCGCTGCCCGTCACACGGAGGCGGCGGCGTGTGAGGGCGAGAGGCGGCTCCATTGTGCGGCCGACCCCCGGCCCGGAGCCCCCGCGGCCCCACCGCCCCCGGAGCCCCTCAGCCGGGCCCTGCGGAGCGCGGCCTGCGCGGAGGGCTCCGTGTGGAGGGCTGTGTGTGGAGCTGCCCCTGGCGGGAGCGTCTTTCTTCTCAAAAAGCGTTCCGAATCCCGCTGTGAAACTCTAACAGCCCGTTCCTAATTCCCACGTATTCCTTAACCCCGCAACTTTCCGAGCTGTGCGTTAACCCACCAACTTCAGTGAGGTTTGTAGAGCTTCGCGGGCGCTTCCCCACGAAACGCCGTGTGGTCGCGAACCCCGAGCGGAGCAGGACAGAGAATAACTGCCGCCTGGGTTGGTCTTGTTGTGTACTTACAGGCTGTACCCCGGGCGGAACGGTGCACTTTTGTTTGGCCTTCAGCGTGTTTGGGCGGATTTTTTTTTTGTCTTTTTTTTTTTCTGCTTGTATTGTGGAAATCAACACGAAGTGCTGGATCAGTGCGGTCACACGATTGTGGCGATGTTTTCAGGTGGGGTAAGGAGCAGTGCCACAGTGAACCTCTTTCTCCACCGAGTTGGAGTCTTTGTGTCTTTGTGTGAGGAGCTTTGAATACGTTTAAATGTTTGAAACCCACAGAAAGCCTTGTCTCTTTGGACCTGACAAAATAAGGAGTGTTTCTGTCGCCGTCACGGATGACACTTTGGTTTTGTTAAAAATAACAGAAATGGGCATGCTTGCTTTTTCTGGAGGCATGGATTTGGTCTGGAGGTATGGATTTGTTGCTTCTTGAGCACACAAATGGCCAGTTGGCCGGAGCTGCACAAAGGACAGAATGTGTGCCTGATAATGCCGGGCACGGGATGGGGATTTCAGAGAATCCACCCGTTGTGTGTGGAGCTGAGCAGCCCGGCAGCGCGGTTCGATCGTGTTCAGGAACTCTCTTCTGCTCTGCTGCTGTTTTTAAGTGCTGTTTGCTTACTGCCGGGTCAGCTTCAAAGGGTTGGAACGGTGTACAACGATGAGACAGTGCTTCTGATCACACAGCCACGTTGTTGGCTGTGTGGGACTGTACTATTTTGGCTGTAGGTATTTCATTCATGAGCGTAGCATACCTCCTTTGAGTCCTGGTTTGTGGATGTTGGAGCGGGGCAGAGGCAGGAGCTTGATCATTCAACAGATTGTCTGGTTCTTTTTCCCTTGGCGAGGGCGCTCTGCCATCAAGTCAGTTGCTACAGCTTCACCTGTAAAACAAATCTTATGGCATAAATAGGTTTTGTCCACTTTAACCCTCACCAGAGCCACCTCGCTTTAAGCATGAGTGCCTGAGCTTTGGGATTGCCTAGGCTATGTTGGGTGAAGAGGAATAGTCTTGGCCCACAAATAAGAAATATGATGTAGTTTATGTATATAGGTAACAAAACTTCTTTTTATTAAAACATAAAGAGGGCAGCAAAAACATGAAAGTAGTAGGTGGACATGTGTATAGTTTCAAGGGTTACTGTGCAGAATCATGCGGCATTTCTTCTGGTTAGAAGTATTTACGTGGCTTTTTGTGTGTGCATCTCACAAGTATTTCCTTGAGCCGTTTTTCCTATCTTTTTAAGGCAATCACGGTTTGATGGTGAATCTTATGATTCCCCCCCCACCTGCAGTTAAGAACAGTGGGGAAATTAGCCAGAGAAATTCAGTGTTCTGTGGTTTAAATGTTTTGAGAAGACTTGTGCTGTGAAACTGAACTTTATGCAGTCGGAATTCCTGCATCTTGAGAGGAGCCACATCGGCAATTTCAAGTGTGCGTTTTCATTGGCTTAATGGGAGCAATTTGTTGCCATCCACAGCTCTTCTGTGGAGATGCAGCCGCTGAAGATTGAAATACCTTGCATACAACAGAGTTTCCTGGTACATGTGCACATGGAGTGCTGCGGTTCAGTACCAAACAGGAGCAGAGTCAGGTCGCGCATACTGTGAATGTTGAATGGCTCCAGTGCATGCTGCCCTGCTTTACTGATGTGGGAAGGCGTGTGGCAGCCTTGCTTTGCAGCATTGCTGTGTGCTCCCGTTGCCACATCTCTGTATGGCACATGGGAAGTTGCTTTCCATCAGTGCAGACTCCATTCCTTGGAAAATATGTTTTGTATTCTTAGACAGTGTGCCCTTCAATGCAGGTAGCCTGTCTTCACGTGTTGGTAGAGAGCCTGGTGCTTCTGGTGTTAGTGCAACTTGGCTGAGAGTAGTAAACAGTGAAGTTGTTAGGATTTTATCTTGAGATTAATGCAGCCTTATCTCCTTTGTTTAAACCACTCCCGTGAATGAGCTTCTATTTTAGAAAACATCTAGCACGTGTCTTGCAGAATACATGGCTGTGTTGCATTCATGTGGCGACAGCGTTAAATCTTCATTACTAAGGGAGTTTTTGAACTTTTTTTTAAGCATACTTATTTTTCTTTCAGTCTAGAATAAATGTAATGATGTGAGTTGTAAAAGGTACAGGGTTATTTTTGTTTTAAAGGTTGGCAGGTATGTGTAGATTCTAAATAGTTCTCAACAAGAGAGGGGCAAAACGTACTGTGCCCTCAGCCAGCATAGGAAAGCAGTGGAAACACTCTCACAAATGCTGGATTTATTAAATGAAATAAAACACAGTTATTTGCAGGAAGAACTGTGATGGGTAGCAGGGAAGTACTAGAGTGCTGAGCTTTGGGACAGATGCACAAACATTTATGCCATGGTCTGGCTGCTGGGAATAGGTATCCTGGTCAAGAGAATGCAGCAGGATGAGGAAAACTCACCGTATTGACTTGTCGTTGACTTGCAGGATCTTTGCATAAGTCATTTGGCCGTTTTCTGCCTCTTTTATCAAAGCTTTACATAATATCATAAAGGAGAGGTGAACTTGGACCACTGCTGGAAATAGTATCGGAAAGTGCTATGCATCTGTTACAGAAAGGAATGGTTGCAGGAGAGGCATGACTTTAAAACAAAGCACATTGTGTAAGAGATACTGACTGGAGTAACCATAGACCATGAGATGATGTGACCTGGTAATGTTGGTTGGGATCTCTCAGTGTAGGTAGCTAAAGCAGAACTTCTGGTCTGTGGCTGTCCATTTGTTGTCTCCATTTGGGCTTGCTAAAATATTTTTATATGGAATGTAATGCAAAGGAGCTTCTGCAGATTTTCCTGCTCTTGCTTCCTTCTTAAAATAGATTTTCATTTCAAAAAGTAGTTTGGGTACGGAACTTCTTAATGTGATGTCTTTGGAGAGGAGTGCTGCTGCCATGTTGCTCCATTGGCCAGGCTGCAGTGGCTGTGTGGCTGCCTGCAAAGGCTGCAGTATGCCTGGTGGCAGCTGAAGTAAAAATACCCGGTGTGTGCGAGGGAACTGTTCAGAAGTACTGTAGCAGTCCAAACACAGTTACCATGGATGAAGTGCAGTATGGATTTTCTGGCTCATAGTTATTTCTTTTTGAGCCAGAATATGCTCGCTGACTTCAGTGCAAGTTGGATGTATGTAAAAGGTAGAGCTTTGTCATATGTAAACCGTGTTTCTCATTACTGTAAGAAAGGCTGCGTGCTACAACGTGGAACTCAACAGAACTCCTCAGAACGTGCTGGCATGTACAAGTTGGAGACTGCTACTGCAGCATGCTTGGCTAAAGTTAGAGAGAAGGGGCCCTTGACTGTTAGTGTTTGACCATTACTGTGTGTCCACTCACACTACTTTACACTTCATTGTATTTGCAGCATGGTCAAGAAACACCCTGTGTATTTGGGGCTACTTCATGTTAGTCACTGGATGAACATCGGCATAGAAATAGGCGTGCTCTGAAAGCAAGCCTTCATTTCAAAAACATCTTTATTTGTGCATCTGACAGCACTTTGTGTGTATAATAATGGCATTTTCTTTCCCATCCCCCTTTCTCCTTTGCTTGATCCCACAGGGAGGTCATAATTCTGTGATTTTCACCAAACTCTGTTGCAATGCAAGTGAGTGTGATGTGATAAATTCAGCATTATGACGTCACTTCATGATCATCAACAGAAGATGGGGTATGTGGGAGCAAATCCTTGTGTAAATACAAATCACTCTGATAAATGGTAGTCATGGTAAAAAGCCAAACAAGTGTGAAAGCCTTTTCTTGAATGATGATATATTGGCAGCAAAGGCTTTCTGTTTCTGTGCCATCAAATGTTTCTAGCAGTCATTGCTGCTGCAAAAGCTGCCTTGACACATTATGTATGAGTGTAATATACACTGCCATGTTTGCTCACCAGTATATTACTTTTATACATGGCATTTATACTCAATTTTGGAGCTTTAGTGTTAATAAACAAAATATAAACACATTTAAGTGTCTTGGGCTATTTGAAATGGGAAAATAAGTGTATAATTATATAACTTCTAGGATATTAATATGCCTCAGGCATAACCACTGAAGAAGTGTTGATATTAATGCTTACCCTACCTGTCTTTGGCTGTCCTTAAAATGCTGTGCAGATATGGTTCAGAATTTAAGAATGTTTTAACGTGATTCCAGATACGCGTATGGATTTTGTTTCCGTTGCATAAAATAGTTTCTGCATTGACTGTAACCAAAATGTTTAAGATACTTTTCAGTGTGGAAGATTAAAGCAAAGAAAATTATAGTATGTATTTCAAGTTATATCATTTCCTTTGTATTTATGCTTGGGTCATTCGTGGACAAACAGAAGTTTTGAAACCAGAACAAAAATGTTGGGTTTTCTTAGATGTAAGGAAACTATGGAGTTTGTTAGGTAGATGAGAACAAGTGAAATTGAGAACTGCTGCATTTTTAGCCTGGTTAGCTGTCAAGCTGATGGTGGGCTTTCACCTTTTCCAGTCCACTGTTCAACATGTGGATCAATCTCTGTAACAGAGTACGGTGCCATAGAAATTCCAACCCAGTGATTGCCTACCAAAGGTGAAGTAGCATCAGCGGGTGCAGTTCTGGGCAGTATCTCAGGGTAAATGGATTCAGCAGCAGATGGGTTTTGTAGACAGGAAGCCATGTGCAGAAGCTACTTGGGATTTCCCAATAGAAAGGGGACAAGAGCTCACAAATTCCATGATTCCACTCCAGCAATTGGTCTCTGAGAATATTTGGTGGTTTGGGCAGCACTTAGCAAACTTCAATGTTTGTAGGCAGCATAAATAAATTGTCAGCTCTAAATAAATAAAAAGCAGTGTCCCTGTTCAGCAGTGGTGACTTTACACAAAAGATAAAGACTGAGGGAGGGTTCAGAGTAGGACTGGTTGGGGGGGGGAGTTTGTGATTTTTGTGTTGATTCTTTGTGGAAATACCGTAAATACTACAAATAATAACCTGAGCTTTGTGTTTGCAATACATGCCTTAATTTCTGGAGTTTATGCTGTTGATCTTAAATGTCTGAAAGTCATTACATTTCTTCGTTAACAGACTTGTCTTTGTGCTGCCATCTTTTTTCCTATTAATACTTTTCTGGTCTCAAACTGACAATGCTGCAAATGCTTATACATGTAAAATATTTGAATAACAGCAGTTTGATGTCTGGTTTTCTTTTTAACCGTGTTTGCAGGATTGGGATGTTGGTGTACTTCCATCACAGAATATCCCTATTCCCATTGTTGTCTGAATTACTGTGTATTGAAATCAGAAAAAAAAAAAAAATATCCCTGTAGCTGAAGGTTATCAGAACTTACAGTGGTATTTAGAAGCTCAGAAGAATTAAAATGTCAGGGCTAACTTAAATACTAGAAGGAAAAGTTACTAATATAGGTTTCCTCCTGTGTTCTACAGTCTGTCCAGTGAAGATGCTGTGTGAGGCTGCTTTGAGATGCTAACAGGTATCTTGAACTTTTGGTTTTCCAGTGCAGCATCTCTAAGTAATATTTTGCTATAGGAAAAGGCTAAAATCTTGATTTAACAAAAAAAAAAAAAAAAAAAAAAGACATATTTATTCACCTCTCCTATGCCCAAACCAAAAGCCCAACTGGTTTTATTTCCATAACTTCAAAGGTTTTCCAAACTAGAAATGAGCTTAGTTTGACTTGTATTCTTAAAAAATTTATATATCATGATCATGTCTTCACAATTAAGTATGCTCTCATTACTGCCGTGCTCTCATCTCCACTGCCATTTTTATCACCCCAAGCAGTAGAGCTCCAAATTAGTATGACATTGTTTCTTGACATACTTCAGCCATCTAGTGTACATAAATGGATGTATCTAAACACACAGAGGAAAAGCTGCTCTAGGAAAAACGGTGGGAAAGAAACGGATCTGAAATAGTTCTGTGCTTTAATTAAAATATCCTTGTGGACAGATCCAAAACGTATCAAATTGCCATTTATAGCTTCTCTTTTTTTTAAACAGGGAAGTGTCTCCTCTAGAGGGTAAACAAATAAGATTGGCTTTCATAACTAAAACAAATAGTAAGGAGGATGTTTGTGGCATTTGTACAGCGTGGCTGCTTTAGATGCTGGAAGCCCTTTCTAAAAATGGAGATATCACATATGTATTTGGAGTCACATCCAGCTTCTCCCATCCTGCAAAGTACATTATCATTTTAATCTATACCTTCCAAAATTCCAAAACTATTTTAAATGTGTTTTAAAAATGAAATAAAAATGCTTGAGATCTCATCCCAAATTAATTTCAAGTGTTCATGAATATTTAAGGGAATTAGTCCTTGTTGTTAACTTCTAATTGATCCATTTGCAGAGCTCTTGCAAACCCAGGAACCAGCAGTGGTGATCTGTGACCTGAAAACTGATCACAGAAATGTGATGAAATTTCTCTGGCATTCTGAACCTTCCTTTAATGTTCTCATGCAAAGACCTCAAGGAATTCCTCCTGTAACTAAGCACTCAGCATCCATTCCTTCTCCGCACTCTGTATCTGTGTGACCCCCTAATGTAGTGACACCCTCCGGCCACATTTCCTTTGCAATTTGTCAGTGTTATGACTTCATGGCTGGCTGGCAGGGGTCTGCAGAGTGCTGTAGGTTATGCATTTCCCCCCTGATAGTGCTCTCAGTCTTCCCTATCCAAGCGAGCCAGGCTTTCCTGAGTCTGAATTCTGCATCACAGCACATAGTGGTACCAGCAGGGCTGTTGGTTCTAAGGCCAGGGTTTCAGAGTTGTCTGACAGGAGTGTTGAGCGATTGTTCAACTGCTAACAGCAAATTTCTACCCAGAAAGAAACCTCAAATGATCAAAATGCATTTAGTTTTTTAATACCATTAAACGGCTTCATGACAATCAAAACACGCTGGTCTGTCTAAAACCTCTTCAGCTCTCTAGAACCTTAAGTGAGAATTGTGTTAAATCTGCATTTTCATTAGCTGTTCTTCTTAGCTGTATTGTTAATCCTGATGTTATTACTGCTACTGCAGTTACTCACCCAGTCAAGTAGCAGCCCTCAGAAATCTGGAGGTTAGCAGTGCTCTAACAAATTTTTGAAATGCAGAGAACAATTTGCAAAATGCAGTTCTAAAGACGATGTAATAGAGCTCATCCTACTTACTAGCCTATTTAAATCCTTGACAACTTACAATAGTAGTTCGCTTCGTTTTGAATACAAATTTTAACTTCTCCTGCATTGTAATTTTACAGGGAGAAGAAGTGGGTGACAGTTGGCGACACGTCCCTACGGATTTACAAATGGGTACCAGTAACAGAGCCCAAGGTCGATGATGTAAGTATCCTGCAGATGGCTTGCATTTTTCAAGGTGTAGAGACTCATGTTCAGGGAAAGCTGAACAAAAGACGCTGTCTGTTCTTTGAGCCTCTAAGCTAAGTCGGGTGTGTACCTCCCAAACCTTTGCATGGAACAGCTCCAGAGACAGTGTTGCTCTCTGCAAGAAGTGATATTGATAGTTCATTAGGTGGCAAGTCTTCGGGGTCAACTTGTATCAGTTCTCAGATAACTGTTACACAGTCGGCTTGAAACTGATTTTGAAGCATTCTTCAACGTAATGATTGATGGGAGTGGGGATAGAAGCAAGACATCAATTACATTGTTCCTCCTTCTCCTTGATACTTGAAAGGAAAGGAGGCACTTTGTATGTATGGTTTGTGCCTTGGTTTTGTTTTGCTAAAAAAAAAATAGGTGCAAAGTAAGACTAGGAAACCTCAGTGGAGCTGAGATCGCTCGTATTAAGATAGCCAGCCCAAGCGGTGCAGTCCATGCGCTTCTAATGTAATGTCTGTTTTTTATAAATGCTTGGTGTATGCATCATGTTTATATTCTGGTGTGCACTGTTCATTTGCCATAATATAATCATGTGGCATAAAAATAACAAATGTGAAAGTTGATTGGACTTGGAAATTGTTTTTCAGTGTCAGTTTTACTCCTAACTTATAATTGAGGTACTGTTGTAGAGGTAAAATTAATCTGTGGTACCGTAGTAAATTAAATGTACAGCAGGATATATGTATATCCTATGTTTGGTACTCTTTCCTTGGGATGTCCTGTAGCTTTACTTTATTTGAAGTATGAATTAAGACCTATTTGGGAGAAAACTACTATGAATGTGTACAGTGATGGCTTTCAGGTGAGGCAGTTTTACAGTCTTGTCTCAAAATTGACTCAAAGTCCAAATTCAAGACCTGTGGTTGATTAGCATTGCTTTACTTGAGGTAATTTCTTTTGGTGCCCTTGGTTGTACCACAGGCTTACATGACGGTCGGAGCTGTGGTAAGCCTTCTGTCATCCTTCAGAGCTTGAGCAGCATCTCTGTGAAATAACCATTTTTGAATGGGAAAGCTTTTCTGGTTTCTTTACAGATATTTGTCCTGTCTTTCTAGTTATTGAATGTTTGGTCTTGATTTTATTATTATATTCCAAGGTGGGAGAGGAAGCTGTGTGCAGGGAGAGAGAAAGTTACTTAGGCTTGTGGCTTCTGCAAATGATTTTCCTGCGGTTAAACTGTGCTTGTATGATGGGTACTACAGAACTTTGAAATAGAATTTCTGTTGAGTTTATGGATGAATTTTCAAAGTGACTGGTACCTAAAGTCAGATTCTCTGTTAGGAAGAATGGGCTTATGTAGCAGTCTCCATATGCAGAGTTTAATTGTAGTTTTTGAGCCATAATTTTCAGCCCCCCCCCACCATTCACGTGTTGTTCCCAAGTCACTTTGTCATTTCTTTGAGCTGGAATTAAGCTCTGTCCTTCAACTAGTTTTTGAAGGCTGTTATGGAACCTCACTGTTTTGATGGTTCAACTTTTTTAAACGAACAAACAACCCCCCTAACCCACGTTTCAGCTTGAATTGCTCTGTAATTTCTCAGTACTTCTCCTGTGCCAAATGTGTCCTCTTACCTTCAGAAAAGCTGAGAGAGATCTTCCTCTCTGAACTTCCACTTTGCAAGGATAAAGAAGTCTGTTTGGTTTCACCTCTATTTCATGTATTAGAGAATGTTATCTGGGTCCTTTCATTTGCTCTCTCTGAAGTAATAAAGCAATTAAGGAAGCCTGATAGTCTATGTGATGTAAAGAGAAAAATCTTTCCAGATCTCCCTTGCTGAATTTCCTCTTCGGTCTTAGACTATGATTTTGTTTTCTTCCCTTGTTGGAGAATGTTGTCTTAACCAAATGCATGGGTTGGTGAGTGTTCTTCCTAGAGTTAGGCTTTTAATTGTCTTCTCAGCAGGCATGCAGAATCCTCCAAAAGCAGTGCAGCTGGCTCTTTCTCCTGTGAGACTGATTACGTCACCTCTTAATTGAAAATGCTGCATCCCTTAGCAGACGCAGATTTTCCACGTGATGGATGCCAACGTCTCTTCCTTTGTTTTAATGCTTGCAGGCCATACTGTTGTTTGGTCACAAGCCTGTTGTGACCTACTGTTCATGTAGAACTATATTGCGTACACTCTCTGTTATAGGCCAATCTGATTTTTCTTAACCCATCATTGAATTTTAATGAAGAAACAGCATTAGATATAGAGAAGGAGGAGGTTTCTGCAGCATAGGTCACTGAGAAATGTAAAAAGCCTTCTCTTCAGTGTCAAAATTCTAAATCTGTTATCATTTCTGTTATGAACACATTTCTGTTGTCTGGGTGTGTTCTGAAGCTTCCTAATACAAAGGGGGGCACGCACTGAGTTTGATAGTGGTGTGCTAGTATGCGTAACCCATAGAGTGAGCAAAGTTAAGCAGTCAGAAATGAGGTAGCTCGTGAATGTTCAGACCTGCCCCTCATCAATATTCTTCATTTTTCAAAGTATGGCAGAGATTCTTTTGACCTTGCTGGCAGGTAACTGTAACCAACTATAAAAGCATCTCCCTAGTTCTTTGAATGGGTTTCAGCAAGTCATTTAATCATCGTGTCTCTGAGTCTCAGCTGACAGGAGGAGGGGCAGTATTGAGAACTGTTGTACTTTTTTTTTTTTTTACAGAAATAGTGCAGTGGTTTAAAGATTAAAAAAAAGAAAAAGAAAAAAAGTGCTAACTGCTGCTAGAATGTGTGGATAAAAACCTATGTCCTCTACTGTTTTGTGTCATGAAGAGTACAATTAAAAAAAACAGCCCTGCAATTACTGGGACTGATGCATCATTGATATCATCAGTGCTTATCTCCTTGGTTTGTTTCTCCCTTGAAGTTAGATGCTTACAGAAATAGTAAGTGGAAAGGGCTTCATACTTCAACTTTTTTGGACTTCTCTTGTCATTATTCTGTTCTTGTGGGTTTTTTGTATTTTGTTTTCTTCATGGTGACTGTGTCATTTGTTTGTGGTACCTTTTGTTTTTCAGAAAAATAAGAATAAGAAAAAAGGCAAAGATGAAAAATGTGGCTCTGAAGTGACCACTCCAGAGAACAGCTCCTCTCCAGGGATGATGGACATGCATGGTGAGTGGGAGAAGGTCAGCGCAAATTACCCTATTACACTGCTGTGGAAGTGTAAGCTAATGGTGTCAAATCCTCTGTTGCTCAGTTTGGATCAAAGTGAAAATGGCATCAGATACTTGCTCACTACTTTGGATTTCTGTTCTGTTGTTTAAATGCCTTTTTTTGGGTCTCTGTACGTGGAGGAAAATATTCTTAGTGGAGCTATATGTGAAAATAAAAATGTCAGTATCTACTATCCAAATGTTATGCTCTTACTTACGTTGATTAAGTAACTGTCAAGCTTGCTGCTTGTGGAACCAGAAGACCCCCAAAGCCTTGGTGGCACCTACCATTGTTTTATAGGTTTTGTACTTTTTTTTTAAGGGAAGAAGCGAGTCAGAGCAGAACTCAGTGAGAGTCATGAGAGCAAGCTGTGGTTCTCCTACATCTTCCTTCTCCCTTGACTTGGTGAAATTAACTGGTTAAGTAAATGTTTTTGCATCCCAGTCAGACAGTATGAAATCAGTTTAAAAACAAACAAACAAAAAAAAAGCTGTAACTTGTTGAGTGTGAGTATGATATTTATTACAAAGGAGCATGCACAGCTCTGTTTTTATTTTTTACTTTCTAGGTGTTTGGATAGCAATTATGGTTGAGAATGCAGCACTATTTGAGCTGATAAGAGGGGATCGTATTTTGGCTGGATGTAATTTTTTCACTTCAGCTTTATTTGCATTTTTATTGCTATTTGATTTGTTCTTACAGTGCTTGCAGTGAGTGTGGTCTTGCGATTAAAGGATTGAGTATGTTATTCACAGACTGGATTAATTTTTCATCCATGTTGCAAACTTCTAATTTAATAATTTAATATTCTTAAGCCTTTTACCCCCATCGATGAAGTGAATATAATACTTGTTTTATATCATTTTATATTGTGTTTTTAACCCATATTGTACAATTTCACTGTAAGCTTAATCTTATCTTCAAGCTGTTCTGACAAGAGATGGTCCATCACTGGCTATGTGTTTCTGAAGTCCTTTGGATGTAATGATTGTACAGATGCAGAGGGAGATGGATCACCTTACATGCTAGTAATTTAATTAATATTTTGCTGGGTTACTTCTCTTTGGGGATCGGGGCTTCCATCTCGGTTCCCCCAGTTAGACTGGTTTAAAGATTACAGCAAGCTTCACTGCTATCCATAACGTATGAGCTGAGATATTTAAACCATTGTAATTGGTTTTCACAAAAAGAGGGCACAAGCAGGACGTTTCCTGATCTGTGTTGCAGAAAGTTTTTATCACTGAGCTTCTTGAGTCTAGAGAGTATTCTGAAGAATTATCTCTAAGATGCTGTTGCTTTTAGGACAGGCTACTATACTATGCTTTGATAGCACTGTAGGCTTTTTGACCTGTGGGATACACTTTTAAAACCACCTGCTCATCAGAGCACTGTAGTAATACAAAGGAAAATTGTAGCATGAATATTTAATTGGCCCTTTGTTAGCTGATCTGTAAAATGAGGTGGCTTCAGTTAGCCTGTTTTACTCGCATTATAAAATTCTGGGTTCTTTAAAGGAGATCTAGGTAAACATTCAGTTTTATTGTATAATATTATTTACAGCATTTAGAAAACTCATGTAATTACAGCATATGCTGCAAGAGCAGAAGTTGTGATGTTCTGGAGTAAGCCTGGTGTTAGTGTGAATGCTGCTGTGCTTGGTCTCCAACAAGCTAGACTATATCCTGCATTATCAGGATATTACAGGAAAAACAAATAAAAAAGGAGCAACTATGTTGTGCTTTTTATTCAGATCTTGTCAAATTGGACTCTCTTGTTTAAATCTTTTTTGTTAACAGATGACAATAGCAACCAGAGTTCAATAGCTGATGCTTCTCCAATAAAACAAGAAAACAGTAGCAATTCAAGTCCAGCACCAGAACAGAATTTGGCAACACAAGCAGATGGCACTGAAGTAAAGTCTGATGAAACTCAGTCAGAAGCAAAGGAGCAACCTGGTTCAGAAGGTAAGCTGAGAGATCATCCTTAAAGCCAGCAAAAACTGCTATCCTTTAGTGTGGTATCCTTTATTTGCTTGTTTGTTTTAAGGACTGAGTAATAACAGATTGAAATAAATGGTTCCGAATTCTCAGCATCTAAACAAAAATGAACCATAATCTCTTGCTTACCAGTTGTTCTTCCATACAACAGGAAAGGCCAGATTGACACTCAAGTCCTTTTTGGAGAGGAAACAAACAAAATAGTTTGTTGTTGTCATAATCTCAGTCTTGAAAGAAGAAATAATTTAAAATAATCTTTAAAAAGTGACACAAACCCTAGAAAGAGTTACTTTTGTAGTTGTAGAAATGTTCATTACCTAGTGTGAAAGTAAAATGGAGATGAGATATTTTAAATTGTATTTAATTTTTAACTGTGTAAACTAAAATGTAATCCTTTTTTTCTTAACATTGCTAGTTATTCAAAATTTAGTTCTGAATTCTGTCCTCATTTTCTAAAAGCTACAGTTGTACACAGATGAAAACTGTGTGTGGATTAAGAGATTGTTGTGAACCTCACTCTTTAAATGATATTTGGGTAATTGAAACATGTTCTGTGTTTATAATCTGTGGAAGATAAGTGTCTTTATCCCATTGTAGGAGATAAAATATGTCCTTAATGCCATTCTAATTATTTGGTTGCAGAATTCTTCCCATAGCAAAGCAATTAAATTATGCCTTCCTGATTAAGTTCTTAGCTCGGGAGATCCACGAGCCAATTTAAATTTCGAGCTTTTATCTTGGTAATACTGGAATGATTATGCTGAAGTTGTCATCGTTAATGGGGGTTAAATTTTGACAACTGAATCATCACCAAACACGAATAAAACAGAATCCTTCGAAGAACATCTCAACAAGAATGTTTGTGATATAGTAAAATGTAAAGATTTATTCCTAGGTCTGATGCTGCCTGAACTTGTTTGTGTGAAGATGTTACGTAGCATACACGCTCCTGTCTAAATTTAGATTCAAAGAAAATCATACCAAGTTCTCTGGATTAGTTCCCAAGTCCATTACTGTAAAACAAAAGGGAGAAGCGATGACAAAAAAAATACCCCTTGCTAGCGTAGCTACACAGTTTGGGATCCACTGATGATCGCAATTGAGCCTTTTTCTGCAGCTGCCTCTTACTTACGGTTCAAAGCAACTTTCCTTGCATTCATTCAGCCCTTTGCAAAGTTTGTTTGAACTTGTTCGCTAATAGCATTGACTTAGTTCTATGTTACCGGGCGTGTGAGAGTTTAGCTCCCTCTAGGGACTGACTTCGGCAATCGTATACTGCCGTTAGCATGAAGGCAAAGGCCTTGTAAAGTGGCAGTAGTGAGTGGTTTTGATTGTGGAGTTTGAAGTTGATTCATTATGTTTGTGTTGTTATATATGTTATCATTAATGGCTACATGTGAGTGGAATTTTCATCTCCTGCTGCATGCTTTCATTTATAATCTCTTGAAATTTCAGATACCTCTGATGAACAGAATTCACAATCTTCAATGGAAAATTCCATGAATAGTTCAGAGAAAGCAGAAATTCAGTCCTCTGGAGAAAACGATATACTTACAGAGGCATCAAAAAACTCTCAGGTAACCTTAAGCACAAAAGCCCAGTTACTTAGGATTTGAAAAAGAGCATTTTTACCAAAAAGCAAATGGAAGGAAGCCAGGCTCATTTCCTAATGCAATGGAAATGAAGCAGCTGTAGAGTATTAGATGTATGTATACCTGGTGGTGTGGTTAATTTGATTGCCTTCTTGCATTTCAGATAATTTGATGAGCAATACTACAACTGGTCTGGTTTACTTCTCGTGTTTCAGTACCAGGCTGTGTTAGTTTTATATGGAAATACTAAAATTTAGCCTTAATGAATGGTCTGCGCCTAACTGACTGAAAAGACCCCTTTGAGGATAATTCAGATGTGAAATATTTTCTATCAAAGAAAACTCATACAGCAGTTAGGAAAATGATTTTTTTTAGATTCTGTAGGCAAGGTGTTCTCATGTTGACTTGCTTAGAATGCTGAAAAAAATCCAGGTGAGTGAAAGAAGGAAATTATTGTAATCGTCCCATTCACACAGGGACCCTGAGACGGAGCACTGTTCGTACCATTGGTTTTCTTTGTGGGTGGCTGGCTAATTCCAGTGCCCTCCTTGGTCTTTCCAAACATTTCATGTTCTATCCTGTAGAGGTTGCTTTGGCTGTAGCAGGAGCAAATTCATGTGCACGTGGCGTGTGTTATGCTCAGGCGTGGAGTTGAGGGAAGTCTGGGTATAGGTATGCATCAAGGCTGTTGCCTGGAACATTCCCTGAGGCATCTAGCCTGGAACTAGAAATTTGTCCTTTTGAGTAGAGGATACAAGTGTGAAGAAGCTGAAGTAAGATGTAAGTAGAGAAGTGGTTTTTGGAAGCAAATTGACTTGGTCGCATCATTTTTGTATCCAGGGATGCTTTGTATTTCACAAGTGACACGCCAGGGAATTTTTTCTTGCTGCTTGTTTGATGTTTATGGCACCTGAAATTCAATGCAATGATAACATGATTGTTTTTCTTTCCCCCCTGCCATTAAGGACTCTGAAGGAGTGCCACCTTCTAAAAAGATGAAAGTAGAGGCTTCCCAACAAAACATTGAAGAGATTTAGACTATAGATTTTTCTGGTCAGTTTTTATGTAAGGTACATCAGTGGGCTTAATTCTAGAACAACCTTACTTAAGCATCTTCTCTTGGATGAGGACAGAACTCCTAACTTTTCAAGTTACCAAGCAAAAATCCAAGAAAGCCTAACAAAGGTTTAACTTCTCAGACACTGAAAACTTTTTCCTGTGAAACAAACATTGAGAACTTTTAAGTTACTGTCTCTGAAATGGTTGGAGTAAACAACTCAGGAGGGGTCTACGCACTGTTTCTAAAGTCAAAATTACGATTATGTTGCTGCTGTATTTTTTTTTTCATTTCTCTATTTAACATTGTAAGATATTTAAGGATGGTACAAGTCAGGTATTAGCTTTCATGTGAAGTTCATTGTTCTGGCGCGATGTCTGCTTTTGTTTTGTGCCTTGTGTTCTGAAAACAGTGCTAACTTTTAACTTTTAAAAGTTGTTTTGCAACTGTCTCCTTTGCAAAGTGACCTATGTTTGTATAATGCCATGTAGAAAGGCTTTTTGTTCTTTTTGCTTTTTTTCTTTTTTTGGAGGGGGGGCTGTTTTATTTTATTTTTAATTTTTAAATCCCTGGTGCTTAAATTTTAACAAATACGGATCAGGATGCCATTTTCACTCTTGGAGTCCAAGGAGAGAAAAGAGCTTGATATATTATTTTAGCAGCTATAGTGGAGATCTTTTATTGAATGCATGGCATTCGCAACTGTAAATTTGGTCTTCTAAATACTTAACTTCATCAGAAGTTAACATGATCTGTTTACCATTTATAGTCCGGATCTGAATATATAATGTAACACAACAGTTAAAATACTTAGGTATTAGGTCCAGATCTCTGTACTGGGTACAACTTGCTTTACAGAAGAGTTCCACTATGTATATAAATAGGATCAAAGGGATTGATGCACAATGAATTTATTTTCAATTGGACTTTTTTGATATGAGATTTTCACTGAACTGGATTTCACTGTACTGTTTCTGTATAAGATGTTTACTTCTATGTTCCAGGTTAATACTGTATTTGGGATTTTTTTTTTTCCTTTCAGCAAGTCTTGTAAATAAGCCTTGTTGTTTCTGTCGTCTCTGCATCATTGATAGAAATGTTCCTTCTTTTACAATTATGTCAAAGTGTGCTTATGCTGAACGTAATTGAAAAGCACTAAGCATGTGCAACTCCCTTCAAATCAGTGGCGTTTAGAAGTGCAGAACCATCTGCAAAGGTCTCGTCTTTGGGGCCTGATCTTCCAGGGTGAGTGCCCAGTTAGAACCGCCCGGTGTCAGTGGGAACCACTTACTTCTCACTTAATTCTCTTTACACACACATGTGCATGTGCACGTGCGCACACGTGTATTGCTGGATCAGGCCCTTAGTCTGTCTTCACTTTGTGTGTGAGAGGTGGAGCTTGTAATTTAAACTATGATCTCACAGCTATGGAAATGGTTGCATATAGTTTGTAAGCTAAGAACTGTAAATACTTTTTTAAAGGAAAAAAAAAATAATCGCTTCCAGTTGATACATTTTCATAATTAGCTCCTCATCAAGCTTATTTATTTCTGAATTCTCCAATAGTGAAAATGGCTTGCACTTAGACTACTGGATTGCATCTGCAATTACCACTTTATTATGAAAAACAATGGGGAACTCGGGGGAGGGAGTGGAGGGAGGGCAGGTGGGGGAGCCAGTACTGGCGTTCCATAGGATGTTTGTAGGATTCAACTCCAAACAACATATGACACTCAATTTCACAACTTTTCCTTTGTGTTGAAATAAACTTTTTGGATTTTAACTGAATAAAATTTGATTGCAAAACCATTTGTGAAAGAAGTGTGCTCCCTATTAAGTTGTTGGGATTTCTGGTCTGATCACGAAGTCCATTAACGTTCTGAAAATAAGGAAATGAGGAGCCGAAAATTATGTTTGCACAACATTATGCAATGAAATGGTAGAATTCTCTCTTGAATTGTGTGTATGCCTAAAATGTGGATAACTGGTCAATGATGATTGATTTGTATGTATATTACATTCAGATTTAAGTGATATTTTGTGAGAAGTTCTATTGATATATGAAATGGTCAAATTTAGAAAGATTCAAACTTTAAAATATTTTTGCTTTACTGTTGTTGTTTTTTTTAATGCTAAAGCAAAACAAATCTGATGCCACCTTTGACAAGCAGTCATTTTTACTAATCCCTATCTCCAGGTGCATCGCAGCAAGTTTTTAATTCTAATTTTGTAGAAGTTTCCAAGGGAATAAATAGATTTTTTCATTTAGAAACTAATTCCTGTACTTTAGGAAGAAATAAAATATATAAATAGCACTAAAAATACCTCAAATTTTTCATTAGATAGAAGCATTTATTGGCATTATTGACATCAACAGGTTTAATTACAAGCTTCCTTTTCTCTCCTGTGGCTTCTGCTCGGAACTGTTCATTGTTCTGTGGCTTACAAGACAAGGCATCATAATTATATTCCTAGAGGCTTTATTTCTAAAATAGCAATGTTTCATTTACAGCTTATACGGGATACATTCAGAACTTTTACTTTTAACCAGAGATTCTAGTAGTGACAACAGACAGCTGAACAAGCAGATAGATTTGGGTTCCTTAGATCAGTTATTGTCATTCTCTAAGAGAAGAGACTTTGGCATTACCTGGTATGAAGAAATCCAAAATAGTGTATAAGACTGTTATTAGTCTTAGTGAAGTGCCTGATAACATTTATGGGCCAACGGATGTGATTAAACACATTTTAATGCCAGAAAGTAAGTACAGATGGGACCAAACCAGAACATCAAATTCAAACCAGTCTGAGGTTTGAAACCAGATCTAAATCCAGTTTTTTTTATTGTTTTTTTTTTCTTTTTTTTTTTTTGGTTTGGACCTGTCTTTACCAGAAACTTGTTTTATGAACTCACTGTAAAAGGTTTTATTGAAAGCATTGAGACGTGGAGCAGAAGGAGAGATGTAATTTTCTTCAAGATGACTGACAGTTCTCATACAGCTAACCTTTCAGAAATAGTGCAAATTTCAACAAGTGCTTCCTTGCTACAGTGCTGAATGTTGGAGCTTCAGTTACAAAACATAAAAAGAAAAAAATATTAAAAAAAAAAAAGGAAAAAAAAAAGAAACTAGGAGCAAGCAAGTAAATTAGCTGAGTTTGTGGAACGTGTGGGAAGGCCTTCCAAATAAGTGATTTACTCAGCCAAACATTTTATAGCAGAACTATTCCTTGGAATTTTTATGCTTGGGAAAGTAGTTGTTAAACATTCCAAAAAAGAAAAAAAAAAAAAGTGCTGGCACTTACAAAACAACAAAAAAAATCGACAAGGCAGTATAAAATATTGGTTTTGGGTGGCTATCTTCATACATAAACATTGTCATGTTTTGGAATGTTCTTTATATCTAAGGGCCTGTTAGAAGGTGTAAAGAATTTTGTTTTCTTCAGTACCTAATCGTTTTCCATCTTATGATTTGTGTGTGTGTGTGTTGTACAGCAGTATAATTTTTCACTTATTTATTCCATCGGTAGTTATGGTTTGTACAATGTACAATGGTTTCATTTCAGAAATAAAATAAAAAAAAATCACAACACGAATGCTTTGTGACTAATTTTTATCGAGAAACTTAATCTCAGCTGGTTTCTTAAATTAAAAATAAATTCCCATCTTTACAGTGTTTTGAAATATGCATTCCATGGCGTTGTCTCATTTGGTAGTGTGTAAAATGATTCACTTGGTTTGACCAAAGGTTGCCTCTGTCTGTTAGCAGGGCACTGACTGGGTGTGGATAATGTAATAGCAACAAACAAATATGGGCAATGATATTACAGCAGCCTGCAGAAAAACTTGGTAATGTAAGGTTTAAGGTGCTTACTGTTGGCTCAGTACTCAGCTAACGTCTTGTGGAAACTTAAATTGGAGCAGAGGGCACAGTGTGAAAACGTGCTTCATCTGGGAAGCATGCTCGAGTCTGATGCTGGCAAGGATAAAAATTCCTAAGAGTTTTGGAAGGATTCTTTACACTCAGGGTGGATGTGGAGTGTCCTGCTTATTCTCAGCATTCTATGTACTGTGTCCTAAAGTAGCCTGCAGCTGCCCAGACAGCTGTGGGGGGGTGAGTTGTGAGCAGAGTGCTGCTCCTGGCTGGTCCATTTTGGTGCCTCCCTTGCTTTTACTGGGGTGCTTGTGGGATCATCTCATTGAACCACTTCAATCTGCTACCCTGGGTGAAAAACAACTACCTAATTCTAGTGTTGTTTGTTGTTGTTGGCTTTGTTTGTTTTTCATTTTATGAAATAGTACATTAAAACAGCAGAGAGAGGAAAAGAGTGGGGATTGCAGCCTCACTCAAGACAGGTTTCAGGAGGAAAAGCCTCTGACCAGGTAAGGCTTGTGCTGGTAAAGGAGTGAGTGACAGCACAGCCTGGGAAGTGGGGTGCAGAGCTGCAGGTTGGCTGTGGTTTGCCTGGAGCAGGATGGGCAGCAGAGCGGGAGCCATGGCCGGATTCCCAGCCCTGCAGTCACCCCATGGTCTGGGGCTGTGAGTAAGTCTCCCTGGGCTCTCTGCCTCATCAAAATGGGAAGGCTTATCTCCCAGTCTGTGAGATTTAGGAAGATAATCTCTTCCCACCGAGAGCTGTGGTGTATGCTGCAGGCATATTTTTAAGCACCATGAATGTCTCTCTGCTCAGTGTGTATTATAGTTGAATTATAGGTAATCCTGTGCCGAAAGCCTGCTTTTTGGAAGGAACATCAGCAGGAGATGGTGGCCTACATCATTTTGCATCAAAGATTGCTAAAAACAGTCAGGAAAGGCATTGCTGAGATGCTGCTGGGTCCGTGGTGTTCCCTGTGCCTCCTGGAGTTCCCCACTGTGGAGAAGGAGAGGAGAGACAGCAGCCTTGGCCTGGAGGTGCCCTGAGTGCTCATCTTAATGAAGTAAGGCAGAATGTCCATCTCCAGAGCTACGTTATGATTGCAGCCTTTTCTTAAGGACTGCCATACGTGATCTTGACTGAGAGCTTAACGTCAGTCTTGATTTTAAAGACTTCTCACAGCTGGAGCCCTCCATAGCAATGATACTTTCCTCGTCCTTTGTGCGGGGGAACTGTTGAACTTAGCCGAGCTGCAGTTAATTCCTGGTTCTGGTCAGCATGGCCGCAGCCTTACAGCCAGAAGCGGTTCTGCACTTCTGCTCGAGGCCTCCCCACAGGCAACCTCGCACCTCGTGACCTCGTCCTGTGCCCTGGAAGTACCACACTGGGTATTAAACTGGGGGGAGGGAGAGCAGAGCAGCATTGTGACACCAGGGATGTGGTGTCCTCGCTTTCCTTGGCCACGATGTTTTCTGCCTGTGGTGGTGCAAGGGGAAAGGACAGGGCGGCAGTGGCGGCCCAGGGTCGCTGTGGGTGTGTGAGAGGACACGAGGTGGCCGTGCCCTCGCGTTGTGAACGGCAGCAGGGCTGCGCACGGGGGCGGCGGAACGACCTTCCCCTGAGGGGCGCTTGGCGGGAAAGCACCCCGCTGCAGCGGGACGGCGCTGTCGGGCGCGGCCCTGAGGGCCGCAGCGCTGAGGCGGGAGCGCGGCCCGGGCGGGAACGAGGAGGGGCGGGCCGCGAGGGCGGGGCTGTAGCTCCGGCTCCTGCCGGCGGGGCGGGGCGGCGAGGGCCGGTCCGGGGCGGAGCGGGGCGGTGGCGGCGCAGAGCGGGCGGCGGGCTCGGCCGGGGGCTGGCGGCGGCGGCGGTAGCGGGGCCATGGCCGCCGACGTGTTCATGCGGCCGGCGCAGCTCCTGGGCGCGGCGGGGCCGCTGTCCCCCCGCACGGAGCCCGATGAGGACTCGTCGGACACCGACGACGGCGGCGCTTCGCCGGGAGGAGGGCGGCGGTGCGGGCCGCGGCGGGGGCAGCCCCCGGGCCCCCAGATCATCCACTCGGGCCACTTCATGGTGTCGTCGCCTCACAGCGAGCACCCTCCCAAGAAGGGCTACGACTTCGACACGGTCAACGAGCAGACCTGCCAGACCTACCAGTTCGGGGCGGCGCGAGGGGGCGGCGGCGCCGGGGGGCGGCTCAGCATCGACGCGTCCCTCACGAAGCTCTTCGAGTGCATGTCCCTGGCCTACAGGTACCGGGCGCGGGGCCGAGCGGCGCCGGGGCTCGTGAGTCAGCGGCGCGGGGAAAGCCCCGAGGGAGCGGGGAGGGGCGCGGGGCCGGGGCCGGGCGGAGCTGTGCGGGGCTGCGTGGGACTGCGTGAACCCCGTGCGGCCGCCGTTTCTGTCGCACGAGAAGTTGGGGCTCCGCGCGGGCGCTGCGCTGCGCTTAGGCCACGGCGCTGAGGGAAAGCTGCGCCCCAGCCCGCGCCCGCTGCGCTCCGTGGCGTGCGGGGACACCGGTGACCTCGGCGCACGGATCCCGTCCCGGCGTGGGAGCGCGGCCGTGGGCGCAACGCGCAGCATCGCCGCCAGCTTTGGTGTGAGCGGCCGCCTTCAGCGGAGCCCGAGCGCAGAGCCTCACAGGGAGCGCTTGTGACACGGGGGCTGCCCTCTGAGCTTTTTGTCCGGCTTTCTTTCTGCAACTGCCTCAAGAAAGTAGAGTCTGTCATTGTTTCCTTTGTTCCGGTGGCTGCAGCTGAGCGCTGCACTTCCTGGGTTTATGGGCGCCTTGCGCTCTGACTTTGGTTTTGCTTTCCATCAATTTGTTCGGATGTTACATCCACATTTAGGCCCTTTGTCTGTCTTCCAAAATGGAGGCAGAGCGATGGATCAGAAGTGTTGGGGAAGATGTGTGTCTGCCCGAACCTTTTGTTCCACGCGATACAACAGAAGCGGGATCCAATCTGATGTTCTCTATTAAACAGATTCTGGAAGTTGATTAGAAGGGATGATGGAAAACTCCCCTGAGCGTTATCAACGGGAATACTTATCTTCGTTTGTAGGAGCCATATTAGCTGGAGCTGAACTTGCCTGCCCCAGATGTCTCCATTCCTTGCCGTTTTACAGGCGCTTTTCTTCTGGCTTTAGATTTTATTTATTTTGAGGTATTGCTCAGTGAAGGGGAAACAATAGAACTGTCCATTTGGTACCTTTAGCGAGAAAACAGAGCTGTAAGTAACCTCGCTTGGGTAATTTGTACCAGCAGGTTATTAGTTACTGGTGTGAAGAGGCTCATAAAATCTTAGTGTTTACAAAACAAAATAAAAAAGTGACACTAAAAATCAGCCATTCTGCCTGAGAGGAATACGTGGAGGAACCAAAAGCATCACAAGTGATGCAGCTTCTGTGCACCTCCTCACCGGCCTCTATTACGCATGTGGGCTGAGGCGCGCTGCCTTAGAAGTGGTCAGTGCTCTCCTTGGGGCACATGGCGCTCGGGAACAGCGAGTGCCTCTCGTGCTGTGCTTCAGGCTGGTCTGAGGGGCTCTCGTTGGCCTGGGGATGGTTTTGTTACCTTTGCCGTATCTTTATAATTTATCTGATGCTGACAAAAAACGCAGATAGCATGTGCGTGCTTTTTCTTCTGCTGTTGCTGGATGGAAACCCGTACTAGAGAAAAACAAGAAAATAACCCCACAGCAGGAAGGCACAGAGGTGTCTTTTGGCATTGTGGCTGTTGCAGACCCAGCAATGAAGGCCAGCCAGTCGTGTTTCTGGAGCAGGTTGATAACAACATTAAGTACAGAAACAAGGAAGTTGATGTAACAGAGCTGTGTGCGCAATATTTATTTACACTTGACACCCATTGCTGATATCTTAGTGTTTAAAGTCTTAAAAAGAAGCACTAAATTGTGTTATCTATCAGCCTTACTGATGAACTAGCAAAGGAAGTTTTTCTAGATTATCAGGTCAGGATGACTTACATTTGAGATGGTCAGATTTATGCTGAATCACATCCACTTGGGGATGCGTAGCATAGCGTGGCTCCTTCTAATTGTTCTGGAAATAGGTGGGTTGTTTTTTTTTTTTGGTCTTAAATAGCTTTGTTCTATTAAGCAACTGCCACACTTCTTTATGATGAAAAAAGAAGCTGTTTCTGAACTGAGGGGAAGTGATTCCCTCATGCCTTCGAGCAGTACAAGCTAACCTGATTTTGATTGCCGTCCTGTGTGTCTCAGTCACGTATCCATCTGCACAGACAGAAGAACCTCGTTTCAGATGAGCCATTTCACAGAGGAAAACATGGCCAGAGCACGCCTCGCTGTGCAGCTGGGAGATTAAAACAATCTTCTAAATCAATAAGTTACTTATAAACACTGCAGTTTACCACAGGTGTCACGCGGGCTGTACTTTATCTAAGTGTCACCAGGTTTTTTCATGAGATTGATTGTGGTAACCGTACCATGCTGGCGGAGGTAGAAGAGCCCTGGTTTTTCTCTTCCAGCCCTTTCATCTCGGTGCTGTAAAACAATGTGACCTTGCACATCTTGGTGTGCGTAAGTAGCACAAGTAATTGCAATTGGTATATGGCGGGTAGGCCACTTTATACAGAAAGATCTAAAAAACACGCTTTCCAAAATGGAAACGACCTTTGCCATTGTTCCTTCTCATAGTGAGAAGCTATGCCAATAATTATGTGGCCCGTAATGCCTATTACGCAGAATTGCATCAAATGAAATGTAATCCTGATATTTAATTTACTGAAACCCTTTACTGACTTTAAACTTATCCAAATATTTACGTCACACAAAAATAACTTTCCCAAACTGAACTGTATTCTGAGATGTTTTGATTATAGGACATGGTAATGTAAGTTGGTTGATTCTTTTTTTTTTTTTTTGAGATTTGGACAGAAGAATTTTTCCAAATGTTGTCTTACAGCACTGTTGTCTTCAGCAGAAGAGCAGTGTTCAGCTCCTTGTAGCATCCAGGCTGAAGGCTTTTGCGAGGTGAAAAAATGTGCTGTAAGGAAGGACTCTGCAAGCCATTAATGGCCCTATTGGGCTGGAATATGGGAGTGGCAGCATTCCCTGTGGAAAGCTCTGCTTTGGGAACGTGCAATGTAAGATCCAAAATCTGAAGTATGCATGCAGACATGCAGATCTCCCTCTCGTATTGCCAGGCAGAAGATCCGTGCAGCTGAAGGAACAGGCCAGCCAGCTGTATGTGGTCACATACATAGTGTAAACAAAGCACGAGCCTTATTTTAGGAATTAGTGAGCGTGAGTTGTTCTTTAATGTGGGTGGCTTTCTTTTTAAACTTCTGTTCCGTGTAATTATGCCAGCTGATGTCAATCTTACTCAGCGGTACGACATGATAGGGTAAGTGAAAATGACTTTGTGGGCTTGTTTATTATTAAGTAGCCTCAGAACCCTCTCACCTTCTAATGAGAGCTTAAGAAGCACGCCAGGTGTTGTATTTAAGGTAAGAGTGTTAGTGCTGGCATTAGGTACTTGTTTAAAACCTTCTGGATCCTGCTTGTTAAAGTTGCACGGAACATGAGTGTGAGGTGTGGGAGCCGTGGCATCAGTTTGCTTTTGAGAAGCTTGCCAGGTCGTTTCTAGATCTCATCTCTCCTCTTCAGCAATCTGACCCCATTGCTTTATGTAGATGTAAGCTAAAAACATTCCCTTTGGTGCTGGACTGACATTTCGGATTGACTTGTTTCTGAAGCATGTTTCCACATACAGTGAGTGAGTGCTTTGGGAAGTTCTTGGCAATGGTGCTAGCAGGTTGGAGATAAAACGCTTCCAGAATTTATCTGTGCATTTTTATATGCTACTTGTGGGAACAACTCTGACAAATATGCCTGTGCTCACCTCATAAATTAATCGGAACTCGAATTGAGTTGCTGTGTTATGAGCACTGGTGGGTAAGATCTGCTATGTTCAGAGCACAATGTGAATCAGGACAGTGTTACTGAGCCTATTAGCTTGCTTAAGTCAAGTGCTTGATATAGTCACAAGCTTTTAAGCTCTATTTAAGTAACTGGTAAGTTGCACCGTGACAACCTTGAGCCTCAGGAAGGTTTGCAGAAAGATTGCTGAGCTGTGCTCATTTCAAAGATGCTTTTGTTTTGCCAAAGTAAATATTTAATAGTGGTTGTGTGAAAAGGTCTTCATTAAAATTAAGATTTTGGTGTCTTCAGTGCTACGCATGCCTGGGAAGAAGTGATAAATTCCAAAGACACGTTTAGATGCAGGAACAACCCTTTTTTTCCACCATGCCTGGTGCCTTTGGTGGCTTGTGCTGGCTTTCTTTGCTGTGTGGGGTGCACTGCAGAGGTGTGGTCCGCAGTAATTGCACTTCTTATAAAAACCATGTTGTTGATATCATCTTGTGATTTACCAATCCATCTGCATGTTGGGTTGTAGTTTTCTTGTCCTGTGTTCCTAAGTAGTAAACAGATCTTATTTTCTGGCATAAATACAACGTGGATTTCATAACCATCATTTTTGTTGGGTTGTTGAAATAGGGGAATGGGGAGTTAGTGTGTCCTCATTGCCAAGTTCTTGGCCGAACTGTGAGATTTGGAATTTCTTTTTGTGAGGATTTTGTGTTGCGCGATTATGGTGGGCTTTGAGCGAAGTAGAGTTTGGCAGCAGAAATCAGCATTTTGGTTGCCTGTTTTTCTTTCTTCCCTCTGAACGGCAAGAGGAATTAAAGCCAAAAAATCCCACTTTCTCGGCTTTCCTCATGATTTTCTACATACTCCTTTCGTAGTTCACTGAATCGTTCTTGTTAGTTACTCTTCCGTGTTGGAAGGCAGGGCTGATGGTACAGCAGCTGCTTATCTGTCTGTGTATCCCTGAGCCTTAAACAAAGGGGGTACCCACAGCTGCTGCAAGGTAGGAAGAGGTGGGGAGGTCTAACAGAGCTGTGTAGCTCCACTGAGCTGATGGAAGGCATTTCTGCAATGCCAGAAAGGTGTTCTAAATTTGCAGAGAAACTGAAAGGCTTGAAAGAGAGTCAGCTCTGTTAGATGTTTTGTGTGAGTGGAATTTTTCCCCTAATCACGATACCGGGTGATCTCTTGCAAAGAAAGGGGAGCGAGAGGACAAGGTGTGAGGCAGGAGGCTGACTGAGATTTGTAGTAAAATTACAAGGATCTTTGAGGAATGCATTGGGTGAACGAGAAGGGCCAAGTTAAAGGCACACAGTGGGGTCGATAGTGGTGATAGAGGTCATGGAGATGAAAACAGGAAGGGGATATGACGATGCAATCAAGTTTGATAAAATGGGAGCAGGGGGAGTGGGAGTGCTGCTCCGGCTGCTCTGGTGCTGCCTTGCTTCCTTTTGCTGTAAGAACGAAAGGTTTGTCTCTCTAAAACAAAGCAACAAAGCAACAAAGCTGGTCAGCTTAGAAGCTTGGACCGGTTAGGATCTGATCTGTTATTTCATTTTTAATTAACAGACCGTAGGCTATACGCTTGCTACTTCCTTTCCTTTGTATGCAGAAATTAATTGCATTTACAGTTTTCCTCATCTGTCCTTTGATATTGTAACGTCACAGACAAGGACAGTCTTTTTAAAGACAAAACTTCTAAGCTACTTCTGAGGAAAAAGGCGAGCTTTCTGAACTCTTTGATGGCTATTGAAATATTTTACAGCTGTCCTACAAACTTTCCTTTCACTCTGGGAAGGAAACCTTTAAAATATGTATAAAACAATTCTATAGGTGCTTAGAAAAAGTACTTGTTTCAGTGACCTCCAAAGAAAATAGAGTTGGTTCTTTGTGTTCCGGATAGTGATGGAAAATTCTGAATCTGATTGTTTTTAGTGCAAGCTGAAGTTACACTATTGTCACAGTTTCTGAAGCAGGAAGGCTGGGAAAACAGGGTTAGGCAAAGCTAGGCTTTCCTGAAATCACTTCTGCTAGTTCTACTGCTAGAGCAGAAATTCTGAATGTGGGCTTCTCAAAATATGTTTGTTTGCTCAGAAGGGAGCTGGAGGGTTGTTTCTGGTTATTTGTTTTGAATGTGAAACATGCTGTCTTTATGCCGCTTGCAGTGTAATTAATGTAGGCATCTCTTTGTAAATCAGGCAGCAATGGCCATCGGAAATGTTCTAGCATGCATTTGCTGCAGCTTATTTACTTTGTGACACGAACACAAAGCCTTTCTCTGGCCCTTAGTTTCTGGCTTGTTGATCTTAGATAAATCAGCTAACTGCTTACTTTTCCCTTTCTCTTTCATGGAAGTGGAAAAAACACTGCAGAAAGCCAGGTGTGTACTGCAGCCTTTTTGAGAAGGGGAAATGGAGGCATGAAGATCAGCAGTGATCTATCATGGGAACCTAAAAGGAATCCATGTCAAAGGTGACAGTTCAGCTACAAACCTAAGTAATAAAGGCAAGGAGACGAACAGAAGATTTAGGAGGAAACAAGGCAAAAGCCCTGCAGCTTACTGATACCTGTTAGAAAAGGCACTGCCTTGTAGCTGATGGGGAGCTACAGATGCAAATTACAGGGTAATAAAACCAGGCTGGTATTTTAACAGTAATCTTAATGCATCTGGAAGGCAGCGTGCTGCTTACTGCCTTTGGCACTCGCTGGGCTGCGGGTGAGGAGCACCTGCTCGTGGGAAACGGGGGCTGTGAGCAGCATCGTGCTCCCAGGGAAAGGGCTGTGGTGTGCCATTGCCAAGGAAGCTTGGATAGCTGGGGTCATCAGCTTTGGATTCTCAGGTCTGTTTCTGACCATGGCCTTCTGGAGAATCTGCTTTTTTTTTTTTTTTTTTTTCCTAGAAAAATCCTGTTATGCATAGAGAAGTTTGGCCTTTTCCCCTGTGGAGAACTGTTTTGTTGTACTTGGAAGTCTAAATGGCATCCGCCTCCTTAAGCTGTCAAACACTTTACTGCCATGTGAGGCGTGACCCCTTTCTCTAAGAGAAATTTGCACAAAAGGTGAACGTGGCGCTCCAGATGGCTGCAGGGCCATGCTGTCAGCCAACTGGTTGCATTCTGCGGGCTCCTTGTCTGCTCCCCTCCCTTGGCTTGATGCACCGCAGCTGCTGGGCTCGCTTTCATTGTGCTAAGCGGGTGTTGGACTGAGCAGATGGTTTGGCTGCTCAACTCACACAGGGATAGTTTATCTGCCTGTCATTCTCATGCATGTGATGATTTCTTACAGGTCTCTTGCAGGCTTAAAGCCTCTGAGGAAGAAGTGGGAAAGGAGTGTGTGAAATGGGGCTCTGGCTGTTCTGTTGCATTGAGAAGGCTTGGCTGCAGGGCAATTGTGATTCCATCTCTCTTGAGTAGGTTTATGTTTGACCTTTAAGGTGTTCAAATCCAGAGTGCTATTTGGGAGCAAACTTAGCAACAGTTAGTTACTTCTATGAAACACTGTTCGGGCTGTTGGCTGTGCTTTCCTATGTATAATAGAAAATGGGACTGGACACGGACAGGGCCTTGGGAAGCTGTCCAGACCCACGTCGCAGCTAAATGGTTCCCTTGGCCAGTTATCCTGACAGGCGACCTGAGAAGTTAGCCAAAACTTCCCTGCTTAATGCCCTTTGCAGGAGGCAGAGCAGGGGAGTGCTGCAGCTCCCAGCCCCTGCCCACTGTACACTGAAGGTACAAAGCCCAGGGTGAGATGAGCAACTCCGGCAGCTGCTTCATCCTCTCTGGGCTGTAAAGCAAAAGGTGAGAGACCAGACAGGGAGCACCTGCAGATCACCACTTGGATTTCATAGAGCAAGGTGTTCGGATCTGGTTTTGTTTAATTAGCGATATGTTGGTGTGTTTAGGCCAGACCTCTGCTGACCCACAGATAACCCTTTTGACATGATGTGTTTTGTGACATAGCATGATGCTATTAGAAAAAGGACTCAGCTGTTTAAGTAGCTAAGCTTTCTACTTAACGAGTAGAATGCTTTTCCTGAAATGTGTAAAAAGATTGTAATGCCTTGTCAAATTTTAATGGCTTGTTAAAGTTTTGTCAGACAGCTTTTTGATCATCTTCACAGAACAACGTTATCTACAGCACTGATGCACAGCTACAGGCTTTCTCATCTCTCTGCTTCTAGTTCAGCTGCATGGAAGCAGTGGTTACAGTCTTCTATGCTATATTTTAATGTGTTTTATTACCTGTATTTTTTCTGTATTTGGGAATGTCTTGCTATGCACAGAGAGAAGTTTTTTTTAGTGTCATGGGAGATTTCTAGAGGATATCTTTATTGTTCATTTATACCACACCAGAGCAAGCAGAGGATATCTTTACAGTTAAACTACATAAGTTTTGTTTGTGTTTCTCTCTTTAGTTGCAGATAAACAGTATTTCCCTGTGCCTTCCCTCAGTGATGTGGGAAATGAAGCATAGGATTTTGGGGTAACAGTTCAGAGCAGAAACGGAAGGAAGGAAGCTTGAGAGACCTACCCACTTTGTTTCAAAGGGAGCTATCCTTGTACAAGTACAGGAATCTGATGCTTGTTATGATTTTGTTTCTGCATGAGCACAAAAAGGCTTCTTCCTATCTCAGCTGAAAAATAAAAGGGTGGTCTTGTCTTTGCTGGTGTTCAGTGGAGTCTGCTTGTTCTAGGAGTGGCTTGTGAGTAAGAATGAGTTGCAGAGCTGAGCCTTGTGGGTGACCAAGGGGGTAAGGAGAAGATCCAAGTGGCCCTGGTGTTGTGTAATAGGTTTGCCCTTCTTGAAAAAGAGGATTGCCATCATTAGTGTTGGAAGTGAAACAGCAGCTGTGTTGTTAATGTTTCGGTCTTGCAAATCTAGGGGGAAGGTGGCAGCTTGCAAGTCTCAGCGTTGTGTTTGTGAGGTCTTCTGCTGTGCTTACTTCCTGTGGTATCCTTCTAAAAGAGTCCTGTTTCAGAGGTGATCTGTGTTGAGAGCTCCCGTGAGCTGTCGTTGAACAGCTGTGGTGAACACAGGCGCTTGGTCCCAAGGCTGTGACCTGGCAGGACTGAGTGGGTGAGCCATGCTGGGCTACTCGTCAGTCCTGCAGAGTTTGCAGTGCATCTTGTACTTAGACCAGATCTGCAGGAACACACACAAACAGGATAAGGGCTTTTCTTTTCACTGATTCTTCCAGCACTGAAGTCTGTTAGTCCTTGTGTACCAGCAGGGGATTTTTTTTTTTTTTCTCTTATAGCAATATTTCTGTGTAACAAGATTCAAGCAAACGCTGCAGAGATCTGGAGGATGCTCTTGCTGCCAGAATCTGTCACATTCATTGTTTTCAGAACTCTCCAGCATGGGATGTTTACTCAAAGTCCTGGCCTCCTTTTCCCTCTGCCACTTTGTTTACTCTCTTTTCCCTCAAGGTCTCACAGTAATGGGTGCTCTGCTGTGGCAGTTCAAGGACACAGCAGCTGAAGTGCATGGCTGTGAGACTCGCAGTGGGGCTGCAGCGAATGCAGCCACTCCTCAATCTGGCAGCCACAAGTTTCCCATGTGAGCCAGCTTTCAAAAACACTGTTCTTGTCTGCATTGCCCTGTCCCTGTCAGGGGCTTTATCACCTTGGCAAAGTTCTCACCCCATAAAATGCTAGTGCAGGACAAGAGATCAGCAAAGTAAGACTGGTGGTACAGAGTCCAGGCCTGTGTGATGTACTTTTGTGTCTCTAGAGCAGCTGGAATGAAGTGACAATGGGGTTTCACAATAGACCTAAAAATAACTTGGGTCCGCTGCATTTGGTTTCCATCTAGCAACTGTACATTCATGTGAATATGCTTGCAGCCAGCACAGGCTATTCGGTGAAACGTGTTCTGTCTGTACCTTGAACACAGAATTTAGGCTGCTGATAATTTTTTCATTATTCATCGTCACAAACGAAATCATTTCCAAAGGGGCAGAGACTAATAGAACTTGAGTTGTGGAAGAGCTTCTCAGTTCCTTGTGATCCTTCTTTGAAGTCCTTGACTGCTCTTTATTATCTTCTCATTATGCAGGCCTTTGCTTTTGGTGCTCTGGTATGACACTTGCTGTAGCCTGTATTAGTTATTGAGAGCTATGTTGGAGATGGGAAATCCCTGGGCTTTGGCCCTGGCAGCTGTTAGTGAAGAAGTGCTGAATGGGAAGAGGCCAGTGGAAGGTCCTGTTGTGTTTCTGATGTACCAAACAATGGCCGCGGCTGTCATCTGCTGCCACGTTTTCCAGAGCAAAGAATGATATAATGAATTTTCTAGGATGTTTGGTTTCTGCTCATTCAGATGAATATCTGAGTGTGAGCAGGCTTATCCATGGCAAGTCAAAGTCTGCTGGTGGTAGTGATAGTGGGAGCTGTCTGTGCCAGGAGAGTTTGTTGTGTTTGTGCAAAAGGTAACACAACAAGGTCTGAGTTCAGTTAAGCTGAACTGGGGGTTCAGGAATGGGCTGTGAAATCTGCTTGTGTTTTAGCAGTACATACAAACCTGAATGTTACAGATCACTCTCTTCATGTTAGCTCATTGCCTAGAGTGTTCAACAAAGGTATAAATGTTTCCTTGTATACTTTTGAACTCCTGCATACTAATGTCTGCACGGATACTTCAGCTTAGTCCAGCTTTCTGTTTGCTTAGTAAACATCTGTCCCTGCCGGGATGGAGGGTAAGAGTACTGGAACAGAAAATCAGGTGGTGGTGTGGCAAATGTGGGAAGGCAGTGAAAGGGAATGGTTTGCTTTCTTTTGCTCTTCTGTAACACAGCTTTTGAGAAAGAAAATCAAGGGTTGTAGTGGGGGACAGATCAGCGGCCTGGGAACGCACACAAAAATGACTTTTTTGGGTTTGAGGATATGGCACTTTTAGGAAGGAAGAAGTAAATCAAAGGATTTTGGTATTATTGTGAAATACTTTGATCTGCTACAGAGCCAGAGAAGTACTTTGCATGTTGTCATTATTTATTACAGCCTTAGTTCAAATGAAGCTAGTGATGGGATGGGAGAAAAAACTTGACCAAAGACAAAAATATCCCTAAGGAGGAAACTGTACTTATTTTAGGTGCTTAGCAATCATGTTTGACACCTAAAAACCTATGAAAATAGAAAGCAGACGTGAAATAGTTGAGAGCCTGCAGCAATCTATCAAACTCTGGGACACCTGAATCTGTTGCAGCAGTCACTGCAGTGCTTCTTGTCTATTAAGAATACCGTTATCCCTTCCTTTTGCAGGCAAAGAGCTGCCAAATCAATACACACTCAACTCACCCAGGTATGAATAAAAAAAGTCTATAGACGTAATGAAAGGAGAAGTACCGTAGTTCTTCCGATGTGCTTTTGGAGAGTAGGTAAATATCATTTCCCTTTGCAGCTGAGAAGTGTTTACAAAAGACTGACTTCTCAGAAATGTGCATTGAGTCAAGGTGTGTAGAGCACTCAGTTAACCCATTGCATGAATTAGAGCTGATTTAAGCTCTTGGTTTCCTGACTCACCTGGTCATTCACAGAGCCACGTTCTGCTTTGGTTTCTCACAGGGCTGCCTGAGATGTGCAGGGCCAGCAGGGATGTAGCAGTACGGCTTTGCTGCCTTTACCGGTCTCCCTCAGCAGAAAATAGGTGGAGGGTAGGAGCCTGTTGGGCACTGGAGGGAACATCACACAGACGTGCTTGTCCTGTTCTCACTGTTCCCAAAACACCTACTTGTGGCTGCTGTTGGAGTGCTGGGACCTTTGGCCTGACCCATATGGCTGTTCATACAGCTCTTACGGTAAGGCAGGAGAGGTCTGTTGCCAAGTACTGCAGTCAGCTAGACGCTGTTTTAGTATCAGCCGTGGAAAGAATTCCAGGCAGCACTTTCACTGTTTGCTCACCTTTTATCTTTGTTAATAAGAGGTTTGTCTTTTGCCTTACAGAAACTGCAGCTTTCAAGCACACCCATTTTGTTGTAGCTTTTGCTTTCTGCGGAAACATTGTGGGTTTTTCTTTTCCAGGGCAGCACAGGACAGTACATGTCAGTGGCATTTGGCCTCTGGAAACTTCAGATAAGTTCAGTACTTGTTGCTGTGTGGCTGCTCTTGGTGATAGCAGCCTACTGCATGGCTGCCTTTCCTGAGAGGCTGCCTGAAGGTTTTGGCTATTCCTCTGCTTTGTGAAGGCACAGCCTGTATGTTTGTGTCTTGAATGCCTCTGTGATCTGAGTCATTCCTTCTGTGAAGGAGGGGAAGGAAGTAATCAAACTGCATCGGAACAAGAGGCATTCCTGTGTTCTGTTCTGTCTTGCAGTGTGAAATAGTTAACCTTTCTAAGGAACCACGTGATTAGATTTCACTTGCTTTATCAAATCAGCAAATATTATCAAAAGCACAGCTCAACTTTGAGGCTCTGTGAGTAGATGTGTGAAAATCTGCAATAGAAGCCAATTAATTACTGCTTCCAGTAAAGTTTTGCTCAGTGAAAGCTCTGTTTAGGAGCTCAGCATGCATCCCATCTGTTTTCAGTATCCAGTCATACAAGTAGAACACTCGGATCTCCAGTAGAAATCTTTGCAGAGCTTAAGGAGCCTAAATTTTTATTAGCAGTTTTTATGGGCCGCATTATTAGGTTTGGGATCTGACCTCTGCATGTGGTGGTTGTAGCCTGTGTGCGTTTTGGAAATGGGGAGACAGCTCCTAGGAAGGTTAGAGAGACTGCTTTCCCTACAGCAATAAATGTGTGACAAGTTATTTACCTTTTATTTGAGCACTCCAAGGGACTCTACAAAGCGAAGGCTGAGGCTGTTATATTGTGATTTTTTGCAAGTGGAAAAAACATGATTTGAAGAAGAGTCACAGGGAAGGGTCATTTGGTGAGGGAGGACTTTTGTAGTAGAGGTTGTTTGTAGTGAGGTTCAGGAAAGTGCTGATACTGTAATTGTTTTGCTTGGGAAGTCACCGCTTGCTTTGGGACATAAACCATGTGGGTCTCTTTGAAAATGTGTCCTTGGCAAGGGGATCATTTGTCCAGCTGTGTCTTAACCAGTGAGGGGGTGAACGATGGGTGAATGTCTGGACCGTTGTGCTGAGGGATATTTGGTCCCGGTGGTTCCTGTGAGCAAAGGGATGACTTTATAAGAAATGCAGCTTGGAGGGCTGCCTGCATGTAGTCTGGAGAGGCAGGAAGTACAGAAAAGCTTTAAACTGCTCCTTTCAAACTTCCTGTTCCTGATGAGTATATACCACTAAGGAGAGAGAAATCTGAATGGCTGGATGAGCTCTGAGGTCCCAGGATCCTGTGCAGTCCCACTGACCGGGGCTGAGTGTGGGAGGTCAGGGGCAGAGGGAATCCTGCTTGTCTGCTGCTACTGGCGGTTGTTCCTGTGTGATTTGTGTTTGTGCACGCTGACTTGGTTTGCTGTGCCCCCAGGACACTACTGCCCCCAAATACAATGTGCTCAGCAAGAGTTCTCAGCTTTTCTCACTTTTCCAAAAGCTTGGAAACATAATTGTATCATAATCACTATGACCTGCCTATTCATCCCAGTGTCTGACTTATTTCTTGAATGACACCAACGTTCAGTTTTCAGTGCCTCTGAATTTGTCTTTCTGCTTCCCTTAAAGGAGACACTGGAGGTGGGGGAGGATTTTGAGTTTGCTTTTTGAGCAGTCATAGTGCTCCATTTTCTCAGTGCTCCTTCCACTCAGTGCACTGAGCATCCTGAAAGCTTCTTGGCTTTCCCCTGCTTCTCAGCCTTCCAGTTTTCAGCAGTTTATTGCTGAACAAATTGCATTTTTTTCTTTTTTTTTTTTTTTTATAGGCTTTGAAAGTGTTTCACATTCTCTTGGCCAGGTCTGATCTTAACAGCCCTGTGTGGGAACCAGGGCTCTAGGACTCTCCCTCAGCCTGTCCAATCCTAAATTGGCAATGAGTGCCATGTGGGAAAAGTGACACGGATTCTGTGTCATCGGCATTAGCACGCTTCTGCCTCGTGTCCCACTTACTTCAGCCTCGGCTCACTTACACAGCCTGTCAAGGAGCTGGGGAAGTTTCCACAGCCTGCTGTCTGCTGCCTGGAGGTGAAGGCCTGTTTCCCCTTCCCCCCCCCTCCCTCCCCTTCCCTCCCTCTCCCCCCCCCAGGCTGTGGGCTCGTTGGTGGGTCCCAGGATTGTTCCAGGGTCCTGCAGCGGGGCCAAGAGGGGCTGTGGCTTTGCAGGTCCCAGCACTGAGCGACTCTGGTGGAGTCATTGAGAAAGCATTGGTTTGCACTAGCTCCAACAGAAGTATTTTTCTGTGAAATCCGTGTGGGCTTTTAGAGATGCCTTTTTTTGTCCCCAAACTCCTTTTTTTCCTCATTCCAGTCTGTTTTATGTTAACTATGGAAGGAGTTTTCTCCCTGCATTATCTTTCTGTGGGATTTTTTTGATCTTTCACTAGCCTTAATAGTAACACAACTGTGCCTTTCGTCTGCTTCTATCCTTTGTGTAGCTTCTGCTCTAGCTTTTATGTGAACTTTCAGTAAGCTGCATGTGCTGAAGTCTGTAATAACTGAATTTGGTAACAAGTCTGGTGTTCCTCGTGCTGCAGGGAGCTGCTTGCAGACAGATGATATGAAAGCTTTGTTTTGCAAGGGGAGAGGTGGGGAGCGTCTCTTCTTTTTAAAACACTTAAGTCATTTTCAGAACAAGATCCCTGAAGACTTGCAGTGTATTTATAGGCTGGCTGTGTTGTGCGGGGAATGTTACATTATCCTCTGTGGCAGAAGTGCTGGTTTCGAGTTTCTCTGCCTGGTAAACGCTTCTCAGTTCCTGTAGGTATGGGAGCTGTGCCGATCCCCTGTGCTGATAGGGTTTGTTTGGGTTTTTCAGGGGCTCTGTGTGTGAAAAGTCTCTGAACCACAATTTAGGTGCTTAAAACAAGGTCCTAGATTATCACACCCTGATCAGCCTATTAATCCAGGCTAAGACCTGAATCACAAAAGGGTCCTGACACGTTGGTTCCTAGCTCTGTACGTGGAGGTTCTTGCCAACAGCTATCCTTTTAATTGGGAAGGAAGGTGCTCTGGGCAGCACCAGTTCCTGATCACTGTTCTTGACAACAGCTCTTTGTAGTGTAAAGCAAGTATATTGATTTGTGTGAAGCCCTTTGTTGATATGCTTATCAGTGCAACATGCTGCTGATCATCATAGCAGCTGCTGACAGCAGGAAACCTCCTCTGCCTCCCAGCAGAGATTTTTGTAAGGAAAGTTCATGGTAGAGCAGTCTTGTTAGATAGGTGCAGGGTGCTTCCTTTGCCTCACCGAACTTGCAAGTCCTCTTTGAGCAGGAGAGAGGATGAAGAGAAGGAAATGACGGGAGGAAAAGGGTGTCCTGAGTGCTGTGTTTTCTGATAGGGAAGTGTGCCTCGAGGAGGAAGCTGAAAAGAAAGCTGCTGGAAAGTGCAGCAAAGAATCTGCTTCTATCAGTCCTCGCTGCTGCACATGAGGGTGAAGTCACTGATGGCCATTGCATGTTAGAGTCATGAGGGTGCATTAAGGCTGCTGGTGTCTTTTTCTCGTTCCAGGCAAAGAATAAATGTTCCCTAAGTGGAAGTTCTCAAGCCGATTGCACTAAAATAGTTTTGACAACTTTGTGGATGATGCTGCGTGCTCATTTTCTGGTCATCCTGGCCCCAGGCACAGCACTGACTGTGTGCAATCCTAGTACCAGTGAGAAAGGCAAAAGCAAAGAGGCTGTATTTGAAGCTGTGCAGCTCTAGGTTGCCTTCAATTCTTGCCCTGCAGCTTGCAGGCAGTGAACAGCTGCTGGCATTCTGTGAGCAGGCTTCATGCTTACTGCTTTGAATACAGAGATAACGTGCTCATTTTGTTACAAGGATGAGTCATTTAAAACATGAAGCATTAAGCTGCACCGCAAGAAAAAACACACCAAACATTAAAAGGAATTGACTTTCCACCCTCTTACCCAGCAATTATTGTAGGCTGCTCTGGTAGCACCTCCTGTTCTTAACGCTGCCCACTAATTCCAGCTGTGTAACCACGCTTTTTGTTGTTTAACTGCTTGATCTGAACTTTCCCATATTTAAGCCTGTGATTTTTGGATGAGAAATTGTTAAAAGAAGTTCAGTCTGTTCCATTAATAAAGCTGAAACAAAACGTACTGCCCATATTGAAGTAAAGAAAAAAGGGTTCCAGTCATTTTTGAGAAATGCTGTTACCCAAAGGTTTGTAGCAGGGCCTTGCATTTTTTGGCGAGGGTGTTGCCCATGTACCACTTGGAATGCTTTGACCTGTGAAACTGCTTTTAAGCTTGGTCAGACTGGAGTCCTCCATGTTTCAAATAGCTGCTGAGGTGGCAGCTCATCGCCTGGAGGGGACAGAGAAGGGCATCCATGGGTGCAGCTTTGGAAGCGAAAACCCTCACCTCATGCTGGCCAGAGAAGTGGCTAACACTGACATATTAATGTTAATAGGTCTATTCCTCAGTTTTCCAATGCAGAATGAGAATGAAAGCTCTGTAGAGAAACCTGTGAGTGACATTGTTGTTAACCCTAAGTAATAACATATAAATTCAAGTATGAGCACTGAGAAGTAAACAGCATTAGGGGACAGCTATGTAAGTGCTTAATGCTTGGGATGTGCTACATGCCATTGATTCTGTACACAGGCAGGGAGACTTAGGATATGGAAAAAATTGCATGTGAGCCTATAATTAAACCTTTTAATCACAAGAAATATATATACATACGTACAGTATAAATGCAGATGCTTCTTGCCTTTTTTAGTGCTTGAGTATGCTACCATAAGTATCATTTTATGGAGTTCTCATTAAATTCCACATAGTAAACATGCACTGATGTTCAGTTCCAATAGAGATTTGAAATCCGCTGCCTTAAGAAACAGAATACTGAGAAATTGTGGCAATCTTCACTTTGTGTGCTCTCCACATCTACGTTTTTTCTGCCAGGAGAATAAATGACAGATTGTCATTTCATACCAAAATAGGAACTTGTGTTTATTTAACAAAAATTAGAACAATTTCCTATGGAGGTTTTTTTTAAATGCAAGTCTATATTGCTGCAAAAGTTTTGTGGCTCTCTTAGTTGTAAGATTTTTTTTACTGTTCACTGCATTTGCAGTGCTTTCTTCCAAGAGAAGGTCTGATATTCTTAACTACAGTTATATGAGCAATGCAGGTGTGCTGCTGGCAGACACCAGAAATAGTTCAGAAAAACCACATTATTTTAATGTTTATTTGTAAAGGCAGGAAAACCTTTTGCCACAAAGATACAAACTGATCCTGTTCTGTCCGAGCTCTCCAGCCAGGTGAGAGAACAGTCAGGACTGCTTGCTTCTCTCGTCTTCAGTGACCAAACGCAAGCTGAGAAGCCCTCTTTACGTGAGAGTATCTGATAGTTCTTTAAAGAAAGCCTTGATATTTAATAGTTAAAGTACACGACGTCCTAAAAAGCTTTGATATTTGTGAAGTACGTGATCTTTGTAGGTGGGTGATCTGAAGTATAGCAAGGATCAAGGAGAGGTTTTGCTCCAGAGTTGTCAGCGATGGATGGTGACAACAGGGTCAGTTTCTTGGTATTTTGACCAAAATATCGCTGCTGTTATTTATGAAGTTTTTTCTCCTTTTTGCTGTTCCAGTTCTGTAGTGAAGTGAAACCATACTGGGTGAACATCTGAAAAGTGAGAACATTTTTAGAAATATCCCTTCGTTTCCTTTTATTTTTTTTAAACTGGAAAACAGAAACTATCCAAATATTTGAGTCTCTAAATAGACACTGGCTGAAGGACGCTGCAGCCTCCAGGTCTCCTGCAGATTTGTGCTGGCCTTTATTCCCCTTCAGCCCATGCTGTCTCAGCGTTTCTCCAGTGCTCCTTCTCAGCTGTCCACAAGCCTTCCACTTCCTGTAGCAGCTCTTGCCCATGTTATGTTTGGATAAAACTGCAGTGCAAACCCCTTTTGCTCGACTGACCTAATGGTGTGTAAAAAGCTGTCAGCATTGATATGGCGATGCATGCAAAATGTGGATCTCTGAGTGCTGTTCCTGCTGAGGAGGCTTCAGCGTGGACGTGGAGCGGAGCCCACCAGGCAGTGCTCGAGACCCAGCAGTGCTGAGCCGTGCTTTCCTCCACCAGTGGGTATGTGTTCCTTGTCAAAGCCCTGACCCCGTGGGCCTTTGTTTAGGCAAATTAGCTTTCCAACTTAAAATGTTACATTTTTAAGAGGAATAAATGAAGGTTTATAATGTGTCCGTTCAGCCAGGAATGTTTGCTCCTGTAGTGTGACTGATCTCTTACTTTCCTGTTCCTTTTCAGGAGGTGCATCCCTGGGTGCAAGTGGCCCAGGTAACTCATCCTTGGCAAGTGTTACAATTCCAGTTAATCACTTCTCTTTAATGTTTCTGCTGTAAACATGATATTTTTAAAGTATTTGTGCCTTTTAGTCCCTTTGACTGAAGTATTATTTTCAAATGGGGAAAAAATTAACCTGTGGGAGTGTTTGGTTGATTTAGAATGTTTGATGCAACTTCAGCACAAAACTGCTAATTGTGGAGGGTGGGCAATATGAAAGCCCTCCACAGCCTGGAATCTGCTACTGCACGAGGATTCCAGGTAGGGAAGATGAACTTTGTAACCTCAAGAAAATGAGCAACTATAATGCTTGTTTGGCTGGGATTAGTGCCCTGAGGCTGCAACTTGGTACATATGAACTCTAGGATGTGAAAGTGTGGCCTCCTTGCAAGTCCTGCAGACTTGCTCAATGTAGGAAAGTTTGTGTTTCACTTGCTTGCTTCTCTGGTCCAGCACACAATGCATATAATCTGATTCTCTGAATGAACCTTTGTTTGGGAAAATATTGTGAGTTTTGGCCCTTGGAGAGCTGAGCTGACAGGTCCAACTCCCCAGCAAAACCGATTAGAGATTAAAAAAGAAAGTAAAACCATTTCCTGCAAAAAAACAATGCTGGGGAGAAGCCAAAGAGTGCCTTTTCTACGTTGCTGAACAGCCTTACCTATTCAGCTACTATAATATCAAATCAGGTTTATTTTCTATTGATTAAATTAAGAGTCTCTACTATCACCTGCTATTAAAAGAAAAATTAGTCTACCTCAAAAGACTGAATGGCCATGTGTGGGAGGGAATTGGAAAACAAATGCAGAGGAAGGGAGTTTTAGGACAGGAGTTATCAAGGCAAAAAGGATATTCCAGCACAGTCAGTGGGAATCTGTTAACAAACAGAAGAACAAAGTGCACGTCTGTAGTTTGTTCCTGTAACTGAATGTACGAAATTCAGTTATGGAAAAAAAAACAATTAGTTTGCTTTCAACTATATTACATAAGATACGTATGGTCTGTATGGTCTGCTATTCCTTCAAGTCTGTGGTGGCTGCATGTCGAGGTAGCTTTGCTGTGTTTGCTGAGAATATATATTTGGGCAGCCGGGTCAGGCCTGTGGAATCTGAGCCTGACGCTCGGAGGTTTATATTTGAATTCCAGTTAGGATAGATCTAGGCCAGGTGCTGCTGTGTGAGTGCAGAACTAAAAAATAACTTCTGTGCTGGAGTCAATTCTAGCAACAGCTTTTCCTTGTCCCTAAATACCAAAATAAGCAAAAGAGGGTGGGAATGAGGCTTTCACTGCAGAGCATAGTGGTCCATCAAAAAATCTGTCCTGCTTCTAACTCTCATTCACACACTATGTAGCTATGAGCATTCAGTCTTACTGTTTGTCTCCTTGTTCTTAAGCAAGAGATCATGCAGTGCTTTTCCTCTCTTATAGGGTATTTTTAAGACCTCTTGTGCAGTGTTTAGTTCACTACAATTGCAAGATAGCTTGCCAGCTGGAACTCTGTGGTCAGCAGCATTTGCGTGTCATGGTGTGGAGTATGAACTTAGGTTTTCTCTGAATGGGGAAAGGGGATTTTTCAAACTGGGGTTTCAAGCAGAGTTTTCCCTAGGGACTTCTATGGGGGGCAAAAAAGTTTAGGAACGTAGTGACATGCTACTGTTCTGATGGTTTCAGAGGTAGATCAAAACAAGGGAACTGCAGGTTGAATCAGAAACAACTAAAAAGTTTCTGCTATACTATCCTGTATATTTTTAGTTTAATGCTTATGCAAGGCATCTATTAATTGGAGACTATATAAGCAGTCCAGAGCAGCCTCCAGCAGATCAGTCCTCTGCCTTTTCACTCGTCTTTGTAGAAACCAATGTTTCCTGAAATAATTTTCTAGTTAATATTGGGGAAAAAAAAAGAACCACAGTGACCCAATCTCCTCTGGTTTTGTACAAGGAAGTCACATATTCCTCCAGCATTGCTTGTGCGAGCCAGCACATCCTGTATGCTGCTGTCACACATTGCTTTTCTGTCCAAATGTGAAGGGTGGTGGTGTCACATGGCTTTATGTTGTCCAAAGTCCATCTTAAAACTCTCTGGTTTCAGGGAGGAGAACAGGGGATTCTTCTGTTGTAAGTCGTTTTATAGTGTCAGAGTGTGATCATGTTACTACTGATGTCACAAGTTTTTCCATTACCTTTAGAGGAGCTGGATTGAATGGTTTATCAGTATTTTAATTAGAAAGGGCTACTGGCTTAATTCTGAAGTCATCCTAACAGCTTTGAATGGCATCTCACGTGCCCTGTACCTGTTAAGGAAGAAGCTTACTCATTTGTATTGTCCCTACTGGGTCAAAATCATCACTCAAGTGTCCTGTAAGGTCACTCATTAACTGATCTTTTAGATAATATTTGTTAACTTTACACCTAAAATTACGTTCATTGCTTATCATCAGCAGAAGATATGCCTTTAATGTACTGTCAGGGAAAAGGCCTCCATGAGTACTGCTTGCCTGCATATGCCAAAAATGCTTTATTCTGGATTTTGTTAATTTAAACCAAAATGCTGAGGTTCTTAGAGGTAGAGCTTTGACTAAAAGTAGGTGTTGCTAGGGCAGGAGTCTGGGTTGTACAGCATTAGAATACACACCTTCTCCCTAGTTACTTTTTAATTTCTTGTAGTTGTTAAAGATCAAACGTGTTTGTGTTTAAGGGGATCGGGTCATGCCCTCATAATGGACTTCTGTTTCTTGCATCTTGCTGCAAATCTTGTGACGTTTGAGGGTTTTCCATTGCTTTTAAAAAACAGCTGTTCTTCCTGGAATTTCAAAAATGTGTGGAGCTGTGTGTTCCTCTGGCACATCAGGTGTGTGTGTGCCTGCTTGGACCTCAATTGCCTGAGAAAGGTCCTGAGCTGAAACAAACTCTTATCTAAAGTCTTGGGAATGGGCTCTGACCTTTCTCGGTGTGTCCGCAACTTGCAGCTGAGCTGCAGCACGGGGAAGCGGCTGCCTCATTTCTCTGTAGTGTCTCTTCTGAGAGCTGTGGCTTCTCTGAAGCTCACAGGGACTGCTGTGTCCTACGGTGCTTCCAGCTCTGGTGGCTGTGCAGCTGCAGCTTTTGTAGTTGGCTTATGGTTGAAAATGTTTGGTTTTGGGAGATGGAGATCTCTACGTGAGAGGCTGAACTAAGTTCCTGGAATGTATTGTGCATTATCCATCAAGTGGTTTTCACTCACTTGGACTTGATCTGTATTTGGCAATGATAAAGATACCAAAGTCTCATACTTCAGCATTGCTTGTGTGAGCCAGCATGTCCTGCGCAGTGCAGGTGGTGCAGCTGGCAGCAAGGTACCTGCAGTGAGAGCTGCATTCCCTGCCTCCCCCAGCTCTTGCCTATGGCTGGATGTAGCTGTCATGGCCTATGTCTTCTCAGGAATGCTTCCATCCTTTGCAACCAGCACTCCTGGGGAGCTGCAGCAGCTGTTGTAGGAAGAAAAGGTTTGGGAAAGCTGTGCTCCCAGGTACGTTGGGAATGTCCAGCTGAGCAGCAAGCCATTCTGTATTCCTTGCAGGAGTTGTAGTGGTCTGAGCAGCTGGGGAGCTGGCAGCAGCAGCAGGTAGTGGATATCTGTGTAGATGAATTTTTCTTTGTTTCATTTTGCTTTGCTTCTTTAAAACCTGAAGATGGGTTTCAGTTAGGCTGCTGCTTTCAGCCACAGTGTTGTTCCAAGTAATTGAATTTGGACTAGTATCTAAATATTGTTGTCAGCTTCATGCTGTTTTTTCTTGTTAAGGGTAGAGGCGTTTCACTTATGACCTCAAGCTGGGTTTGTACTTTGCTCCCATGGGAACTAAAAATAATAATTATTTTGAGAATAGGTTCTTAATCACTTCCTTCTTTTGATGCTCTACTTTTTGTTTAGTATTTTGGAAGAATGTAATAGAAAACATTTTAAACTATTTGTGTTTTAATTCCAGTTTTAATTGGCTCCTTGAAGATGTAATGATCTCTCGTATATTCTTTGCAGTTCCTTTCAGGGATTTTTTATTATTATTATTCTAAAGAAAAGCATTTGTTCTTGTTTTGCTGAATGAACATTACTAGTTTTGTTGCTTTGGCAAACTGTCCAGACGCATGCAGCGACTGAGATGAACATTATGTTGACAGACTTCTTAGTCAAAGGCGTGTGGGCATTTTGTCAGTGTTAGCGATGTGTCAGCGTGTTAACGACTTCTTTCTGAACTGTAAATGTGCACATGAGAAATGGAGAAGCCATGTCTTAACCTGGATTTGAAAGAAATGGTAAGCCAAGAGACTCAAAGCTGGTTGTGTAGGGAGTGCTGGGAAGGTGGTGAGACAGCTTGTGGAGATGGGGGAAATACTCAACAAGAAGAGCAGCAACAGACTTGCAGAAAGCTTGAAAACAGAATGAGATGTATACGGGGTTCTGAAATGAATGGATGGATCTGCTGTCTGCCCCAAACTCACAGATCACAGAAAATGAGAGGGGGAACCTGGGAGAGGGGCAGCACATGTACTTTAATTTGTGTTTTGAAGTGTACTAGATTACGAGTATTTCCTACTTCCTCTCATCTGTCAGTAGCATGGATTAATGATTCATGAAGGTGTTGTAAGGGCTACAAAGTTGGTGTTTGTAGTGTTTACATGTTGCTTCTTCCTTTTTCCTCTCCCCCAACCCTAACGCTATTCATACATCAGCTATTTCTCTTTCCAGTCTTCCCCTTCCTTGGAGAAATGTTACTATTTCTAGGCTGATGGTGAATCTGTGTGCCAGCTTGCTCAGCTGTGTTTATCAGTGCTGTAGAGGTGGTGGGTGGTGATTTCTCTTGGGCCAAAACTGGTATTTCATTCATTCTTTCCAATATTACCATTCCAGAAAATCAGATGGAACTGCAGGAATGAACTTGTGTTGACTTCATCCATCTCCCTGGCAATATCCAAGCCAGATAAAACTATCATGCAGCCAAACCTGCAAGATTTTGGGTTTAATTTTAAGTACTCCTGTTCTCAGTTGTTGGAAGTCATAGGCTGAAATTTGAGAAGACTGAATACTAGCAAGAAGAAAAATGTGTAGGGGTAAAATGAGTTGCAATCCTGAAATGCTTGCAAAACCTGTTGTGACAGTTGTTAGCAGGCAGATAAGAATATGAAGAAGTCTTGAAAACTGCTCTCTGGTGTGTAGATCAGTAAGCATTGGACAGTGTATGGCAAAATTGTCATTAGCCCAAGCATGGTTCCTTGTACATCGTCCTGTTGGCAATTTTAGGGGGACGCCCTGTCTTGATAGAAGCAGTAAGAGAACAACTGAAATCAGAATGATTTTGCTTTCTGTTTTGTTTTAGTGGGAAGCTAGTGTCTCCAAAATGGAAAAATTTTAAAGGCTTGAAACTTCAGTGGAGAGATAAAATCCGTCTCAATAACGCCATCTGGAGGGCATGGTACATGCAGTGTAAGTATTAAACTGGGCTGTGTCAGTTGCTATAAAATATTTTCTGAGAGGCATACACGAGAAGCAAGAGAGATCTGAAATTACTGCTTAATGAAAAGCTCAGAAATCTGCTGGAGGCTGCGATGTGTGGATAGCTCTTATGGTGCTGTGTCTTGGATCAGTGCTCTTAGAGATTTCCACACAGAAGTGCTGCCTGAAATTTCTTCATTTCCTGTTGGCTGTCTGTCTTTTTTCACCACATGTTTCTGTTGTGGTAACAGGGCTCCTTGTAGAGCCCACACTTCTTGAGCACTCGGATTTTCATTTCTCTTTCAGACCTCGAGAAGCGGAAGAATCCAGTGTGCCATTTTGTGACTCCCCTGGATGGCTCTGTTGATGTAGATGAACATCGTCGGCCAGAGGTATGTATCCTCTGAGGAAAGGACTAATATGCTCTAGTGATTATACTGTTTTCTAGTCCGCTAGATAGGAAAGCAGCTTAGCAATTCTGTGCTCCGTTGTCTTTATTTAGATGGAACCACTAACATGAAGAAAGTGTGTTGTTGAACCCATGTTTCATAGTTTCGTCTTGTTGAGGTGATCAGGGAACAGCCAGAAGTCTTTGTTATGTCTGTGTTTTTGTTTGGTGAAGTGCAGTTTGAATAGTTAAGATTTTGACAGCCACTGCTCTCTTCTGGCTGTTTTTGAAACTGAATTTATGTGACCCTATGAGAGTTTTCTGTATCTTCAATTGATAAAGTGTGATTTCAAGACAAAAGAAAACTTGTTTTAATTTGTCAAGGTAACTATACAGAAAGAGTGAATGTGAGTTTGTGTACTTCCATTGTCATGCTTCTGCACAAAATGGAAACAAACATTTGCCCTTTGGCTCTTTGCAGAGGATCAGTGGGGCCATTGATGTGGCAGTATATGTAGCTTTCTGTACTGCAAAACTCTAGTATAATTTACAAATGTGGTACCCTTCTCTTGTTTCATCTTCCTCACAATAAACTAGTACTGTCAGATTTACTCTGGGAGAACTGGGCTGCTGAGACATGAGCTCAAACAGAATTAATGTGATTTCTTTCGTGTTTTTTTCTTCTCGAATACTTGCTTGGAAACATATTAAACATTCAAACATTATGTGATTCTGTGCAATTCATGGTATGCGTTTGTATCTGTGTTCTCAGGCCATTGCAACAGAAGGAAAGTACTGGAAACGAAGGATTGAAATAGTCATCAGGGAATACCACAAGTGGAGAACATACTTCAAGAAAAGGGTCTGTTTGCACAGTTGATGTAGCTTAGTTAACCAGTATGTTGTTGCTTTTTGAGTTTTGATGTCCCTTTTGCTAGCATACAGTAATACTTAAAACAGAGCTTAAGCAAATACTTTAAGGTAATACTAAGGTGTTCTCTACTGAATAGTCCCACTAAATAAAAAATGATTGTGCAGTGACTAATTGTGCATGACTGGATATTGCAAGTTTTGCAGTTGGGTCTTCTACTGGTATATATAGGATATATTCTGACTTCAAGATCTGTTTTGTTCTCCTTTTGCAGTTACAGAAACATAAGGATGAAGATCTGTCAAGTTTGGTCAGGGTAAGTGGTACCAGAGAAAAGTGGCTGCACTTATGCTTGTAGAAGCTGCAGTAAGTAACAAAGCTGTAACATGCAGTAGCTTGCACTGATTAAAATCTAAAGACAAACATCCTGCTGGAGTCTTAATTAAGGTTAGACAGCTTAATGCTTTTACACCATAAAGAGCAATGTAAGATTTCTGGTTTAAATTGGATAGAGGAGAGGTTGAATCTAAAGTGCTGTGACAGAACAAATGAGAAGCAGTTTTGGATGTGCAGAGAGATCAATCTCCTGGAGAACTGGCACGCTATTTGGTCTTGTTACTGAGTCATAACTGGCATTACTCCCTTGCTTGTGTAACTGGGTATGTGAGGATGTGTTCAGTACACGTTGCGGATCTTCCTGCTGTCACAACACTGGCAAATAACATGCCAGGATCCTGAAAATGGCAAGATGTTTGGAAGAATAATAGTACTATAAATTAGCATTAAAAAAAATATATATATAAAGCCATCAAATCTGTTTTGGGCATGTAAAATGATCAGATCTGATTTTTTTTTTCTTTTCTTTTTGGAGTTGAACAAGAAACTGGGAGGACAGACCCAGATTTACAAAACTCTCAGGTGTTTTGGCAGTGAGCTCCAAAGTACCACCATGGTATTTTGGCATTGTTAGTGCTGCATGCTGACTCAGCCACTAGAAGCTGACTGTATGCTTCTAGTCTGCAGCAAAAAAAAAAAAGTTGGCCTTAGTCTGTAGTGAAGGAAGAGTGAGCAAAGTCATGTTTTGTTGTATTTTTCACTGGGTAAAAATGCCCATAAGTTTATAAAGGTACTTCACATGAAGTTAGATTAAGTAAATTTCAGATTCAGTTATGCCTCAAGATAGGAGTTGTTTGCTTTGAGTTTTTTTCTATATGTGTTATTTTTAAATCTTTATGCAAAGTGTAGCTGCAAATATATACATAAACTCAATGAAATTAGAAAATACTGCTGCAGTTATTTTGTCTTATGTATTACTAGTCTGCATTTTTTGGGGTGGCAGTAATCTCTCCCATGCTGGCTAGCACATGGGCTAACTTCAGTAGAAGTGTTTTGTTGTTCAAATCTGTGAACTGAAATTTTATTAGAAGTACCACTGATCTGTTTCAGTCCATTGGAATGGCTCTTAGAAATTTGAAAAGTGATGATTGTTCGTATATTTCTGCAACTGAATGCTTTAGCATTGTCTAGGCAGCCTGACTTTTCTTCTTCTCCTTTGGCAGGATGATGATGTGGTTCTCTGGCAAAAAAGAAGATATGGCAGAGAAACCCCTGTCCCTATGGAGGAGGGCAGCCTCTTGGATGCAGATATGCTTATGTCTGAGTTCACCGACACCCTGTTCTCCACACTGTCTTCTCATCAGTTGGTTTCCTGGCCAAATCCCAGAGAGATAGGTATTTGTTGGCTGTTAGCTGTGTTGATTTTGCAGTGGGAATCTCTAGGAGAAATCTTGTTTGTTGCTTTTCTAGTCTTGCTTGAGACGTTATGTCTTACTTTGATGATAGATTAAAATAAGAGAATGTAGCTATTGAGTAGTTTGTAGGTTATTGAATCCCAGTTAATCATCCAAATTTCATTTCTCTTAGTGTTTTTTTCACTGTTCCTGGTGTTGCCCTCTAATGTTGCTCTGAATAAATCCCTAAGGAGCAGTATTTAATTCCTGTGATGATTAAGGCGCTGTTATTTAAAGCAGTTGTGTGTACTTTTAAGGGAGTACTTTTTTTTTCTAGCTTCCAAATCTTCTGGTATGTCCTTTAGAAAAAGTGAGAGCCACATCTCCTGTAAAAACGATCCCAAGAGCAGTGCGTTTCTGCTGACTGCTTGCTAACTGAAAGCTCTGAATCACTAATAAGACAGCAGACGTCCATGGTGCATTGTCCTTGCTGCATAGGTGTTTGAGCTGTCTGAACAACTCCAGGGCCACTGTAGTTTACATGAAGTGTACTTTAAGCCAAATGGATAATTGGCGTATTTTAAGATACTATTGTTCAGGTTGTGATTCCCAGTGAGTTCATGTGTTGTGCAGCAGGGGCAGGACAAAAGGTTTGGGAGCAACAGGCCTCTGAGGTGTCCATGCTAGCCAGTCCTCAACTGTTAGTGAGAACCTTGAGAGTTTCACTTCTCCTTTTTACTAGTTGAAAGTTTAATTTCTTGATTGTCTGTTATCAGAGCTGTGCAGTAGTTTTGAAAGAAGGCAGATGCTCAATTTGTTTTGCAGTGTTTTTTCTATAAAGTTCTCGACCAAGTCAGGCTGTGGAGTGTGTCTTGGTGTTCTAGCCAAGTGCTGTATTCCTATTGTGTGAGTTACTGTTCAAGTGATACAAAGCTGATATCTCTCTTTCTTGAATTTTCCAGCGCACTTAGGAAATGCTGACATGATTCAACCAGGGCTTATTCCTCTCCAGCCAAATTTTGATTTCATGGACACTTTCGAGCCTTTTCAGGGTAAGAAATCTGTATATAGTCAATTTCTTAAAAATTGCAGTGATTTAAGAACCTAGTGTTAAATGGAAGATAAATGTTGCAGATATTTACTCTCAAAAAAAAAGATTGAAGTGAAAGGTAAACAAAACATGGAAGTCAAAAGTGACATCTGTTTGCTGGGCCTCTGTTCAGTCTGCATCAGATCACTGAGTTATGTGGGACTGCACTGAGAATCAGCTCTTGAGTATCTATATACAGGTGAACTTTGAACAGTATGTTGATTTTTTTTTTTTTTTTTTTGCCCCATCCTCAGCTTGCATGAGAAGTGAGGTCTGCCCTGAAGAGATGAGTTTTTCTAGAAGACAGTTAGCTGCTCAGTTAGCTGTACAAAGTAAAACCTCATTCCTTGCTAAATAATTTCGTTCCTTGCTAAATAATATTGCTATTCCTGGGGATTCTAATATTTCGTGGCATGGTGCTGTACCATAAATATTAGAAGAAGAAAAGTAATAGGTGACTTCTTATATTTCAGATTTATTCACACCTAGTCGTTCCAGTGCTTATTTCCCTTCTGTGTCTGCTGTCAGTTCAGCTACAACAGACAGCAGCAGTCATTCTTCTCAGGTAAGGGAGAACCAACAGCCTCATTGTGGATATGTATGGCTTAAACATGAGCGCAAAGATCTGTAGCTTTGAGGAGGTCACATCTGAATCTGTCCTTTTTTTTTTTCTTTTCTGTCAGTCTCCTGTCCTGCCAACGGGTTCACTGCCCAACACACTTCCATCTGGGAACATCAGCGATGGACTGATTGCTTCCTCAGTACCTTCACCTGTCATTCCTGATGTTGGCACTGACCAGTGTTCCAGCATTAGAAGTGGGGGATCTTTCATCCAGCCAGCAGACTTTGCTCCTGACTCATCTCTGAGTGGGCCACAGACTTTTTTGCCAGTGTTTCAGACACCTTTGCCACTGCTTCAACCTGCAGCACAACAGCACCAGTCCCCGTTGCCAGCAGTGCCTCTGAATACTAGCCTAAGCTCTCCACCATCTGCTTTTGCAGCACCAGAAACCCAGAAGTTTGGCCTCTGTGAATCTACAGTTATCACTCACACAGCTTCTGCAACGCTGACGCACAATGCCCCTGCCACCACCTTCAGCCAGAGCCAGAACCTTGTCCTGGCAACACAGCAGCCAGGAGCAGGAGTGCCTTGTAACCTGGCTTTCCAGACTACTGTCCTGCAGGGACAGCCCCGGCCCCAGCTGCAGTCCCAGCTGACATTTGCACTCCCCAAAGCTGTTCCCCTGGCCAGTGCTGGGACAAGGCCCAAACAGTCACAAAAAATAGCATCTGCTCCAAAGCCTGAAACAGTGTCCTTATTGTTAAAGAATGCCTTCATCACCCCAGGTGAGAAAAAACAGTGGGTGACATTCTTTTTTGAGTGGAACTAGCAGGAGGGAAACACCTTGTTTTTCTTGGCTAACGTAATGATTAAAAACACAGCTTCCTGAGGGTGTGTGAGGGATCCTCCAAACTAGTGGCATGTGGCTATACTGCAGTGGGGTGCTCTAGACTGGGAGAATTGGAAGCAGTTTGGTTGTGTGTGCAGAACTGACGTGTCATAAAGGCCATGCATGGGGAGGTTTTCAGCCCCAGGACTGTGTCTCCTTTGTAAAATTTCTGCCGAGTTGTATAGGTGCATCAGTACATGGGTTGACCAGAGCTCTGCATAACTCCTATGCTACTGAAACCCTGTTTTTGGTGTTTAATGCTGTTCTTAACTCGCCTTCAAAACATTCAACCACACAGTGGCGTGGCAGGGAGACTGTGTGAGATGGGGAATGGCAGGTCTGTCCCTGACACTGACTCAGCTGGTTGCCCTGGACAAGTCACTGTTCCTGTTTTTGCACCGTCATGCCCTATAACACTAGGGTGCTGATAGTTGTACTTTAGTAACACTTTGGACATATTCTGATGCTCATCTCAGCCTACCTGAAACTCTTTGAGCAGCTTGGGAGCAGTTGTTGAAGTGGACCATGACGTTGGTTCAGATGGAAGCATGGATATGTGCCCACAAATCATCAGTGCTTAGTAGGACTGGGGTGAAGAAAGCCAATTCACGCTGGGTGTGATTTGGAGACATTAGCATTTCACGAGGGGAAGAGTAGCATGTGTGAGCAGAGAAGGTTTTGTTTGTGGTTCTTCTGGGAAAGTTCAAGACTAGAGCAGGACAGGCAGCAAACTTTGTCTTGGAATTACTGCACTCTGTTTTCAAACTTGTGCTGGCTGGGATCCAAGTGACCTCAGCTGCCTGGAATGTGCAACAACAATCCAAGAAAAACTCTCCTATGAGGAGTATCCTTAAATAGGCTTTACGAAGGAGTAGGTATGTCAGCCAGGGCTTGTCACTGAGCAGGTGTTCCTGGCAACATTTCTGTCTGTAGTGCTTATTAAGCAGAAGTCCTTGTGTTTACAGCAGCCAAGATGTTACTTACCTAGTAAGTGTAAACAACTCCAGCAGTCAGAAGGTCTTTGTTCCTAGTATGCACAGTGCGTCTTGGTTCCTCACCCCTTGTATGCTTTCCCAGTACTTTTTTACTTTCTTCTGGACCACCACAACTAACAGTTTGGTTTCTCTTGGAGTTTTAAAGCCTTTGGTGTTTTTTGTTCCTAGCAGTGGCATGTGTTCAGAGATCACAGTGCTCCTAAATAGCTGGAACACCAAGCTCAGAGGTCAAAGTCAAAACTTTTTGTAAAGACTAAAGCTTTATTTTTGACAACAGTGTAAACATCACTACTTTTAATTGAGGTGTCACTGTGTTCAGGACAAACAAATAACCTCATGACTGTAAAGTGAACTGCATTGTAATCTCTTCTGGAAAGGGATGTATATTGCTTACTGTCTTGTGAAATAATGACTTAAAAATAAGATTATCTCATCAGACAAACAGTTTCGCATGGGAAAGAATTCTGCTGTCACCACTTCAATGTAAATATTCTGAGCAAGTGAGCTGAAACAAATACACAGGCTAGAGGGATATTCAGTAAGTTTGGCTTAAGTTTTCTCAAAAAGCATGCAGAAGCATTGTTTTTGCATGATTCTTCCCTTAGTGATAATATAGCATAATTAAGCCAAATGTTGGCATTAATGCCCTATGAGAAGCATACATCTATGCAAGCTAAACTAAGAAGACCCTAACTGCTATAGAGGTAAAAAAAAAAAAAAAAAAAAAAAAAAAAAAAAGCCAAACAAACAAAAAAACCCACCTTTTCTAGAGTGAGGATTCTAATGCCAGTCATAGGTGCAAACTTCCTATAGAGATGGCTATTTTTGAGAATTTTTTTAATAAACTTTCATTGGGCCGACAGTTGCTGCTATTTACAATTAACTCTAGCCTTATAGCAATGTAGAATTCTTGGTCCTCTAACAGTTTCTCTGGAAATTTGATGATTTGCAGTCACATTTGGTTGTCTCATATAAAGCAGCTGTAAAACCAGGTGGTGACAGATGCTAGTAGAGTGAAGTGGTGAGGAAGAGAATTCAATGTACGTACAAGGAAGCACTGGACTCATGGAACTGAGATTATCACAAAACTGGTGGCACTTTATAAGGCAGTGAAGTAGTACAGCGTGGGTGCCCATTCCCCCTGTTCAGTACCCAGTATTTTCATAATTTTGTACATAATAATCTTCACCTTCCTTTTTTTTGTCTCATCTATTCTATCAACTATTCTAACTTAATTGTATTCTCCAGCTGCCTTTCAGGGACAGTCCAGAGCTGTGATTGTAACTCCCACACCTTTAAAAAGAGAGGGGATTTTGACGCCTGCCATGCCTCAGTCTAATGTTAAAATTGCACCAGCTGGAATTGCCAGAGTAAGGAGAATTTTTAAAATGTTTGGTTTTCTTAAGGTCTGTGTGTTGTAAGTTGTTAGAGCCATAATGTGCTCAAGAGGGTAACTAATCCACGAATTCTCAACTGTTACCAGCATATATGTGCCGTCTGTATTATGTTTGCTTATTTTTATTTTAAGTACTTTGTAGGCCTGAAAGTGCTATCTAGTTTTCACAGCCTCTGTCTCACAGTATGATTACAAATAGGAATGCATACACTGTACTCCTAGTGGGGATGGTTTCTGCTTTTCATTAACTATGCAGAAGGTAGAAAGAACCTAGGGTACTCGCCTTTCTATTTACAAGTTGGAAAGCGTGTCTAGAGTTTGAATGGGTTTTCCAGTATGTTGTATACAGAAAGATGGAACTAGATTGTAGTGTGTTGTGCTGTTGCTGTGTTCTAATACTACATTAAGTTCTGAAGGGATACTGGTTTCCTGCCAGAAGTCTGGCTTCAGTGCCTGACAGTTCCCTAAGTATCAGTTTCATGTCATCAGATTGTTAGTGGTGTATTAATTTGTTATTTTTAGCAAAAGACAAGATAACAAAATACTTTTTTCCTTCTCATTTTTTCCTTCTCTCCTTCTTTCTCTCCCTTTTTCTTTTTTCCCCCTATGTGCTGCTCCCAGGCTCCTGGCGTGACAGAGTTCCGTAGTAACATTCTGGTTGGTCCAGCACAGCAGGCGCCAAGCAGCCAACAAAGCCAGTCCACGGTCTCACACCTCTTCTCCACTAATGTAGTCCAGGATGTGCTGGTGAAAGGAGAGCAAGTTCCTTCCCACAATAGCAGTTCACAAGTTCCCTCACCTACACCTAGTAAGTTAGAAATTTGTAAGCATTCTCTCTCCCCTGCATGTGCAGATGTTTCCATTAATTAGGTAAGGTGTAAATGGGCCTTGAAGATTCCAGGATACTTCTTGAAGGAAAAGCTTTTTGGGCACTTCTTCCCTTCTGCTTCAGTTGCATCCAGCTTTTGACAATTTTTTCTTAAACTGATATGCAGCGTTTCCACAAACTGTGACTTTGTGCTTTCTAAAATGGTTCCTTTCTAAAATTATGTTCCATCGTATTCACAGAGGACTAATTAAACTCATTTGAAAGGCATTGGTGTAGGAAGTGCTGAATAGGTTTTTTCGGTATCCTAACTATAATTTTGATTGGATACTCTCAGACACAATCATTAATGGTAGATAAGTGTAAGGACTCCTCTTGCACACGTTGATAGAGCAGTATCTGGGCCTGTTTTAGACAGGTATGCTGGTTTTGCTGGTAGATGGTCAGGGACATGAGAGTAATACTTAAGCCATTATGGCTTCAAATGGGGGAGTCTAGTGCCATAGTGGAATTAGATCCTGTGTGCTTTTGATTGTACGTGTGTTTGTGTGGATATGAAAGGAGTATGATATATTGCTATTCAGGATGCCATTAGCCTTGTGCCCTGGAATACTAAAATTTTCCAGAAATCTTGACATTTTCTACCATGTGTAGCATGTGGTTGCTATATCAATGAATATAACTTAGATGTCCGCTGCATTTCAGTTGTGTTTCAAATAGAATCTTCACAGCAGTTTTATTTGCTACAGAATAGTGTTTGCTAATGACTTGTCTTTCTTCTTTTATGAAGGCCGAGACTGTCAGAATTCTGGCCAGGCTTCTCCCTGCACCTCAGAGCAGAGCCCCAGTCCACAGTCTCCTCAGAACAGCTGCTCAGGAAAACTTGCCACTGATTCTCAAATGGCTGCACTTAAGGTGTGTGTTCTTTCTTTTCCGGTGCTTTTCTTTGCCCTTGTTAGTTACTTTTTTTCCCTGTTATCTGAGCATGGACTTCAGAGTAAGCTGTGCTTCAGGAATGGTGGAATACTTGTGCTTGAGGACTTAGCTTGCGCTCCATCTGTGCTGCTCTGTTCAATTTAAGATGTTGAACTTTAATCTGCTCCATTCCTCAGAGATGCCTCACCAGAGAGGCTAAGAGGCTAAGCTTAACTGTACCTCTGCAGTCCTTATGGACATGACAGCAGGTTCCTGCTCTGGCTCAGAGGAGTCTTATGCTGGAACTCATTTTATTTGGTCAGAGATGTCACGTTTGGTTTTACAAACTGTGGCTTTTTGCCATTGTCTGTTGGAGCTCTTCAAGTGCAGAGCTTTAGCCATTGCTGGAGGATGAGTTCTTGACCTGTTGAGTGAGTTAACGTGACTCCAGTGATGCTTTGCAGCTCTACAGAGAAGCAGCTACAAAAACTCTAGAGTTAGAGCTGTGAAATATTTCAGGAGTGAAATAGAGTGAATTCCTTTTTTGTTTTTGTTTTTCCTTTTTCTGAGAGACAGGTTACTGGGACAGGCCAGTAGTGGGGAAAGTGGCCACTAGATGGAGCAGTTTTCTTAAAAGAAAAGGCGCTGCGGTGTGACGGGCGTTATGGCTGTTTGTGGCTATTTGAAGACACTTGTGTGAGCAGGAATTGCTTTGCAGGTGTATTAACTAATTCTTCCGAAAAATGAGAGAAAAAGTGTTGTTTCCTTGTCTCTAGATGTGCTCTCCATGCTCCTCAGCATTCTCAGTTAAGCTAAACAGTTCTGTATTGCGTGGTAACGTTTTTTTTCTTCAGGTTGGCAAAACTTAAAGGGCACTGGAAATCTGTGCTTTATTTTCTTGCATTGACTTGCAGTGACTTATACTTCACTACACTGCTTTCCTTACTTGTGAACTGAGGTGATGGTGGGCTGTCCTTGGAAAGCCTCATTCTGTGGAAAACGCATTCTCAAAGAGAAAACTTATTTTCTTCTAAGGGTTTTGCTGGAAGCAACTTCAAGATTTCTAATGCTACAAAGGAAAATGTTAATTCCTGACAAACTCTTTATCCTCAGGGTAGGCCAGAATTGTGGATTTGTCTTATTTTTTTTTAATCAGAAAGCCTATCAATGTTAATAGACATTCTGTGTATGTATTAGTAAAAAAAAAAAATATATATATATATATATATGAATTGTTCTAAACGTAAAGACTTCAACAAGATCCTACCTAACTACATGCCTAAAATGTAGAATTTGACATCAGGAAAAAAAAACATTTAAGATCTTAAATAGGAATTTTTATCTTGAAGGAAATTCTACAAGGTTTAGAATTGAATTTAATACTCTGCATGTTTCATTTTAATCACTTAAATCATTTGCAAGTTTACAATCCTATGGCTTGGACTGGGAAGACAATGAATACCGCAGTTCAGCAAAAATGACACTGTGGACTTGAATAGCAGGAGTAATCATAGCAGTAGAACAGTAAAGGAAAACAGCATAATTTTATTTACACAGACTCAAAGAATGAAGCGTACTTCATCAGAACAGAAACGAAGGTTTAATATCAGGATTGGCTGCAGTATCCTGAACAGCTTGGTTTCAGTGAACTCCAAGTTGGTAAGTAACCTGGCAGCACTAATGGTTTTACAGGGAGTTTAAGAAAGCCATTCTGAAAAAGAATTCTCTCTCCACTGTTGACTGACTATGCCAGTTAGTGAAGATGCTTAATATGAGAGGCTTGGAAAGGGAAGGATGATAAATTCATAGCTTACAGTCAATGTGTGAGAGCCCTTTAGGTGTTGCATATGTTGATGCAGCTTCAAATGTTAATCAGGTCCTCTCTGATGAGAGCTTTAAAGCCAACAGGGAAAGAATAAAACTGATCTTTACAATTCTTGTTGCTAGAACCCCAGTAATGAAGATTTTGTCACGTTTGCAGGATAGAATAAGTACATTTACTATTAGGTCACCTTTACTTCTGATGTACTGCCTTTTTATACCCATTCTGGAGGGGTTCTGGTCCCCAGAGCTGGACTCGAAAAGCTGTGTCCAGTCAGTACTGTGAGCTTGTTCTTCCTGAACGATGAGCCAGCCAGAAGCCAGGTATAGATGCTGTTGGTAAGATGTTGAGCCTGGCAAAATATACCTTTATGTTTGGCCTGAGCTAATAAGCATACCTTTGCGCAGTTTGTTAGCAGAGGCTTCGTGCTGTGATAACCGCAGCTAAGAGCATGGCAGAGCAGTGCTGTACAACTGCAATTACCATTCACACATGTCCAAAAATGTCCACTGAAATTTCTAAAACTTGCTGCACGTTCTAGACTGTTACTTCCTGAGTGTGGTTAGGAGTCTGACCATTTTAGGTTACTTTGAAAACCCCTCTTGGACTCCTGACATCTAATATCAATCATCTGCCTTCAAGAATTTGCCCTTGTACCCCATAGCCTTTCACGTGTTCTCAGTTTTTCCCTGTCACTTGTTTTCTTGTGTGTAGATTTACAGGGGCAAAAATCCCTTCTCATTGTCAAGCTTAAGAACTTTGATGCTGGTTAATCTTAGTTCACTAAATTGAAACTAAAGTGATTAAAATACAGGTTTCTCTGCACAGCAACTTTTTAAACGTCCTTTAAATACCACTGCCTCATGAAATGTGGAGAAAATGAAGGCTTATTGTCATCACATGGATGTGTTTACATTTTATTTTCTATGTGTGGGCAATAAATTATCAGAATCTCGCTGCTTCTTTTTATAGCCTGTTTGAAAGGTAGTGATTTTTTTTTGATAATTTGACTTCAGTGAAATGTTCATTTTGAAGTACAGGTTTTTAATTGTTTCCACAGAACTGGAAGTGTATTTTAAAAAGATCTATGATGTTGTTTGTCTCCTCTGGTGATAGCTAGGCCACGTTACCTTCAGTTCAAACAACTTCTGGCTTCCCAGACTAAATTGTCAGCCAGGAACAATGCTTCTAACAGCACAATACATTTTTCAGCAGGTGCAGCACATCCTTCAGTACTGCCAGCATTTTTAGAGGATCAGTAATGAAATAAACTGTTTGAATATATTGCTTTCAACAGAATAGAGAAGATGTGATTTGGGGAAGAAAACAACCTCTTCACCATTTTCTCTGTATTAGTGTTTAGATGGGAGTCAGATAAATGAGGAGTTCAGTATTAAGTGTTTCTGTGTACCTATGTGTGCTTTGGCAGGTTGGAGGAAATTAAAAGGTGCTGAAGTGCTTTTCTGGGTGTTACCGCAGGTTAGAAGCAAATTCTTCATCCATCTAGCTTTGTTCCAGAAAGTGAGCTCTATGTTTGTGTTTGGTCTAGATCAGCCATGCAATCACTCTCCAGAAAACAGTAGAATATATCGCTAAACTACAGCAGGAAAGAACACAGATGCAAGAGGAAACCAGGCGCCTTCGGGAAGAAATCGAGGAGCTAAACGCTGCCATCATGTGAGATTTTGGGAGATTTCTGTCATGAAGCAGAGCAGCTTGAATGTTGCTTTGGCTAACAACAGGGGATGTTTGCCTCAGATGTCATGCCAAACAACAGATGGGTATTGAACAGAAGTGCTACCAACTTCCAAACAAAAAGCAAAGTTGTTATGGGATGGGCATTGGTAGCAAATCTTGTGGATTTTCAGCAAGCTCTGAGAGCTTGAATGCACAACAGTGGCAGCATCAGAAAAGATGCGTTAGATCAGTTAGAAGAATTCTGAGAAACCAGTGATGATTCTTTATTAAAGTTAGGCTCACTGGGGGATGAAACGCTCCTACTCTTCACGATGGCTTTGCTGCACTTTTCTTTCCTCGTGCACTCAGTTTGTACTGGAAGCGATGTGGTTGATAACGTAGGACTTGGAATCATGGAGCATGCCACTGACTGAACATAACTGATAAGTCAGCTCACCCTCCTGGTGTGCCTGTTTCCTCTGTGGGTTTATAATAGTTACGTGCTATTGAAAAGCGTGTTGAGAACCCCTGTGAGTGTTAGGCTTAGGCATTATGTTAGATTTATCAGCAAATCAAAATCTTTCTTTTTCTTAAAAAAAAAAAAAAAAAGAAAAAGAAAGTATGATAAGTTCTGTTTGGTTTTATTTTAAATTGATCTGTTTCTTAAGAATCTTTGTAACATTTTGTTCTGTAACACTGTTCAGGAGTTAGTCTGTAAATTTTAACTTGACTCCTAGTGTGCCTTTTTCTGAGTGGATACCAAAAACTACTTTGTTCTGTTATACTCTGCTTTCAGTTATGTGGCTTGTAAAAAGGAGTTTGTAGCAGCTTGAAAAATTGCTTTGCTGCATGAGTATAAATACAATTGATTGGAAAACTATATTTCTGGCCGTAACAAACTCAGGGTAAGGGGGTCATGCAGAGGGAAACCACCTCAGTCTGAGGTACTGGGGTTGCACACATTTCTCTTGCTATAATTTAGTTGATAAAAGAAGTTCATCCTTACTGGTGGAGATTCTGACCTCAGAGCATCTTCTTTTCAGTTCTTGCCAACAGCGGCTCCCTGCTACTGGTGTTCCAGTAACATGGCAGAGGTTTGACCACATAAGGAGTATGTTTGATGAGTACGTGAGAAATAATACCCTCCAGAACTGGAAGTTCTGGATTGTATCCTTTCATATCGACCTGCTGGACTTGAGGTTTGGTACTAATGTATTTTGAAAAAAGAATTTGGGTTTTGGTGCTGTGACTTTCAGCCAAGTTGTTAAAAGTAATGCATGTCTAGAGCTTTCATTCACATCTGTGCATGGAAATAGTTTATATGTTGTTGTGAGGCAGAATTTGTTCACTTTAAAGTATTGGAGGTAACTTGAAAGAAATGTGGTACAGAGGCATTAGGTTATTATACTCCAAGAAATGTGCAATTAAGTGTTTCTCTAACTGTAGCTTTTTTCACTTTTTGCAAAGAGTTATTGAGAACTGCAAAGATGACTAAAAAAAATATAAACATTATTATAGACAGTTACTGAAACTGTTGTGTCAGTTTTGAAAACTTGCACACAAGGTTGATAGGCTAAGTAGTCTTTCCCATCTTCTCTTTGTAGCTGTGAGGGGGCAGTTGTCCAACAACTGGATAGAAACCTCAACTACTGCTGACATGTTTCTGAATGTCATGTACTAAAAAGTTACGAGATTGAGGTAATTTTTTTAAAATCTCCTTATGAAATGACTGCAAGAGAGAGAAGGGCAGTTTCTTTACAAATATGAGAATACCATGGTTTCTGTTGCATATGAGAGGGAAATGAGTTATCTGTTTTTGGACTACTGGAGATAACCCAAGGATAAAGTACTTATGCATAGTAGAATATCAGCAGAAGGGTACACAGTCACTCTGTACAAGTAAACACATGTAAATCCCCAAGAGTATTCCAGGCAGTTGCTGGACCTACCTTGATTGTTAGTCACAATGACAGAGATAGGAGTGTATGACAACATGGAGATCAGTTTGGCCACATTCTCACACGTTGCTGACTGTAGTCTGAAAAACCCGTCTGGGGTAACAGGGTAAAACCACAGATTCTGAGCCTTCAGATGAGTTTTAAAGAAGCTAGTTGTATGATAATAGTTTCTAAACTAGGTATATTTACTTGGTGAGTTACCATGTCAATGTTACAGTGAACTGTTTTGAAAGCCTGAGGGATGCAGCCAAGTAAGGCTTTTGGTGATGCTCTGTACATGTTAACGCACTACAGGGTGAGAGTTCTGTCTGCTCTTTTACTGCCAGGAATGTTACTGGCAGCTCATGGCCCATCCTTGCAAGCATTAACTACAGAAAGCTAAAGGAAGAACCTGATAGTTCCTAGCATGCAGCTGGTTTGCAGGAGATTAGGTCAATCTCAGATACAGGAATTTTACAAAAATTAATCAATACTGGTAGAACTAGCAACTGAAGTTCAAATTTTTCCCTGCAGTTTGAGCTGTGTTATTTTTTTTCCCTTAGAATGTTTTGAACTCCTTTGCTGTCTCCCTTAACGTTTGATGATTTACAGTTCAGCATTATTATTAAGCCATTGTTTGAATCCTTCAATGGAATGGTTTCGACAGCAAGCTTTAAAGATCTGAATCAAACTGCAATAGCCTGGTTGGATCAGCACTGTTCCCTCCCTGTTCTGAGGCCAAGTAAGTGGATTTCTATCAAGCAGTAATTCAAGATCATAGTAAATGAGTCCATAGGTAATACCTTTTCCTGAGAGTCAGCGTATGACAGAAGAGTATAATGCTCAATATGACTTTCAATCTCTTCTTACTGTTGCAGCGAACAGTGAAAAGGACTTTTGACTATAAGTTGTCTGCTTAACACTGAACAGAAAAAATTATTGCTGAATACAGATTCCAGAATTTAAACAGTCTCAAGCTGCATTTAGAGTTCAAATACTTAACTTCAGTTGGAATAAAGTGTGGAAGTGTTATTTGTCTCATGAAGGAAAAGACTTCTGAAGTTTGTGTTTCCCATTAAAATGACCATTGGTTTGGGTATAATTTCTTTACCCTTTACCTCTTTAAAAATCAGCAATTGTTTACACTCATGGTCAGAATTGCATCTTTTCAGTAGAAAGAAATAGGTAGATCTTTATTCCTTGTTCTCTGGGCACAGTTTTTACACATCTTACTTATTGTTACTGTATGTGCAAGTATGCATGTTTTTTAGAAGTATTTTCATAATTCTGTCATTGTAACAATAGCCTCACAGTATTTGCATGCTGTCCTGTGTGGAACTGTTTGCAGTAAGACTAATGGCTTTTTCATTCTTCTCTGGCTTTTTTTTTTTTTTTAATAGTGGTGTTGAGCAGCCTTCGGCAGCTAAGTGTAAGCACCTCAGTTCTGTCAGATCCATCACGGCTGCCAGAGCAAGCCACTGAGGCAGTCAGCAGGACAAATGAAACAGCTGGTGAGACCTAACAACCAAAGACAAGGAGTTACTTGTACAAGGGGTGGAGAACATGCCAGTCTAGCAGCCTGGTGAGTCTCCTTTCAGTTGGTGCACTTTAGGAAGAATTCTCTCCATCATCAAGACGTTGTTTGGAGTATCTGGCTCTGCCTTCAGAATTTGTTGAAGTGTGATGCAACGTTGTTTGTAACATCTTGATTCCTCTTCAGTGCTGTACTCTACTCCGTTAAGTGAGAACACCAAGCTCAGGTAAATATAGCAGGATTCAATCCTGCAGGCAGCAATATATCTCCATCAATGCAGCATGCATCTGTATGCAACGAACATCTTTCTGGAAAACAGCTTCAAGTGCTAAGTTCTCTGAAGTGTAAATCTTGTACATCAAAGAATGTTCCCTTGAAGGGGAAAAATACTTTCAGTTTTGGTAAACAAAATGTGCTTTTTATTTTGTTTTCTGGTGTTCAGTTCCATTTATTCTACTTGAATGGTAAAATTAAACAAGATCATGTTAAAAACCAAAGGAGAAGAAAAATCTGTCAGTGATGTCAACTTGTGGAAAATACTAGAATTAAAATCTCAGGCTGTGTTTTGTGTATTTTAATTTTGATGAGTGTACCATTACATATGATCAGCTTCAAAACTTGCTTTATTTTCTAGCAAATAAAGTAGTTCATTGTTATTATTTTTCCTGATATAGCCATTGCAATAAGGTAATAGTGCAGTAAGTGCAAGAAAGCAGTTCTAGCTTGCAGATTCTGCAGTCAGGATAGACACGTGAATTTCATATTCATTTAATCTGTAAACTGTTTTCTTGCACTCTGCAGAGTTCATCTGCCTTCCTCATAAAATGTGCACATATAAAACACATCCATAGATAAATGTCATAGTGCTTTAAAGACAAAACTTCAGTTCTGAGCATTAAGAAGTTGGCATTTGTTATTTCAGAAACTGTAGCTTAACCATACCAGCTTATAGTCAGTTCTTAGTTTCTTTTGTCTTCTTCACCTGCTCTTTTTGCCTTCTATTTAAAAAACCTGAAGGACTTAGCCAGGCTTGGTCTGAATGGGACAGTTATGTTCGATATAAATCTTAAAACATATAAAGATATGTTTAAAATTGGAAATACTGTATAGCATTTTTCTGTTGCAGTCTCTGCAAGTACTGTCCTTTGCTGTAGATAAGCTGAGTCTTGTTACAGTTGAGGAAGTCTGTCCATCCTTAGACAACACTGGGGCATTCAGACTGGCCAATTGTTCATGATTTGGCCTGGAACAATCCTGTGACCCACGTATTTCCACTCCTTACTTGATTCCAGTATTTTGGAGCTATGCAAAGTATGGGAAGAGTTTTCCTGGTACCTCCTCCAAGTAGTTTTCTGCCAATTTGAAAAAGAGGCTGTCTGGAGGTGATGAGCAGGCTATCACAGTGCAAACATGAAGAGTAGCTACAAAATTTGGATATTACACATTCAGAAATGGTGTCAGTAGTACTGTGTTGAGCCCGATCCTTCCCACTTACTGGGACGAACCTTTAAAAAGCAGCAGCAGGTTTTGGGGATCAGGACTAGGCATAGAGAGTGCTGAGGTTTTTTCCTTCTTGTTCTGAGATGTTGCAGCTATTTGCTTTCATTGCAGAGTTTTCTTACGTGTGAGCAGGACTGTAACAAGAAGAATACATCAAAAGTTAGCCCCAGGGTCTGTTCCCGGAGCAGAGGTACTGTGAGTTGTGGAGTGGGGGAGCTGAAAGGGACTTCCAGGGGTGGTGATTTAATAAAACAGTGTATAAAGACTGTCATAGCAATTAGTGAATAGTTTTTCTAGGGAGGGCCCATATGCAGGTTTTTCATGCCTTTTTTTGTCAAATAAGTAATACTATTTTGGGTGCATCTGGATAAAATGTATTGGAACTAGATGATCTTTATAAGGTTCCTTCCAACACAAGCCATTCAATGATTTTATGAATTAATGTGAAGTAATTTTTTAATCAGTACTTTAATTCTCATATTTTTATCACTGTGAACTTGATTCCAGTGAAGTCACTTAACGCTGTGATGTGCTGGGGAGCGTCCCTCAAGTTCTTTGCTGGGCTATCTCACTGAGATGCCAAGATATCTACGCGCATATTTGCATATTAAAAACACCTCATTAGACAAATAGTCCAGGAATAGATCCACTTGTATTTTTGCTGTACTTTTCAGATGCGTGTGTTCTGAACGACTCCCTTGCACTATTCTCCTGCTTGTCAGGCAGTGATTGTGCCTGATTTTTACCATGTTTTTACCCACATCTGCAGTTGTGGTTACAGCTGTATCAATGACATCTCAACAAGCAAAGTGTGCAGTGCAGCCATGCCTCAAAGCCCAGGCAAGTATGATGACTTCTAAGCTTAGATCTTACTGGTTCGAATCTCACTGAATGAATTGGATGTCAAAAGGGACCTTAAAGGACTAGGAAGGGTGGGAAGTATGAGTGAACTGCTGCAACTTTTACCCATTAATGGTTTTGATGTGGATGGAAAAAAAACATCACATTCATTGTACTGTGAGTTGGTTACAACTGGAGGGGGAAGTGCTTATTTTAATAATTTCTGGTGGAGAAAAAAGTTCATGTCACTTTGAAAAGGCCACAAATCTTAACAAAGTGTGAAGGGAGAAAACCAAGTCAGAGATTGCTTACTTAGGCAAGAGTGTAGGAGGGAGGGAAGGAATAGTGAAAAGATAGTTTCCATGTAGTGCAGTTACCAGAAATGATGTGGTGACTCTTTGAAGCAGTGATTCAGTGTATTTTCATCACCCAGTTATTGCAAATCAGATTTTTTTTTCTCTTACCCGTTAGCTTTGTGAGGGTTGTGATTTCACTTCATATGGGGACACAGGAGGATAAAGCTATCGTATATCTTATCTCTGCACATTAGAAGTACTGAGGATTGGTATGAAAAGTAATTGACTGTGTATGTGTTAATTCTTGCCTGGGTTCCTACTTTGCTATATATTTAAGCTGCTTAATCTTTCTGCCTTCTGATTGAGGACTCTAAATAATATATTTCAGCTTTAACAAAAACAAAACAAAAAACAAAAAACCAGAACAACTCAGTACCACTTTCTTCTCTGACTTAAGCATTCTAACTTCCTGTGGATCACCAAAGTACATTAAGCAAGCAAAACACACTGTGCCTATAGTCTACACAGAGTTACAGATGATGCATATCTGTCTTCAGTTGCTTGGTTCTGGACTTACAGAGAATTCCCATATGAGCAAATATGACTCATGTTCAGTCAAATCCAACGTATTTTGCTCAACAAGGGCATGACTAGATGAAGTATTTCTTGCCTGTGATACATGCAAGGTCAAATTGAGGTTGTCTAGTGGTGCCTTCTGACCTTGAATTATATTAATTGGTACCTTGTAGAGGGTCCCCTCCCCACACACAAGTTCTAGGGAACTTGTTATCTGATAAACTTAGAAGGAAGTGTATAAATCTATTAACAGGAGGAATAAGCAGGAAAAGTCCAGGAGCAAACTATAATGAAGAAATTAGTAGTAGAGATGGAGACAAGTCCTTGCTTCATCTGGACAGTCTGATCTCTGCACAGAAACTGGGTTCTCAACTAATACCAGTTGATCCAGATGCTGTGTTCTTCCATGCTTTTCTAGACCACCAGGGAAGCCATTCTTCAAGGCAGGCTTACTAGAATGCTACCACCTGTGCCTTATATCTTGGGGTCCTGTATTCATCTGATATAAGTCTTACATTCTTACCCCTGATTTGATGCTACGTGGAAAATTTGGTGAAATGGCAGAGCAAGGATTTCCTTGGTTTTAAGAGAGTGTGTTGCCTGCGTGGCATTTTGGAGGTTGTGTGCTGAAACTGAGGTTGTGAAAAATCGTGCATGGGTGTGCATATGTATATATGTATGGAAAAAAACCACCTTATTCTTGCTGACTTCTCTATCCTTCTGTACACAGGAACACACCCACCAAAAAGTTTGACAAAAACCCGGTAAAGATAAAGACACTTAAATCTCTAAATCTGGAATTGCTTGAACTGTCAAAGGGCAGTCAAATTGTGCTTGAAAATAGCATCCCTTTACTTTGCATCCTTGGGTTTTTTATGTTCTTTCTTTGCGTGTGTATGCTTGTGTTCTCATGATGGAGGTGAAAGCAGTGGTTGCATTTTGTTTGCTTTTGAAGTCTTAGGACTGCTGAAGATCAGTTAAGAGCACGAGAGGGAATCTCACTGCGAAAACATTCAGTAACATTATGCTTTTTTATTCCAAGTTATTTGGAAGCTGTTCTATGTCCAGCGGATAATTTTTTCTTGATGCTCCCAGCTAGAAGATACTGCTAAAATAGAGTTGATAGTCAGCTACTTTGACCTTTTTCTTTCTTTTCTATTTACTGTGTTCCTTTGCACCTTTGTTGCGAGGGAAAACACCCAAAATCTGAAGGTTTAGGCGCTTTAGGGCCTACCAGTCTCAGAGTAATGTGGACAGGTCTTGATGACTTGGAGATTTTTTGATTAGGTAAGATAACAGGAGTTTTCCTATTTCTCTGAAATGGAGGTATATAACTTGAAAGAGATCATTTACTTTTGAAGGCTTTCTTGTATGGAACCCCAATACGGTTCCCACAACATCAGCAAAGGCCTCAGCTTTCCTTTGGTTTCACTCTTGGATGGATTTCACGCTTATTTTCTGTGTTAGAGCAGAAGTGGTAGTACCAAATTATAGATTGATCTGTAAAACTTGATTCAATTGCAAGGAAATGCACCCAGGTATATAATAGAAAGGCTTTCTAGCCATTGTCTGATTTGCTTTTATATCTGAACATTTCCAACATGAATAGAATTTTGAATCAAAAGATATCAGTTAGAAATAATCCTCTTAATTAACAATATAATGGACAAATTGCTTATTTTCTTCTAATCTTGTATTTAAATGTATTTAAGTGAATGGAGTTCATTCTTGCTGTTCAAAAAAAAAAAAGTTGGAGGTTTGAGGACTTCAGGTTGTACTTTTGCTTTGCCTAGGTTTCCTGTTCTGTTGCATGACACAACGTCTGTTGTGCTGTTGATATGTAGCACTTTTCAGTAGGTCTGTTATTGTGCAATGCATTTTTTATATTTACAACAAAAACAATAAAGGTTATTTTTTGGAAGAAATTAGTTGTAATGTCTTTATTTTTTTTTACCTGAACTCAGCTTGGAAGTGGGGAAATGGCAAGGAGAAGTCTTCCTGGACCAGGACTAGCACCTTACCATCCCTTTTGCAACTCTGAAAGGTGACAAAGGCTCATTTCAACATTAGGTGTGCTGAAGTCACCCCTTTGGGATCCCTGCATTTGTCTTTTCCTTTGCAAGGCTTATATCTGCTGATGAGCTGTTGAAGCTTGGAGTCTTTTTCAGTGACTTGATGCCCCTTGGGCCCTTCTTGGCTGTAAGAATCAGCTCACTGTGATGGGCTTACTTAAAGCACAAGTGATTTGTCTTTTCTAACACATTGGTCATCAGGCTGTATTTGCTCTGTGCTGCATATTCCTTGTCTCACCAAAGCAACAACCAGATGAACAGAAACTGAAAATTATCCTCTGTAGTCAGCTGTGCTCACGTTAAGTTAGAAATCACAAAAGAACAAGGCTTCAGTACCACCTCCCCAAATCTGCTGCAGAGCATACGTTTCTTCATCTCTTTACCTGGTAACAATGAGTCTGTTCTTCCACGTTTCGCATGACATTATTCTCCAAATTTATTGAGGTTCTGATGTGTTGCTAGAGTGAACAGACCCTGATCTTGATTGTTGCTGATTGTATTAAATGGAACAGTGAGAATGAGCTCTCGTGATAAAATTAAGCAGACAGAAATCTATTTACTTGTGTCTGCTTTTAACTTAGAGGTTAGTAATTCAAAAGTAACCTTGGTGTTTAACAAAGGTAAAACTCAAGTCTGTAGATACTGTACCAACACCTTGAGCCCTGATGCTCTTATTTTCTTGCAGGATTGGATTTGGGACTCTTGATTGACTTAATGCCTGGACAGTGGACTCTGCTGAGCATTGCTGAGGTTGGACAACACGGTATTCCCATGGAACTGATGTCAGTGTTAGACATTAAGCTGCTTAAATCCATTTAAAAACAAACAAAAAAAGAGAAATAATATTTCACCTTTTCCTTTAAAGACTGTATTTTGTTTCTTGATTTTTTGTTTGTTTGTTTGTTTGTTTTCTTCCCCTGGTAGGATGCTACACATTACTGCTTCAGTTGATTGAGAACAGGGATTTTATTTTAAAACCAGTGCTGAAGGCTTGATGCTGGTTAATGTCCCTCTCGGGACTGGTGACTTTGACCTTAATATAGTTTGAGAAATTCTGATGAGTCAAGCCTGTAATTTCAGGAGAAGATATTGCAGCTTTCTTACCCTGTTCACATTTATTTTTTTTTATATCTCTAAGTTGATCTCTCACAGAGCATTTTAGTAGAAGGCAGTGAAGAACAGTGCTATTTAAGCAGTGATAAAACCACTCTTCGGCCTGACTTCGCTCTCGGCCGAGCATACCAATGCCAGTGGTACTGCAGTGATGCTATCAGACCTCTCTGGGAGGAAGCTGTGGCTGGAGAGCACTGTTTCTTTACTACTGATTTTGTGGTGATTTCAGTGAGGCCGTTATTAGTGGTAGCTGATAGGCCAAAAGTAATGATTACTGAAATAGCTTATTTCTGTGGCTGATTTTTCTAATTCTTGAACAGCATGAAAAAGTAGACTTATGTCTGCTATAAGCAAATTATTCTGAAAGAGATCACAGCTATAAGGGAATTGGCACTTCAGTGGGAAAACAGCATAGGGCTCTCTTCACATGTACTGTAATCCCAAATACTTTCCTAAACATATCTTGTAACGGATCTCTGGCAAATTTTGCATTCTCCTAGCACTGGTTGGTTGAATCTTGGCAAAAGAAACAGAAGCAAATACTCATTAGGATTAATAATTTTTAAAAAAATCAGGGTTTTTTTAGCTGTATTTACACTCGGGAGCTTTCCTACAGCTCTTCTTGACCACAAGCTGCTCTTCCTGAAGAGTACATTCATCACCAGGAAATGTGCAGGCAATGAATACTTGGGTGGCAGGCAAGTGTAGGAGCACTAGCTATCTCAGAACAAGGTGTGTGCATCACAAACCCTCAGGCCTGAGCATCACAAAATTCAAGAAAGCCCACACAAGGTTGCTCTCTCACATCCCTAAGTCGTGCTGCTCACCCTTTACATGCTTCTTACAAAGTCTGGATGCTTAGAGCAGAAATCGGAGTGCTCTGGAGCAGTCATTGCTGCGTTGGGTCACTGTCAGTGGGGGATGGTGAGAGAAGTAATCCTTTTATTTGGGTTTTACAGAGATGAGTTTCAAGTCAATTTAACGTGTACATGTGTATAAAAATAATGCTAATTTTGAACTGATTCTAACGCTTAGACTGGCTTGAAATTTGTGTGGTAGTTTGAACTTCAATCACCACATTAATAACCTCCCCATTATTGCCAATAATTAGGAGTTGATATGACCTAAAGGCAAAACAAGGCTCTGACAAGTCTGGCTACTCCCAGGACATCGGAGTGTCCCTGTTCTGGTGCCAGGAGCAGTAATTAGCTCAGGCACACTTTGGTGCAGTGCTCATGTCTGAGCTGACACCACAGCATGCTTTCGTGTGCTCCATACCTTTCCAGCACTGCTGCTGCAAACCTACACTGGGCCTGTGATGCAGTAGGCACAGTAATTCAGCCTTCAACAGTGAGGGCTGAATTTACCCTCTGGTGGATCCAAATTTAGGAAACCAATTGGGACCTTAAGGAGAAAAGCTGCTGTGATCTTTCTTCATATCTATCAACAAGAAGTGGGTGGGGAAGGAGGAAATGCACCATTTCTAAAGTTTTTAATGTAATGACCAGGAACAACTACTTCAGTTTGCTATTTGATAGAACCCTGGGTTTTCAGTCTTCAAAATACTGGAAAAAGAAAAGAATTACATAATAAAGAATTAGCAATGTAAGTTTTATTTAATCTCGTTTGAATTCAATGCCAGGTTTTATCCAAATGTATAGAAAATGAGTAAAACTGTTCACCTAAGTTGTGAGCATCTCCTTCAACCCTTTCAAGAATTTAAGTATAAACGTTAAAAATCTGAATAAATATAAACTATATAAATGCTTAAATAAATTTATACAAAAATGTATTCCACACGTTCATAAATACTTGCTAGTAATGAGAAGTACAGAAATCTGCTGGCCATCATTTCCATCTCTTGGAAATAATTACAAGATAAAAATATAAATAACATTAAAATCAGTGAAATAATGCTTCCCTGTTTGTTAATTTATACAATAGCCAGTTAATTAAATCACTCTGGCTTACCTACTTGCCAACATCATGTAAAAAGAGTGCACTTAAAACCGTATAAATAGTTCTATAATAAATAAAATCAATAACTTAAGACATTCATCTTTTAAATATTAAATTAAACCAGATTATATAGCTATGAATAGGATAGCAAGTACGTTATTAACGTTGTTCCTGGCATCAAACTGATCGTAAATGACGGACGGTCACATACAGGCAGTGCTCTGGGATCCTGCAGTTATGTTCTCATGCTGACATATTACATTTCAGCTGAATAGTACGTTCTTGTTGTGTTTTGCACAAACTGTTCATATTTCTCTAAAACCCGCCAAATGTACATCTTCTTCTGTGCTGTTCTCATTGCCTGGATGTCACTGCGAATACTCTGCAGAAGGTCCTCGTTCCTGCAGCTGTGAAGCGCATCTCTTTCGAGCAGTGTCATGTTTAACTGGATGGTGTTTGCACTCACAAGGTCACTGAAATTCTTACCACAAATCATTTCTATATCACTTCTTAGGTTTTCTAAAACATTGTAAAACGTGTGCATGCAGCAGTCTGCTTCCGCAGCTGGGCATTTGGGTATTTTCTTCATCATTTCATTGACTTGGGTGTTAGCAGTCAGCCAAGTTTTGGTTGTTTCTGTTATAGGACTACATCCATTCTGCAAGAGAGGGAGACTGTTATTCTTTTGGTTTCCATCTTTCCTAGTAGTTTCCATGTTAGACTATTTAGGAGTATTCAATTGTGTCTGCTTGAGGTTTTGTTATTATTGTTCAATAGCTGTATTAACTCCTACTGTCCTTTATCAAGTAAGTCTTGCACACTATCTGTGGCTGTAACTGTGCAGCATTTTCTATCTTAATAATCTACTTGTCATTGTTTTTGGCACTTCTAAGTTTTTTTTGTTGTTGCCGTATAGGTAAAATTTCCTCATGCTTTGACCGGAGCATGTTTTTATCTGTTCTAGCAGAAATGATTTAGATTTCAAGAATGAATTCAGGGGAAACGTTTTACACTGATTTTTATCAATACATTCCTGGGAACACGTTCTCAGGAATTGAAATTTGCCTTTAGCACTGATCCTTTGATTCAGTGCATGTTTTTGCCATCTCCGAGGAAAGGCTGAGCAGGATTGTTTTCAGAAGTGCACCTGACTGCCCTAGCATTGCAGTCAAACTGAAGAGTAAGGCAGTCCTCCCTGTCCTGCCAGTGATCTGCCTGTGATCTGACTGGTTTCATCCAAGAAGCTGCCTGCTTCAAGCTCAGCGTGAATTAGGAGATGAAGAAAAATGCATGAATCTGGAAAGCCAGAGCTGCCTGAAAGTCCTAGACAGTGCTCCAACTCGATGGTAAAATAATGCAATATAAATGCTTTCCTCCTTATGTGGGCTATTGAGAGGTGCTTCTTTCAGAGGTTCTAAATATTCAGATTCTAACCCAAGTATTTCTTTTCTGATGGTCTTTCTACTATTTTAGAATAATTCAAAGGATTCCTCCCCGGACGTAGGCCCAGCAAATGCAAAATAGTACACTTACGTAGTTTTTGAACAAGGTAGATGCTCGCTTTTCCAGCACTAGAAGGGGCTTTATGCTGATAGTATAATGATTCTGCCTCTGTCCTGTAGTAGTTTTCCCTTCTTCTGGGGCAGCTCTTGGTGCCAAGGAGAGTGAAGAAGCCAGTGAGCAGAGGAGGAAGATCGCAAATGTGATTTCTGCATTCAATTGAAGAAGAGGAAGAAAAAAAAAAAATACAATGAGTACAGTCTCAAACCTCTGCATCATTTTTGCAAAACTTCCTGGTTTTATGCAGCACACCAGCATCCTAGAGCATACGGACTTCAAGCACCAGAGTTAATGATGAGCGTCACCCGTTGTAGCCGTGCAGCGCACAGCAAGGCTAAGTTGCACCCACCTGCTTGGCGTTCCATGGTGGCTCAGGCAGCAGGAGGCTTGTGAGATGCTGGCGTTCAAGCTGCTTGTTGGCTGGGGAGCTGTGGATGTGGACAACTAGGTGGTGTTTAAGTACCATGAGTTTTGCGTCAGTGGTTCTCCCCTGGTTTTTTGCGGATGCTGGTGTGGGTTTTTTTCTTTTCTTGAAAGATTGCATCAAAAGTTGGTTCAAATGCGTCGTCACTGATTGTGATCTAGAATGCAGTTTCAAACTGACACGGGTGGTGTCCTGTATCATCAATTTGACTAGGAGTTCAGGATGCTTGGCTTAGCCATCCCATCTAAATCCTTGGGATCTCCAAATGGTACAATTTAGAACATGAATTTTGTTGTTTTCTTCCTCAAACATGCTGGAGTGTGCAAGCACATAGCTGGGTTGTTGAAGGCAGCAATGGTCTCCTGCAGGGGCTGGTGCAAGAGCGGGCTAATGCTGGAAGTGAAAGAGCCATGAGGGACTTACATGCAAGGCAGATCAGGCTTTGGATGAGTGCACGTATCCCTTACTGGATCTCCATAACACCTTATGTACCAGATGTAAGCCCCTGATGCATGCCATCAGAGGGTGCCCAGGAACCACTTCTCAGCTCTCATCTCTCTCACTCTGCTGAGGCTGTTTTCTCTGTGCCCAGTTAATAAAAGCAGGAGAACCTCATATGCAGCAAAACAGAAAGCCTGTTCCTAGAACTCAGAAGCGTGAGGCTGTGATCAGAAGAGGACTTGCAAAGCTGCTGATGTTTTAGGACAGAAATCAAAGTAGAGGAAACTCTTATGAATACACCTTTGTGAAAAGGTACAGTAACATGCTTTCACTTGTACTGCTGTGACTAGAGAAAGGCTAGAGAGTAGTGAGAGATTCAAAGACAAACATGTGCCAGGTCCCGAAAACTTTCAAGGAGCGACATTTGGGAGTCAAAACATATTTGCTGTGTGGAATTATCCATCTGACAATGAAATGCCTGATGGGCATGAGTTCATATGGTCATGGACTGCTTTCCAGGACTGAACTGACTCCAAAGGCTTGAAAGGGAAAAGTATTTCCCCTGTACCATGTTGCAACCAGGTCCAACTGGGCTGTAACTTCAGCCTCGGTGATTGGCCTAGGGCCATGATACTGAGCTTCACAAACCCTGCAAGATTCTTTCACTGCTGCCAGCGAGCCCAGGACTGAAGCAGAGGGATGCAGCCAACTCCTGGTGCTGAGCTGCTCTGTCTGGGAATGGGACAGTATCTGTTGTTGCACAACCCGTGTTCCAGGTGCTAAACAGAACAAATAGAATATGTTATCATGGCCTGAGACATGATGCAAGAGTACAGCAGAGTGCTGGAGAAGAACCAGGAGAGCGTAGTTCTGGCAGAAACTTCTTTTATTCGGAGTTATGTGTTATTTGGAGATACGTGTTTCTTTGCAGAAGGTGTCCTTTAGGAGCATCCCAACGAAGACACTGATGAGCAGAAATGCAGCTGGTGAGAGCCCCACTGTGCATTGCACAAGCAGGAGGCCACCAGGCATCAGGCACTGCCAGTCCCCTCCAGTGGCCCCAGGTGGGTGCCACAGGGAGGACAGATGAGGAACTGCAGCAATGTTCCTCCTTTTGCTGGGCACAGCACCGATGCAGCAATTGGGAACCAGTTCTAGATTATCCCTGACACAACAGCAATACAAATAAGGGAAGCTTTCAGCTTGGCTTTTCCACAGGATAAAATTCAGCCACTGGCAATACTCTTTCAAAGAACTATAGAAAGTTTGACTTCATTTTCTCCTGGGCTGAAGTTCACCTGATTATTCTACTCCATGCCATGTCGCTGTTTCTTGGCATGTGCAGGCTCCGCTTGTCCTTTCCTATCTGTGCAGCTGTGATAAGCTGCTGAGCTGATAAGGGAGCAGATTGATATCCGTCCTGTAAAACCCAACACGAGTGGAAGTTCAGCTTTCCACCACGTAACTGCCAGGCGCTGCAGAGCATCTGCTGTTCATTTGGTGACATTTTGCTGACACAGGTCTGCACACTCCCCAGAATGGAATCTATAGCTGTCACCTCCACACCTATCACTGGAAAAAACAAAGAAACCTCTTGAGTGTGGAGACCTGAATCTGATCTCAGACAGAGCTGGGGCTTTTGTCCCTGGCAGCAGCTACTTTTTCCAAGTAGTACTTTTAGCTGTGAACTCAGTTTTCCGATGGCCTCGTGCTGTGGTGTCATCTGTGCCCTCCACACAAAGAAATAAGGTGTTTTTACAGCTTGCACCTCACAGAGAACATGACTGCTTCCTCCCTGAAACTCGAGTGACACTCAGGATGTAGAGAAGTGAAATGGCAAATGCCATGTCTCGGGTCCTCGGTCAGGGGACAGAGTGATGCTGCACCCCACACATGCCTCTCGCTCTTTCCTTGCTGGGCTGCAGCCTCCAGAGCCTGGGGGAGACCCACAAAGCCTGGGATTTCTATCCAGCTTGCAGCCCCATAGAGCCCAGTCTGCAGTCTCCAGGACAGCCGCGTGTGTGTCATTTCCTAGCGACAGGGACGCGTTGCCAAGAGCCGGAGAATTCCTGCATGGCAGCACCCGGCCCTCACAGCCTCTCCGCTGCTTTTCAGAAACACCTGCAACTCCTGGGCCTGCGGGACTTCCCCTGCGGCCTGGGCAGCTGGGTAGGGGCCGGGGGGCACGGCTGTGGGATGGAGGGTCCAGGTGGGGTCTGCGAGGTGCTAACTGCTTCTCCACTCCCTGCAGAACAAGTCCCGCTTTGTCACATATGCAGGCTCCTCAGGGCAGGAGGAGGAGAGGCCGCTGGGTGAGGAGAGCCCTGAAGCGCTGCTGGAGCTGCTGAGCGACCCACACAGCCCCTGGGCCCTGCCACCAGGCTGCAGCCCCGAGGACCAGCGCCTGCGGGATGTGGCAGTGCTGGCTCCCCAGCTCACCCGTGGCACCCGTGTCCTCCAGCTCTTCAGGTCCCTGCGGATCGTTGGCAAGGATGTAAGCACAGTGGGGTGGCAGATAGGGATGGGCTGGTGCCCATAGCACTGCCTGTCTCCAGGCCAGGAAGCCGTGCCTTCCTACTGAAAGAGAAAACATCTTGGGATAAACATAGCTTCCCCAACCCAGGGTCTCCCCAGATTCTTCTATTGCAGCTGGAGTAGAGCTGCTGGCTCCCCTGCTCGGTGTGTTATGCACTAATCTGTGTTACACACTTGTTGTGTGGATCAGCACTACATATCTGTCACTTTGGCTTGTGTGATATGAGATGTCTCAGGGATGCTGTGACCAAACCTAGCTCTTTGCAGGTGGAGGAAGTCGATGAGGGTCTGTTGCAGTTACAGCGCCTAGAAGAGCTCACACTCTGTGCCAACCAGATCAGCAGGATCACCTCAGCTAACCTGCCTCGAACACTGAAGGTGAGCAAGCAGTGCCTTGTGATGATGGGATGGGGAAAAGGGTCCCATCTGGGAATGCCATGGAAGTTGAGCGGTTCAAGACAACTTGTTGCAAAAGGTGTTTGTTGTTCAATCTATCCTGGGCAGGTCCTGGAGCTCTGCTGCAATGCCGTGGCTGATCTGCAGGGCCTGTGTGCTCAGCCTCCTCCAGAGCTGCAGCACCTGGGGCTGGGATACAACAGGCTGCATGGCCCTTTGCAGGACAAGCACCTCACTGCAGACTTCTGGTAATGCCACAGCCAGATATGTGCTCCTGAAGGCATGCGAGCGGATGTGAACGGATGACCTCCGGCCATCCATGGGCCTGCATTAAGAAATTACTGCCCTTCAGCACCCTGCTCAGCACAGTTCCCGTATTTCTATGCATTTCCTTTTTCCCATGCTTTTCCCAAAGCCCCTGCTGGGAGTCCTCCCTGAGGAAGAGCCTAAAGCTTGGGCGGTATTGCTGACTGTTGTGGTGGGGTGGTTAATGGATGCTAGAGTAAAAAGAGGTTCAATTATGAGGCAGTGAATTGTGTGGCTCAGGAATTTGGAATTGGCCACTGGTGCATTCTCCAGTTTCACTCAGTTTGTGCTGCTGCAGGTTCTTGTGCTGAGGAATCACGATTTCTATTTCTTTTCTTGACTCAGAGCAGCAGTGCTGTATCCTCAGAGGGGTGTTGTTTGTCTACCCTCGTTAATGGATGTTCTCCTTTAGGCCAAATCTCATCTCGCTTGACCTGAGCTTTAATAACCTAACGGATCTGTTTGGGCTGGTCTCCCAGCTGTCCAGTCTGAAGAAGCTCCGCATCCTGGTGCTCCAAGGGAACCCACTGGCTCTCATTCCCACTTACAGAGGCTTCATCGTGGACAGTCTGCCCAAGCTTTCCTTCCTTGATGACATTCACATAGGGCTCGACGAGAGGTACCAGTTCCGTGGCTTATCGAAGCAGCCAGGTGAGCCTTTGTCTTAAACCTACTGGTTCTAAACCCAGCATTCAGGAGGTGGCTTCATCATGGTGGAACTAGGGGTCCTCAGGGCTCACTGCATCCAGGATTGAATTCCTTCTTGCCTGTCTTCAAAAGATCTTTCTCTGAGTCTTTTTTTTTTTTTTTTTTTTTACCCCAGCAGTGCAATGGAGGCAGTAATGCTGCAAATGTAGCAGGAGACAGCGAGCATCAGTTAACTGCTGTCTTAAATGTACAAAGTACAAGATTAAAAAAGTTTTCATGCTAATTGGGTGACAGGAAAGTAAGTGAGGGTTGTGTTATCCATTACTATGTTGGATCAAAATCTGCCCTGGTTTGTGCATCCAGGATCCTCTCAATCCAGAGATTTGGCATGTGTGTCTCATTGTGGAAAACTCAACAAGAGGGGGATGGCTGTGAGCAGGGTCTCTATCCCAGCTGATTCTGTCTGGTTCTTCTGGCCTTGCAGAGAGGAGGCTGGAGGCAGGAAGGCTGTCATAAGGAAGTATGCACCCAAGGCTGGTCTGGAGCAGGGTGGGAACAACCCAGTCTGGTCTCTGTAGTACTGGCTCAGTGTCACTGCCTGCCCTTGCCTTTGCTTTCTAGACCTGTCTGGTTTCACACTGCATTTCCTTCTGCTGAAAAAAGAATGTCTTCATCTGGGAACGTGCTCTCATGTGTTGCACTGCCAGCACAAATCAGTGCCACCTTTGCAGTGTGGCAAATCCCAGGCAGGGGCAAGGGCAGGGGGTTCAGTGGGGTGGGAAGGCCTTCTTGATGGCCCCCACTTGATGATATTATGCACTGGTAGTGCTTTATTGAGTCAAAAATGTTTAGCAAGAGGCAAAGCGACTGACCCAGATGTTTGCATGGCTTTGGAGTGACCTCATGTGGCTGTGGCTTGTCACAGCATTTGCAAAGGATGGCAGGGAGATGTGCTAGACAGTAGAATTTGATATCCTGGGTGTTTCTGCTTGCTCTGTGCTTTTCTTCCTCCTCAGCAGGGGGTTGTTTTCCCTTTAGAGCTGATCAAAAATGAAGCACAAGTGGTTGTGAGCATTGGGAAAATCAAAGGAGTTCCTGATCCCAGCACACTCCAGGAGCTGGAGATAGGCTCTGAGGCACCAGTGATCACCTACAGCTACTGTGTGACTTACAAGTTTGCAGGAGAGGAGACCGAGGATGTTGTCACTGAGGTTGGTGCTTAACTGAGCTCCTGAAAGCAATAGGCACTGGCAGGCCACAGTGGTAGGGATGTCATCTCCAGAATGCAGAAAGAGGCCATTCATAATGGACCTGCCATGGACAACAGTATCGCTAAGAACAGAACTCATGTGGCCACATCCAGCAGCACTAGTCTGTGCTGACCACATTCCCTGTCCTTCCTGGGGAGCACTATTCTGCACATGGAAGAGCATTTATGGCCCTCCTACTGCCGAGTGCAGCAGCCTGCTCCCTGATACTGGTGCCGCTGTGCAGCTCATCTCACTCTGCCCTTTCTCCTGGTGGCTGGAATGGGCTGGGGAATGGGATTTCAGAGGCATGCTGCCCTTGGGCTTGATGCAGGCACAACCAGACAAGCTCTGCCAAGAGGGAACATCTCTGTTCCAGGTAAAAGTTCATCAGAGTCCTGTGGTGGCCACTCCGGACATGGACAACTCTGCATGGGATGTGAGGGAAATGAAGGGCCAGCAGGAGTGTGCAGCCATGGAGGACCCTGCTGCACATACTGGTAATGAATTACAAATCCTACATCCCCTGGTCAGGGTTGTTTCTGGCTTCTCTAGAAATGTAGCATCAGTGCATCCCTTGTGGCATCAGCCACAGCTGGGCTGTTACTGAGGTTGATGGATAATGAATTGGCACTGGTGTTGTCCTGGAGCCATTCCTGTCCTCAGGAAGTAAAGTGAAAGTCCTTGGGTCTCTCTTGAAAAATTTTTGTCTTTGTACAGCAAAGGTGTTTGTCACCCCTGGAGAGCCCTGGGCAGACACAATTGACTGCAGCTACAGGAAAGAGCACACTGCCAAGGATCTAGTGGGGCTGAAGGACTACCTGCGAGCTGGAACGATCGTCTCAGTGGTGGAGGAGAAGGTGGGCACGTGGCAGGTCTGATTGAGAGGGTCAGGGAGGGGAAACTGCTGCCTGGGGAACTGGCGTGGTGTTGCACTCCCTCTAGGAGGCAGCCTGGGATGGCACTGTTCAGATCCTGCAGTACCAGGTCCTCTCTCCTGCAGGTGCTCTGGTGGCCTGTCAGTGCTGACTCAGAGGAAAATGCAGTAAAAAGTGGGAAGGAAAGACAGGGACTAAAGAAGGAGAGCACCAAGGTAGGATGCTGGGAGAGAGCAATGTCCAAACACTATCTGAGCTGCAGTAATAGTGATGGGGGAAGGACAGACCTTCTCCTGTGCCAGTTTTGGGTGTCAGGGAACATTTCCTCCATCCCATACCTCTAGCCAAGGTTTCTCGTGCTGTGGGAAGAAGACAGCAACTAATAATGTGCATCTTGGTCTGGGTGGAGATATGTGGGCAAGGGGCTTGGATGGAATTGCTTTCTGTCTGATAAAGGGACCCAACACTCAGCTGACCCATGCTGGTGCCCTGCAGGGTCCTGGGCCCAGAGACAAGCAGAAGAAAAAGAAGAAGAAGGAGAAGCCACGTGAACTTCGCAGTGACCCACCTATTCGGAGGATCCTGGGCTCTGAGAGGGTGGCCCTGGAGGCCTTGCTGGCCACTGAGGCACTGGTGGCAACTGTGTGTGACTTCGGGATCCTTATCACTGAGCAGCTGCTGCAGTCACCAAGTCAGGAGGAGAAGTTGGTAAGGAGCTGTCCTGGGGGCAGGCTTTGGGAAGGGGCTCAGCACATCCTGCCCTGCAGCATCCTTACATCCATCCCTCAGCTCCCTTCTCCATGACATGCACCTGACATAACCTTGCTGGAGAAACTTATCCCTGCTGGTATTGTTATTTAATGTTATATTAGCAGTAAGTACTATTACTTTTCATGGGCCCGTGTTAAGAAAACAGATGACTCTATTTTTCCATCCAAAATGAAAGCTCTTGCTTCTTCTGATGCCCTTTCTCTCAAAACAGCAACACACACCAGCTGTTCTGACACTTTCTGTTTTCTGGAGTCCCTTCTCCAGCCGTCTCTTCTGCTATGTTCCTGCTTCATGTCATGCCTTTCTTCAGCCGTTGGAGTGCTGGTGACAGAACCCAAGCAGCAGTGGCTGTCACAAGACTGAATGTGGGCAGTGAATTTCGACACCGTCTGACTGTGGTAATGTCTGTCTCCACAGGACAAGAAAAAAGGCAAAGACAAGAGCAAAAAAACAAAAGCAAAGAAGGAAAGCCAGAAAGCCACAGCGCCTGCCAAAGGTGACCAAGGGCTGGCTGGGCAGAGCAGTATGTGTGAGCAAACAGCAGCGGTGCCCAGTCCTGCTGCCAGCTGTTCAGAGCTGGGTGCTAACTCACGTCCTGAGCCCTGGCTGTGAATGCTGCCATTGATGTTGTGGGACCATAGGGTTAGGCACACACCCGGGGACCTTGTTGCGTCTGGGCATGCACTGAGGGTGGGCTGCTGGCATGCATCCTGGGAGTAGTGAACACTCACGGCTCTGTGAGCCAGGTGAGAGGACAAGGCAGAGATATTTGCTGCCTGTTATTTCAGCTGCCAAAAGCGGTCAGCGGCCTGAAGTGGCGGGGGCAGCTGGAGGGGTGATGTCTGGGATGCACAATAAGGTCCTCATCCACTTCCAAGTTATGTCTCAGAACACTTTGCAGAGAGGATTATTGTTCTTTCTCGTTGAGAGATGAAATGCACAGAGAGCCCCAGGTGCCCTGGCCTGCTCAGGAATAGACTCCACTCTGCTGTCACCCCCCAAAGAGACAACCCATCCCCTGCTCCTTGGTGCAGAGCTCATGGTTGCTCTGTCACCACCGTTGCTTGAGCTGCTGGATATAGACCTTATAGACCTTGAATTTGGGGAAGGATGGCTGGGAGTGATGCTAAGAAGTCACTCGTGGGTCAAGGAGAGCTACCTGAAAAGAAGATTAAACCCCTTGAATCATCACTATGCTGGTTCCCCATCATGCAGTGCTCGTTTGTAATATGTGCTCAAATTGAAGCTGAGATAGTTAGGTGCTGTCATGCAAACGATGCTTTCTTTCTTCTGTTCCACATGAGTGCCTGTGTTCAGTGTGCATACAGCAGACCTTCCTTCTAGCTTGAGGAACAAACCCTGTCTGTTGGGGTTTGTGTGGCCAACACTGATAGAACAGGAAGCAGTTGCTGATACAGGAAACACCAAGAGTTCAGAGACTTCAGGTTAATTTGGAGTCCCAGTCCCCTGGTGCAGGTGGGGGATGGCCACCGAGTGCATTTTTCAGAGTGCCTCAAAATCCGTTGAATCCACATCTCAGTACCCCGTGGCAGTGAGCTTTGCTGTGACTCATGCATCACAGGCACACCCCAACCACAAGGCTGTGGGGGCAGGTGGGCTGCTCGGTGTGTACGTGCGTCACCAAACAGCACCACAGTCCTTTGGTTCCTTTGGTGCTCACTCCCCACCAAACTGCTGTGGATTAATCCCCCTGGAACTGCAGCAGCGGGGCACTGGGCAGCTTCCCAGCCTGGAGCTGAGGCTGATTTGCATCCCTCCGCCGGCACATGCACACAAATAATAAATCCTCTTAGGGACATTGGGATCTCTTCCAGGCAGCTCAAAGAGGGAAGGCAGCAGGCTTTGTCTCGAGCAAACTGTTTGCCCGGGCATTGAAGGATGTCTTCGGAAGTAGTCTCACGTAGGTCTCACTTCAAGCCGTGGAACGATTTGGTCCCATCTTTATTTTTTCTTAGAAATTACAGAGCGATTTTGCAAGAAAAAGCGAAATTGCACGCAGATTGATTGCCTTCTTAAAGATGCTTATTATGCTAAGTCGTATTCAAATAGCTTTTCCCTTTGGGCCCCGTAGTGAGCGCTAACGTGGTGGGCATACCCCTATGCACACAGCTGCTTTTCAGGCTATTTGTTCTACAAAAACAGAGACTGATTTACTGCTTTCTATAGGAAAAAGGAAAAACAGACGTCCTGCTGAGCAGGAGGAGGAGTGTGGGCTACAGCCGGTGCCGCTGACGGTAGAATTCCAGGTGCAGCTGCTTCGGTGGCCCACGGCCGGCGCCCAGCACCGGGATAGCATGACCGAGGCTGAGGGCAAGGCTCAGTGATGCGTCCGTAGCCAAAGAGTAAGCAGCAGAGGTCACTGAAATAAAACCCGCAGGGATGCTGCCATGCTGCTGGTTTGGCTGAATCGATGGGAATGGGGGACGGCGCGGGGGCTCCCGGGGGAGCTGCAGGCGGTGGGCCGTGCAGTGGGCAGTGTGCGCGGGGGGCGTGGGTGTGCTGTGCGGTGCGGGTGTGGGGAGACTGGGGTGCAATTAGCGTTGTGTGGTAGGAAACTTGAGGTGCGGCGTTGTGTGTGCGGGCATTGGGGGTGCGATGTGCAGGACTGGGGTACGGTGCGTGCGTTGCGGGGGTGGTTTGGGTTGCAGCGTGCTGTGTGTGTTTGGGGCGTGCAGAGGGATGTTCGGAGGCGTAGGATCCCGGGGCGGGACGAGGGGGCGTATCTCGGGGCGGGCCAGAGCTCCTGGGCTGTTCTTCGAGGCTGCGAGTGGAACGCCGCTTGTACGGTTCCCGGTGAGTATCGGTGAGGCTGCGGGACAGGACGGGGCCGGGCCGAGCAGAGCCGAGCCGAGCCGAGCCGAGCCAAGTGCGGGCAGCGCGCCGCGGCTCCCGGCCGAGCTGTGCTCTCCCTGACCCGCGGCTCCGGAGCCCGGCGCCCCGCTCCTGTCCTGGCCGGCAGCGCCTCGCTGCTGCTGCCGCTTCTGCTCCGAATCCTCAGTGAGACCCAGAGAATTCGGGACGGGAGCGGTGGGGAGTGGTCCCTGCGGCACCGGCTGCGGCATTTCAGCGTTTCGCTGTCCTCTACGGGATCGTTCGCTCCGCTCCGTCTGCCGAGGGCTGCGGCTGCAGGCATGGATGTGCTAGGATGGGAAATGGAAAGTGTAAGTTGGCTGTTTCACTGTTAAATGCTTCTCTCTCCTCACTCGGACAGGGCCTGTGTTCTGCACTGGACGTTGTGATGTATCCCAGGATTAAAAGCCTTGCACTTTATGCCTTTTCAGTTATGCTGCTGGCATGTCTTTTTTACATCAGGAGAGAAGCAAAGCTGCTAATGTCACCAGTGGACCAGAAGGTGGATGTAGCAGATCCCAAACCTTTGGTTCTGGGCAGTGCTGAACCCAGTAAATGTTTGCCTGACTTGGCCATTGCCAATTCTTCTCTATCCCTCCCAGAACTTCACCGTGTCTTCCTGACTTACAGGCACTGCCGAAACTTCTCCATCCAGCTGAAGCCTTCCAGGTGTACCAAAGAGACCTTCCTTCTGCTGGCTATCAAGTCTGCCCCAGTCAATATAGAACGGCGGGTGGCAATCAGGAACACGTGGGGCAAGGAGGGCTCCATTGGTGGCAGGCACATCAGGCTGGTGTTCCTTCTGGGGCACTCAGAGGCTAAAAACCAGGTGCAGCCACTGCACCAGCTGCTGGCTTACGAGAGCCAAGAGTTTGATGACATCGTGCAGTGGGATTTTGTCGACAACTTCTTCAATTTGACCCTCAAGGAGCTGCATTTCCTCCGCTGGTTCATGGAGGACTGTCTGAACGCCAGGTTTGTGCTGAAGGGCGATGATGATGTCTTTGTCAACACTTACAATATTGTTGAGTTTCTCCGGGATTTGGACCCTGAGCAGGATCTCTTTGTTGGAGATGTGATCGCTAATGCCCGGCCCATAAGGAACAGAAAGGTCAAGTACTTTGTTCCTGAGTCTATGTACAGAGCTTCCTTCTATCCTCTGTATGCAGGCGGCGGAGGCTACGTGATGTCCAGAATGACAGTACAGCGCCTCCGGAGCACCGCAGAGGGCATGGAGCTCTTCCCAATAGATGATGTCTTTGTGGGAATGTGTCTGGCAAAGATGGCAGTGGCCCCAAAGCACCACACTGGCTTCAAGACTTTTGGGATCCAGAGACCTTTCAATCCTTTTGATCCGTGCTTGTACAAGGAACTGATGGTTGTGCACAAACTAAACCCAACTGAGATGTGGATCATGTGGACGCTGGTGAAGGATGAGAGCATTAGGTGTGCAGTGTCAGTAATGCACACCCACAGAAGGGGCTGGAATTGAAGCTACTGCTGAGCACAGTGGCAGCTGGCTGTCGACAGATACAGGGTACTTAAACTAAAAATCAGGTTGTGGTAGAAATGTTTTCTACTAACAGGTTATACTTGAGCCACAGGGTTTTGTTTTGCAGTTGGTCTTTTCCTGTCAGTGGGTTTTTGAGGTGGTTGAATTGTCACAGAAGGGCTGGTAGCTTGGAGACACAGCACAGGGACTTAGCTCACTTCCTCCTGGTTTCATGGTGGAACCTGGGTGAGCCACAGCTGCCACAGGTGACATGAATGAAGTGCCACCTCCACTGGAGGCTCACAACACTGAGACTGGTGTCTAATTTGTTCTTTTGTAGGGAAGCTCCTGATGACTATTGTGTGATTATACTTGAAATCTTTTGAAATCAAGGCAAGGGTAGAACAGAGGCCAGTGTATGCTGCTGTGTCACTGCAGTGCAAATCTACTGTCCCAGATCAGCAGTCCCGCAGGTCCTACAGGACGACAGTGGAAAGGGAAGGGAGTGGGAAAAGCAAAGCAAGGCTTGGAAACATACTGCCTTAACATAGCACAGTGATCCCCCAGTGATGTGAGGGACTGGGCTCCAACTTGAGCCATTTGATTTTACAGAAGGTTATTACAGGCTGACTTGCACTGGAAGCTTCTGCACAAACACCTTCTGATTGGGTTTCAGAGAAGTATATCCTGAGAAGGGAGTAAAGCACAGTGGCTGCAGCTTTTCAGGCTGTGTGGGAGGTGTTTGGAATTTATTTGGTTTGTTTGGTTTTGTGATGTTGGGTATAAATAAAATACAGTTTCGAAAATGTTTTCATGGGAATATTCGCGTGTCTCCTGAAAGCTAAAAGAACTACAAGCAAAAAGAGGCTGAGATCTGGCGCTGGGTATTTGCATGGAGGAGCCATTGATATTAAAGAGGATGGGGTTACGTGGAAATGGAAACTTGCCACATCCTCTGCTGTTCTCACCAGAACCCCCCACCCCCCAGTCCAGACATGATGTACTAATATGGAATCAGTAATTCAGCTGAGTGCTCTGAGTAACTCATCTGAGAAATGATTACATGTGAAGCTAAGTCTTGCAGATAGTTCTATGAAGCTTCTCAGCTCCAGGGTGTCTTGCTGCTACATGTGCTGTGTGTGAGCTGGCAGTGACCTGGAAGCCTTAGAAAAAAATCTAAGGGAAAAGAGGAAGTTTACAATTACATAAATGAGGACGTTTTGTGCTGCTCATAGCTGTCTGTTGTTCCAGCCACCCAGTGTTCACTGCCACCAGATGTGAGCTGGTTTTCAGAGGTGCCTGGGTAGTGCTACAAGGAGGAATTCTTTGTTTATGCTCCTTAGAGACTTGAGGAGGACATCCCTAGTCCAGAGATGTGACATGCATCCTGTGGAGGCTGGCTGACAGTGTGAGGTACAATACTGTCAGTTCTTGCTTAATACTGTGTTTTCTTTGCTTCCTTCGCTTCTTAAAGCACCAGGTACAGTTCTAATTTAGCTCTACTGTGTGACCCAGGCTCTTATAGCATGAGTTGCAACCTTTGTGTGAGCTTTTTGTGCTAGGTAGGAGTAGGTGTGTCTGAGGAAACTAAGGGTGACCTGTGTCCATCCTCAGCAAGCTCTTGTACAAGCTGCTAGTGCATTTCTCACTGCAGCCCTAGCAGTATTGTCTGAGATACTGTCTACAAGTAGTTTCATATTAATTTGCTTTGTAAACAAGGTTGAGTATCAGGCAGCAAAACTTGGGTTTCTCAGCACTGTTCTCTGTGTACTACTGCTTGTTCCACAGAAGGGATGTGACAGAGCAATTGGGTATGATGTGAACAGCTGCGCAGCTTTTTTCTGTTCCCCTAAATGATTCCAAATGCAAACTCAGTAATATCATGCGGTAAGTGATGTTGTGGCTCTTCTGGACTTACTTGTGTTGGTTAGTTCCTGACACGCAACTCTCACTTCTCAGTGAAGGTTTGGGGCTTCTTTCCATTCCATTTTGGAGGTAGTGTTGAGCCACTCATGAATTTGTTTCCCTTTTTGATTTAAGCTGACTTGCTGCTTCCTGTCACATCTGAAAGTTTGGGGTGACTAGTGTCTGGGTCATACTGTAAAATAAGAAGTGGGCAAGAGGGGGTGGGGCAGGCTCTGCAAGGGAAGGAATGGGAATATTCCCAGCTCCTGGAATGATGCTCATCTGCCTTAAGCCAGACCCCTGTTATGTAAGTATCAGAGTTACTGCAGCATCTTGACTGCTACACAACCTGCACACGCATTTCGGTCAGTGGTTTGGCAGGAGTTCTTAAACTAGTGCACAGAGCAAATAAGAGCAGCTGTGGTTAGGAGACTGACCTGAACTTGCAGTTAGCTCTTAAGGGTGTGGTTGTGTCACATTTACAACTAACAGTCTCAACATATTAGGGATCTTCCAAATGCTCCAGCCCTGAGCCCCACTTGGGACCCTCTGACTACTGCACAGCAGACACTAGCTTTTTCCTAGGAGCTTTGATTCCAAACTCTACCATCCTCCTTAGGTACAGCAGCATCCAGTCAGGAGCAGGAGCAAAGAAAGGGTGCTTGTTTTGTTTGTTTTTGAAAACTTCTACATTTTAATCTGTAAGTGTACAATGGTGTGCAGCTGAGATTGCAGTTGTTCAAAGGCAGACAAAATGAGACAGACAAAGGCTCGTGTTACAGCTGAAAAAATACCTTGTCAAGCAGAACTCAGTAACAGCAACCTCAACACAGACGTAGTGCATCTGATGTTAATGTGCAGTGTAAAATCTTATGATTGTGTGCCTGCTTAGAAAAACTGATGAATGGGGATTAACAAGAGTCAAATCAACACTGACAAAGTTCTATCTCATCAATGCTATTCTACAAAGCAATCTCAGCTGAAGTTTTATTGTTATGCAGTTAACACTGCAAATTTCACATTAAGCTGGTAAGTTAGAAAATGAACACAACGGAAGACACCTGTGTTTTGAAGTCTGTAGTGAAACATTAAGATTACAGAAAGAGAGAATGAAGATTATTTACTTGAAACTTGCTGGAAAGCATCTAAAGATGTAAAACTCACTTTTGTTTAGTGTTTTGTAAAATCTGCAGCGGTCTCCGTAACTACTTTGTAACCACAATATCTTGAAAATCAAGTTTCCTTTTGCTTTCTGGGGAAGGCAGATATATTACAAGCACTGGCTCTTGGGTGAAAGAGGCTGTCATACTGAACTGTGCAAAACTTCTCTAAGAGGAACGTGGGTAAATCCATAGCAGGTTTTCAGCTCTACAGCAAACAATTCCCCTGATTGCAATTAAGTGCAATTAGATATAGCTGTCAGACTCAATTCTGTTACAAGCTTTTAAGTCAAAACAGAAAACAGCACTTCATCTTTTATCTATGTGGGCACACTTGGAATGAAATGATTTTGCCCAATTTAATAAAGATATCTACTAACAGACATCATTTACTACACGGGTTAAAAACAATAACTTTTAAATACACTTCTTTGGTTGATACCTACTTTACCTCTATGTTGGAGAGCTCTCACAAACATACCAAACCACTGCTACGATCTTCCCAGCAGACAAAATTAACAAGCTATCATTGATAGCAATTCTCACATTTGCATAGTTAAACACTTAAATAATTGAATCCATAATTATAAACAGGGTCAAGGCCTTTCAGATTCTTGGAATTGACTTGATCTGTAAAGCAAGCCTGGGGGTAAGGGGGAGAAATGGAATCACATGCTTATTTCGGAGGTTTCCTGCTATCCAACACTTAAGTTTGGGACCCTTCAATTTCTGATTGATTCTCACATATTCTAAAGTGACATTTAAGTTCCTATCAGTCTTCCCGAAGATAAGGGTCCTCACCCGCATCTGTACTTCCTAAAATACCCTGAGGCAATGTAGATTCCTCTCCTTGAGTTTTTAGGAGCTCCTCTGTTTGAGCTTCAGCTAACTTGGTCTCTGCCTTCTGGGACAGCTGCCGCACTTCTTGCACCTGTGATTTGATTAGCTGAATGTGGCTACGAGCTGTCACCGACGCTTGATCTGCACCTGAAAAACAGCCATTTAAATATACAGGGTTAGAAGATCGCTCAGCAAACCTTCACTTAAGGAAGGAAATGTCTGTAATTATCACCTGCTTTGCTAAGTGTTTTGATGGCTCTTGGGCTATATTAATGCTAAACGTATTTACTGTTGATTTACCTTAAACAATATGCCTACGTGAAGATTTTTGTGCCCTCCTAATTCTTCCCACCCACCCAGCCAGGTTTCAGCCAGGATCCAATCAGACTGATCAGCTTGTGCTGCTGGGCTTGAAAACGAAGTCCTGCCCACCCATTGCCACAGGTGCTTTTGGTCCTTGTGCAGTAGTTGAACCTACCATCATCTGAGACACTGCTGAATGTGGAAACTCTATGCTCCTACAGATTCTACGTCTTTTTCAACAGTTTCATCAGGAAATCGCACCTACGCAGGTATGCTGCCCTTATGTATTTACCGTTTTCCTCCTCTTCTTTCTCTGCCCCAGTATTCTTGCTCATCTGCCCTAAGTCAGCCAATAACTCAACCTCAGAGCTATCAAGTCTCTGCACGCTTTGTGAAAGCATTTATATAGGGAGAAAACAAAATTTGTATCATCCCTGAGTGAAAGGTAAATATTCTCATGGTTTAGTAAAAGAGAATCCAGCTGGGGCACTGGCTAGGCTCTAGGCATTGTTATTTTTCTGGGTACCACATTTGAATACTGCATTTGAAAATAACACTTTGTCAAATATTTTCTGGCATGTTTGCTATTAATATAAACAGTACCTGAAGTTTCCAGCCCTAGTTCCCAGGACGTTTGTACTAGAGCTGTAGCCAATAAGTTCTTAGCATTGCTAAAAACCAGCACTAATTCCAAATTGGTACATTGTTGGAATTTATATTCCCTGTCTTTCCTAACTCCATTCTCATAGCATAAACACTGCCTAGATGTTAAGTGAAAGATTCTCAGTATTTCTGCTTGAGCATACCTGATTGATATGCAGCTTCTGCTGCCATCTCTGAAAGACGTAATGCTGTCATCCAGCTGGATTCTAGCTTTAGGTATTCTTGCTGTTTTGTTGTCATCTAGGAGTAAAATGAAGAATTATTCAATTTGATATGAGAACATCTGAGTGCTGTTCTAAACAGTACCTCTGTGAAAAGGTGAGCAAGTGAGAATACAGCTTTTTGAGAAAAGCTGAAGAGGGAAATTCCTGACTGTGATACAAGTTGTAGCTAGTTAAGTTCCTTAATGGACAACCCTATAGTTTGTTTAGAAAACGGGAAGGATCTGTGTCTTTGTATGGAACAGATAAGGCATGTGCAGGAGACTCTGTATGGAATAGTTAAGGGAGGTTCCACCAGACATTGTATGTGAACAGATAAGGTTCCAGGACTCTTTGTATGGAATGTGGATGTACCTCCAGGAAGACCTGTTCAGAGGAAGACCTCTGAACATATATCAACTGAAGGCCTTTTTGTGCAAAGTATGTGTGATAGGAGGGGAGTATCTGCCACGCATCCAGTGCTGTTAGTAAAGAATTCCTACTTTCTAACACTCCGACTTGAGTCTTAGAGAGTTTCTTGATTGACTGCTTTATGGTAACAACTGAAGGGAGATGATGGCTTACATCCACTCTGGCTCCTATTACCACCTGCCAGACTGCATCCACTTCATCTGAGTTCATCTTCCCAAGAAGATTTGTGTATTGCTTGTAGAGAGACACCAACGTATAAACTGCCTGCAAAGGGATTGTTTCACACAGTTATATTAAAATCTATAGATGTTTGCTCACTCTTAACTGGTGTTAATGAGTCATATAAAGCAAGAAAAGAACTAACCTGTCTGTATTTAATCTCCAGTATATGCAGTGGGTAACAAAATCGTTGAATACTTCCCAAGGTGCTTTGCTCTTAAGTTTGCTGTTAAACACGTTGAAAAAAGGAGTATACTCTGACTCGAGCACCAGAACTTTGATGCTCCAAGAGTGCACATCATTATGGGCTTCTCAGAATTCCTGATTTCCTACTCTGAAAGCCCACTGCTTCCTACCTATGCTACAGCAGTTCCTTGCAGTACCACAGAAATACATTTGTACTGCACAGGAAAAGCAGAAATATGTAAAAGTACATTGTACTAACTTCCACATTTAGTGCAGTAAGAATAGTGAGCCCTACTCCATAACTTCCCAGGGACCCGAAGCAAAGTGCTTAACCTCTCACCTTACCTTTGTATACTCTGTCAGTGCTTCAATCAGTGCGTACGTTGTTTGAGAGAGGAGAGTGGAAGTACTGTCTGTTACCAACGTAACGGCTCTCTTAATCAAGGCATCGTTACTGAGAGAAGCTGAGTTCTGTTTCTGAAATACAACAAGTTGGCGTTATTGTTACAGACTCCCATTTGTATATAATTGGTAATTAATGATGATAAAAAAGCACCGCTGCTAATGACAGGGCTGGAGAGCCTACAGCAAAATCCTAGCACAAATTCCTCTGTAAAACAAGGTCACTTCTTTTCCTGCAATTTGTTACTGAAGGTAAACACTGTGTTTCTCATCTCTTTTCCTTAACAACCACATGGCATCAACCCCTGTCACCCCTAAGGCAGAATCAAGATGGTACAACGGAACGGGTAAGTACCGGCTCGTAAAACGCTAAGCGGGGGTTTGCGAGCATTTGGAACACAGAGGGAAGGCTTTTTAACACGCAGGGCTGCACGTCCGCCGCCGGAGATCCCTTACCTCTGCGACTGGCACAGCACACAGGGCGGCTCCCAGCCCTGCGCCCACCGCGCGGCGCCACCGCCCGCTCCCACCAGGAAGGCCGCGTCTGCCGGTGCCGGCCAGAGCGGGGAGGCCGTGCCTGGGCATGCGAGAAACAGTGAGCACAGAAACACCAGAGCAGGGATCATCTGCTGCAGCTGGGGGAGGGGACCGTGAACCGGCGATGTTCTGGAATAACAGCGAGTGGCCGTACTGGTTATTATCGTGACGGCGAGGTATAAAGGCGAGAAACAACAGCTGGGCGCGGTAAGTGGAAAACGGAGGGGACACGTTTTGTCTTATCCGGTGCGAACGCATTGTTAATGCTCGGTCGCACTGACAATCGAGGTCTAAGTGTGCTTAAATTGTTTTCATTTGTTTTCTGAGAATAACCGGTCGGTTTTCCTCCCACGCTGCATGCTCCTAACCCAGGGGGGCACCGCCGCCCCAACCCGGCCGCCCGTAACCGCGGTACCTCAGGAGAGAGCACCAACCCCGCAGCCAGAAGGACCGCGCCGCCATCTTGGGAGTGGGCGGTACGCCGGAAGTGACGCCATGCTGGGAGGGTGGTCCGGATCGGCGCGTGCGCAGAGGGCGGGCACGTGGGGAGGGCGCGAGGCGCGGCCGTTGTGTTAACGGTCGCTGTGAGGGGCGGCGGCGCTGTGAGGCGACCAACGGTCGTTGGCGCCGCGCGGGAACGCTGTTGCCGCGCTCAGCCCTCAGCCTCGCGGCTCGCACAGGCTCGGCTTCCATCTGCTTTGGTCCACTTCATCTTTACTTTTCCAGAGTACGTGGTACTGCTTTGTTTTTGGCTAGATCTATAGCTGCAGTAATCCCCAGTGTTTTCAGCTAAGGCTTCCTGTACAGTCACACGTGAAAAGCCTAATAAATAAGATCAATAAATTCTGTTTGTACTGCATATACCAGAGATTCTCATCTGTTCTCTGTGAGACTCAGCTGACATAGTTCAGTTTTAGCAAGGCAGGGCTGTAGCTCTGCCATGTCTTAATACTTCCCCTGTATTTTTAAGTATTTATGGAAAATCACTGAGCTTGAGAATGTCAAATGACCGCACTATAGATATGTAGCTTTGCTGCTCTCCCAACATGTACCTCATAGAACTGTAGGAAACCTTGTGCAGTATTGTGGCATCCCTCCCTTCCTTCCCTGCTGGTCCCTGGGGTGGGATGGGAATCCCTGGGCAAAGCTGCTGGGAAGGCAATGACTGGGAGACAGCAGAACTGGAAAGAGCCACACAGAATGGTGCGTGCATGTAGATAGTATTTGTTTTAATCTTTCTTTTTTACATATGAAAATAAAATTATGACGAGGTGGTAATGGAACAAAATGCTTGCAGAGTTGGTGCAGGAGGAAGGAGGTGCCATCCTGTGTGCTGAGCAGATGTGTGGGACGAGCTGTGCAGTGGAGCCAGGTGCTTCTGGCCAGCCAAGGACTGCAGGAGCGGGGAAGGAGTTGTCATTTGAGCACCAAGAAATACGTCGTCCAGCCAGCAAGCAGCAGTGCTCCCACCAGCACGGTGTAGCTGAACAGCACGAACGCCAGCAGCTCCCGCAGCACCTTGAGGAAGTGGATTGCAAAGGAGTCCGGCATCGTTCCCCACAGTACCGCAGTGCAGGTAGGCTGTCTGGGGATGGCTGCAGCCGTGCTGCTCCCTGCTCTGTGCAAAGGAAAACCAGAAGGATAGAATGAGTCTTTCCCAGCAGGATAGTGGAGCTCTGCTTTAGGGAGAAGCCGTTGTGTTCAGGAGAGTTAACAGCCACCCATCCTTCTAAGAAAGTTGTTAATTACTGAGGTTTAAGTGTCACATTGGACTTGTGCAAGCTTGTTCAGGTCTTTGCAGGGTTATCAAGCTGTGCAGTGTTGACAAGGAGTTAGGGATCTGATCAAAGTCTCTAAATCAGGACTGGTATCTAAGCAAATTAAAATACAGATGCATGTATGGTGTACTCTGTTGTGCAGGCATGGAGCAGTGGCCCCAGTTCTGCTAGATCCCAGTATCTTTCCCCTATGTCCAGTGGCTGTGCATCCAGGAAGCTTCACATACAGAGCATTCACTGATGATGTATTACCAACAGTGTGTTCTGATCAAAGTGGTCAATGCCTTCAAGGAAGCCACCATTAATATTTAATGATATAATTGCATCTTAATGGAGATACTGGCACAAACAGAGCCTTTTGTTTAAGAGAGAAGAAAACTGGGGCTTAAATGCAACTTTGCACAGGCAAATATTTCTATCTATCTCAGCTTAAAAATAACCTTCAAATGGGAGACATAGGGTAAGACATTATAGAATTCATCCATCTGTATTTTAAAGTCACAGTACCTGCTGATTTAGAAGTTGCTTGTTTCTTACTTTAATATAAAATCTGAACATTTCATGAAAGTTGTTGGCTCCTTAGATTTAATGCTGTGAAGCCTGTCTAAAAATCCTCCTGTCTCGCTGAGTCACCTGTTATTTTGGTCAGGGCTGTGCCTGATCTAAGGTATCCACACTCTTGGTCAAGCACATAAAGGGAGTCTAAAACCAGATTTCAGATAAAGCTAACCTAAAAAGATTCTTATCTTCTTAACAGTCTATAGCCAGCAAAAGCAAATTGAATTCCTGTCCTGCCAATTTGAGATATATTTTTAAGAAGTACTTGTGATGAAAAAACCACATTTTGATTAAAATTAAGTCACTCTTTTGGTCTTATTGAAGACCAAAAGTGTTTCCTTCTAAGCTCAGGTGTATGCATATTATAGGAGCTATCGCATTTTAAAACCAGCTGTGGTTCCCAGTTGTTCAAAGTTTCCTATTTCTAGGCTTTACATGACTTTTAATTGTCTAAAGAAATACTGACAAAGACATAAACTGCTTACCCAGGTAGATGATGGGATCTGCTTCGAAAAGTTCCTGTTTCTCCCTGGTTTTGTTGTGCTGCTGTCCCTTGAATTTCTGGCTTCTGGTTTGTGCTGTAGTTTGATCCCCTTCTGATCTGCTCATCCAGGAGCCAGGAGTAATGAGGTTGTATTTGCAGCCCACATGAGGACTAATGCACTAGGTGTGGTCAGGACCAATTATTATATGACAGAGCGCCTTGGCGCTGCGCGGCACAGCAGCACGGAGCTCTCCGAATAGCCCCCCTTCCCCAGAGAGCTTTTGTCTACAGCTTTTTGTGAGTTGAAGCACCGTGGCTTTCCCAGTGTTACCAGTCAGAGCCTCCATTTGTTTATATGTTTTTTTGTTTTTTTTTTTTTCCTTGTAATGAAGTATTATGTCATCTAATGCTTTGTATGCTGCAGCTCAGTTATCTGGAAGGCTCCTGTTCTCTGAGGGCCCAGTGCTTGTGGGCCACTGCAGGAGTAGGATGCTTGCATGTAGCTGGGGATTGCCCAAGGTCAGCAATGCAGGTTAGAGCCGTGCACACTGAATTGCACCCTGCTATCTAAAGAAAGTGAGCGTTGAAGACAGCGTGATCTATACGTGATCACTGCCTTATATTCACCCTTGCACAAACAGAAAGTCCCCCTTGCCTCTGAGAAAGCAAGAGCTACAACTCACTTGTGGTTATGGGGTGGGAGAGAGGTAAGATGTATGTTTATTTTTAGCAAAGCTGCTTTTTGAAAATGCTGTATGAAATGTGAAAGTCTTTTCGAGTGGAGGTTGGGTAATGTTTTCTTTTTTTGCTTGTAAACCAGACAAATGCAGACAGCAGAGAGAAGGAAGGGTATGTACTGCAAATCAAATCTCTTACCTACAAAGATATTATGATGTAGAAAATGGCCCCTTAATTAAATTAAGCTCTCTTGTTATCAAATTATTACCCGCATGGTCAGCAAGGCCTTGGACAGAAGCAGAACATAATCAAGCTGCTCAGGAAGCCTGTTAAGTAGTAATTGCTCCTCCAGAGAATCGATCAACGTCAGGATGGCTATTTGTTGTTGTTGAATAGTTGCAGGAAGAGACTTTGTCTAGTTTATGTAGCCACGTGGCTCTCGCTTGTTGGTGGGGCAGGCAACAGCCTGCAAAAAATACGCAGTAGTGTCATTGGCAAGTTAAAGTTTACCAAGTATTTGGCATAAAGTATTTCTTTAAAATGTAAGTAGGTTTTGCTTCTGGTGTTGCTAATGCATTTATGAGTCTGAGTGACAAGGTAAGCAAGCTGTTGAATTTGTGCTTTGTGTTCTTCTATTCTCTTGTGTTGGGTCACAGAGCAGCCTGAGCAGTGCTAGTCATTGCCGTGTGATTAATTTTTGACCAAAATGAGGAAAAAATGAAGCTGTTGTTTTTTGCAATGCATTACACATCGTGCAGGATAACGGAGCAGAAATGTTTGCTAAGAGTGATTTAATGTGACTTAAGTTTTTTATAACTGTTAAAGAATGAAATTCAGCGTGAAACAGAGACCTCAGTGTTCGCTGTGGAGAGCGTGAGTATAGCGTCAGTGACCAAAGGAAAGGGCAGACAGCAGGGCCTGCTCTGCCTTCCAAGCCACCAGCCATAGCAAAGCACGCTCCTGGAGCCAGAAGCTGCCACTTGCGTTCGTTGGCTCAGCAGTGCCAGTGGCCCAGCCCCAAGGCCGTGGAAAATTCCGTTGTATAATTTTGGGCTCTGCAACAGCAAGTACCACAATTTATAAAGTGAAGAAAACAAAAAAGGTGTCTGTTTTAAACCTGCTGCTTACTGGTTTACTGACACAGCTATTTTTGGTCTGCGTCCCATGTGAGGAGTGCCTGTGTATGTGTACCTTCAAACATAAGTGCGTGGCACAGTGATGTAATTCATACTCAGGAGTTGCGTTACAGGCAGGTGGGGTATACCTGGGACAAACAATCCACCTCCCACTGAGCCCTTCCCAGAATGGCTGAAGTAAAAGACTGGCATTTCCCTAGAACCTGGGTGCAGTCAGTGGTGTCCACAGTCAGTTCTGCTGCTGTGCATGTGTGTAGTTCAAGGTTTAGCTGTTGCTGCTTGTGCTAGAGGAAGCCCAGTGAATGTCTTGGCCAAGCAGCATGCAAGACAGTGGACTTGAATGTGGCCTAGAAGTAGTTAACCTGAAGGGACAGCGCATTACAGGTCCCTTAGATTCACTGGCTGCTTGAGGGGGCACTGAGAATATGCAGCAGCTGAATGGTAGAGAACCTTGAGCAGCTGGGTCCCAAAGGAGCCTGTTACCCCTAATGCTTTCTGTTTCATTTTGCTACTTTGTGAATTATGTATCATTGCTTTTTTTTTGTCCTCAAACTGTACCTAAATGTATGCAGCAAAAAAAAGTTGATGCTTCCTCCTTACTGCAGTTATCTTTCCCTTGTACAATCAGTGTTTGTGGATGTGAGAGAACTCAGCTGCTGTGACCTGCAAGCCACAGAGGCTAGTGATACAAAATCAGGAGCAGATGAGGCACTGCTTTCTGAGCTGGTTGGAAGAACCAAACTGAAAGAAAAATGGAAGTGGTTTGAGCAGGGCAGATTCCCCTACCCCAGCGCTTGACCGTTGATTCATATTGCAAGCAGATACATCTCTTTCTCCCATTGTTTATTTCATGGTTAATGTCTTTCAGCACTGCTCAGCTACTACAAGTGCCACAAACAAACAGTGGGAATACAAGTGCAGAGAGGGAGGCAGGGAACCACATCATGGACTGGAGCATGCCATTCTTCCAGGGGCATGTTCCCTTCCTAGTCAAGGAGCCCCGCCAGCGGGGGGGTGTATCACATCTGTATGTATCTGATGTACCTGTATCACACAGGGCTGCTCAGTTTCACTCTCTCTTGCCATAGATTCTAGAAAGGGGCAGGCTCTAATTTTTCCATCAAGGATTTGATCCAGGTTGTTCCATTGATTAGTTTTGTGGTGGCAATGACGTACTCTGTGCCTCCATCTTCCATCTGAGATAGAAATCTCAGTGCAGCTATTTCTGCATATGTCACACCTCCCAGGAAGAACACCAGCGTGACTCGGTTCTCACCATGCTGACCTGCATATACAGAGAAAGAGAGAGGTTGCCTTTCTTTTCTTTTAATACCTCCTATCCATCAGCTATCAGTCCAACTCAGAATGTCCTCAAACTAAAGTAAATTTAGGAGCTGATTTAAAAGAGAAGCATATTGGGCACAGCAGCAGACAGGAGATGCAGAATCTGCTGCCAGCTCTGCAGTCTCTATAGAATGTGCCTCTGTCTGGCCAGGTTTAATACTAACAGAGCGATGCTGACCTTCTTTGTACTTATTTAAATCACAGTGCAATAGAAGGGTTTAATACACTGATGAAAAGTTAAACAATGGATAACCATCTAGTATTTTCACTAGGCACGGTGCTGTTTGTTAATAGCAGGCAGAGTAGGTCAGTGGAAGTGTTAGAGAGGCCAAAAAGCTATCCGAACAGAATAGATAGAGTGAGACAGGAAAAGAAGACGATGCCTGAACTCTCCCAGCCTCAATTTCCATTTGCCTCATTCCAGACTGACAGAGATGCATATGCTTCTAAGTGTGAAAACAAAATGGAACTTACGCTTTTTCTGCAGGCCAGTGGGTAACTGCTGCCGCTCCTCAAAGTGGGGGCCTGGCAGCATTTTTAACACCTCCTCTATGCTCCGCCACCCAGGCCTTGCCAGCAGCTGTGCCAGGCGAACGCTCAGCGGCGCGTAGCCACTGTACACATAGGAGATGTCGTTGGGGTTCTGTAGGGGAGGGCAGAGAGTGAGAAGCATGTGACTGCTACTTCATGCTTGGAAAGCCGCACCATAAACGTGCAAGTTTTCCTTTTGCATACAGTCCTGTGGTGTTACATATAGCTGTCACTGCAGAAGCATCTGCTTACCTGCTCATTAACATCATCCATCCATAAGCGCAGGGTTTTTCGGATTGTTGGGTAGTTATTCCTACCACCTGTCTGCAGCTTCAGGAGCCCAGCCTTTTCTAAGTTGTTTAAGGTCAATATATGTTCATAGCCATAAGTCTGTAACATGAAGAAATTGTTTTTTAATGCCACGCCAATAATCTATGAGCAGAGTGTTTAACATTTTTGCCTCTTACTTTCTGTTTTTTAATCTAAAAAAGTGCTTAAAATCTCCCTAGTACGTATCCCATTTAGAGCATTTAAATCATGATTGCAAAACGCTTAATGATATAACCTTCTCTGTACCTGCGTATTGTGTAACAGATTTAAGCACTTCCTGTGTCACAGATGCCAGCCCAACAAGCCTCAGCTTCTGTCTGTACACACCTGAAGTCATAACACTACCCCTGTACAAGATGCATCTGTCTATAATACACAAGCTGTAGAGTGGAGGCTTTGAGGTAGATTTTTCTTGTAAATCTATCAATGCAAAAGTTACACCCCAACCTGGAGAATCTCTCTTTTATAGTGGTCCAGAACCTTCTGCTTCAGTCCATTATTGCACACAGATTGCAAGCAAACGAGACGTAGGATCTTGATCAATGAATGTTTTTGAGCAATGCAGTCTTCAATGTAATTGTTAACCTATTAAAATAAAATGAAAAGCCCTGTTAAAAGCACCTAGCAGACCTGGAAAGGAAGATCTAGTTTTGACTCATGTCTGCAGAAGGACAAGAGAGGAGATGCAGCTGCTCTCCAGGCAGCTCAGAACCACCCCTATAACAGTGATCAGCACTGATTCTACTGAGCATCTTCCTCCCGGCACACAGTGCTGCTGTACAAAGCACTCCAACTGTGGTCACCTGTGCTGTGGGCAAAGGGAGGGAACCAGAGCCTGGCAGAGCACACAGTACAGAAGTGTCTCTAAGTGGGACCAGTGATACGCATCACTTGGAATAGTCTGCTGCAAGCACACAAGGATACGCACATGGATGGAGCCAGACGCTATCCACATCAAATGTTTTCTTTCTCAAAAAAGGAGAAAACAAAGAAAAATATATGGATAGATATAATTTTTTGAAGAGTTACTAGCTGTCATCATCTGCTTACCTTGTCTGTGTCTATTCCAGACATGAACTCCTGTTCTACTGTTAAATTATCAAAAAAATCTTCGGATGCTGTGGGAAAAGAATAAAAACCAATACAATAGCAACTGACTTTGACAACATAGCTTATTTTCTACCTTTGACATTAGCAGAGATGCACTGAGTGGAAGAAATGCAATTTTTGTCAAGCTGAATGATATCAATCAGTGCTACATTCCAATTAGTCAGACTATTCAACGAATGAATACTCACTGGTGATGTCTTTGATGAGTTCTGCAATGGAGGTGTGGTTTGCCAGAGAACTCCTTGCTGCCTGCATGTGTGGCAGCTGTGAGACAAACTGCTTAATCTCTCCAACAGTTTTTGCATGGTGTCTTTCCTAAAGAAAGAAATCCATTGCTAGGGTTAGGTGTTGTTCAGATCAATGAGCCACCCACCAGCTGGACCAGTCTTTTATGGGACACAGTGCAACAGCAGATACTGTTAGAGATGTACAGTATTTTGTCAGAAAAGTTGCACATTTACACTGAAATCACAGCATTTCCTGTAACAGTGCTTTGGTAGAAGAGGCAAGACATAATACAACAGGAATATACGCTATTTTTTTTCCATTATACCAATGCTGCCAATCACCCTCCTCACTCTCTGTCACTATCTGTTCCTCAGGTTCCCTTCCAGCAAGAACTACCTTTTTCCATGCAGATGAATTACTTTACTAGCTACCAGCAGACTGGGAGCTCTAGGCAAATGCAGTCAGAGATGGGGGACATTTTCCCACAAGGAGAAGCCTGCCCTTCACTATGCCTGGCTGCCACAGTGTCCTAGGTTTGGGGCAATGGTCAGATGAAGCACAATGCAGACTTCAGCACACAGAGCAGCACAGAGGTCTGTATTTCATGTGGGCTACGTGCTGCTTGCTGCAACTTAGAATATAAATAAATTGACACGTGAAGAATTTAAGTAAGTGGGCAAGTGCAGGCAGGAGAGTGATAATGAGAAGCCTGCAATTTAAGAAGTCTTCTGCCAGTATGGTGCTGTTTCATTATCACCTATTACCTCTGACAATTTTTTTTCCTCTTGTTAAAATAAATAAGTAAATTAAAAGGCAACAGTACAAATAATCCATCTTTAGCACCATCAGCACTAATACTGCAGTAACGGACATCTAGGAGATGAGGCTAAGCACACACTATTTCAGTTAAAGTACCACTACCTCTTCTTAAATGTGGCAGAAATGAAGAAGCAAAGTCAAAATACCAGTGTTCTCTGGCTGGGGATTACTCCTGCTCAAGCTGCTGTCACAGCCTTGCTTAGCACAGACCGTGTCTCTATCTGATGTCAGGAACACCTGAGGGATGCATTGTTGGATACTGGCCTCACCTCAAAGGCTGCTGAGATGATCTTGGCCTTCTTGCTCAGCACTGACCCCACAGCATTGAAGTTCTTGTCTCGGATTTCAGCATACAGCTCCTCAGCTGAGTTCAGCTGGAGTTTCTTGGGCTCTGTGGGGAGATCTTTGCCACCCTCACCTTGCTTCTTCGGGGCAAACTTCTCAGGAGGGAGTTTCACATATGCTATCACATGCAGAGAAATAACTCTGATAAGGACTTCACCAACGTAAGTTAAGCCAAGCATGCTGTGAAACCTGTATCCTGAGCTGAAAAGAGTTCTTGTCAGCAAAGCTGTTATAAATTGCAAAACTACTTAATATGTGTGTGTTAATTAAAAGAGAGCCTCTCGGTACTCACATGGGGACCCAGAGACACATACATTTCTAAAAGGCCAAGCACTAGGTACCCTGCTTCCAAAGAGGTTTGGAGGCAGCCTTCCAGCCAGCCATCAGGACAGCATAAAACCTGTAAATGCCTTTGGAGTTATTCTGCCTACTGCCCAAAGAGAAGGGGAACACCCTGACTGACCGTTCACAAACTGCTTCCCTTTCCCTCAGTGCAGTGTTGAGGGAGCCATCCAGGCTGGACGGTGAAGGCATGCACTATCATTTCTATTGACCAGAGGCCCCTTGATGTGCAGTACTCACTATTCTGAATTCCATAGATTTCATCAATCAGCCCTTCGTATGTCAGCTGTGTGGCTAACGGTGTCAGCAGATCAACATTGCGGTCCAGCAACAAGAGGGTATCAAAGACTGGAAATATTGAGTTCTGGCTTCCAGGGAACTCACGCTTCATTCTGATCATCATGTTAGCTACGTGCTGAAAGGAAAACACATTGGTCTGGTTGTGGTACAAGCCATGACAGATGGATTTGACTTCTAGGCTGTATAGGCATGTGCAAATATGGGGGCACGATCCTGTATAAAGGAAGAGAACAAGAGGTACAAACTGGCTGTCAGGTGGGGGCAGGACAAGGCAAGAAAATCAGAGCCCTTTGCTGCTACTCTCTGCAGCTTAGCAGGGCAGCAACTGTGGCCAAAGCACTGGCTTCCTCTCAAGCTGCTTCCTCATTACAAAAGGTACCAGTTAAACTATAGGTTAATCAGAGAGGAAAAAGGGAGAGAAGGAAAAGACAGTGCATGAGCAGTAGACTGTACATTTACAGCTTTATTCAGCCCTGATGGTAATGGAGTGGGTAAGCGTTAAATTCCATAGAAGGAACTGCTGAAAGCACAAAGGTAGCGCACTGATGAGCAAAACCTAAAATCAGATAACCCCGACAGGAAGCCTTACGAAACAGCAATAATTATCCTTTTGACCACAGATAATGACAAACTGATGGCTGTGATCCTGAAATTCCAATATTACAAGAATACATGTCTGGATTCAAAAACAAACTCCACAGATGACATTCAGCCAAACACTTGTTCCAAAGGATGAGATGTATTTTCTTACACAGCGGTGTTCACCTTACCCGGGCACACTCGCCCTTCCCAAAAATCTGGGGGATGGTTCCATAGAGAGCCTGCAGAGTCATCAGCCCCTTCGCCGCATGGTACAGGCTTGTCTGGTCACTCTCCAAGTAACATTCCTAAACAGCAAGGAGGATTCTCGATGGAAGGCGTCCACCCGACACAGCCGCTTCCACAGCAGAACACAGTCCATGCAAACAGTTCAGAAGAGACGCAGGCTAGGGAAAAATCTGAGGCCATTGGCAAATACAGACCTTATCTGTGCTGTTATGTAAATCATTTGATACCAATCACTGTAAAATGTGCTACTCCTGGTTTGATAGAAAGAAGGAAGAGAGCTAGACATGAACTGCAGTGAGCCTCTATCAAAGCCCATCTAAGAACACAGCAGCTCAGCACAGTGTTTGAGAAGCAGCTGCAGGCCTCCTGACTATGTTTAATAAAGCCAAGACGGCAAAGAAAGTCTCAAAAGTTTCTGTCCTAAGGTGCAGTGCTCTTAGAAAACAAGTAATTTGTAACGCACAGCACTGCACACAGCTTTTCTGCTGCACGTTGACATGAACTGTGCTGGTTCTTTGTAATGACTGATTATTTTAAGCCTTATGAATGCCTGATTTGTGAAAATAGCACTGGTGGTTAATAGCCAGAGGGTTGGGATGCAGCTTGGTGTAGCGACTGCTCCTGCAGTGTTTAGTAAGGCAGCAAATGGATGAGTTCAGGCACAGTTCAGCTCTCAGAACTAAGATGCATTTGCTCTGCAGGGCCTTCTGTTGTTTAAGAGCCTCTCACCCTGACTCCTGGAGCCAGCACAAAGCAATGCCTTACAGCTGAGCTCTTACCTTGAACGTGCTCTCAGACTCCATGGACAGCAGGTCCCCATCGAAGGGTATCAGGTCCAGGCTGTACTGCTCCCGGTGGATGAAGGACCCCAGCACGCCCTGCTCCTTCAGCCACTGCTCGCACAGCAGGCTGCGGCGCGGCACGAAGAGGATGTGGAAGTCCCTCTGGGGAGAACGGCCTCTGTCCTCCCTGGCAGAACGAGGGCAGGGGCCGGCAAACAGTCACAACAGTGACTCGGCAGCGCAGACAGCTGGCACAGCGCAGGCTGTGAGGGCACTGAGCTCAGGAGACCTGCATTCATAACCTTCTACTTCCAAATACTTAAGAACTTTGTTACCCGGCCCCCCTGGACGCTCAGCCACCGCTCTGAGCGCACGGCGAAGGCGTCCCCCAGCACGGCCGTACCTGCGCACGTTGTCCGTGATGATGTCCATCAGCTCCAGCCTGGGCCTCACGAAGAAGATGATGTTCCTGACGTCAGCCTGGGGCAGGCGGCCCGGCTTCAGGGTGAACATCTTCTCCACCTCATGCTCCTGCCGGGAGACAAAGCGTCAGCTGCAGCCGCTGCCTCCATTTTGGAAACCAATCATGATTAAGAGACTCACCTTGAGCAGCGAGTACTGCGCGATCAGCCCGAACGGCCCGGTCAGGTACTCGTCCCACACGATGGCCTGCGGAGGGACAGAGAGGCGCTGAGCCGCGCCCTACCGGCTCGGCTCCCCTCCCCACCGCTGCGCCCCTCACCTTGGAGCCCGCGCACTTATCGAGGAACTCGCGCAGCTCCCTGCGCCCCGCCTCGCGCAGCGCCGTCAGGTTCACGCGCCCCGAGCTCAGGTGAGCCGCCATCGCTCCCACCCGGCGGCGGCGGTCAGCTGACGCGTCACGTGACAGCCGAGGCGGTGCCGGGCCCCGCGGAGGCTGCCCGGCCGCATAGCGCCCCCCGGTGGGCGCCAGGGGAGAAGCAGCGGGACGCGGCCGGCACCGCGTGCAACGCTAGGGGAACAGAAGAGAGCAAACGCTTTTTTTCTCAAAATATAACTTTAATATATATATGTATATACACACACACACACGCTCACTGTATAGAAGGTGAAAGAATGCAAAAAAAAAAAAAAAAAAAAAAGGCATGCCTCAAACTGTTTCAGGTGTGCACAGCAGATGGGTTCCTAAAGCCCACAGCAGCGCCTTACCCCGTTTGTACCGCACACCCAAGGCATTGTACTGCAGCCCTCTGCGCCAGAGGCAGAGCTGGCGGCCAGGGGCACAAACTGCAAGCAAACGAGTAAATGAAAATTAACACAACATAGTTCTCAACCCAGTCCAGTGTCCAAAAAAGCTTAAAAATCTAAATGTACAAATGCAGCCTTAAAATGGTTTAGTGCAAATATGAAAATTAACAGCATAATTTTAAAGTATTTAAATAAGCTTTAATATAACTATAGTGCTTTGTTCCTATACATGTTTTCCCATCAATAGATCCAACAGCACGGGGGCACGACGTGTTAAGAGCTGAAACGAACCCAGAGTCTGGGAAGAAACAGCATAAAGTCATCCATTAAATCATTTATTTATATCTCACTTAAGTTTAATAAAGGGAAATGGGGTACTTATTAGTGGAGGAGGAAAATATTTATCAATTTACTGATTCTAAAGTGGATGGGCAAAGGGAAAGGGAGCAAGGGGGTCAAGAAACACCATCCCTTGTCCTGACATTCAGCACACGGAAATGCTGGTCGTGTAAAGTGTCCGATGGGCACACAGACAGGCCGGCCCCGGCCGTGTGCTGCGTCAGAAGGTCTCGTCGTCGTTGCAGTCGGCTGTCCAGTGCCCAAACATCTCGCAGGTGTCACAGTAGGGCCGCTCCTCCCGCCTGCTGCCGTGGTACGTGGAGTGTGGAGGCTCCTCCAGCATCTGCGCCTGGGTCGGGCAGTCCTCGGTGTCGTGGAGATCAAAGCAGCCGCAGATGTCGCAGAAGAGGCGAGGCGTCTTCTTGGACAGGCCCTCTTCCTCACTGCAAGATCGGCACCAGTGCATGTCAAGCAGAGCAATTCTCCTAAAGAAGGTGGTTCTGCTTCCCTCCCAGTAAGCTATCTCACAACTACTGAAACTAAGACATACTACAGTGGTCAATAAAAAATCGTTACAAAAACTCTCCTGAAGATCACAGTACCCCATATTCCCTTACATGGCTCTATTCACTATGCAAACTGCTCTGTGTAAACATATGCACACATAGAAGTATTATCTGAAAACACAAAGGAAGCTAGTTTCTCTTCTTCATAGAAGAGATCAGAACTCACACTCACAATTTAGGAAATAGGTTTTCATTCTGTTTCTTTGACTGGATCTCCCCATCTCAGTGTAGATAATGGCATCTCAAGAGCAAAGACTCTTCTACATAATGTGGAAAGGGCTGACCTCAACCAAGACTGACAACAGATACGTTACAAGACACCAGCACTTGTGGCAGGTGAGTACTGGGGATCATTTTGCGCCACCCAGTACACTGCAGTAATAGACCTAAATAGATTCAGTCTACCTAAACTCAATAGGGAACTACATGTTTGTCGTGGCTGCTGAAACCAGGCTGATGTGTTGTGCAGCTGACAGAACTGACTCCTACCAGCACCTCCTGGAACACAAGCCGAGATTTCCCATTAGGATTTATACCTGTCATAGTTGATTGTCTCTTCTTCATTGCCATTGAGGGCTGCTTCACACATTCTCTGTATTTTCAAGTTTAATTCTTCATTTCTCCTTTGCAGATCTACTATCACTGAGTTCAGGAAGTCAATCTGTGATATTAAAGAACAAGCACAGTCAGAAGGTTGAGGACTGCGTGTCCACAGAAAGCAAATACCACAGGAACGGCCCTCAAAATGACAGATGCTAATAGGTCTCAACCCACCACCAACAGATCAAGCTCTTTTTCTAATGTTACTGTTTCAGCACGAAAGCCAGCAGTGTAATTCTGATCAGAAGTGCATCTCCGTTCCTCTGGACCTGCTGCTCAAGTGGGTGCACCAGGGGCTGCCAGGTCACCCCCTGAGCTATTCCAGAGGTGGCAGCGAGGCAGCACAGTGCACTCACACGGCATTTCCTGAAGTGGTCCGAGCCACTCAGAGATCAGCAGACAGCACAGAAGTACTGCTGGCAGTAATCAAGTAATGCTTGGCAAATTATTGCAAATAAAATAAAAGTAAGGCAAGAAGTGGAACAAACCTCTTGCTGATCAGAAGAAAGCATTGTCATCAGCAGGTGGATTCAGGGAGGGAAAAAAAAAGAAATTAGTGGTTACTTAATTGGTTAATTGCACTGCTTCTGAGCTCTGTACAGACTATGTCACTAGTAAAGACTGTTAATCAGTATGACCAACTCCAGTGATTTAACAGCGCTGCTATTCCAACCATGCATCCTAGGCCTTTGCTGTCACAGGCAGCCTGTTGCACTGCTTTCTTCTACATGTCCATTACAATTACTGAACCCTTTCATACATATTTTTCCTAAATCTGTTAGAATCATATGGTAACAGAGCAGCTAGTTTCTACCTCTCGTTCTCCTGCTTGCTTCCTCATGTTATTCCAACCATTGGCATTTCCCCTCAGAAGCAGAAGGTGAAAACAAAAAGCTGTCTATCATAGTCCTGATTTCCAAAATCTGCTAAGAACTGTATTTGGGAAGATTTCACTCTGCATACTGCTGTTTTAGCTTGCTGATGTTTCAGATCAAATACCTGTTTATCTTCTGCACTTTCATCTTGAAGTAGATTAGCAGCTATGTCACCTTTAAAGAGAAACAAAAAAGCAAGGCATAAACAACCAGTAATTTGAAGTATGAAACATCCATGGCTTAGTCAGAGACCGAAAATAGTGGACTATTGCATTTTAACTATGCATCTAACAACTGCAAAATCTGCAAGATTAAAGCTGAAAGCACAGAGAAATAAAGAAATTCTCTCTTTTACCTGAGGGGCTGGTTACAGTTAATGGCTGTTCGCTTTTTGCCTTGAGTTTTTGCTCCAAGTTCTTCACCTTTTCCTCAAGTTTCAACTTATCAGACTCCAATGTCTTAACCACTGACTGTAAGGTTTTTGCAGAAGCATTTTCTCCACGGAGCACCGTGATCTGTAACAGTTATTTGAGAATGTTTAGGTCTTCCAGAATGAAATGGAAGCACAAAGGCAACATGCAAAGTGCTAAACTGCCACCACAAACACAGGCCAGCATTCACCTAACTGGGCATGCATAGACATCCAAAGAGTTAATTCTAAGGTTTAACTATACTAAGTTAAGGAAGTAAAGTAAATCAGCCAACTCTTCAGTTACAAGTCAGACACTGCTAGCCATGGGCTTTTCCATGGGATTTTTCCTGCTTTTCCTCACTTACCTCATTTCTGAGTTTTTCCAGTTCTTCATCTTTCTGTGTGATCAAGGCACTAGTATCACTGATGGATTTTTGTAAAGATGCTCTCTCTTCATCAATTTCTTTTTTTAATGTTGATTCTCTAGAAGGAAACCAAACACAACCAGGAATCATCTCAAGAATAAGTTAATGTTGTTGCCTAAAGAAATTTAATTCCAAGTATTAGGATGCCATAAGAAGTTGTTCTTAAAAGCAAAGATCAGTTCTGTACGTAACTAAGATTTTGTATCTGTACAAATATGTCAGATGTCACAACTTTGGGAACAAAACAAGAAGTTTACCTAGGTAGCACATGCCAGAATCTGCATATCATCGTATCCCATTGAATTTAAAGAAAGGAGTTAACAGACTGGGGAGATAAACAAACAAGTTGTGCAGTGTTCCACCAAACCTAACAGCGGAGTTTTGTCACTTCTTGAAAATTATTAACAAGCAACAAAACATGCATGCAAAGCTCATTATACAAGTTGTCATGCAAAGCATTGATGATGCTGGAAATATCAGATGGTCCTCACTAATTTCAATAACATTATTTCCCGAAACAGATAATTCGAGTATTTCTAGGCTTTTAACAACTCCTGTTTCACAGAAATCCACGTGGGATTTGTTTTACTTCATGAAAGGTTTTAAAAAGAAATCCTCCCAAGCAGGCATGAACCCTTTCCATGTACGTATGTCTTGGCTTCCCAGCTTTTTCAGTTATCTAATGAGGAAGAGAGAGAACTTCTGCCCACATTTCCTACCCTGCTCGTGTCCTTAAGGCATCACCGCAGTGATGTTCACACACTAATGCGAGCAGGTCTCCCTGAAAGTCACAGGATACACCCTGAAGAGCAGCTGTACTCTGATGGAAGGGCTTTTGCTATAGAAGTTCTGTACAACTAAACAGGTTTTTGTTTAAAAGAATAAAACCAAAACAAAAAAAGGCCACAAAACAAAAACAAAAAACCAACCCATTTCTTGCTACTCCACAATCTCTGTTTACTTATTTAAAGGAGAAATCTGCTTCTGAAAGCACCACCAGTGCCTGGTAGCTGACTGTCAACTCTCCAGGCCCCTAAAGACAAAGCCAGTTCTCTGTGTGACTGCAGACATCTCTGTTCAGACAGTCGTGGTCTCACTGCTCACAAGTTAGCTACTTCTCTTCGTCCAAGCTCTGAGAGAGCTGATGAGAACTAAGCTGCCAGAACACGCACCCACAGAGACCACACAGCACAGAGATTTAATTTCAGTAAGTATACAAAACTATGCTCCCTGTGCTGAAGGGACAAAGAGCAGCACATATCCCCGTGGGACAATATGCTGCAGGCAGGGGATAGCTGACAGGTCCAAACTGAAATTCTTTATATCCACAGTATCTACGGTTAGTGAGAGCCATGATACCCAGAGCATGAAATACAGTAAATCTCACCGACTATATAAAATGGGAAACTCAACACGGAGAGCACAGTTAATGTAATTCTTTCATTGTTAAGGTTATACTCAGAAAAGAAGCAGCAAGTGGAGAATCTGGGGTTTAGAAAAGCTGAAGCAGATACCAAAAAAGAACCCAAAGGTTGATTTTGGTATATTTTTACAATGAGAGAATTGATATAAAGAGAAACACAACAAGTTGCAGACTGCACAATCTTGCCTTGAATACAAGTTGTACTCCTGTTAACAAAAAGGGCAGTGGCATTTAGCAGACCTCCTCATTACCCTTTTGAACCCTGATGAAGCATTATCCTTCATCACGTCTGATTCGACGGAACACTAAAAGCATGACAATCTCAGTGTTCTTCAGTAGCATTACTCACACGCTCTAGCCTAACCCATGTTTTTAAATGCCAGGGGTATGGGAAAGTAACATCCCGCAAATGTCCAGGATACTGCTGCCCTCTGCAATCCACAGAGCTGCACTGGGAAAGAACATCTGCAGGATGCTCCTCAGCTCTCTCCTACCTGACACTGCCCAGGTTTTCCTTTTGCTCTGCACACTGCATTACAAGGCAGATGGAAACCCCAGTGACTCATCTCATGCTCAGGAACTTGCTATTAAGCCACTGTTTCCGCTGCTTGGTCAGATCCTCATCTTAGAGATGAAGGCCAGACATACGCTTTCTGTACAAATACGGTGGATTGCCATTTGTTGGCCTTGTAAAAAGGAAGCACAGGAATTCAGGTGGTTGGAAAAGGTAAACAGTTTGTAAGCATATAAATATATATTTATATATAGGAGTTGAGAATAGTGTAACACAAGGGGAAAGAAATAAGAGAGGGACAGAGGAAAGAAAACAAGAGGTGGGGGGAAAGGTGCTCGTATTACAGCATTGTTTTTTTCCTTTACAGAGCAGTGTTCGCAGAAACAATCCTTTACACCTCTGGTTAGAGGCCCTCTAAGATGCAGACTGGATAACCCACAAATACAGTAGGTAGATCTCACTAATTGCTTATGCCTAAGTGGGGATCACAGTTCACTTCCAGCATCAGCAGAGAGCCTGCCCCACTCATACCCTCAGCTCCGGCACTGTTTGCACTGTGATTCATATGAGAGGCGATACATTCAATAAAAGGAAAATGGAGGCAGTGAACTTAAACTTCTTCCCTGGAAGTCCACATCCAAAATATCTGCTTGCCAGTAGGGATTTAAAAAAAACCTGTCACTTCACGTGCCAATTTAAAATTTCACTTTCAAGAGGAGGTTAAAATGTATTCTGAGCAGTGAGTAAAAGTCATTGGAGACAGACAGGTTTTTTTTGTTGTTGTTATTTTTTTCTTTAAGTTGGAAAAAAGCCCATCACCCAGATTCTTCCCTTACTACAGAAATCAGACATTCTAAGAATGAAGCAGGTACCTTAAAGTGTTACTGGGCAAGCTTTAAAAATGCAAGATAACAAGAACCAAACGTTAGAAACATGGAATAGAAAAGCCAGTACTATAAGGAAGAACTAAATTTGCACACCCATGGGCTTTTTTTTTTTTTTTTGGTAAAAAATATAGACTTTATATATATTTATACATATATATATATATATATAGCTGAGTATTTTACAAAACAAAAGCAAGACACCAAGGGACAAAGGCAGCCAAAATATGTACAACAGCTATACTTAAAAAAAAAAAAAGTTATTTATTATAACGTGGATAGACTTTCTTGAGTCTTACCATTAAAGACACACAGATATAGCAAAGGAAGCAAGGGTAGGAAAGGGAAGAGAGAGGAATGAAATGAGTATCGATAAATAGCGCAAGCTCAAAGACAGTAAGACAGTTAGCAACCCACAACGACCCTAATGAACTGAAGTAACACAGAACCCCAACAGATCCATAACTACTGATCTCCTGTCACTGTTAGCTGAACTGTTTCATAGGCAGTTGCTAAACTCCTGTGGGTGGAATGGAAAGAAGGTGGGAAAGCTACTGCTGGAGATCTGACCTAACTGAGTTAAGCAGATGTCTCTGTTTCAGTATTTCAGATTCTTAAGACAAAAGGAAGAAATCACTGCTCAACACCAGCTTCAGTGCAATGCAGGAACTTAGAGACATGCTTTTTTTGTTTAATTAGTTCTTCATTCAGCCTGCTTTTGTTGGCAAATAAGACCATATGCTTCCATTTTTAACCCCTCGTGGTCTACAGTTAGCTTCAATGACTCTGACTTACTTCTTGTTTTATCTTTTGTATTGGAGTTTATTCAACACCGAAGAGATAACTTGGGCATCCCATTGTAACCAAAGGTGAGCGAAGGTAGATGGACCTGACAACCCTGAAAGTAATGTTAACATTCTCTGTAACAATTTCCTATTCATGTCAGCTATTTCAGGCAGTTCACACAGAGTAAAAACAGGTACAAAATTAACTGCTGGGTATATGTGTGGTGCAGACACGACAGATCTAACTTGGGAGAAGGAAAATCAGAGCCATACATCTTGCTCTCTATAGCTTACTCTAGCATTTGTATTTAACATGTATAAATGGCACTTATGCTATTATACACAGCTAAAGACCCTGCGATCCAATTCACGAGGCTGCTTAAAGCTGGAACTTCAGCTGCTGCCTTGTCCATCTGTATAATGACTAACAGAACTGTCGCATTCTCTAAGAAGACTTTAGCTTGTGTAATATCCTATGTGCATAATGTCCTTTAAAAGAAGGGTGAGATGTAACAGAGCATGAATCACCTTCCACCAAAGAACAGATTATTAGGGAATAAAAACAGACTCTGTATATATACTGAGTAGCCAAGGATGTACATGAAAGCTGTAGTGTTGTTAGGGCAGGAAATTGTAACAGAGTCTTGTTTGTTTTTCTTGGAACGCATTTGGTGTCACGGAGATCTGCCCCTTTTCCTAAGAATTTATATAATTACTTTTGAAAAGATGACAGTTTTCTAAACACACTGTGGTGCACAGCCAATTAGCTTTCCCTATTAACAGCAGGAAGATGGTATGTTTTGTAACTTGGGACCATTGACTGAACAGCAGTTTACAAATGGATGCCCCAGACACCCAGGACAAATCTCCTGGTATTTAATAGCAGTGCTGAATGAACTGCAATAACTACAGATACAGTGAGATTCATATCCCAAAACAATCCAACAAAGGCTGAATAACAGCCTTTATTTATTTATTTTAATATTAATCCTTATCATCTCTGCATTTTTCCTCCTTAAGAACCTGAGTGGTGAGGATCTGTACCCAGGATACTTATCAGACTGATGAACAATCTAAAGAGGACTAAAGATGAACAAACTAAAGAGGAAATGGTAACTACTGCTTCTTTTCTTATCTTTTCTTATATTAATAATTACACTTTCATCTCCTTTTCTATAAAGGAATGTGGAAGACAAGATCTGTAAGCCCAGGCTGCATAATAACCTCAATACGCTTTTTCTTGGCTTTTTTTCGGTATAATGTTTTGCCAAGTTTTCTGTAGGACTGTACAGTTACAAGTATCAGAAAAAAAACCTTACCTCTTTTTCATCTCTAGTAACTGGTTATTGAGTACTGATCTCTCCTCTTCCAGCTAAAACACAAACACAAAAAGCCCACAGTTAATACATGAAGGGTTATGTCCTTATGGTAATATACCAGAATATCATGTTCAAAAAACAACATGGGAGAGGCTACAGAGTGCACACACCCTTACAGTGACTGATTTTCTTCTAGGACGATGCAGACACACAGATACAGATCATTTAGTGGTCAGTGTTAGCTGGTGAGGGGCTATTACTGCTTTAAGCTGTTTTGAGGCCCTGTGCACACAAGAGGTGTGAAGCACAGCAACAGAACACCTCTTGGCCCCACGCACACCACAGAGAACTGTAGGTGTTTGTGTTCCCAGCTGTTAAGTTTCACTCTGTATTGATGAATCACTGGATTTGCTGTCCTTTTGGCCTGGATAATTGTACTATCGAATCCCTGGATTTGCTATTGTAACAGCCTGGATAATTATACTACTGATCTGTACTGGTTTCTGTACCACTGTACAGAGATGAATTATTTATCCCTAAAGCTGTTGTCTGGTGTCTATTACTGCATCCCAAACCTGTGACTCTGCAGGGCCCTCAGAACCAGCAACAACTTCCACTGAAAAGTGTCCCTGGGACAGGCACACACAACAAGCAAATAAACAAAAAACCACCAACCACATGTAGCAACCACATCAAAACCACAAAGCCCCAACACACTGAAGTAACTGAAACTTCTGAGAATGTTAGAATTAAGTGCTTTTAAGGTCATTCTTTTTTGCCCACCACTCCTTCTCTTTTCTCTCCTTTCTGCTCGCTCAGTGCCCATTCATCTCAGAATAGCCTTCAATGCTTGTGAGATGCCCCAAGACTCCGAGTACAAACCTTACATCCCTCATCCTTTTTATTTTCCTGGTTGGCTGTGGAGAGATGATAGATTTTTGTGTAGAACAAGACAGAAGTGGATGTCAGAGGCAAGTAAAGGACAGCAAGATGCTAAGTCTGCTCTCTCTCTTGCTTCGGAGCAGACTTCTCATGTACCTTTAACAAAAGATGGTGCAGCTCAGCTGATAGATGTTTCTACAGTTTCCCAGTGAAATTAAAATGCCTGGGCTAGTCTGAAGCTCCTGAAATGCCACAGCAAATACTCTGAAGCCAGAAAAGCTCCCCAAGCTCAGAATCTATCTGACCAGGAATCTTTAACTAATTACACACAGCTAATTATTTATGAATCGATATAAAAAACCACCCCTCAGCATCTTTAGGCACTTTAACCTTTAGATGTCAGGATAAATCATTCATGAAAGAGTATTCATTAATTTTGCAAAGTGTGTCACATGCAGCCACAGATTCACTAACCCAATTGACTAGCAGCACACTTAGAATTTATAGTTACCATAGTGACTGCTCAAAATACTTAAAACATATGCTTGCTATCTTTCTTACTGCATTTTAATAGACATGCACAGAAACTCAGACTAAAGCACTGCTACATTGTGCTTTCCTCCCCATTGTCCAGTTTTTCAGCATCTGCTGAAAACTGCGCAAGCAGTGCTGCTCTAAGACATCTTCTTTCTCAGCATCAGCACTCATTCTCTTAAACCCAATTGAGCAGTTCTTCATAGCAACATTCTTTCAGTCCCCATGGACAGCTTGAAGCAAAAAAGTCCAAACAGTGCTGAAACTTGGTGCCTAAATACAGTGTGCGTTCAGAATATAAGAGTTGTAGAATCACTGTGATCGTGCTAACCTGAGAAAGGGCTATCAGTGCTAGAATCCTCAAGAACCTGGTTGAGTCAAAGGCAGAACAAGTTGGCTTTAAGTTTAGGTTTAGCGCAGATCAAAAGGGAACATGAAAAAAGTTGCACTCCCAAGGCTAACAGCAGGTCTCCATCAGACTGAAAAGGATGGTTAGCACCGGTTAGTACTTTATGTGCTCCAGAGAATGCTCTCTAGGAGCTTATCTGTCTTCCACTCAAGGAACCAAGAGATATAACAGTTCTGGGCAGATACGCTGCACATCTCATCAATAAGAATTGAACAATACTGAGCTCATTGTGTAACACCTGGAAGAGAACCTGCATTCTACATGACACTATTTTGCCTTTGTTCCTTTTGCCATGGCAAAATTCCCTGGAACAACCAAGGCCTTGTGGGCTGAAGGGCCCCTTCCTTCAGGGACTTTCTGACTGGCTATTTAGGAGAGGCAGAAAGATTTGACCGATGTCACTGACTCCTTTTCAAGTTACAACTCTTTCTGAAAATAACAGGTTGCCTCAAAGATTCTGAAATAATTTAAGAAAACACGTGGGAGTGGGGAGCAGAGCTCCCACTGGCTGTTTAGGATGACAGCATTCTGTTATCACTTCACTACTCAGATGCATCATGAGTCAGTGGCTGAGCCCACACGTCTGGGACTCAGGTTAATCATCTCCAAAGGCTCTTCAGGATGAAGAAGCTCATGCATTACTCCTAGCAGCGGCCAAAAGGATTTAGAAACTTGCTAGATCTGTAGTTACTCATCCTCAGTATTTCAAAGCAGGTTAGGCTCCTTGGGGGAAAAGCCAGCCTCTTGGCTTCAAAAGTGTTAGCCTGTGTAACAGGATGGAAGACATCTCCTCCACTGCCACTGAGAGCAGGCATACCCATTTCTGCAGACGAGCTCTCTCAGAAAACCAGCACACAAAGCCATGCTCCACTCTTGCTTTTAATCTAGATGTTCCTTAGACGCCTTCATGGTGTTATCACGAGAAATGCTCCACAAGAAATGAAATCACCATGTGTAATGGATGCAAATCTAATATCTCTCTGGCAAGTACCAGTGTTATAAGCTGTGTAACTAAGCCCATACTTTAAGATTCCAATGTGTCCAAGTGTAATATTAAAAAAAAAAAAACAACATTGTTTTTTTCCTATAAACTATAACAAAAAAACCAACAACCTCACATCAATTCTCGTCCTCCGGTACCCAACACCTGACTGCAGCACTGTTGACGTACATGCACAGTATCATGTCTAAGTAAGCATATACATGCACAGTGCTTTTTATAGACTCCAAACAAGTAGTTTTAAATAGTATTCTGAAAGACATTCTAAATATTCTTCTTTTTCTTGGGAAAGGAGAGCAGGAATAAGGAGAAGAATTAAATAGCTAGATTTCCTTAGTACTGCTTAGATCTAGATTTCATAGTTGTATAATGAAACTACTCCTGACAGAAATAGAAAGTGTCTGTTAATACATTTGGCTAAATCATATTTAACTTATGCTTATTTCCGAGCCTCCTAAGTATCCTCTGTAGGTTACACAACCTTCTGTTAGCCTGCAGTACTAACCTCCCAGTGCAGGTGGTTTCCAAATTTATTTTAAAACATTCTCAGAACAACTCATCTTTCAATCACAAGCATGCACAGTGCAACGTCACCCAGACATCAGTGGAAACAGCATGTACCACACCTTCACCACAGAGCAGGAAACGTTCCAGCCACTCTACCTTCTGATGACTTGTGACTTCGTCCCTGCTTCTGCCCAGCTCCTCGGCAAGTTTCACGTTCTCCTCTTGCAAAGCTGCAAGCTGCTGGGACTTCTGAGCAGCTGCCAGCTTCAGCGCTTCGCTGCGAGGACAGAGAGTGCATTGTTACCATAGGAACGAGGGAGGCAAGAAAAAACTGTGGGAGAGAATCAGCTTCACAGCTTGGAAAAATACATCTAGGTCACGTGTCTGCTGGGACTGATAATAAAGGTGACGAGCCGTACCTTGCTGCACACGGATAGGTTTAACCCTGAAAAGAGGCAGCAGCACAAACCGACCGCTTCCTTCTCCTTTAAATGCATCAGACACTCAAGGAAATGCAGGGAAAATTCAGTCTGCTCGTTCTGCACATTTCCAGTGGTTGTCAAGCACTTGGATATGGGAACATCCCTCACAGGGGCTGCTGGTGAGCTGCACAGCCCAGACATGCTCAGAAACGAACGCGGCTGAGCGCTCTGCAGTTAAAGCGTGAGAACTGTTTTTAAAATCGAAAGCAGCTCAGGGTCTGTCAGCACTCCCTGCAGGTCTGCCACCCAAACTACCGACTGTGTGTGAGGTGTGCGGTCAGCTGCTCCGTTCTTGTTATTCTGCAGGTACGAAACCAAACAACAAAGCAAAAGCTGAAGCGTATTTGCAGGTTTCATTTTGCTATTAATTAGCTATTAATACATGCTGTTTCCTTAAAGTAAGTTTATTTTTGATTCGTTTTCGCCTGCCTGGGAGACAAGTGACCAACCTGAGCCCTTAGAATGTTTGAGTATGTCTGAAAACAAATGAAAAAAGTACGCTTAACTTCACTGAATGGGAACTTCTATGACCGTGTTTTGTTTTCATAAAAAGGAGTCTCAGTCTCCTATGTGCCAATATTACAGACTTAAACCCTGACCGGAATATTAAAAATACTTGTGTGGCTGTGGGAGGCAGGAGAACCCAGCAGTCAGAACCTTACTCAAGCACTTCAAAACAGAGGAACTCCACGGGCTGTTATTGGGCACAGTTAAACAAAAGGAAGTCTGATTTATCTTTAGAATTTAGCATGTAATATGACTTAAGATTTTCCAACCATTTCTTCAACCCCTGATCTCCAGCTACACCAAGTTTTACTTTTCTACTTCTTGACCAGTTTTCAAGCCACCCAGACTTGGATTAAGCTGGCTGGCTCTCCTCGCTGAATGCTGATCCAAATGATCTTGGTATGCAGATAGTTGCTGATGCAGGAGCACACCTGTTTGTAACCAAGACTGTTTGTTCAAACCAGTTTTCTCTTGAAAAAATTACAGTCTAATATATTTTGCCTTTCCATGAAATCAGTCTGCTAGCCCCACGCTGCCCCAGCATTACAGCAGCTGGTCTAGAAATGATTGTTTTGCTTTGGCATTTCCCACGAGCGTGGAGGCAGGCAGGAACTGCAGAACGAAATCCCACCTTTCTTCTGCGGGGTTGCTCTCTATTCAGGCAGGTTTTTAAAAGCAAGTTAAGAATGGTCACACATAGAAAAACTAAGGATTCATTCTGTGTGCCGATTTCCTTTGTGTCCTGCAGTGACCTCGGAGCAGTGGTGAGAGCTGTCACAAAATGACTTGTGGAACTAATAACAATAATTAATTATAGATGCTCTTATCTATCAGTCCAGATTCTACATCCCAGCTCTCAGTGTGCAGGCAGGAATGCAGACGTGTGATTTCACACACAACATCTCAGAGCTGCGGGACCTGCAGCTCCTGGACAGCACTAACAGCATGGCTGGACTTTATTCACAGCAGCACACTCACAGCTTTGGTACAATAACACTGCACACACAAATTACTCTGAGCCAGATGCTTTGCAGTTACTTTGTGTACAATGCTACACATTACAGTACATAAGCAATAGTTTCTCAAACGATAAGTGATCAACTCTAATTTTACATATTTATACGTGTGGCCTTTGTATGATACCAGTTAGAAAATAAGAGCACAGTGTTGCAAGTGAAGTAAACTGGATATGGTTATTATGAGAAATAAAAGCAGAACCCAATTTTCTATACACAACGCCTCTTAAAACTACTTGATGCTCCAAGTATACTTACAAGGAAATACTGTTTGGATTTGATTACAATTAAGCTTTTAAAATAATTTAGTGCCCTCAGGTGGCAGAACGAGATACCTCCTTCAACAAACAAATCATTTCAAAGCTTGAATGAAGGATTTGTTCATAACATTTAGAAATTCAGGAGCAAAATTCCGATTTCAAGCTATATGCATATCAAACCAGCATCTAATTTTGATTAAACATCTGCTTTATAAATAAGGATACCAGAGAAGTACTGAATTAGTAATGGTTTAACAAACGTACACCGAAATACTTACAATTCTTTTTTAAGCTCTTCCACTTTCTTGTTCTCCAGGTTCAGAAGCTCCTTTGATTTAGTGAGTTCCTCTTCATTTTTCAAGTTGTTTTGTTTAAGCATGTCCAACTTAAAGAGGAAAAATACTAATTACACAAATGAACTATGCTGTCCTCAAGTGCATCACTTGGAAAAGTATTCAGGAAGATAGAGGCCTGAGCTGAGCTGTTCCTTTTTGTCATTTTTGTTCATTAAATTAATTCAGACCATTTGTACTGAGAAGCATTTGTCCAACAGAACAGGTTGAGCCCTTCTGAATTCAAGTCCAGAGCACAAAGAATTCAATCTCCTCTTCAGAGCAGCTTACAGTAATCTGATGTATAGACCCTGGTATAAAAGGTAAAGCTCCCAAGTACCTCCATTTTAAATGCTATGCATCTCAAAGCATTTTTTTTTTAATAACTCAATACTCCCTGTTGAAATTAGCTCTTCCCTTTGATATTTATTCCTCTAAAGTAACTAATAAGAAGTTCTCCTTTACCATACCTTAATTTCTGAGAAACAGAAGGCTGAATGTTGTGCTTGCAACCATAAGAAATCAATTCCTCCCAGAGATCTTGTTGCACAGGTCAGATTGTTGCTTATCTATTTACTGAGCTTGCATTTACCAGTGAAATCCCACAGCCTTGTGAACCTTATTTGTTTGCATTCACCGACACATTATATTACATAACAGATAATCTTCAGCCACTCTCATGGCATTACGGGACCCTGTGCTTGATTTTCCTTTTTTTTTTTTTAATCCCAAAAGGAACTCCTGCCATTATTAACGTCACTGCTTTTAATTCTCGAGCCATCAGATTTCCTTGGAAAACATTACTGTTTCTGAACAAGCTGTGACACTTAGGTTAACCCAGCTGTCCACTACCCATTATTCAGAGAGCTGCACAAGATGACACGATGATCAAAAAGAGGCCACAGAGTGTTTCACATCTGCAGAAAAGCTGCCCGTTGGATGTTAGATGTAGATATTCTGGGGCCAAAGAGTGCAGAGGGGATTAGTGAGGACATTCTCCCTGCCTTCGAACCCTGACGTATGACAAAGTGGCAGCGCACAGACTGAAAAACATGTGCTTAGAGAAATGCTGTACTTGTTGGACTATAAGTTCTTTGGGACAGCTGTGCTCGTGCTTCTGTGCAGTACACTTCACTGCAGTGTGAGGCCACACCTGACACAACCTCAGGGAACCAAAGCATCAGTTTGAGTTGTGTTTCATACCAGAAAGTGACCAAAGCCTAGAACACAGATTTCATATACTACATAGACACTGCGAGAAAGGTCCAAATCACTAACAAGCTAGGAAATACTTTTCATATAAAAGCATTTAAATATGATTACTTCATTCTGCAGCTTCTCGTTTGTCTGTCTCGAGTTCTCCAAGGATGCCAAAGTTTCAATCTTTTCTTGGTGAATGGCATCCTTCTCTTTGGTCACCTTCTCCATGGTCTGTAAAACTTCTTCTGCTCTTTTGTCGGCCTATGTATAAAGGGGGGATGGAAGGGAAGAAAGTATTAGCAGTGGGACATCTGAAAGCGAAAGAGGAACCACAGTACTTTATGCACAGCTCCACTGTTTGCCAGCTGCTTTCCAATTAAACACGGACTTCAACAGGAATTTACTTGCATTCTGAAGCTGCATAAAGTATAGAATAAGTGGTCATGGGCAGATTCACTTCCATGCAGAAATCGATTGGAATCTCATCCCTGTGTCACCACAGAGGAAGCACGTTTCTTCTTTTTAATTACCTGGATTTCCATTTACCGCCGCTGTGATTGCTCTTAGATTTCTGAACACTTTAGGGAGTAGTAGCTCAGTAGAAATTCACCTCCAACAGACTGCTCCATTTTCAGAAAATGTGAAATTATAAAAAATGCTAAAAATGTGAGGATAAGTTAAAAATTAAATAACAAATAAAGCCAGTGATCACATTGTTTTAGTGTTGTTCATTATGCCCTCATAAAATGAAATAATTCATAAGTATATTTTAATATCTAGGCAGGCATAATGCATTCTTGTAGGATATCTTGATTCCATTTTGCATTGAAAATGATTTTATGGGCTTCAAGCCAAAGTAAAACTCAAAATACTACTCAGAATTTGTTGGTGGTGAATACAAAACACTTCTGTGAATAAAAAGAGCACAATGCTTGCCAACATCTAAAAGTCCTATATTGCAAATTTAAATGGTTCTCCTGCATTGTTTTTTTAATCCGAAGACATTTACAGGAGCAGGGCGTTGTTTTATACTTTTGGAGTAACTCAGATCTGTAGTTTGTTGCAACTCCTCCTCCAGCTCTTAAGCTGCAAAGTACTTCGACAGAGGAACTGCCCAGTTTTCCTAACAGATTCAGAAAGCAAAACTTCCTTTTATTCACAGTTGATGTTGTTTTCTTGCAACATTCAGCAACAACAGAGGCTCCCATATTTGGGAATTATTTAAAAATGTTATAATTGAAATGTCTTTCCAACTCACAACCTGAAAAAAATCCAAGGTAATGAGAACAAAATTCCAGCCTGTTCATACTGAGGTGAAGTGCTGATTGTGCAATGAAGTGCAGAGAGGAAACCATTGAGTTAGTGCTCAGTATTAGTATAACCATACTTGATTGTTTATGTATGTCAATACCTCAAATTTTTGCATAAATGTTTGGGCCTGGAGTCTCTCTATTTCTCTTAGTTTCAAAGCCAGATTGCTCATCTCCTCCAGCAGCAGCTCATGTTTTCCCTCAGAAACCAGCAGTCTGCACGAGAAGTCTGCATCAGTTTGCTCTAGAAGTGCCACTACTTTCTCGTGCAGTTTGTAGTATTCCTTGGACAATTTCTCCTTCTCTTTTAGTATTTCTTCATTAATGATGACCAGACTCTTCCACTCAGCATGCAGACTTTCATTTTCCTGAACTAACTCCATTTTCTCCTTCTCCGTCACCTCATATTTGTGCTGAAGTTCATCTAGCATCACGGAGACACAGCTGTGCACGTCCTCAAGCTCTGCTTTTGATACAGACAGAGAAGTAAAGTCACTCTTCAGCTGCTCAATTTTGGATGCCAGCTGCTCTGTCTCTTTATAGAGAATCATTTTTTCTTTAATTACTTCCTCCAGTTTAGTTTCAGATTTTTCTTTCTCCTGAACCAGAAGCTCTTTCTCAGTCAGGAATTCTTTATTTTTCTCTCTCATCTCTTCCACCTCCTTCTCTAAGAAACCAATGTTGTTTTGTAGCTCCATACGTTCCAACAAAAAGGATTCCTTATCCAATATTCTAGCTTTCTTTTCTACGGTTAAGTTTTCTTTCATATTCTCAACCTCACCAGTTAATTTCTGGCATTTATCTTGTAATTCAGTCCTCTCTCTGTTCAGTATTTCTATATCAGAGGAACAGGTATTGAATGAAGATGACAGGACCTGCTTGGCATGTGATACAGCAGCCAGTTCGTTTTCTAATGTTCTTCTGGCATCCTGGGCCTCCTTCAGAAGATCTGAAAGGTCACTTCTACAGGCTATCAGCTCTTGATTTTCTAGATTCTTCTTCTTTAGTTCTTCCTCCAGGGCTTCAATGGAATATTTGAGGGTGGTATTCTCTTGGACCAGAAGTCTCTTGGCTGAGAAGTCCAGCTCCTGTTCTCTCTTCATATCAGAAAATGCATTTTCAAGAGACTTCTTCTCATCAAGAAGCTCAGAGTATTTTCTCTCCAACTCATCCTTCTCTCGCAGAAGAGCTTCATTGTGCTTTTCAAATTGCAGTGACTTAGAAAAAACGGATTCTTTTTCCAAGTTCAATTCATTTATTTTCTCAGTGAAGGCTGTCTCAGCAAGCACAGCATCTGCTGTCGCCTTAGTGAGCTTTTCAGTAACTGCCTTATTTTCATTTACAAGTTCCTCCCTTTCAGCCAAAAGCCTTTGTTCTGATGCAAAAAGAGCCTCTTGAAGCAAATGAATTTTTTCAGAGTTAGATGCCTCTCTTGAGGATTTCATTTCCTCAAGAAAATTAGAGAGACTAGAAAGGGAAGCCTTCAAATCCATATTGTCTTTTGTCATCTTTTCAAGCTTCTCACGCTCAGTCTCTAGTTCTGTTTGCATCTCGTCTTTTCTCAGTTTTAATGCCTGGTTTTCATTAGCAGTATTGGCCAAACTCACACACAGCTCTTCTCTGCTTTTGAGGAGCATCTCCTTCTCAGACTGCAGACTCCGATTTGTCTGCAGCAGACAGTCAATTTCATTTTTTAAGGCTATATGTGTACTTTTAAGATCCAAGTCTTTTTCTTGGGCTGAATCTCTCTCTGCAGTCAGAATTGACACTTCTTGTAGTAGCTCTCTTTGATTTCTAGCCAAGTCATCATAAGAACTTTGCAGTCTCTGAATGACATCATCTTTGTCTTTAATGACTCTATCATTCTCTTCCAAAAGCTTCTGATAATGCTCCAGTTCTTCCCGTTCCTTGATGTGTTTCTGACATGCCACATCCACAGCATCTTTGTTGGCCTGAAGTTCTTTCAACTGTTGGAGCAAGGTTGACTCTGAAGACCGGAGAGCATCATTTTCTTGAGTTATCTTCAGAAGATCTGCCTGGGCTGTCTCTATTTCAGAGAGCAATTTGCTTTTCTCAGAAATCAGTGCTACCTTTTCTGTGCTCTCCTGACGACTTTTGGCCTCAGCTGCTTCTTTCTGCTTTAGAATTTTTTTATTCTCTGAATTAAGTTCTTCATTTTTTGTCCAAAGCTCTTCTCGGTCTTGCTGAACTAACAAAATCTTTGACTCCATCTCTAGATGCTGTGATAACAATGACTCTTTCTCTAATTTTAGAGTATTCCTCTCCTGTGCCAGAGTCTCTTTTTCTGATATTAAATCCCTCATCTTGTCTGACATTAGTTCAATCTCTTTTCTGGCTGATGCTAACACAGAGCTTAAGGACTAAAGAAATAAAGTTGGGGAGAAGGGAAAACAAAAATCAAGTCAAGCAGACAAATGAGAAATGTGGATTAAGGGCAAACAGTGCTACTGTGAGTTAAGCTTTAAAAATATATATATTCTGGCACAGAGCCCCTCTGCAAACTAAACTGTTGACAACAGTTTAAAACCAATGATATTTCAAGAAAATATTTTGGTGGTTACATTAAAAATATCATGGTTTGAAGGCTACTCCATACAAAACCTCATCATGTTTTAAATTGCTCTCCATGACTTTTCTGAATGAAAATTGCTCAGAAAGAAGAGCTACAGAATGGTTTCATCAGAATCTAAGTTAAAATGCACGTTAGATACTGCCTTCAGTTCCCAAAGTAACCTTCTGTAATTAATTCTCCTCAAGATTCTGCCCGACAAATATTGCCATAGGCAGTTTAATTCAAAACACAATGTAAGTGATGTACCTAAATGTTGGCTTATTTGTCGATATACTGAACATTTTGCTGAAGCATAAAACATTACAGTCACTAACTAATCTGGGATGAAATTAAGCAGTAATGCCAAAGAAACAGGAGACAAAATGTGAATTATTCAAATCAAGATTCATACCAAATAGCTGCACATAACACAGGATCATACTACAGAGCAAAATTTCAAGCGAGTAACACCTTTAAATGAAGTATTTCACAACATACTTTATTTAAAATTCCTGCATTTGTAACACTGAGAATAATATTTGGCTCTAACTTACTGTACTGAATCAAGTATCTATGAACATAAAATGGTAATGTCAAAGAATCATACTTCATGGATTCCTTTGCAGTCTGGAGATGATAACCAGCTGGTTGTGTGTGCTTCATTTCCCTAATCAACATTAACCTACTGTGGAAAAATTCAAACACTACAAATGAACTACCATAAAATGGACAAGCCAGGAAAAAAAACAAATCAATGAGCCACTGAAATACAAAGATTTGAACTTGAAATTACTTGCAAAGTAACAAAGTATACATACTTTAGCCTGCTCTGCTTGCTTTTTCAGCTCCTCAGCCTGTGTTTCCAACTCATCATTTTTCTTTTGTGCAGCTTTCAGTGCCTCTTCTGCATCCAACAAGTTCTGCTTAAACCCTTTGATATCTGCATCATGTTTGGTGATCATCTCAGAAGTTTCTTTTTCATACTTTGCCTGAAGATCCTTATACTGATTTTGACTGGTCTCCATTTGCTTTTTCTAACAGAAAATAAAACAGTTGGAACACAGTCAAAGGTGCAGTGGTACATCATGGTAACTATTCTCCATATAGTTAGCTAGTGCTTTTTAAGCTTCTTACCATGTCCGTTAGTTGATCCTGCATTTTTTTCAGCTCTTCTTGATGAGTCTTGAGAGTTTCTTGCTGACTCTGCTCAGCTTTCTGTGCTGTCTGCTCCACATTTTTCTGAAGCTGAACAGCCTTTTCATTTGCTTTTGTAAGCTCAAGTTGTATTTGCTCCAACTGCCTAAAAAGACCAAATAGAAGAACATTACTTTTTGCTGACAGCATGACAAACTCTGGGGTAAAAGACTCCAAATTATGTTGAAGTCCTATATTCTGTCCAAACATTTAGAAAGAGATTTTATTATGTAACATAATTGGAAAGTTCTGCTAAATTAAATGTACACATGCGGGAACAAGCACTTGCTTGTGTGCACAGCAACACTTCTATCACTTAACTCGAGCCCAGCCTGGGGTTTCGTAAAAATAAATCGTGCATAGAATAGTTTTTATTTGAAAGATACTACATTTTCTCTTGCTGGTCCAAAAAAGAAACCAAAGTCTCTTCTGTATTCAAATAAAATAAGTTTTTGGGGTAACCAAATAATTATGAAGCAAATTCAGGAGACAGTACATGCTTAAAACATTCATTTATTCTGGACTGTCAAAAGTGTGCGTCACATAGAATTGTAGAAACTAAAAAACACCAAGACTCTCTTCAAATAACTGTGAGACTATTTTGATGAATTAAGTCTGATAGACTAAATTCACCTGTCATATCAATGTGACACCCAATGTGACTATCATGCTCAGCTATTTGCAAAGAGAAAATGAGAAGCAGGGAATGCAGGAATAAAGAATTAACGTGAAAACATTTTGAAATGATGGAATACCTTTCTTTTAACCGTAGCTCATCATTCATTTTCATAAGCTGGGCAGAGCTGTCTCCTGATGACTTCATGATCTCCGCAATATCATTTTCTAGTTTGACTTTAGCTTCAGTCAGTTGCTGTTCTCTCTCTTCTCTCTCCTTCAGTTTAGTCTCCATCACTGAGCAAGACAAAGGTTAGCAGTATAGTAAGCATAAGAGGAAGGGTATGCGCAGATTAGATAGAAGACCATAAAGAACTATAAACAAAATTATATTGATACTATAGACCATCTGAATTATCCTTCTGAAATTAAAAGTTATAATTGGTTTGAACTTTGCACTGTTAGCAGTAGCAGAAGGTTAAGAACACTTTAGAAATAGTGGTAAAGCAACTAGTTAAGAGATCTTTGTTTCAGAAGTGATTCACTTAGCTTCAGGACACCAGAAGTTATGCTATGTGTATCAGATAGAAATGAAGCAATATAATAGGAGAGACATGCACACCTCACCAACAGCACAGCAGGAAGAAACAATGCAAGCACCATGAAATTACAGTAAAAAAAAGTCATGAAATCACAAAATGGTTTGGGTTGGAATGGACCTTACAGGTCATCAAGGTTCCAACCCCTCTGCCATGGGCAAGACTGCCAGCCACCAGATCATGTTGCCCACAGCCCCATCCATCCTGGCCTTGAGCACCTCCAGAGATGGGGCACCTACAGCTCCTCTGGACAACCTGTTCTAGTGCCTCCCACCCTCACAGTGAAGAATTTTTTCCTAATCTAAACCTATCCTCCTTTAGTTTAAAGCTCTTACCTCTTGTCCTATCACTATACTCACTAACGAATCACTCCCCAACTTCCCTATAGCCCCCCTGTAGGTACTAGAAAGCTGCTACAAGGCCTTCTGAAGCTCTTCAGAGCAGAGCTGCTCCAGCACTTGGATCATCCTCATGGCCCTCCCCCACACCCAATCTGTCCATATCTCTCTCTTGTGCTGGGGGCCCAGCACAATGACTCAGTACAGGGCAGGCACTGTCATCAAGGGCAGGAGCAGCCTTTGGTATGACCTGAATCCCAACAGTGCCTTGAAAGACTTGCTTACAGAGTATACAGTCACTAATTTCTTTCTAAATCAGTTTTAAATTAAGATAAAAAACTAGAAGGACAGAGCAAGCCTCCCACCTGTGAGAGATAGGAAGAAGCTGACGATCAGACTAACATGCAGTCTTTATGATGTCCTTAAAAAGGAGAATACTAATTATGCTTCTGCCAGGTCACAAAGTCTTTGTTGGATACCTGACCATTATCACATGATTTTGTAGCAATGTTAAAGCAGGAATTTAACTACTGATTTGGAATACACTCAGCTGGGAAATCTTTTGCCTTACTGCACTATTTCCTTAATACAGTGGTCGTTTTGTTGTGTCATTATATGCAATGCCACAAAAGGCTTTCTTTGGATGGTGTATGCATTTGTGAAAGCAGTGCATACTATGTAAGATATGGGAAGCTGAGCAGGAGGCATAAGAAAGCACAAAGCTGATGCATATTTCAAAACATTCCATTTCATTTCTTCCTTACCAGTCAAATTAGATTTCAGTTGTTCCAGTTCTGAAGACATAAGTGCAAACTGTTCTTCTTTTTGGTTTAGTTTGTTTATTGTTTCTAAGCAAGTAAAATTTTAAAGACAAAGTTAGTAACTACTTAGATGCAAACAATTCCACCTACTTGCAAGATATGCTGCTCTCAAGAGGACAGACTGCAAGTAACCCTGTTTTTTCCCTGCCTTCTGAAACCGCTGTGTTGCCAAGTTTACATTTGAAAGAACATGAGAACTTTATTTTGCAGTATAGTTTTCTACAGCTTTTTAGTTTTCATTTATTTCACAGCAGACATACCTTGCATAGCGCGTTGAGCATTTTCTGCTCCATCAACTGCACTAGTAAATTTTTCTTTCTGAAAAATGGACAAAAACCTGAGGTAAGATTTGATGTTAGTAGTATAATTTGGCCACTGAATTTGTATTAGGTATTCTACATGTAGAAAACAAACCGTATCTATTTATGATAGGAGTGAAAACTGAAGTTTTTGAATTACAGCTTAGCACTGATATATTCAGCAACATAATGCAAGACTGATCCCTTGCCTTGGTTGCAAGCAAGCCCCTAAGCTTTCGAAATAAGCTCTCCATCAGCTTGCATAGCAACAGAACTGCAGACACAACCCAGCGTAAGAAACATGAGTTCTGGGCTTCTCAAAGTAAGAAGCTATCCACATTATTCAAAGGCTGCACAGTGGACATCTGCAATCCTGTGATCAATCTTATACCAGTGTTTTCCAGCTCAGCCAGCAGGAAGAGATGCTGGACGGTGGAAAACAAGGGAGGATACTGAAGAAGACATTAAGTGAGACTCTGACATCAACTTCAAATACTATGGCCATGAAAGATTTTACGACAAGGACAGTAAAACTAAAGGAGCATGGCTTTTGTTGCTAACTACGGTGTAGGTTTTCAGGAGAACTGCACCCATCTACAGAATACTTACAAATGGAATCCGGTGAAACATGTCTTCAAAAAACATTTGCAAGATTTACCTATAGTGAGTATTAATTTATATAACAGGCCACACGTTCCTTAATTAATAGTCTGAACTTAAGCTGCATGACACTTTTCATCTGGCTTAATATTTTACCTGTGCTTTTTGAGCAGACAATTTCTATTTAGACAAAACAGCTGATAAACACAAGTCAAGTGAGATCTTCTTTTCATTTTGAGATGGATTCTATTAATCATGAATCAGCGCCTTCTTTTTGTAAGTAAAACAGCTTTGGAAGACTTTCCTCACTCAGAAATGACCCTCAGAATTTTATTATGCTCTCACCACGACAACCAAAATCCGAAGGAAAAAGCCAAAATTTTTGAGAATTACTCACCAAAAGTTGAAGTTCCTTTTCCAAAGAATCTTTAACTTGATTTACTGCACTCAAATTTTTCTCAAGGTCAAGAAGCTTTTGCTCTTTGCCCTGCAGTTCTTTGGTCAGATTACTAACCTAACAAAGATGGTTAAATGGAGTAAAATAAAATTACAAACATGAATGATAAAAACAGGGAAATTAAAAGTTGAATCTGAAGGAAATAACTGTAATATTAAAATCATTGTAAGATGAACAAAATGAAAATTAAAAAAAAAAAAAAGAAGAAAAAAATGTAATGTGTTAACTGAGTGAAGCTGATTTCCACTGATGACTACATCACAGCACTGATTGGATCTTGGAACATGACTGAAATAATTGAAATGTAGTTATCTTAGAATTAAAACAATTGATGGTAGGCATTCTGGAGCACACTGAAACATTTCCAAGCAGTTACAGCATCAGTCAAATTGGCACTTTTGGTTCTTTACTGTTTTAATTTTTTCAATGGATAAATTTAGCACTGCCTGTTTCAACTGGCTATTCACACCAATACACACACAGGGCTGCCATTTTCCAAACGATTCTGTACCTCACCCAGGATAGTGCAGAAATTCAGTGTGAGCTAAAAATACGGTGCCAATAGTCCACAAAAGTCAGTATCTTGGAACCATCTGTGAAGGGTTTAGGAGAGCTACTTCTAGCTACCTTCCCTCTGCTCTCATAACTGGAGTTCTTGCTTGTCAGGTTATGCATCAATAGGGGTTTGCCCAAAGCCCCAGAATGAAATTAAATCTTAGCACTTTTATTTCTAGCTGCAGTGGCAGAACAACTTTCTAGTACTGAACAGCACACTAACAGCCTTAGAGAGACATTCTATCCAAAACAACAATAAAAAATCTTGGTAAGATATATCAAGCTGCAGTCTGTGCTTCAGAAATACAATCAGAAGGTCCCTGACAAGACTGCTGTATACCTTTGTCTTAAAGAAAAGTTCCTCCAGGATCTTTGTTTTGGATTTAATAGCACTCTTTGCCTCTTTCATCATCATCTTTGATGACAGCAAAGGTAGTAAAGATACTGCCAGCACCAACTGAGAACACAGAATCTCTCCACAACTCATTGTAACCATCAGAGGGAAAAATCCCACTGAGCCCCATGTCACTATGCCAACAGTTCTAGCACCAACAGTGAAAAACTCGTGTATTCAGATGTGGGGATCTCCTCCCAAAGAAGCCAGAAAAGTAACCTTCTGTAACACAGAGCTTTCCACAGAGGCATGTTTTCCTGTTGCTGAGTGCTGCAGACCGAGCAATAGAACCCATTTGAGATCTGATAACACTTTCTCCTAAACCTCCTCAGATGGTACAAAGATACACTGTTAATAAAAAGTTTTTTGGTTTTTTTTCTGTGATGAGTTTGCTACAGCAGCTCAGAGCAGTACAAATGTAAAAAGAAAAACAAAGTAAAAACAAAAGGATGGATGTTGATACAAACCTTGCTACTTCCACCAACCTTTTCAGTCTCTAAATTCTGTATCTGTTTCTCAGCTGCCTGAAGCTGCTCGCTAAGTTTCTGGATTTCCAATTTACCTTCAGAATTGGCTTTCTGAAGTGCAGCAAGGTCCAAAAGCTTTTCTTCAGAAGCTCTGATCTGTTGTGTAAGACTACCAATAAGTTTGGTTTGTTCATTGCACTTGGCTTGCAGTACATCTAGCTCCTTTACCTTTATTTCAGCTTCCTGTAATTTGTTTAAAGTGTCTTCCATTTCTACTAGATGCTGATCTTCCACACTTTCCAGTTTGGCCTTCAGGTTTTCCAGGGTTTGCTCTTTTTCCTCTGTGACCTCCAGCAATTTTGCCTTCAGTGCTTCAATCTCCTTTAAATGCTGAGATTTTTCATTTTCCTGCTTCAGTTTTAGATTTGACATTTCATTTTCGTAGTCTAATTTAACCTTCTCCATCTGAGTTTTTAACTCTGCAAATTCTGCTGTCTGAGCCCCTACACCTTTGTTGAAAGAAACTTTCAGTTCTTCCATTGCTTGCTGATGGGAAGCAATTGCAGATTCCAGCTTCGATTTCCACAGCTCTATTACGTCTGAATTCTCCTTGTTGGCATGATCAAGCTTAGTTTTCAATGATTCATTTTCTTTTCCCATTCTCTCATTTGAAGCTGAAAGTGTTTTGATCTCTTTCCGCAGCGCTTCTTCACTGCTTTCAAACTTCTCTTTCAGAGAGCTCATCTCTCGCTGATGCTCTTTGCCAGCTGCTGCCATTTTTTCTTGCAAAGAACTTATTTCTTGTAACAATGAAAGAGAAGTATCCACATCATCAATGTGTTTACTAGACTCTAATCTCCCTCGAAGCTCAGCTACTTCCTTCACCCGCAATGCTAGATCTCTTTCTAGTTCCATGATGCGAGATTTTTCTGATACTGTAGCCACCTATGATTAACAGCATTTCAAGAAAAGAAGAAAGAATTATAAAAGTCATAAGTTTATTACACGGAGACACTTAGACCACAGTGAAAAGAAATCACCAGGTGTTGCAAACCAACGTCATCAGCGTCCTCTTACCAGTGGTTTGAATTATACCTCTGAGCTTCTGCTCACTGCTAACTCCTATTTCTATGGAAATGCTAAAGAAACCTTAAGAAAATACTGTTTTTATATGGAAGGCTGTGAAACAAGACCAACTGTTAATTCATTTATGCATAAATTATCACTTAAAGAAAGAAAAAAGTACAGATGTCCACATCTTCCTATTACGTGCATATTATCTTCTCCCTAAAGGTGCAGTTTATTTAAACTCATTATTCTGAAGTTATCTGCAAATAACAACTTGCTAAAGAAAAGCTTGCAAAGTTGCCTACATACATTATCAACATTTAACAAAATGTTTCTTAGAACCATTTTAAAGCAGATAGAAAAAAGATGGGAGAACCCCCTGTTCTCTAACTGCCGTAAGAATTGCTTCCAAATTTATCTTAAGTCAACTATGAGACTATCAGAAAAACATACAACTGCCTTTTAGCATATGGGTCCTTTAAACTCCTTCCATATCGACTCCATTGTTCTCTCAAAAAAGCTGCCTCGCTTCATCTGAGCTTTTCAACAGATATGGAAGAAATTTCTGGTACAAAAATCACACAAAACCAGAACAATGACTTCTAATTAGGAAATCAGTGCTTCAGCCTTCTTATTATCCCAACAGCCTGAGAAAGACACTACCGTCTACAACTGCTCCTTAACAGTATTTGTTGTAGATGATGTTCTTGGACATTTCTAATATTCATCCCTTCTTTAGCTTCAAGAAGAGCTGTGTGTGTGCATGAATATACATATGCTTTCAAGGCAATCAATTATACATATTATGACACATTTCTGTCCCTATCTATCCAGAAGAGTTAATACTCTTCATCTCCCTAATTAAAGAAAGTGGTTGGAAGGAACAAAGAAGTGTACGAAGTATTATCTGAAGTGAGCAGTGGATAAACCACTGTAAAAAGCAGGGAGATTATTAAAAATGTGCAGATATTTATGAAGACAAATAAATTAATTTTGAGCATGATACAAAAACTGCCAAGTGCTCAGCAACCTATTCTGCTGTGGGCAGAACAGAAGAAAAATATATATGAATTTTTCATTCTCTCTACTGATGAAATAATTTATAAAAGGGGAATAGGTAAAAATATATATATACGTATATGATCTTGCAGAAAAAAAATGATTCACAGTAGAGAACTGCAGCATTTCCTTCCCTTTGATATTGTACTTTAGGAGTTTTAAAGATTTCTGATGACTTCTTGGTTTTTTTCGGAGCAAGGTAACAGCATTTGCTTTTTTACTTCTAACACAAAGAACAAATGTGTTATCTAGAGGAAGTTCACACCTTGTCCTGCAAGAAACTCATCAGTCTGAGAAAAAGGCAGAATTAATTTCATTGCTTCATTACACCAAGCGACTGTGAAAGATTCACACTGTAAGATATAAAAGAACTGGCACTCATGGTGTATTTCCATTGCATCGCTCTAAACTAAAAGTGCATCTGATTCCTCATCTCTAGAAGCAGATTTGCAGGTTTTCTGTAATAAAAACACCTAATAATAGAGCCTGAGTGGTGCACTGTTGGCTATCTGTTATGTTATCTGTTACTCATTATAAAGATGCCACATTCCAGAAACAATCAACAGCAGCATCTTAATGGATACGTACTTATCAGTCAAGAATTTAGGACAAAGGGCACTTATCAACAGTGGCATATCATTAGGTATGACCTAGATTGCTGAGGTTTGCTGCTTCTGTGTCCAGAACCACAGCAACTGATCACAAGGTACAGGGGGGCTTTGGTTGGTTCCTTCATCCACGGAACCCCGAGATAACAGAGCAGATCAATTCTCGGCCTTTTGGCTAAGATCAAGTGTAGAACTGCATTATTCACAATTATTCAGAGTTGGTTTTGATCAGAGCATTAGTTGGAAGCGTGGACACTTCAGATTTCCTGGATTTGAGATTTCACGAATTACTCATTAAATATTAAATTTAAAAGGAAAAAAAAAAACCACCAAAACCTGTCATGTCTTTCCAGGTGCAAGGACACCCAGATATAAATCCACTCTTCTTGGATCTTTACTTTTAAATAAGCACAGATACATAAATAAAATGTAATAGCATAGCAGACCTTGCTAACAGACACACATTGAACTACTGAAGTCAACTCCATCAGTCCTCTGAGCCTTGTGCCAAATACAACCAAACACAATCAGCACCTTCCTAGCGACAAAAGCCTCTGCTCTCTCAGAAATGTGCTGAAAATCCCAGGAATCAACATCTGCTGAACATCTGTCCTGGGACCAATGCTGAGCAATATTTTGACAGCATTGCTGTTACTAATGCTACTGAGATACCCAGGAAAATATTGTCAGTGGTAGAAAAAAAGAATTAAGAAGTCCTTGACATAGCAAAGCAAGTAGCACAACCACCATTTCCGAGTCTGCATTAAAAGCACTGGCACAGTGGAATTATTTCTCTTGGATATAAAGAACTTTGCTACTTCAAAAATGAACCACTGAGCATTCCTTTATGTCTACTCACAGTCCCACTTGCCACTTCTGACACGGATTCAAGTATTAATTTTGCACTTTGACGTCATCTTACCTGAATTCTCCTGAAGAAATGAGTACACAGACACAGCTATAGACACACACAGCACCGACACTCAAAAGCAATGCTCATTTTTAGAAGTGTTCCAGCTACACGAGGTTCGTGGCAGGAGCAAGATCTCTTTCAGCACGTGTTATACCCGGCAGACTGCGTCACCAGAAATCTTCCACAACACAAATCAGTCTTGTTATTTAAATAGTGAAAACCATTACCCTAGTGTCTTCTAACTCCCTCTGGAGTTTGTCAGCTTTGGTCTTTTCAAAGAGCAGGCTCTGTTCAAGCTCCTTAATGCGGGCATGCTCCAGTTTGGTCTGCGTCTGTTAGTAAAAAGGGAAAGGAAGAGAACACAACGGTGCCACCATCACATGCCAGCACACAAGGAGGGAGCCACATGCAGGCCGTGCTGCCAGAATCTTCTATCAATGATGAGCAGAGAAGATGCAGTGGATAAAATGAACAGGGAAATACTATGGATGAGAAAGATGGGCTGAAAGTGTAAATGGACGGATGTGTAAAAAAAAATAAAAAAAAATCACAAAGAAATATGGACAAAAGTTTCATGCAGCCAAGTAGAAGTTATTTATCAGTACATGAAGTTTTCAGCACAAATTAGAGTAGTTATGAAAAAAGTACATAAAATATAAATATATGCCTGCACCTGTTCTAAGAGGATGATACGTTCCTTTCCTTGTCATTTCACTAACGTTTTTCTTTAATGCATTGGTTGTATTTTTCACATGATGTATTATGAACCAGGGGATGAAAATTCACCACTAAAGCTCACGTGACAAATCAAACTTGTTTTGTTGTGGTTTTTTTTTTTTTTTTAATGTGATATTAATTAGCTGCATCTCAAGTCTCAGTCATAAAAATGCTTTTGGTCAAGATCTGGGAATATTAAGGTTCATCTGTCACTAGAGTGTGAATTATCTGAACAGAAAGAGCATGGTTGTCTGAATGGTAACTGCAGAACCCTCCTAATTTATCCCTCTCCTCCTCCAGAAAGTAAGCAAGCAACAAGTAAGATTCTCCAAAACCAGGGGACGAAGGGAAATATTCTGGTTGCTTTGTAATTGTTGCAGACTGCATACACGGAACAAGATGTGGAACTGGTAAGATTGAAAAAAAAAAGCAAACAACAAAACAACAGAAAAACCCAACTTTGTCATCCTTTTATGTTTCTAAAGGGAAGCAGGAAGTACATGAAACTAACTAAGCTGTCACCTCCTGCCTTTTGTTTACAAAGGGGTAGAATTTTTTTGGCAAGCACACAGAAAACTCAATACAAAACTCAATACTTGGGCTCCGAGAAACTCCAAGAAGTTTTCCCGAGAACTTGAAATGTAAGAGATGCAGTGAAGTCCAGCAGATGTGAGGAAAGGGAAAAAAAAGTAATACAGAGTTAAGAACCTCAGTGCTGTGCCACTTCTGAAATGCTGAGAGCTGATTTGTTTGCAAGTGTGAAACAATCCAAATTCAAAGGACTATGGAAGTGCACTGTTTCATGTGTCTTCAAAAAAAAGAAGGGCAGTTTCTCAGAGGTCGCCCACCTCAAGAGTAAGGTGGAACTCCAGAAATGAATGAAGTTCTGTGTGGGTATGCTAAGACATGCTTTGGAGCCCAAGAAATTGCATCCATCAGCCTCAATGAAAGTTCTCTAGCACAGTTTAGCTGCAGCAGTGACTTTACTACGGAAGAAAATCAGACAGTATCCCCCATGCCTTATGAACTGCTATTAAGAGAGGAAAGGTCCTGCAGCCCAGTGAGATAACCTAACAGTGGACTGAAAGAAACCCAAAGGAAGAGCGTGTGTAACTCCAAAGCCACACTGCTGCCAAACCCACAGCAGTGTGCACACAGCTGGCAGGACACTGCTGCTTCTCTCGTCTTCGTAATACGATATTTAAAAATCCCCACAGAACTGTGTTATTTATAGAGGGACAAGCTGATTAGCACTGCCTCCAAAACAGCCACAGCAGTTACAGATTCTGTGCGGTCTCTGCAAAGAAAGTGAGACAGGGATGACACTTGCTTTGCTTCAGGCCTGTTCTCTTTCAGTCACAGTATTCCTTCAGACATGACCAATTTATTATTGTCTTCTCCCAAAGCATGCCGACATCTGGTGGTTTCAAATGTCCTTCTGATCGGCTGGTTTACTGTGAAGTTAGTTACAAGGTCTGAAATACTAAAACCCATAAATATTAAACTTACTTCTTACATTTGTTCTGTTTGATATTCCATAGCAGATTAATTTCTCCATCAGTGGAAGATATTCAGTGTAGATGAAAGAAAAGACCATGAGACCGTGGCTTATCAGTTGTGCCTCCCATGGGCTTTGGAGACAGAAATATCCTAAGGTAAATAGCAGTATTTTTTTAAGTGGCTGTAAGTTGGTCCCCTCTCTGAGACTGATTGGTATTATTTCTAAGTTTGAAAACTAAGCTATTTTTAAAAATTGATTATTCATGTCTTTCCTGCTCTAATTCCCAGAAGGGATTCATTAGAAAACAAGCTTCAAACCTGACAGCTGCAGAATTCTCCTTTCATCACTTTGCAAGATACACCATCTGAAGATTTTCTACACTACGTAAAAAACAGAATACTTTCATCATTAATTTTACAGACATCACGTTAGTACTGCAAAGATCAGCTATACCACCATGGATTACCAGCTTTTTAAATCCCATCTCTTATGTATCTCAAAGAAGAAATTCAAATACTACCAAGATGAAAATAAAAACTCAAAGAAAAACTCAGCAAAACTAAACTACTCCAGAGATCTTTGCTGGACACTTTCTCTCCATTTAATACACGGAGGATTATTCTTACAACAGATGTGATTTCCAAGGGGCAGCCCCCAGTTTCCCTGAGGCAAAAGCCACAGCAAAATTTTTAATCAAAGTACTGATCATCTAAAGAGCAACGTCTGAAGAATTTTGGTCCTTTGTGAGGAATCCGAGTGCACAGTAAACTGACGAGAGCAGAGTACTACAAAAAGAAGAATTTGAATGTAAACCTCAAATTGAATCGAAAAGAAAAACAGAAAAAAAAAAAGCAATAAATGAAGTATCTTCCCCTTCTCCAAAGTTTTGCAGTTATATTAAGGGAGAGAGGGAAATGGGACAAGCCTTACTCTGGCTTCAACCCTAAAGAATTCTACTCAAAGCAAATGTCAGAAAGCAGTCGCCAGCTATTTTCAGCATTTGTGTATTCTAGCTACTTTCACATCAAAATAAACCTTTGGTTATGTTTTCCATCAACAAGTCAAATGGTGAAATTGTGCTGAAGCCATAAATGCTGATAATCTATTCTAGGAGAGGGGCAAGAAGACCTTCAGTCCCTTCGTGCTGGGATAACAATCACAGAACATGACTGAGATTATGAAGCATTAGCCTGGAAACAAAGTGATCAGCCATCTCTCTCCTTCAGAGAGTGAAGATGTCCATTTTTATGGAAAAAAATTAGAATAGGGAAATCAGGAGTAAAGATAGGATTAAACAAGGAGTGCACAAAATGAGAAAAAGGAAGGGCACATGCAGATTTACTTCTAACACACCGTGAGCCTGATTGGAAGAATAGAGGAGACCCGGATCGCTGAAGTAGCTTCGCAAAAGGAACACCTAAGAATGCACAGCAGGAAACCAGTTTTAGTCTTGAGAACTTCCTATCTTGGCTGGGGATGCAGCAAAGGAGGCAGCCTGTGATAGTTCTTCCTAAACCCAATCAGAGAAGGCATTTAAATTCCACTATTCTGAGCTACGGAAGGAAGAGGGCTGCTTTAATGTCTTGTAAAGTAATTCCTGTTATCTGGTTGCGTACATTTTTCTTGCATAATTCACAGGGAAGGTACATGAAGATACATTGAAATAGACAGCTTTGCACACTAATTTTTACGATGTTTGTAATCATTGCTCCCCTGAGCATTTTATGCCAAAAAAAAAAAAAAAAGCAAAGAGAAAAGAAAAAAGAAACAAATAAGGGGAGGTGGGGAACATTCCATTTTTTTCTCCCTCAGAAAGAAGAACTGGATCATTGCTTACTGTGGAACAGCAGTAGGAGCTTGTAGGAAAACAAGCAGGATTTTGTGAAGCAGCTAAAATCCTACATTTAAATGAAAGACATCTCAAGATCCCAGACAGCCTTTTTCTACAAGCTCCTATACTCTCCAATCACTTGCAAAGGTTTTGAACCCAGAGAATTCTGACTTCATTTGCCCTCTCTCCAGTTAATGGGGATTACAACGTTTAGTCATTACACACATTCTTTTTGATAAATGTTGTAATTGCTCTGAAAGCAACATGCACACAAATACTAGAGTCAATGTTTCAATAACAGATTATGCAGTTAGTGAATAAGTATAAGCATTTTCTGCACACAATCTGTTAACATGGGATGTCTCTGCACATTTAAGTGCCTTCTTACATTTTCTGGATCTTCCGAAATCTGCCTCTTTCGCTATTAGTAAAATTAAAACACAAATCAACAAAAAATGTTTCACCTGCACACTTTGCACTATCATTCCAACATAAACAACAGGATACATTTCATTATCTTGAATTCAGCTTAAATTCATGAAGTTATGCAGCTTGGCAAACCAGTCTTTACAATGGTTTGCCACGACTAACAAAAAATAAAAAACTGTAAGTTTCCATGGACTAAACAATAAAAGGAGCATTCTATGAAGAATCTAGATAGGTATCTTAAAATGAATGGAAGACTAAAATAAAAGAAATGTTATATGAAATGAATAATTTCCATAAGGCTAGCACTTCAATCATAAATGGCTCACAGAGACACAAGTCAATTAATTTGGTTATCTATGCTGCACAAGAGTCTAGTATTTTTCAGATTTAAACAACAGTAGAGTAGAACTAAAATATCTTGCTTTTTTAATTTGACATTTGGGATAAAAATTGGCAGTGTTCAAGTAGTTGAGAGTAATGCTTCCTCAGATGTTTCCTAATCTGATTGCATAATTGCAAACTGCTATTTACGTGCACCTAAATGGCTGTTCAGATTGTGTACACAGCGTATCTCCAGAGAGAATATTCTTCTTTTAATAAATCTTCCCTAAGGAAAGTACATGAGTTATTCAAAAAACTCAGGCCAAGTCAAACGGGCCGCCTTGTCTTCAACGCTCATTTTCAAACATATAAATACCTAATTGTCAGTTCCATAATTTTAAGATTACATTTTTTGGGTGCTTACTATTAAGCAATTGAAGAAACATCAGTAAGGTATAATATATGATAATAAAAATATTTTAAAAATAGAGTTTTCTGTGAATTGAATTATTCTAAGCAAATATGGCCATTCCATAGTAAAACCCTTGCTAAAGTATGTAACTAATTATGGGTGTGATTGTGCAGTTTCAGGACTGTTAGCTTAATCAAGGACTGCAGAAATGGGAAGCACTTCCATGTGCTTTGCATACACTTGGACCAGTACTGCATCAATCAATCACTCCTGCCTTTGTCTTCTGAAGGACAGTATAATTAAGAGGAACTGATTGTGTTTCTCTGTTTTACTACATATCCTGTTTACAAAGCTGGAGATATTTTACCTCTAGGTCTCCTTTGGTAATGGATTCTTCTTCCACTCGGAACTGAAGATCTTCAACCTTCCTGTGGGGACAGTTGATTAAAATTCAGATAACTTTGAAGGAAAATGCATTCCAGCTCACTTTTCCATGGAAAATGGACAGCAAAGCACCAGAAACGTTACAGCAGCAGAATTATTTTACAAAGAAGACTGGAGAGGAGGAAACCACTGTCATTAAAGCACAACTTTAAAGAAGCAGTACTCCTACAGCTCAGTGAAAAAGGTATTTTATTGCAGTTTCTGACGAGTTAGAAAGAAAACCTCTACATCAGCACTATTTCTTTCATTCCTTCACCCTTCTGCACACATTCCGCATGTTCTATGAGATAAGAAAACAGAAAGTTAGGAAACATCCAAGATTCCTGAGAGCCTTCTGGAAGCGTGCTGGACAACTGCATCAGAACTATCAGACAAGCACGTGCTGGTTGTCAGGATGAACTGTAAGATGCAGGCTGGGAGTACCTGCAAAAACACAGATACGTCTTGCCTTGCCCATACAGGAGTTTTAGAATGAGAATTACACCATCAAATGCAGAAGTGCTAAGCTGGCATATGAACTAGAATAAACTCATTGTATTCATGGAAGTGGGTATCATCCCTGTGCTATGGGAAACAGAGGATTAAAGATTATTTGACTACAAATTACTGCTGAGACTGACTTGAATACACATTACAGAGCTTTCAAGGTAAACACACCTCGAGTGACTAGGAGGAAGGAGAAATATTACACTGCTGAAGCCATGAAATGTTTTCCTGGCTGTAAAACGTCACTTCAGCTAATGGGTCGCAGGCATACACAGCAGCACTGTTATGCTGCCTAGCAACACACTGAAGGTGAGCTCAAGGCCATGGAGGACTGCGGTAGAACGGACCCCCCCCCCCCCGACCTGGCATCCACTGAGGGGAGGTTCACAGCCAAGCTAATGGAGGTGCTGCAAAGCTTTTTAAAATTATTATTATTTCAAATTAAATATTAAGAAAAAAATCCACAAAATAAAACAACAAAAAAGCCACACTGCATTATTTTGCAGAGATCATAAAAGTAATTCCATACCCAACTCTACTACTTTGAAAATTCACTGCAAGCAGGTCCAATAAAAAGGAAGTACGCAAACTGTAAGGGAATTGCCCAGGTTTAACACTGTATGTTCTCCTCTGTGTTTCCTAGTTTTAGGGAGGCCTTTCAGAGAGGTAGACATTGCAGGGGAGAACACCAGTCTACAGAGCAGGTTCACAATGGGTTTGGTTTCTAAATGGATTTTTGCTTTTCAAAAGCACTCAGAATGCATCTAAACAATGTACCAGATTATTTCCTCAAGTAGCTTTGTACATCTGTTTGATAATCTCAATTCTTTTCCTCAAACCATTAAGAACATCAATTAGAAAAGACACTAAAATGGAGGGCTTTGATGATTTCTTGTAAGTGACAGACTCAGTGTAGAAGCACATGAGAAGTTATAAATTATTCACAAGAGCACTAAGCTGTAAATTCCTAATCCAGTACTGGCAGGAAACAGGATTATGAAAATTTTCACTTTGAAGTAGAAGTGTTTCAGAAAGATGAGGCATGACCCATTTGTACCTTCATAAAAGTAGGAATAAAATCCATCACAACTGAAGGCCATACTAGAAGGAATAAGTTCTGTGAAATCCATCTTTCAACAATAGTTACAGCCTCCAAACAAGTCCACTCGGCTTGTTATACAAGCAGTGCCAGCTACCATTGAGTGAATATTCAGTCACAAAAAAAATCCCCTCTACCAGCTGTAATTCATCACAGTATAATTTTCTTTGGGTTTCTTCCCTCCTCAAATTTAAGAGATTTATTTTCAATATTAACTTCAATGAGCAGAAATATTGTTTTATACTATAACTGCTCATATCTGCATTATTTAAGATTTGTTGCATGTTTGCAAGTCACCAAAGCATTTACTTTTAATGCAAAGTTTGTTTTTAACAGTTATAGTAACGAAGACTGTTTTGAGTTACCTTTTCTCTTCCTCGAGCTGATTGAGAAGCTCCACTTTCTCCCTGTCAGCAGCCTCTACCATGGCTCGCAGCTGGTCCATTTTTGCTTCCATCTCCAGTACATGCTAATCGCCAGGAATAAAAACAAAATCTAAGACAAACAGCACATGATTTCATTTTCCAAGTTATGTATTTTTACCTCAGTAATCACAAAGTGGCAAAGTGATGAATAAAGAGGCAGGAATGTGATACTCAAAATATGCACATAACAAAAGAAAACATCGCTCACTGAGATGTGTGGAAAGGTTTAACCAACATTTGTTAAATGGTATAGATTGGCTCTTACCAAGCCACAGCTCCCACACAAAAGATCTCATGGGTTTACAACACTAGCTCTCACTCTCGGATCTTTTCAATTAGAAAAGGTGATTTGGGAATTAAGTCAATTGTTTTACAGTCTCTGTTTTAAGAACAGCAGCACTGCTCTTACCCGGTCGTGTCCATCTCGAACAAGTGCTAATTCCTGCTCTATTTCCCCCACGTGACTGGTTGCTTTTGCAACTTCTGCCCTCTCCAGGTCCCTTTCTGCCAGGAGCTGTTCAATATGTTGCTGTTTCTCCTTCAGTGCCTCCTGCAGGGCTGTGGTACCAGAAATCTTTCTTGCATACCGGGAGGATGTTTCTGTCAACTTCACAAAGCAAGCACATTAAAAACCATTCTTTATCAAGTGAAAACCAGGGATATCTCCAAGACTCTACAAACATTAGGTTAGAGAAACAAATGTTTTCTGTAACCTATGGTAATTTCTCCTTTATGTATTTTATTTATTTATTTTGCTTTACATTAGATTACTTAGTTTGAGAATTTAACAATACCCATACCTATGTATTAAGTTTGTTTTGTAGCAATCAGCAGCCAGCACATAGGAGACAGAAGGATTGAAGTGAAAACCAAAGGCTGGCCTCAGTCTGAGGCAGATTTGGTAGACTCACACAGAGACAAGCTTTCTAAGAAGTTTTTTGCATTAAAAAGAGAAAGGCATCTTTACCGCAAGTAAATAACATTGCCCTTCTCCTTTCCAAGTCATTATCTTGGGTCAGCAGCAACACTATAACATTTCCAAGTGCTCTATTAAAAGCTTTTGGAAACCCAACTAGCATTTTGTGCCTCTACTATGGCAACAAGGCATTCAGGGTCAAAGGCGTTTACCTTGACTTAAAAAGCTAGCTTCACAGCTAATACCTCCTGAAGTACATTGGTATCTGATTAAAACATTCGTTTATATCCTTGTAATTAAGGTTCTTCTGGAAAAAAACAAAACAAAACAAAACTGAAGGATTAAATTTTAAGAGTATAGATATAAATGACTCAATCTATAGAACTATAGCTAAGATAAATCTGAATGGCCCCAGACATGCAAGAGGCTGAGGGCACAACACAGCATAAAATAAGTATACCGAAGACATTCACAAAGTGTAACTATCCTTTCGCTGCTGACACAATCAGCATACTGAATAAAATGTGAAGGTCCATGTTAAGGCTTCACTGTCAGCCCACAAACTGCAAGGAGCAGCCACTCCTGCAGACTGAGGCAGTACTGAGTGCAACAGGTTCAAACTAGGGGGCACTCTGTAGCTAGAAGTACAATTTCCAGACTGGATTAAGTTATAAAGTCCCTCCATTTGTGCCAAATAAAAATCCCTATGCTTGCTGTGATGAGGTATTAACCCCACAGCCCTGACCAACTGTTGACCTCTGTTCACTCATAATCTGCTTCAGTTCTGAAGGACTGTGGTACATCACCTCTGTCCTTCACCTGCTGGCCAGTGGAGCAGTGTGCCAGCTAACCAGTTACAGGTCACTGGGAGTCAGTGATCTCCTTCCAGTCAGATGTATTTATGCACACTGATTAAGGGGAAAAAAAAATTGGATGGCTGTAGAAAAAAAACCCACACAATTATTTCTACGTTTTTAATTGCCTTGAAAGAGAGGCTTAAATTCAGCTTTCCCAGAGCATATCCATTTTACTGCTGTAACCCAAGATTAGGACATTTATGTAACAGTAACTTTAAAAGAACCCATAGTAAGTGTATTAGGTGGAATTAGTGTGTTAGAATTCACCCAAGCCACTGAACTTTGCAACATCTAGTCTAGATGAATTCAAGGGATTAAAAACCAAATCAAAAAGAAAGAGGCTTCTTGTCAGCAAAGTCTTGATAATTGCTACTTCTGTATTTCTCAGCTGACTCATCTCTTTAACAGCAAAAGAAGGTCTTTTACATTTTGAAAATTTGAAGATTTCAGCTTAATGAAACAAGTTGAAGTTATGGGAGCTTTAGTGATTATCAGATCCTCAAACACAAACCTCACATAACAGAGGTAGTGCTAAGAAAAATGAATTGCTAAATGCAGATTTCAGTCATAGAACACTGATGCCTTGTTGGCATCACAAGCCCCTTTCTCACTGTAATAACTCAGTTAGCCCAAATTAACTGTGTAAGCTTAAATATTCAAATACTCAGCTACTCTTCAGGGCTAGCTAAGATTTTCTTCCTTCATGCATGCTTTGAATGAAAAAGAGAGCACAATTAAATGCATACTGCACTCTCCCAAGATCGGTTCTATCCTCAATTTATGCAAGACCACAGGCCAAGTGCCACGTGGATTCCTGCTTGGGAATGTAAAGCATGCAATAGAAAAAGAAGCTTACTAGTCCTGTACGGCTCGGCTTGCTGCTTACTGAAGATGCCACAGAACTGAGAGAGCTCAGGGAAGATGCACTCGGGCTACGTTTCAGGGCTGCGGGAGTCGCAACCACTTTTCGCACAGTTGTCTTCGCTTTTGCCGGGGTAGTCGATGGGAATCCAATCTTTGTAACTTTGTGGACCGGAGCAAACAAACCGTATCTTGGCTGACACTGAAAGTATCTTTAAAAGATAAAGCAAACAGGTCAGAGTACGAATTCAACTTCTGTGCTTCCACATACACAACCGGGCTTCACAAAGAATTCCGGCTCAGCAGTGTACCAGTCGTGAAGGACAAGGTAACAGCTGCTGACAGCCTCATCTGTATTAGGTTGCAGAGAATTGGTAGAATTACCAAATAGAATTGGTAAAGGGCTCTGATAGGCTGCAACAACACTATCAGTGCATTTGAGAAATACAACAGGAAGAACCCCTTCAAGCTACAGGACAGTTTCCTACAAATTCCATTCGGATTTAAACTTTAACATGCACATCCTTCCTCTCCGAGACATTTCTCTGAGCTGCCAGCAAAGGTGAGAACAGAGTTAAAAATAAAATCAGGTTATAATTACATCAAGAAGTTATATATTTCAGTGGATATATGCATGTTTGATTATACAGAACATGTATCTTTGGTTACATACAAACAAAACCCACCTAAAATTTGAAGTTGTGATCATCCATGTTAAGGTGGCACCACTGCATAAACTGTCTTTATAAAGGGCAGCTCCTTGCACCAAGTGAGAAATAAAGGTCACTTGTGATGAGAATTAATGCTTTCTGAAAGCATCCGTGTGGTTTCCAGTCTTTACAGTGAGGTTGTAGGAGCTTTCAGTTCATGTAATGCATGACGATTTCCCTTAAATTCAGCTTTTAGACATCTAGAGGTATTTTCTTAACCGAGAATTCATTCCATGATGAGGAACCAAGCAGAAGTTCAAAAAGCAGGAAATTGTGATTTCCATTATCAATCTATGAATAAAACTCATGTGGGTGTTAGGAGAGATCAACTAATCCCATGAACGTGGGGTTGATACAGACTTCCAGAGAGATGCAGTTGTCATAAAATTCACATCAGTGTGTAAGGATCCCCCTCCTACCACTACAGTCAGGTTCACAGCCTAACTACTCCTGATAGAAAGTCTCATGTAAAACATTACAAAAAGAACAGAATGAAACACAGAAACACAGGATCTTTGAGGTGGCTGCTATCTGATGATGGACTAACCTTGTTCCAGCAACAGCTCCATCATTCTTTCCCAGAGGTTCATCCAGCTCTACCCCACACCATTCTCCTTTAGCAAAGTCAGTTTCTCCCAAGAAACGCACAACTCCAGCTTTTGTTCCACCCACCTGAAACAATAAGGCACACAATCATATTTAATGCATTCCAAATAAAACACACAATCCAGTGGAAACAACAATCACTATAACCACATTCACAAAGCGCATTAATGACGTGGCCACTTTTATTTCAAGCTGTATATTCTTTGGCTATGGATTTCGTGTTAATGCACTGAAGAAATGTTCACAGCCAAATTGTCTGGGAAGAGAAAATGGATAGCTCAGAACTTACACAGCATAACTCCCTTGCATTAAGGAGAATTTAAACACAGCGTAATGCACAGCACTGCAAAATTGTAGGTGTAGATTTAAACAGCTATTGGAGTTCTCAGGGAGCCGTGGGTTTTTTCCTCTTTTTTTGTTTTAAACCATTTTAAACAGAAGATTAGAAACCATTTGTTTTCAGACTTAAAAAACTACATCTTTATAGCCATTGCGATCATGTTCCACTTACAATGTCTGAAAGATACCACTTTTTATAACTCCCAAGGAAGGGAGGAATTAAATTAGGTGAAGAAGGGAGGAATTAAATTAGGTGTGACTGCCACTTGCCAAGAAAGGCAACAAGCCAGACCTGCAGGATGCTTGCAGGTCAGAATGGCAATATGCTGTGCCCCATTTGTGAGCAAATCTGTTCAGCCAGTATCTAACATTATGAAAACAGGCAAATGCTGATGAAAACTCTCTCTTTAAGAGAGTCTGGATTCAACATGAATGTTTTCAGGGTCATTGTTTTCTTTCACTTCTATTTTCCAGCACACGTTATGTGATGAGGAATACATTTTGCAGCCTTGACAGAAAGCTTGGATATAACCTGCTAACATAACGACTGCATTTTTCTTTTTTTATGCATTAAAAAGTACGATAGGATTTTGACATTGTATTTCTTGGAGGGCGCTTCCCAGTACAACTAGAGAACTGCATGCTTCTTGTACCATAAATTAAGATGCACAATCACAGTAACTAGATAAGTCACATTAATATATTTGGGAAGTGTTCACACAAGAGGTTAACTGTGAGGAAACTGAAATGGAGTACATTATCTTGCCTGAAAGCACCAAGTCTCCTCAAAGTACCATACCAGTGCCCAGTAGATGACACGTTTGTGCTCTAGCTTCTAGTTCAGCAGCTTCCCAGAGCTGACAGCTCTGTTGGCAATTCAAGGCTTCAGCTGATGAGTAGAAAATCCTAATCCACACACTTAAAACCTCAGAAAACCAAGGAAGAACAATTAACCCTTTTGATATTACTAGAAGGGGAAAAGCAGATAAGATTTCTTTCATCCCTGCATAATGAGGCAGTTCCCTTTTCCTTTCTCATCAGAAAGAGTCTTGAAACAAGGTTTAATCTGCAGATCACCTTTGCATTTTACTGGAACAAATTATTCTTTCTGGGAGAATAAAAACACACAGTTTACAGTTACTGTGATTCAGCCTAATACAGTAACCAGTAGAATGGTAGGTATTTGCTGCTCTTGGCAGAGAACAGACAAACTTCCCCTCCAAGGAAAAAAAAAAAGGAGTACTGCCTTAGTGAGAGAGGATCACAACAACCAGAACAGTCCCATGGAATCCAGACCTCTATGTCTCTGTGGCACAATACAAGAGAGAAGATACAACATCATTAACAGTACTTTCCCAGAAGAACTACTCCTGAAATCCAGAAATATTTATCCACTCTTAGACATAACTTTTTCTAGAGGTTAAGTAACACGAACAGAAGTACAAAACACACAACAAATAAATATAAAACCTCAAAATAAAATTCAACTGAGCAGCAAGAGGGAAAAAATTGCATGTGTCTGTGCCTTCAGTGATGTACCAGCGATCGCTGTCTGTGCTACCACTCCCAACAGTCTCCAAGTTGTCCTTATACATATTCCTTTTCTAGCAACTTCTGGTGTTTTTGTGTTTTTAAGATACATCTGGAAGACATCTTCCGATGGAAAGGAAGAAAAAGGAAGACTGATGTGCTGTGTGTGTGTGGCATTTCCCTTGTCAAACCTGCACTGTTTTCTGCCTGAATAAAGCGAGTTAAATCAACAGAGGTAGTAAAGAACCCATTAAAAAAAGGAGGCAGGAAAACCAAAACAATAGCCCAGATAAGAAGTGTCCCCTGGAAGAACAGGCAGGTCTGCAGTCGCACAGCAGGACTCCTCAGGAGCTCTTTAGCCGGCCAAGGAATCCTACTGGAGTCCTGTGGGAGGTCAGCTGCAAAAATAGAAACCCACCACCTTCCCATGGTAAGGGGTGTGGGGTGTGCAAGACAAAGCTCTCTGAAGCACACTACATGCAGAGACTCCCAGAGACAGGGAAGGCTGCTGGGAGCTGTTCTGCCAGCTCAGGCTGTAAGTGAACCCCTCACTACACAGAGCTGGTGCCAGTAAAACACTGGTTAGCCCTCAGTGCAGAATATGCATTCCATTCTGTTCCATACCTCAATCCTGCTTATTTGCCGATCTCAATAAAAAAAAAAAGCACGGTATTTCTTTCAGTTGCAAAGCATCCAAATCACTAACCAGGAGATGGTCTCGAAGCAAAGCTCCGGTCCCATCCCATCCTATCTCACTCCATCCCAGCATCGCAGTGTGTGCCTGGGACCACAGCCCAGTGCCCGGTGGGAGGGAGAAAACAGAGGAATTCACAACCCAGGAACATATGGGGACACGCAACGTGAGATCCCAGGAGAAACAGCCATGTGACTATGCTTGTAACCATGGTACCGGGCTTATTTTAAAACAAGATGTAAGGAAGAATGCCAAAGAATTTGTTTTTTTCCCAAACCCAGTCAAGCTTCCCTGAATAACCAGCTACTACATTTCTGGCTTCTGCAAGTGCTGAAGTGCTTATCCTTACCAACAGCAGCAGCCGCAGCACGCTGTGGCAGTAAAGAGCTAATAGCACTGATGACACTCTAGATCTGCAGTTGTGCTCAGTTCTAAGAACAGCTCTGGTTTTAGATACAAGGTCAGCACCACTTGCTGCAGCCTGGGTCTGCTGAAGACTTCCAGCCACTCACAGACCTCTGCCTCAAACAACAGATTTACCTCCAGCTGCAATTCAGCACTGCGCATGTAACACCACAACTGCTTGGAAAGCATCTAAGAGGACCATCGCTCACACCTTTGGCAGAGCAATGTGAGGTGCTACAGTAAGATACAAGATGGTAAAGGCTTTCTAAGCTTAAAATTTGCTGTACACACACAGATTTATACACAGTGTTCTGTATATACCAACAAGGAAACAGAGAACTGTTATTTAGATGATTCAAAGAGAAGCTGCTAAAGATTATAGCAAATAAATAAATAAATAAATAAAAGATGTTGCAGTTGCCAGTGGATCTACTTAGCATTGCATGGAGGACAACAAAAGCCCCCCACCAATAGGTTCTAAAAGTTATATGGAAAAATGAGGCACCGTTACCATGAAGACAGTTTTCCACGACCTTCATTCATGCCAAGGTGGGTCACTAAATAATGCTCCTTCTAAAAAATATATTTGTTTAGATCAGTTCTCACACCCAAGATAGTCAAGCCGTGAAATGTAAAGCAGTAACACCTCAGAGTACCTAGGTTAGGCTACTGGTCATTGTGAGGTGAAGAGATTTGCTTGGAATTCACTATTATTATGCAAAACACATGGGAAAAGTGATTAAGTTCCATTTATCACTTTGTAACTAGGCTCACATTAATTTGCTGCAATGCTAAGTGAAGTAATAGAACAGGTTTGTAAACCTGAGGCAGTCAGTAACTTCAAAAACTTTCTGCTGAAAGCACGTTGGGACCAGCAAGGCAGACTTTGTGAGAGCGTCTGAAGAGCTGCATTTCCAAAGATAAGGAAAAGAGGGAAACAAAAAGACAGTGTAGTCCAGGAAAAAAAAGAGACTGTCTAAGAAGTGAGACTGATATTAAAACTGTTCATTTAAGAAATACAAATCTCTTTGAAGAAAGGATATCTTCTGTCTGAAACTTGGTCCATAAAATAGTACCACTTGCTCATCCCTAAGGACTGATGCACGGTGCCCCTCTGAAGCATCACTTGGAAGCAATATCTCTGTTGTGACCTAGCCTGGGCATTTCCAGAACCACTCAAACCACAGCACCTGTGTAACATGTAACTCCTGAAATACATCCTGACAAACAAACAGTATATTTCAAGAAACCTGGATCTGCTGATCAGAATCTTCTTTCTCCTGTTTCTCAGAACTTAGGAACCACGTCCAGCTGGCAGAAGAAATTGTATTTAACTGATTCTTTCACCCACTCAAGGCCGGAGGGAACCATCAGGTCATCTCCTCTGGCTCTCCTGATCCAGGCCTTTACATTTTACCCACTTACCTCTGTAATTACTGAACTAAGCTTTATGTGTTGATGTTTTTAGATCAGAGCTGATAACCATAAGAAAGGTTCGACCGACAGTCTATTTTCATAGTTAATCACTCTATTATTATAAGCTTGTTTTATTTCCAATTCAAATACATCTGACTGTGGCTTCTAGCCGTTGGGTCACATTATAGTTCTATTTGTGAGATTATAGAGCTCTCCTGCAACTGGCACTCACCACACAGGAGCATGTGTTCTAAGCAGGTCACCTCCAGCCTTGCCTTCATAAATGGAGTCCTTCAAACCTTGAAGACCTTGTTCACATGGGTTCTCTGACATACAAAAAATCTGTGAAGGCACAATGCAGCTCCAAAACCTATGGTATGGATTATCTGCCTTCTACTTAGTTATCTGTTTGCATGTAATTTAAAAGAAGTTACCTTTGAAACCTCTGCTTTTCTATCAAATTTGGCCACAGCCGGCCAACAGATTCAAAATCAAGGCCAAGGCAGACAGAGTTAATGTGCAATAAGACACAGAGTCGTGGCGTTATCACACAACCCTTCACTGCCAGAAGAAACTAATTCAGTAATTAAATATGATCTGCTACTGAGCCTCAATTCCTGCAGTCAATTTATTCACAAAGGAAGCAATATAAAAACCTAACAGCAACCGCATACTCCAAAAGCCACATGTGAATTTGCCACCACAAATAAAAGCAAGGGCCAAGACCAAGTAAGGAAATATCAACTGTCCCCTCGCCCATCCTGTGCTGAAATGAATAAGGACAACGTGTTCCTGGCTATCACTCCATCTGGGGAGGCTGAGGGCGGGGAAGGGAGACAAGGTCCACACACGCAAAGGCTGCACGAACAAACCATTAACAAAGAGGGTGGGAAGTCACCTATCAGCCATTTTATCACAATAACTCACGTCCAACGTAACGTTAAAAAGAGAAAAATCACCAGGACAAAGACTTACAAATTCCTCTATATCCTCTATCCCTCACCCACCTTCTCAAAAATATATTTTACTCAGCAGCAACCACTTCACAAATCCATATTGTACTTTACAGTCTCTAAAATACCCTGTCTAAATGTACATACACAAATACGAAGATCACTTCTATCCTTACCATAACAAAGCCATCGGAATAGCTCAGAGTCAGCTCAAGGATAAAGGGAAAGTGTGACTGAGCAGTCAGGCACTGCGATACATTTGCAATTACAATGCATTGGGATACGTTTGCAATTACAGCAAATGAGGCTCAGGAGGGGACAGCCACAGCAGAGCACACAGCCACTGCACGTACTTCACTTCCAAACCTTTCTTCCTTTTCTATCCCCATTTGCATTGTGGCATTCAGAACACTACAGAAACTAGAAAACTGAGAACTTAAAAATACCACACTGACAATGCAGAAAGTCTTTCTAAAGGGAGAAACTTCTCTCTCCATGAGAAATTCCCTTCACTCTTGAAAGAGTGCTTTTAAGAGTGCTGGAATTTAATCACTTGACAGACTTACGTCATGTTTACTTGAAGATAAGTTACACGGGTTAAAACAAATCTGACAATAATCTGCTTCAGTCTCCGCCTATTGCAGCACTGAAGAACTTGGTAAAAAAAATAACACAAGTAATTTACACTGCACGGTGCAACACAGACACGATAAATTAGGCATTATTCATGCACAGATAGTAACTTAGCAAAAAGGCCACATCAGCACACGCCCATAAATCTGGTTTGCAACCTTTTGTGAACATATGGATGGAGGCCCAAGTTACAGCTTTTCAGCTCAGCTCAGAAGCATCAGACTGGCAGAGCACGATGAAGCTGTAACTGGTTAAATGAATGAAAGCACTTTAATCCCTTGAGAAGGCTAAGGCCCCTTAGGTTGATAAGATTTTTTATTTATTTATTTATAAATACAGCATCTGGTCCCTCCAGGAAAGAGCCTAAAATGCTCTCAAAGCTTCTTTAACCTTCAATAGGCGCAACAGCTGTCATAGAAAGCAGGTTTCCCTATTTGGTTTCAACAGTTTGGGTTTTGGTTCTATCTGTTTGTTTGTTTAAACCAACTCTGCATTGGGCTGGTAAACAGCAAGCTCACAGCGCCTGGGCAAACAGTTTCTCTGGCTGCAACTCAAAGAGGAAACAGAAACCAGCTTAGCCTGGCAGTAATTGGTTTTCTGAATTAGTCTTCAGCCAGACCTATTCCTTCCCCACCTGCTTTATTACCTGGCGACAAGAACACTTCTGTTGCACAAGGGAAGAGAAGGAAGACAAGAGAGATCACTTTCTGCATAAGAATTGTTATTTATATTAGCTTTACAATGCTGAAACTGTAGCCTAACTTTCAGTAGGCAAATGGGCTACAATTATGTTAAACTTTGCACTCCTCTGTCACTAACCAGTAAAGGCCGGACCTGCACAGTGAAGCGCAGACTTCTCCATCAACATTTCCTACTTTACAGCAACCCCAAAATGGGATCGGGCTGCTCAGTCAATGTTCTCTCTCTAACCACTAAATCATATCCAGATTCTAGAACGTACTTCAGCTGTTAAGAATGTAAATTATGGTTAAGACAGAGCTATTTGATTACTCTCTGCACTAATGACTTTTCCTTTGGTTCAGCTATTTTTTCAGGAAAAGTTATACATCAATGAGAAGCTGCACAATAACAAGTTACACATCAGAATGCACAGCTCTTTTAAGCACGTACCTCATCTCCCTGTATTTTCAAAATTCCTACATGTTAATGTGAAGTATTTCATAATACTTACCAGAGAAAGCAAAATTACTGCTCAGCTTTGAGTCAGCCAAGCAATTAAGTACGAGCTTGCTGAATTTGGCTCAGAGATACTGGGATGTGAGGAACAGACTTATCAGAGATTCCCAAGACAGTTGGGGCTTGCGTGCTCTTTTCACCTAATTTTCTTTGAGGAGTAAATTATAGAAATGTGAAATATGGCTCTTTCTGTTTTGGAACATCCATTTAGAGGTAGACTACTTCAGCCTGTGTATTCACTACACTTCGATTTGCTCTCGCCTTGCTTTGACTCCTCTAGAATCTTAGGAATGAGAACTAGGAAAACACAACAACATGAACTTCTCTGCCATTTTCATGTTTTCCTTACAAAAAAAATTATGTCTATGAAGAACTACCTTGATTTAATGGCCAGGAACACGTTCTCTTCACATTGAAGGGAACAAAAAAAGGGAGACCTGCAGCTGACTTGCAGCAAATCTACTGCTAGCATTCTTTGCATTCACACCTGTTCAGCTGACTTACTATACACCTTTAAGCACTGCCTGTTTTGATATTAAACTTTTCTTAAATGTCAGATATCTTAGGAAAAGAAAGCCTGCACAGCAATGCAAAGCTTTCTGCATCTTTTCATCTCCGCATCCGCTGCATTGCTCAATGAAACCTAACATGGAACACTCTCAGGCATTTGAGAACATGTAGGTGATCATCTCTCAACTCTGTGTTTTCTACTATGCAATTTCTTTTCTCTGAGCAGCATCTGAATGAGCATCCCATATAGTTTGTGTCACCACTATTCTTCCTAAAGGTAATGGAATTAAGGAAAGATCTTTCAGGACTCTTTCTTCGTACCTAAGTTAATTAGGAATAGAAATGTAACACTGAAAACCTTGTTTATTACTGAATCTATATCACTTTCCCATAGAAGTCTGGGGGGGTCTGCACATATGGGACCACATAGGTAATCCTAATTTTCAATGCACATTGTGACAGAATGCAAAAACAACCCTGACGATATGAACTGACGAACTGTTCCAACTGCATAACCATTGGGAAATGCCAGTTTGTCAAGCCTGAAGTGCTTTGAACACTGCATTCCAGGATCAACAAACCTCAGTCAACTTTATGTTTTTGTAATACAGAAAAGAAGTGATTGTGAGATATATGAATTGGTAAACATGCTTCTTTGGTATTTCAGCATTTCTTAGAATATCCTCTTGCTTCCTGATAACCCAGACTGGGCAGAAAAACAAACACACTATGATTTAGCTTTGGTTGCTGAAAGTACCATCAAAAACCAACCACCTGCTAAGAGAAAATCTGAACAGATCAATTCAAGATAAGTCTGATTAAAAACATCCTACAATCAAAGTTGAAGAAAAAAAAAATCACAGATTGAAATACTCCAGTGCAACACTCCACACCCTAAGATCACACACAAAGATCAACAAAGTTGAGCCACATCTGAAGTCCATTCTAGAATACAATCTTAGCTAATGAGCTGTGTCTTACCCATACATGAATTTGCCCTTGAGGACATACTTTTCCAGTTAAGCATTTTAATAAGACTCTCAAACGAGCTCTTGTCTGTCATGAATTCATTGTTCTGCTGAACTGCAATCCTACTCTGCTGGAGGCTTGCTGTTTTCAAGATGCAATTCCCAGCAGTTGTTTTCCTCGTATCTGTAATCAGCACAGCATAGCTAAGAACTTTAACTAAGTATTCAACAGCAGTCAGTCCAAGCTGCAAGAAAGATGAATGTGGGCAGCATTTATTCATTAGAGATTAGCAACAGCACAGTCAGGTGGTAGCGTGTCTCAAAGCCAGGACACTTGGAGGAGAAGTCCAGTGCTGAGTACAAACACCACCAAGCCTCTCATCTTGTTGTGTAATGTGTTACCTAAAAGTTACTGCTGTCAGTATAAATGTGAAACAAGTGACATGCTGGAGAGTGGTGCAGTTAATCTGAAGAGCTATAAAAAAGCAGGAAACCAGTACACATGAACCCTGTCCATTTAACACTTATATTCCTGTACACACACTGTCCAACACAGGCATGTAAATTATAGATATGCATCACTGTCACGCTGTGCTAGGAATTGCCCCAAACCTCAAACTACTATTTGATGATTCAACAAGAAGACTTAAGGCAAACAGGAAGCAGGGAGAAGGAAATACTAAGTTTAATCTTTTCTATTTAAAAAACAGCATTTGGGACTTTACTAAAATCAAACTGCGGTATGAATGGTGTATCTTCATTGCCATTACAAGAAAACACATGCCAGCCCATATAACATTCATGCAAACAGGAAAGGTACACAACACAATTACTCAAAAACAAACAAACAAACAAACAAAAAAAGCTTAAAGCAACCAAACTTAGCTCTCTTTCCAAAGAATGAAAATGATACATCAGCAGAAGCATTTATGGTTCTGAATTTAGGAACAGCAGCCAAGTAACATAACACAACACCAACAGAACACGTAAATCCTGGGTGATCAGTGGCATTATGTGACTACTCCTGTTGCTGCCTATCACTACTCGAGAGAACAATCAATTATTGAACTGTTAGCTTTCTAAAGACACGCACTGAATAGGGCAGGAGAGCTGCATGGGAATCTCTCACAAGCTCAGCTTTTACTTAGCATGTTTGTAATTCTTGCAGCTGTGGAAAGGACAAACTACATCCAAGCTAACAAAATCATTTGGTCTTCAACAGAACACTGGCAAAACATGATAGAATAAACATTGCCAGATTAACCATTTTGTATGGGTACTGTAAAGATTTCCCTACAATATGCAAAACTGCACAGGAAAAGCTTGCTTAGAGCTTTTCTACAAGAATACACTCAAAAAGACAGCTAGAGCATAAATTTACACTACCTAAACCAAGGAAACAGAGAAGCTCTGAGCATTAGCAGAAGTTACAACTCCTTAATCAAAAAGCAGACACAGAAGCAGCAGGGAAATCTTACCAGAACTCGATCTCCGATTTTGAGCTCCCTTTCTCCTTTCTTTAGTGATCCAGCCTCAGACAGATTAGATACAGATCCACTTGCAGTTTTTGAAAGATTGCTAAACTGAGAAGGAGTAGAATGTTCTTTAGCAGCGAGTGGTGATGTTTTCTGTGGGATTCCTGACGGGAGAAGTGCAGCAGGGGATGCGGACACCGCACTGGCAGTTGATGTGGAGGTTGGTGATGTAGCTCTAGATGCATGAGCTGTCTGAGTACCATTGGCTTCATCTTCTGTCAGCACTTTTCTTGACAATTTTGATGGTCTTGTAAATATTCCCCTCAAGGGTTCACACTGGAAATAGCGAACTCCAGCCACAGAGCCATCGTTTTTACCAATTGGTTCGTCTAGAACAATCCCTGCCCATTGTCCTGGAGCAAACTGCGTTTCACCAAGGAACTGAATAAAGCCAGGTTTATTTCCGTTGACCCAAACACGCTCCCCAACTCTGAAATCATCCACAAAGTCGTCGTGTGCGTCTGCAGTGGTTGTGCTTGAGGACTTTTCACTGGAAGGTGCCTTTTCTGCTGGAGCTGGAATTGGGCACAATGAGAAAGCAACAAGAATCAAATACACTGATAATTGAGAAAAGTTGTATCTCAAGACTTTCTGCAATTTGCAAGCTTGTTTTAGGGTATTAAAAGCATTTTAGATGTTTAACTAGTTCGAAGAATTATTAAACTTTATGTGCAATTGTGTTATCTGAACAGCACTGTGCATAGATTTAAACGCAGTTATTTTAGGGAAAATGTTCAACAACAACAACAAAGGTAGGTTTGCTGTACTGGCAGAAGTGTGGTTATCTCAGATAACAACACTGCTCATGTACTTAATACTTGCAGCAGATACTTCCCCTCTACCTGTAACATGCTGAACTCTTTTCAGTTACACGAAGCAGGGATATGCCAGGATCAAAATGGTTTTTCTTGTGTCTTTTTTCTTTTTACCCCTATGCTTTCAACAGTGCAGCATTTTAAAGAGTTTGTTTTGAACCAAGATTGCATTCAACTATTAAGATTTTTTTTGCATGTTTAATAGTCATTTTTGTTAGATCAGAAATACAAGCAGGAGTGTTTTAGCATAAATACAAGGAATGTTGTGGGCTCAAAGCTTTCACAGTATTTTTCATTGGAAGATGAATAGGGGAAAAGTTAAGATATTAAATATCCTTTACCAGTTGCAACAGATGCAGGTGCTTTCAGTAACGTACTTCCATGCTTGATGGTCTTTGATGGAGCCTTAAGTCCACTCGGTTTTAACATACTCATTTTTCTGTGATACCAGCGTTACCCCTCTTTGTCTACAGCAACTACCTTTTTCCCAACATGGATACAATATAGCTGTCTCTGTCTTCCAACTCTAGAGTAAACCTGTATAGAAAAATATTAGACATGAAAGAAAATCAGTATTGTTAACTCCTGCAGAATATAGAAGTTAATATATAACTTAGTTTAATGAATGCTGCTGCGTTCATCTTGAGCTTTAAACTAAGAGGCTATTTTAAGAAAGAAAAACAAAGTCCTTAACAGCATTACTAACAACATTACGCAGAGATATAACTGCTCTGCGCACTCCACTGTTTTCAGTCACATTTTTGAAGCGTTGCAGTATCCCAGCAAAAATAACTTGAGACTACAAAACTAACTGCAAGAGAGAACAGGCACTGTCAAACAGACAACGTTAAGCTAAAAGGAATGACATTTTTAAGAGTTGGAACCAAAAAGCTAAGGCTGATCAGCAGCGTGAGGCGGTGGGAATCGCATGTCTGAGATCACAAGGTATGTTGGCTCACAGTCCCAGCTACACTCTGGGAAGAGGAGAAGGGATGGTTCACTGCGCAGCCGACTCGGACGCCAGCTGTAAGGTTTGCAGGGAACAGTGCCATGAGGTTTCTGCCACAGAAGGCATCTTCCTTCTGACACAAAAGCTTTAGCAAAGCTTTTTCATCTGTACTGTGAATTCAAACAGCACAAATCTAAACAAAAACCTGGACGCAAGAGGAAACACAGGCATGTGGCAATAAACGGCTTGCTCAACAGTTTGCTCAGGTCACGACAAAGACGAACCACGAAGCAGCTCCCAGCCCTGCCGTGCGCTCAGCAGTTTGGCAGCCACTCCAGAGCTGCCCAGTTGCAGACAGCCCAGAGGCACCGCCAGCAGTGCCGGCATACACACAGCACACACTGTGCATTTCAGGACAAGAGAAACACTACTGAGGGAAGGGACTGCTGGAAGGCAGCAATACAGACTAAAGCAAGCCATCCGTGTCTTTGATCGGGATAAATTTTATTCCTCCTCTATTATTAATCAGCAGCACATTAGTGTTCCTAAAATCAATTCACTGTGAAAAAGGGTCAGTCACAGTGCTCTGTGAATCTAAACAGCAAAGTGAAACACTGCTATGGCTATTTCAAGATTGGCTGTGTCAAATTCAAGTCATTTCCTAGCAAGTCTGCAAAAACACTATACTTTAATTAGTATTAATTACCACCTTGGCTGCATGATTTGTCTATGATTTAAGTTGCACTCCATGGAAACTCTAAGTAGCACAGTGCACATTGCTGAACACTTTTTCTAGCAGTGCCAGAAGTATGTCACACACCCATCTGCAGTTATGGCTACCACAGAGACATTTCTCCATTGGTTTTGCAAGATGCATAGCAGTTTACTATTAACATTTGAGTGGGAGCTCTCATGTTTACAAACATGAAAACAAAGAGTTGTCTCTCCAAAATCAAAGCAGAGGTATGGACCATAAATGTGAGTAAGCTGCAGAAGAACTGAGGCACATAGTTAGACAGAACAGCGGAGGATCACATAAGGTGCCACTCTGGACACAGCATAAGCATGTGGTATTTTCCTCATACTACACACCTTCCTCCTCTGAAAAATTGGAGTGCATTGTATTTTTCTATATTCTCATCTTTTTTCTCTCCCATACACCTGCAATTCCTCCTCGTGCTGAAGGCCCTATTCCCTCCCTCCTGACGCCAGGCTCTCCATGCATGCCCCTGCTTTTTTCCTCAACCCATCAAAACCCACTGAACAGAACAAACCTACACAATAAGAATTTCCTATGAATACAGAAATGCAAGAAATATCAAGGTTAGTTCTTTTGAGTTCACATACTCCTCTTTTGTTGTCAATGCAACACTTACATTTATCCCCCATTTCCTGACACAGCATTCAACACTGCTCAGTCAGTAACCATTTATATTGTGCATGGAAAAGAATCTTAAACAAGAGTTAAAACCAACCATGCTCAAACACCCCTCAAAACGACATCTTGACGGTGTCAAGTAAATATTTATTAATACATGTATAACAAGCCTTTGGGCAACAGAAAGCCAGAGCATTCTAATATTGCATTTCCTGGCTCAAGGTACTAATTCATATTTTAATCCCGCTCTCCATGTCACGGGTTACGTATCTGCTGTGTCATTTGCCTTTTTCAATACACAAGCCTTCAACTGGGCCAGAAGTAACACAACCCTCCGCACGGTCATACCCTGATTTCAGGGTTAGTGAAACTGTAGCTCAGTGCAATGAACTGCTAAAATGCAACATGGTTTGATAAGCTGCTGCCTTATTTCAATAGTGAAAATGCAACTTTCAATCTTACAAAGATAGGACCTTGACAGGAGCATCTCTAAACAGAATTCACCAAACAGTACATAAGTTTCTATCAAGGGATTTTAGGCATGATGCACTTGAGCATTTCCAAGAGGCTCCAGATGTCAATTACCTCAAAGTCAATTACCTCATCTGAGTGCTTATAAGAGAGGACAGCTAGCTACTTGTCTCGATTTGCTTGCATTCCTGCTCTGAATCTTTCTCAGCTCTCCTGAAAAAGAATTTTACCCCAGAATATGAAAGAAAAACAAAGCATGTTTTCATTCAGACCTTATATGGACCGCTAATGAAACACACATGTGAAATGCAAATAAACACGTGGATCTGTGGCCAAGCTTTCCCAACCATCTCAGAAAACACTTAAGCCTTAGCAAAAGCAGATTTGGTACCAAAAAGCAGTGTTCCTGCTCCTAGCATTGCAGCAAAGCAGAATACTTTCTGAAGAAGCAGCTATCCACCACTGTTCCTTTCAAGACTGCATTTTAACAGCTAGGCACTACAAAAGAACTAAATGCATAATTGCACACACACACAGAAACAAAAAAAAAAGGAAAGACAAGGTTCAAGTCTCAGCTCGCTCCATTTCAGAACGTGACAGTCACTACAAGAACGTAACAGCACCAACTGGCCTCGAAACAGAGCTGCCATCTGACAGCACGCTGCCATCAGAGCTCTCCTTCCTCAGCTCAGGTGAAGTACAAGGCTTCATCAGACAAAACATTTGAAACTGTGACTTGATCACTTGAGGAGGAAACACTTGCAAACACCACTACTTGCAGGCACTGTGCAACAGACGCCGTGTTTCCATGGAGAGAAGCAAGCTGTCTGTCCATTTGGTGTGGAAACAAAGAGGACTTTCTAGCCCAGAGTTGTGATGTTTGAATGGACTCACGATGGACTGCATAACCCCGGTCCTCTGCACGCAGACACACGCGGTCTGACTGCACAGTGCACTCTGAGGCTGGAACACCATTCTCTTGTGGTCTACTTGTGTAATAAAGTGAAACAATTATTTTAATCAATGATCATCCAGTATGGGTCACACATGGCTTCTCAAAAACATTTCAATTTAAAAGATAATATTAATTCAGTTGATACCAATAAACGACTGATACTGTTGGCAAGTGCCTTTCAAAGCCAAAATATTTCTAAGCTTAAAAAAGAGACAGCTACAAACTGGTAGTTCTGATCAGAATACCAGATCTCTGCAAAATACATACCAGTATTAAGAAAGAAATATGTAGTAAATATTCTGGGGCTGTGTAGAGTAGCCAGTACTGCTGAGTAACTCCAAGGGAGATACAACCAGAGAAGATCCCTGCAGCAGTCAATATTAGGTAACTCAAAGACAAATTCTTATCATACCATAAAATGCATTCCGTAGGAAAATGACACAGAAAATAGATTTCAGATACCTCTGCTGTCCAGAAACATGTCTTTCCTAATAGAAAAAATACAATAACAACTGAGTAAGAAAGATAAAAATGAAGGGCTATCTCTGAAAAGACAGCCTGAACAGCATTTCTGTAATACCCATTTCACACTCCTGAGGCTCATACACCACAATTGCCAAGCTTGCAAAAGCGTATGAATCATTCCTCAAAAATCCTAACAATGGTTCAGAGAAAGTAGCTTGGAATTTTGGAACCCTCCACAGTTACAAACACAACTCCTCAAATTACTGCATTCTTTAAGCAGAATGCCAAAGCCAAATAATTTACAGTTCAAGCATTTTAGGTATAATTCAGACCTAATTCTTATCACAGCTCTAAAAGTTGTGTTTGTGGTCTCCTAGACTGGCATTGCACTTCTGGGGAAAAAAATAATAAAAAATGAGGGTATATATTTCCAAAAGCATTTAAAGTAATGCTTTCAGATTAGAGGCTTTTGGAAATCAAACACAAAGAATGCAGCCGTATTTTGGCTCTGAAGAAAACAAATACCTTTGCATCACACTGCTATTTGCTTCTTGCTGCCTCTTGAGGAATACTTCTCTCTCTGCAAGAATGTGAAGCCCTCTAGGACCACATACTATGCAGCCAATTGCCTCATTTTTTGTAAAACTGTAGTGTCAGCACACCCAGGTCGGGGGAGCTGAGCCTGATCCCAGAACAATTACCTTCTCCTGCTCACAATGCCTTCTCCACCAGGTTTAGGTCTGTTGCAGATAGCTCATACTGCTGTCTTAAAACCCATTTAAGACATAAACACAGCCATGCTGGAGCTATGAACTACCAGGTCTCTTTTACATCAAGCTACTGAAGCCAATTACTGAAACTGCAAGCGAACTCTCTGAACCCAATGCTCAACACCTCGTGCAAACCCAACATGTTCTGCCAGCTCCAAAACATTTACTGAACGAGCAGCAACTTCAGACTGAAACAAACCAGAAAGAGCACTGCAGGCCTTTGATAACTAACAAAGCAAGTCACAAACTGCAAACTATGACAGAACTGATGTAAGAGCCTCTGTACAGTCACTTTTACACCAAACTGATTACCCAACTGCTGCTTAAGAATTTAACTGTACTGCTCAGTGACCAGACTGCAGGACGACAGAGGCATCTTCAGGTATCGTCTAAATAGGAAACAGAAGATAAGCAGTATGGTGGAGTTTAAGATTTCAATAGAGTAAGGGTTGGCATTTTAGAGTTTACATTTGATTACTCATTCAACAGACAGCAATTAGAAGAAAGGGAGCATTTAAGCATTACTGAGACTTCAAAAACGTGACTTCAGTTCTATTTTGTCTCTTAGAAACCATGGATTTTGATGTCAATTAAGCAAGTAATATGATGACCTGAATATACACAAATACATTTCTACAATAAAAAAGACACCAAAATAACATAAACATTTAATCAAATGCTGCATTATGCTAAGTGCAACTAGATCATATTTGTTTGGCTTAGTAGATGCTCTGCTTACTGCCAGCACCAAAACACATGGGCTGGTACATGCCTATCAAACCACTGCTTTGTGCCTCTCACTTCTAAGAGCAGAAAAAATGGTACGGAAAACTCAGTAGCACAAGTAAGCAAGAAATAAAAGGAGCCCATACCTTTATTTTAGATCTGCTATTTACAGATACTGGTATAGGAATTTAATAATAAATAATAAATTCAGCAAGAAAATATGCAAGAATATCCCTTAGTTCTCATGCAATCATTCTTCTTATGACACAAATATACTCTACTTCAGCTCATTCCAGCCCTACCCAACAAAACCCTCATATGAATTCTAGACAGGTATACCCTTGAAAAAGGCAAACACTCATCCAATGGGAATAGCATATGCTATTAAAATTCTTCATATGAATTTGAATTTTATAAATGACATACTCTTGAAGAAGAATAAATTATCTCTGATAATTTATTAGTTATGCCTAATTAAAATAGAGAGAACAAAATCAATCCTTTGCTCTTCTGAAGTGCCTTCAAAGATGCTGCCAGGATGACTCCAGGAAATGACTGCTGCATGCAGAGTCTTAGTGCACGTGCAGTTCAACTCGGAATACAACTTACTTTGGCCACCAAAACAACACTTTTAGCAGTATCACTGATTTGATGAACGTAACTTGAAACAAAGAGTGGCTGACAAATTACTCAACTGGAATCGCATCTGTATGACCACCAGCAGAGATCCTGAGAAACACCTTCCAACCCTATTTTGGAGAGCACCAGTATAAATAAGCATCACTTAGTCTGCAGCACCCAGCATGTTCAGTGAAACATAGACAACCAGAGGATACTTGAAACAATCCCAACACCGTAATGCAAGCACTGTGCCTTTCATCACTCACCCCACTATCAGGCAGCTATCGCACCATGGTGTAAGGACATCTCTCTAAATACCTCCTGGTTTTCACTAACTTCAAGGAGGGAATCTCCATTCCTTTAGTAACTCAGAAGAAACTCTGTTTTCTTGTACCCTTAGAAGGAGGGGGGAAGAACACACTTTGTTGTTTGGGAATCCATCCAAAATTGTATTCTTAGAGGTTTCACAGAAGTAGGTCAACATTACAGCAATGCTATGAGAAGCCTTTCATTCAAGCTTCTATGTGGCTCACAGACAAGGACACTCTAAGTCACATCACCTCATCATTCTGTAACTTGCTCTGGTTATTCAGATCCCCAGGTGCCTTGAGATCCTCCAGGCTTGAAGGACAAAGACTTTGGCCACTGAATATGAAGCACAGATATGAGAGGATGTCTGCAACAGTAAAAAATTATTTTTGGCCAGCAGTATGGTGAATAATTCTTTCTTGATCTATGCTGCTATTTCTAAGCACAGTCTGTTCAATTTTTTAGGAAGATTCCCATTTTTAATTAACAAAAGAACAGCTAATAACTATTTAAAAGCTTTAAATAAAAACACAGAAAATACAATGCACACTCCACCACTTCTCAGTTGCCACTGTACATGTGTGACAAAAACATCACTGGTCTATTATAAGACCAGAAAGCATGTGATCGTTCCAAGCACACATCATTCTCTACAGAACGAGGCAAGGATTAAGAAGCAGAGGAAGTTTTCACCTGGGAAAGTAAATAATTACCACCTCTCTTGATATGCCCACTATCTGTGCTTACTGCCTTTCCTGCATTTTTCCAAGGAAATTAATTCCTCACTGCCTTTCCTCAAACCACCATTTTGAGAACATGAAGAGTAATTCGCTCAGCTGTCAGCTCTGCCTTCTCCTGATGATACCACACCTTAACCAACTTAGTAAGTGCGTTCAGTCCACAGTGACAACACTTGGGAATAGGAGAGCATAAAGTTCACATTATTTGGGATCTAAAGTTTAAGTAAAAGTTTGAGAAGGAAAATATTACCTCCTGTCAGCCTCAAACCAAATGCATATAACAAAGAGCTTCTAACGGATACAACAAAGGTGCTTCTTTTTATAGTAAGAATTTAGTTTCCACAGACCTGGGTGAAACTGTAACTGTTTCACACCCCTTGCAAACATCAAGTCAGCACTCCATTCTTAGCTCTCTGCATTCTGAGCCTTTTAAATTAGCACCATGACTGCTATACGGCTGGCGTATAATAAATACAAGTCCAAATACAGAACTTAGATAAACACTGCTCTGATTCACTGGATGCTGCCACCAAGCAGAGCAGCAGACTAAGTCAGATGAGCTAACTCTATCAATACTGAGTTTGCTTCTCCACTTTGCAATTTTCTTCCAGAATAAGCTAGAAATATGGATAGCGAGATTATAAAGATCAGAAAAACTGAACAGCTTTTAATGGTGTTTCTCCTAGAAATAGGAGAATGAAGATGATCCTCAGCTCGAAGGAATGGTTAGTAGGCACTATTCCTGAAGAGTATGGGTTTGTACAGAGTTGCCCAGGTGGAAAGCTGTTGATCAGGTGCTAGGGTAGAAATGTGTACATCTTAGATGTATCTTAGATATATCTTTAAACTCTTTTAGTCTTTCTGAGGCCAGGATCTAAGACACCAGATTTCTGGGTATTTCTAAGCCTCAGTGGTGCCATTCAAAGTCACACAATTGCAACATCATGCTGCAAAAATAAACACATGCACAGAGCAGCCATACTAATGGATGTTCAGAATCACGGGGGACACTGAGCAGTGATAGAACTGGCTCCAGTTCTTCTGGTGGAGAAGAATGAAATGGTAGCTCCAGCAGCAACTGGCATCTGGCTGAGGGCAGCTGAGATTACAGCTAATGCAGTATATAATTGCCTTTCATTAAATAACAAAACACCATCCATCTGAGGCATTTCTAAACATGCCAGTCCAATAAGGATTCCAGCGCGTTACTTTTTAGATGTGCCAGCAGAGCCAGTAGTCCCTAAGGAATGCCAACAGATTAAACAAGAGCTGCATTCACGCATGGTCACCATGTTCAAACATTAGAAAACTCGCATTTAACATACAGAGTTAACATCTGACCCAAATGTTTTAGAGACAGAAAGAAAAGCAGTTCTGAAAACCCATACTGGCAAGACAGATAGCTATTTCTTTAGAGAGAAGCTCTGTTTTGAAATATTCACAGACACTCCTCCAAAACAACTTCAGCAGGGCTAAAAGAATAAAGGGAGGAACACTGAGGGAATTATCCAAGCTAAATAAATAAAAGCTGTCCTGGGTACTCACATTCAGAAGATGATAACAGAGAGGAAATACACAGGAGCTCAGGAAAGCTGCAGTAAGCAGCATACAGACACTGCTCTTTCTTACAGTATTTTCATGTGAGGAAAGAGGCTATTTCCTACAGGACACCTCTGTGATGTTGACACGAGGCAAACTAGAAAGCTGAAAAGTTCTCCTTAAAAGCAACCACACAAATAAATTATGTAAACCCAATGCAATCTCCCTCCTGATCCCTACGGACACAGGCGTTTCAGGTCACATTTCTGAGGTTTTCGGCCTCAGCCAACACAGCCCTGTCCCTTCGGTGCACTTCAGCACACGCAGGAAATCCGCTGTACGTTGGAAGCGGGTGGGAAGAGAACCCCGACACACCGTGACTTCCAACCAAGCAGAGACAAACCTCCGCCCATCTCCCCGTCATTCCGCATTCCGCGCACCATGAAGGACTCCTGTCAGTACCCGAACAGTTCCTCAGAATAAAACGCTTTGTAGTAAAAGGGTGGAAAAAAAGAAGTTTACCTTTCCTCCCCTGCATGTAATTTGCCACGGTGTCACACACAGCAGCAGGTGCGCTGACACGGGCCCCAGGAACACGGCTCTGACGCTGCCACACGCGTTCCTCCGCGCTTCAAACTCGTTCCTGCACAGCAGGAGGCACAAAGGTCCCTGCTGTCCTGCATTTCTTTCCTCTCCCTACACGCTCACAGGTTGGGAGCCGTTCTGCCCGGCGATGTGTAAGCAGCTCCCGAACTTCCCCAACTCCCCACGAGACACTGCCCGCGTTCTGCCTGACTGAGCGCGGAGGGGGGGGAGGGGGAGGGAACTTCACTTTACAGTCATATTTTTAAGCATGACACAATCCCAGACCAAATATTCCGCCTCGTGCTACTTCAGAGGAGGTGAGGAGGTATTCACAGAGATTTGGGGTTTTTTTTAATTATTATTTTTAAGGCAAGGAGGTTACGAGGCACGCAGAAGGCGGCAGGCACAGGGCAGGTGAGGCGCGCAGCCACCCGCGGCGCCGCGCTGAGGCACTGACAGAGCGCCGCACAGCAGTGACACAGCGGGAAGCAGATGGGGGCACGGCCACACATCCCCCCCACCCACAGAGGTGGGAGCCCGATTGCCACCGGTCCCACGAAGGCTGCGGAGGAGCGGGGTGAGCCCGGCAAGCCCCGGCACACAGCCCGGGAACCGGCCGAACCGGCTGCTGCCGCCCGCGGCCCTGCCAGGGGAGCGCCGGGCACGTGCGGACGGGGCTCGCGGCAGCCGCAGCCCATGGCCGCCTCACGCCGTCCCCTCACAGCCTCGCGGACCTTCCCCCCTCCTCCCTCAGCGCGGCGCGGGCCCGAAGCGGAGGCCCTACGGCGCACCCCCTGCCCGTTCCCTCAGGCGCAGCCGCCGCCGCCGCCGCCGCCCTCCACGCGCGGGCCCCAACGGCGGCCTCACCGCTGCCTGTGCTCCGCCACCGCCGCCTCCGCTTCCCCTCCGCCGCCTCCTCCTGCCCCTCTGCGGCGCCGCTCCCGGCTCAGCTCGGCGGGCGGGAGGGGGGGCGGGGCGGGGCGGGCGGACAACGTCTGCCGGGCCCGAGGCTCCGCGAGGCGGGGACTGCAGCAGCGGGAACCGCTCCCCCTGCCGCGCTCCAGCGCTGCTTTTTCCCCTCCTCACTCGCTCCCCATCCTCTCCTCCCGCTGCCTTTGTCTCTCCCCCCGCTTTGTTCGCCCCGGGCAGTGCCCTTCCCTTGGGGCAGAGGGAGTGAATGGACGAAAGGAGGAAAAAGGGTGGGGAGAGGAGACATGATCTCTCAGCTCCACACAGCCCTGTGGACGAGTAACTTCAACGTGTGCTGCTTTTCTCCATTTTCCTTTTGTCCTCAGGCCCAGAAGCGTTATAATTCCTCCTCTCTCCCCCTCTGAATTAGCACTGTGCTTGTGGAACACCATTCTCCCGTTGGTGATGCTGAAATGGCTGTAGCAGCGGCTCCACCCCATCGACAACGATTTAATAGCAGTTTTCGAGGCTGAATCAAAGAGCTCTGCTTCCCTGCTCTTACACACAGCGCTGGCTCTGCTGAATTCATCACAAAGCAAACCTGTTCCAGTCCCGTACGTTTACTTCTTGTGCGATCCTGTTCAAACAAAAGGGTGATGAGAAAGCAATTCCAGCACTGGAGCCCAATTGCAGTTTGTGATTCAACGTGGCATCATTCTCTGGCGTTCATCCAGCATGGTAAAGCACAGAACGGTGTGACACAGGGCCCAGAATAATAGCTTTCAACTAGATCAGCATTTAGCAGTGTTTGTTGGGATTTCACTTCCTAAGTGTTAAGCAGAAGCTCTTACTGTGGCCATTAGATGTTGAAACTGATACTCAAAGCGCTGCACGGAGCCACTCTTCTTCCCCTCTGCAAAATTTGCTAAACATTCCACTGAACAAAAAACTCAAGATTCAAATTTGAGACTGTATTTAGAAGCACAGAGCCCCCTGGGACGAAGGGGGAGCTCCCTAAAGCAGGAACTCAGAATGAAGTTGAGCAGATCAAAAGTTTCTACCTATGAACACACCACAGTCAATGGGACATATTCATTCAAGCATGAAGATTTTGAGTATAGGATTTCCTTCTTGCTCTGAATGAGCTCTTCAGCATGTACACTTGGCAGTTCCTATACTGAAACTTAGTCAACACCTTATTTCTCTCCAGCACTTTGATGTATAGCACATGGTTTTATCCCTAAGAAGCGGCTGTTGCAGACTAGGAAATTATTTTCACAGCTTAATGGGTTGAAAGGCTACAAAACTGTCCTTATTCCCAACATACTGACCGTTTTCCTTTCCTAGGTTAGCAGTCACAAGAAAGCCACACAAGTCCATGTCCTTTGTTGGTGTTCTACACAAGACAAATTTGCATCCAATTGTACATTATTTGTTTTACCCATGTTTGGTAGAACAACAGAAAACAGTACTTTAAGAATCTTTTCTGCATGCTTGCTTATCCAAGGTACTTAATTTGACAACAGTAAGAGTCACCTTGACTATATATGTTTCATTTTACAGATAACTTGATAAACCACATTCTATTAAAGAAGATACTATGGGAATAATTCTACCACACACATCAAGAGCAACAAAAGCTGAAGAAAGCAGAAAGTTCTCCCTCTTGAGAGCATTGAGCTCCTAAACAAAGGGCAAATCATCTTCTGTTCAGTCGCTGGTTGACAGCTAAATATTACATTGCAAAAACCTTGACTGCTGCTAGTAGTTGAGTAAACTTGAGGAAGTGTCAATTGTCACTTACACATTAATTACCACGTTATTAAATCCATCCTGTTTGTAACCTTCTTCAAGGACTAATTCCTCATTTGTCCTCTCCCACCACTTTATATATAAACATGACTTTCAAAGTTACAATATGTTCTTAAGAAGAGCAGCAAGCATCGGTGGCATTTCATTACCAGGAGCAATACAACTGTGGTACAAAATGAGGGTACTACACACTTCCAAATTACAAATACTTGTGAAAAAAATACAGTTGAGCTTTTTCTTCCTCTTATCTTTCCAGCTATCCTGCCTTCCCGAGTGTGCAGTGAACAGTTTTCTTAGCACCTACCATGTCTTTCAGTTATCTTTTGGATTCCCAGCCACTGCTCTTTTAATGACATTTTAAGCACTGTCAATAAGATCATAGAAATACAAGTTAGAAATGTAAACCTCTTCAAGATGCCGACCACCTGACTGATGGCCACAGAATTTTGCACTGATTTTTTTTTAATGTACATTAGCATTTCTGAATACTTTTGCTGTTCCCAATCCTATAAGTGAACATGAACATCATGCCAGCAGGAATCCATGGGAAAATTTGAATGATGACTGCTCACACTATACCCACCCATTACAAATCTTATTATTCATTTTAGCAAGCTCTACTCCAGGCTATTACGCCACACCAATCACCATGGGAACCTGACATATAAGTTCCAGAAATGCTTCTGCTGTTCAGCTTCCCTCAGATGTTGTAGTCATCTGACTGCAGTTTCAATATACAAAAGTAATTTGAATAGTTATATCCAACAGAATAAAGAAATCCAGTAAATGCAAGTATCTTTAGTGCAGAGACAGTGTATAGTACTTGATAAGAATAAGGAAAGCATGGATGAATACTATGAGATTGAGATCAGGATGAGTTCATTCCTTATAATGAGAGAAATCACAGGGATAACTGCATGTCTTCTAGCAGAGGTAGATATAAGTAAGGGTTTTATGCATTGGATCTGCTTGATTTTCTCAGAGCATTATCCATTCTAACCACAACATCCCCAGGAAGGAGGATTTTAAAGATAGCAATGAGTACCTGGTATTTTGTCTCGTCACCTGTATTTAAGAACAGTGACTAAGTGAGTTACAAAGAGAAATTAGATAGATCCTGCTACAGGATGTTTGCTTTTCTGAGACCAAATACAAGCATTTCAAAAGTTCTCTTATAAAAGTTCCTATTTCTTTTCCTTAAAATAAGTTTTACAATTTGAAAGGCGAAGTAAAACGAGTAAAGGGCATTCTATTTCCAACCATGTTTTGCTTTAACAGGTTAGTAAAGACATTTTTAGGTTCAAGCTTTAATTTTAATATATGGGTTATACATGTTATTACAGAAAAAGGGTTTAGATTTTGGCAGACTTAGACTTGAAACGAAAGTAAACATCTACAGACATATTTTTTAAGTTGGATAGAATAGGAAAAAAGGGAAGAGAAGTTCTCAATGTATGATATAGGTGGCCTAGGTCAGCAATAGCTCATGCTCTAAATCATAACAGGATTAAGGGATAGTCTCTAAACATCAAGATACAGACAGCCCAAATGCCAGGCAAAGCCTGGTAACCAAACACTTTCCATTCAGCAGCTCTATGCAGCTCCCTGCTCAGCATTTCATTAGTTCCGAGCTAGGAGTCTATTCAACTGTCTCCTTTTGTCTAACAGTGACCAACTAACTCATCTCAGAGATGTTGACTACATAGGAAAACATTCATACCACCTATTGATCAACTATATTGATCTAATTAGAAAAGAAGCATTGGTATCAAATGACTTACCACCTTAAACATATTTGAGAGACAGTCCTGGTGTTTGTTATCCGTAACAGGAGGGAGTGTAAGCACCTGCTATCATTAGTTGGGGTTAGAAAAATAAAGAAGGCACAAAGCATCATAGAAAGTAATTCCAAACACACGAAAATCTTGCAAAAGCCTAATGTTTTGCACTACTTTAAAATACAAACAAACAAAACCAAACCACACACACCAAAACTAAAGAAACAAATAGACAAGAACTAAATTAAATGAGAACAATCCCAATTCCCAACTGTAGCAGCTAAAATTCAAGTGTATATGCTGTCTGTATACTTCCAATTGTATCAGGCTACACACGGAGAACAAAAACATTTACTGACTTGAACAACCAGTCAGTCCAGTCACTTTGCACAAGAATTCTAATGGATATAAGTATGTGGCCCCAAACACAGAGCATCCCTGCCCCAAGCCTCCCAAAACCAACATTTGCTTTAGAAACCAGGAGATAAAATCTTCCCAAACTGAAAAAGACCTCCATCTCCAAGTAGTTTTTGTCCAGCAACTACAAGAGTCCCCAGAGCAAAGTTCCTTGCCTTACAAAATGAAGGATTTAACATATTTAAGCTAATATTTAGCATTACATTTAAAGCATGGTTGCTGAAATGTCTTCACATTATCCTTACTCCCAATTTCTTCAACATAAATCTTGGAAGCAATGAGTTAACAACTAGTTTAGTAAGTCTGATCATTTGTAGAAACATCTAAGACCTATCTATTCCAATCAGTTAAGTGGAAGGGCAATTATGAATTTATTGTGAGCATGTAAAGCTAAGTATAGCACTAGAGAGTACTAAGTATATAATATAAAGATGATTTTAATATTTTGTCTGCAAGCAAAGCATAAGCATGCAAGTATACCAATAAAGTTTGTATGTCCTACTAAAGAAGGAACATTTCATAAGGGCTATTAAAAAAGAGACCTTCTAAGGTGTGGAGAGAGAACTGCATGTTTAAGATATGAGAACCTCAACACACCCAAAAGGTGTATACACTTGAAATGATTACATCACACCATCATCTGCATGCAAATGATGCACTGTACAGGACAGAATAGCTTGGGTAAATGGTGATGACTAGCTTTTGACTTCATGGGAGGAAGAAGCATGGAGGAAGCACAAAATCTCTAGGTGGTTCCCATTAGAGCTTTCTTTGTCAAGTGCACAGAAGCTGGAAGTTCCTGGAATCTTACTTTTTCCTAGAAAAGATTAGCTAGAAAAAGCCAATCGTTTTAGTTCATATGATGAACATTGACTTGGAACTCTATGTTCCACACGTAAACAGATAAACTGAAGCGATCCATGCTGCAAATGGAGCCTTCCCAGCCACTCTGAAGTCACTCTGTTCACATATAAAGGCACTTTGGTTTTCCATTCCTGTAAAGTTTAGAGCAATAAAAGGAAAAAATATAAGCACTCGATCTGAAAAAAGCTTGTGTTTTTCTTAAGGATTCAAACACACTAATACTAAATACTAATACAGAATTAGTACACTAATTCTACATATTATAAGAATCTTTGGGAAATATCTACAATTTGTAAAGCTGAAGTTGTTAAAGAACAGGTTCAGTCTCCAAAGTTATCAAATACAACCTCAGACACCCCTACCTCACAAGTGTTTTCTTCAGGACTTGAAAATCCTTTATTTTAGTGGCATCTCACGTAGTAGAAACACTTTTTTCCTGCATTTAAGGACAAACAAATGCTTTAACAGCTTTAAAGAACTGTTAAACCAAACCAGTACTCCCTCTGCCGGCAATGCAGATGTGTAGTTGTTCCACTTACCATTTGCTTTGAAGAGAGGTGAGAGGAGGGAGAAAAAAAAAAGTGTTACAACAGTTAGTTAGCAGAATTGTAACACTCCTAAGCTTTGGTCTTTCAAAAATGAGCAGCTCTTTAGATTATGAAAATAGAGTGTCATGGGCAGGTTCTATTTAAGTAGCTGAAGTAATTTTAACATCTTTACTAGAAAAGAATGAACCCAGTAATTATGACCTTTCCTAAAATAATCAACTCATTTCACCCTCATTTTAATCAGCTTGTTTTTCCTAATTATCCTCAGCAGCTCATTTCAAGAAATCAGCAGTCTAATGGCTTAGGACTCCAATTAAAAAAAGCATATTTATAAAAATTCATTTATTAAACCTCTGTACATAAAAATGAACATGTATGTACAGCAAGTTTACATGAAGAAGGATGTTACAAAAGATACAGTGGTAATTAAAACTGTCCCACATAAATAAAAGTTTATAAAAATACTTGAAGTGATGAAGATAATGCTGGTAATCCCCAATCATTTTCATCCAATTTCCAAGACTTTGACATGGGAAGCCTTAATTTCAGATCTTTTAAAAAAACATTCTGAATATATTAAACTTATCTACAGGATAATTAGCAAAATCTATAAAGTATCCATTATTGTACAAAGGATATTAAAAAAAAAATAACCAATCCACCTGAAATTCAAGGACAATGCAACTCTTAGCCAAAGTAATGAACAATAAGACAAGTCTCTCTTTTTAGAGCAAAGAACAATTTACTTGCCAATGCAAATCAACAGTCCTGTTACTCCTTAGTGGAAGAATGCAACTTGGGAAAATTCTTCTGTACTTTCTGGCTGGATTGATTTTCTGGTCAAAGTGGAAGCCCTGTATTGACTTCAATTTTGAGGAAGAACAGGGGCAGAACTGTAACCTTTAGAGATTTTCTCCTTCCTACAAAAGGACGAGGAAGGTTATATGAGTTTGTAAAACTGAAGGAGAGAGAAGGGTGCAGGAATTTGAAGATAAAGAAACAAAGGAAGACCAGTTAAAAGTCAAGTCTTTTTCTTTTGCTGGTTTCTTGGGGAATTCTTTAGCACACTTCTTATTCGAAGGTAAGTGCCTGTTGATTCTGTCATATTTTCAAATTCAAAAGGTGCTATACCTACAGCAAACTTGCTCATATCAGGAACAGGATTTGAGTTCTTTGCAGATGACTCAGTGCTTGTCACCACTTTATTATCAACTATACTTTCTCCATCGTTAACCTCATGGTTGGGAGCAGGCACAGTGTTATCCAGCAGGCCTTCAGAATCTGAATTATCAGGAATTTCCTTTAAATTAAGTGAACTATTATCTGGATTAGGACTAGTTAAAGAATGTTCATTTTCTGGTACCTGTTCGCTGATACTGGAAAACTTAGTTTCTAATGTTACCATCTTATCAGATCTTACTTCTGCAACAACATCTACTTCGTTCCTGGATGGTGATGATGTAACAGAATTTCCAGTTAAAGGTGTATCAACAGGGATATCAGAGTCACTGTTTGTGCTTTCTGCTTGCTCTAATGCTGCCCAAATTAATCGCTGCTGTTCCTCTAGTTCTTCCAAGGTCAGAGTATCCTCATCCATGGTTGAGTCCACTATTTTTGGCTGAGAAACATCACTGGAAGGATTCAACGATGAAACAGTGTTAGGAAGAGGAGGATGGGTGGGTGTTGAAGGTTGAGTTGGTGTAAGACTTCGTGGAGTAAGTGGAGGTGTGCCTTGTGGTAAAGGAGGAGGAGTTGAAATCACTGGAGGTCCAGGTGGCAGTGGAGGTTGGAACTGAAAACTGTTAGTTGTTTGAGATCTTTGTGACACCTCCACATCTAGAAACAGATAACAGGATTTCATTAGAATCTGAAGTCTGACTAGGTCAACATTCAATGCCAAAACTTTAGGAGATTAACTACCAGACAAATGTCTTCTCATACCTGGTTTTCAGCTGAGATAGAACAAGCTTTCTTAAAGTTTCAACATCCACTGAAACTACCTGTTTGGGGATTTTAACTCTCCTGGCCATTTCATGAAAAAACTATGAAACAAACAAATAAATCTCTTGAATGTACTGAACAGACTTTTCTTCCATCCTTAGACACACTATGGTACCCTCTCTTATAAGAAATCCAAAAGCAAAGATACAAGCTTCTCCATCAATTCTAACATTAAAACAACACCAAGACCTCCGGTTAGTTAGACTCATTTTTAAACAAGTTGTGAGTCTGTAACATCCTAAAGTATTTAATCCAAGCATTTTAGGATTTGGAGGTCTTTATAACAGAATTTTCTTTAAGATACTTCTAAAGTAAAGAGATTGGAATGGGTAACTCAACATTCCAATTGCTTTGCGCACATCTGAAACTTCTTGCTTACCTTAAGCATTACCACAGTGAATACTGAAGCACTGTTTTCTCTTTGTCTACACTAACATTTCAAGTCCAGAGAAGTTACTTTGGAAATAAAAATTGAAACTAGGGGAAAAAAAATGAAAAGCAGAATAACTATACCAGAATCTATGTCCATGTCAGCTACTGCTACCTCCAAGTCATCTTTTGGTCGTTTTGAATGATGAGAGCTTGGCTGTGGTGCAGTCCTTTTATTGCTAGATTTTGAACTTGGCTGAAAGGAGGTTAACCAGGAAAACAAAATTAGTTGGAATTAGATTATTTAATGTCCTTAAAGCTGGAAATGTTACATATGTAAAACAATTTTGTAATTATCCAGTTATTTGGTGACTGAGTTTGTAAACTAGACATTTAAGTTTGAGACATTTAATGTAACTGAACAGAACTGTAGTTTGATTAGGTTGAAATGACAAAGGAGCATTATTAAACAGTGGAGGTTGAGTGCAGAACATTATCTTCCCTTCTTTAATGGGAATATTCTACAGTGGACAATACTAGGTGAGAGTCAGAGAAGATCTGAGAATCATACACAACAGTGTTTTCTCAAGTCACTGTATTAAGATTACTGTAAATCACGTCTACAGTAAGTAAGTTCTTCACTTATTAGGGAAGTCTGGAAACAAGATTGGTTTTAGGCTGTAAAAGTTTATAGTTACCTTTTTTTTTTTTTTTTAAACATGGAACTTTTCTGTTAGAACAGGTAAGCCAAGTTACAGACTACCTTACTGGTTCACTGGACCAAAAAAAATCACTACACAGTTAACTGCCTACTGTAAAACTAATAAAAGCATCAGGACTTCACAACTGGTACTATCAATGAGATGGTCTAAATGAAGACGTAAACAAGAGATCAATGTCTCCACTAGCTACATGATAACTTTTCTTTTTTGAGAGTAAAACTGAGATATATTCACCGCATGAAAATTAGAAAGGTAGTGTGCAAAAACATCCTTCTGTTGAGATGGCTGCATGGGGATGGAACCAAATATCTGCCATTCCTACAACAAAAAAAGAGAGAGAAAAGGCTGAACATTGCGTATGTTTCGTTTAATAACATGACAGTAGAACTAGAGAGAAATGCTAAGAGATTAACAAGCAAGATGAATTCATCCTCTCATCAGAAACCTTATTTATCAGAGGTAAGTAGTTCTTAAGCAGGAACTTAGGTAGGCAAACCAAAAGTATTGCAACCTGTGAATACAAAGAACTAATGGAGTGTACTATTATTATTATTACTTGGTAATTTATTATTACTTGGTAGTAGTAATAATAATATTAAAAAAGCATCACAAGAACATGCAGAAAAACGTAGATGGGCAAAAGGAACAGGCACTTGTACATAATCTTTTGTCTTTAAAGGAAACGCAATTAACCTAGGCTCCTGTTGGTCTTATAATGGAAATAAATACCACAGAAGCATTGCCAGACCCTGTCCAGATGTATCAGATGTCACCTGAACAGCTCCCACCTCCAAATAAAGCTCTCAAATAGGCTGTTGAAAGAAAACTGCCAGATGGATGATGCAGAACATTAAACTTGGCTAGCAGCAATAAGCATTACTTAATAGGCTGTTCAGAAAGCAGAGACAGCCACTTACATCTGGGATCCCACTCGGAGTGGAGATATTAAAGCCTGGATAGTTAATCAACTTAGAGACATCATAAGTGACATGTTTTGGTTGAAGATACCCTTCATCTTCTGTTTCATTATCATCTATAAATAAAAAAAACATAATTATTACCAATGCTAATTAATGTTACTGAATAAATCCACAGGATTACAAACATAGTTAAGTATTGATAGACGGCAGCAACAGTGACCAGATCTAACACATACATACCTTTACCATCATAAAGCGCAAGTCCCGAGTGCTCCATTTCAGCCTCTTTGAGCCAACCTGGAGGATAACCAAGCTGACGCATGCGATATATAAATGGTGGAAGACTCTTAGCTGTGACACCAAGTGCATCTTGAAGTTCCCCACTGAGTTGAGAAAACAAGAAGTCCATGACTGAGGTTTTCTTTAAAGGAAGTCATTGACACGCTGTTGCATTTTAAATGATCAAGCTAAAATAATTTAGCTCAAACCATATTGCTAGTCAATTCCAGAAATGACAAATTTAGGGCAAAAACAACTGATATTAAAGAAAACTTGTAACACCTATTTCTCCACACAAATGTACGTATGGTTAGACATTTCTATGAGAAGTAATTCTACCCTGAGAACAACTCACTTCATGGCTTGTTACTTCTGCTTCATGGCCTTAACTGTAGCTATCAGAACAGGAAGGGTGGAACTTAACAAACCATGAAATTTACTGATGATTTCTGTAGAGACTGATAGCATCATATTACCATTAAAAAAAAACCACCTATATCTGGAATAGAGAGAAGGCTGCAAGGGATATTCCAAGTCCAATATTTTCAGATTCCTGCATGCAATTTAGTTTATCAGGAACCTTACGTATTTGCAGCTCTCCCAGTAAAAGGAATGTGAAAAGCAATAGGATGAAATAGTTCTCCCTGCGTTAAGGACGAGGTCATGGGGAAAGGCAGTGAGATGTGGATTGAAAAATGTGCAATTCATTAAAATTTGGCAAACAAATTCAAGCATAATACACCCATAATTAAGAGTAGCAGATGGACTTATAAGATTTTGGATAGCAACACCTGGCATTCCAAAGGCAGAAAAGTCATTCCAGAAAAACACTGCAACAGCTAATGAAAGGAAAAGAGATACCTAATTACTCCTGGTTTAAATTTTCCAAACCTCTCTTCTACTTCCTCTGCATGATAACGCTGTTGAAAATTCTGATTGCTTGCTTCACCATAAGCTTCCATAAACTCCTTTCTCTTCTCACTTATACGAGCTGCATTTCGTGGCTTGAAGATAATATAATTGGGAAGTTTAAGTAAGTTTGGACAATTTACAGTTCATGCATGTCTTCACCAAATGTAAAACTGGTAATCCCTGCAAGCAACCTTTTTTTGCATAGCTGAGGTATAACTACAATTGTAATGAACACTGCATACTGAAAAAACAAAGAGGATTTGCATGTTATCTAGTGGCAAACAGGAGACATACCTAGGGACATTCTGCAGTTTGAAAAAAGGAGACATTCAAAACGTTATGCTATGAAAATGATTTACATTCTGATTTAGAGTTAGAACTTACACATATGAGCAGTATGACTTAAGCAAAAGAGATGAATAACTGTACATCCCGACCAGTGCATCTATTTTTTATTTTTTAAATGGTGTAGATCCACTGAAACATTTCTTGAAGAGAGGCAGTCTCTTAAATACTAATGTAGAGTTTACCTTTGGACAATCCTTTATTTGATGCTCTTCAGAGCCACAATTGAAACAGTGCGATTTTGGCCTGCTTAAAAAATATAGAAAAAAATACATATATTAAAGCTGAAAATCACTTTACAATATTAAATGCACCTAATTATTTTAAACCTAAGATTTTATTAGACTTAGAAAAACATGTAAGCACTGTCTGCTGACTCCTGCTTAAGTTGACCGTTTAATATTAATCCTCAAAAGTGAGCAACAGAATTTTGTATCATGTTCTTACGAAGGATACAAAAACTGAGAAAAGACAGACACAGCATAATAATAAATTAAAAAAACACATGACAGCATGTGGAGAGGAAAAAAAAACCAAACCAGAACTGCTAAAGTTACAGCAGAAAAGCAGTACTTCCAGGAAAAAACACATACGATATTTTATAACTCATATAACAGAAATATAACCACGTAAAAGGGAATAAAACAGTAACAGAATAATTCAGGTTGGACCCCAGGATGTCTACAATCCAGCTCCCTACTCAAAGCTAGGTCAGCTATGAGATCAGACCAGGCTGTTCAAGGCTTTATGCAGTAGTCTTGAAAATCTCCAAGGAAGAGGACTAAGTAACTTCCCTGGGCAACACGATCCAGTATTTTTACTGTCCCAATGGTGAAAAAACTTTTCCTTATATCGTGTTACAGACAGAATTCTCTGAAGGATTTCTGTTTCTGATTAAATATGCAAACATTGCATTTATTGGCACTGTATGAACAAAACAACCTACACACTAAAGCTGATGCCATGTCCTGAGGGAGAAAAGTAAGGATGTTAACACAAGACTTTAAATACAGAATACAGATATGGAACCCTCAACTTAATTATGTAGTGCAGTAATACCTTTATTCTTCTTTTCATGCTTGTATCATCAAAGCTCTGACAGTTCTTACAACACCAAGAAACAGCACTGTAGAAACAAGTAGGAGGAGCACGACTACTTCTTTGGGAAGTCCTGGCCCAGAGTTTGAAGTAGCTATGCAGACTGTATGCTGAACTGCAATTGCCTTAAAATTTAGTTTTCCCTGTAAATACCTATCAGGGCACGCGTTTCCAACATTATAGGAGGGAAGATCCCAATCCCTAACAAGTTTTTAAACACTGTTTTTTGAAGATTTATCAAATTAGGATGGGAAACATGCAGAGACAAAAGGATGACACAAGAATGAGTGTCCGAGACGACATCTGCCCACCCCACTCTAAATCCAACCTGTTGAATTGTCTAATTAGATAAAACAAAGCACGTATTTTGTTTCGTCTTTGTTTAGTATTTAAATACAAACATCTGCAGTGATTCAAGTATTCTATCACCACTCCACACAATGAGAATGACCCTTCAATCTGGCTTTCCCTTCAGATGGCAATATTTGTAATCAAAGCATAGTTTAATTCATTATTTCCCTTCATTTTGTAATTCCTGATAAAAGCTGAGATGGTATTCATTATAAATGAAATCAATGATTTCAGATGCAATGAAAACCACACAAGCTTTCAAGTGTAAGCTCATTTAACTTTACTTCTTACCTCCCATAAAAGCTATACCATCAACTCTTAAATCAACCTGTCTTAATAATAAAGTAAGCCATATGGAAATTGTTCCAGAAAACAGTAAGAATGATGACAGTACACTAGTGCCAGGATGACAAAGCAATCACTGAAAATAAGCCACAGAAGAACAGAGCATGAACAACTTCAGAAAGCTTCTGCACATTGAATATAGGCCCCTCCTAAACAAATTCAGTAAACCACAGAGACCCACTGACTGCAGAGGCTGGTTTACTTCAACTCAGTGCTGAAGTACATTCAAGGGTTTAGTATATATGGGAATAATCACAGTACACATCTGAACTTTGCAGCTCAAAACTTTATATTTAAGAGTAATACAAACCTTTTTGGTTTTACTTGTATTTCTTGTCCATCTAGGGAGAGAATCTGGCTGAAAACTTGCTGATATCTTTAGATTTCAATAAGGAACTGCTACTGGATGAAGCAAAATTTCAATCTTGTTTAAAATATTAATAAAAACCTATTAGGGCTTTGCATAAAATATTGACTCTTCTGGATTGATGATACATCGATACAGATGGTGCTTAATGCAAAGTCTGCACTTCAGAAGGATAAAGTATAAAACTATGTCCACTATATTTGGTAAGACGGGCTTGTATTGCTTTCTACTACCCAATTTCTATCCAATAAGCTATGCTGCTCTTCACAAGCACTTGCTAAAACTAGAGCCCCCTTGCTTATAGGCAGAAGTTTCACACTATTAATTCTGACATACTTTAAATCAACGTATTAAGAATACATTTTGGTAGAGTTTCAAAAATGTAACTCACATCTCAACCAAGTGTAGACAGGTCATGTCATACTACTTGTGTTTGCTTTTTAACTGCAATAGGCTGCTCTGCCTATTGGTCTAGGAAAGTATGAGAAGAGAAGAGGGCCACAGGTGAATGAGCATGGAAGACACTTAAGAGGTAAAGTTCAGAAGCACAGTAGATTTCAGATTCTAACAGTTGCTTTTAAAAAGAAAAGCAGATGTCAGATACTAGTCTGACACATTAAGTGGTACTTCAGTCATTTAGAACCATGGTATTTCATACACCATTTAACTCACTATTAAGTGCTGTTTTAGGCTCAGTGTCTACGGGAGCCCTAAAGAAATATGAGGTAATTTTGAACAGTAATACCTTTGCTTTGGCAAAGCTGGCAAACACAAAAGCTTACCCAGGCTTAACTTTACATTTTAGGAGAAATTCCCCTGTTATTCATCCACTTTCTTTATCTGGAGGTTGGGAGATTGTACAAATATCATTCGGAGAGGACTGACTTAATACATTACAACAGGCAGCTTTCCAAATGTAAAATTACAGCACACTGCATACACAGTTCAAAGGCAGCCACAAGAAAAGCCAGATTAGCTGGCTTTTAAATTTACAATTTTTTTTTCAGATACCAGTCATTTTCTAACACTATGAAGTTAATTTTATGACATGTTTGTTAACTAGATAGTGCAGAAATGAACTGTGAAACTGTTTCTCTCTCTTGACTTTTTCTGTTGCCAAAGTAATGAAGGGAAACTGGGAAGATGGGATTAATTGAAGTGAAATAAAAATATCTTGTCCAGTTTCCTTTAGTCATCAAGGACTCGAATATTAAAAAATGTTTTCTCAAATGTTTCCCTCAATCCCACCTTCTAAATATTGGCTTTAGTACAGAACACAGAACCAACTTTAAAATGGATGCAAAGTAAAAACATCACACAACTAAATTTTATTAAAAGATTTTTTCCCAGATACCAAATTTGGCAAAAATTATCTTAGAGAATACTTGAGTTTGCTGAGCCCTTTTCTTCTCCCATATTACAGATTTCACAGAAGGAAACCACTTACTTCTATCTGGAATGAACTTTCTTTCCAAATCTAACTGTAGACTGGCCCAGGAAAGCCCTACATTCACAAGATATATTTACAGGAGTATTGCATTCACTCTTCTCAAAATCAGTCAGCCAATCATACCCAAACACTTGTATCTTTTAATAGAAAATTGGTGGATTTTGTACTCAAAACTTTTCATCTATCAGAACTGATATGGTTTTAACAGAAATGTACAATCTACTGAACTGAATTTGAGCCCAATTTACCAAACTGGCACTCTTTGGATTTGGTAAACAGATAAAGACCCTTGTTTTAGCAAACAGGATACTTAGGTATTTCCCATCCTTCTGTCAGCTGTGGATTCTCATTTAATATAGGCTGTCCCAGTTTATCAAGACAAAAATTGGTAAAATACAGAACACTTCCTACAACCTGTAGAAAAAAAGTCAGAAAATTGTCAGAAAAGTGTCAGTATTCAGGTCAGATTATCGGTAGCATTTGTAGAAATTTACACCACTTGGAATTCTTCCAGGTTTTTACCCACTCTGTAGATATTTACAAACAATGTACACCCACGCCTGTACCAATCAGCACTTTTTTCCCACTGAAGTGGCCAAAACATGCCAAACTTTACTGCTATTACATCAATACGAGAAATTTAATGAGATTTTATTTTAATGCCAGTGTGCATTGAATATGTAGAACGAAGAGTCAGACCTACCGTTCAAGAGCATATAGTCAAAAACTTACACTAAAAGCTTCCTTAATTTTTTTAACAGAATTCGAGCTTGCTGTTTTACAGTCCTCTTCTAAAACAACACTGGAGGGCTGAGATGAAAAGTAAAAACACAAATCAATGATTAAAAATAGCAGACAGTATAAAGAAGAGCTCCAAAATTACTAAAGTACATAAAAGGCACAAAACATGGAGTACAACTTCTACCTTTTCTTGACACGTTGGTTAAATAGAGATAACTATGTTAATAATCATGATTTCCACGGTCCAAAATATCGCATAGATCATTTCTCTCTTTTCTTGGTTATGGTCCTTCCCCCCCCCCCAGAATAAACAGTTTTATAACATTTATTTGATAGTTATCTGATTTGCAGTTATAGGAAAAAAAAAACACCTAGAATTTAGCTACTTAACAGTGTAAAATTTCAGTATTACCACTACAATCCTTAAAGTACCTGAGGCTTAAGACTGAAGTGTGTTTTTTCTTGTTCATCTCTCTGTTGCTCTTCATATTTGTGAACTAAGTTAAAAACAAAATCTTCGATTTCTTGATGATACTGCCTGCAACAGAGTAAAGAAGCACAAAAAGGTGAAGAAAAGAGCAAGATTGAAATATACAGAAAGTATCTTTTGAAGCATCTGCCATTTACTACTTCAGGATTTACACAAAGGGCAGTCATCTCTCAACTGAAGCAGGGAGCAATTAATGCACTATATTTACCAACAACACTTCAGAAACTTTTACTCAGGAGTTCCAAGGAGTCACACTTCATTTTCAAATAAATACAGACATTGCTACTGAACACAGGAGAACTCTTGACTTTTGCTAATTCCTACCCTTTCTCCTCTGCAAACTAACAAGCATATGTTACTAAATATGACATAGATCCTTTGTGCAAACATATCCAAACAAAAACTAATGTCTGTCTTCCTATCGGGATTTTTTTTATTGAAAAGCTGAAGTACTTACTTAGAAATTACATTGTTCATAAATAAAATCTGCAACAGCGGCCCATCGACTTTTGAGTTCTCCACTGAAATTCCACTACAAAAACAGAACAAATATAGAAATGGTTATCAGTTTTATTGTAAATATACCCTGTTCAGTTGTCACAGCAAAGAGTCTGTATTCCAGACAAAGGAATGTTTGGCCAATGCAAGTTCCATTATTTTACTAAGTTCCTATTATCTTAAAGAAAAATCCTCCTCTGAGCAAAGTATTTTGTGGCTCATTGTGAGATGGGAAGAACACAAAACAGAATACACAAGTTTTCTTCCAAGAGCACGTAATAAAATGCAGTAAACAGCGTTAAGATCCATCTCACAGTGCCATCTAATGACTAGACACTACCTGGAGAACAACAAAACAGTTATCTTACTTATGTAACTATTGTGATGTACTCCTTCTTGCTGCCAAACTTCACAAGAAGTGGCCTTTCCTTAAAGGCCAAATCACAAGCAAACAAACATAAGTATGTGTGTGCGTGTGTGTATATATTTATATGCAAACATAAATAGAGTAATACAAAGTTCTTGACACTGAAGTCAAACCTTACAAGCATGGTGTTGGACGGAAGCACTGTAAGTGAGCAGTAACATACCTAGGGCGAGTCAGAATATTCAGCTTCCTTTTAAGTTCTTGATGTTACCTTCTCGTTAAGGAACATTGCTTTCTTCAGAAGACACAACAGCACCTTAACCAATTGCAGGGCTAAATAAGAAAACACCTAACAAAAACTGCAGTGAATTGTCAGTGTCTTTTTGTACTTAAAAGACCAAAATACATCACAAAAGGGTAAGCAGAGAGACATCTGTAAATAGAAAACTAACTGCAAAGAGGACATCTCAGATGTCAAGCTGCCGGTGTCCATCCCAACAGCTCCTCGAGGAACAATTTGGGAGTTTAAAATTTTTTCTAGCGCTTTTAAAAATGGATTTTCGAAGTGAACGCATAACCATTCCTTTTCTTCACGAAAGTAGAAACGAGGAGAGCAGCGTTAGGCGTTTCAACTTGTTCCAACACTCAAGAACTTAACAGCCCCGTAGCCAAGAGAAGGGCACACTGAGGCTGAAGTGAGAGAAAACCGCCTCCCGAGCAGCGGGAGCAGCGCCCGCGGGCAGCGGCCCCTCATAGACGCGCAGCCCCGCGCCCGGCCCCAAGGGCTGCGCGGGAGCAGCGCAGGGCGCGGAGCCTGGCCCGGAAGGGATCCGGCGGCAGGAGGCAGCCCCCCGTCCCCGCCCGCCGCAGGCCCCGCCAATCCCGTCAGGATATTCTCCGCCCGCAGCCGCCGCACCGTCTCCTCGCAGCCCCGCAGCCGCTCTCGCAGCTCTGAGAAAGCTTCCTCGCGGGCCTCCTCCTCCTCGTCCACGCTGAGGCGAGGCGGCGGCGGCCCGTCCTCCTCCTCGAGCTGCTCGAAGAGCTCGCGGTCCCCGAAGTCCACCTCGGCCGCCATCTTAAGCCGCAGCAGGAAGGGCGGGGCGCGGGGAGCGCCGGAAGGCCGCCGCGCGCCCCTATTAGGAGCCGCGAGACCACGGCTCCCAGCATGCACTGCGGCCACACCGCCACCGCCGCACCGGGCTGCGCCCGCTGCGCATGCTGGGAGCCGTAGTTGAGCGGAGGACGAGTTTCGCCGACGTGGGAGGCGCAGCCTGCAGGAACCATCTGCGGTGCCATCTGCCTTCCCGCCTTTTTCTTTTTCTGGAGAGCAGAAACGGGCGCCACTTCTTTCCATAGATCGCCCACAGTGACACTGCATCCAAAATGTCAGGCAACGCCCTGCATATCCGATAGGGCCAGATTAAGGTATCCTTCCAAAACACGTCTATGTAACACAAAAGCAGTTTAGTTTTTTGTTTTTTAATACATTAAAAAAAAAAAAACACCTAACACTTGCCTGTACTTAAAGTAAAAAAAAAAAAATCACAACAGGAAGAATGAGTTCAGCATTCTTCAGCAAACTCCTTATTTTATGAAAACTCCTTCAAAATAGGCAAAGCAAAACAAATGTCCTATTTCTGACTTCCTTTGAGCCCCTTCCTGAGTATCCTTTGAGTTCTGCCCTAAAGACAATTTGATTAACATAAAGTAAGACCTTAGAGAAAAAACTTCTTTATTATTAACCAGGTTTTTGCGCTGGATTATGTGCCTAGTGGCCCAGACTGCTAAATAACATCTACACAATGTTTCTTTCATGTTTCAAGAATCGAAAATAACTGTACAAGGTTAAAGTACAAAAGTACACAAGACAGTGGACACCAAATATCCATGTATGAGTTCATCCCATCTGCTGCTTGGTTTGAAAAGTAGAACTTTAACTAAAAAATACTGTCCTTCTATCGCTCTGTCAAGTTTAATGGAAGTGGGTATAACCTGATTACAACACTAACACCAGTATCACTGATCTGATATTTACAAAAAAAATTGTATTTATCAATAAATTAAAGTCAATGCAACACCCATGCAAGCTAGAATGCTAGCTTTTTGGTGAACAAGGACCCAACATTTGAACAAGAACCTTCCGAAGTCCCAAACTTTAAAGTTGTTTGTATTCAAACTGCATCCATTCCTCGCATTGAAGATGTAAACCCCAATCCCATTCCTCTTTGCGTATGCGTCTGTGATCTCGCCATTTCATACTGTGCATCTAGATTTCTGAAAACCTCTTCCTGCTGTTTCAGCGTTTTGTAGCTCTCTTCATCAACTGAACTACAGCCAGCTTCATCCTCACTCTAGAAGGCAGAAGAAAATAAAGAATTAGCTTTGTAGGAAGTGGTATTTTCATATGTTACAGCTGCCCTAAACTCCTTGTAATTCTAAATTCTTAAGAGACTTTTAAAACAACAGGCGTCTGCTTTTGCTGCTGTAACAAGCCCAGCATAACTTGTGCTCTCACTGCCAAGAAATGCTTAGAAGCCTTCAAAGTCCTGTTTTGAATACATTCAAATAAACACCTCCATTTAATTATCTACACAGAGCTGTCACATATGAACATTCATTAGATTATGAATATTGGTTACAGCTAGGACTGTTGTCACAGAGCACAACAGATGCAAGAAATATCATGAAATTCTATATGAGGAATTTAATTTAGAAACTTCCTGTGATCTTTAATGATAAATAATTTGTTTTTAATTAGATCACACAGTAACCAGTTAACCTACCCTTACTGATTTAGGCATCCTTTAAAATTAAAAACGAAATCCACTATAATAAATTTAACTACACATTCAGAACTCCTTACCTTAATGCCCATCAGTTTTCTGAATTTGACATTTTGGTCCTTGTTTCCAAAATTTAATTTTTCCCATATTTCTGCAGACTGTGATTTATCCTGTGTAAGTTAAAAAAGAAACAAAGATTTATCACCTTTTTACACATATTTCTGTTAATACCACAATATAGTAGCAAGCAAAGAAAAGCTGTATTAAAAACGTTGACTGTTCTGTAGCTGTAGCAAAGCCAGAGGCAAAATATTTCCAGTGGCATTCTTGCAGCATCCCCACAGAAACTTCTTGTGAGGGAAGTGCTTAACTACAGGTTTCAAAATAAGGTATATTCTTTACATGAGTAGACTGTACTCATTTCCATTAAGTTTGGAAACAATGTCAGAAAACATGCCTAAAATTATGGAAAAGAAAATAGGTATGACTTTATCACATTACCAGCACTTCTCAGTAAAGAGAGACCATCCACATCTGATACTTAGTGGCAAGTTCTATTTACTAACAAAATCCACACCAGGACCAAAAATACTTCCTAGAATTTACACAGTCAGGCATAATTGTAAGCCTTACGTCACTAGTATTTGTCACTGGACATCTAGGCTTCCTCATGTAGGCAGTTCAGAAATACAAGATGTTTTCCAACAGGTTTTATGAAAGTAAGAAAAGACATTACCCCTTCCTTTTTGCCTTGCCAAAGCATCTTTCGTTTTTTCTCTTGCTCTGCAAATTTCATTGGATTCACTGCTGCTGGGTTATAATAGCTAGGTACGGCTATTCCAGTCTCTGCTAGTGCTTTTGCTTGTAGTGCTGCCATTTGAGCTGCCATTGCTATTTGCGGAGTTACTTGTGTTCCCGACGCCAGAAGAGCAGCAACATTAATAACAGAACCTCCAGTGGCTGCAGCTGCTAAAGAAAGCAATGGTAAATTGCTATCAGATAGTAAGTTCAGTCATTTTTTTCTCCCCCAGAAAACCCACTTCCATTCATAGCAGTAAGTTGAAAACAATGAAAACAAAACGTATTACGATGCTTATAAATTAAGAAACAAGTCTCCAACACATTTTAGTAAGCCAGAAGTATCATAACTCATGCTTTTAAATACCCTTGAGTGGGTAACAGCTTTCAAACTCTTGTTTAATGATGTATATGGGAAGGGTCCAATGACGATAAGAACCAGCTTAACAGACAACGTTTTACTTGTTGGTTTTCTTTGTCTGATCCCTTTTTACCCCTCCATTTCCTTGTTCTACTTGTGTTTCTTACACATGGATCAAATGAACAACCTGACAACTTGTACATCAGCTGGACAGGACTGTAACACTGTACATTATTGTCCCTGGAGGTGTTCAAGCAACTTTCAGATGTGGTACTAAGGGATATGGTTTAGTGGGGAAATACTGGTGGTAGGTGGACAAATAGATTCTAGGATCTTGGAGGCCTTTTCCAACCCTAGTGATTCTGTGATTACTTCAAACACTCAACACATAAGCCTGCATTATCTTCCACCCACATTATTCTTTAGAAATTAATATACATAGATTACCTGCAGCCATTTCCTGTTGCTTCTGTTTCTCAACCATTTCTTTCTCTCTCTGTTCTTGCAGTTTCTTTGCTCTTTCCAACCTAGAAAATACATGAGGAATGAGAGTATTCAGACATGCAAAACTAAGGAGGAACAGATTATTCATGTCACATACCATTAAGATAGAAACAATTTCTGACCTTCTGGCTAATGCTTCCTGTGCATCCATAGCTGTATTTCGACCTCGAAAAGGTGGTGGACTTGGACTCCGGCTATGACTCCTGCTGAATCTGCGGGGCTTTTCAATTCTTTTCTTTCGCTCTCTGTAACCAAATTTAAGACAGTTGCTAAAGCAATGAATCTACATTTAATAGAGCATTCAATCATAACTCAAAAACTAACTTGGAGAGTTTTCAAGAACAGCTGTCACAGAGATTATACTACAACAGTGTAACGGTCACACTTACACAGTAACAAGATAAAATTAAAATGGAGTTTTTTTCAACTGCAAGCTCTAACAATATGTAATTCCAGGTATTTATTTACCCTTTCATTTGGTATAAGAATTTTTATTCTAACTCCTGGCAAGAAAAAAACATCACGTAACTTTTAGTGTGTCAACTGCAAGAAAACTAAAATAGATCAAGGTGCAAGAAGGCTTTAAAACAAAAGATACAACAGCATTGTAATTATGCTAGAAGTGAATACTGTAAATAGCCCTGAGTCAAGAACTCGAATAATACTGAGGGGAATTGCTATTCTTCTCCTTACTGTATATTTGTCACTAGATGTTCTTTGAGCTGTTTGAGTGAAAATATTAGACTGGATAGGAGCATTGCTTTTTCTTACAAGTTCTGGAGAAGGACACTACCTGTGCAGAGGACTATAATGCATGCCTTAACTGAAGGCTGGCAAATGATCTCTGTTTAAAAATATTTTGAAACAAAACACCAAAATATCCATTGTACCTATCATTTAAAAACTTTCTCTCAAGTAAAAGTTGTTCTTTCGATGTAGACATCTGGTTTCTTTTAAGCAACAGCCACTTAAGATACCTAGAAGTATCATTAGCAGTTGTTATGGTTGGGTGTTTGGATTTTTTTTTTTTTTGCTAAGATCATTAAGAGCAACATTACAAGATAAAGTTTTATCATTTTTTAAGTCTCTGACTGGACTGATGTTCTGAACAAAAAAAGTCACCAATTCTGGACACATCCAAAGTTGAAACTACAAGAGAATTGCCAGATTTGCCATCAACACTAAGTTAAAACGCACAAAGGACGTTTCTGCCATTTTATATTTAAGGTTATGAACCATATGCAATAGTGACTGACTTGAGTAAAGCCACTTTACATGACATCACCTATTCCATTTCTTCTGTTTGCAATTTGTGCAGCATCCACAAACATGAAATGCCATCTGAAGTTACAAAAAGAGATTCTTGTTTACATGACAAATCTGGTAGAATACAAAGGAAGTGAGACTTTTAATAGAAGACGACAAGATGCAGATTCAGGCACTGGGAAGTGACAGATCTGCATTCCTAAGATGTAATGCATGTTTCAAAGATACCTTCATTTTTGCCGTGAGGACTATTGTAGTTTGGTCTTGTCTTTGGTCTGATGCTTTACTCCACTGGTAAACATCAAGGAAATAAATATTTGAGCTTTTCTATTTAAGAACTTTCACTTGAAAGAAGCAGATGATGTCATGTTTTCCATCTTGTATTTAATCGATGAACAAAATAACTGCTAGAAGGGTCTATGGGCTCAGATAACAAAAAGAGTACTTTAAACACTAGTGAAGACAGATGACTTGAAAATGCAAGCTTGAAGTTGTGCAAAGAACCACAAAGGTAAGGTCAAACTACTATTCAGAAATGCCACTGTCATAGCCTGTGAACTGCAACACAGGAAATACTGCATTTCATGAATGAGGGAATTCATTTCATGGTTGTGTTTTTGCAAGCTGCATTTCTACATTGTGTTCATCTGGCTTGTGGAGAGCTTTCTTTGACCTACAATTGCTATTCCAAAAACCTCACCTGAGCCCAGAACTTGATGTAGTGATTCTGGCTACTGTTCAGGAATCACACCTTACTTTCCCTCCCTAATATCTGTGAGACAAAACAATACTTAAGTGGATTCCTGCAGTGCATTTATCTATCACTAGCCACTATGGCACAGTTCCAGTTGAAGAAACTCCTACACTATGACTATCCCTTACTACTTCCTATAACTGCTGTTCCTTTTCAGGTTAATTTGAATTCTACTGGGGAAGCAAAAAAAAAAAAAAAATTCTGAGACGTGAAATTTTCACTGAGCCATTAAATAGAGTTCAAAGTTACATTTTAAAACTTTAAATGCACATAATACATAATAACTGGAAATAATAGGAAACTGAAGCCTTACAAATCATGCTAAAGGTAGCTCAGATACCAGTAAGCATAAATAATGTGTGTATACCAGTCTACTCACCCCAGCTGAAAGTTTGGTAGAAAGTGCATGGCAAAATAAAATCTGACACAAACCATGTAATTCAATATGTTCCTCCAAAAGATAAGTCTTCTCAACAGTTTCTCAAGTGTTGTTGTAGCATTACACTCTTAAGTCTCCAATGGTCCACTGTAATACTGAGTGGTCATACCTAATGTCTTTAATTTAAATGCAATTTGAAATATACTGGTAAGAATGTTACTAATTAAACTGGAACACTGGCAACACATTCTTTGGAGCTTTGAAAAGGCACCAATTTGAATCCAAGATACTTTTTTTTTTAATTCAATTTAATTCAATAGAATGGAAAAAGCCCTGTCCTCAAATAGTATCATTAAGTCATATTTCAACTTCATAAGAAAATCCTTCAGGGCGCTAAGAATGCAGAGGCGGCACATGCAAATAGACTGCAAACTACAACAAAACAATGAATCACCCACTGAAAAACATTAATTCCTGTACAGGGAAGAAAACCTCAGCTACAGCATATAGACACTGAACAAGCTAGTAAGAATCTACTCGGCTGGTTTCAACCTGCGCTTCTAGAACTTAAGCTTAAGGAAGAAATGAAAGCACCCAAGAGAGTGAGAAAAAAGTGAAGATGATAAATAATCTTTTGATGAACTTAAAAAGAAAAGGTTTGTAATCACTAATGGCATACACTGAACCCCAGTATTCTTTTATATCACTGCACTCCACAGAGCATTCAACCCATTGCCACCAAGCATCTGCTGAAGTTAACACGTACCTGCTTCTGCTTCTAGTTCTGCTTCTACTTCTGCTTCTGTGTCTGTGTCTAGATCTTGATCTAGAACGAGATCTCACACGGCGCTTTCTCTCTCTGCTGCGAGATCGGGATTTTTTCCTATCACGACTTCTACTACGATGACGTCTGAAACACAGGTCCAAAATTCCTCCTGTTTAAATTCGTATTTTACCTAAGGACTGATGTTCAGCTTTGTCACAGGCCAAAACGTATTAGGCAAGGGGACCATCAACATTTAATAGTCCATGCCTGCAACAGTTTAGATCTAGGAATAATCACACACTACCATCAGCCACAAGTGATTTATGAAAAGTAAATAATCATACTCATAAATGCATCTATTTTTGTTTCCTCACTAAAGCATGTATCTAGAATCAAACACATGGCCAAAATAATCTGATGTTAAAGCCTAAAATTCAATGCAAGATAACTTCCCTCCTCCCCATGGTATTCTAGTACCTTAGAGAAGAGATGCCCAGATTTCAGCTCATGAGTCATACAGAGTCCTTCAGTACATTATCAGCTGAAGCCTGTTCCTTGCTGTCATGTTTGTTACACATCACCCCAGTATGAGCAGAACTGACTGAAAAGTTCTTCTGGCAACACAGCTTGTCCCAACCACCTTTATGACCTTGAGTGTGTGCTGGGTGGCCTACTGTGCAAGGAAGCATAGACAGCATCGTCCCTAGGTAAACAAATGATTTAGGAGGCAAAAAGCAATGGCAGCTAAGTTCTTAGTGTCTTTCCCATGAATGCCAACAGGGAACATTTAATATATTCTATCTTAGAGGTTTTCCAAACTCAGTTACTAAGTCATAAACCTGAGTTAACATGAGGTATGACCTATAGAAAACCTTAGGTGCACTGACTAACTTCACCCAGAACCAATATGGAAAAAAAACAACTAGCAGCAAGTACACTGTCCATACAAAACTAGAATATACAATATAAAGTGATGCTTTAGAGTTAAATTAGGTCAGCAACTAATTTAACAACTTTTACAACTCAGCAACAACTGTTGCTCAGTTGTAATTCATAGCCCACCCAAACTTTCAACTCTTTCTGTGAATGTATTTAAAAAAACCCAAACATCACATAAAACAATTTACCTTTCGCGAGACCTGGATCTTGAATGACTCCTCCCTCTTGATGACTTTCTCTCTTTGCGTTTATGTCTATCCTCACCATTTTCGGATGAGTTTAGGCTCTCTCTTCCCTTGTCAGAAGAATGTTCTTTGTCATTGTGGTCTTCAGATTTGTGCTTCTTGGAGGACTTCTCTTTGGATTCATGTCTTCTTGCCTGTTTTAAGAAGAAGTTGGTTCTTTCAGGAAAATAGTGCAACAAAGAGAGTTAGTATGGGTATCAGAAGATAAAAAATGATAAGCTGTGATGCAACATTAGTAACCTTAGGAGTGTGACTCAATCATGAGTGATGGCTATTTTACCTAATGCCACCACCTACCCAATGTTGCAAATGTATACTATCATTTGTCCCCCTTTTCCCTCCTCCCCACTAAAGGATTTTAAAAGCATCCATCAAGGTATCTTTACAGCACTTCTGTGAGAGTTCACAACATTATAATCACTGTTTTCATTTCAAAATGTATACTCTTTACCTTTAAGTATCTGACAATTTACAAATTTGTCACACATCTATTGACACACAATCACATCCGTAATTACTTGTCTAAATCTACCACGTAGAAAGATTTTTTAGAATCCATACATATAGTTGCAGACATACAGTATATTGCTTTTGCAACTAAAACATTCCTCTATGAGCAGATAATTGTTTTTTAGAACAAAACTCTCTTCAGTCAGTAACTTCCAACAGTTTGTAAAAAGCAAAGCAATAAGTTACATGGCTGACATCCTATTTAAAGTATTTAAGTCTAACATGCATCACTCCAAAACCTCCCACAGTAGATTTAGATATTATAGACTTAAAGATATGCTGCTCCACCATCCTGCAGTTTCTTCCTGCAGTGTCTCAAAAAAAAAAAATTCTTTTTATAGCTGCAATGCCAAAAATACTTAGCAAGGTCAGGCCTGATTTTTGCCAGTGTTTTCCTTAGAGACTAAGTCATGACATCAACACCTTTTCTTAATATATCCAGTTTATTTTCAACTCTTTCTAGCGTAGCCCACTTAAGTCTTACATCTAATGTTTTTCTTCCAAGTCACAATTTTATGATGATGTATAAATTTTAGACTAAAGCTTGATTCTTTTCCATTTTCTTGCTCATCTAGATCTGTTTTACATTAAATTCTTGTAAAGTCTTTCTGCAGTCTGGAGAAGCTGTAACTAGCTCATATCCACGTAGATCATTTCCTTATTAACATATTTCAAATGCTAAATATATTCAATTATAATTCACATATAGATGTGGTATATTAAGACACCTTTTCCTGCTTCTAGGGTATTTTACTGCAACTCCTTGAAGAACTACTTGCTACATAAAAACATGTGAATAGTGTAGGATGTTGCTTGTATCTTACTTTTTGAAGTTATCTATTCATCTAAGTAGCTGCTCTGCTACATACACTGAAAAGAATTACTGATATTCATTATTTAGTCTACAGGCAACCGGCTTCATCTTGCAAATAATGAAAACAGCAAATCTACCATGGGACGCAGTTAATATCCTCAAAGTGTAATTTAGAAAGTGTTAAATAAACTGTTTAAGATTAGATCTAACAGAATGCTAAAAACACTGGACAATTTTAAACAAGGAACATTTTTTTCAGAACATTAAAATAAGTTTGTTTTTCTCGATGATTTTTTTTAAAACCAGTCTTCCAGGCACACACTTAGAAATAAACACCATTATATCCCATAACGGATTTAAGATACTTTTAAGGGAAATATGAGTTTGAATGACTAATAGTTACCTTATCATGAAGTAGGCTTATAATTTTGCTATCTGAGTCTGCAGCGTCTTCAGTTCAGTCTCTTCGCGCATTAGCACGCTGAGTATGATTTATTATAGAAATGTTATCATGTGAGCTAAACAATATATTCATTTTCACAAAAACTCTCCTAGATTATTTTTCCTTCTTTTTAATTTTTATTTTTTTTAAAAAAACAAAACAGAGCTTCCATTGGAATCGGGGAAGGAGAAGTTCCTGACCCAGGCTAAAGTTTGAAGTCCCTTGTCTGACCCAACCTGCTACTGCCCCACAAGGCTTGAGCTTCCTTTCTGTTTTGATGGTCCTGGCTCACTCATTTCATCTCTTCTCTGGTGCGTAAGCCAGTTACTTCCAAAGCATTACTGCATCCCTGTATATATATTTAATAATTATACATTTATTTTTTTCTTTTCAAAAACAAAGAGACAACCTTTTGAAAATTTTGCTGCTACTGTCATGTTTCCAGCTGACGACCTTGTTTGTCAGGCTATGACAGTCTTTACAGTTAAAGGATGCAATAAACAGACCTCAGTCAGGTGGATAATTGCTTTTAATATTCTTAAGTAAACTGGTACATATTATTCAAACTCCAGAACACTAGACAGGAATAAAGCCACTCAAGGCTTTTGGTTAATGGAAGCTCTGTGAAAGTTATTAAGAACACCATTCTACTTCTCCATACGAACTCTTTCAATTGGCTGTTTCCACCAAAAGGAAAAGAATTTAAGTTACTAGTTTCTGAAAGCGATTTGCTATAAAACTATTACCTTGTCAACATGATGGCTGCAATCATGCTTCACTATGAAAGGATCTCCATATCCATTTTAAGCTTAAAGTTTCCAATTTATTGTACTTACCATAAAAGTCACTTATATAGGTTTACATATGTGCATTACTACATGATACTTCATACAAGTACTGTACATTTACCTAATCACTACAAAGTGTTAATTACCTCTTTGCTTCTGCTCCGGCTTCTGTGTTTTCTTCCTTCAGCATCTGGAGAACAAGATATTTTTTTGACATTTATGAAGTTAAAGAAACAATCAGCTGACTACATTCTCTCAAGTTCCTTTCGCTTATTCCACTACACAAAGACAAAAAGAGAGACTTACAACACCAACAGTACTGTTTGAATATCTACTGCAGAAAGTGAATTCTAACCGTTATAGCTCTTTCTTTGCATTTAAGCTCTAACAATAATAAACAAACCCATGTCATACTTAAGTCACATTCTACTTTTTTGGCCAGTTAATTTCATTTTTGTCTAACCAAACATAATTAAAACAAAAACAGAGTAGAATGCTTTTCTGGGTTTGTTGTTTCCTGGAACCATTTTATTATTAGCTACCTCACCATATCTTCTGAATACTAGTAAGACCTTCTTTCTCAATACTTCATTATTTAAACTTTCAACATAACGCATATAAGATGCAAAATCAAAATTAACAGCTTTATTATTTTCAAGTTCATAAAGTTAATATTTCATTTCCCAAAACGTACGTAAAGAGATTTTGAGTTCCATCAGCATACACAAATTAATAGTATGAAAGCAAAAAACAAACAAACAAACAAAAAAAGACAACAAAAGAACCAAAAAAACCCCACCAGAACAGTACTAAGAAACACTGCTTATCTGATAAGACCATACCTGACTTCCGCCTTCTTTCCCTTGACCGTGAACGTGATCTTGAGTAGTGATGCTTCGATGTTCTGGGAGAACTGGAGGCATCTGATTGTTCCTTTTTCTTCTCCCTTTCTGGAGAGGACTTTTCTGGGACTACTCCATCTCGTTCGGTATCACTTCCCTACACACAAGGACAGAATACTTAAGAATCAAAACTTTAGGATTTAAAAACAAGAGAACTATTGACTTAGTACTTCCTCTGATGACTTTTTTTCCCTATGGAGTCAAACTCCATGAGTTGCTACCTCATTATCAGTTAGGCAATAGTTGGACAGACTATTATGAACTGGGTAGCTGCATACAGATTGATTTTTCAAAACTTCAGTAAGAACTAATATAAAGTAAGCATTTCGCTCTCCCACTCCATTAAACTGCACCTGTGTGTGTGAGAGAGAGATTTTTAGGGCTTACAATAGAATTAAACACTGATCACTATTTTTTTTTCTAAACAATGTTGTTTACAGGTCAGTTATCCTCCAGGCTCTCTTCTTCCTTTCCTACTCAGTCCCTTTCCTTTTTCATCTAAGGTTTTCAAAAGACTGTAATAGATTAAGTTTTAAAGGAATTTTGAGATTTCCATGAAATGACATTTGATGTTACTTGAGAAGGATGAGGAAAATACCAGCTAACAGGCTATCTTAATTGGGTTTTTAAAAGTACTCTCCAGCTACCACATTTCTGTTGGTTACTGCTCTTGCTTTCTGTACACACAGCTGCTTATTAATGCTCTTGTGCTCTTTTAGCCCTAGAAAAATAGAACAACAACAACAACAACAAAAAAAAGCTGACAGACTTCAATGAGACTATTCTCAGTTCCTCAAGAACTGGAGAAATGGCCACAGGACTTCAGTGCATCAGCACCTCACCCAGTACTTTGGACAAACCTAAAGAAAGTTGTAATTTAGGTGCAAAGCAAGAACTCCTTAGTTATTCTTCATGTTAACTGATTACGTAAACAGAAAAGGTATCTTCTTCCAAGGGAGAAAAAGGGTGAGCTTTCTCCAGAAATTGTTGTTCTGTTTTGCTACTGTGCAGACTTTCAGGATGAGAACAAAAAATATCAGATTTAATGCAAAAGAAAACTACTTAAAAGTTAACCAGAAAGAGCTTTATCATGCTCGAATCTATGTTTTCCCTGCAGTTCCAAGACAAATGAGTAACTTCAAAAAAAAAAAAAAAAATCGTGCTGGTTTTTGAGCTACTCTCACTGATTCAACCCAGGGATGGGGCAAACCCCCTTACACCAGGCCACAAAAACGTGAAAGGGGAGCAAAGCCACGCTCTGCCTATATACGAAACGCTACCTCATTTTTAGATTCTAAGCAGACAACTACAGCAGAGTTCACAAAGAAGTTAACCATAAAAAGGAGGCGAGGAGACAACAATAAACGCAAGAAGACGCTAAAACACGAGATGTGAAATAATACAATAAGGAAAGTTGCATAACCCAGAAGTGAGGAGGGCCCGACCGCTCCCCCCTCTCTCTGCTCCCAGAGCCCGAGCCCTACGATTCTCTGAAGCAAAGCCCTCTCCCACAGCCAAAGCGCTCCTCTCCCAGGCCAAGAAATGATAAAGCCGAAGCCACAAGGCCTCCTCAGTTCTCCCCAAGCTCGGAAAGACGACGCAGAAACTTCTGGAAGCGGGAAGAGAAGTACTGGGCGAAGGCGCGGCCACCCCCTCCCCGAGGCCCATCATGGCGGCGGCAACCGAAGGAGCGGCGGGCGCCATTTTGTCTCTCCGCGCACAGGGCTCCAGACCCACTCCTTCGCACGCCGCACTCTTCCCTCCCTGCGTACTGCACTCCACGCTTCGGCTCCCTCCAAAAATCACTGCTTACCGCCATGACCGAACGTCCGGGCCGCCGCTCTCCCCAACAGCCCCCTCACAGCGACGCAGTCACCTCAGCAGCAGCGCGCACAAACCACGGCAACGCACCCCGCCCTCTCTCTACCCGTCAGGTTCCCGGATGTAACAGCGGGCGGGGGCAGGCGGCCGAGCCAGGGGCCGCAGTGCATGCTGGGAGGAAAGAAGAGCCAGGCGGTGTCTTAGCAACGCGTGTGCGCTCGCGCGTTTCGAGGAAGTTTGACCCACGCCGCGACCTGTAGTGGCAGCCGCGCTCCCGCCAATTTGAAACTCTATGGCGGCTGAGTATGCTGGTATGTTAGCGGCTTCTGCGCTGTGGTGAGGGGACGGGGGATAGTCTGTGTGGTGAGGACGGTTCTCTGTCGCTGATCCAGCGTACGGCACAAAACCTCTCCTCCCTCAGTTGTATTCAGCCGGGCCTGCCCTTGCGATCAGCTGGGCGCCCCTTTCATTACTCTTGTGAAATAAATCCTGTATTCTTTCAACGTGCTTTTACAAAGTGTATCCCAGTATCCTTCCTCTTACAGGCAGAACCACAACAGAGCCAGTGATTTATAGGCAGTTGTCTAATTTTCTTAAAGCTCTCTTGCTTGTATGATTATCATAGGTGACAATGTGGAATGATATCGAAATCCTGGTGAACGATGACACAAGAAGAGAGCAGCTCTCTGTGTGCTTAGGCCAGGAATGTGGCAGTGCCTTATACCAAGTGGACTCACTGCTGCAAATAACATCTTCAGAAAAGGTAGAATTTCTCAGAGCTGTGTTTTTCTGTTTCCTCATATATGTGAGGAGCACTGTCATATTTCTGAAGTGTTTCAGTTATTATGTGTAACAATCTTTTTGTTCCTAGATCTCAGTTAATCCTCAGCTGTATGCATGCAGCTCAAGGGATGGCAGCATTATCGTTGTTGACAGATCAGTGGTACTTCTTGACAGCACAGGACAGGCTCTGCAGCTGCACATTCAGTTTGGTAAGTTCACTACTTTAGAATTCAGCTTGAACTCAAAACTAAATTAAAAAAAAAAAAAAAGGTCTTTTTGTATAGGAAAGCATGTCAGTTATCTTGCATATCTATCTGCCCTGTAAGATGAACTGTCACAATGAATAACTAAATAAAGAAATGGGATTCTGTATGTCATTAACCAAGTATTCCCGTACAACTGAATTAGAATGCTTATTAACTTTTTACTGCAATGGGAATAGTGGAGAGCAAAGCCACTCATTCTGTGCCCTTTCTTGTACTTAGTTTTATCAAAGTAAATACTTTAGTAGAAATCTGGAACTCCATATTGCCCATCTTCTGTGTTTCAAATACGCATGTCTGCTAATAAAATTCTTAATAGTTGACATCATGGCATGGAACTTTTCAGATACTAATGTGGATGTGGTTGGTATGTGTCAAGAAAAACAATTCCTTGTGGTTGGTGAGAGAAGTGGCAATATCCATCTTGTTCACATTCCATCAAAAAAAACCTTGCTGACTAAGGTACAGTAACTGTTCTATCCTAACTTTGTTCCAAATCTTTTGTTATCAGGGGTTCTTGATGGCTTTTTTTTGTTTTGTTATTGTTTTTGTTGCTTTTGTTTTTCTTTCTTTTTCCCATATATCTATATAGAAGTATTCTTGTGTTTTGAACAAGTCTCTTAGTTTGAACAAACAACCAGATTAAAGGGTCATTTTTGTTGCTATAAGTAACAAGTCATACGCAAGGAATATTGTGTATAAATTACTTATAGTATGTTCTGTACAAATATACAATGAGGAAAGTTATGTATAAACCATGAGTTCTTCATGAAAGAAAAAAGATTAATATTTAAACGGGTGAACAGTATTTCAAATGAAGATTTTTTTTTTAAATGAAACACACGGATATTGATTCATTGATTCCACCTTAGATTTTGGTTGAAACGTCTTCAAGTGAAAAGACCTACTTAAATCTCTTTATCGAAAAAGACACAGCAGTTGCAGGTAAGTATTTTGATAACTTTTCTTGCCTCATTATTTGTGATCTTGTTCCCTTTTTAACATCTCTAAAGAGGAGGCTGCAAGAAAGATAAGCAGATGCGGTTTTACTCTGCATTGCAAATGTTAGATGCACTTTTTGATCAGTTTGTGTTGTATTTTGTTGTTGGTTTGTTGTTTTCTTTGTTGCTTTTTTAGGTGTTTATCATATGTTCATTCTCACAGACAAGGGCTTCTTTTGCATTATGTGTCTCCCACTAGCTAAAACACAAGAAGGTAAGATAATCTACAAGCCAGATGGGATTTCAATTTGAGCAGTTAGAGCAGTATTAAAGATCTTTTACATGCACCTTTCTATTGGGTTAAGACGTTGATTTAGGATTGCTTATTTAGCCTTAGTTTGGTTTTTAAAGAGAAATCAGTATATAGGTAAGTCTATAAAAAAGTATTTTTAAATTCATCCAGTAATTTCTTCAGTTGTGTTCTCATTATTTACTTCTTTAGAGAAAAATACTGAATGTTATAGAAGCAGAATTTCATATCATAGCAGCAGTTTGAACTGCACTGAAGAACACTGATAACAAGTTTAAATTTTAAAGCTGCATAAGCACAGTTAGGATTTTCTGAAACTACATATTGTGATCAATAGAAATAGATCTTGTCAAGGATAGTGGCTCATCTTTCTTTCAGACTAGTCAGGCTAGGATTATACTATCCTATATGATGTTTAGTGGCCTTTTCAAATTTTATTTTTAAAAAGCTTATTTAACATTGATGTGTTTTTTAATATTATTTTAACATAGCAATTAACAAGATGGATATGGCTGCAGCAATGAAGGTAAGAAATATGACTTCTATTATCTGTGTTAAAGTGCAAAGTTTGTAACAAGACTTTATTCTGTGTGTTCCATTGGAAATTTACCAGCTTATTTTTACAATTCATAAAAAAGAAAAAGTAATTCATGTTCACAGAAGTGAGAAGTTCAGAATGTATCTGCTGTTTTTAAAGTAATTTTCTTTCCTCTGTTCTTTGCTTTCCCTTCATCTTCTGTCCCAATAGTTACAAGGACAAATAAAGACAGCTTTCATTGCCACAGAGGAATATCACAGCCTTGGCTGTCAGAATTTTGTGATAAGTAATTTGGCAAATAAAATCCACATGATAATTGGGGTAAGTAGTATTAATACATTTGTAAGAATTGTTATGGGATCAATGATAGCATTTGTTGATCTACAACAAAATTTGTGCAATAAATTCATTCTTTTTAAACCATCTTTAATTTCCTTCATTGTAAACTTAAAAGTTACCAGTTTTGCGGTCTTTTTTTAGTAAGGAAACTACTGTTATTTCAGAACAGTATGAGGGAAAATATTTTCACTCTGGCTGTATGACTGTAAATCACTGTGGTTCCTAACTTGTACAGGGTTAGAATATTTGTAGTCTTGCTTTAGGGCTTGGAAAACCAAAGGTAGGAAGAATCTTCCAACACTCAACAAAGGCTACAAAATAGTAGTATACACAAAACACTTTAGTATGAAGTACAGGAATTGATAAAAATTTTTATAAATGGGCAATTTTGAAATATTATTTTGGAATAGAAATAAGTTTCTAGCGTTCATTAACTTTGTCTGACACCTGATGACTTCAATGCAACACTCCTCAGTATGCTCAGAGTACATTTAAGTTTTATATTCTGAAGGAATGAAAAGTGGATGTTTTGAAATGTGGACTGAGACAATTACTATAATAAAGAACTTTCTTGAAAAGGGAAAGAGGCTAAATTAAAAAGCATTTGTCTGAACATCAATATTAACTGAAAATAAAATTTAAGATAGTTTTGCAATTTTTCAAGTGTTTTATAAGTTAAAGGTCAATGGGAGAGATTAATCTGTCACATGTATAATATGTAACCCCATAAATCTCACATCACTTTGTTTTTCCTAATAGGGTAAAGGAGATTATGTACTCTCCAAATGGGAGGTAGACGCTACCAACAACCTGGTGTCTGTTCGAAGCTTTGCTGACTCAAGTCTGATCAAAGGTAATGACATTTTTTGTGTTGTTTTTACAGACAAGTGTGGAATTCGTATGTAGCTGCAGAAAATCAGACACTTTCAGATACCTTGCTGGTTTTAGTAAAAATGCTAATGAAACTTCTCAGGTCTGTGAAGACAAATATCTGCTTCCAATGCTCGGTGGCACGTGGAAATTGTTTTTGCTTCAAATACACTTTTCAAGAAAAATAATAAACTTATGATTATGCATTATTTCTTTTAGATGCAGTGAAACTTCAAGTTCTTGACAATCTGCTGTTTGTTTTAGATACAGAGGTACGTGCAACAGTTTGCTTTAGTCTTCATTTTACAGTGCTCTTAAAATAATTTGAAATAACTTTGAGAACACATTTCTATTAAATAAAGATGCTTATTTTGAGCATCTTGATCTTACTAAGGGTTTTTTTTTGTCATTACTTAAGCTTTAATATTCTGCTCAATAAAGACCAAAAATATCCTCAATGAAAAAAAGAGGAAACCTATATCTGATTATTTTTTATTTTTTTCTAGAATATTTTAAGCATATGGGATGTTTTTTCTCTTACTTTAATTTGGGATTGGCCTTTAATACATGTTGAAGAATTTCTTCTCACCACAGAGTCTGATTCTTCTTCAGTCATGCAGTAAGTAAAAGTACTATAGCATCAGTTCTGAAAGGCGAGAAGTTGTAGCACATTTCCTGTAACAATAGACAAATACTTGATTTTCTATAGTAATTATTTTTTTGGAAGTCTTTGTCAAAACCTTCCTAGTCAGCAGGGCAAAATATTGGACTTCTAGGCATTGTTAACTCTGCGCTGGAGACAAGAAAACCTTGGCACTTACTGCTTTTTTCCTTGGTTTGTCTATTTTTACTGCTAAGCGAGCTTGAATGTAACATACATCATTTTAGAAATGCTCGTCTAGAATAAGCTGTGATAAGGTGTATAATGTTGCTTACAAGTCTGAATTTTAGTTTGAACTTCATCTGTATTTGGGACAGATAAACAGTAAGATAGGTAAGGCAAAAGACTGATACAGTATTCTTTTTCTCCCTTTCTTCTATTCTACAGGCAAGGGCTTGCAGGCGTTAAACTGATAGTCATGACAACATCCACTAACAAACAGGTCTGTTTCCTTACCTGTATTCTGTTCTTCAGTTGTTAAGCAGAAATGTGCATTGGTTTCTTACTATGATGACCTGCTGTTTGATTTTTCTATTTCAGTAGTTTGTTCAAGGTTTTAACTCTGCAGAATCATTTCTGGATTCTTATAAACATCAATCTCACCAACATATCTAAATCACTTATATCTGATTTGTTTCTCTCTTTTTTTTTTAATAGATGAGAAGTTTAATGGTTTTTGCACTACCTACTATGCAACAGCTCTATTCTTTGGAAGTATCTATTGTTTCTTCACTCGTCCTTAGTGGGATTGGCACAGTAGGTTTAGATTTGTTGTTGTTCTTCAAAGAAATAAATATAATTGCTTTAATGGATTTAATTGTTAAAGAGGGTAATGTGTTATTCTTATAGATTAGAACCACTTTTTGCAGGTACCATACAAAGAAAAGTTAAATCATGTCCCTAAAGGGTGAGAAAAAGATAACAGAACTGTTCAGTATGCTATCTATGTCCCAGACTATTACAATACTTAATACTAATGCCAAATTTTCTTGCTGCTGTTACAGATTTAAATGCTGTATGAAGTCTAGAATTCTCTCAGCAAAGAAAAACACACTGAGCTTATCTGGGATTTACTTAAACTTAGATGAGAGAACTACTTCATTTCTGTTTAAACTGTTTCCCTGTAAGGATTTTAGCAAATGAAGTCTAAAAAAAGACAGTAAGAATTTTGTGAATTAGGAGTATTAGAAAGACAGATGGAGTGGGTATGTGAGAGGATAACAATATGCAATAAAATTAAAAGCTGCTGAAATTGCTCGTCTTGTATGAAGCACATGGCAGAAAAGTGCAAGAGAAAATATGGAACAGTCAAGGTCGGAAATGTAATATATACCTTGACATTTGTGGAACATAGCAGAGATGCCTTCTTCACATAGTTTGTAATGTGGTTACAGTGTGACATGCCTATGGCTTAAACAAAATGAAAGAGTGAAGAGTAATTTTAGGATGATTCACTTGTGTGGAGGATGTACTGATGGTAAAAGTACCAGGATAGTAGAGTGGTTTCAGCGTGAAGTGTCCTCTTAATAGCTTCAGAAATTTTAGATGGTGGAAACCATCCAAGAATTATGCTTATGTTAAAGAAAAAGTACTCGTCTGAGAGAAAAACAAGTTTGCTTCCATATTAAGAAACACCTAATGCTTTACAGTTTTGTTATCTTATGACTGATTTACTCCACCACCTAATGATTTCTGTTATTATATACTGCAGGATACGATATACTTCTTGGAAGGAATTCATGAAAATCATCAGATGTAAGATAATATTTTGCATCTTACTTGGTCACTGTTACCTTAAAATGCAGATGACTTCAACGTATAGTTATTTTAGAATTGATAAACTCATGTAGTTATCCTTCACCTTCAGGCCCCCTGAAGGCCCAGTTTCTGCTGTTGTGATGAGAAGTTTAACTGAAGCCTTGCCAGAAAATAGGTACGCTTTCCCTTGAAGCTTAATTACTGTCATCTGTAGTTTGACTTGTGGTTGAGAGTTGAATTTGTGGTTTGAGAGGTTTTATATTACAGTAGTATAACTTTATCTCACCCCTAGACTAAGTCGCTTACTTCACAAACACAAATTCACTGAGGCAGAGAGTTTTGCTATACAATTTGGACTCGATGTTGAGGTAAGTTGACCCTTCTTGATAAAGACATTTGAAAATTAATTAGCATAACTAAATATGCTTGAAGTACATCAAATTTAAAACTAAAGTTTTTGTTTGTTTTTTAAACAGCTTGTATACAAAGTAAAAGCAAACACTATTTTAGAGAAGCTAGCTTCAGCCTCCATTGGAAGTTATGGTCAAGAAGTCTTGCTGGATTATGTGAATGAAGCCAAAGAAAACCTGCACAAAATTCAGGTCTTTTTTTTTTTCCCCCCCTTCCTGCCCTCTTTCTCTAATAGAGTAATTCAAATTACAAAGGAGCTTGAAATTAATTCAAATTATTTCCTTCCTTAAACAGGATAGCCAGTTTGTTGTGGATTACTGCATTAATGCTCCATGGCCACTATATGAAACTGCTCAAGAAATGTTAAACTATGCTAAAGTCAGGGTAAGGTTGTTTTTTTGCCAATTTGTATTACATGCTTCTGTGCAACTTGAGATGGAGGATACCTTCAAACCAGTTATAGTCATTCCAAAAGTTGCATTATGAAAAACAATCAGAAATCAAGACTTGTTGCAACTTTGTTCTTGCTATTTCTTAAGGGCTAAAAAGGAGTTACAGTTTTATTTTCAGACCAGAGACAGGAGTTTAGTTTTGAGTAGCCTTTGTAAGTTCCTTTTACATACTAATTTGTGGACTAAAATCTAAAAGTATGTCATTATTTTAGTCTTTATTGCCTTGTCAAATAGAATCAGAGATGCATGTCCGCTCTCACATACATGCCAAGCTATTTCATGTGTTTGTTTCAGATCTTGAAGAAAGATGATAGAACCATTGTTTCACCCTCTGATGGGACTCTAGTATCCCTAACTGAGGTGAGGACAAACTTTTTGGCCTTACACTAACATATAGTAAACAATTATGATGGACAGTTTTATACAATAGAAGTTTAAATGTTTTAAGTGCGATTGCGTTTTAAAATATTAAATGAGAACCATGATATTGACAATTTTCAGAGGAAAGTGATTCCTTCAGTCTTGAATTAAAAGATTCATTTTTCAGTGCTATAGAAATTGAAAGAAGCAGCTTTAAGTGCTTTCATGTATTTATTTTACTTCTTAATTAGGCCTATTTCATATTGCACAGCACTCATACACTCATACTTCAAAGAGAATTAATGTAAACTACTCCTGGAATTGAAATTTCTGAGTAACTGTTTATTAAAAAAAACTTACACGTTACACACGTAATGTTGTTTAGTAAGCCAGATTTTGACCTTAAATCTCCCGTCTGCATTCAGCAGGTATTGAGAGCTCAGGCAAGGCTTACAACTTTCTATGGAGCTTTTGGACTTGAGAAGTTCAGGTTTGTTTTTATTTCTTAAGATTTAAAGATAATTTATTTATAATGGTTTAATATCATCCATTTAAATTAAATTTGGGCTTCTGGTCTTTCACTGTAGAGAAGGGATAACACAGAGAGGTTGAGTTGGCCTTAATACTGAAAATATATATTGTGTGCAACAGATAATATCTTGTACAGTTTTTTTAATTTTCTGATTGTAGATAGGTGTGATTTTATATACGCACACATAATCTAATGCTCCGCATGTGTCTTACAGCATATAGTACAAACTATAAAAGATTTGAGAACCTCCTCTGCACCTCCCTTTATATTACCATATAATAAACATAGAATAGCTTGAGTTGGAAGGATCCTTCAGTCTCATCTGACTCCTATCCTCTCATCCTGGACAGGGTTGCTACCCACTATGTCAGGTTGCCCAGGACCCCATTTGAACTGGCTTTGAGCACTTCCAGGGCCTGGGTGTAATAACAGTGTTTCTTTTCCTCTCTTGTTTCTAGTGGTATTGCTTGGACAGAGTTCTTGAATAATGAAGATGTCTTAAAGAATATCCTTTTTCAGCTAGAAGAAGGAAATTTATCTTGTGCACAGTACCTCTGGCTTAGGCATCAGGTGAAACACCATAAACTTATCTTTCATACTTACAGAGGATGTTAAGCCTCTTAAATTTTCCAGTCTTTTTTAAAAAAGAAATAAATCAGGCTAATACTGTTACAAAACAGCTCAAAGAAGCAAAAGCAGAATCTCATCTACTGTCACAACATTTCAATTTCCATCTCATTCCTTAAAAGATGGAAAGATGGATTTAAGAATAAACTGGAATCTCTGATATAAGAATGAAAATTTCTAGGTCAATTGTTTTCTTAAAGACAGAATTATAAAGCAAGCCCAGAAGTAAAGGGATGTGGTCCACCCACCATAACTTGCAAAAAAGAAATTGCTTCAGCTAAGTCTTTTAAACAGTAGCCTTGTTTTTTTGTGAGCAGGGCTTTTTTGTTATTATTATTACTATTTTATTTTTTAATTTCTAACTATAACTGCTAAGATTTTTCTCTTTGTATCTGTGAACTCTATTGTTTCTTTCTATTAGTGAAGTAACATTACAAACTATCTGATAAATATATACTCCCTAAGCTTGTAATTGTTCTGTTCTAAAATTTTAGGCAGATTTTGAAGACACCTTTGATGAGAAAATGCTGGAGAGCTTGCTTAATGCCATCCATGTCACCGTTCCCCTGAAGGAACTGTGTTTGTGGCTGAAAAATGTTGTGATTCCCTTCTTAAGAAGAGTTGTGCCAAAGGGGCAGGTAGAACTGATTCAATAAATATAAGACATAGCTTTCTGAAACTAAGGTAGTTTTATAGTCAGACCTACTTTTTTGAATTTCAGAACCTTTTTCTACTCTGTTTTTAAATGAATTCCTTTTCCTACAACTTATATTTTAAATTATTTCCTTTTAAACACATTTCTAATAGCAAATTTCACTTTGATAGGCAACATAACTCTCCTGATAACTGTTTCTATTACAGAAAGTATTAGCCAAATGGCTGGAACAAGGTGCTCGCAACCTTGAATTAACTGATAAGGTAAGTCATGGTGTAGAAACTTTGCTTGTCTTGTATTTCTATATGTACAGTACTGTTTGCTGATACCAATTTCTTCTGAATAGGCAAACTGGCCAGAGAATGGACTCCAAATGGCAGAGATTTTTTTTACGAGTAAAAATCAAGATGAAATGCATCTGACAAGTTTTGGCCAGTGGACTCCTTTGGTAAGAAACACAGGAAGTAAAAAGATTTGCTATTCTCAGACATTAGAACATACGCTCTTTGCTAGTGGAAGAACAAGCTGTTATTAGTTCACTGCTGCTTTTGATGGAAAATGAATTACTCCCCTGAAAGGAAGGAACTTAATTCCAATCATCTTGGGTTTAAAGACTGGATAAAAAAAAAAACATCAATGCAACATTTATATCATTTAACTCATGCATTAATAGTCTAAATACAAATAATAATCTTGAGTGTTCTGTAATACACACAAAAATTTCTGTACTATGAAGCATTTCAATAAAGATATCTCTTATGAACTTCAATTAGAAGCATCTCATTTCTGTCAAAATTTTTGGAAACAGATTGCAGTTCATGAAATATTTTTCTCCATGCTCTGGCATAGAGAAAATGGGTAATAAAAATAAGCTAGCTGTAAGGATATGAATACTGAATTTGCATAAATAGAAGTTCAATATGTTGTACTAGTAACTATAATGGGGAAACTATGATAGCGAAGAAAGAAGAAAGCTACTCAGGTGTGCATTCTTAAAACTGAAAACACTGACATTCTGTATTTTGATCTGCTGTCTTAGTCTTGCGAATCTCAGATTTGAAGTGCATAATGGAAACTAGGGAAATTAACATATACTTAATTTGCTTTGTTGTATGCTGTGTGAAGGTTCAGCATGCAATCTTGGAGATTCTATGGATCTACAAGGCATCAAAAATTGAAGATTGCAGCAAGCCTTATGTTTCATTTCTCATTACCGTTTCAGAAATGTAGCGACTGTGAAGAAGTACATAGGTTGAAGAAACTGGTAAACGATTTACAAGAACTGACAGATCTCTACAGAAAATACAACTGCAGACTGGCACTCTGTGATTTTGAAAAGGTAATTCCACAGTTACTTCAAGAAGTACTTTTGAGCAGTGGACTGTTCTGAGGAGTTGATTAGTTGCATTTTTGTTCATAAGCTGCTGAGACTATTTGATACAGTGTTTGTTATAAACTTTTGTTTCCGCAAGGGGTATAGATACATAATGTGACAAGATACCTGCTATTGAAAAGCATGACTTAAACCCCATGATTTGCAGTATAGTACAGGTAATAGAGGCTGAGTTGCAGACCAAGCATTAGCAAGAGTGAAATTGTAAGTACAGCTGAACAATTACTTTGTAGAAGAGAGACACTGGGTGTTCCCTTTCACTTGGTGTAAAGGCATGATGAACTAGCACCTTAATTACCTGCAGTGGGTACTGCATGTTGAATTAGTCACTTGAAACGTTAAGGATCATGGACTAAAATGTGTGATGTTCTAAAACTGCATTGTTCTACTTTGCTGCCCAGGAGAACACAACTACTATCGTGTTTCGTATGTTTGATAAAATTCTGGCACCAGAGCTTGTCCCATCTATTCTGGATAAGTTTATAAAACCTTACCTCTGTGAACACAATCTCCAAAAGGATGAACTTCTTTTACAGTATATAAAGGTACACTTTTTTTTTTTCATTTTGAATAAACCAATTGAAACTTGAGTAAGCAGTAAACAAATCTGATAATCAATTTACACATGAATTTTAAAATCAGTTTTCAGGGTTTGTTTACTGCCATCAGCAAACTTACTGAAACTATTTTGGCAGTAAACAGATATGAGAGAATATCTGTCCCTTAATGCCTAGAAACATTCTGTCGTTTGTAATATTTTAGGACTATGTTTTACAATATAATATATTCTACCTTTTCAATTAGAATATCCTATTAATTTTTAATCAAAACATGCAGGATTTGCTAGAACGTTGCCGTACACGATCTGCTTCTGTATTTGAAACTGCATGGGAGGCAAAGGCAATAGCTGTCACTGGTTGTATCTCTGATACAGATGTAAGTATGTTTAATAAAATAGCTCTAATACATCAATTCAGAATGGAGCACCTAATTTTTATGGAAGTACATGAGAACATGTTTATATAAGTGATAAGAGGAAAAAAATATCATGCTGTCCCTTTATTCTGATATTCTTTGCTTGAGAATCTAATTGTAATTTTGATATCATCACATAGAAAACTCACCAACTTTTGCACGTCTGAAGGTCTGTGGTGTCATTAAATTACTTCTATCTTTTTCTAATCTAGTTTGATACATTATGATAATGAATACTTGTCACACAATGGAGGTTGGGCTAAGAAGTCAAGTGCTTGCCTAAAGAATCACAGGTGAACAATACTTCAAGGAGTAGCTTGTAACTTATTTTGATGAGTAAGCTTTTCATGTTCTTTTTCTAGCTGAAATTTGATGCAGTTCTGCAGATAATGCATGGTGCTGTGGTACCATGGAGTGGAGCAGTAGAGCAGCTGGTAAAACAGCATTTGGAAATGAATCATGTCAAGTAAGACAACATCCTATAGACTATACCTCAGTTTTATGTTTACTTTTCAGTTAGAATTTAATTTATTTAAAATTTTACCTATATGATTTGGTCACCTCTGTACATCAGATACATATGTAACAAATAAATTAATAGTAGTCTAATTTGTCCACAGAGTAAAGTTATTGCAGGAAAGTTACCGACTGATGGAAATGAAGAAGCTTTTGCGGGCCTATGGCATAAGAGACACTAATCTCTTAAAGGACAAGGAGATGATAATGGTAAATGATCAGCACTTTCTGTTAAACAAACAAAAAATCCTAAATTTACCTGAAAAAAAAAAAAAAAGAACATGCAAGTATTTAAAGCCAGATTTTGGAAAGGAGCATAACAATGTGTAGCTTCTATTTGTTATCCCTGTTTTCGTCCTGTTTGGATTTCATAACTTACTTAAACTTTGTTTTTCATTCATACATTCCTATCAACTACAGTTTCTTCCCCAAGCCCATTTTAATCCTAGTTATGTTTAATGAATTTCTATCTACAGATTGAGCTTCTAAACTTGTGGATAATTTGCTTGGTATGAGCTGTATAATTACAATGCAGAAGTAAAGTTTATAAATGAATTCCCTTATCTGATAAATGAATAAACTCAATTCCATATCTGTTTTCTTCTCAGAGGCTAGTGAAATACATTCTTAAACAAGACACTCCTACTTCTTTGGAGGATGCTTTGAAAATGGTAGAAGCATATATGTTACCCACCACAGAAGTCTACATTCTGAGGATGATAGACCTGATTGACAAAGAAAGGGTACTAAAATACTTTGTGTCAGTTGGTATGGATATTTAGACACTGTGGACTATTTTCAATAAACAGCAACAGTTGCACTGCTTGCTGAAACCTTACACGCAGTTTACATACTGGTATTTTAATACAGTTTTATTAATTGTACGTATAACTGCTTATACTTAACAAGTGTTGTATATGCCTAAGTGTTGTAAATCAGTATTGAATATTTATGTCCAAACAAAACAGCTTCTGCGGGGCTTTTTGCCTCAAAAATTTCAAGTTAAGATGTTGCTAAGGGAAGAAAAAGTTACCTTTAAATTACTCAGATACCCTGACTTGAAACTTTTAACTTTGCTTACTACATTTAGTAGGTGTGACTACATTTATACGTTGTGGTTGTCTGTTTTTGTTGCTGAGACATAAAAAGGTTTGGTTTGTTTTTATTAAGGAATCAGTTTAACTTCCTTGCAAAGAGTTTTCCATGCTAGCACTTGTTCTGTCTTATTAGGTCATGGTATTATTGGCAATCGAAGAATGTTCTAAAAACACTGCATAATTGCCAATGAACAAAACTGTGTTTTAATTTGCTTATTAGAGCCCTTAGCAAGGAAGCACATACATTTTACTGAAAGCCTCAAAACTTTGATGGTTTCACCCTGAGTGGTTTCAATTAAAAGGTATTTTATGAAGTTTGAAGTTTGTCAGCAGAATAATCAAAGTAAGGAAGTGCATAGCTTTCCTATAAATAAATGATCTGTTTTGATTTTTTTTTTTCCTCCTCCCTCTGCAGGGAGAGGAATCTCTCACTTTGTTAAAATCTCTGACCACTGCTGAAGCTGAGAAAGTTGCAGAGAGATTGACTGTATGGGGAAGGCTGGTACTACAGAGGAAAGCAGATAATTCTGAAGAGGTACCAAGTCATTAAATGCTGTCAATTGTGTGCATTATTTTATATGTTATTATCTCCTATCTTCCAACAAGAAAGCATGCTGAACTGGTCTTTCTTGGAGCAGGAGGTTTTACTAGGGAACCTCTTGAAGTCTCAACTGGAGTTTATTCTGATTCTGTCCACAATACAATTATATTAATTTTAAAGTCATTTCCACACACTGTCTTAGCTAACTTAATTCAATTATTTATAAATCCTGCTTTATTATTATGCCTCTAGTCCTATGCGTTTTCCTATTTTTTTTTCCTCTAATTGCTTGGAAAAGTATCTATTTAAAAGTTGTTGGTGTGGCTTTGCCACCAAAGTCATTCAAAGCTTCACAGCTGACAGTACACATCACTTTCTTGCAACCACAGAAAGAATTATTGTTAGCAGTTGTTTTAGGGAGTAGTTCTGGTAAGGAGAAAGAAGAACATAGGGAGGAGAAGTGGGATTTTTTGAAAACTCATGTGAGAACTAAAAGACTGAGTGAAACACATGCACACAGCAAATATTTCATAGCTGTATATTTCCATTGATTAAGACACTTGCAGAATACTGCATAGTATTCAGTAGAGTGGTAGCCTAAGGTTCGCTATCTTATATTGGCAATATTCTGACCAAACCAATTGTTAACCTCTCCCTTCTCTGCAGCAAAAAACGCAAATGTTTATGACAAAAACACTCGTAGAAATCCTCAAATTCCTGTACAAAATTCAGAAAGGTGAGTTCTAAGTTATAACATCTTACGTTTTGTTTGTAAATGGAATCAGAAAGCAATTTTTTTCCCCCTTCAACAGACAATCCTCTGAAGAAGGATGAATGCGAAGCAAACCTAAAAACATTCAATACACTTGCTACCCTACAGGTAGGTATCTCTGTAGTTTGAAACTACTTTTCATTTACTGTAGTTATTGCACTTGTTCTTACAATATTGAAAATTTATTCATAATTTATCTGCATGGATTTTTTTTCATCCCTAAGGTCTCTATATTTTCAATAGACTTCCAAATGGTTCTATAGCTAATCTAGAAAACTGATTCTAAAGGAAGCTACATGAATACAAATAACCATCTTATTTTTTATTACAGGAAGACTTTAACATCTTTCTTTCAGTTGAAGACTTTGGGAATCCTACACTGATGTCTACACTTCTTGAGAAGCACATAAGTGCATATGAAACTGACAAATATCCATCAAAATCTAGACAAGAGCAAACAATGAATTGCAAAACAAAAGATGGTAAATTAAAGAATTGTTCTACTGAGTCAAGGTTGTACAGAATGGCTTTGCTTCTGCAAAGATCAGAGCAAGAGCTGGGAACAACATTGGCCTTGAGGGCGTTAGGTGCTGGAAGAGTTGAAGATGCTGTAAAAATATGCAGGTAAAACTGCAGAGATTTTCAAAAGCTTAACTCTTTTAATGCACTTTTCTGTAGTATTTCTGATGTTTTGCAAAAGGAAGTAGATGTGTAGAGAAAAGATGAGGGATTTTTTTGATTTTTTCTAAAAATGGGTGTTTAAAAAATATGCTTAAATTACTTGTAATTTAACATGAAAGTAACATGATGTAATGTAACATGAATGTAAAGCTGTTGTCTCTGAAAACTGACTTTTTTTTTTTTGCTATAACATGATTGCTAAGTAATAGATTTCCTGCAACTTTTTTAGTGAGAGATAAGCAAGACAGAATATTAAGTGACTATTATGAGAGCTGCTCAGCTTACATGGATAGAAGAAAACCATTGTACATTGACCATGCATACCACTCCATGGTTTCTATCTCTTCCTCATGGTTAGGTTGTCAGATAGTTTAAACTTACTACTACCTCCCTCACAGAGAGATCAAATGAAAACATTTAATGTATTTCTTATTATCATTTATATATACATATATGCATTTTAAATTCATTTTTTAATAGGAACTTCTACAAAAATCACTGTAATAAAGAAACAGGGAAGCTACTGTTCTCAACTTGTCAAAGGCTTTGTCATATGTTGGGGGGTGATGTTCCAATGAACACTCCTGAAGACATGAACCTTCCTGCAGTGATCTATGAAATGGCTTGTCAGGCAGCTACAATATGTAGTCCAGGTAATTAATCTTATCACTTACTTGTGTTACTAGTGGAAAACCAACCAAAAGTGAGTTTCTATATATGCCTGTATAAAAATGGATTCTGCAAAAATGTTAACCTTTTAACAAGGCATATGACATCCATTTGTATTATACTAATGATCTTAATATTTTCACAGATTTGCTACTGGATTCTCTGGAACTGTGTAAATATACTTTAGCTGCCAAGGAAATTTACAGACAGTGCCAAATAGAAAACTATGGGTTTACAGCAAAGGTAATTTCTACCAATTCAAATATATTTTTGAATATATGTAATGTCCTGTATAACTGTTCACTGTACATACATAATTTCCCCTTTCCTCTGGCAATACTTAACCAGTTTTTGTTTAACAAGAAACAAAATCAAAGCAGCCCATAGCTCTACAGATTAAAATCTCCCTGAACATGCATGTATTTCAGTGTAAAGTGTAGACTGAAAGCAATGCAGCAGTGGCACAAACACAAGAAGCACAAGTAGCAATTCTCAGCTTTCATTTTAGTGTAATAAATCTTACTAATGTCACTGAAAATAGCAGGGCTTTTATTGAATGACCACTGCCAACACTGCCATAAAGCTGACTTTAAAAAGAAGCTGGACATTTAATAAAAAGTAGTGTGATAAAAGCCATTTACAAATGAAGGATCATTTACTATTTCTTTACTTGAAAAGTATAACCTTTTATATACTTAGTTTGTTAGTAGACCTACTTGTTAACTGTTCTTTCTATTTAGACAACATGTTTTGGTGGAGATAAAGATCCTTATGAAGAGTGGACTTACAATGATTTCTTTAATGAAGATGGGATAGTTCTTGATTCACAGATTGTTCTTCCAGTCATATATGAAACTATTTCTTCTCTTCTACCTATTTCTGGTAAACTTACTTTCCTGAACATTGAGTCAGTATACTATCTATATTTCACATTGATTTGTTTATCCAGGACAGTTTGACACCTGTGTCTGAGGGGAAATAAACGCCTCAAAAATCTCAGACAAGCTCCTGGAAGCAATATTCATTTGGGGGGTGGACACAGAATATAAATATGCAGCACATAAAAAAAAATAAGGACAGGAGTCCTGGCTCTTAGAATTCATGTCTTATATTCTATTGGATTTCTATTTTGTGAACTGCCCCTGAAGTACAGTAATTTTAAGTCACTTTGAGGCTTTATAGTGTTGCTGAGATCTCAGCACACTGAATTTGTATTTGTCTGTCTTTCAGAGAACAAGCTGTATCCTTTGGACTCTACCAGCCTGGCAAACTGCACATTTATTAGAGGTATCACAATGGCAGATTCATCACTTCAAAAGTATAGGCAAGACAACTGGAAAAATGTCAGGTTTAAATTAGACCTATGCAAGGGTGACTAATACCTAGTTTTCAAATAGGTGTCTGGGCATTCCACTTAAAGCCACATGGCTGGGAGGCAGTTTGGTTCAGCACAGAAGTCCCCCCAACTATATAGTAATTGCTGCTATTCACTCCCATAATTTTGGGTATGTTGTCTAAGCGTATACCTCAGTACAGAAGTTCTACCACTATGAGCTTATCTTTTTTTTTTTTTTTTTTAACTACAATGTTTAGCTTTTACCAAGCTAAAAACTCTGAAAGTTTAAAATTTCAAAGGAGGCAAGGGCTCATTTTGTGGCATATGTTTGGTGAAGAAAAGGAAAAAGCATTCTGGTAATTCAGAGCTATATGCTCATTCAGATAACATTCAAGAACAATATGCTTATTACAAAGGTTCTAATTGTTTTCTGAGTTTGTTTCGGATCTATATTATAGGACAGAACCTTCTACTGCCAGCTAGAACTCCCATCTGTGCAGTACTACAAAACCTCATGGAGTGCAGTCAGTGCGAGTTAGCTCTGCGGCTAATGGTCAGTTCGTTTGGATCCTGTCTTCAGCATGGTATCTCAAACAACATGGATTTATCCCTGAGTGAGAAGGTATGATAAGGACTATATGCTGAATTTTGCTCAGAGTAAGTCTTAGAAGTTCTCCGACTTAAAGCTTTGAGTTGTGTATTTGATGGTTTAGGGAGAGGCTACATTTATGACCTCATTATAATTACTACCACCTGATCAGATGTTCACTCATTTTGTGAAAGGATTTGGTAGTTTCTTCTCTTTCTCATAATCTTCCATTTCTCTTTGCAAAGTAAACTAAACTTCTAGGGTCTGAAGAGAGACCAAGAGTAAAATGAATGTTAATAATCAGTTATTATACTCTTTCACATTGTATTATCATTGGTTAGATTGTACTACGTACAAGTAGAATGTTCAAGTAAAGCTCCTCTTTTCAAAACAGTAGGGAAATGACTTTTCTTTTTAAACTAGAAGAGATCTGTTTAAGACCATAATTAAATATGAAAATACAATACCTCCTAGTATTCTGTAAATTCCAAGCCTTCAACTTGTCATTTATCTTTATGTGTCCTGATTGTATCTTTTTATATTAGCTACATGATGGCAATATACAAGCTGAAACCAAAAGTTTTCTCATTGCTATGAAACAGACAACTGCATCAATAATTACGACCTCTATCATGACCTTGCTACACAAGGTAAGAATTCACTGAAAAAGCCCTTTCTTCTCTATCAAGAATCCCTTTCTGAAATTGTCACGTGGCTAAATGCCACATAATGCATTCATTGTGGGAAAAATCATACACTGTGGAAAACCATAAAGAAGATAAGGGGATGCACTGACAGTATTGAAATGTTAGAGGGGGACTGGGTTCCTCAGCTTCATGTTTCAATGGGGCAGGAGTGGGCTGGATTGCCTGACAGCATTGCCACTTCATTCCCAGCTTCCTTGCTTCCTTCCACAGCCGAGGCACTGTTACAGGACAGACTTTGAACTGATACCTCCTTGCTGGCAGGAACATGTTATAGCCCTAGTGTATTTCAGCCTCTTGTGAACTGTGGCTTTTGGACTGTGTGCCTATTGCTCTACTTGAAAGGTTATATACAAGGGGAGCATGATCTCTTTGGCAGCCTTTAGAGTGCCCTACTTTATAATAAAAGCTATTTTCAATCTTAGTTTCATTTTAGGTCTTCAGACTTCTTAATTGAAGGGAGGTTGTTTTTTTTAAGCAATCTATAAAACCTGTCTTCAGGTCCATGTGGTCAGACATGTAAAACCATGTCCACAATGCACTGTCTTCTAAGGAAGTTCCGACAAAGAGCAGTAACTTTTCAACTGGCCTTCAGTGTTTTTAGATCTAAAAATCCTTAAAAAGAACTTATTCCTTCCTTTTTTTTTTTTTAAACCCCAACTTAGAGGCTCAAGGCACCTTTAATTTAGAGGTGTTACACTTCAACAGTTGTGTAACAACGCATAACACAAACTTGCTATATTTTATAGAAACAGAACTATTTAAACAAAATCTTAATGTTTAACTTCTTTTTTTTTTTTTCCCCAAAACACAGGTGTTCAACTGTCGTCTCATAGATCAGAACCTGGCACTGGGGTATTGTGCTATTTTACCCAGGGAAGATATGTTTAATAAGCTCTGGGGTGTCATAAACAACACGTGGCAGAATTACAGGAAAGTTCTGGTAAATTCTCAAGACAATATATTTCCTTAGTGTATACAGAATGTTTGAGATTCAAGATGTCAGCAATATCGTATAGAAATGGGTATGGCTGTTAGAACTAGTTGCTCTCTCAGTGCCAATCTGTTTGCCACACGGTAAAACTGCACAGAGAATTGCTGTGAACAGTTAGCACAGTGCAAGTCCAGGCATTAGGTTACCTAACCATGACTTATTCCAAAGCTTGAAAAAAAGCTTTGTTTTGTTGTTTTTTTCCTAAGCTACTCTCACACCTTCAGTGCATTGGGGGAATTGTTCTCTAACTGCAATTTTCACAAATGAAACAAATAAATTAAAACATAAGGGAAGATAAGTGCATTCATTGCACTTAGAGTAGTGCAGTACTAGCAAAATATTTGAGATAAAACCTGTATTTTAAAGTAGTTTTCAACTGCCAACTCAGGAGGTGAGGGAATCCTAACAATGTTCTGTAAGGACTGTTTCTATCTTACACAGTTGTGGAATCATCTGTGAATTGTTTTAAGCTCCTGTAAGAACTTAGATCTTACAATTCCCAGCTTTCAGATTATTTACTGTACTTTCTTCTATTTCCCTTTGCATCCCTTTAAGTCAGTAGCTCTGGTTGGAGCACAGCTTGCTACCCAATATGGTGAAGCAGCAGAAGAAAAAAAATTCCGAGAACTGATTACTGATGCAGAATGGGGTATTCAGCTTGGGAAATTTGGTGTGAGTTTGATTTTTATCTATTATTATTTTAGAATTTTAATAACTGATGAAAAGTCAAGACATTCTGATATATAGCGCTTGTTGCTTTTAGGTGATGATTTGTTATTCAAAAGTAAGGAAAGTTGAGGGTTTTTTTTTTTTTTATTTATTTTAATCATTCCTACCTGCTTCTTTAAGTAAAGCTCAGAAAACGAGAAATGTAGTAATTGAGTATGCTTAAAGGAATCTTAAGTGCTTGAACATTATTGGGCACAGAGCACAATCAACAAATGTACTGTTTTTTCCTGCTCTAAGAATCTCTGGCTTCAATCTAAAGAAAAAAAGGTTAACTATGTAAGGAATTAGTCTTGATATTGTACAGAAGACTTCTTTGTGAAGATGATAACATTTTTTCCTTATCTGTAGATTTCTTTTGAGACTGTATTTAGACAACCACCAGTAAGGAAGAAGGAACTCATAAGAACTCTTGTACAAAATCCAGAAGTAGGCACAGATCTCATACTGAATTACTGCAGGTAATACTTGAGTCAAATCTATTCTGTTTAATTGGCGCTGTAACAATAACCATGCCTACAGAAATCTATTATAGCTTAAGCAGGTATGGATGTATGTAATATCTAAATAGTTCTTAAAAAAAAGTAGCATGAATCAGAATGCATACTGGTCTCTGGTGAATTTGGTCATAAGGAAATAATGATGACATCAGAGGTCACAAAGAAAAATAACATTCTGTCCTCCTAGAACTTTCATGCTGGACAGCGATGCCGCACTGCAGCTTTGCATTGAAACACTTCTTCTCAAGAATGCTAATAGAAATCACGCTGAAGATGACTCTGCAGAATACAGTGAGAAGCAATCTCATTACACGTTACTGGCTAGAGCGCTAGAAATAATTCCTCTACTGAAGAGCACAAATGACCTGGTCACTAGCCTCAGTGGAATACTGTACAAGGTAAAAAACCAAACCAACAAAAAACTACAAAAACAAAACAAAAAAGCCAAGCTCCTTCTGCAAATAAACAAACAGACCACACTGTAACTACATCAAAGCCCTACATTAGAAGTAGATAGGGCAAAAAAAAAGTGTATCTGCATAGTTTTTTTCTTTTCATGTCAATGTTTGGTCTTTCTGTGTAATACCTTGACAATTTTTTTAGGATTTAGTGTTATGAAATGGAGGTTTTTTGTTCTGGAGAAGTGTGCCATGATGCCCATATTCTTTCTTCAATGTTATATCAATATAATTCTTTTCAATTTTAATACAAACTATCTCAGTTCTATGTTTTGTAAGATAAATCATTTAAGATCTTATAAAATGGGTCATTATTTTGAACAGCTTGATCCTTATGACTATGAAACTATTGAAATTGTCTTGAAAGTGATACAGAACGCTGATGAAAGGAATACCAGTATTCATCTTAATCAGGTATGTCCAAATACAGTGCTGTTACCTTGATAATGGCTTCAGTACTCTGTTCTTTTGTTTTTCTCTATTTATTAGTGTAGACATTCAAGAGTGTTGAAATTAATGGAATTATGCTGTCTGTGCAGCTGTCATTCAGAAAATAAAATCATAACTACTGGTCTCTAGCAGTTTCTCAACAATAATTCATAGCAGGGATAAAAACTACAGACATATAGCAACTCTCCATGTGTATATATAAAATATATTACATATTTATATAGAGAAATACATCTCCTATCTTAGGCATTTTACTCAAGAGAGAGAAGAGGGAATAGAGTGGTCTTATGGCTTTTTTCTTTTCTTTACTTTTTTTTTTGTCCTCCATAGGCTTTGAGCCTTCTCAAACATCTGGAGTCATATAAAAGAATTTCCCCACCCGTGGACCTGGAACACCAATATGTTTCAGAGCACACCATTCCTTTATCTCCAGCTTCTGAAACCAGACTACCCTTCCATTTGATATTCTTCAGAACTGCACAGTGTTTCTGGAACATTATATGTATGTTCAGTATTCTTCCTGGCTTGATATATCCATGATTGCCTTTCTCTGCTAACTGTGAACTTTGAAGTTTTACTTCAAGTCCATATTGAACATATTTCCTTACTAATACAGTTATCTTCCCAGGTGTTTCTGAACACAGTTGTGCTCCCAGGTAGCTGGCTTGAGCCAAGATAATATGCACAATGCAGAATTCAGTCCTGAAATGATTTTCTCAGGACCTCAAAACCAAAGTAACCCCTGTATCCTACATGCCAGACCAGCGTGCCTAATTAAGTTTGCATTCATTCACTCTCAGTGAAGGCCTGCACGTAACAACACTGCAAGTGCTTAATTTCATAGAGAAAGCTGCAAGAGGACTGTGACACTGCCATAAGCATCTGTCTTTTTCCTTGCAGCTGCAGAGCTCAGTGAGGAATCTTTTCCGACACTTCTGTTGATTTCCAAACTAATGAAGGTAAAATTGAACCTTAAAAAGGATTTGTTTCTGAATTCCCCCTTTTTGCCTGTGTAAGAAAAAAGTACAAATTTTTCTTCTGTCTTTTGTGTGAATTTGGTCTCACTATAGACATTCTGACAACAGTCTTCTTTAATGCTATTCTAGGTTTCACTGGATACCCTACATATGTCTGCAGCTCAGCACGTCTTTCAAAAAAAATTGAAACCAAAAATATTTGAAATGAGAAACACTGGGTATACATCAGTTGTTAACAAGGAAACAACTAAAACCGTGCAGACAATTCAGTCATATCTACTGTCTATAATTAATCCAGAGTGGGCTGTCGCTATGGCTCATAAGATTGCACAAGAATTTCCCACAGGTAAGGTGCATATCTGATGACTTGCTGGGTGAAGTAATGATAGGAGGAGAATAGATTTAAGAAAAGAAAAGCTAGGCTGTAATCAAACACCAAATAGCATTCTTGGATACTTCCTGGGGAAGCTGGTGAACAAAACCACATTTTTCTCCTACAACAGGTTTTGAAAAGGCTAGAATTACACCCATTGTATTAACCCAGTATCATTATTAAATATTTTCCTTTCTTTTCTCTTAAGTTATGCTGTCTTACTTAAAGTTCTTTAATGTTTAGCTTTCCTCAACATATCATGTTCTGCCAGACAAGTTCGCCTGCAGTAGCAAATATTTCAGCCAAGCTTCTCCCTTCTCAGAATCTGAATAGATAATTTTGTTGCTCTCTAGGAACAAGAGCTCTCCTAATCTTTTAAACAGCTTAAAAGAAACAAACAAGAGATTAAACTAGATATTCTGTATACTGTGAAGGAGATTCATGAAAACTAATTTCACTTATTCTCCCTTTTTCTCTCTTTTTTTTTTTTTTTAAAAGGTCCTGACCAAATTCAGGCATTGAAATTCTGTCTCCGTCTAGCTGAGAAATGGCTTAAGAATACTACAGCCAAGGTAACAGCAAACTTCTTGCAAATATTTTTTTTTTTTATAGTAAGGTATTTATGTTCACTTCCCGTCTCTTGGTGTTTTGAATAGTGATATACAAATTGTATCATAACAAACCCTCTTACAAAAGGTACTGTAATTCTGAGGAATTCCTGCTTAAGCAACTCCTCAGGGGAACCTCATTCTTCTGTGCACAACGTGGCAAAATTTAAGCTTGAAATTCTTGGAGGTTGGACCTACAAATATGCAACTTTAAGGAAGAATAAGATATTGTTTCTCCCATTATGAGCATTTGCTGCAGGAGAATCAGAGTGAATCTGTTCCAACTGTGAGATCAGTAGCATTTTTAATTTGTTTTACATATTCCAATACACTTTAGGTGTTTCTAGGAGTGTACGTATATAAGTCTGCATTGGCTCTTCATCCTTGAGGTGATATTTCATGGTTGGTAGGATGGGGTAAATGAGAATCTCATCCTTGCTTATAAATATCAAGCTCTGTGTAGAATTGCTGAGAAGCAATTAAAAAAAGATTGTTTTAAATAGAACTATCGTGTCTTCCTAAAGGACGAATCACACGAGAAAGCAGAAGTCTTACAGAAGAAGTTATATATGCAGTATAAGCGATCAGCAACAGAAAATGTTCTAATAACCTACAAGCTGAACACTGCAGAGTATTTAAAGTCTATTGCAAAACCAGCAAACCTTATTGTTTTACTATATGAACACCACAGCATAGACCAAAGAATCCAAAATCCAACAGGTCGAGACTATCCAGGTAAGTATGTGCATAATCTAGTTTCAAAAGGTGCAAATAATTGTTGTTTATAAAGAACACTAGACAAAGGCGTGCTAGTCTGTTAACATATTGTCTCTGTTTATGCAGATATCCATATGGCAGCTAAGGAGATTGCTGAAATTAACAACTTAGATATGAACAAAATTTTGAATCAACTGCTGAATAAGTGGCTGTGTCCAAATACACTGCCCTCAGAAGTAAGTCATCACTGAAGATTTGGTTTTGAAGATAAATGTCTAGTTACATAAAATATCTGTTTATTCACTTGTGCAAAAACCTTAGTTTGTTGAATGATTCACCCTTAGTACACATTAATCTATTTAAGCTGCATCTGCATTCAGAATTCTAACAATTTTAATACCAATTTTCTATTGTTGCAAGTGACCCTCTCTTGTGAGAACCAATTGAAATGCTTTTTCTTTTGTCAGTCTAGAGATTAAAATCTCATTTTCGATGCTACGCTAATGTTGTGCCACCAGTCAAAAAAAGTGAAGGACTTTTTTAGTCACTGAGACAAAGAATCCTATCCCATTTCAACTCGCAAATAGAGAGTTAATTGCTGCCTATGCAACATACAACTTTGTGAGAAGAGCAGGGGACAAACATTGCTTCAAAATGCCAGTTAGAAGGGGGAGAGAGAGAAGAATGGTGTTGACTGCCAAGCACGCTGTTACATAAATAAAGAAATGATAAAATCAAAATTCCTCCAATTGGTGCATTAGCAGGGGTGCCCAACTTGCTTAAACCCCGTCATAAAAGGATAACCCAGCTATTTATCCTAACAGTTCACAATTCAGATAATTCTCAAAACTATTTTCTAATGTCTTTTTAAAGAAAACTCAAGAAATCTTTGCAGATGCACAGGAAGATGAAGAACTCCGAAGGTATAGACTTTGTTTTGTATGTAACAGTGAATTATTCTTAACTTGCAAGTTATGTGGCTTTTTCAAAGAAACCTAACATTGCATGTGATTCAGAATTTATTCTGCAGCCTCTGGAAAGATGGAATTCTTATTAGCAATGGCGATTAAACAAATTTAGGGCAGAAATACTGACATTCCAAAATGCAAGTGCTTTTTCCTACTATATAAATGGAATTTTGTTTATTAGTGAGTAAATAATAAGGCACAGAGCTGCAGAGGAGGTGTAGCTACCCCCAAACACTTCCAGTTCTGCTACTTTGTTAGTGCAAGAGCTACTTTTTAAGGCAGACTGAAAAACAATTACTTCCAGGTGTTACAAGAGGTGTAATATCTTTGGTTCTCTGGAAGGTAATGTCATTTGTCTTTTTGTTCTCTGGTGATCTCAGTACTGATTCTGTAATTAAACTTGATTTGCAGTAACTTACACATACAGTTATCTTAAGAGTAGTTGTAAGAGTTATTTGGAGGTTTTCTTCTCATGTTCCTTGGGATCTCTTATCCTCAAACTCTTTTTGACAGTGAGATATATTTAAATTTGAATGAAAAATGATTCATTGTCTATCTGTAGCTATGCTGTGCTTGTGTTAAAAACATTCATTTTTGCAGAGTTATATATCTACTTCAGTCACACCCAATGGATTATAGCTCAAGAATGCTTTTTGCAATTACAACATCTGCCACATCTGTAAGTTTTTAAATTCTAGTTTTCACTTACTACATATTAGATTTTTATCTGTAATTAAAATCAAGTGTCACCTGCCAAACTGCATTGGTTCATCCTGAAAGCTGTGGATGATGTGTGAGCTCTGATTCCCTACCTCAGTATGCTGCCTCTGGAGCAAGGCTGTGGTGTTCCCTGAATGTTGCTACTGACTGCCAAGAACAGCCCCTGAACTCTGGGTTTTCTAAATTTATTGCTAAAGTTATCTGAATACACCTTCATTAAACATTTTCTAGAATGCACTTGAAACCAATATAATAATATTTTAGCTCACGTTGGGTGGAATTTAAACAGAGGGAAAATTATTCTAGCACAAATTTAACCTTTTATCCTTAAAGATATTTGCAATACTATAAATCACAAATATTTTTTCTTGCCCGCATTAATGGCCTTACATCTAGAAGAGAACTGGTTTTGCAGTTCTTGGAAGGTGACAATCTATCTTAGCTAGGCAGTATAAATGCTGAATGTGAACATATAACGTATCTGTTACTTAGCATGCATTTCTGCTAACCACGTTTCTGCCAGAAATCTTAGAAAAATCCCACACCACCAGCTGCTTTCTTGTTGTTCATCCACTCATTGTTAACGTCTACTTCTCACTCTTGTTTTTTGCACCCTCCAGCCCATTGGCATTAATCAGCTGACATTTGCTCACAGGAGCAGAGCACTTAAGTGCCTGCTCTACTTGGCAGATACCAACACTGTGGAATCACTCTTCAAGAAACCCATTCAGAAAGTAAAGTAAGATGAATTTTCCTTTAGGTCTTCCTTAATAACAGTGTATTATTAGTCTCTGGCAGACTTTGGAAAGAAATATATAATATTTGAAGAATGTTTTTTCTTTTTCTTTGAGCTTTTAAAGCATATTGTTGAAAAGCATGATTATGTATTTAAACCTCACTATAATGCAGTCCAGTATATCAGATGCCTAATTTGTAAACCTGATGTTGTGTAGAAAATATTTTGTTCCATTTTCATAAACTGCAGTTATTCCTGTGGCAATTTAAATATTTTCTTTACATATTTAGGACTCTGTTCAGATTCTGCTCTTGAATAGCTCATTTTGAAATGAAACTATCCTTTTAAAATTCAAAATTGGTCATCTTGCAAAGACAGTTCTATGCAAAGTTAGACCAAAATCCCACAAGAACGTTATTTCTTTGAAAAATATATATACATCTAACTTCCATAGAAAATATCTAGAATAGAGGTTTCATGTTGGCAATTTGGAGTTAAGGGCTTCTACTGGAAAGTGATATTTATCATTAGCTTGGGGGTTTTTTTTGTGTGTTTTTTTTTACAGGTATTTTCTAAAATGCTTCATTTATCTGGCGGAGTTTGAAGTCTTGAATATTCCATATACCTACGAATCATTTCATAAGAGTCCTAAGGAAGGAATGATTAAGGGGCTATGGAAGAATCACAGCCATGAACCCACGGTATGCTTTTTAAATCCTTTGCAACTTAAGAAGGGCAGGTAAATGAGATTTCCAGGTAGATGATAGTACATCTACACTTGATATACATGTGTTTTTTTGTCATGTACTTTTTAAGTTGTTGCTGTTCTTATTTAATTCTATTCATATACATAAAATAATTTTCAGCATGGCTTGATTGAAATCTTTCAGCAGTTAAAGGTCCCTATAATGCCAGCAGAATCTAAAATTACACTAGAAAACAGTAAAGCTTTGAAGATCATGGAAGTGAGTACTTATTACAACACACTGTGTCCTTGCTCTCCTTTAGGCTGTCAGGCTGGTGACTGAACTTAGCCTAGAATATAAAGTATACGATTTCCAGCTGTGGAATGGCCTACTACAGAAACTTCTTGGTTTCAATATGGTAAGGAATTTTTAAGCATGAAGTTCTGCAGCGAGGTGAGAAAAAGTCTTTTTTTAAGCCACTGATTTCTAAGGAACGTGATAGTTACTCACAGCGAGTTTACAATTTATGTATCTATAATTCAGAACTGAGGTTTGGCACTAGACCAACGAAGCTTTGAGAAATTTGTCTTTTTACAGTACTTTGATCTTAAGTTGTTCTGGGTTTTTTGTTTGGTTCAGTGTGGGTTTGTTTGTTTTTTTGTTTTGTTTTTGGAAGGCAGAAGGCCTTTCAGATGGCAAGAATAAGTTCTACGATGATAACTTCCTTTTCATATCATTATAATTTTACAATGCAATATGCATTGTGTATGTACAATAATATGCATTACTGACAAATCTTCAAAAACACTGTAGCATTTTATAATGGATTATTTTTGTTTCAGATTCATTATCTTAGGAAAGTTCTGATAGCGATTACTGGGATTCATTCATTATGGCAGGTAAGCAAATATTCTGTGGCTCCTACTCTTCTTCCCTTAGCAGGCATTTAACTTCATTTGTACATGTAAGTGAATGATAGCCATCTACCAAAAGGGGTGTTGTGCATGAAAAGATGCCTTTTCAGTTATTATTTTATGACACTGCAATATGTAGATGAGTACAGTTATTAATTACTGATTAACATAGTGTATTTTGTGCTATGGTCAGTGAACACTTATTCTGAGGGTTTTTTAAGTTAGACAGAATAACTTAACTATCAGTCAAAATATAGCAAGATCTTAGACTACAAGGTGAGGAAAGCAACGTTAAGGAATAGTTCATCCAGTATAAAAAGAAAATTCATCAGTTCCTTCCACCTGCAATGGGTCGAGATGTCTGTGTTCACAAGTATAATAATTAAGCAACATTGTAATTTTAGAATTTTGCTGTCTATAGATTCCCAGCTTCAGTCGAGCTTGGCGAAGTGTGGTTTTATCACCATTTCTCACAGGTAGGATTATTAGCTATCATGCTTGTATAGTAACTTAAATAATTTACTTTATCGTGGCTTCTTTATCTCTTAGCTTCATGTCCACCAAGTCCTAAACAGATAGAGGAATGCTGTGAGTGTTTTGTGATTCTGCTCAAGTAAGTGTTTTATCTGGCTCAAAATTCTCAAAGTGGTTTTGCTGATAATACTGAACCATCTGTTTATACATAGCATGGTTGAGAACTTCCTTCCTCATCTTCTACTGCAGGTGTCCTGTACTGGCTGATTTGGATGTCATTGGAATAGCTAAACAGTATGCACAATTGGACCTTCCAGCTTTTGCCTTGGGATGCCTGATGCTGATTCCTCAGTCTGAGAAACGTGAGCAGCAAATTCAGGTAAAAGTGTTTTACAACAAGGGAAAGGCTTTTTATGTGTGTTAGGTTCAACAGAGGCTGAAAGATGGCAGTTTTAGACTAGCAGCAGCCTATCTCCCACCCACAGAGGCTACTACCTCAAACTTCTCCTCCTGAAAGAGGTCATGTGAACGCTTCCTCATTTTTTAAGCTTCAAGTCATTCTCAGCAGCTTTGCCACATGACTGCCTTTTTTGAGTTAGAGAGTATATTCTAGGAGGGTTTAGCAGGTTTTAGTGGCTGACTCACAAATCTGCATCCTAAGAATATGCAGCCAAGTTTTAGGTTCCCTAATATCAAATATTTGCTTATGGTAAACAGTCAGTACACATAGAAGAAAAACCAGAAACATACACAAGACATATGCCAAAGCAGCGTACAAAGCTACTGACAACATATATAATTGCTGAGGGCTAGTTCAACAGCAGACCATATCTATTGAATCCTGCTAACAAAGATGCTTGATATGCAAGGTCTGATGTAAACCCTCTCTTTTACAAATGATGAGGATATAGCTTTAAGGAGCAAAGGAAGGCAATGATATTGTTTCTACCAAGGTACAAACATGCTCATAAAGGTATTCATCAAGATACAGTTCAGAAGACAACACAAGTAGAAGCAACTTACCCTTTCTGAAGGTCAGCCAAGTTCCTAGAAGGGAAGAGCTCTGCATACAGATCTTGCTTCTGCTGCTGCTAACACTTAAATGAGAGTAAGGAGAGGTGGACCCTGGGTGCATTGCTTACAGCTGTGTGCCCTGGGTTAGCTACACCTTCTCACCTGGTGCTCAATCACTGGTTCAGGCCATGACCTAGCAATCCCCATACATCTGTTTAGTTTCCTTTCTGTTCTTTCTTTCCATCAATTTATGCTCTGCATCATTCTTGCAGATAAAGTGTTAAAGGCTGTTCTTGTATCTGTCATGAGCAAACTGGCACTAGTGAAGGCATCTTAAGTTTTTAGATTTTCCTTCAGTAAAGTTAAGGTCAGGGACCTTAACATAGTACCAGTGTAAAAAATCTAGTCTGCTGGCAATGGGTCAAAAAATCTGTAACATCTACATGAAAATAACTGTTTAAAGTTATAGAATTATAGAATGGCCTGGGTTGAAAAGGACCACAGTGATCATTGAGTTTCAACCCCCCTGCTACGTGCAGAGTCACCAACCAGCAGACCAGGCTGCCCAGAGCCACATCCAGCCTGGCCTTGAATGCCTGCAGGGATGGGGCATCCACAGCCTCCTTGGGCAACCTGTTCAGTGCATCACCACCCTCTGGGTGTAGAACTTCCTCCTAATATCCAACCTAAACTTCCCCTGTCATAATTTAAAACCATTCTCCCTTGTCCTGTCACTATCCACCCATGTAAACAGTCGTTAACAGCAATAGGAATTACTACTCCTTCAATCAGATTGCACAGATCCTCATTTGAGAACTTCATGTTTGAGTTTTAAAATATTAATTGTTCCTGAGTAAGTCAAATACTTGTTCTGAAGGGAGAACTTCTACTTGAATTATTTGCAGAATAGTAATTTTTTTTTTCCAAGGCTTTCTTGTCAACATGTAATACCGAAACTGTGCTGCAACAAATAGATGAGCATATGAACACTGGAGAAGTAGTGGCTTTTGCTTCTCAGGTAAGTATATAAGTTTTAATTCATTTACCTTTGACTTAAAGGCTTTTCTTGATGATACCTGTACACGACGTTTTTCCTTTCTCCTCTGACCTTGCCAAAAATCAGTTGACATAACCTACACTTCTGACATTTACAGCAGAATTTGCATTTTTCTTATTGTTGTGCAACTGGATTAGTATTTTATACACACACACACGTGCGTACACACAGTGCTTTCTTATAGACTGTCCCTATTTGTTGGACAGCACTGTTTGCAGTAGCACTGCTTTATTTTTCTAAAAACTGTTTTAAGCAGAAACATAAAATGGTTTATGAAACTGTACTCTTGTGTCTTACTGTGCATAACCTTCTGAAAGGCAAGCTTCTAATTAATTCCATATCTGAATTAGTCTTCAGAAAATCTGCCATTTTTCAGCACTGTAGAAGTAATAATCTAGCTTTATGGGAGGTCCAAAAAGAAAAACCTGGTGATTTTTTTTTTATTCAAAGGTTATTATTTTTAATGTATAAAATATTAATACTTTCCCATTGCTGATATTAAATCTACAGATTAGATCTTTGATTTTGGACAGTATCATAAATGAGAAGCTATATGAAAAGATCTCGAAAACGAAGTATTTTCCACTGGTGAAGCAACAACTGATGAGCACTCACCGAATGAAAGAACTGGTGGATTATTTTGCCAACAAGAACTGGTAGGTTAAAAAGCAGATGATGCATTGCTTACAAAAACTGAATCTCTCCTTTACTTTAGATTTCCATCACAAGGAAATAATGGGACCTATCTGACTTCAGAACTGTGGAGTCACACTTTGGTTTATAGTTTAGTGTGTATGGCCTAAGTTCTTGGCTTTTTAGAGAATTTCTGTTGACAAAGTTGATAAACTTTCCTCCTACAGCATTGAGGATGCAGCAGCCCTAATTCGAGAGTATCAAGAGAAATATGGAAACCCTACTCTGCTAGATAAATCCTCCTCTGATATTCTGAAGGTAAAATAAACACTTTTGTACCTCATACAGCACTTTCTCCTTTTTTTCTAATCTGGGACTTTCACCCAGCTTCTAGCAAAAATACTTGTTAGATGATTTTTAAGTAAAATATATTCTATATAATGAAGTCCCTTTATTGATTCAAACACATTTGACTTGAATCAAATCTGAGCAGCGATAAACCTCATGCTTTCAAGCACTTTTTCACAAGTCTTAGATTATATCCTGTTTTCTAAACCTCTCTCATGTTGTCCTCTTACCCTCCAGATGTACCTGAACGGACCACAGGAGACGTGTGTACTAGAACTGTCATCTATGAAGTCTTGATTTACCCTCAGTCTTTTCTCCCTCTGCTGGCAAGATGAGTATTATGCATTCACAATGCACATAGCGGTCAAGCAAACATGGAACGAAAACCTCACTGCTCTTTTACCAAAAGCTGGCCCTAGCTTTCCACATCTTTTATTTTTTTTTAATCTGTTCTACACTGTTTTCATAAGCTGTCCCTTGTAAAAAAAGAAGTTAGATTTACAGCAGGAGTTCCTATTTCCATACAATAACGATGTTCATATTCTGCACTTTGACTTTAAGAAGGATTAGTTTTATTTCATTCTGTATTATTTCTCTATGTTGAAGCCTGCTGTTAGGTTCACTAAGATTTCGTTCACACAGACATAATTTTACATAATTGTGATCAAGTTTTAAACTGGAAGCATTGTGCTTCGTGTAAAATATAGTTTATAGGCAGCTTCATGTAAAATATACAGACAAATTGTGATTTTAATTACAGTGAGCACAAATAAACTGACTTAAATATCAAAATTGACCTTAGAGTCTTATAAACTTTGATGTACAGATAAATTTGTCAAGAAAAGTTGGTGATGTTGTTTTTCCTGCTGTAGGCATTCAAGGAGTGTGTATTTCACTGCACAAAACAGCAGTTAGCCACAGCATCCTGAGTTACCAAGCTCAAACACTGAGTCTTTTTGTAAGCAAAGCAGGTTTATTTCAAATAGAAGTAAGGCATTTAGCCAAAGTTAATGACACAGAACTAAAGGTTCTAGCTGATCCTTCGGGCTTTATGGATAACTCATTTGTATCACACAAACCTTTGTGACAACTACAGCACAGCTTTCTGCACAAACACTTCACTACCCTTTCTTTTACTGCCAAGGACAACATATGCAAAGGCAACAGGCCACCATTCTAAACTCCAGATGTTGTGCAGAGACAACTTTATTTATATTGGCAAATCAGCAGTCATAAGAAGCAAGAGCTGTTAAAATACATTCAGTTCCCTGCAGATACCTGAGACTAGGAGAGACAAAAGCTCCAGTCTTCCTGAACAACCAACCTTTTAGCCTTCGGCAGCAGTACAAGTGCTGTATGGAATTACATCATTTAAAACCTTTTTACACAGAGCAAAGTGGGTAGCCATAATATCAAATATAAGCTATAAATAAAGGAAAGCTCATCACTGTTCACAGATTTAATGAGACTGTCGTTCATTAAAGCACAGTGGTGCTTTGAGTATTAAAAAGACTCAGGTTCAGCTTTCTGCAGTGAAATTACTACTCCAAGGTATGCGTTCATTCTACTTTTTTTTTTCTTCCAAAAATATATCCAATTAAGTTAAAAGACTACATTATACTGAATGAGAAATCCACATCTCAAATGGATTTTGAAGCAAACCAAACATGCCTCCAAGGGGCCTTGCTATTTTGGTTCAAGCCTTTTACAGTCTTCTTTTTGAAAGCTCCATGCACTGTTCTGGTGACATCTGATAAGCATTGCCAAAGGAAAACACAGGCAGACATCTCAAAACCAAGTGCAACTGTTGCATCTTGAACAGTTCATAAAGCTTTTTTTTTTATGAAGGGGAATTTATGACAACATGAAGGAACTGTACTTCAACAGTTAGTGACACATTTTACAAATCTATTCATACAGAAAAAGGAAGAAAACAATGTTTTAAAGTTATTACCATGAAGTTACACTGTTAAGCTGTTAAACATTAAGTGTAGTTCTGTAAACTAGCAATCAAGGATTGTAGTAACATGCATGGAATGAGACAGTAAAAATACCACACAAGCAAATATATTTTAAGATTTTTTGTACTCAATTCTTTCTACTTTCACATCATCTCCAATTAGCTGATAGACGTACGTGACTACTGTAGAAGCCTGGATATCCATCAGCACAAATGACGGGATGATGTTGCTAGAAAGAAGGAAAAAAAAAAATCATATGAATTGAGTGTGTGTATATAATAACCTTAATGGCATTTCACTGTCAGACTTCTTAGCAGGAATCACTCCTAAGAAAAACTGATTTGAGTTTTCTAAGCGCAGTATATCAGAGCTGAAGCCTTAAGGATTTCAGTCATCTGTTTCAGTCCAGGAGCCTCAGCAAGGACAACGAGCCCTCCTCTGCCCCACATTTGAAAATGTAACCTTTAGTAAGTATTAACCTTAACAGTGATTTTTCCTATCAAAAAGGAATACCCCACAGCTGTTTCTCATGCTTTACTTACTTCTCTAAGGCATGATAAGCTCCTGTAGCTGATCCTGGATTGATATAGAACTTGTTTTCATGTTCAAATGCCTCAAATTTGTGTGTATGTCCTGAAATGAGGATGTCCACATCAAACTGCCTCTGTAGCAGTGCCAGGCTGGCCATATCACCCCAGGGAATGACCTGGTGGCCGTGAATCAGACCAATTTTGAACTGTCCAACAGTTACAACTTTCTGTTCAGGATAATTCAGGTTCTACAAATCAGAAATAAAAGAAACAAAAGCAAAGTAAGCTAAATAAGCCCCACAAACTGATTAGATGTACAGATTCACCTACGCACACAAAAAAAGCACTAGATGAAACCCAAAAGTCTGTCTCACTGGTTCTACTGCCCCAGAATGGGAGCCACACTGCTGCTTTTATGAGTGCTGTCAAGAATTTGGTAAAGATGCCAGGAACTTCAGAGAGATGACAACAGGAGGTCCTGGTTGCTAAGTCTTAGCCTTAGCTCAGTACCCAATTCAGTTTTAATCACACTGACCACCATACTGACCGTGCAATTCACATTAATCAGAACCCCAACCCTTTTACTCAGTTTACTTTTTACTCTTAGTACTAAATAACCTCAGATTGCCCACTTTTTTTTACTTAAAAGTACAAGTAACTCAACCACTGCCTTTACGTAAATGCTGAACACAAAATACCACAACAAAAAGAGGTCACTACCTCATCAAAGTCCCCTCTGACAACATGAACATCCCCAGCCAGGGTCTTGAGGTAGTCATAAGTGTCCTTGGTGCAGAGGTTTCCCGTGCAGAGGATGTGCTGGATCTTCCCTGGAACCAGCAGCTTTTTGAACTTGGCCGGGAGGCTGTTGCATCGATGTGGAATGTGAAGATCTCCTAATACTAACACCAACTTACCAGGTGTCACGACAGGAAAGAAAAGCCATTACAGATACTTAAGATGAGAATCATTAGGTAAAGGAAAGCACCACAACGTCTTCTGTTTCCCAATTGTATTTTGATATAAAAGCTACTAAAATAAGAATGAAATAAAGGAATATTTCCATATTTCAGTGAAAACAGGGGCCCTTACTAATACTGAGTGCTACCAAGAGGAAAGCCTTACAAACCTCTGCAGAGGTTTTGTGATTTGGTTGCTGAAAGTCACTGCAAAGTATAACAGAAGAACTGCATTACTGCTTGATGTGATTTAACAAAATTGGGAACTACCATAAGCTGTCCCACTTCCTTTTCCCCCTTAAACTAGAGAAGTACAGGACAGCTGCACCAGATGCTCTCAATCACAGGCCTGGCTGAACTGTGGCCACTTCCCTTTAAAACTCCTTCACCCAAAAGTGTCCTTCTACTTCAGTGAACTTCAGCGTCCTTATAAAAAATGTAACAAAAACAAACAAACAAAAAAGCAAATTTGTCACATGTGTTAATAGTTAACCAGAACAGGAAGCTTGTTCTGAACTTGTACTGTAGGATAGTGAGACTAACAAAAAAAGAGGAAAAAAAAAGCACAAAACCCCTCAGAACACTGCAGAGAAGATAACCTGGACTACTGCATACAGTGCTTCTATCACCAGGTCTATATATTCAGAGTTTCGGTTCTACAGATGCAATGAGAATGTAAATTTAATGAGGGGACTTCAAAATTATGCAACCAGATTAAGACATATAATGTTAAACTATGGTCCTAAGTCTGCTAATAAAGAAAATAATTAATGCAAGCAAAGTAGCAATAAATTAATTTTGCAAGAAGGGCATGAAAAGCTCTGTGCAGCATAGGGTGTAATGCTACTTCACTAAACCCACTGGATTTAGAGATGGTCACCCCCATCAACTTGATAAATACCTCCCTATTAACACAGTTGATCTTCCAATTAAAAAGCTTTGGTAGTTAACCAGTTCCTAAAAGCTTATCTTCCAGTCATAACATTCTGTTATGAAGACATCTCCTAAACTGACAGCCACCAGATCTGTTTGTAAATAGACACAGTCTGTATACATATACATATATATATATGTAACAGTAACAACATTTACCTTTTTTAATATTTGCTTTTACTTTATATTTTTAGGCCATGCAGCTGTCTTTGTGTTAGCAGCCACCTGAAGAGGCACAGAGGACTTGGGTGGCTCTGGGAGTTTTTTTTCCCCTATTTTTATCTGAGAATGTCTCAGTGCCATCAAGAAATCCATGTCTTTGAGAACAGATGGTTAGGAGAGCGTTTTAGCCTACAAGCTAAAGGCAACCCAGGGCAGAATTACAAAGACAAATGTTTTTTTAAGGCCTTTCAATAGTTCTCCAAACTATTAACATCACTGTTGAGATGATGCACTGGAATGCATGTAAGAAAATGGGAAACGAATGATTCTGGTTAAAGTGGCACTAAACAGATGCTCTCACTGATGGTTAAAGGTCTGGGCCATGGAACAGCACTTCTGCATTTGATGTCTAATCCAACTGCTGCCACTGACACAAAACCCCATCAAAGCTCAAAGACCTCCTTTGCTGATGAACAGGCAGGCCCCACGTTTTCCCCAAACCACATCTGAGCTCCTGCTAACTAAAAAAAAACCAGCTACATCAACAAAACCTAAAAGCACTGAAGCGTGTTACATCCGGAGCTGAGGGGATGCGAGCAGCGGCCCCAGTCCCACCGCAGCCCCAGCGCCGGGAGGGAACTTACTCTGTGCCCGGCCTGAGCGGGTGGAGGAGTTGATTGCAGACAGGGGAATGGGAAACAGGGCGAGGCGTGATCAATGTTAAACCAAGGAAAGCAACAGAAAAGAAAACAGAGCCAAATGAATAGGCAAATCATAATTAATGAATTGTCGATGTTATGAAAGCAGCGTCAAACGATAAAAAATAAAATTAAACAACAACAACACGCGGCTCCCTGTGCGCGGCCCTCGCTGCTCTCCACCCACGGCACCCGCTGCTCCCTCCCCGCTCCGTCTCCCTCAGTTCGGCCCCAGGCGGACTTTTAGGCGCCGACCGACACAAAGCGGGGCCTCCTCCCGGCCGCCGTCGGTGCTGGGCCGCCTGGAGGTAACCCGGGAGCACCTCAGGAGCACCACAGCCCAAGGGCGAGACCCGGCACTCCGCTCACCATCCTGCTCGGCGCCGCACCGCCCGCTGAGCCTGCTCCCGGAAGTCAAAAGGTCTCTCCCGGAAGTCAGGCGGCTTCTCCCGGAAGTCAGGCCACGGCCACCTCCCCTCCGCTACGGCTCCACCGCACGGCCAAAAGAGCGCGAAACGCGTTTCTCCGGCGGTTACATCCGGGTCCCTTTGTTCTGAGCGGGCTTTCCCGCCTTTTCTGTTGTGTGAGGAGAGAGAGGTCCCGGGGCGGGCAGCCATGAAGTGTGTCATTGGGGGGACGCACCTCAGAGGTACCTGTTGCCTCAGGGGAGGTGGTGGCACAACGAGACAGAGTGAAGAGCCGTCCCCGAGTGGGGCGAGGCTGCCACAGTGGGGTTTGGAGCAGAGGAGCCCTTTCCCTCGTACCACCACACTGTGATCATCCCTCACAGAGCTCTGAGCTTGTGGTAAAATCTGAGAGCAGGTTCTCTGTGGGCTTCTTAGGGCTAGATCTATATGTCCTGCTTGTTCGGTCCTGTGGCCATCCACAAAGTGACATTTCTGACCAAAGCAGCATTTTGTGCCATCACAGTGAGATCGTTTGTGGTGACGTCGGGTTGTACAGCAGCAAAGGGACCACCAAATCCACAGCGCTCCTCAGCGGGTGGAAACACAGAGGTGTTAGCGACACTGAAAAAGAGCAATGCTTTCCCCCACACCATCATTTCTCTTGGAAAAGCGTGGGAAATATCTAACCTTTCCTCTTAAATTGTTCTGGAGAAAGTTACGAGGTGCAACTTGTTTTCCAGTTGACCTGAAATGCATCTCGTCCTGTTTTGTTTCCCTGGCAGTGTTTGGGAGAGCAGTACATGCCATGGCGCGGGTTAGTGATGAGTTCTGCTTTGATCCCATAGACAAAGGTGTAAGTACATTGTATTTACTGACAGTTTAAAGTCTTTGTTGGGAAACAGCGTTTGTGGTGTTGGTTTTTCCTGCAGGTACCCTTCAGTCTGAGCTCCATTCTCAGCTTCCTCCCTCCACTTTCAACGTGGACAAATGCCATATTTTCTGTGATTATAATTATGCAGATGATATCACGGAAGGGCCATTCCTCTGCCCCTGATTTTCCTGGGGTTTCGGTTACCCAGGCTGAAGGTCGTCCAGGACATCCGGATTAATACCAAGGGTTTTATTCTCATTGTCACAAATCAGAAGGTTGATGTGTTGCTCCGCATCAGAAATTGCCTTTAAATGACATGTTTTTGTCCTGGTGTGACTCAGCAGGAAGAATGGCTCCTGTTAATCAGACACCACTTCCCTCAGAATTAGGTTTTTCTCTAGAGCTTTCTTAATTAATAGTGATGAGCTCAACATGCTGTGGGGCTGGTGCATCAGGAGTGGAGATACTGTTTGTAAATGAGATGTTGTTTAGGTGCTGGAAGTGCCTGCTTATTTGTGTATCTCATGGATTGTTTTAGAACAGGCTCCAGTCCTTCACATACCTCAAATACAACTTCTAAGGGGTTGGGTAACCTGCACTTCATGGCTTAGTTCACACACTTACACATCTCTGCATTGGGTTTCTATGTCTGCATTATGGCTGGGACTTCTGACTGGTAATAACGAAGGGGATAAGTCTGAACATGGCAATAGAAGTGATACATCTGGATTTGTTTGGAAATGTACACACATGAAGGCTTTGTGGCTTAGGTGTGGTATTGAGTATACCACGCTGAAGGTACAGAGATGGCTTTTTTGTTAAAGGCTCAATATGAAACAGCTCTGAGTTAATAAATTACTTTGCATTTATTTCCAGCTTGCCTTAAGATCAGTGAATTCCTCTCGGTCAGCATACGCATATGTCTTCTTCTCATCCATGTTTTTTCAACATTACTGCTGCACAGCTGCGCCTCAGCCCTGTCAGAAAGAAAGACAGTTGTCACTTGCATGTAAATTGATCATTAAGGTATATTTTAGCACGTTGTTACATATAGCTTTGAAAGCAGCAAGTCACCCCGCTTTCCAAATGAAGTGGTAGGGGAGGATCATGTGGGCATGCCGGTTGCTCTAAACTGAAGTGCTCCTGAGCAGTTCTGCAGAAGGGAGCGTTAATGTTTTTTTATTGTTTAAAAGGTGTAGCCCTGAGCTGTGCCTTACAGATTCCAAAGTCTGAATCAGCCTCATCTTGGGGTGAAGGAATGCTGTGTTTCTGTCTGTTGAGGGTTTCCCCTATAGCCTTTGAGAACAGCATGAGCTGGAGAGCATTGACACGCTGTTCTGCAAACAGGGCTGTGGGTGGGTGAGGGCAGCGAAGATCAACACCAGCAACCTGCACTCTGCTTACAGAGCAGTCATAAAAGCGGGAGCTTGGGATGAACTGCATGAGATGAGAGAAATAACACTGCCAAACGTCTTAGTGAGTAACCTCTGCACTGATTGTGTGTTTTCTTCCAGTCAGTTCTTCCTATATTCAGATGTGTAAACATGCTGGAAAGGCACGTGGAGAAATGCAACATTTACACAAACGCTAAAGATCACCACATAACTTTTCAGCTCCTCTGCAGAAATGGTACGTTATACACAGAGTGGATTTCCAGAAGCAGGAGCAGTCTCTAACAGCAGGACAAGGTGTAATTATTAACTGAATGTTATTGATGGGACATTATGCCAAACACTTTCAGCCTCTTCATAATTTATGTTGTGACCTTGCCTTGCTAAAAAGCATTTATAACAGCATTTCTCAGGCTGACTTTCATCTGGTCAGTAATTATGTGTACTTGTTAATTGCCTTTTGTTTTCCACCACCACTTACATTACTGTGACAATTAAATATTGAAGGTTTTCTTCCTGCATCTGTTGCTGTTAAGTCACTGCTGTGAATTCTTAAAAATGTCAGATACTTGAGGAGGTAACAAAGAGGATGAAGGAAGGTAGAGGGCATCAGAATTTGGATTTCCATTTGTGGGTGAGATATTGCTGCACAGCTGGAGTGAGTCGCTTATTTCCTTTGTTCAGATGTCTTGGAAAAGCAACTAATACTAAAAAAGTTAGAATTCTAGACCAGCATTGATTTTCATTCATATATTTTATACCTAGGTATTGTAAAAACACATAATCTGGCTTTTCAAGAGTGTGACCCATTACAGGCTGTTTTTGCAAAGCACCTGTGTCCAAATGTCCTCAGAGCCCACTCCAGGTAATGAACCTTCAAATGTTTTGTTCTGGGGAAAAAAATAATAATAATCCAGAGGACAATATTGCTCCAACAGTCATTAACATAACCAGAATCTGAGGAGGGCCCACACTCAGAAATAGTGAATTGCTGCAAAATCCCTTGTCCTGATAGAGGATATTTCATATAACAGCTTCAGGAACAGGGGTCGTTCTGCCACTGATCCTGCTGCAAGCTCGGGGAGCGCATAGTCCATGATTTGAATCCACACCTTTGCCATTGCTCGACAATAACTTGTCTCGTGTGAAATCATTTTAATGCTGAATTCATCTTCATAGGCTGCTGGCTGATATAATGGTTCACTTTCCAACGAGTCAAGAAGAAGTCACCTTATCAGTTACTCCAACGAGGGTTTGCTTCAAGAGTTACACTGAGGAAAACACTGGTAAGGAAACACAAAACACGAAGGAACACTGCTGAGTCATCCTTTGGGTTTAATATACTTAGGAGAACTTGGGGTTTGGGAATACTTTCCTGGTGTCAGTGGCAGAAGAGGAAGAAGGAATGAGAGGCATTTTGCTTCTGTTGCATCACATGCGATGCTAAGTACTGCCTGCAGCAAATGTTCTGTACACACTGAAACAAAACACGTCCTCTGAGTGCGTTACCTGGTGATGGATTGTGTTCCACGTTCAGGTGTAATTTCCAAGGAGGTGGCAGCTGTTGAGACTTGTTTTCATCTGCAGGCGGTGGCTCTGCCTCGTAGAAGCTGGCATCTCTCTTACAAGCATTTGTTTCTACAGTTTTAAGAACTTCACAAGGGTATAAAGGGTATATGTGAACGTGCAGCAGGTGTGGGGGAGGCTGAGGAATAGAAACTGCTGAGCAAAGAAACAGAAACGTGGGACCCGTTGGTAGTGCTGTTCAGCAGCCGGGCTGTGGAGAGCTGGGCAGTGCTGGCAGAGCTGTGACTGCCTCTGAGACTGTGATGCATTGTGGCACTCTGATTTTCTTTTCACACACCTGATAATAATTAACAAGCAGTTGAATGACAGTGAGCAACTCCTGATGCTGAAGAGCTTATTTTCCACTGTCACTTACACAATACCAGGAAAAAAATTACAGTTTTGAACAAATAACCTCAGACCTCTTTTGTGGTCCTCCGAAGTTTTCCAGCTATTATGATCCATCTGTTAAAGTCACGCTGCTTCTGGTCTTCCCAAATGTCTTCCAGCATCCGGCAGTAATAGTGCCTGCAGGAGAGCAGATTTACAGGGCTGACAGCAGAACTGGGTTTACAGCACATCGTGGAATATGAAATAAGCCCCGTAAATCCACAGATTTACACTGTAAATAATATCAGGATTTTTTGTTTTACTTTAATACGAAAATTAATGTAAATAAGCTGGACATCTACTATTGTTAGCCATTATAACAATTCAGTTATTTATTGAGATGCTGCTGATATAAACAATCATTATAGCCATATTGTTGAGGTTTCACTCCAGCCTTGTTATTTCAAACAGACTTTCCAAAGACAATGGTTACCGAAATACAACTGAATCCAGATGAATTTGACTTCTTTCAAGTTGGAGTCGATTCTGAAGTGACATTTTGCCTTAGAGAACTGAGGGTATGTTAAGAGTTTGTTGTTTTCCATTAATTTGACCTGGATAACACGGAAGGTTGATCCCAGCCTCAGGTGTTCCACCAGGCCTGCTGGCCAGCAGCATTGTCTCACTAGCTGGCTGAGGACTGGCTTTAGAAAGGATCTTCAGGATGCTGCACAGTCCCTCACACCAGCCTTTGAAAGGCAAAAGAAACTCTTAAAAGCAACAAAACCCCATCTACCCAATGCTGAGATAACATTAACGCTACTGCAGTGAGCATCATGGCCACAGTAATTCTACCTGCACAGCTCCAGGCAGAGAAGGCAGAAACTGTGATCTAGCAGCAGTAGCCTTTTTCCCTTTAAAGTAGACTTTTTTTCTGCCAATAAACAGCTGCATTCTAACATTAATCTTCTTCCACTTTTAAAATAGTGCTTAACCTCTCACCCCTACTTTTCAGGGACTGCTGGCGTTTTCAGAAGCTACCAGTGTTTCTGTCTCAATCCATTTTGACACGCCTGGGAAGTACGTTCCGGAGCTGCCTATGGAAATTGTTGAGATATAACCACAATGTCAATTTTTATCTGCAGGTTACTCAAGCATTTAACTGTAACAGTAAGATACGTCAGGCTAAAAGTTATATTTCTAATTAGTCTGCAGTATGGGGGTAGGTAGTTTCTTATGTGCACAAAGCATTTAACATAGACCCCTGTATGTGGCTGTTTGCGTTTAGACCAGTTGCTTTCAGCATTGAAGACGTGGTGCTGGAAGCCAGCTTTATTTTGGCTACACTGTCTGACAGCAGAAGTGAGATGGCTTCCCAGGAGCCTGCATGCTTCTCACAGATGCAGGAAAGGTAATGGTGGGCTGCAGAGGTGGGGGAGGGAGGCAGACTGGCTTAGCAGGCTGAAACAACTGAGTTTCAGGTTTTCCTGCTAAGTGATGTGCAGGGTGTTCATAAGCATTGCATGTATCCTGGAGCCTTTATTCATAGGACAACTGTGCGCTAGACAGGTTCAGAAAAAGACTGAAATAGTTTGAGATGCAGACAAAGCGTGATAGGGAGACCACTCTTTCCCCATCAGTGCATTTGCTACACTGAAGCTTGCAGCTATGTCTGCTGCTTGTATAGGCAGTGACACAGCTCTGACAGCCACCGTGTGCTTGAGCACCCCAAGTCACCTCACACCTTACCTGTCAGCACAGGAAAGGTTTAGCCAGATGGTCCCTTCGTCACAGATCATTTTCCTTACCTGTACTGCTGAGGAACCACTTCTGCAGCAAATGGTGAGCCAGGAGCTGAGAGTCTGGGCACCATTTCTTGGTAACATGAACAGTGTGGAAACCTTTGGTGCAAGGGAGAGCACTCCATACTCTTGGCAGCTTTATCTCCATGGGGTTTTGTTGCAGTGAGAGGGGTTGTTGAGAAGCTAATCTAAAGCTGTAGTGCCTTCCCTTACCATAAAGACATCCTAACAAAGGCATGCAGAAGGATGTTACAAATCTGACCTGTTCCCTCTGATTCAGCTCAAAGACATGCACGGACAAATCCATCGATAAGGATGGCGGTGCTGAAGCAGCTGCTTCCAAAAAGCCACGATGGAACAGACAGGCACAGAACACAGTGTCAGGGGCACCTGCAAGTCCCTTAGCAAAACAGGTTAGAAGCGTTCCCACAGTGTCATACAGAGATACTGCAGGCACAGGAGGAACAGCTGCAACAAAGGCAGATGACCGGGCAGTGCTGGAAGCAGAGTCTCCTTATCACAAGGTAAGGACCCTCCCAATCACATTTACGTTCTATGATAGAACAGTGACATACCTTAGATGGCATTTAGAAGCTGCACATTACACACAGTCCCAATCTTCAGAAGTAATCAGCCCCCATGTTCTGTTTCACATTTCTCATTCCTGTGATCTGCATTTTCCAGTTCCATTCGTTGTTCTTTGGAGCAGTTTCTTTTAAGGAGGATGCCACCAGTCACACCTTCCATAGTTTAGCAACAGCCAGTGACACAGAAGAGGATTTTGGCAAGACGCAGAGCTCTCAAGTTCTCTAGTAACGTGGAGTGAATGAATCTAAGACTATTGTGGGCTGCCCTGAAAGTCAAGTGTGTATTTGGCATGGCATAGAGCTGTTTCTAGCTTTAGAACAAAGTTTAGTTCTATTATGAAAGCATCCTGAACTTCTTAGGCAAGTTAGAACTTAATGGAAACTAACTGTACCTCTATTCTGATCATTCTAAAAGGGAGGATGCTGTCCTAACACAAAGTTAAGTCATTTAGGTTGTATATCCTGTTGATATGCTGCTTTGTATGTCCACCTCTTCAGTCTCACAAGAGAGAATTCAACTGTGTCAGAGCTTCAGACAAACAAAGCTGCTCTTGTGCAGTTACAAGCACTGGAATAAACCTCCCACTCCAGTATAGCCAAATTATTGCTTGTATGGTTGTTGGTATTATGACAGAAACCTGTAGAACTAGCACTTAGCTGACAAGAAGTTGGCATAAAAATGCATTCAAGAAATAAAAATGATGTGATAACTGATTTGAAGCCAGGGTTTAAGAGTTCTGGTGTTTCAGGTTCAAATTGTTCTTTTCCCTTCCCTCATCGCTTCCACTGAGTCAATAACAAACATCAGCAGCAGGGCACAGAACAGCAAGAACACATCCACATCCACCAGTGATGCGTGGTGCAGCAGGCCCCAGACCTGTGCTTCGTACCATCAACAGAGTTTCTGCAGACAACTGTGATTAAAATAAACACATTTTAGTATAAATACTATATTTATTAAATATTTTTACAATTCATTTAAATGTATTTACAGAACTATTCCTGCATAAGTTATACCTCAGACATGAAATTCACATAATCGCCTCTTAGGTAAGCATAGATGATAGTCTCATTTAACAACAACAAAAAAAAGCATCCTCATTAGATACAGACTCGGATTTGCTTCATTATTTCAGCTATCTTTGGAAGAAACTACTTCATACAGTCTGCTTCTACACACACAGGCTGGTTTCTCCCCGGAGAAAGGATGTCCACTGCTGAGAGATGGAGATTCCATCCCACGGTGCTTTACCTCACCTCTCCCATCTCCCTTACCCACTCCTGTCTGGTCCCAAAATCTTCTTGTTTTTTTTTTCCTCCCCAGCCATACCTTCTTTACAAACACAGAGAAAGTGCAGACAGAAACCATATGTTGTAGGTCTCCCAAAGATAGCCATCGAAGTAGCACGGAACCACAGACTTTTCCAATTCACCGCATCTGAGCCCTTTTTTCACCCATATACCGAGTAACAGCTGCAGAAATCCCAACCCCTGCGTGCACCGTTACACGGCACGGCCCCGCAGGGTGCAGGTATCGCCCCTTCCCTTCAGATTCCTGCTCCACTACAGCCAGCTCCTGACAGCTCACAGGAACTGAAGCCATTCCCGCATGTTCCCATTCCATGGAACACCTCTCTCGTACGCTCGTCCCATGACCAGTCCCAAGAACCTAATTCCTCGGAAGCGTTACTGCTTCCTGCATCATTTAAAGTTACTTTGATAGTATGGGCCCTGTCATTTCCTCTTCCAAAAATTTGTTGTGCGCAGACAGCTTAAGTTCATAGGAAGAAATTAGGTTTGATATGTTTAGAGTGCATATCTTAAAAAAAAAAAAAAAAACAAAACAGAACAAAAACAAGCGTGTGATAAAAATATCGATTCTTTATAATACAGTATTGCTTTATAAACAGATGGAAAAGCTATCAGCTTTACTGGTCTTTGGTGTGTCCAGTGAGGGGTAAACTCATGAATTGTAAATTAAAATCCGATTTTGTTCTTTATTAAAAGAAAATCAGGATGTGATGTGAGGCAGATGGCTTTATAGACACCGCTCAGCTACGAACTGCTTCAACACCAACAGCAAGGCAGAGGCTCAAACCCAGCAGGCAGCACAGTTCGCTTCTGGGGAGGTGGCCGAATCTCTCCGGTGGAGGACTCCAGGCCCCGGACCAGCAGAGGCAGAGTACAGCACATGCAACACCTCACGCGGGGACACACCTCTGCTGTACTCATCTGTCTGATCCACATACATTTCTCAATTTATAGGTCTAAAAAGTGGAGGGGGGAGGGGGGGGGGGGGGGGGGGGGGGGAAAGAAGGCTGGAAATGAGTGTAGTGAGAGCGAGGAGTCAGAGTGCAAAACAGTCTGGGTCTACAAGGGCATCACTTTAAGGTAAGTTCAAGGGAAAGAGTAATTGATCAAATCAGCTCTAATGAAGAAACACGACAGTCAATACTGAAGAATAAAATGTGAAGATACCCAGATTGGAGAGGGAAACGCCCCTCCCAAATACGAGAAACAAAGCCCTATACTGCAGCATGAATACATTCCTTCTAACGAGACAGCCAGGATACAGCTTGTTCAACTTTAAAAACAAAGACTGACAGTTTGTGCAAAGTTATCCACCACTCACTGCTCCACGTATCGCAGAACTAATTAATTTGTCTTCGTCAACATAATCCTCCCCATACCCTCACCAAAATAAGATTTTGGTCAAGTTAGGGCAGTTAAGGCATTTTGACAAGTAATTACAAGGTGATTTAAAATAGATACGTAACATTATGCCAATTTAGGAATAGCAGATAAATTACTGAAGAGCTTCCAAATGAATCACTTATTATAAATGAAATGCCTGTTACAAGCACGATGCATTGAAATAGAGCAAAATGACATGTACATGGTACATGTTAAATGATCTTAAATAAAAGCTTGACATAGTTACGCAAATATACAGTACAAGTCCACAAAAATTCTTTAAACAAGTTGAGGTAACCTCAAACTTAAACGGTTTTAATGCAATAAACCAGGTAGTAAAGATCTCCTCCTGAGAGCAGGTAAGATTGCTTACTGACCGAGTTTAACTGCACTCCCCTAGACATCAACATTACCCGACTTTTTATATATAAAAACATGGCTTTAATTTATTTCTACATACTCTTCTACCAGCAAAAAAGTTAATGAAAAACTGACCAAAAATATATATATCTTTACAGCTATCAGCTATTTGTATGAACCTCAAAATAGAAAGGAAAGCTTGCTGGAACGGGGGGAACAATTGTGAGCTGCTGTGATTCCAAAGGAAATGTCATATTGCAAAGTGGCTGTTGGATAACTGTAAACATCATTAAGGTTCGTTCCGAAAACCCTAAACTTTAGTTTCTGAAATGTTACGTTTTGCTGATTATTCACTGATGGTTTCCATTTATGTACTCACTGCTGCTGCCACAGCATAAGCAAAGAGGTGTGTGTGGGAGCCAGAAAAAACGAGGATCGTCTGGACTTCACTCGGTGCAGCACGTGCTGTTCTACACAAGCAAGAATGGCAATATTCATACAAATTACGTTTCGTTAACAACAGATTCATGTACCAAAAGCAACGATGCTCGGAGCTGAGGCTGAGCTGCTCTCTGTGCAGCCTCCCCCTGCAGCATTGACGCCGTATCACCCTGCGCCGGTCAGATGGGTTAAAATGCTTTGAAGGACCTCAGCTTCGACCATCTCGGGTTTGTTTTTTAGACAGTTATAGTTTGTGTTTAAAAAAAAGATAGTTATCCACAGCCAAAACATCCAGATACCAGCCCCATCGTGGACAAATGATCTGCAGAACTTTTTAAGATCACAGTTAAGCACCTGAAATCACAAAACACATTTGCATCCATACAACTTGACCTACAGTATGTTTTTGAAATTTCGTACTAGAAAAGGCTCCTAGGCTGACACCGTGTATGGCAAGAGCAGAATGTTTACAGCAGTTATAAACCTCCTGAAAACCGGAGCTTAGAAACACGAAACCTCAGCTATCACTGTAACAAGACTACGCTTAGGAAACTGTGTTCTGTAACATACCCTTTAACGAACAGTGAATGTTTCTAGTAGATAGAATAATATGCCCTCTTGTAGAGGTTTTAGCTATTGAATCTAGTCTGAAAGATGATAAACCAATTCTATTCATCTGAAAGTAAGTCACATTTCAAATGCAGTAACAACGTGGGATTGATCCTCCCCCTTTTATGGACAATTGCTAAGCTCTGAAAGACATGCTTCAAGCCTTGAGCTGCTTCTTCACTTCTTGCTGGCAGACAGAGACCAGTGCACTACGAGAGTGGTTCTTAACAAGGACTTCAGTTGTGTCTCAAGACAGGCAATGAGCTCGCAAACTGGCTGCTGAGATCAGCTGCAAAGGAAGAAAGCCATCCTGCCAGCAGGAAACCACACGTGTGAAGCTGGGAGCTCGGGGATAATGACAACATCGGCAGCTGGCACTGCGGGCACGTCAGTCTGTATACTCAGCTACGATAGAAAGAAGGACGGTGATGTCATCTGGTTTCCCCCCTGTAATATAAGAAGAATAAAAGCACGATGTCAAACCACACCGGGTTGTCTTCTTATAGCCTGTGGTGCTCCCCCATGGAAGGCTCCTCGTGAACTAGTTTAAACGTGAAAAATCTGAAGGGAGAGAATGCTTCCTCCACTTCCTTTCCAAAACTCAGCTGAGGGGAGCATTTAGAAGATCAAAAAAGCTCTCTCCTTTTGAGCAATAGTGAGATGCTGCTAAAAGCTACTCACATTTTTAGCGATCACTTTTCAAGACTCAGTGGGCTACAGCAATGCACTGCAGTTGCACAGAAATAGCTCACCGTATTTTGTTACATAGGAAGGTCACCAGAGGCCTCCGGACTTGGGAGAGCTCCAGTTTCATTACTATCTGCCTTTATGAAAGGCATTTAAGGTGCTGCAGAAATTCCTGCCCTCTTGATACAGGGATAATGAGGAGATCTCTAATTAATAATTAAAAAAAATTGTTTGACAGGACTCTGAACTCTGCCAGGTTTAGTTTAGTACTTTTCTAGAGCATAGGAAATAGAACCAACAGAGATCAGGGCTGGGATGTTAATGGTACAAAGGTCAGAAAGAAAGAAATCCAAACAGCTGGCAGAATCCTGACCAAAATGCATCAAGAACGGAAGACCTTAAAAGAAAATCAAAACCCACAACTAAACAACAAAAATCCACAGCCAGACACAAATCCCAGGAATCAAGCACAGCTCTCCTGGGAGCCTGGACAACTTATGTCAGGCTGGATTCTTGTGGCAGGAGTGTCCATATTAAAGAAAAGAAATAAAAACCAGTGCATGGAGCTCCATGCACTCCAGCTGCTTCCCCCCCCAGGAGGCTGCTGATTAGCTGGGACCTGGGATGACCTGTGTTGGTAACTGGGGTCCTTGCCAAACCAACAGCACTACACTGGTGCTCTCTGCCAAGCACATTTCTTAATACTCTCTTTTCCTATTGGATTTTTTAAGCAGAACTTTACTTTGCTGAAGATTTCTTAAAGATAGCAAGTGTGGGAGGAGGAGAAAAGAAAATCTTACCTCTCACGTTCAAGCCATTGTCACATGCAAACTGTGCAAAGGGTGACATGTAAGTGGGATCATACGCCAGCTCGTGAGCTTGCTCAGCAATACTTCTTGCAGTCTGCTGTATGCTCTCATAGTTGGAATTCTAAATTAACAAGGAAAAAAGTATTCTTGTAAGGAAGTCTCTACTGCTATTTGTTTTGCTGATGCTGGTCAGTTTTCCAGCTCCCTGACTGGAGGGCATTTCCCACAGATCACAGCACTGGTTATCACCACCTGTCCCATGCCTAACCGTGCTTTAGGCTTTATAAGCTTGGGTAAGAACTGCAGGCCTTTACATTTGAAGTGTAGACTGGCAGCTCGACGACTTGTTGTTTTGGATCATTTGTACAGCAAGTCTTCTAAGATTGCAAATACTCACAGCAGATGAAAAGGTCTCATGTTAGGGCACTGATTCTCATGTTAGGGCACAGATCTGATAACTAACACTAACAGTTCGCATTGAAAGAACCTTTCTTTTTTTTTTACCCTCACAAAAGAGACTCAGTTGCAGTAATTACGTTTTACACCTTGAATGGAAAGCCTTAATTCTGAGCCTCTTGCCCAAACCAACAAAAACATGCCTGGGGGAGAAGGAGCACTTTCAAAGTCAGATGAAAAAGGTTTTAATGGAGAGTGGAATTCCTATGAGTAACATTCTCTTTTCTTGTCATCTTCTTCACTATCCCTGCTGCTTTCCTTCAATGCTTTTCTTACTCCAGACGACACAACACGACAACCATCTCTATTACTGGGAACTATTTTTAAATGTCATTTCAGACAGTCTTCCCTGCAGTGTGGGGACTCAGCAGGCTTTGGTTGAATTTCCTTTAAGGGGAACTTCGGTGCCTTTCCCCACTGCACCAATAGATGGAGCTCAACTTGTTTTATTCCAGAGAAGTAAATCTCCAGCACCCACCTCTGCTGACCTCCTGTCTGCGCAACAAAGAGGTGGACGTACCACAAACAGAGGTATGCTGTGGCATAAACAACAGCCACGCAGGTTAGCAGCCAGCACGCCAGAGCCTTCCAGCCCACGACAGCATGCTGACATCTTCAGCACCATCACTACCTTTGCTAACCAGGTTAAAGCCCCTCTCTGACAGCTTGTGCTGCAGCAAGATCCCACGTTCCCTTTCACAGCACAGCTGCACACTTTGCTATTTCAGTTCTGATCGTCACATCAATAAGAGAGGAAACGATAAGGGGGGACTGCAGAGGGGAAGCACAGGAATCTACCTCGTGTGCAGACAGAGGCCTCCAACCTTTTGTCTGCAAGGACACATTCTGTCTGGCACCACCTTTCAATTACATACCTGCAGGATAAGAGCAGGCACAGTATTTTTGAAACCACACTGTAATTCTACACGTTCTCCTCCTTTGCATCTCCTAACATCAAAATGCTTCCCTCAGGGAAGTTATACATCTTGATACCTCTTAAGCATACTTTCCTTTCTGTAAATAGCCTTAAGCTAAACGCTCTCACACAAACTAAAACAGTTTAATGTATGTTTACTATTTAAAAGGAGTATTTGTGGTCACTAACCTGGAGAACTTGCTGAGAGGTGTTGGTTGTTTTGGTGTTGTTTTTTTTTTTTTTAAGATCAGATTTTCCACACACATTCAGCCCACAGTTCAGACAGTCCAGACTTTTAGAACTACTGTTTATTAAGTCTTCAGAAAACTATACATTATTTTTAAATACTGAGCTTCTCTTGCCCCAAATAACCCGTAAGAGAAAGCTGTCTTTCCACGTATATCATCTACAATTGCAGATGCAAATAAAATACAGATAGCTAAGAGCAGAGACTGCTACTGAACTACCAGCTCTCCCCAGTCCCCCCGCTGTCCCCTTGTCTTACAGCAGCCACCGACACACTGCTGGCTGCTGCTCAGCACATCTGTGCCAAAGCTGCTGCTTCGAGATTCAGCCTGGCTGCAGATCCGAAAGACAGCACTTCGGGGCCAACGTTCCTGCTCAAACATGGTATTAACTGGCAAATCTAAGTGACAGCACTTTGCTGTGGGCCTTTTACGTGTAATACAAAAGCCATAAAAGAAATGGCAGTAACTGTGAGGGGTGGCAGAAGACGTGTGTGTTCCGAATCTCTCACGCTTACCTTCAGCTTTTTTAACTCCTGCAGAATCATGTAGTCAGGCATGTTGTCAAACAATCCGTCTGTTGCAGTCAAAATAATGTCTCCGAGTTGGACATCAAAAGAAGTACTATCAGCAGCATCAGGGCTGTGAAAATGACACATGTCAAAGAAATGGACTCCGGCTTTCATGAAGGCACCAAGCAATGTCACACTAGCACACTGACAGCTTTTGTAATTCATCACTGTTACGTGTTTTGCTAGAAATACAGAAATAATCACTAACTGGAGCTTTTGCACTGGGAAAGCTTGTCAAGAAAGCTACAACAAAAGAGCTGTGATTGCAAACAGGTGATGTTCCAGCTATTACACAAAGGATTTGCATTTACAATTCCCAGATGAACAATTCCACAAACTAAACTGCTTCACAAGTGTATCTCCATGGAAACCATTAAGTAGAATGGCAGTTCAGGGCTTCCTTCTCACCCATCTTAAATATGTAACAGAGCTGCACTTGAAAGGACAATTCATAATGGGAATGGCCAAAGCACTTAAGGACTCTGAATCATTTTCTATGGCAGTGCAATAGGAAACATGTCTGGAAATCACTATCAGGAGACCACAGCTGGTTGGACAATTTACATCTGATAACATCACACAATATCAAGGGCAGAAAACACCTATTCTGGCCATGAATACTGCTGTAGGATCTGTTTCTCAGATGTAGCATAACGTCAAAAATCTTCATTTTTAAAGATTCTTCAGAGCTCTTTGGAAGAGAGAAGTGATGGCATGCTGTGCTGTCTGGCTATGCAAGAAAGCAGAGGGGCCATCATCCTCCAATCCAATCCCACCATCCAAGTGGTGTGCACCTTCAGGAAGGTCAGAGTCGAGACTGCCTGCCTATCCCCATATACAGACCAAATTTAAAACATTTAAGTGGAAAAACCATCCAAACAACAAGCATGAGTACTAACTGATGTCAAGAACAGCACGGAACTAGCCAGAAAGCTATAATCATGATTCAGAACCTAAGTGTGGGAGCTCATTTATCTTGCACTTTCCTTATTGCGTGATGACTCAGATTGCTTTGCTTCCCTGACTTCCACCGGACGATATTAACCACCCTTATGCTATTTTGGGGGGGTCTTTTTATAGAAGACACAGAATTTTAGAAAAAAGGATTTTAGTAGTTCTGGAATTTCAAACAACCGTTTAATGTTAGTCTAATAAAGAGGCTAGGCTATTTAAAGGCTCTGATTTCAGAGCTCTACACTAGCTTCCTCTCTGCAGCCTCACGAAGTAATAAAACCATGTGCAAGAATGAAACTACTGACCAACAGCTCTCAAGCATTTTCAAAAGCAAAGCAAACAAAAAAGCAATTTTGCCATCTAAAGTTACAGTCCTTATGGCATCAGACTTGAGATTTACAGCTTCGTACCCAACTCTAAGATGCCTACTGCATGCTGTGTTTACTGCCATCCCTCTTTGAAGATGCCTTTGTCATTTGTGTTTAGAAGAGAGGTATCAGTTTAATGACCATATAGCAACTGATATGAGAGCTGTATTTTAATATGTGCATTTCAAAGGTTGTTGTTCCCTCCCTCCAGTTTTAGTTGAGTGATGAGGCTTCACACAGCCACAGGATTTATCAGCCTGACATTCTCAGAAGAAGACACAAGTCTGCCTTTGAAACAACTCATTTCTGTGAACAGATTGTCCTTTCCTAATACTCTCATTTCCCAGCTTGGTGTTCCGCCAAACGGAGTTTTGCTCGTTTTGGTCAAATACAAAATGCTGCTGGAAACACAGCCTCTTGGAACCACAAGTTACAGTCACATGTCCCCCCGCTCTATTCTTCAAGTACTGCTAACTCACTGCCAAAATATCCAAATTAGCGTACTCCAAAGCAGTCTCAGGGGAGCACAGACAGGGGCTGGGAATGAATGCTGCTGATAAGACGAGCCACTCGTGCAGGGTGATCAGCACAGCCACCAGCTGCAGTCTTCATTATAGCACCTCTATCAAGCAGTGCTCTTCTGTGGATCAGAACACGTCCAGTGCGCATTACAGCTGGTAAGAACATGCTACGTTGAATGAGTAATTGTGCACCCAATGACTTCTGACTGTGTAACAGCTTACAAAGTTTATCAAGTACACAGTGAGAAGTGTTTGCAGCACCTTAAGGACATGGAGGCAGGTAAAGCCACTGGGCACACTTAAATCCCACGTACCATGCTGCACTATACAAGGAGCACCAAAGCAGCAAAACTGTAACCTTTTGGGAGCTGATCACTATACAGATTTAGAATGTAAGATCCTTTCCCACCTTACCTGTCACTTAAGACAACCCCTTCTGCTTCTGGTGGAGCTATCGACAGTTGGAACGGAGTGTTGAAGTAATGCTGCTGTTCATCAGATCGATGTACTACTTCTCCTCCTCTGACTACTAAAAATCCAGAATCTCCCAAGTTGGCTGTATGTAAACGATGACTTGTTCTGTCCAAAACTACTATGCAAGCTGTGCTGCTTCCTGAAAGCAAGCAGAATATGGTGACAAGCTCACCTAACAGAAAGTGTTTACTCCCTCACTGCCTTTAGTCATTGCCCAGCGACTCAAGTATTAATCAAAGCTTACAAATCAGGATGAAGAGAAGCACTCATTAATGCAAAATTAAGTTAATACACATTAAATAAGGTAAAATGCAACAGATCTTTGCAGCAGAGTTTTCCAAGCACACCTATGCGCAGGACAGACCACAGATGAGCTAAGTGTATGACTATATGGCCCTCACAGGAGGCCAGCTGGCCCCAGGCATCACGTGTTAGAGATGTTTCACTTTCTAGTCCAGGGAGCTGCCTGGAAAACCCTGCCCTTCATTTGCTCTCTAGTGAACATACGGGACCTTCTCCACTCTTAGTGAAGGGAGTCAGAGGAGTAACTTTGGAAAGATTCATGTTTTATACACGACAGCATCCAGCACTGTTCTGCAATACAGGAACAGCATTTAAGTAAACACCACAATTTCCTCCCACTTCAGTTTCATTTGAAAATAATTTGCAAGACTGAATTCTGACGAACTAAGTACTGAAAGTTAAAGTGCAGCAGAAAGGAAAAGTTCAAGCCTAATGAAAATTTCCTAATGAAGTCTTCTCCCTCCACTTGGTTTGAAATGAATTCTAAATGTCTGTTGCTGTGGTAGCTCCCGCTCTGGTTTTGGTTCAGGCAGAAGCACTAGGAGCAGGAACACTGGTTTCAAATTTTAACCGTATTAGCACAGTGTAACCAGGAGGCCACCACGGAATGCAGATCTTGTGACTCAGCATATGCCACTTTTCAGGATCCGAAAGGTCAAGCCAAGCAGGGCTGCCTCTGTCTACAAAGGAGTTGTGGGAGCTTTCACCAGCAGCCCACTTCGTGGATCACTTACAGCTACACCTGCCTTGCACAAATAAGTGCTATTATATGTGCAAAATCCCAGTGTAATGAACAACTATTGCTATTTAGGTGACACTTAAGGTCATTTCTGAGGTTGGAACCTATTCTTTAGGCATAAAATGCAAGAACATCTGTGCTAAGCTCAGCAGACAAGCTAAATATAGCTTACACAGCACTGTCCTGGCAGAGAAGTTTAAGGTCAGGTGAGAAGCACGCTATCACACCGGGTAACGCTTTCCTGGTGCGTAAGAGGTCACACGCCCTTCAGAAACATGTTCTGTTTTCAAGGTTGTCAGTAGAGGTCAAATTTTGCCTCTCTATCTGTTCACCACTCCCAAAGCAGCTAGATTGCACTGTCTAAAATCAAGTTTGACACAGAATATGCTAAGCATTTGTTTGCATTCAAAAACATTTCTAATGATTCCTTTCCAAAGAACTGTAAAATCTACAGGCTATCGGTGGTTGCGTGATATAAGCCACTCTAATCAGCCTGTTAGGTTTAAAGTTCACTGGACATAAAAGGCAACAGGAACAGCAAGTCAAGGAGCAAGCAGATGCATCCAAGTATGATCAAAAAGTCTCTACTTGCACAGCTTCAGCAAAAAGCCACAATCAACAGAGAACTATTTATGCATAGCAAGTACATGCTGCAGCATATTCTACTGCAAAACTCATCTTTCAAACTCCCTGCAAGCATTGGTGAAGAATCACCCTTCACCACAAAGGGTGGTGAATTCCTTACCATCAATATTTACTTATTTTTATATCCATGTATTTTAGATACATATAAATATTTGCGTGTACTTAAGTATGTGTGTAAATAACATAGGACACAGACCCAATCCACGTTTTTGCCTCTTACCAAGCAAAGGTACTTTGTTCTGCAGCAGCTCGCAATAACCTGCAGTGAGAATCCCAACAGGATTACTTGGTACAAACCGTCCTTCTTTTACTAAACGTTCACATGTTCGCATGAGAGTCCCTGAGAACTGAGAAGGGTCAACCCCATAGTCCCTCCAGCCACCGACACCATCTGCTACTCCTAGAAGAAAAAGCAAACAGAAACCAGGAGTTACACGAACAGAAACGTTACCCAAAATGTGTATTATGTTGGCAGCATGGCAGTTTTTGTAGAAACGAATCTTCAGTTTTAAAGAGGCGTTCAAAAAAGAAATAAGACCACCCAAAACAGAACCCAACCCTCAGACCAAGAGGCAAGCCTACACAAAGCTGTGACCTGTGTCTGCAAGGACAGCTTGTTGCTCACTTCAGCCAAGGAAGAGAATGAAAGCTGATCACGGTCCAGTTATTTTCACTGTTACTCAAAACAGAAAACGAAATGAATTCTGCCAAAGCTTCACAAGATTTGAGCAACTCCAGGCAAGTACTGAAGATGCACATGTGCACGTGGGGTGGTCAGAGGGACAAACAGTTGAATCAATCACTGTGCTGATGCTCACAGCAACGTGATGCTACTGTCAGTGGAAATAAGAGCAAGAAAAACACTTTTGCTGTTTCATACACAGAAGAAAGTCAGTTCTGGCATCTCCTAGATAAATACTTAGAAGATGAAACTCCTGAGCTGGGCATGGGGTAATGCAGCAGGCACGTCACAGAAGATCCCCAGCATTTTAACCTCCCCTAACCAGGCCCACATCCACACCATTTCATTAAAACAGCACCAGTGCTCCGCTTCAACTTCTTTTGAGAGCTCTGATTGTTCCAAAGAAGGCTTTCCCCAGAAAGAAAAGCACTGCAAGCAAAGGCATGAAAATTTGACTGAGACGTAAAAACGAAGTTTGCCTCATTGAGAAATGCCCTTCACATCGGTCACATCTGAAACTGAGATGGAAGGTTTAGAGCCGACCTTGGCACGAACTATAATCTGACAAGAGGTTACATCCAGATTCTGAACAGCCCATCAACATTAATCAGATTTCTCCCAAAAATAGTGCACAACCTTTTAGACACCTGCTTTGTCCGCTTGCTTTCTTAGAAGAACGGTGCAGGAAGGCAGATCCCTGCCTTCCCCCCTTCACAGCAGGCCCTGGCACGGAGCTCCGATGGAAGCAGCCCTGGCACTCCCCACAACGCCTTTTCTCCTCTCTTCAGGACAAAACTAATCCACCCTTTGCAGGTCCCACAGCTTCAGGATAACGCTGGGTTAAACCCTTGCTTTCTGCTGCCACTCAAACCAGGCGAGAGTAAGAGATCAGCAAGAAAAGGCTTTCTGCTCTGATCTGGGACTCGAAATAGAAGTTGAGCACCAGTTTGGATGATAATGCTTGCTCTGCGTTAAGCGACCTGATGAGCAGCTTTTTTTCCCTTTAAGATGAGTGCAGTCCAGCCATAATTTTGCCAGCTGACCATAGCATGCATTGCTGCAGTGAAAAGGTTGACACAACGAAAAGGGCAACGTTTGACAGATACTGTCCAGATACTGCTCCTGGTTCCTAAGGTTGTTACAAAACAAGCTTGGGAGTAGTTATGGAGTTCCCCTGAATGCTCAGTAAACTATTTTTGCATTAGCCTTCTTTGGAAATGCTTCAACACAAACACCACAGCATTAGTATACACTGCGAGAAAGCAAGCCGCCACAGAAAGCCCCCAATCAGGTTAATTATCAAAACCAACTCGGAAGTAAAAATAAGAGCATGTCACCTCATTTTCTTTGCTCGCTTCTTACTCCAGGCAGGAAGTTCGAATCCACCACCACGCAGCACACCGTGCTCTGCTTTGTATTCCTGCCTGCTTTCTGTAAGCTATGAACAGCCCCAAGGATGATGCCAGTGCCTCCCATGCCCACAAAGTGCCCTGACCTGCAGGAGGTCCAACACACAGCTGGGCATTCCTTCTCCATCTCTGGCACAGCAGCAGACTGGCCCAGCACACTCACAAGCAAGGCCTGCAGTATGCTACAACCCCCAGCACCCCGCAGGGCTCAGCAGCTCACTGCCACGTGCACAACACTGCTGTCATCTGCCTCACCCAACGCAGACAATGTGGGGTTTCTACAAAGTGTTTTTTTTTTTTTTTTTTTTCTTTAAACAGCATTTCTGAAAGAAGACAGGCCAGTCCATTTAATTTAAGCTAGGTGACCTTGTTGGCTCCCACGGCATGCTGCCCCAGCAGCCAAATGCTTCCTCCTGCTCAGGCACACAGCCAGCAGGCCCCGTCGCCATCGAGATCAGCGCAGCACACAGGCAGAGCACATCCAAGGAGCCCTACACCACACATCACATATCCACCTTCCTTGCTTTTGCCTTACTGATGTAACTCTAGTTCTGTCTTCAGCCATCGTGTCCTGCTTCCTCTACGGTTTTGAGATAAGAGACAGTATCTTCAAATTCTCAATGGTTTAATAGGAAAGGAATATACATTTTTTTTTTTTAATTCCCTATTGAAAAAGATGTAAATGTGAACAAAGTTTGAGAAAACTTTGCGAGAATGACACGTGGCAGACGTGGAGAAGGAGTGTGGGGGATATTTCAGGCTCCAGAAGCAGTAACAAGTGAAAACTCACCTCGCAGAAATGGATCAATTCCCTATGTAAGTCTAGGCAGAGGGCATGCAAAGATCCATGAGACAGTCAAATACCTGTGGCTCAATGAACTGCCACTGTAAGTAAAGCAACTGAAAACTTCACAGTAAATGACATCAGATGAGCTCCTCCAGCAGTTATCTCGATCACGGAGACCTTTTGGAACCAGTGAGAGTTAACTCCCCACTATACTGCCTTCTGCTGGAAAACACACAAACACCACTGCCAGATTAAACACCAGGCACACGTCAGCCCAAGAACCGTCCCAAAAATGCCTCAAGAGATGGATGGACACTTTCAAAATGCTCTGTCAGCTAAGAAGAATGGGCACATGGAGGCACGAGGCAAACACAGGCGTGCCTGCAGGACTGATCTTGCATGCAAACACTACGAACCTCGTAAGATGTTCCACTCATCAAACTGAACTTTAAGATTCTGGAGAACATTACCCAAATTAGCCATGATTCACTAATAAAAGAACATCGAGAGGATATATTTATGGGTCTGGACTTATTTTGCATCTGACACAGAGGACAGACTAAAATGGCAACAAAGCACGATCTGTTGTGCTACACGAGTGTGAAATGCAGCACCTAATATTCGTCACCACGTCAGAATTGAGATAAACTGATAAGATTCCTAGTTTTATCAGTGACGAGATAAGCTCCACAGTCAGGCAACTCCTCCAGCAGTGTGACTGGCAGCAGGCAGGCAGGCAGGGGATGGGGATGCTACAGCCAAGTGGCACCCATTCCCAGCACCCCCTCCTTCAGGCTCCCCTTGGAACACATTCTGAACAATACCCTGTATAGATACCATCCCCAGAGGCAGAGGGGGCTCAACTGGTAACTACTTACAGAAGGAAAGGTTAATTATTCACACTGTGCATTTTAAACCTTATAACAGTCCCCAGCTTGCATTAACTTCAAAGGTACTGGAAGAATAAATGGCTCAATGATGACAAATAAAAAGCAAGAGGCTGAAGGAGAAACAAGGAACTGAAAGCACTGAATTGTGCACTTACTTCCAGGAAAAAGAAGCAGCTCCTTACATTATTCCCCCCCCTCCCCCAGATAATACATCACTGTTCAGGAAACAAGTTTTTTCCAGGTATCTCTCCTACCCGACTGCTAAGTGGATTTTGAAAGCTGTAAGAGAGGACAATAACACTTCCTGCAACATAGGTATGCTGAGTGCCTCACCTAGCACACTGTGTGCTTGGCTTATTTCCTTCTGTGCCTTCTGATAGAAGCTGCTTTTACTCTGCACAGTTTTCTTCCAGAAACTGTGGTAAGGAAGGATCATCAGATTTTAGCTTCATCCTCAGAAAGAAAGCCACCACATTTCAAAGAGATTGAATTCAGTGCTGCTTAGCAGCTCTGCTGACATCTGGATTAGCTGTACAGCCAAGTATGTCAGTGAACATGATTCTAATGGAGATGTTTCTCAATAACCTGCAGTTCCTCTACAAATGAAAATACTTGTTCTCATGTTAAAAAAAAAACCTCATTTGGACTATTACAGACTGTGACATTTTTCAAATCACTGATTATTCCCTCTAGAATGTCTCCATTTCTCCCAAGAGATTGGGTAGAACTGTACACTGAGCTAAGCAGACCACTCTCCTCCTTTAGCATTGGTAAGTTCTAGCAGCAATCTCTTTAATAGGTATGATACCAAATAAACCACTTAACATAGTCTTACATGACCTTCAGGCATCTGAGTAAGAACTCCTCTGTGGCTGCCAGAACATCTCTGACATTTCACCTACAAATCCTTCTATATTTTGCAGTTCACTTTTCTTGATGGCAGTGAAACCACCAATCTTCTGAGGGCCTCACAGCTCTCTGGGGAGTTACATACCTCCTATGCAGGCTGATGACAAACTTAATTCTCACACACAGCACCATTCCTCTCACTGTAGAGTAGCTGCCCTGCAGCTCCAAAGAAAATCACCAAGATTTGCAGCAGATAGAACAGCTGCCAAACTTTAAATCCGCAGTGGACAAACACTGCCTTGCTGCTGACCACTTGTTTCCTACCACTGCCACCAGTTGTTTCCTACCCCTTCTGCTACCACAGCAATAGTTTGGAAGGCTAGTCAAGTCACACTGGCTACACCCAAACTTCTACCCAGCAGACAGTGTAGAAGTGATGCTGTCACGGGATGCACACTGCTTGCTGCAATGTTTCAATCATGAGTCACACAACAGTTCGGAAAATCCATTAAAAAACTGCAAAGAGAACAGGAGCTTGATAAGGCAGGATTAAGCATGAAAAGGCAGATCCAAACAACAGAGAAAGAGATCACCAGCTTGAAACATCTCAGCATCAACAGACCGGTGAAGCTCATTTGTTTTGCTAAGGGAAGTGTTTTTGTTTTTTACCCATATACTAACTAGAAAGAAACAAAGGTGTTTGTTTCTGAAGGTTTGTTTTCCTGCTTGGAAAAACACTTATCTTACAAGTTACAGAGGAATGGCTTAAGACATGAGCATACACGTCTACCTGCTTAAGAAGATGCTTTCCAACATTCCTCATTTCTCATCATCTCATTCTGTCATTTTCTGAGGGTCTGGACAACAGCAGTACTAACAGCAAGCATACAGAAAGGTGCAAGCAGCAGCAGAAAGCACACACAGGCCTGAAACATGAAGCTCCAGAAATTAATATTAGTCGTAAAGTTATTTCTTTTTCTCACTGTAATGCCAAAGGACGTGTCATGGGTTTGAGATTCTTGCTCCTCCTGCTCACAGTGGGAAGAAAACATGCGAATTTAAGAGGTATATACCAGCCAGAGGTCAAAATAAGAGCTAAAGACCCAAAGCTTCAGGCACACCAATAAGAGACCCCACTGAGCTTTCAGTGACTGCGGGAGGGTTGGAAATAATGCACATCTTCATAAGCATTCTCATTTTCTTACAGTGAAAGGCTGAAGGACAGGCTAACAGACACACTGTCAACTTTTAGACTACACAGCCTACAGAACACAAAAGAAGCGCTTGGCATTGTTGTATCTGCTGTAAACACTCTGCCTCGTTAGCCCCAGCCAACTTTTGTTTGACCTAAGAAAATGAAACCCCAAGCACTCATGCCAAGCAGTTGGGAGTAGCTCCTTCACTGTAACACCACGCCCGTATCCATCCCACACAGGCATGCTTTCCATACAGGGATTCTGGGGAAGACTGGCACGGAAGAGTTTTACATTCCTATCTGCTATATCTTTGTTGCTGATGACAACTAGGGCAGGCTAACTTGAAACTTACTGTTCTCTAGAAGTATTATTGTGTAGAGCACTCACTTTCACTGAAACCAGCTGAGCCTCTTCATTAAACTCATGCTGGGAAATGAAGCTTTTAAAGCCACAGCCCAGCCCAGGCAGATTTCTGAGGTGCAAAGTTAGGCAGGTATTAAGTTAGTACAAAATTTATGAGGCTCGTTAAAAAAGAAAGAGAAAGATAAGGAACCTCAGATTTGCGATGAGAGTGAGAAGAATTGAGGGCAGGAAAACACTGGTGCTGAAACTTCTTTTGCAGCAGTGTTGAGCAGCTGGTGAGAAAGGGAGAGCAAAGAGATGATCTTAATAGCAGAAACAAGGAGAAAACTACCGTGCCCTGGAGCTTAAGAACTACTAATGAAGAAAAAGCACTTAGATTGCATTAGAAGCTATCCTGTGTTAACGTTTGCAGAGTATACTGCAGTTTTGCTTTACTGGTACATATTAATATTAGAAAGAGCAATAAAGAACTTGAAAATAACTTTACAGGGAGAAAAATAGCTTTCCTATTTGAAATCTCTTCTTCCTGTTAAGGACTGAAGACATCCTTGTTTGAAGCTGTCTTTGCTGTTTGATCCTTATGTGGAGTTATAACTGTTTGTTATCAAGTTGCCATGAAAATTAATGCAAAGACAGACTTAGAAATGCAATTCTCTGTTGATTCCAGCTGGAAGGCAAGACAAGCTGGAAATCCTCATATGGTAATGACCAAATATGGCCAAAAAACCCTAAACATCATCAGACGAGTTTAAATCTACACCATGTAAAGAACCCACTTATACAAGACGTGTATTCTGCATTTCTCTTAAGGGCAAATACAGATTACTTATTTATCAGTGCTGGCCTAGTAGAAACCTAAAGGCAGACAGCCATAGTCACATGTTGGAGTGCAGTTGTCCAACAGCTGATCTAAATGGAAAAAGTTTCCTTGGAACAGGCACAAGAGAAAAGATGCAGAACATCTAAATACACGGACAGGTTTTCCACATCTCCTTCAAAGCTGTAGCATCACCATTACAGCACGGGCTCCCTTTTAGAATAAGCAGCAATACTGTTGCCTAGCACCCTGTTACAGCTTCCTGAAAAAATGTTTCAGCTATATTAACCAGCAAGCAAGTTACAGTGACAGCACTGAATCCCAGGCACTGTCACATCATAAGACACTACAGCAAGTTCTCAGCATCTTTAATTAAAAACGATAGGTAGAAAACCCAAAGGTTTTTGTAATTATTATGATTTTAATGTTAAAGGTGCAGTAAATTTACTTCCATTGCTGCAAAGCAACTTTTGAAAAGTGTCAGCCAAATTCAACCTTGACTACGCAGGAGAAAGGTCAAGCACTGTCCAAAGCAACACTTCTCATAAACCAAAGATTCTATTGCCTGCCTATGTTTTCCCATTACTTTTAAAACCTGAGCTGGGAAGATCCATTTTGCAGACAAGCACAAACCAGAGCAAGCAATCAGGACACAGCACGCGCTGAAACTGAAGTTTGACATTTGAAACCAGCCTCAATGTCACTTTGCCTTTCACTTGACAAGGACAAAGCATGCACTAAAATAAGGAAGTGCCCAATTCTTTTACATGGAAACCTATCGCAGTCACCAGGTGCTCCACCAGGTTTTAGAGGCACAAAGGGAGGAAAACACCCAGGAAGGTGTTTCCTCGCTCCCAGAGCCACCAGGCCTTACGGGCACCTCCATGTGAAGCACAGGGCCTAGCCGCTGGCCTCAGCACCACCCCATCCCAGCAGTGTGCCCAGAGAGATAGCAGTTCTGCTGTTGCTTCTGCAAGGGCACAGAGCCGGGGGGTTGGCCAGCTGCAGAGCACCACCAACGGTCCCCTTTGTCACCGAGGTCACCCCCGCAGCCGTCACTTACCGAGCACATCTGCCGTGCGGTGCCGGGCCACAAAGCAGGCGTCATCCCCGTAGCACATGCCTTTCTTGAGGATCCCCTTGCGGAAATCTTTGCCAAAGCCACAGCTGGCCGTCACCAAGCTGTAGTCACGGGTGTCGGTCTGAGAGAGGCCGCCCAGCACTGCCCGGGCCACCAGCCTGCCATAGGACAGCACCGAGAACATGGCGTGGGGCGCCCAGCAGCCCAAGGCCAGGAACGCGGGGAGCCACCGGCGCAGCCGCCTCCTGCAGCGAGCCAGCCTTCCTGCTGCCCGCCGGCCGGCCGCCTCCACGCCTCTGGGCCTCAGCGCCTCGACACCTCAGGATCTCTGGGCCTCAGCCCCACAAAGCGACAGCGCCCGAGCACCTCAGCACCACGGAGCCTGCCTCTCAGCCCCTCAAATACCTCAGTCCCTCAACGCCTCAGCCCAGCGGCCCCTCCTCAGCCCGGCCCCTCGCCCTCCCCCCGCCCACCTCGCCCCTCAGAGCCGGCTCCCGCCCTCACACCCCAAGCACCGGCTCCTCGCGGCCGGGACTACCGCCCTCCGCCGCCACCCCCGCGCAGGGGGGAGGGGGGGGGCTCCGCCTGCTCCCGAGCCGCCCCGCAGAGGCCCTCCGGGCTCTCTCCGTAGCGCCGAGGAGACCCCGGTCAGAGCCGCCGCTCGTCGCCGCGCCGCCCCCGCTGCCCACCGGCCGCAGCCGCCATCTTCCCCCCGCGCGTGCAGAGCTGAGGGCCCGGCTATCGGCAGCCAGCGGCGCTGAGGGGACCTCGGCCCCGCCCCGGGGCAGTGCGCGTGCGCGGCGGGTGGGCCAACGCCTCCCATTGGCTGTCCGCCGCACCTCATTTGCATGTTACGGGAAAATAACAGCGCGCCGCTCCCGGCATCCCCCGCGGCGCCGGGGCGGCCCCGGTTCCCTTGCGGGCCGTGCCGCGGCTGTGGCGCTGCGGTGGTCGCGGCTGTGAGGCGAGCGCCGGGCTGCGGCCCCTCGCCACCTCCCGGAGCTCTACCTGTCATTATCGCAATTATGTTTTCAAAGCCGGGGCTGCGCCTAACCCAGCTATGTGCCCTCCACGCCCATATCGGGCCGCATGTCTGGCGTGCTCAGAATAACTCCGAGGAGCTCGGTGGCCATTTGGGCTTTTCTGGTGATTAAGGACGGTTACGTGAGTCATGCGGCACTAAAAATTGTTTTTAAAGGACGACTCCTCATGTTTCCCTGGCGGCGTGCGGTTACGTGTAATGTGAACTCACTGCAGCGTCCGATGGTTGTGATTTCTGGGAAAATAGGTGAAAGTGGAGAGGATTCACCCAGCATACAGGGCAAACAGATGCCAGAGCGCTAAAGATAAGGCTGCAGAGTGCGGTCATCACAGGAAAGACACTGCTGCCCTCATTGCACACAGGGCAAAGGCATGGCTGTGCGGGTTGGCACAGCTTCAGGGCACGGAGACCCCAAAGGACTGATCCTTCCCTGCTCCCCTTCTGCCCTGCGCAGGAAGGTTTGGTGCTGCAGGAGCTCCTGGCAGGCAGCTCTGAACGTGCCCAAACCCACCGAGGGCCTGCGTGAATGAGGCCGCTGCTCTGTGCGCCCAGAGAGATGTAAACAGCAAAATAGAAGGCAGGCATAAAGCAGAGGGAGGTGTGAAAGCCGAACCCCAAGCTGGTGAAAGGAAAAGCTGTGCGGTGTACAGCACGGACCCAGCCCGCCGGGAACACTGCTGAAGCACTGTCATTAACAGCATTAAGGCACAGCAAGCATTCGGTTGCTGCGCACCTTCACAGAGACCATATCCCTCCCCTTTGGAGTGCTGAAGGTTTAAGCAATGTGTGAAACGCCTCAGCCTAAACCTGAAATGCTATCCAAACTTCATTAAAAATAATCTGCCCGTTTGTAATTCTCTATGAGGAGAAAGGAAACGCAGGGACCACAAAGACCAACCTAAACCCAGCCTTGCTGAACTAGGAAACTGCTGCACAGCCTGTTTTGCCAACATGCTGCCAATAAGGGAGTGCTGCTGCCGTGGCCATCAGGGTTGCTGCCTCACCTCCTCTTGTATCTAAAGCAGGAAAGGGAAGCACATATTTTCAGAGTTTCCCCAACAGTCATTCTTTCCCTTAACTCATTCTTTCTTCCTTCTTCTTGTCTAGGTCACTTCTAGGCTGTCCAGCCCAGCCTAATTGCTTCTTTAAGGCACCAGATTTCAGTCCTACCTATAGTGCCAGGGTGCCCTGAGACAGCTCTCACCATCACAGGGTGTTCTGTCCTACACTGGCTGGGTGCACACCACTTCTCCATCTGTAATCCCCTTCCTCACTTCCAGTTGAGCACGAGCCCCATCACAATGCATTTCCTAAAGCAGGATGGGACATGCTCTGTAGCACTTTATCAATCAGCTGTGCCTCACGGATTGAGAAACTCAGCATGAGAGAAAGGCTGTCAAATACACTCAGCAGAGCATGACTCCGTGTTTCAGTGAGGGCAGTTCATAATCCCTCCATCCCTGGTCGTCCACTCAGGCTGGCCCAGACGGCCAAGGAAGACAACATCGTTTACGTAATACTAATTAACCTTTGCTGAACTCTTTCACTCCGGCGTGATGACAGTTCCCCCAGATGAAAGAGTGCTATTGGTTTTCATTCAGAAGATCACTCAACTCGAGAGAAAAAAAACCAACCCCCCATTTTAAATGAAATGCAAGAGGGTTGGTTTTTCCCACTACTCACTATCAGCGCTGATAGATCTCCGTATGTATGCTGCTGTCTCACTCAGTACTATTATGGTACCCCCAGGGCCAATATCCTGCCAAGTGGCATTTGTTTAAAATTCTCAAATGCACAAATTTGGCACAAAAACTGGAGCAAAGGGCATTCCCCTGGTTACAGCAGCTGCGTGGAATCTTCCCACCTCAAAGTCCAAGATCCATTTACATCAGTTCGTTTAAGCTGCAAAACGAAATGAACTCTTCCTGCTAGGCTTGCTCAGACAGACTAATAAGCGTGATGGGGAGCACAAAGCAGAAATGCTGTACGATGTAATCGACTGTTGAAGGCGCAAGCAGTTTTTCAGCTTGTATTAAGACTGATTCACTTGTAGCTGACGTCAGTACTCCCTCCCTACTATCTTCGCCTTGGGATTGGAGTATGATAAATATTACCTGTAATGCCATCTGCTGTACAGAGGCAGCATAGGGCTCCGAGGCTTCTCACGATTTACTTAAGAATTAACGTTGTGCTAGAGCAGAATGCACTGTACTTCAGGCTTATTTAACTTTGTTTTGACTTTAATTAAAAATGCCTGTCCACTTGTATTCTTAAAGTCATCTGTTGCAGAGCAAAAACCGTGTTTGCCTTGCAAAGAAGTGAGGACAGCATAGTTAATATCAAACAGGGAACTGCTGCAAAAATGACAACGTTACCAGAAGTGCCCACGTGGAAGATGCAGAGTCAGGAGATCACTCTCAGGGTGAGAAACCAGGACCTCCAAATAGGACCTCTCTGTGATACCCTGGGAGAGCTCATTTATTTCATGCATCGATTTCTCCACTGGTTCTTTTAGAACCTCACCCAAGTTATCCAGCTTCTCAGTATAATACCAACTACTGCAGAGTAATGGTGATTGTCACTTCTGTCAGTGTTTTGAGTGGATCAAACTGAAAATATCTGTTTAGAATATGCATATTTAAGTGCATACATACTTAAACTAAGGCACATGCAAAACTGTTTCCTCATAGGATTTGCTTCTAATTTTAACGTTAAAGTAGCAGGAACGATACCACTTCCAATGGGAAATCTTTCACAACAGTAGGTCTGATGAGTAGTTTTTGTTACTGAAAGCTTCCTCACACTGAAATCTGTTCCAAGTCTGTTAAAAGCTTTGTGTATGGTGTGTTCAAAGACAGCAGTCCAGGCTCAGCCAACAAACACCTTGAGCACCTCATCCACTGTAACTTATGAAGACCGTGTTTATTAAACTAATCCCACTCTGAGTTATCTTAAATGTCCATAAACAAAATTAAACTGTTGAATCCAAAGGATGTGTGTCCATAAGCAGAATTTCTGACATTTTCCCATTGAAGAGAAACATATTGACTTTGCCAGTTTGTTCACCAAGATTTGAATATTTTTAAGTACATTCAGGGTGAGTATTGATTGGTACATGACTCTAAAAACTCTAATGTCTTTTGTTCAGAGAACAGCAATGGTTTTGTATGTATAGCAGTAATTATACTATTTAAAACAATCTTAAAAGGAAAGGGCTACAGTGTAAGTTAGTTATATGAGTGAACATGAATTTTCCTGAATTAGTAAAATATGCTTAAATGAGAGAAACTGAAATTTAGGTAATGTTTTTTTGCTTTGTTTTAGCATTTCATAAAAGACGTGTTAATTCTGTTTGCGTTTATAATCAGTCACTTGATGGGACTTAATCCTGCAATGTTTGGATTGCAAATGGCACGCTATAATGTTTAAACACATCAAAATCATGTTGCTTAAAGTAAAATAGTAACACAGTAAATCCCTTAACATGTTTTTTAATGGAGAGCAATCTACTGCATTTTAAACTGCTTGAATTTTCATTTCATAGGAATTCCCACATGGGGATCATAGTGCCCTTTTAAATTATTAATTAATTCATGTTGATGGATAAATTAAAATCGCTCTGATGGAGGACATGTATTATTTATTAATGTCCTGATCTTGTCCTACACACTGTGGGGTGCTGTTCTTTGGAACCTGCTTCAGAAGTCTAACACAATGATGAGTTTTGGGGGTTTTTTAATTTTGGTGGTAGGATTTTTCAAATAGTCTCTCTTATGCTTGCCTTATGCTTTGACTTTTTCTACGTCACAGATTTTCTTTTGCCTCCTAGTTTCTTTCTGCAATGACTTTACTTATTGCATTCTGATTGTGCGTGTATTTATGGAAGGAATTCATGATTTAATTGAACTATCACATCCCAATGTTAAGGAATTCAGGATTAATTACTTAAGCATTAATAAAATGGAAATGCAAGTGACACAACACCTGTGTTCATCTTATATCCCATTCTTTTACAGCCAGTGCTGGGGATGGGGTTAGGTGAATTATTGGTCTCAGAAAAGTCCTAGGTTATTTCTGAAGAAAAACATCATGAGAAAAATAGATTAATTGCTCTGTACGTTCCTATTGAACAGCCTCCCCATTCTGTTCTGTTTCAGTGGTAGATGCAGTAAAAAATAATACCTCTTTACTCATCCAGCTCCTTCCCACATGCATTCAGGGTCCGATCTGTGCTTGAGATGAGCTCAGAGATTTCAGCAAGGCTTGCATTTCCATCCAGGACTCTGATCCACTGTGTACAATCAGCTTCACAAAGTTATTCTGTATGCAGAAGTAATGTATTACATTATATTTTCCCTTATGCATTATCAACAGTTCTTTTTACTCATTTTAAATCCATAAGAAAAGTGTAAACAAGTGGGGGTGATTCACTATTAATTATCTGCTGATAATGTGGAAGAAGTGATGATAAGCAATAAAGCACCAATTTCCCTCTAAGACAATGAACTAAATTCCAAGTTCCAAAACTTGCAAGGCTTAAAGGTAGGTGAAACACCTTCATACTTGCTACCCGACCACGTGTGGTAGGCGGGAGCAAATTGCTCAAGGATTTTCCAGGGGTTGTAAGCCCCCAAATCAGACTCACCCAAAGAGATGCCTGCTCTTTAACACCTGACAGTGAAGGAGAGAGAGCGGGCACGTGGTCAGACCTCCTTCCAGCAGGCAGGACAAGCACCATGGCAGTTAGAATTAAAGCTTCAGAATCTATTTTACTTTCTCTCAAGCAAGAGGATGTGGGCCCTCAGCTGAATTTCACACCCTGTGCCTCCTGCTTCGTGAGGCACAGTGCTCAGAGCAGCACACCCAGCCCTGCCCTGCCCCTCGCTATGTGAGGCTGCCGGGCCAAGTGAGAAAGGCTCTGGGGTGGAAGCAAAGCCCGGAGGTTGGCGTTTCTGAGGAAACACCGAAGAACTGCAGGCGTTTGCGTAGCTCGAGCTCAGATTTTCCAACTATCAGATCGGTACAAAAATCACCCGCCTACACCACAAGATTACTAACCACAGAACGCTCCGAGCCAGACACACCAGGACCATTCTCAATACTTGCAGAGTACTGACAAGGCGAAGGAGCCAAGATAGAGAAGCTGATAAACTTTAAAAGCTAAAAGAAGTGCGTATTATTAGAAATAAAGCCGCAGAAACACGCTAAACACGAGATTTTATAGTCCGAGAGAGGCCGTTCCTACGCCGCCCCTCATAACACCCCGCGCCGCGGCCGCAGAGCGCCGCTTCTCGTGATGCCCAGCGGCCGCAGGGGGGCGCTGTTTCCCATCACACTCCGCGCTCCCTGCCAACCGCGCCGTTGCTAAGGGAGGCCTAGGCCGTTGCTAGGGGAGGCCTAGACTGTCGCTAGGGGCGGCCTAGCAGCGGCCGTCATGGCGGCGGCGCTGAGGCTTGGCCTGCTTCTTTTCTTGTCGCCGCTTCGCGCAGCCGAGCCCAGCACCGAGCTCCCATCCAGCCCAGAGGCGTCATCGAAGACCCGTGCTACCGCTTGGAAGCGGGGTCGCAGCGGGCCGGCCCCGCTCACGGACGGTGGGTGCCAGGTGGGGTGGGGGGCTGCGCGGCGCCTGGCCCGAGGGGAGTCCCTCTCAGAGCCTCGTGAGAGCCTCCGCTCGCTGCTGGGCTCTTGGGCCTCCTCTGTCTAGGATGAGACTGTGAGGCAGCTGTCTTGCTTCTTTCTCCTGGTGTTTATTGCTGCAGCACAACAGTTTGCCCCAAACTTCAAATCCAGTCCTGTTTCTGTGGATATACAGTGCTGTCACAACACAGAACACAAATCTTTGTCATTGCGCTGTCAGAAAGTGTGACCCACTGTCTTCTAATTGGCAGGTAGACTTTTATTTAACTTCTGATTTCCCAGTGTAGTTGTCACCAGCTCAGCTTCTCTCAAAACATGTTGTACCAGTCCATGCCTCCTTAGGGAAAAGAGCCCTAAATCCTCCATCTAGGAGAGAGAAATTCAGTCTCATCGTCTGTGTTTGAATTGCTCTTGTTGACAAGGTGAGCTAAAGGTTCCAGCAAAACTCAGCTGACAGAGCAGTAACACCTCAGAGATTCCAGGAACAGCATGGATACTGTTCAATTGGTCAGAGAGCATCCAGGAGGCCCTGGAGAAGTGGGAAATAGTCAAATGGAAATAAAAGAAGGATCGTTTTGAAAGCAAGCATTCTTTTAAAGTCTTGTCTGCAGTGTCTGTGCTATTCTTAAGCTTAGATTTATTACGGAACAGCAACTGTCAACAACAGCTCAATAAAATATCATCTATTCTTTGAATATGTAAACTGGATAACCTAAGAGTGCCTTAAGAAGCTGCCAAATTTATTTAATGTTGACCATTCACAGTATTGCTAGAAATTGCTTTCTGTATTATTACAATATTTAACAATATCTAAAGACAGAGAGAAAAAACAAAGAGGTCAACTCTGGTTATGCTGGCACATCAAGGAAGTGTATTTCTGCATTCTGGGACATTCTCAATGCTTGTAAATCACTGCTGTTATCAAAATGGTGTGAGTTTTTCATTCTTCCCAATACGTGAAACAAACTGATAAACATAATTTCACTACCTTGTAACAAACAGATAAACAGAGTATCACTGCCTTGTTTGTATCTTCTCTTGTGCAGGACCCAGATTCATACGTTCATACCTTCAAAATTCCTATAAAGTCCAGTTGTTTTTTTCAATTTCATAGGGAAAAAAGGTGTCAGATTCTGGTATACTCTTGGTTTTGTTATTTGCTCTTAATAGATTTGCTAACTGACAGAAAAGAGCTTTTAAAAATGATCCGGAGGAAAAAAAAAACCAAAAACACAAAAAAACAGCATGAATTTGGATATAGACTTTTGACCATTGTCAAAAATAAGGCGAGGTGAAAATTGAAAGTGTGAGGGAACATGTTGTAGTGTGCAAAGTTCCAGTCCTAATTCTAATTTAAATCTTTTCTCCAGTTGCCAAGCTGTGTGTTTGTGATCTGTTGGTGGCACAGTGTGATGTAAATTGCTGCTGTGACCCTGACTGCAGTGCTGAAGATTTCAGTCTCTTTACTACATGTTCAGTTCCTATTGTCACGTAAGTGAATAAACAGCTATCTGAAATACAAAATTCAGTTTTATTTGCCACGTGTATTTGTATGAGCTCTATATTCCCCTCTTACAAATTGCTAACCAGTCTCTTCCCCTGCCATCCTAACCCCTGCCTACCCTTTCACCAATCCCTGCAGCACTAGGCTGGTAAACTTTTGGCTCCTAACCAGGCAAAACAGCAAATGGGCCTCCCAGCCCAGTTTCTCATTCCCTCTTTTCTAAATTTGTGCTTCCTTTTTCTTCCTGTTGTACTGTCCTACTACATGTGGGTGCTTAACTGATGAAGCCTTGCGCTGGGGGAAGAAGAATGTATCTTCAGACCTTCATCAGTATAATGCAGTGTCTGGAATTTAAGAAAGCTGATGCCACGCAACCATCTGGCCACCTCCATAATCCAGCAGCAGCTTCTCAGTAACCTCTAATTGAGGTTTACAGTATCAACTAGAAACACGATCAATTCAGGGCTTAATGAAATAGCGTGAGTGTTGCTCTGATCCTAGTTTTACAAGTCAATGGCCCCAGCCTGCTGCCTCGCTGCCAATCTGTCACTTTACAAGCAGTAAAATGCAACATTATATGCACGGAGTAACATCGATAGTTATTTCCTTGCTATTTACAGTTTATCTGAAAACACCTTTACCTAATTCCATCCTCTCAAAAAGGAGTTATGAAAGCTCACTTTATTACCTTAATGTAAAATCTCTTGGTGACTTCTCAGAACAATAAGTACAGCACTTCAACCCACCTTCTGCATAAATTATGCCAATCTGAATGCTGGGGTTTATTCTTGGTGCATTGAAATTTGAATTAGCAGTCATCCCAGACTGCCATTTCTTATTGTTCTTGCACATAATGACTACTGCTACCCATTTATAGATATTTAGATATATCAGAAAGGTCTAATCATGCCTTCCTGAATGACAGTTAAATTGCCTCAGGTGACTGTTCTGTCTTTGTCAACTAGAAATGCATAAAATGAAGTTGTAGTTGTCCCCAAAAATTCTTTTCTATAAGATGTTCATTTCACATGAAATTTCCAATGACTGCAAGTATTGTGGATCTCATTATTTACGTTGGGATTTATATACATTTGTGTAGTTGTGGTAATCGTTGAACGGATTTTTCCTGATCACAGGTTGTATATGGTATCTGAAACACTGAGGAAAAGGGATGTTTGATACAGGATGTGATCCTACTAACCAGTGCTTCACCTCATCGTTTAAGTTTAGCTCTGTGCTTAAAAGGTCATTTCTGAAAGCTGTTTCACTTTCTTAGCACCTGCCATAGACTGCTTTAACTGTGCCTAATTACCCATTTGCTGCCTCAGCACACAAATAGAACTTTAAAATATGGTCAGTAGTAACTTCTAGTGGATCACTGATTTTTTTTGTTATTATTTGCAGAGGTGACAGCCGTCTTTGTAGTCAGAAAGCTGCTATATATTCACTTGATACTGAAGCAAATCCACCAGAAAGAGTTTTTAAATTAGTTGACCATATAAATCCCAGTGTTTTCTGCATTCATGCTACAAACTGTAAGTAATGTTATTGCCAATACTAAGCATTAGACGTCTGTTTTTATAAGCTCTCTAGGTACAGAAATAGACTGAAATTAACAATAACTAAACCTGTCAGAAAACTGATTATTCTGTGCGCTCACGGTCCTTATGTTGTAATACTTTTATTTGTGAAATTATCTCATACTCCAAGTCTTAGTCTTCTCTGTTGAAAGTACGTCCCTGGCTCTAACGAAGCTTAATTAACAATTTTAACCTATTTCTATTTTCTGTTGGCAAATCAAGAGCTGAAAAGTGACATTTTCCCTAAAAGAAATTATATTTTTTTATCCTAAAAGTCATCTCATTCTTTAAAATGTTTTGGCAGATGAACAGGCACTCTCCTTTAGCTCCCCTGAAACACCTACTGCTGAAAATTTTGATCAACTGCTTAAAAAGTATGGAGGTGCTACTTTCAGTGCTGAGCCCAACAGCTGGAGTATGAACTCAGATGCTTCAGATCCTTCTGATGCAAACAAGAGTTACAGATATGAGGTACATGACAGTATGATTCAAGTAGTATTAAATTGCTTTGTAAAAGAGCAAGTGGGCATTGTTTGCATTTGCTTATAAAAAAAATTGCAGTACTGTAAAAGGAAAATCTTTGTTTTGGTCTTTAAACATAGAAATGTAAAAAGAAACATGTAGTGTTGCATTAGCTTTCTTCAAAAGTGAACCAGATTTTTAAGATCTGAGAGAAGTAACTAGCTGTTCTGAACAAAGAAAGCTGTTAGCACTGGCTTAAGAATTGACATGCAAAGTGGTATGTGGTGTTGACAGATGTAATGGAAAAAAGAACTTCTGTTATACAGATTTGCTGTTCATGCAAATGCTCTAAAACTTTCCATGAACCAAAATACACCTGTCTATTTGAATATGTCATTTTGTTTGGCAGTATGGTGTTCCTATACAGACGGTGGATGCATTTCTCAGGCTGCCTAGTCCTGTTGTCTCCTCTTGGTGCTCTGATGCAAACCCTGCAGGTTGGAAAATGCATTTGAATTCCAGTTTATTTGCAGTAGAATATTCTATTCTAACTTGAGCTTAATCAATCGGTAAACCAACACACACACCAGTGTAAATCCAGATAAAGATTTGTGAACAAATGTTTTACAGATATCTTCTGAGTCTATGGAGGTTTGTTTTAGACATAGGTTGGAAGCTGTATTGCACCTATGTTAGACGTTCAGAGTTAGATATGGGAATCCTTGGTTGGTATCTCTTTTTAATGTTTTGTTTATGCAACAGTAAAACACCACTGACTTAATAATTGATTTAATTGATACAGTAAAATAGTATGAGGGTGACGCTGTGAGGGTAGAAGGTGTTGCATAAGCATGACCTAACTGGGCAACCTCTTTAAGACATCTCTAACAGAATGAGGTTTCTTTCACAGTTTGAATGCAACTGGAGTCAGACTTGCAGACTTGAACCCTACATTTGGAACTTTCACAGTTTCTTGAAAATCTGTAGAGGATAACAGCAACAAAAAAAGAAAGTTGCATTTTCCAAGACCCATTGTTATTGTTAAATATGTTCTTCTGTGGTTTTTTATTTGTGTTTTTCATAATTAGTCTTTAATTTCCTTCAGCAATACTTTGTGACTCTCTTCCAGGTTTCCTAGTACACCAGGCTACAAAATGCATTCGATCAATCAGTGTGGAAAACTGTGGCAACATTCAAGCAGTTAGCATGCTTTTTTATATCAACTCCAGCATTTTAGCAGTAAGTATGATCTGAAAGCATCATACAGCTGACTGTCCACCTTACATATTGTTTTGCATTTCCAAAATTAAGTAACTGCTATTGCCTACAGGATATGATGTTTCCTTTGGATATTTAAACTATGGGTCAGGAAAAATCCAGCAGACTTTTATATAGAAAGCTTTTAGAAATGTTTTTACTTCACGCTGAAGTAACAGAAGCGTTTACTCTTGTCTGCTTAGCCAGCAAAAGTAACGGTCTAGAAGATAGAAGCTTGTGTCACTGAGCTAACTGTGCAATGGCAGCAATTTTATGTGCTTGTGCATATAAATCTTGTACTTAAAGAATCTGTAAGGTTGAATCCTCTTCAGTTTTTAATAATGGCGTTAATATAGAGTTGTTGCACACATGTGCAATAATCTTCATTATACTTCTCAAGGAATGTGACCTTTTACCCCTCTGAGAGCAAACTTGTTCGTATCCAGCTTACAACCAAATCCAGCATGTGGCTGTATTTCTAAGCTAAGTTTACTTTTTCATTCTTTTTTGAACAGAAGGTTCATATTTATACTGAAGTCCCTGTGCACATGTTGAGGAATATTAGAGAGGGCCAAATGGACAACAAAGGTCTGTAGGCAGCTCCCGTTGTAAAGATGGGACATGAAAAAAGAAAAATTGTTTTGGGGATGGTCAGAGGGCAGAGAAGGGAACCCTTTCAGCGCCAGCAGGTGGAGCTACTGGCAAGAGAAATGTCAAAATCATCAGCCCAGGGAGGCTGGGAGCCTTTGGTGAGCACTCACACCACTGCTCCTTTCAGAAAACCCCATCATTAGGAGCTCACACCCACTGCCAGGGTGGGCAACTTGAGTGATATGAAGGCCTTTCCAACAGGGTAACTGTGTGTAACCATGCACTCGTAATGACAGAGGGATACTTAACTTCTCATTTATCTGTTCAGGGACCATGAAATTATGGACTCACTATCATGAGAATGGGACCACAAAAGCTCTTCTTTGGGTACAGTCTTGCAGACTTCCTAAGTTAGCATTCTGTGAATGTTACAAATGTTTTTGCACAGTTTTGTAATAAGAAGAATGTTCTCTAACACCCCAAGTAGAACCAACAAAATGATGCACAGCAGTAGTAATGCCAAACTGAGGTGCCTTTCTCCTTTCTGATGCAAATGAACTTTTTCAGTGTTAGTTCTGAGTTGCAAACAGTGTCAGAGGGAAATACTAGATTTGTCTTGTACTTACTGAATGCCTTGCATGTTTGTTAGGAGTGCAGTTAAAGCTCAGCCTGGTGGAAAACTGCTGGTAGTCACTAAGAAACTTTCCAGTTGCTGCCAGAGGAACAGCATTGAACTGTAAGATTTTGCATACTAGCCACAAATAGCAGTTATTTTCACACTACCTAGATACAGCAGTGTGTATCCAATGACTTTCACTATTCAAAAATCACTGTAATGATAGGGAGTTAAACAGGCAAAGCAATTAAACCTTAACTGCTTTACTTAACTGCTACTTGTAATAGTTCATACCTTTGCTATTGTTTGAAATTGCTCTTTTATTCTCCTCTAGGTGCCTAAATCTAGTCAGATGGTAAGTATCTTTCTAACTTGGAACTGGTGGGGGTAAAGTTCTTTCTCTATTACAGTCAGTGGGAGTTTTTCACTGACTTCATCAGAACAGTGACTTTAGCCTTACTCTTTAGAGCAAAAAGTAAAGCAAAAATCCCCTACACATGCCTTAGGACTAAAATGCTGCGGTTTTTACTCAGTAGTGATATTAGCAACTCCAAGATAACATGCTACCAACAAGATAATATGCTATCTGCACACAACTTTAATCTGATGTAGTGCCCCAACATAAAACTATTAGCTAATTTTATTTGCTTTTTTAGTTGAACTTCATCAACACGCTTAAAGGACTATTGACTGCTGTCCCTGCAGAACAGAAGAGTCTGAATTTGTGACTCTTCTGAAGAGTCACAAATATGATACAGAAGAAGCCAAAAATAATTATATGTAATGTTTGGAAATGACATGGATTATTTTTCAGGTTAATATTACCGTCCAGTCCGTAGTTGTCCAGTCTCTGAATGGAATGCGGACTTTACTTAACAGCAGGGATGTCCTCAGGCACCCTATGATTTTGGATGAACTATGCATAAATATAGTTCTTGGGGTAGGTATGACATTTCCTTTTCCCTCCTTTGTTTAGTGGAAAACATGTGTGCATCAAATAATTTCTGATTCACAACTTAAAAAGACATGAGAGAGGCCTTGCCATTTCCATATATTGTGACATCTCCAAAGCTAGTATCACAAGAGAAACACAGACTTCAGGATAAAAGAGTACGTTTCGCAACAAAAGAGTAACAATATGCAACATAAGGTGCAGTCAAGATGAAATCTTTTTTATTATTGCTCTACATGTATGACATAATGGACAATAAATGAGTTTAGAATCCACGTTATCCTTGGGAGAATATGACTTAAGGCACAGTGGTAGCAGAGACAGAGGAATATACAGTGCAAATTACCTCTTTATCCTAAGTAGATGAACATTAGAATTACACCTAGAAGTTTATCAAGAAGCCAGCTTTGAAGAGGGTCTCCAAACCTAGATCTGTTTCTGAACATTGCTATTCAGTGGCTTGATTTGGTAACAGTCACGTCCTTTACACCTAAATATGCTGACATGGCTACTGACTTCTTTGCAAATGTTATGGTTTTATCTGTCACATCAAATTATAACTTTTTTAGTGGGCTTAAAAGTCCCTCTCTTGTGTGGTCAGAAGCAATGGGCAAAAGAGAATAAACAACAAGCATTGAAAATACTGCTTAATTTTGAGGCTGAAGCTCCTGTTCAGTTTCTTCTGTTTTCTGGGCCCATCCTTACTGCAACTGAGGATACAGTACTTCTCTACAACGTAGCTGAGTGTTTCTTAAGCAAGGAAGAAGGAAAACAATACTTACATAGTTTTAAATTCCTTTATTTTAGTTCCATACTCTTATCTACTTGTTCTAATTAATATCTAAAATGTTTCATTTTCAGGTGAGTTATCATATTACATACACAGACACAGGAGAAATAATAGAAGCAGCTGCTTCTTTTGTCTTGGGAGCAGTTAACAAAGAAGCACTTTCAGTACAACAGAGCTTTGAAATCAGCTTTACTCAGGTAACTGCTAGAGGTGTTATGGATGGCTTGTTGAAAGACATTTAATTACAAAACTTATTAAACTTGAATCAGAACAATTGTTAGCAGCAAGGTAAAATGTAACTTGTCCTGGCTACGCAGATAAGGCAGCATTTCAGAACTGGGCATTAAGGGCCTCCAAAGTCTTTTTTGATGTTTAGAAGACTCATCTTGTTGCTCTGTACGAGTGTATCCAGCAAAAGCAAAGCCTGTCCCAGCATCAGAGAACTGCTCTAATCTTACAGAGAAACTTTACTACTGTTCAAGGCAGTTAACAACCAGAAAAACACTGAAACATTTCAGCGTTTTCCAAATATTTCAGTACAAGATAAGAAGTAATACTGTAAATTTGTGTTGCAGGTAAATACAAATCCAGTTCCTTTCAGTGGTAATCCTGGTTATGTTGTTGGACTGGCTGTAAGAGCGGGCTTCAAGCCACAAGGATATCCTTTCCCCATTGTAATTCTGCTTTCAGTACTGTTTCTGGACCAACTTCACAGCGACTTTCTGTCATGGACACCCTATATATTTCATCTGTTCTTTACTGAAAGTAAATGTGTGCTTTTTGGCTACATTTTAGAAGTGACCAATGTTTCAGTCCTCACTGCAATCTCCTGGAACTGTTCAGCGAGGTAGATTCAGATCTTCATTGCATGCTCTAGTGCTTCTTCATGGTTTAAGCCTTGGCTTAGTACAGCATTTTTAGATGAATCTTAAGGATCTCACTACAGATTCTTTCTTTGTAATCCACAAGTACTGAATTTCCCTTTAACTGTGTGTTACATCAGGCATCATTCAGAATACTAACAAATATGGTCAGCTTACCATTCTGCAAAGTACAGCCCACCAGGATTGTCTCACAGCACAGGAAGCCAGAACCCCAGTGTTATTTGGTTACAACATGATATCAGGCTGTAAGTTACGGTAAGAGGATTTTTTTAATTCAGTGCTTTTATAGCCCCATGATAACCCTTTCCATTAGGATCTGTTCACATCCTGGGACGTTCATACCGCTGTAAGAGTATTGGGAATAGAGTATTTAATTATAAGAAATATCATTTAATTAACAATGGTCTTTCTCTTGGAGAGACTGTGCACATTAGCAACTTTAGCCGGAAGGCTTGAACAGTGCATGACAGCAAGGAGAAATTGCTTCTGTGCCAAACCAATGGATTTTGCTTTAACTTTTTTTTTTTTCTTCCCCCCCACCTTCCCGGAAGAATTACAGCAGCTATGAATTGCCAGCCCTTGGCTCAGGTCCTCCTAGATTTACTGATGGGACAAAGCTTTCCTGAGTACGTGGCCCCATTTGGAAATTCTCAAGCCCAGGATGTGCTTGACTGGGTGCCAATAACTCACCTTCGCACCTCAGAACAGGTGAAGATTACTTTCCCCCCCCCACTATCACTCTTTCTATCTCCTACTCTGGGATCTGAACCTGTTCTCAGCTTAGGTTTCTCAGACCTACAGGAAAAAAAGTACAGGAAAAAAAATTGGAGGACAGTTCCCCTGGATTATTCAGAAACAAGGAATATTTCCCTCTTGCTATAAAGAGAGCATTTGTGCTGCTTTGAGTGGGTTGAATGACAGTACATCCTCAATTACAGCTTCTATAGAGGTTTTTTTTTTTTGCATCTTTTCTGCAGCTAAACAGTGAATGATTTCTATAAACAGAAACACGAGAGTTAAAAAAGAAATAATCTAGAAATATTTAAGGCTGTACACTTCAAAACTCTGCCCTGGCGAAGTTAAGGGTTTTCTACTGTCCCAACAGCATTACCAAAACGTCATCACTATTAGAAAAGCCTTCTTGCTGAAAAGAGCCAGCTCAGCACTGTCATTAAGAGCTAAAGTCTTGCACTGCTCAGGTAGAACAGCCCTGCCTGAAGTGCCCTTACGAGGTCAGTTTGTCACCTATGGAGAAACTTCAGGGACACTCCCAAGCCAAGGCTGTGCTGTCTGTGCAGGCAGCAGTCCAGGGCACAGGCACGGCTGAGCTGCTCTGCTAACCACCTGGAGTGAGCTTTCTGGGGGGCATTGTGCTTATCTAATAAGATGAATAAGTAATGTGGTTACTCCTGTACAAGTCAGACAATGAGAGGATTTCTAACACTTTTCAGAGCTCCTGCCAAATACCAGTAGCACTTGAAATAGAAGTGAAGTGGACTAAATATGGATCCCTAGTCAATCCACAAGCCAGAATAGTAAACGTTACAGCAACAACCACTACTACTACATTGAAGCAGGTATGTAATTAAATTACAGGGTTTCAGATAAAAAGAATAGCTTGTTTTGCTCAGGTATCAGCTGTGCAATAGTGACCTGGTTAATCTCTCTAGATAAAGATAACACTTTATATTAGAATGTATTGTACCCAACAGTTTCTGTTCCAACTCAAACATGACTGTGGGCTGCTTGCCAAAGCATACTTCAGTAAAATTTATACATCAGCCATGAAAAGAAGCGTGGAACTATACATGGAAAAATCTTATTACAAATAACAGTGAAAAACAGAATCCAGTTTAAACAAAGCAGTCATCCAAGAAGAGTGAGGCTAATGCCCATTTGTATTTTCATTGCAGCTTCCTCTGGGAAGAGAAAGGACTATTCCTATAACAAGTTCTGTTGTTTTCACTGATATTTCTTCACCTGCAGAACCAGGCTATAAAGCTTGGCCCACCATTAATGCCAAGTTACCCCATGACTTTTTCTTCCCATTTGTCTAAGGTAAGTGCCCAAAACAAAACAAAACAAACAAAAAGATAAAAAGCTAATTTCTTTTTCCTATTTTTAATCAATTTCCTAAAGAAGCAAAGTTTATCCAGTCACTGTGTTGGCCCATCAGTTTCTTCCAAACTGTAGGCATGCTGAGTTAAAAACTGTCCAATAGAAAAAAAGGTGAGCCCTTGTGAGGGTTCTCAAAAGCTTTAAGGTAGGGGAAAAAAAAAAAAAAGAAAGAAGTATGAATGATGAGTTGCCAATTGCACTTCTGCTGAGAGGAAAAAATGTTGCAGCATGAACTTGGTGGTGGCTGCAAGCTGGCCCATCAGCACACATCCAACCAGCAGCTGGGCACTCTGAGCTAGCTCCAGACTAACAGTCTGGGACTCACAGCAAGCAGGCAGAAAGGGAAGGAGCACAGCTCCATAGGAAACCAGGCTTCATTATTCTGTGAACAGCAGAGCTAATTGTTAATTAAAGTAATCGTGGCATTAGATAAGGCCTCCACTTTTATCCATTTCTATAGATGAATGAGCTACGTATTTCTAGCTATTTTCCCCAAACCACTAATTAATTACATTTCTTTTAAAAAAAATGTAAACAGTGAAGCAATGCTTTCAGAAGAGCTCAGTGACCCTCCAGCTGGCTGCAGCTGAAATCAATTGGAGAAGCCTGCTGCAGTCAACACCTTTTGAAATTCCTATTCCTCAAGTCACACACTTTAACTATAAAACACCCCAGGACTGCTGGTACCTGAACAAGTTCACACTGTATTCAAACACCAACCTAGTCCTTTAGAATATGCTTCCTAATTTATTTATTTATTTTTCCTGGAGTCTAGCTGTTCCCAGCAGTCCACTCACCTACATCTTGTCTTACATATTCTGATTCTTTTAATGTGTTGATTTAAGAGCTGTGGAAGCAGATGACTCGGTAGCCCAGCAGGCTGCAAATGAACACTTAAATGGAAGAAGACATGAGAGAATACAGTATCAGAACTCAGATCTGCTGTTGAGAATCAAGCATTGTTTGACATGAGATGGCATGTGTTTGCCTCTATTTTGGTGCTCATTTGATTGTCAACTAAAGAAGTCGGAATTTGGTATTTTTGGAAGTGAACATTACATAAATAACAAAGTGGCACAAGCAGCAACAGAAAAGGAATCAACCAGCAATATGAGAAGAACAGCTATCAAAGAAGAGATGTAGTAGTGATGAACGGTCAGCTGTGAGAGAAGTGAGCTCTCCAGCCTGAACTCTTATCTCTGCAACAGCAAGTTTCTACAAGGTGTTGCAAACAAAGAACCTTATCGCTGAAAAACATCATTCCTTGAAATGGGTGGTACTTCCTGAATGTACAGCTTGTAAAGTTGTGTCTTTATTAAATTATTTTGCAGTTTTGTCTGTACAACTGTACGAGGGTCTTATGGAGTCACTGTTCACAGGGAGTACACGTTTAATTTTCCAGCAAAGCTATTTTTGCAATCCCAAGATCTAATCAAAGTGTGGTCAAATAGAAAACATTTACAGACAGCACTATACCAAAGAAAGCAGGCAGAGAGGAAAACCTTTCGGGTCAGTCTGATACGTTTCAACACTGCACTTGCCATGGGCAGACTTCCCCACCTTGGAAAACTGGCCTCCTACGTTTGCTCGCTGAGGAGCCCGTGCTGTTTTAACATCCTGGTAAGCCTCTCAATTTCTTGCTCCTGTTGGAAACAAAAGTCACCTTGTTCACGCAGCTCTGACCTTAAAGTAGTTTCCTAAATTCCTACAGATCTTCCCGTTGCTGAAACGTGCCTCACTGCAGGAAAACAGGGCAACCTGGCTAACACAAGTAGGACAGAGGTAGCCGACATTCCTTCAAAACAGAAACAGCTCAGGGAAGCACAGGCAAGGCTGCGGTTCCTCACAGACACAACCTCACAATTTCCTGATGAGGAAGCCAAGCTGGCAGCAGCCAGCTTGCAAAAGAATCCCAGGCCAGCTTGTCCTTGGGAACAGCTGGTAGGTAAAGCATGTTTAATTTAAAAGTGTTTTCTTACCTTCTCCACACAGCTGTGTTGAAGTTGTTCAACCTTCGTTGCGAGTTTCAGGTTCACCTGCTTTAGCTTGGACACTTCTTGTTCAGAGCGAGTCTTCACCGATAAAATTATTCCTGTGCAACAATTCACAGTGGGTTCATCTTACGATGTAAAACAACCACTAGCAGGAGGTGAGTGGTACACAGGGAGTTAACCTTGTTCCTCTCAAGCTCTGGTTCTGTCATCTTTAAACCACCTTTCCCAAGTGCTTTCCTTAATGAGGAGGTTTTCAGATGAGCCACCCCAGGGACTCGGATACCGATGCGCTGCTGGGAAGAGGCAGTCTGGCCTCAGAGCTGAATTAATCACACAAACTGTCATTCAAATCCTGAATTTGAATTCAGTCCAGTGGCAGAGCCTAGGGGGGATGTAAGCAGTGGCTCATGCAGCGTGGGGCTGCATTCTATCAGGGCTCACGTCACAGGACCCACTGGAGCAGCAGCGCACAGCTCAGCCCCAGGCACATTGCTGCTGCCAGGACCACATGGTTTTGGCTTCACCTTGTGCAACCCAGCAGCAATGGCACACTGTTTCCCCTTAGAGCAGAAGTGTCACTTCTCTACCAAATTATTTTTAGGCTATTTCACATGAACTCAACCTGCACAGTGAAGGCAGTTTCTTCCCACCCTTTTCTAAGGAGAAAAAAAAAAAACAAACAGCGAACAAATAAAACCAAAAACCTGCTTGGTAGGAGCACCAAGAGCTGCACGTTCTCCCTACCTGACAGCTCTCCTGGCTGTTTACAGAACAACATGCAGTAGCTCAGCCACCAGTGCATGCCTGTGTTTCCAGTGCTGCAGGCAGCAGGCCTGCAGTTCTGGGGTTCATTTCTCCGAAAGCAAACGAGCAATGGTGTTTATTTGCACTGACAACCAAACAGCTCCCAACTGCTGTAACCCAACCTCTACCAACCAGCAGGGGCTGAAGGCACCAAACCATACTTGTGCACGGCAGCACCCAAAGGTCACAGTGGTTTGGTACCAAGTACAGCACCAAGCAGGTGGGCATGGCGAGTAGCCCTGCTGTGGGAACAGAAACACTTAAGGGTAAGGTTTCTTTGCAAATGCAGTGCTGTTTTCCCCAGTATGAAATTGTGCATAAAGAGACACCACGCTCCTGTGGCTTTGGCTTTGTGCATCTGCAAACCAGGCCGCTTTCTGTCCGACTTCCAATCCCAAAGCGCCTCAGGTTGCTCTTGTCCTCCCCTCAGCCTCCGAAGAGGCCGTGCCCATCAGAATGGCAACAGAGGGACCATTTATGGACATTAAGGATCTGTTTTCCTCCTACTCTGACTCTCAGGACTTACACGTAGCACTGAGCACTCACCAGGAGTGCATTTGTAGGCACCAGGTTTGGGTCTGTACTTGGGCTGTGGTTTCATGCAGGATTTAGGGATAAGCTCATTGCCAGGATATTTCTTTTAAATCACAAAATGATTTTTCTTCAAAGGCAGGAAATGGTTCCAGCTATAGCAAATTCAGAAATGTCAGAACTTACAGCTATCCACCACAGTTGATAGCTCCAACAGCAAGGTCTAATCTGGGAACATCTTGTATTCCTCTCTTTTTACAGCAAATCCTTTGCCTCCCAGTGAGAAAAATCCAGCGGAAGATCAAGATGTTCCCTGCAGCACCCCGGGGGGGGATGACGGAGCCGCAGCAGAGCGACAGAGCCATCAAACCCATGCTGGTGCAGTTCACCTTGCTCCCTGCTAAAGCATTGCCAAGAGGATCCTGCGATGCAAACAACACCGTGCGTCACACATCCCTTCAGGAGGGAGTGATGCAAGAACAGCGCCCTGGTGGCTTGCAGGAGAACGTGCTGCTGTGTGCCCGTCACCGAGGCATCGCACCCACACAAGCAATGGGTTGCTTTTGCTCCGGAGAGATCACAGCCTTGCAAAGGTCACACACCAGCAAGACTTAATTTGGTGAGAGAACAGGACCCTGTGCTCTTTCTTTGAGATGGGAAAGAACACGCAAGGTAACTCAGGGAAGGGCAGCAAACCCAGCCTGTGCCACGTACCGTTGATGATCCTGGCCACACGCCACAGCCGCAGCAGAATCAGGAGCCCCACAGCTTCAAACTCGTGCTCCCGAAAGAGGAGGACGAGGTCAAGGATGAACGACACGACGACAACGATGCTGTCCAGCACTTCAAACTTGTGGTGGAAGAACTCCCGGCCGTAAACAAAGATTTTAAACCCCACCTCAACCAGGAAGATGGTGAGAATGGAAAGGGAGAGATAGTGGAAAACCTGTGAAAAGAGTGCAGATTTAGGGCTAGAAACCCCTTCCATCTGTGTGTGTGGGGCAGGCTGGGAGCCTCTGCCACTCAAGGGCACCTCGGGTCGAGCTCTGCAGAAGACTTTGGCTGACCCAGAGAAGGGTGGTGAGCACAATGCAGCTCTCCTGAGAGCAAGGAAACACGGAGCTGCTGCACAGACCATGGCCTGGTCAGCTTTCTGGCAGGTTCTGTAGCGCCAAAGAGATGGAAACAGCAGTTCCCCTTGATTATTTCTTGTGTTTTACCTTTGGGGCTATGTGATATTTGTCTGGATGGATGATCTTCAAGTCCATCAGCAGTTCCCCGAGGACCAGCAAGGCATCCACGATGACCAAGAAGACAATGACAATCTGTTGGAGAAGAACTCAGGTGAACCTCTCCTAGTGCAGCAAACGGGCACGAGCCCATAGGAAACCACTCAGCTCCCACCCCGCACCTGATCCCACATCATTTCTGCCCCCATAGGTGCCCTCAGGCTGAGCTTTGACCTTGTTTCCCTTTTACCTATGTTTGCTCTGCCTCACCTGAAACCTGCGTGAACTGAAGAGCTTCTTCATCACATCTTGGAAGGTGACGTGGCCACGGGAGGGCTCCAGTTTGATCTCCGAGTCCTTCTCTCCATTGTCCTCCTCCTCATTCTCCCATTTCTGATAATCATTGCTCCACTGTATGGGGTCATCCCCCACCACCGTGAAGTGCTTCAGGTACCGGGACATGGCTCCGGATCAAGCAGACATCCCCTGCCTGCGAGACCAGAGCTGAGCGTCACCTCCCCAGGGATGCAAAACCTCCCATTTCAGCACCATGAGCGTGACAAGAGTGTGATGCTTCGTTCTGAGAACAAAGCCTGTGGACGGGAAATTGCTACACGGTGCTGCCGCTTGCTTTGCATCACCGCCCACAGCACAGCGTGAGCCCCCACCACCCTCCCAGGGCTCCACGCACTGCTGAACTCTGAGGCTCTTCCTCAACAGGTTGCTTCCAAACGTACCAAAACTTCAGCTACAGGAGAAAAACGGCAGCCCTTATTGAGACCAATCCTCGCTGCACACCCAGAGCCTCTCAGCCCAGCTCCTCCCGGTCCCTCTCACCCCAAACAACAGCTGTGACTTCCCTTCCTTCACATCACCCCCAGCTCCAGCCCAAACCCGTGGATGTGGCTGGACATCCGACAGGACTGGGGAGGGGCTCTGTCTGCTCCTGCGTTCCCCTTTCGCAGCCCTTCCTCTTCTAGACAACTTGGTGAGACTGCCCAGCCCACCAACCCCACTGAGAACCCACTCCTGATGCCAGTGCATAACTACATCCCATCCCCATCCATTCCTGGCCAGGAGCCCAGCATGGGCCGACGCTCGAAGCTGCCAAGCTGCAGGGCCACCACTCACAGGGTCCAGAGCCGTCACTGTGGCACAGGACAACACAACCCAACCCCAACCTCTCCACCCCTTTGACACCAAACTGCAGCCACCGCATTCTCAACACGGGGCCAAGACCCAAAGGAAGACCAGCGCCCGCCCAACACCTTCACCCTCGGCCCGGGTTGGGAAGCCGTGGCGAGGCCCCGCCGACCCACAGCCCCCCACCGCCCCCGCAGCCCCGGTACCGTGCGCGTCCCACCGCCGCTGCTTCCCTCCCGCTGCAGCGGAGCTCCCAGCCTCGCCCCGCCCCTCCCGGCCGGGGGCGGCCCCACTGCCCCGGCCCGGCCCCACCGAGCCCCCCCAGCCCGGAGCCCCGCTCCCTTCGTGCTGACGTTTTCCGTTTTCGCAGCAGTTTCCCCCCCCCAGTTTGGCCCCGATGGACGTCCATGAGCGGAAGCTGCAGGAAGAGGATACACCGAATGGATGTTAACTTTTTGTTTGTTTTCCTAAACTTTTTGCAAAACCAGCTGCGTGCTTATTTTGCAAGAAACCCACGCGAGGATGGGCACGGAAGGGAAGCTCGAGTGCCGAGACCAGAGCTCAGCTGCTGAGGGGCGTGGATCAGTCCCACGAAGCAGACGGAGGTCGGGATCAGGAAGATTACGACGGTGTAAACCTGAGAAACGAGGCCACGATTAACCCACCTCCATTTTTAGGGGCCCTACTTACTTTAGGAACCCTCCATCTTTCAGTCAGCTGCTTTGGGAAGCGCACTGAGCAAACTCGGCTGCAAAAGGATCAGGGAGGAGTCCCTGCTGCAACAAACTCAAAGTACTCGCAGTGCTCCGCCGAGCAAAAGCTCTCTCTGTTTTTACCTGTTTCTTTTTCCTCCTACAGAGCCTAAGACTTTTCCTGGAATGCGACGATCTCCGGGTGCCTCAACCCGAGCACACAGTCCTGCCCTCAGCCCCTTCCCCAGGGTGAGGGGGAAGCAGTACATGCAATGCCCAGCGCCCTCCCCACAAAGCACTTACTTGCAGAGAGCAGCATAGGTGTGACCCTGCAGCAGGCAGGGAGGAGATTTAGCCTGGGCGTTTCCGGTTCATTTAGGCACTTGGTCTCAGCTGGCCCCCAAAACACGAATGCAATCAGCAAATGGAAGAAGGCAGCAGCTTGGGACTGAAGCTGCAGACAGCAGCGCTTCCTCATGAGAGCCCTACAGACCCAAACCTGTTCTTGGTGAGGAGTGCGGGATTGAAGGAGAAAACACAGCCAGCTGCTGTGCCACTGGGAGCTGAGTCAGCCACCGGGATGGGGACTGCAGGTTAAGCTCTGTGGGTCACAGAAATACTCTGTGCTCCTGGCTGTCATCAGCTCCATTCTTGCCGTGGAACAGGGGGCTCCACCAGCTCTGATCTGTGCTCGAGCAAACTGTCATTGCTCCTCAGCCTGGGGACAACCTTTCCAGGTCCAGGAATGTTAAGAGCAGCTCTTGAGGACTTACTGTCAGCTCACCCGTGTTCTTCTATTGCCAGAGCACACCCCCATCAACAGCTGGCTGGATTCTATCAAACTGAAAGAGGGGAGATTTAGATTGGATATAAGGAAGATGTTTTTACACTGAGGGAGGTGAGGCACTGCACAGAGTGCACAGAGAGGTGGTGGTGCCCCATCCCTGCAGACAGCCACGGTCAGGGGATGGGGCTGTGAGCACTGCTGGAGCTGTGGGTGTCCCTGTGCACTGCAGGCAGTGGGAGCAGGCGGCCTTTGAAGGTCCCTTCTGACTCAAACTGTTCTGTGATTGGTTATTTTTAATCCATTTGCTGAAGGCAGTCACTCTTGAAAATATATATGCCATGAGCGTACGTAGTGTTTTCTACATCTTTTTATAGTAACAATGCTTTTATCCCTGTTAATTGCAGGATGAGCCTCCCTGCACTGGGATGGTGTCAGGACGGCGTGCCTGGGCTGCAGGCCCTGGGGCAGAGCAGGAGCCCAGCACTGCTGCACCCCATGCAGGAGGTTGGCAGCCTACAGGCTGTTACAGTGCTGTGGATGGAGGTGCTGTGCTGCTCAGCATTGGCCACCTGCACCCAAAGCGGAACATGCAGAGAGCACGGATGGTGAAATGGAGGGCTTGGGCTGCATCTGACAAAGAAAGACATGTACTCCCCAGGGTCCCCCGAGGAGAACGTGCTCAGCGTCACATTCTGCAAGCCACTGCTTTGAATAAGAACTGCTTTACACAACCCTGTGTGAGCCAACAGCACAAGGGAGCTCAGCCCATCTCCAGCACCTGCACTGCAGCCTTGCCTGCCCCAAAGCCCTCCCCAGCCCGCGTGCTTTTGGCTGCTTTGCAGGACACAGGCCTGATGCTGCTGCACCCAAAAACTCTCTCCTACATCCACTTCTCATCCAACAATTAATATCGTTCAGGCATTAAGCTCGGATCTAAAGGATGTTGTACACACCGGGGCAGACATCGCTGAAACTACTGTAGCCTCCTGCATGGAGTGCCTTTGGTCTGGTCCTGCACCGCACTGCAAGCAAAATGAATGCTTTGTTCTTCATTTCACAGCACCGCAGCTGCACTTCACAACACAGGGTTGACAAATCCTAAAGCAAACCAGGGACAACACAGCGGGCAGGAAACCTTCCCCACCACCACGATGTGCTCTGGGACTTCCTTTAGCCCAGCAGCTGCAGTGCTGGGGAATGCAGTCAGGCAGAAAACAGAGCCCAGAATAGGCATGTGTGTCACTAAAACCACATCTGAGGGCAGAGCTGAAGTCAGAGGAAAAAGGTGCGACACACCAACGAGGGCTGCTGCAGAGATGGGTTAATGCATTCCTTTAGACACAAGTGAGAACTGGTTCCGTATGTTCTCTATTGACCAGATGTGTAACAATGTACACCATTTTACATGGTGGTAGAAAAATGATAAAGCTATCAGGAAAACCACGATGTGATTTAAGAAGTGAAAGTACATTTGTGAGAAAGCCCTCTTCCAGGCAATCCAACACCTAATTTAATGGGGCCATCAAGAATTATGGAGGTGGTTTGATTCGTTTTAGAAAGCAAAATCTTCTGAGTGGGAAAATGCTGATTTAGCTGAGCAGTGCATTTAAAAACGTGAAGCTCAATAGCTGGACCCTGCCCAATGCATTCTCATCAACAAAGCTCAGCTCACTCCAGGAGAAAGGAACAGAAACTCTGATCTGATAAGCAGGATGCCAGACCAGAGCTGGTGGCTAAGCCAGGGCAGCTGTTTCAGTGCCAAACAGAGCAGTACCCGGACTCCATTGAGCACCCGCAGCCCCAGGCACAGCCCGGACACCAACAAACCACCCCAAACACCTTCAAGTCCTGCAGTACTTCCACAACGCACACAGCAGCAGGTGAGAGATGAACACAGCCCAACAGCACGCTCCTGCCCAGGGCAGGACAGCAAGCTGCCCACGCTGTACCTTACATATTTCCTCCAATGGCAAACTGCTGTAGTTGGCATGCATACCAAACATTGGTAAAGTAACAGCAGTGGTAAAGCATACTGACTTTCTTAACCAAGAATTGAGAGGCACAGCTCCAGTGTGTGCAGCTCAGACAAATCCAAACCAGAGGTGTGTGGGTTTCCAGAACAATTTATTTATCTAAGTCATGTCCTCTGATAGCAGTAGTGTATACGTTGTGATAAACTGACACCGAGAAGATTTAACAATTTCTTCATTTAATAAGTGATTTTCACTACATGGTATTGTACACTGTCATCTGTTCAAAAAAGATTCTCAGTTTTTAAAAAACGAGATACCGTGAGGTATCTGTATAAACCGCTGATCAGTGCCTCGGGTTGGCTCCTCAAGCTGTTTCTTGGGCGTCTTCATAGAACAAAGTCTTTAGGCCAAAATGCACAAAGCCATTCAGGCAGATGTGGAACCGTTCCCATAACTTCCAGCTGTCTGACACGGCTGCCACAGGACTGATGCAACTGTAAGAAGTCCATTTGATAGAACATACGGGAACTGTACAAAATTGTTCAATGTTACCGTGAGCAGAACAAACAGCACAGCATTTCTACTCGCTATCTCAAGTCAAGACTTCCTTTTCTCTCCACGAGGAAGGCATGAATGGAAAGCCCGGCCAGCTCAGCGCAGTGGGTCGCATACGTACAGTTTTCTATGCAGACTTTGGCTTCAGGAAAGACACAAACACTTGAAATAATGGCTTCAGTTGTCACTTAAAGGACAGGGATGTGTGTTTTCATTAAATATACATCATACCAGTGATGCTGGGGAGGTTGAAGGTTATTCCTAATGTTGACAGCGATAAAACCAACGTGTACAGGACAAGACATAAAAAGAAAAGCAATCCCTTTAAAACAAATCGTAACGTAAAAAAAGTTCACAGTGGTTTGTATAAACAGTATGTAATCTCCAACAGTAACAAACTCCTACTCTCACAGCACACTAGTGCCCTCTTTAGATCCTAAAGAAGAAAACAAGCATTTACACTACTCATTGTACAGAAAAGTCCCAGGAAGTCAGTTGCACAGTTACCCATAATGACAGGATAAATGCTGCGGAGTGTACAGCCGGAACACCAACAAAAGGAAAGTTTAAAACTCTTTTCCTAGAAGGGAGAAAAGTCCTTCATTTGCTGTTACAACCAGCAAATGCCATTCATCAAATCAAAAGGGAAACCACAAACACGTTCTATTTTGAGCAAGCTGAACAGTACACGTTACAGTTTAAAAATGAAGGTTATATATTATAATACAAGTCCCAACAAGGCAGTGCCACGTGGACTATTTCTTCGCTTGCTTTGTGATCATACTCCTGGGAGGTGTTACAGGTCTGCTAGCATTGGGCTTCTTCTTCTCTGCGGGTTTCAAAATCTGAAAAAGACAGTTCAGTCATTAAGCAAAACTGTTAGCTGCCTCACACTCCAACAATCCATTTGCTAGTGTAAGGTGTTACGCAGATCATCTGGGCAGCTCATAAGCCTCTGAAATAAATGGGTTTTCCGCTCTGAGCTCTGGCGGGGCTTAGAGCAGCTGACCAGAGAGCCCATGCCAATGGAAGCAGGAAGACAGCTGATAGCTTTGCTCCAGTGATTTAATCCCGGGGTCAAACGGTTCATCTACTCACACCAGTAAGGGCTTATCACATTTTTTAAGCCACAAGGGCAAACACAGCTCTGCCTACACTTGATGTCTGTGAGATCTATTTGAAGCAGGTGTTACAGTTTTGTGAAGGTACAGTATAAATGGAAAAGAGGAAATGTAAAGTGTGATTGCAATAAGTAGGAGGTAAAGTCAGCAGATACAATACCTGAAAAGAACACATTAAGGTTTCATCCACACTCATCATGGCACCTGCATTATCAAATTCTCCACAGTAATTTGGGGCAGAAAAGAGAGTTACCAATTGTCTTTTTGCAAAAAACTCATATCCGTCTTCCACAACCTTTGGAGAGAAACACAGAAATTACACAGGGCAATTTCTTCCAGACAAAGTACAACGCAGCTCCAGCAAAGTCAGCAGCTGAAGAAATAGTTACAGCCAAGGAGCACTGGTCCGAGACTTTTACCCCCAAACTGGAAAAACATCACAGGTTTCAGTTCAGCAACAAAGTCCAGCAGCAATAAAAGCCACCAGAGTTCTGCTACATTCAAAGCTATCTTGTTCAAATATCAGACCCACACTATGAATGTATTAAGCATTAATTACAAAGGTTTTTAAACAGTGGGCAAGTTGCTCCAAGATGCTGGCATTGCCATCCTTGCTGATATTTAAAAGTCAGCTGGATGAGATCCTGTGTCTGAATCTGACATTGTTTTGCTGAGTATGTGTGTGTGGAGATGACCACCTCAGGTCCCTTCCATTTCAATTATTCTATCATATAATGCACAAAATTAAAATACCTGATGAGCTCTACATATGAGATCCAAATCATGTTTATGGAGAAACTTAGCAACCACTTCAGCACCAAAAGTAAAGGACACTCCTCTGTCATTTTCACCCCATCCTAAGACATCTTTGTCAGGGTCAGACCACAGGAGATCACAAAGGAGACCCTGGTCAGGTACATCAGTGGGGCGCATAATTCGTCTGATCTGTTCCATTGACTGAAGGTCTGGTGACAAACCTGTGTGGAGTTGAGACATACACAGCTCACATTTTACTCCAACTTTACACTGTAAAACTGAGGAGTCAGCTCAAGATGAAAAAAGCATACACAGCCTGATCCACCATCAACATCTGGTGTGGCCCAATGGCAATATGAACAGACATTTCAATCCAACATTTTTTTTTAAAAGCTCTTCTAACAGAAGACACTGTAAAATATACTGGGAGCAAGATAAGCAAAGCCACTTCCACGTGTAAAGGATTACAACAATCCTACTTTAATAATTTGCAAGTGTCTGTTAGAAGAGCTATTAAGAGGCATTAATACCAGAAATCACAAGGCTTGTTAATTTTAAAGATCAGGCTGAATAACACGGAATATGAGATCAGATCTCATAGCATTTTTCACTGATATTCCTCTCGAGCAACTGTTATTACTTGCAGGTGATACTACACATATTGCAGCTTAAATGCTTTGTGCAGCTTTTCAAAGTAATTAACAACTATCACATAGCATAACGGAGCCAAGCTGTAAATGAAGCACTAAAACCGTGTTTTCAGAATGCTTATACAACTTCAGGTCATGCAAGTCAAAAAGCCAATAGAGACTCTTTATTCCAAAGGAGTCAGTACCAGAGACATCCCCTGACTAAAAATAAAGAAGGCAGAACTACCAGCTCAGCTATTTACAACGCTACCACTAATCAAACTCTCAACACACAGCCAGGCAGAGACAAATCCCCGAAGTTTCAAAGCCTCAGTAATGAGGTCCAAGACAAAAAAAACAACACAAAATAATGTTTTCCAGCAACAGAGGAGCACACATCATGAATATGAAATTGCCAATATTCAAGTACTACAGGGTATTACATCTTCTTAACATACCAACTGAAGAACTTACCTCCGTGACAGCAGAATATCTTCTCATCCACAATTGCTGCAATTGGTAAACAGTTAAAACAATCTGTGAATGTCTTCCACAGCTTAATGTTGTATCTTCTCTTACCTGGAAAAGATTTTGGGGAAAAAAAAGTCAATATACTTCTCTAACACAGCTACAAATAACCTATTATAGCTGCCTGTAACTAAGGCTTGCAAAAAAGTCAGCAATAAAGCCTATACACAATTATTTGTCTTCTCTGGCACCCACGGACACACTGCTAAGAAAGCTGCAAGGTCTCTTCCTGCGTGGCAAAAGCACAGCTTTGAAATGGCTCTGAGGACTGTACACATCCATTCAGGAGAATGTTCTACTGCTGGCAGCCAGACTCCTGCTTCCATTTTGCTTCGGAATAATATCCCCTGGAGAATTTGATCAATTAAAAAAAAGAAAATGCCATGTGCTGCTTTTTTTCCTTAGGGATAGATAGCATTCCCTCAAAAGCAGCTTTCCCTTCAATTTCTACTAATACTTCACTGCAAAGTGTCTCTGTGCAAAGAAATAGGACTGAAAAATGAAGCTGCTGCTGTTTGACTTTCCAAGCGACTCTCCCAACAGATACGAACCCTGAACATATTTGCACCATGTGACTAAACCTGTGATTAATCTCTGAGGAGTCAACTCAAATACCACCCAACTCCACTTCCCTGTTGAAAAAGGAGAACGAGACACGGAGAGAACATCTTGTGAGCTACAAGCCAAGCATGTCCCCAACAGAAGCAGTAAGAATGCCTCAGTACCCAAGCACCAAAACAGCTTTATCTCCCCTACATGAGATTAGGTCACAAGCTTTTGAAACATATGAACATATGCATCTATTAAGTTACAGGACTTACTAGGAACTAGATGGCAAGCACTGTAACATAGTAGCAATAAAGAGCACCCCCTTACCACAGTTACAGTACAAGTATACATTATAGGGTAGATGAAAGTAACTGAAACTGTAAAGCAAAGTAAAATTCCCTAATCTCTGACCAGACAACCTTAAGAACTTTGCAAATGCATACCAGTGGGAACAGTTGCTTAACTTCAGCAGCCGATAAATAAAATCACCTCTTCACTTGCCGTTCTGTACTGTGAGGACCAGATGATAAGATGAATGCAAGGACTTTTCCTTGCTAATACAGACCATGGGGCCATCTGAAGCGTGCAGAGCGAACTGCAAGTTCAGAAAGTCATACTGGAGGTCTAGAAGACAGCAAGCAGCTCCTACCCGCTTTCCCAAGCCAAAGATCCTCACATCTGTCCATATTACTTACATTCGTCATAAAATCCATAAATTCTATTAATGCTGGCACATTCATGGTTCCCTCTGAGGAGGAAAAAGTTCTCCGGATATTTAATTTTGTAGGCCAGTAGAAGACAAATTGTTTCTAAAGACTGCTTTCCTCTGTCAACATAGTCACCAAGGAATAGGTAGTTGCTTTCTGGTGGAAAGCCTCCATATTCAAAGAGCCGAAGCAAGTCATAGTATTGTCCATGGATGTCACCTGTAAAAAGCAGTCAGAAATGGCACGTAACTGACTTTGTGATATTTTACAATTTTTTTTTTTCCTATAGAAGCAGCATGAACAGGAAAAACCTGCAGATAGATACTGCCTGCAGCTTTCCTGAAGATTACATAGTTTGTCTCAATGCTATCACACTTAGGAAGTTGCTATCTACGTAAGACAATGACTAAGAACGCATTATGACCTCAGTATGCATCTACTTAAAAATATTCACACACTCATAAAACAAGCCCAAGATCCCAAAAAATCAACTCTGTATACTCAAACAAAAATGTGGCATCCAGTTAAATCCTTGACTTGGCTGCATGATTAGGAACCTTTACTTCATTCTTGATATAGCCACACTTCAGTAGTGACACTGATGGAAAAACTGCTTGGGGAATTTCCTTTCCTCTATGCCATGTCTGGTATTTTCCTGCAACACCCAGTAACTCAAATTCTAGCAGGGAAGTCATATTGGAAGAAATTGGTATTTCTGCCTTTGGTTTAAATCATGGCTTTGTTTCTGGCAAGCAGAACAATAAATCTGTTTTTTTAAGACTACCACATATTATAAATATTGAACAAGCTATTTCAAAAGTAAATCCACAGTGCTGGAGCAGGATAAGACACCGCTTCCTGGAACCTCTACTAACGTGCGTTTATTAAGGATTTATTTTGACATGCCTCATCCTTTTAGCATAACTAGACATGTGCATGTGTAAAAAAGGAGCAATATCACCACACATAAGTATGGTGAAACCAAACCAGAGGTGATACAGAAATTTAAATTCCCAAGAAGATTTTAAAATTGTGTCAAACTGTGGTTCAGCTCTGAACAGCAGCTTCCATCAACTGCTGTGTCTCCTTTTTTCTCCTTGTTCAGTGACGACTGTACTGAGCAATAACTGATAGAAAGATTCCTTCCCAAAACTACTTCTGAATCCCTTTCCCAGGAGACTTGATCAAACAGGACCAGTTACTTTCTGGTTTGGGATCTTTTGGTCCCCTCTACAGTTCCCACTTACCTCCTTCCCATTCCTCCACTCGAGGCACTCAGGACAGGCTTATTTTCCCTTTTGCTGCAATCATTCATCAGTTTCGTAAGCGAAAGCAGCAGCTGGCATTCATCCTCTGCTTAAAAGAGGATATCCATCTAAATGCCCCCCACTTCCAACCACGCATCAAATCATAGCACTTACCACATATTTTCAGTGGAGCTTCAAGTTCTAGCAGAATAGGCTGACTGAGAAAGATTTCTCTGGATTTCAAGCACAGTCCTCTGATTTCATTCTCTTGAAGTTGGACATTTTTACCTGGTTTTGATCCTCTCACTGTTGGAAGAAATCAGAAGTCAGTTACCTAAGCCAAGAGTGTTCCCAGCGTTATTTTAAGAGTGCCTAAGTGCCACCAACATTGGATGCAATAACTGTTCTTTTACAATTGAATACTTCAGTAATATTTTACAACGTTCTGTATTTATGCTTAGCTGCTAAACTCAGCTGTTTACTGTCTTAATCAAACTACTCTGAACTCTTAAAATAATTAAGCCAGTATAAACGCATATGGGAATGTCAGACATACGAACATACTTGTCATCCCATCACCACCACCAGAGGTTAAGCTAACTACTGACAGATTAAAGCAGTCAGACCACAGATAAAGCTGAAAGGTAAACAGTTTGAGCCCCAGAATTCATAAAAAACAAAACAAAACCCATTTCCTTAGATGAAGAAAATACCCAAGCCACACAAGGTTTATGAAACAGTTTCATTCTACTCTCAAGTCAGGTTTCAGTTACAACTAACATGAAGGCAGCATACTACCCACATTTCATCCTCAGAAAATGCCTCCACAAAAAAAGATTTGTCGAAATCTAATGACCTGGCACACCCTTAATGACTGTTTTACAATCTAAATGGACCAGTCAGACAAATATAATTGTGTTCCTAAAAATTGCCTTGAAGTTACAGAGCGTACTGCAGAAATTAGTAGTACTGAACAGTCATCAATATTTCACGACATATTTTACCCTTTTACTACTCTTATTTCACCCTCCCCTGGACACTTCAGTCCCTCAGGAGCACCAGAGCCAGAGGAACAGCTGAATGCATTGAACATTTGACAACTGGAAGGAGAGGTGGGAACCATTCAAACAGAATTTCTACTCCATATGGATCAGGACGGTGAATACATTTTATTTTAGAAGGCTCCTGTAAATCCCATCCTCAGGCTTTCCCACTTCTTGGTTGTGCCAAAGAGGAGGCGGAATGACGTGAGAAAAAAGTGCAGAGCTGAAGAAAGAACCTGGGACCAGAATTTCCTAAACGCCTTAAAATCAAAGCCACCAAACTGATGAATTCTACAACAAAGCTGAGAGGGAGCTATTAGCATCATCACTGCTTTGAAGAGCCTCTACTATGGAGAGAAATTGACCGTCTCAAACCTACAAAGGATTTAATCAAGAGGGAAACAGCTCAGGTACTTCAGAAAAAGAGATTCTAGTTCTTCGACCATTTAAGCTCAGCTATTTCATCACTCACTTGGAGCCCAAACTCACCTGTACTAAAGCAAGCACTGCATTTTCTGTGTTTTCTCTGTTGTCTCTCTCCTTACCAGTCCCTCTGAATACAGAAGATGACAACCCAGGTTGTCATTCATCTCCCAGCTCAGCTGTTTTTTCAACCCTTCACTCTTTCCACCTCCTCCAGTACAACACCCCACAGTGTTTGGTTCCCTTTATCACCTGTCAATGCTCAGACACAGAACAAAGACACCAGCTCAGCCTGAACAAGTTCCGGCAGCTACCAGAAGAGTTTTCCCTACTTTTATCCAACCCACCCATCAGTCGCAGACACCATTTTCTGCTGCCCAGAAGTACAAAGGAAATGTCTTTTAGCCATAATTCTTTAGCTGTACCTAAATTGCATGGAAGAGCATTTGTCATGGTTAGGTTGAGTGAATGCATTAAGTGGACCACGTTGCTACTGTCACTGCAGACCTTTTGGTTTACAAAACCAAGAAGAGATAATTCCAGTAAGGAGAAGGCCTGGAGGGGGGGGAAGGTGGAATGTTCTAGGAAGTGTAAGAGCAAGAACTGTTTTCCAGAGGGATTACAATCTCTTATTAGTGTTTAAGTTCTCAACTTCTGAGCAAGTTTCTGATCAAGAGCAGAAGACACTGTCCAGTTAACATGCTTTCTCTAGATAAAGAATAAAACAGTGATTGTGTTATATCCATTCATAAAAAACAACTGTCACTGGGCCCAATCTCTGCTAGCACTTGGTGTTACCACCAAAACAGCTCTACCCTGCATACCCACTCCTGCCAGAGACCCTAGTCATCCTCACACTGCACTACAGAATCACCGACACCACTGTAAAGCACACAACCTTTTCTCAAACAAGCTTCAGAGTCAAGCTTCAGTCCAAATTAGTGTGTAGTGATAGTAACATTCAGTTAAGTGCAGGTCAAAAGTCACTGCTTTAACAAGGCTATATTTCAAGCAACACATGCTCTTCTATTACCCACTGCCTATGTATTACACTCACCACTGGCATTTACTCACATGGTAACACTGAAATTACCACTAAACTTCCAGTATTCCATTAAAATATTACAAGTAATGAAGCATACAAATGAAAGTTACATCTTTGTCACAGCAGTTTATCACGCATGAGGCTTCCCATCCGTGCAGTCATTTTTTCATCCATACAGTAATTTTCCTAACGCTCCCAAGCAATGAACAAGGCACTAAAAATGCCAAATATCCAGAAGCAATCATGAACAGAAATGTACAGAAAAAAGTGATCTGCTGGTTAAACTGTAAATGCCAATTCCCCCATTCTTCTTCTATAGTACAATTCATCTTTGATTTTAGAGATGAGATACATGCAGGAAAAAATTCAACTTGCCCAGGATTTGGTCTTCCTAGAAATTGCTAAAAAACACATAATTTATGTGTGTGAGATACAGGTTTTGATTTTAAGTACAAAAAAAGCACACAATGTAAGCAACACTGAGTCACTACAGCTCATGAATAAAGCATATGCATTCATTTTCGTTGAAGATTAAATGGAAATCTGAAAACCGACTGTCTCAGAATCAAGTTTCCAAGGTTTCTGATCTATTTCCATTGGACCAGTATAATCTCCAGGCAGTTCTAGTCATTTGGTTGTAGGAAACCTCGGTGCGATCAGGAGATGCTTTGTTGCAGTTTATACAAACTCACTGACACAGACGTCAAAAGGACAGAAGAAAACCAGGAAGATTTGATTCAGTTCTGTACCATGCTGCCTACCAATGATAGTCTGACCATCACCCAACGTAGGATAAGCACAGGAGAAATGAGCTTGTTCAATTCCTTCTAACAGTGACCTATATACCGAAAAGTACAAAATATCAAAGACACGTGTTGGTTTGAGAAATCTTTATTTTTAGTGCAAGGATTTTCTCAACCATGATGAAAGAGCTGGCAAGAAAATGCAGGATATTCAGTCTGTCTGAATTCTTAAGAGGCTTCTGTGACTGAGTTTTAAGTGATTTAGCCCCAGTAAGAAGGACAAAAATAATATCCTGTCCTTATCCTTATATCCAAAGTGTCTTTTTCTCTGATTTGGACCCAAACCAGGCAGCTTGTAGAGATCAGACAGTACACTACTAATTGGCAGCTTGGTCAAAGTCAAAAGAGCAGCTGACAGTGCTGTACTCACACATTTGTTCTTTCATTGCATAAAAAATAACCTCTCTGAAATGACACTCTGGAACTGAGAGTGAAACAAGCTAAAGATTAATCAGTTGAGGGAAAAAGCCAGGCCATTTCAAATAATATTTTATTTATACCTTGTCTCAACACATTGCTGCACTGTTTCCAGACAAATATTTCCTTCCTCCTTTAGACAGAGACGCTCTTGCTTTTAAAATTCATTTTGAGAGCTTGAATTTCAATGTCCAGCCTAGGCAGTTTTCTAACAAGCAAAATCATCTCCAATGTATGAGTGCACAGAGTTCCAAAAATACAAGTTCTCGCTTGGCTGGAAAAAGCTACAGAAAAGATCGCTCCCTGAGACCTGGATGCTCTCTTCTGTAGATTACTCTTCCAAGTCACAGTGACTGAGCTAGAAAATACTCCATGTTCTACAGCTATGTACAACAAAGCCAATGCAGGAAAGTTTTAAAGGAGAGCAATACATTTGTTGTCCAAACAGAAGTTTAAGCTCTATGAAGGTAATGATATTCTAGAGCTTTTCATTTCTCCAACACATTAAGCAGATGCCTAGCCATAGCTTTGCAGCAGTGACACCTATGTGCTCTTATCCCTGCAGTGTTTGCTACTCCAGACCTTATTTCTAAGGGTTACACAGGCTCCTCACAGCCTGCTCAAAAAACCATTCGATAGATACCAACTACTAAAATTACTGCTGTACTGTCCAAGACTGGGAGGAAAGCTGCTAGAAAGCAACAACAGATCACAGATCACAACTCTAAAATGAGGACATGAGCGCAGTATGATGGCCGCCCAGCAGAGGGGGAAAGGAAGGACAGAAAGAAAAGCAGGACCAAGGACATCCCTGCCACTTTGGTGCACAGGGCCAGCACAAACCTTAGCTGCAGCTGCCAGGACCTGACATCTAGGACAACTTTTAAATGTGTCTGAAGGACAGATGGGTCAGGAACTGCAGGATCTATACTGTACAGCAGACAGCCATGTGTGTGCAGTGCAGCAGACTGTACGCAACATTCCATTGCCAGCATTTTCCAATGGTCACTACGGTGTCATAAAATTCTTTAATGAAGATAATGCTATTACAAAAATAAATATATTACCTGCTAATAGAAAAGGGAGGGATCCTTAAGAAAGGATATTAAAAGCTATCAGTTTTCAGTGTTTAGATCCATGAACAGATCTGTGCATTTCTCTTTTCTTCAGTAATACTTTACCAGAAGCCATCAACTCAAGTGCTGGAATTGAGTTCTTGTATGTTTTAAAGAAAACAGTCTATCAGCAGCTCAGTTCATTTTTAGCTTATTAAACAACTCTTTCAGTTTTGCCATATTTTACATTAAGATGCTTGAAATCTTAAGAGACATTTCCAAAAATACCACAGGTTGTTTTTATCGTGTTTTTGGCAGTTCCTGATGACAGCTTCACGTTTTGTTTTGCACCACAGACACAAAGGGAATAAATAACTTGGAGGTGGCTGATTTTAAAAGGTTTTAGTTTACTTCAGGCAGTATCAACTTTGATCAGATCACTGCAAAATTGAAACTGAAAAGCAACTCCACAGTGCCCAAGCCTCTAAGGAAAAGTTCTAGACTACTTTTTTTGTAGGGCAACAGTTCACAGCAGCATTATCAAGCAAGATCTTGCATGACCGCAAGGTTTCCATTTTGTAGCATACTGCCATACTAGAGAGCTACAAAGCAACAGGTGCTCACCCTCAGATGACAAACCCCACCTTCACTGACTAGGTGATAAAATGTAGCATGTAACCAACTTAACTGAATCCACAGCAGTGACAGGAACCTAACCCCGTCTTCCAGATGCAGAGCTCCTATCTCTGTGATCAAAAATTGCTGCAACATAGCACAAAGCAATTAACATTTAGTTACACGAGCTACTGAAAAAAATAGTTTGAGGTTAACGAGTGCTGCTTGTTTATTGGAAACAATAATGGCATCCCAACCTACCAAGTGAAATCTGTCCCTGTTTCAGAATAACATCTGTGAGAATCAGACAGACCTAAGCTAAACAGAAAACAATCCTTCAGACCCAATCAATGCTGGGTCAGAGCAGAAAGGCACAAAACCAGAAAACTGCACTTATAAGAAATAGTTTTGCTACTGTCAGAAGAAGTTTATCCATACTCTTTGGCTTATCTATTTTTGATAATGGGATGATCCTCTTTCACCATTTAAAGTAAATTAAAGAGCATCTCCTCAACAGCTATACAACAAGCTTTACTGGGAATAGCAATCCGTGGGTGTATAAACAGGGAAGTTAGAGGATTTGGAATATTTTTGCTGATTTTAGTTCACTAACCAGGATTTCAGCTAACAAAAAGGCTACTGCCATTCTGGCCTTGCATGAGCTTATCCAAAGCAGCCTCCATTCATTACTTGCTTTCCCTTAATAAATAGCACCTGTGGAGGTTAGAGCACAAAAAAAGATTTTCAGCAACTTCCTTCAGCTTGGATTCCTCTTACACTGAAATTCTGTTCTTTTACCCTGTGGCTTATCATTACCATGCTGAGACCAGGGCATGTCAATCTCCTTTACTAGATTTGTTGCCATGAGCACCATTTTGAACCCAGACCCTACTCATACTGGGTGAAGGATGAGGATAGGGGCTCTTGTTATCAAATGTAACGTAACACAGAAAGAAAGCCACGCTCAGGGATCTCAGGATTTCTTTTCACTCATCCTTTGCCCAGAGCCGAGCAGGAACTCCGCCGCTTCCTGGGAGCCTTTCCATTACTATGCAGATGACACTGATTTTTCACATTACTTGCAGCTTCAGTTTAGCAGACACAAAGCTGTAAGCTCAGAGCCATGTAGTCACTGCCTACAGTATTCCTGGAAGGAGAGTAATTTGCTCTTAGGGTTGCCCCTCGTTATTCCTCAGTCATAAAAATATGAGCCTTTATCCGCTATCAAGCACACTTAGGAAACATTTCAATACTCACTGCAGGATACTGTCATTTATATGCTTTAAAAGCCTTATTCCTGAGAAAACTGTTGTTAGGAAAGTTACTAAAAGCACCAAAATTAGACAACCTGTTCTCATGAAAATGTTCCTAGCAGAACACAGCCCTCATTAGTATGCTCAGTGTTTTCATCAACCTGCTCACTGAGGCTGAGCACAATGTTACTGAAAAATGGTTTTCTGTGATGTCTCAAAGCCAAATGCCTCCTTGCTACAAATATTTGGAGCTAGAAAGACTCACCAAATATTTACTTCAGAATAAGAAGCTAAATATATAAATATATCCAGTTATTTTAAAGACTAATTTAATAATTAGCTAACTAGCCTATGGTAGGTGAGACAGTATCAGCTACTTGGAGGAAAAAGAATAATGCCATTTGATCTGCGTAATTACCTCAAATTTCATAAAGTAAGTCATGATTGAAAGTAAAAACCCAATGACATAAATTATTGATGCCCTACATTAGGAACGAAAGCAAGAATGATTATGATTCTCCATTTAAGCACTCTGCTTTACCTAGGCCACCAGACTACATCCAGCACAGCTCTCGGTCTTCTGACAGCGCAGTGCTAAGGTGCCTTATAGGACACAGGTACAACTGTCTGCTCACACTGATTTGAGTATTTCATCAGCTATCTCCAGAATACACTTTTTTTTCCCCGACCTTTAAAAAGGAAGAAGGGATAATGCCATGTTAGCTGCCCATATCCTTTGCATTTTGCTAGTACAAATATATATTTTTATAAATTTTAGATAAGTATACATTCTAAGAACAGCGACACTGAAATACTTGACTATGATTGCAACAACCCAAGTGCAACCTTGTCTGAAAGGCTATCAATTGAAACCCATACATCAGACTCCATGGGACTAACACCATCCAGTTGTGTGCCAGCACTACACTGAAAAGAACGCCAGGTAGGGCAGAAATGCCTCTTACATTTCCTCATTTATTCCAAATTAAATAGGATGAGAAACCCTGCACATACTCCAGACTTGATTCCCCCCCCCGTCCTCCATTTAACACCATGCAGATCTGCCCTGTAGTAGTTCAGTCCCACCACCAACCTAACTGCACCTTCCTAATTCCAGGGAAAGGATGAGTCAAATTTTAAACAACTAAAGAGAATGATGCTCACAGCAATTCACACAATTTATCCATCTATCCACAACGCAGCACCTGCTAAATGCAGCATCATTTTGTCCTTTCTAGAAGTGGAAAAAAAAAAAAAAATGACTGCCACAAAGGTCAGCCATTGCTGTCTGAGAAAAATGTTTACAACAGGCATTTAATAAGCAATAAAAATGCACCATCAGCACAGGTAACTCTGGTAATCATTTTAAATACTGAAAAGCCATTATGGCTTCACAGAACCCAAAATCCCAACTGAAATGTCAATAAGGTCAAAACATTTAATTTCAGTTTTGGCAGCTGATGCAACCTCCAGTAATGGTATCTTTAGGTACACGTCCACCTCCTGAATGATCTGTCAGTCAGTAAGCCTTCTGAAGCCTGATTTACCAACTCCCATCCCCTCCAAATGTGTAACACGGGTACAAGCTGGGTAAGAACATATCAGCACAGCACATCTCGCCACTTTTTAAACTTTAAACAAAAAGAGTTGTTCAAAATCAACTGCATTTCCTTCTACTCTGTCCTATTCCCTGTTTCTAATGACCTGCACTGGGAAAATTGCATTAGTTACACTAGAGCAGATCAGGTCAGAACTGTAACTATTACCTGCAGTAAAACTGAGCACTTATTAACGTCAGCAGAGGTAAGACATACAGGACCTGACACCACAAACTGTGCTACTAGAGTTTCAGGAAAATCCTGGTCTAAATTTACAAAGGGAAGCCTTTAAATAATTTAAGCCAGTGTTGTTTAAATTGGTAACAAGCACAGCCCACAACGGATCAGAGAAAAAGCCCTATTTACTTTTACTTATTCTAGCTCAGTAATCCCATAATACACCTATCGGATTTTTAGTCCCGAGTGATTTCTCCACCAGCACCGTCGGCCAGGAGGAAAAACCGTGGCACGGCTGAAAGACATTTCCTCTGTCGGCCTCAGCAGCACCGAAGATGACTCTGTGCCGGATGGAAACACGTTAAACCCCACGAAGCTCTTCAAGCGCGAGGTGCCCGCCCCGAGACACAAGGAATGAGACCGGATCAGGGCAGCTCACCCCCCGAAATAATCTTCCTTTTCCTCAAAGCCTTCAGAAAACTGCTCGGTGCCCACGGCAGACCAGCCTGCCGCCGGCCCCAACCCCATCGGCTCTCCCTTTCATTCCGAAGGGCACGCAGCCCTCTGTGAGCGGAGGACAAAGCGCAGCCCCCCCCTCCTCCCAAATGCCGGCCCCCACACGCGGCCTCGTCCCGGGCACCCCCCCGCCCCCACGGCCCCTCGCCGCCCCTCACCCTCCAGCAGCCGTTGGATGATGCTGTCGATGTTCAGCTTGTCTATATCCGCCATCGCCTCTCAGCGGCCGGGCGGACCCCTCCCCGCCGCTCCCCTCCCTCCGCTGGCTGCTCGGCTGGCCCGACTCCTCTCTTCTCGTCGGCCCGTCGTGCTTTCCCCGTGCCCTCTATCCTGCCCGTTCTCTTTCTTCCCCCTCGCTTTTCCCCCCGCCCCCCCTTTGCCGCTGCTCTCAGCGCAGCCCCAGCGCGGAACAAAATGGCCGCCTTCTCCTCAGTGAGCTTGGGGGAGCGGATGGATACCACGAGCGCGAGGCGGCACACGGGTCCTTTTATAGGCGGGCGGGAAGCGCGCGGCGAGGCGAGGTGCGCACTGCGTCTGTTCTCAGGATCCTTCCGCCGACGGGCGGAGAAATAGTGCCCATGAGGGGTGTGCGTTCTGTCCACAGAACGCCGCCTCCTGGCCCCCAGAAAGGGCGAACGCCACCAAGATCCCACCTGCTGCCGGCATCTCGCGTAGTGTGACCTCTGGAGCCCTGTCCTGTGGTCCTGGTACCCTCACCCCTCACCCCGTGGTGTTGGGTCTGCACGCCCCGTCCTGGCTCCCTCCTGCAGGAGGCGAGGCGTTGCGTTGTGTTTCAAGGGAAATTCACCACGCAGGCCGTTCAGGTTGCATCTCTGACTGTTGTTTAATTGTTACATTAACTCCAGCCCTGGTATCCCGGTCCTTCCTCCCTACAGCAGCTGCACACACACCCCACACTGTGGCAGCTCCTCACGTTGATGGTTACATAACCGCCATCGCGGCTCACTGCTGCCATAGGAGCAGAGTTCACACTGTGAGGGCGATGGCACGAAGGACGTGCAGCCCCAGCAAACCTCGGTGTGCGGAAGGAGATGGGGCCGTGCCCAAGAGCTGCCCCAAACTGCAAAACCTTTCCTGAGAAACCTTCTCCTCCTTGTTTTCCATGCTGGAATTGCCTTCATCCTCCAGCTGCTGGTACCCCTGTATGGATCTGTGCGCTTTGGTGGGAGCTGAGACCCTCCAGACCCATCCGTGCTTTGGGAAATGGGGTAGAAGGGGAGGGCTCAGTGCCACCCAGAACACATGCTTAGGAACTGAGGGGAAACACCAGCCTTCAGAAAGCGAGGGCCCAGCCCTTGGGGTGAGTCTGGGCTCAGAGTGCACCTGATGTGACGAACCCGATCAGTCACGGCCCCAAGCACCGCCAGCTCACATCAAACCAGGCACCGCTGAGGGACAGGAGGGAAGTGACAGCTGTGGGCGAAGCCCCGTCATCGCCTCCGTAACCAGGGCACCTCTGTGGAGACCTGCTCAGAGGATGCTGTGCTTTCCGACTTGATGTTCTTGCGGTGCCAACACAAAAAATAAGGGCTCTTACTTCACAGCAGTAAACTCCGTGGTGAGGCAGAGACGTTCAAATGCCACAGCAGCTCCGTATCAAGCTGTCCTCTCCGTGCTGGATAGAACCAGCCTCGCCCCACAGCAGTTCTCTGATTAGAAAAGGGACTCAGCCAAGGTGTTATAAATATCCTGCAACTATTTTATGCTCCAGTGTTGCTCACAACAGTGATTTATTTCCAGAGGGGGAACAATCGGGAAAATCCCTTTGTCCTTAAATTCTGCTCACAGTCCTGAAGCATTCCCTAATTCTGAAGCTTGCGGTCTTTATATCCCCACTCTCTGTGTGTCTGTCAGCAGCCTGTGTTCCAGTTTGCTAAATGCATGATGATGTACAATTTATCTTGCTCGCAGCTCTGAGATCTTTGTGTCCTTTCCTCCCTCCCCCCCAAAATTCCACAAATAAATCACAGCTTGGGTAGCATTCCCTGGGTGTAAAATATCTGTGTGTGTACAATATCTTCCCCTTCTGATTCGTCCTCGCTATCTCTTGCTTTTATCGCACAGTTGCTCATAATCTGGCCATGTATAAAAATGTAGGTATTATATATGTAATGCCCACCTCCATTCAGTAGCAAAATGCAGAACATTTCATTAACCTTCACATACATATACATAAGACCAAAACCACGCATATACTACACGTACAATGTATGTACGTGCCCTGTATATACACACGTACACATGTATATACGTGCAGCTAATGATGAAAAGCTCTTTATTTTATTCCTACATGTAGGTGGATCCTAAGAAATGCGAGTCGCCCACGCTTCCCCTTGCCTCAGATTACATATTTCCTAGGTCTGTGCAACTCAGTGTGTCTGTGTACATTTCAAAGACCTACACGGACTGTTCCACATTGGGAAAACAAAGATGGTGTGATGTGAGGGTCAAATGTTGTTTTTCCTAACTGGAAGCTCAGTGTTTTCCTAACTCCTGCTGCGTGCATCCAGATATCAGCCTGCTACAGCCCAGATCAACTTCGGATGTGTGCTTTTTGCCTCTGGTGTCTAAACAAATCTGCTGACCCCCACATTTCAGACGTTGCAGAGTTTGTGGGTTGCAACAGTCATTTGTCAGACAGAAGAGCAAAGCCACAAGGCTGATCTGGAGATGTAGGGGTAGACATCCTGTTTGGAGGGAGGTGATGACGCAGAGTCAGGTGTTTTCTTAGTGTCATGTTTTATTTACAAAACGTGCAGCGTGAGGATCAGCAAAACATACACACTGCAGGTAGGCAGCTCCCTGGAGCTCAGGGCTTTCTGCATAGCCTGGGCTTTCTCAGCCACATGCAGGAGCCCAGAGAAGCCTCATCCCTGGACAAGAGCAGTCAGATGCCTTCAGAGGGCTCTCTGCACTCCCCATCACTGCTGCACCCTGTGCGTGGGAGCCTTGATCCCCACTGAGCCAAGCGGTTCCATCTCAGCAGCTGCCTTCTGTCTGAAACCTCCCACCAAAGGACACTGCCAGCAACAACGACAAGTCCACTGCAAGTTTGTTAAAATCACATTTTTGCTAACAAATGTTAAAAGATCCTGCTTGGAGAATCTCGAGACAGGCTATTTTGACATGAGAGAAATGTGATTTGCCATTCCTCCCCTCCAACATCTTTCTATTTTTTTTTCCTTTTGGTCAAAGTTGACACCCTTCATGGGTTTCTGCTGAAAGGTATTGTTGCATGGAAAAGTCTGCGGTTGGTGAGCTTTGGAAGGCTCACACTGGCAAAAATGGTGCCAGTAAAAACATCCTAAGTCATTTTGTTCTGATGTTGCAGTGACCACAGTAAGACTTCCCCTGCTATAGCTATTTGGATCATGAAAACACAGCAGCTTCCACCCTCTCAATGAATTTCATGTATGAATCCAACTTTTAAAGCCAGATCAGGAACCAGAGCCATTTGGAGACGCTGCTGATTGGTGCATCCCTCCCGTGTTGAGCATCAGCGTGGTGAAGATCTGCTTCTTTACCTAGAAAAAGGCAAGAAATGGGGCTAATGTCAGCTTTGTCCTACTTTTAGAGGAGAGCAGGCGCAGCTGATCAGTTGACATGGCTTTGGCAAGGAGCAGCCCCCATCTCTCCTCTTTGGTCAGGAATCTCCATGCTCTGCCAAAGCCTGAGTTTCGTAACCGGATCGAAGTCTTTCAGCAAGGCTCAGCTGAGCCATTCTTGGAGGGGAAAGGGAAAAATGTATGCAGCAGTCAGCAGTGTTTTTTTCAGCCCTTCTTCAGATGTTTCATGGTGGGGTGAACACCACGTGCAAGGGGAAAGGTGGTGGAACTGCAGAGCTCTACTGATATGGAGCAGACCTTGCAGAGTGGGGGCAGACAGCTGCATCTCAGAGGGGCTGAGAGGGACAGTTTGTGTAGCTTCAGCTGCATGGGGCTTAAAGAAAGTGCTGCAAGAAGCTGGGCTGGGACCTGGCTGCTTTCTTCACTTCCTCTGGTTTTACCCCTGCAGAACTCTGCTTCATGGATGAGCTGCTTCTCTAATTAAAACCGACAAGAAAGGAGGGCCAGGAGAGCTGCCAGGGGAGCAGGAAAGTGAAAATGAGATGAAATCTGCTGATCTGCTGCTGGTCAAACAGTGACTGTGCCTCTGCAGACCCTGGTGGGAGATGCATCACCGAGCATGGGATGCAGGAACAAGGGAGAGATGTCCTCTGCTCCATGAGTACCCTGAATCCCATGGGGATTTTGAAACGTGGATGCAATATGTGGGCTATCTGAGGTGCAGGTGCTTGCAGACAGGTGCATCGAAGTGTCCCCATGTTTGAGACAAGTGACAAGCATCCAGAAGGCAATGACTTTTCTGCTCCACTTTTTGTTCCACTTATTGTCCTGAAAATCCTGAGCAGCCCCACTGCCTGCTGCCCAGCACCTGGATTTTCTGCTTACGTACACCATCTGAAAAGTGGTCTGCTGTGGAGGTAGCTGCCACGTGTGCTTATTTATTTGTTTCTGTTCTCACCTCCTCCTTCCTGCTCGCTGTGTACAAGGCTGGCAGTTTTTCAGGAGCTGGGCTGCTGTTACGTAAAGTTGTGTTAAAATCTGTACAAAAGGATTTGGAAGAAAGTGTGGCTGAAGCCTGCTTTCATCTCTGGGTGCCCTTCGGGTCTGTCCACATGGCTTGGACTTCCAAGGACTTCCTCTGCTGCCAGCATGCCTTGGGAGCAGGTGGGAGGAGGACGAGTTCTCGGCTGTGACTTTCAATGGGACAACTGCTAAGGTCCCTGCACAGCATCTCCCAGGTCCCCGAGAGTGTGGCTGGAGCTCAAGCCTGGATAATTAATGGTGATTATCCAGCTGAGAGAGTGGGCATATGACTGATTTCATTCATTGGAAATCCTCAGCCTGAGCTGTGCTGAGCCACGGTCTCATTGCACCCTTGTAGCAGGTGGCCCTGAGTGGCCCTGGATGACACAAGGGACATCAGGGACCTCTATGGCACGGGCAGCCTGAGCTGAGAAGAGCCCAGGCACACTTTGGTGAAGGGCTGTGGGCTCAGCACAGCAGGAAGGAGAAGACCTTGCAGCTCACAGGACAGCAGGATGGCAAATGTTTCCATACAGACATAGGCCATGGAGCAGCGAGACCCTAATCAGAAAAATTAATCTGCAGAGAAAGAGGAGCCTTGGAAATTTGCCACTGTTATTCCAGTCTCTGCTCTTCAGGAGCTCAATTTTCCCCTTCTTTCCCTCCGTGTTTTGTACTCTGTGTGGTTTTTCCTTTTAAAAGCAGATGCCTTGTTTGCATTGAGAGCACACCGTGTGTTTGCTCAGTGGGGAAAGCTCAGCTCTGTGCCTATGAACAGTGTGGAGCTGCAATGGGGTGAGGCTGAAGGGCTGACAGCAGCTCCTGCCCCACGAGGAGGGGCTGAGGGCACGGGCAGTTTGTTTCTTCCTTTGGAAAACTAGAAAAAACAACACAGGAGAGCGGTCACCCTGCAGCCAGGACAACTTTGATTGATCAAGGGTGTGTTTAGGGTTCAAATATATTGTCTAGTGGTTGGTGACCCTGCACATAGCAGGGGGGTTGAAACTCGATGATCACTGTGGTCCTTTTTAACCCAGGCCATTCTATGATTCTCTGATATATCACTGAATTTTGTTGTCAAATTCATATTCTTCCAGGGGATGATCTCCAGGGCTTTGGGTTTATTGTGCATGGGGTCTGTAGATTTCAATGTGCTTTTCGGGATGTTCTCGAACCTCTTCTCCTACGAACCACTCCATGGGATGCTCCCCAAGTTTATCTTCCCAACCCGAACCATGAGCACTTGGAGAAGGTGCAGAACCTCCAGAGGTGGGGAAACCTTGTGGGGTCAGCTGAGCCCCATGCACCCATACCTTACACTGTCCCTTCCGCAACACAACATGGCCGTGTGGCGATGGGCTGATGGTTGGATTTGATGATCTTAAGGTCTTTTCCAACCTTAATGATTCTATGACTCTATGTCCTTGGCTGTTTTGCTCCTGGTAGCATGTAGGTCGACAGAGAGCCTTAGGGACCTGGCAGCTGACGTTCATCTTTGGGTTGGAATCCCTGCGTCAGGCTTTCTGGAGGCAATAGAAGTGCTGGTGAGACTGACCGCCTTTTGTGCAGCTTCAGTTGAACATCTTTCTCAGTGTGGGATAGATGCCAGAGCTTTTTTCTTTTTCCCCAGAAAGAAACAGTACAGTTTTATTTAGATATATATAGAAAAAGTCCCACCTGGCTCTTTGGAAAGGTTTCAGCTGGAACGTAGCAGCTCGCTATTCTTTTGTTAAAAGGTAAGCTGTGTTTTTCAGCTGAACTTTTCTCCCTTTACAGCTGTGATTTGGCACATGGGTGGCACGCTCAGCAGCAAGGTTAGTGCTTGCCTGTAGCTGAGGACCAAGTGCTGTCCCTGTGGGGCTTGGTGCACCAAGGCAAGTGGGCACCATCTCCTCTGCTGTCTTTCTTCCTGTGACCATTTACAGCCCATAAGCGTGGGATGCTCTGATAGCTCTACTGCTATGCAGGGATCTCAGCTGGAAGGTCTTCACTCCAAAATGCAAAGCCCTGCCTGCAGCCTTTCACCCCATGCAATGGAACTTAGCTAAGTGCAAGGCAAAGGGATGCTTTTGAACCCACAACCCTGTTCTCACACTCCCCTATATGGATTTGCCCACTTGTGTTGGTCCATGGAGGAAGAGACGGTCCTGTAGCTCTCCTCCCCTGGTTTGTTTGTTCTCCTTAATCTGGCCCATCTCACATGTGTTCTGTGCTTCTAATGGAAGAGCCATTCAGGCTGTGGGGTGTCCCCTGGGTGCAGCAGGAACACGAGGCTGCAGCCAGCTCCTTTCAAGCACAGCCTTTAAATGCTGTGCCATTAAGCGTGTGATTAATGAATGCTCTTCTGTTTCACTTGTTTGACGATGACATTCGGCAATGTGACTGAAATGTGACCTCCCAGGCTGGAGGTACTCATGCACCCAAATGGGCTGGAGGTGTGTTTTTAGTAAAATAACATTCTCAGCTCCAGATATGGAGTTTTGGGGCATTTCCTCTTCCCCCTATGGCACTGCAGGCTATAGCAAAGCTGTGTAAGCTCCGATTTATCTGAGATATAAAATAATGCTTTGGAAAAGCGTGTAGCTGGCTGTAAGACCCTGGAATTCCCCTCCAGCAGGTCTGCGTTTAACTCACTGACAGCCAGAGAAAGGGGACGTGTGCAGGGATGAGCGTGTGTGACAATGGGGGACATTCCCAAGGCACAAGACTGGGGTGGAAGATCCAGAGGGGACCAGACAGGCTGTCAGCAGCACTGAGCATCAGGTGCTGTGCAGCCTTAGGGTTGGATTTCTCCTGCCTGGAGCACAAAGCCCCAGTTCTGATGTGGAAATCTGTGTCATGCTGTGCCTTTCCCTGGTGCCACAGCCCTTCTGCACTTGCCCACGTGAATCCACCAGGACGCAGAGCCCTGGGCTGGTATTTGCAGGGAGATGCTCTCCTGTCCAGAAGGTCATCCCCACACACAGCTTTGGGGATGCTGCTTTTTCCATAGGGATAGGCAGGATGCTTTGTAGATGTGCAGAAACTCTCAGCCTCCCCCTGGGGATTTCAGAGCCCATTGGGCAATTTTGCAACCCAAAGAGGAATTTCCACCAGCAAGGATGCATCCAGCTGCTTCCTTCCTTTCCCATGCAGGAGCAAAAATTCGGCAATGGAAATGGAGCTGGAGACTCACTAATTGCTGGAGAGATGGCACACCATGTGGTCTCACCACTGCCAATGAGTGCTGGGTGAAATATTCTTCCAGCACAGAGAGAGGAGGGAGAGGGCTCTGTGCAGAGCTGGGGAGCACGGGCGGGTTTCTAGAAGCAGCGCAAGTGGAGCTGGTGAATTATAAAATGCCACACTTGAGGGCTGTTATATAACATCCCTTTACAGAACCCAGCAGCTAAATATAAAACCAAGTTACATTTTGGGCTGGTACGAAATGATGCTACCGAATGCGTTGTGTGGGAAGGACTGCTCGGCAGCATGGTGAGGAAGGGAGAAGGATTCTGGGGCCCGGGGCTCACTCTCAGCCTCTGTCGCCTGTTTTCTCTTGTTTCATGTTTATGTCCCATGTCTCAGTGTCCCTGTCTGTAAAGCAGGCAAAATAAAACCCCCATTTCCTTGCAGCTGCGTTGTCACAATTAATTCATGTTCTGAAAGTGACCTAAGAAACTATAGAAACCTGCGCAGCCTATCATTACCCCGATCTAAGCTTGGCATAGAATATCAGCAGGCCATATTCCCTCCTGCCCTAAAGGAGAACGGTTTGTGTCAGTGTCACCAAGAGGAAAATTCCAGCCACTGTTCCTAACAAAAAAATCCCAGAGAGCAATGTCTCATCCGGCTGAGCTGTTTCATTTTCCTCGAGGAATGTCATCCCCTTGTTAGCTCTGAGCAGAGCTATCTGCTCCCACACAGTCAGCTCTGTGCTGGAGCGCGGGTGGTTGGATGGCTCCTTCTGCCCCAGTGGTGATGGTGACACTGGGCTTTGTCTCTGTGCTCCCACTGTGCTGGAAGGATGCTCCCTCCTGTGTCTGGTACCTATGAAACACCAGGAACCATGCGGACTCATCCTCCTTCTGAGCAGAAGCAGGAATAAATTCTGGTCCCTCTTGGTTCTACACCAGGACTGCTACAACACCCCAAGCCCAGCACAAGGGAGGGCAGCTCCTGACCCAGCACCAAGAGATCAGCACCTCTTTGGGTCCTGAGCGTGGCAATAAAATGCTGACATGGGCCACACTGGGGCTTTCTGGGACATGAAAATCCAGAGGTGAAGAAGGAAGTTGAATATTAGGAAAAATTCTTCTCCAAAAGGGTGTTAATGCATTGGCATAGCTGCCCAGGGAGGTGGTAGGGTCACCATCCTTGGAGGTGTTCAAGAACTGTGGAGATATCCAGAGAGGGATATGGTTGGTGGGCATAGTGGGGGTGGGTTTGGGTTGGACTTGGTGACTTTAACGGTCTTTTCCAGCCCTCATCATTCCATGATTCTATTATTCTATGAATGACACCTTGGGGTTCTTATGTTTGATGGGAGATGGGGTTGGACAAGATTTACCACAAAGCAATAGCATAGCAAACATGCTGTCTTCCAACCCAGCTCCAAGCCATGCAGCTTGCATTGAACTTGTCCCATCGATGTGTGCTAACTCAGAGCACAGCACCCTGCAGGAATCACTGTAACTCTACTTCAGTAAGTGTCACTTCTACATTTCCTTGGGAGTCACTCCAGATTTGAACTGTGAAAAGAAATATACAGCCTGAACCCTTGGGATTTACTTTTTAAAGCTTTCATTTAATTAAACTCTTGAGTAACAACTGTCTGTTACCAAAATGATGTCCCTCGTAATGCCTTGGATGTGCAGCATGGGGCATGGAGCAGCAGAGAGGAGACAGCCAACGGCTTCAAGCTTGTAAAAGATCATTGCTGAGTGAGTGGCAATAAACAGCAAAACCAGCCAGCTTGTACAAATGGCACAGGGACCAGCGTGTTCAGAACAATCTGTTCCTGCTTCAGGGAAGGGCCGAGGAGCCAGAGGCAGGCTGGGAAAGTGGCTATTCTCGGCATGCACCACTCTGAGACTCTGCTCAGAAAAATGGAAGGGCCAGGAGTGAATAATTACTGGGAGACATGTCCTAAATCTGCGCTGTGCGCTTATGCCTTGTCCCTGCTTAAAAGATATTTCATATCACCGAGTCAGAAGTAGAGACAGTGCACATACATGGCTTCCTTCCTCATGCTGAGGTTGCCATTGGGATTGCCATTGGGATTCTGCCATAAAGCCACGATCTGGGGCACAGAAAGAGCTCCCAGGGGTCTGGTTCTGTTCATGAAAGCACTACATGAGGCAAGAGCAGCATGCAGATCCTCCAGGCAGGATCCCTCTGTCTGTCCTGCACTCCTTGCTGCACCCAGGACCATTTCCTCCCACACCCATGCTGTACTCAGCAATAAAGTGGCCTTCATTTAATTTGGGAAGAAAAAAGTGAAATAAGATAAACTGCGTGCAGATGGTGCAGAACAATCATACAGCAGTTTAATTAATTGCCTTTAAATGTAATTTCAAACTAGTTTCCCTGGGTGATGTTACGTAGACAAATTCTCAGTTGCCCAGAGCCACTTCCTGAGCGCTCTCAACTAATGAGGTGTTCTTAGTCCTTATCACAAACACTGCATGGGACAGCAATCAGCAGTGATTAATTGGAAATAGATCTTCTAAAGCAGAGTTTCAGGGCTATTGCACTGGGCGTTCCATCCCCGAGCGAGGCTGCCTCCTGCTTTGGTTTTGGGTTGTAAAATGGCTGCACCCCTCTGAAACAGTTCGATGTGAGGCAGGTTTGACCTAAGCCAGTGAAATTTTCGGAGGTCTTTCCTTGCTTTCAGACAGAGCAGGTTCAGGCAGTGTATCCACAGCTATTTCAGTTCCATTTTTCCCCCCTGCAGCCTTGGAGCAGTAATTCAGCACGATGAACCCGGTGCAAGCAGAGACATCAGTAAGCCAGAAGAGATGAGGGAGCAAATCCCTGCTTTTAGGCTCTGCTGAGGGGCTGAACCTGCAGTAGAGTTTTGCTTTCCCAAAGTCAAGTCTCAGGGAACCCAACCCCATAACAACCCTTTAAAAAAAAACACTAAGCAGTGCCACAAAGGAGCCAATTCGCTGTTGGAAGCCACATTTCACTCGATGTCAGCAATTCAGAAGAAACCCATCTGCAGGAAATGATGATGACTGTTTCCTTGGAGTGACGAGCAATTCCAGCTGTGCAGCCAGCAGCCAGCTCTCCCCTCACTTAACAGCAATTACCCTTCAAATCTGGAGTCATGTGCCCATGCAGAGGCATCTCCATCCCATCCTGCTGCCATCGCAGCCTGGAAAAACCTCCTGAGAGGTGAAAGCTACACTGTTTTGTCATCTCTAATGATGGAGATGCGCTCGTTATTCTTATACTGTAAACTACCAGCATGAAAAGTGCACTTTTAGAGTGCCTGGCATGTTTGGCTCTCCTTTTTTTCTGTTTTGAGTGTCAAGCAAGGAAAATAGTATCAGATGCTTGTGCTGTTATTTCAGATGCTGAAACAACACCTTGAACGCCTCCAAGGACAGTGACTCTGCCACTTCCCTGGGCAGCCTGTGCCAGTGCCCCTTTGGCAATGATGCACCATGTGTGACTGAATTCAGAGCCTGTTCTGTCTGCTTCTGTCCTCAGACCTTGGGCTGAGCTGGCAGTTCCCCATCACTGCTTCTCACCAGCACCTTCCCAGTCCTCCCAGTGGTGCTGCTGGAGCTGACGGGAGTTTGGTTGTGATTTAATCCAGGCTTTTAGAGGGGGGGGGGGAAGAGAAAGTTTTGACAGTTCCATATATAGCCCTCTGACTCACCGATTTCATGTGTCAAACACCGAAGACGGGTTAAGTAGAATTAAGTTCTGGATTTGTTATAAATAGGGATTAAGTAACATGAATATATTACATTTGCATGAAAATGTGGGCCTGATTCTCCAGCTCACCCCAGAGATTTGCACTGACATTTGGGGGACGCTCACAGGTGGGTGAGGTCAGATGGGACCCATCCTGGTCTGGCTGCTCCTGCAGCCACTTTTTAACCAGCCCAGGTGAAATAATGAAACCCGTGTAAATACTGCTGAACTCAGGGAGGATTTACACTGGCTGCACAGCTCAGAATATGGCCCTTAGAACAGTTCAAGCAGTTTTAATTAAACCCCCAATCTTCAGCTGAAGAAATAATTTCTCCATGTCAGTCAGTGCTAAATGTGTCTATTGAGTCAGGGAAGGTGGGTTAAAGTGAAAACTGCACCAAAACTTACTTTTTTTTCCTATTTCTTCTAGAAGATTATTAGAATCTGTTGTTACAGATGATCCCATCCCGCTCTGATTGCCATTCTGCTCAGCCCCAGCCGAAGGTCCATTAGACAATGAAGCCTCACTCACTCAAAGCAGTCTGACAGAGGAGCATTGTTTGGGTGAAAACAGTTCCCTTTAGTAAAATAAATGCTTCCACAATGAGTGTGACAGACACGGACTCTACCAAATCAGATCCCTCCTCAGTAGTTTAATTTACTCACTTGTTCACAGCTGAACAATTGGTCCATGCAGAAGGAACACAAAGATGGATGATATGGGGTGTGTTCTGAGGCTGGACTAGTCCAAGCCTAGGGAAACCAGCCACAATCTGCTCTCTTCCATGAAAGTCATTTCCAATTAAATGCATCCACGGATCCTATCTGGAAGTAGCCTGGAACTCGGTGGCTGGCTTGTTAGCTCATCAAAGCCTCCAGGATAATAGGGAGGCACAGACACAAGAGCCATGAGCCACCTGGGGATTTTGCTTGTTGCCTTGAACTATCCACGTGGATGCAGTTGTGCACAGTGGGATGCAGACGCCCTTTGCCCATCCTCATCCCAGAGCTGAGTGAGCAACACCAGGGCTGCAGGACCCAGCACTGTGCTGCAACCTCCAACGTTATCTCATGCTTCTGCCCTTGGGGATCTCAGGATAGAATCAAAGTCTGCAGACAGAAATGGGAACAGGTACCATGAGGGTTTATACCTGTTGTGCACCCACCACCAGAAGGATGTCACAGCACAGGCTTCAGGGAGCTTTCCAGGGGTGGTTTCCAAATCATAAATCCTGGTATGGTTCCCATATGGTCCCCATCCATGTTGTGGTGCAGAGATGCTGCCATGGCAACCGGCCCGGCACCAGTTTTGTGTTGCCCAGGACCGGGTTCCAGGAGGCTTAGGACCAGTTGTTGGCCCTCCCTGCTCCTTTCTGGGTCTCATCCTTCCCACACTTCCCACTGGAAACAGGATTTTCCTTGGGAAAGCAGCAGCCCCATTGCCTTGCCAGAGAAGAACGGCAGTGCCCTGCAGCAGGGTAAGCAGTGACATCAGTATCAAGGGGACAGGGAGACATCCATGGATGCTGGGGGCTGCAGGCTTCAGGATCAGCCTTCGTACCCTCCCCAGCTGCAGCCCCATGGGGTGAAGCACTCCCAATGAATGTGATGCCCACATGTGATTTTTCCAATGCACTCCTCTGGGGCTCTTCCTGCTGGCATGAGGGGGCCTGGCCTTGCTGGGATTTCTATGGAAACCCAGGTACCAAGCAGGATGGAAGAGCTGGAACCATCTGTTCTCCCCCTACTTATAAACTCAGTGAGAGGAGAGCGTTTGGTGATGACATCACAACAAATGCTCTCCTTTTATTCATCATGCAGCCATCTGTGGCAGATACTTCATGTGCCAAGCATGCAAGCGGGTACTTGGGGCTGGGCAGGACAGTGTAGCTGTGACCTCTGTGCCAGCATCACCCCAACCCTGTCACCAGATTTCATTTCTCCCCTTTGAAAACAGGTGGTCCTCCCCAGGAAGGCTTTCTCCTCTCATCCCGAGGTCTCTGCAGAGTGAACAGTGAAGACAGACAGGAAAAATGAAGGGCTCAAAGGTAAAAACTGAAGCAATATTCCAGCCTGGACTTCCCAGTGGAGACAGGATGCAACCTACAGAGCTAAATGCCATGGTGTGATCTGGACAGGGCCAGACTTCCTGCCTCTGCCTCTTAGCAAGGTGCTGGGTGACTGTAGGGGCTGATCCCATCCTCTGCATCAGGCATGGGGCCGTACTCTCAGATTTGGATGCTGAGGGAGACCAATACATCAGTTGTCAGCATTGGTCGGGGCCAAGACTTGCATGGGGAGAACTCGTGACTTGCTTGCCTGGCTCAGTGTTTGGGATACTGACAGGTATCTTAGGTGGCAGTGAAGCAATGGAGATTGTGATGAGTAGCTGCGTATGTGTTAAAAAACTGAAGGTGAGGATGGCTTTAACCCTGAGTCCAAACAAACCATTCCTTGTACTTTCCAAAGTGACCAAACTTTCCCTTTCTGCAGCAGCTGAGAGGGTCCAGTTCGATGCACATGCCCTCAGACTTCCCTGTGACAGAAAGGCAGGCTCAGTTGGAGTTCTACAGGCTGCAGAAACAGCTCCAGATAGCTGTGGAGAAGAGAAAATCTTCTGGTGCCAGCATGAGGCAACAAATGCAAACTCAGGAGTGAGTGCAGCTTCACTGGGCTCCATGGGCTTGGAAATTCCCTCTATGCCAAAACATCCTGGGGACCTTAGCAGTGGGATGGGACAAGGACCTATCCCAGCCCTGCAGGAGGGATGTGCTTCATGTCATTTGTCATTCTACCTCTGCAGAAAAGAAATCCAGTCACTGAAGCAAGAACACAAAGAGATGTCATTATTGCTGAGCAAGATCAGGTCCCTGAGAAATATGATTCATGATGACAGAATCTGCATGGAGCTGAAATGCCTTCTGCAGACCAAGGATCAGTACGATTGTCTGATTAGAGACAGAAAAGCCCTGGTGTCTGAGCTGGACAATGAGGTGAGAGCATCTGAACCACTCCCTGGCTCAGCATGGTACGGCAGAGCAGAGTCATGGGTGACCAGCAGCTGCTAGAGGTGCTGCAAACTGTCCATAATGGCCCCATAACAGGAGCTCCATAGCTGGGGTAGCTTTCAGTTAGGACCTCAGGATCTCCTGGCTATCACAACACTCCCACCAGCCTCAGTGTTCTGCAACTACTTCATGCTTCTTGTGGATTTGTTTCCACTGTCAGCTCCCCTGTTCTGCCAAGCATTTTTTCCCCCCCACTTATTTGCAGAGCTCATGTGGGGACAGCTACCAAAAAAATCCATCCTCATTGCCTGTTCCACCCTACACAGAGTGCTGCTGAGTTCAGCACCTACTGAATTCCTCTCCAGACACAGCTGCTTTTCCTTGATGTGAACATAAAGAATTTCTTGTTACAGTTTATGTTTCTGAGTGTGCAGAATGGGATCCTTTGGGATTCAAAGATGCTTCTATAACTGTGAGCTCATTAAGGACACGGTTGCTGTAGTACAGGTCAACAGAGGGTATTTTCTTTGGTTGTGTTCTGACAAAAGTCCAGAATGTAGGGGTGGAGATTATACTTTTTTTAATTCTCTGTGCAGATCCTAGAGCTGCAAAAGAAGGTTGAGAGGGAAAACGTGATAACAACGAAAGTGAAGCAAGCAAACTGCAGCAAATGGCTGCAAGACCGGACTCAGACACTGGAGCTGCATCTGAACAACGTAAGCAAACATTCTACAGAGTTTTGGGGCCAAGTTGTGGCCTGTACAAAATGCTTTTTGATCAGTACTAATGGCAACAGCGCAGATGCATTTGGTTCTTACAAGCTGCACAAAGGACTCAGCTCACCCCCTGGCCTCACTGCGACCAGAGTATCTCAAAAGCTCCTTCAAGCTTGGTGACCCAAATGCAGCACTTGTTCCATGCCAAGCAGCCTGAAGGTCTGCACCTGTTTAGTGATAAAACTGAGCTGCCCAGAGCCACTTTACCTTGAACAGTGTCAACATCAGGTCTCTGTTATGATGGCATAGCCTCACATGATTTGCAATGAGAACAGGGGATACAGGACCTGCCATCTCTTTCTCTGTGTTTGTCCTAGCCCTGGTCAATGTCTTTCAGCAGAGATTCTGTACCAGGCAGAGCCCTTTTACTTCCCTCTCCCCAGGTCACTGTGCGCTTCGATACCATCCTGACCACCAATAATAAGCTCCAAGAAGAGATCGAAAACCTTCGAATTCAGAAAGCCACTTTGGACAACTTCTACTCAAAGCTCCATAAGCACCTGGCCCAGCAGAAAAGGAGGATGGACACTGCCATAGAGCAGGCCACGCAGGCACGCAAGCAGCGGTATGAGGCTCCCTGAGTCTTCTGTAGGTCAGCACTGAGGGCAATTGTTGTCAATGTAAAGAGAAACCTATTATAATTCCTGAGAGAGGATTCACTGCTTCTGCCTAGGGCTGGTGCTATCTAAGGGTTTGATGCCTGGTCCCTGAAGAGACTGGTACTTCCAGGGTGTCACTTATTCCACCTACCCCAGATATTGCTCAGGATGGGGTGAATTACCCCATGGAGCTGTCTCTGCTCTGAGTCCCACCTGACCTTACACAAGAACTTGGAGCAGAGGCCAGCCCTGGTCCTATATAACCTGGCTACAAGAATACAAATCCTTCTACCTGCACTTCTTTCCACCTATACATGATGCAACTCTCTGTGTGCAGGGTAGAGTTTCTGGCAAGGATTTCAGCCATGAATGAAAGGCACAGACAAAACACTGCCCAGTACAACATTGAGATGCAGGAGCGGGAACGGATCCGTGACCAGGAGAACAAGCTGAAAACCTTTGTGCTTGCCAAATATACAGATCGCTCCGAATTGGAGGAACAGGCCAAAAAGAAGGAAGGTATCACATACAAGAAATCACCTGCAGCTGAGGCTGCAAACCAGGAGTCTGCAGGGTCAGCAAGGAGGCTGCTCGCAGCAGTTTGGAATGCTGCAGCCTAAAGGCACAGTCTGGGGCTAGGAACACTGTCTTGGAGTGCCCCTGGTGCAGAAGGAGGGAAGGGGAAGCAGGGAAGTGGTTTCTATGTGCACCTATGACTCCTTAAGTCCTGTTGTGTTTGCCCATTCCCACGCAGATTGTGGCCTCCTTGCCTAATTTCTAGGCAGTACTGTATCTATTCTAATCCAAGCTCCCCATCTCCCCATCCATGGGCAGAAGCTCTGCCAGCAGAGATACACATGGCTCAGCCTCTCTGCCTTCCCCTCCAGCCTTGAAGGCAGCCCAGCGGATGAAGCGGAGCCAAGGGGAGAGCTTTGAGAGCCGGGAGGTGACCTACAGGCGACTGCTGGAGCTGGCAGAGAATGGGGACATCAACCAGCTTGTGGATGGCTTCATTGAAAAGGAGGGGAAGAACTTCGCCTACTTCAGCTATGCCACAGAGCTGAACAGCGAGATGGAGAAGCTGCAGCAGAGGATCAAGAACCTCCAGGTCTGTTGCAGTCCTGCTCCCAGGCTCTCCATAGCTACTGCAGAAAACACATCAGGTTGGGGTTGTTTTTTTCCCTCCTTCACGTGCCCGGCATTTCTGCCTACACCAGGGTCTGGCTTACAGCCCACCTTAGAGGAAAGCAAAGGGCAGCTAAAAATACGGCTCCCAGATGCAGAAAGGTGCCGGCTGAAAGCTAAAAGTGTCCCAATGCTGCCACCGTGTTTCCAGCAAAAGTATTGCACAAGAAGGAGCTCCAGGAGGCTTAAGAGCTGCCTCGGCTCTGTGCGGAGCTGGCTGGAACAAGGAATGCTGCCTGTTGAGGAGCGGTCCCCAGGGGCGGTCAGTTGGGGTGTCCCTTCTCCCAGGGCACGGGGATGGACCCCAGGCTCTGCTGTGCACATCTGTTGGACAGGTAGCCACTGTCCCCTCCATGTGCTTCTGTTTGCACAGAATGAGATCGCTCTCTTCATGACTGACCAGGAGAACACAGAGAGCAGCAGCCTTCACGTCCTGAAGGAGTTAGAGGTAGGATGGCTGGGATTTCCACCTGCAGAGATAGCGGGTGCTGACCTACCATAGAATTACAGAACGATTGGGTTGGAAGAGACCTTAAATCCCCCATTCCCACCCCTACCATGGGCTGGCTGCCCTCTACCAGCTCAGGCTGCCCAGGGCCATCCGTGGCATTGGGCACCTCCAGGGATGGGGCACCCACAGCTCTGGGCAGCACTGCCAGGACCTCATTGCCCTTTCAGTGAAAGTCTGGTCATGACAATACTGCTCTGACAAGTGACTGGAAAAGTATGAACAGAAAAGGTCTCAGATTTGGTGGCAGAGCTCCTGCCAGCCCTGGTTTTCCAAAGCCTGGGGGTCTTCTCTGTAACATGGAGAGTGTAAGATCTCCTTCATAGATTCCCCCCTCCTTCCCCCCACACAACCCCTCCTAGGATGTTTCCAGTTTGGAAACTGGAAATGGCATCCACTGGGGTGGGAGAAAAGAGCAGAGGGCAGTTGTGACACCTCTCAGAACCTCTGCTGATAGGAAGAGCTCAGTCAAAACACCGAGAAAGCCAATGACTATGAAGACAGATGCAAAGAAAGCAGCAAAGTCCTTGGCCAGCTCAAATCTGCCATTGAAGTCCTATTCAAAGAGAACAACTGTGATGCTACGAAGATCAGGGAGCAGCTTGGAGACAAGGGACAGATCACAGACCTGAATCTGATGCAGTACTTAGGTGGGTTGTGGTTGTCCTATGTGATCTGTGCCTCTTTATCTCCCTTCCCCTTGCTCTTTTTAATTTTCATCTGTTTTTTTGTCTCCCTGACCCATCATGCCCTTGAGGAGCGTGAATTTGGGATGTCAAATTCCATGCAAACTCATGAGCCAACCTGGCTATATATGCACCCCCAGGCCCCATCTTGGCTCTTGGCCCAGCCTTGGGACCCCATCTCTAAGGAGAACACCCCTCTGATGGCACCACCTGAGGGAAACCTTGCTGGGGAATGTTTGTGGGCACTGTGCTCCTTCCCACTCAGGTCTGGTGGAGAAGAAGACCAACGAGCTGCTGCTGATGGAGTCAATCCTGCTCTACACGGAGGCCGATGGCTCACTGACAGCCCAGTCCTTTGACAACCCTCTGCTGGGTGGCACCAGCCTCCTGCGTGGCATGGAGCAGTCCCACCTCTGCCCACCACCTCCTGCCCTGCTAGGCACCAACGATGCTGCTGATGCTTGTGAGTGTGCAGCAATTGCTACCAATATGACAGGGAAAGGTGTTTCACCAGAGGGGTAACAACGGAAGGATGAGCATGATAGGAAGGTGCTATAAAGGAAGGGAAGAAGATTGCTTACCCATATCAGAAGACTCCAGGTTTGCAGGGGAAAGCTCCACCAAGAAGAGATCTCCAGAAAGAGATCCTTCCCCAGGGGCAGTCAGCCCTTAAATGAGGTCTAAGAGGTGCAGCCAGGCTCTACCCCTTCCTATCCCACAGCTGAATTGCCTTCACCTGTGCTCCCAGGGCTGACCGGGTCCTTTCCCCAGGTGCTCCATCAGTGGTTCAGGCAGGGACTCAACAGTTCCCATACAGAGTGTGTGAGGGGGAAAGGAGGGACCATGCCATCAGGCAACCTGCAATGCCCTCCTGGCGCCCTGGCGGGTATGGCGGCCATGTGGCGAGGTGTGTGAGAGGGCGGCCATTTTGTTGTGCAGTTGAGGTGCCGCTGGACCACGCTCAGCTGCGTGAGCTGCTTCTCTCGAAGTACCAGAAGGAGCAAGGCAGTGCTGCCAGAGCGGACAAGAAGGGGAAGAATGACATCAAGGCATGACAGCCTGGTGGTGCTGAGTTAAATAAACAGACCTGTCCTCAAACCTCTGTGCCTCTGCACAGCCGTTGTCCCGTCTCCTGGAAGGAGTGCAATGCTTCAAAAGCTCTGCAGGTCATATTTCGGCTTGGCTTTGCCCGCTGCTGACAACAGCTGCTGCCCTGGGATGGCACAGTGTCCTTTCAGCTGTCAGTGCATCACACCACACCACATCGATGCATCCAGCCAACCCCCCCCCAGCACTGCTCACACACCAGCAGTCGGATTTCCTCTCACCAAAATGCACTTTATTGCGTGTGGCTGCTGTTCTGGGCTGTTATCCCGTTGAAGAACAGCTCTGCAGCTCCAGGGAGAGGGACAAAGGGACCTGCAGAGTGACCCACACAGAGGTGACCCCACAGTGCTAACCCCATGGGTTAGTCCTTCTCCTCTCCGTGTGTGATGACGTGGACGAGGTTTTTGTAGTCGAGGTTGCCGGAGACGTCTGGAGGGAAGGCAGCAAACATCTGATCGATCTGCAGGACAGAGCCGTGGTGAAAGGGGGACACAGGAGGGCTTTAGGGCTCAGCCAGGAGCTGGGGCTCAAGGCAGTGATGGTTTGCACAAGCTTTAGTGCTCCCATCCCCATCCTGCAGCCATTCAGATCCAAGGGAATAAAGAGGGGCAAAGAATCACAGAGTATCCCCAGTTGGAAGGGACCCATCAGGTTCACTGGGTCCAGCTCCAGGCCCCAGTTCTCTTGTGCCCTGCTCAGCAAAACTGCTGTGAGGTGGGAGGTGGCCAGTGGGGCTCTGGTAGGATGGCATTGCTTGGTTTCTTGGAAATCTGTCTTTGCCTGCTCTGCCATTCCCTTTTAAATAGGAAACTGAGACCCCAAGCTGAGCACTGGGAGAGGCAAGAGGACCCAGTACCAAAGCAGCAGGTTCAACCCGTGGGAATGGGCAGGGATGGAGGGCAGGGGGCAGGAACACATACCTCCTCCTGGGAAAACCTCTCGCCCTGCGTCATCAGCATTTCTTTGATGCTGCAAATGAGAGAATGTGGTGGGTAGTGGGGAGGCCTCAATGCAAACCCTTCCCTCCCCTCAAGTTCCCCTGCACTCACTAGGCAGATTTCAGCCCTTTGCCCTCCGGATCAAACACCTTGAACGCGTTCAGGATCGTCTCCTCTGGATCAGCACCTGTGGGCAGCACATCCATGACCATTGGAAGCAGTGGAAGAAGCAGCCAGGAGGAGCCTCCTGCTTCCCACAACCCCATTGCGAAATACAGTGGGATTTAGAGGGAGAGGGGATTCTGCCTGAATGCTGACCCCCCTCAACCCTCTCGTTTTGGCCACTATGCGTGGTGACATGGAGAGGAGCAGACGTAGGGTTGTGGTGTGCCCACAGAGCAGGCTGTGTCACCTCCTCCCTGGCATTCAGTGCATATCTAATCTTTTGTGTGTATTTATAGAGCTCCAGGCGGAGGCCCCCGGGGCTGTGAGGCCTCCAGGAGATCTGCGGGGAGGCTGCATGCCTGAGCTTGCATAAGTGATAAGGGATGCAGCTGGGTCACAGTCTCACAGAGCACTGCAGGATCTCCTGTCCCCTCTTTCTGTGGGGACAGCAGCATCACGGCACGATGCTCGTCTTGAATGGCTGGGGCACAGAGACTTGCTCCTACCCAGCTTTGCTTAGACCCACTCTGTTCCATTTCTGGGCTCTGCACACCATGGTCAGCACTGCCTGCATTTCCTCTGCTCCCATCTGACGTCTGCAGGCCCTCAGAATCTCACCGTTAGTGAATGGAGGCCCCAGGAGCTGAGTGGGCCCCCCATATGGGACAGGACACGGTGGTGGTGTGAGGTGAGCACCTGCCAAGTCCAGCCCTGCTCCCCGGGTTCCCTCTTACCCTTGAGTTTCTCCCCAAACATGGTGAGGAACACAGTGAAGTTGATTGGGCCAGGTGCCTCCTTGATCATCTCATCGATCTCCTCGTTTTTCACATTCAGGCGCCCTAAGAAAGAGCAGTGTTGGGTGAATGTCACAACCAGCTGCAAACATGAGATTGAGCTGCACTCCTTCATTCCTCTGCCCCACTGTCCTAGGGGTTAGCCTGCTCTTTAGAAGATATTTTGGGGCAAAAATAGCAGTACTATGGGCTCTCCTGGACCTGGTGACAAGGTCTTTGCTGTAACGATGAGGACAGTGGGAGCTGTACCTGAAGCTGGCTATAATGCAGGTGAAATGAACAGGTCTGAAAGCCTGCATCCTTTTACCTGAGTTTGGGTGATCTCCAGGACAGGCCCATTGCCAGTTTGTGTTGGTCTCAGTGATGAGAGCGCCCAGCTGTGGCTTCACAGCTTCCCATGAGCCCCATAAATCCTCCCAATGCCCATAAACTCAGGGATGCTGCAGGGTGGGAGCATCCAGGTGCTTATTCAAGAGAGAACGAAGGGAGCACTTGGCTCTGGGTAATCCAGGTGCAGGTTCTGTCTAGTACCTGCAGGGTCAAACACCAACTGCTCTGCGAGTTGCTCTGATTCCCCACACTAACAAAAACGGTTTGGGGTCAGGTTTTCAGCAAAACACGCATGAGATGCAGTTAACCACTGGGGCTGGGCTAAACGAGGACTCACAGCTGGTTTTGCACTTAGTTGGTCTAATATGGTCAGAGCTGCTGGGGAGGAGAGGCTCCTAAATGGGGGCTCACCGAGTGCAGCAAATGTATCTCTCAGGTCTGCCTTGTCGATGAAGCCGTCTCGGTTCTGATCCATGATGGTGAACGCCTGGAAGCAGAGGAGGAGGGCAGGGAGCTCAGGGAGAGCCAACAGCCTTTGCCAAAGCTTCTGTTCTCCTCACCCATGCTGTGGGGCGATGGCTTCCTATGGCAGCCCAACCCCAACGCTGTGCCTTGCCCAAAGCCCTCTCACACCAAGATGAGATCAAACTGGGAGGATAACTCGAGCCTCCAACCATGGGAGCAAGCTCACAGGATGCTTTGAGGCAGCTCCGTATTTAACAATGTCACCAAGCTGTTATTCTCACTTTTAAAATAAAGCGACTCAAAAAATGGGCACTCTGCCTCTTATTGCAAGCCAGCTGTCATCGTTCTCAAAGCACTGAGGAAAAAAGCTGAAGGTCACATTGCATCAAGGGCCCCCGGTTGTTTCTATGCAATCCACCTACCTCTTTGAATTCCTGGATCTGGGCCTGCTCGAACATGGAGAAGACATTGGAATTCGCACCTTCAATCCTCTTCTTGGCTTTCTTGGGTGCCTGCGGGGTTCAAGTATGTAGCACTCACTTACTGTCTTTTTATGGTGTGGAATAAAAGCATTGAACCACCCTGTGCTTAGTCATAAGTCCTTCATGGCAGTGCTTAGCAATAAGTCCTTCATGGCAGCATGGGGCCGGTGCCTGCTCAGTCCCTGGGTGCCTGGAGGTTCCCCATGTGCTGCTCAGGCCTGTGGGCACATGCAGCACTCTGAGCTGTTGAGGAGCGTTAAGATTTCTGCTCAGAGTACAGCTCTGCCTTTGCTTTCCTGACGAATTTTGCCAAATAGGTCGGAGCAGAAAGGAGCTGGATTTCCCATTTCTGCTTTCTCAGCTGCGGTGGATAAAACAGTCGAGGCCAGGCTGAGATCTGCTCAGGGTCAGGGTCAGGAGCACGCTGCTGGGATTACACATAAGGCTGTGGTCATTGGATGTCTCCTTATTGCTCTGAGCCTCTCACTAAGAACATAGTGCTAATTAATGCATTTGCATATTTTAAAACATGCCGTCTCCTTGCACTGAGGTTTGAATCAACCAGAAACGCCCTCACTTTTGGTCACAACGCATCCATACAGCTTTTTCTCTTCCAAAAGTTAGGATTCCAACAAGAGGAAACACAGCCAGAGGGCTTCAGGGACAGAACTGTCCTTTCCGTGTCTTCATGGGGGAAAGGATAAGAAAAAGACAGCATTTGCCCCCAAATGACCTCTCCCCATCAGGAAGTTCTGCTGAGTGCTACCAACACAGGAGACACCTCTCTGCCCTCACCTGTCCCCACCGGTCCCTGTGGGATGCTCCCCGCCAGCTCACCCCAATGTAGGGCTTACCCCTGCTTACCCCTTGGCCATCAGACCCCGAAGCTTCCCTCGCTCTCTGCCCATTAATGCCATCCCAATGAGAACGCAGTGCCACAGGCTCTGCCTGCCCCCCTTGTGGCTCCCAGCACTCACCATGGCTTCGCAGAGGTGCTGGTGGTGCTGCAGGAGGGATCTCAGAGGCAGTCCCTCTGCCTCCCTGGGCTGAAACAATAAATACACCCCATTCCAGGCTAAAAATAACCCCATGTCCACTTTTGGCTGTAATAGGTAAACCAGCCACCCCCGACCCTCTTGTCTCTGACTTTCTCCTCCTCTAATCTGCAGTAAGCTTGCTGTTGTCACTGGCCGACGTGACATGCGAGACACAGAGGCTTTCAAGGTTAGCAGCACACCAGGAGGCCCTGCAGCTCCCACGAGCTGTCACTCGAGTGGGCAGAGGCTGTGCTCTTCCCCTCTGCTGGGCTGCAATGGGGTTATCTGGCCCAACACTGTGCCCCCACGTCACTGTGCAGTGCCTCCCTTTTGCTTCAGGGTAGAAGTGCCCCCTCGTCCTTCACAATGGAGGAGCTGCCCTACATTCCCCCACACCCAAGGGACAGGGATGTTTTGCCATGCATCTCTAGGAGCCTTCATGCCCCGCCGCAGCTTCTGCATGGGACAACTGGGCTCTGCTCGGCTGCTGGAGAAGGAGGAACCCTGGATATAATGGGAACCCATCACTTGTGATGGTCCAAGAGCCAGAATCCATCCAAAAGGGGCTGGATGAGGCTGGGGGTGGATGCTGAGCTCCCACAGCACAGAGATCCTCTCTATCACCCCCCACTGGGGCAGCTGTCACCCACTTAAGCCAAGCACTTGCTCAGCCCTGGCTCTGCCATTAGCTCCCCCTATCCCAGCTGCAGGTGGGTTGAGTCTGCGTGTGTTTTCCCTTCAGTATTTTTAGGCATACTGAGGCTGATAGGAGAGCAGGGAAAGCTGGGACACGGCTGGGAACAAAAGGGGCCTTGAAAGTGGATCCCAGAGCTCAGGGCTCTGTCTGGACACTGCCCTTGTTCTTCCAGAGGACACAAATGCCGCAGTTGATCCCTGGCACTCGCACCTCCACCCCACTCCAGCAGTCATAGCCTTGCCTGAATGAGGCTTACGTTAAGGCTGAGGTGGATTCTGGGATGTTTTCTGGGGTCTGTCTGAGCCAAAAGGCAGAGGAAACAGTGGAGATGAGCAGAGCAGGGTGAGGAGCAGCCCAGGGCATGCGGGCACGGCCGGGATCAATCACAGCACGGGCCCTCCCCTGCCAACTCCAGCTGAATCCATCGGCCAGCCAAGCCCAATTACCTTAATTTGTGGCATTAAGGAAAAATCCATAAGCATCAGGGAAGTGATGTGCAGTGGTTTAACGGGACCGGTCGCCCATGGAGCCGCTGGCGCCGCTTGGGTGCTGCCCATTGCTGGCTGTGCATCCATTCTGAGCAGTACAGGAGGCAGCCCCGGGGCTGGGGAGAATTCCCAAATTATATTGTTTTGGGGAGCCTGGAAGAGGTCAGACTTTGGGCTGTCCCTGCTGAGTGCCCATCTCCGAGTGGGGGCTTCGAAAGGACTTCTGCATGCAAAAAGGCTGAGCACAGCCCCAGCAATCCGGCTGGGGGTGAGATGCAGATGGCTGCACGTGTTCTGCTGTCATTTGTAAGACGGTGCATCTGCTCTGCTGTGCACTTCTCGCTGGCAGACATCCTCTGTGCTGCGTGGGCCAGATCCTGCCCTGCAGTGAGGAGCGGGGTCTGATCCAGGGATGGAGCTGCTTGTTGGTCCCTCCCCTGCTGTGGGTGCTGGGGACATAGCGACACCCAGGACAAAATATCTATATGGATACGTATAGATATATATAGAGAGGGCTCTGTAGTGAACAAAAGAGCCATTGGAAAGTGGCTGCAGCCTGCGAATGAATGGGTGTCGGGGAATAATGCACCTATCTGTGCAATGGCAAAATCAAGCACCGTCCCTGCTTATCTGCCCAAGAGCCTGTGTTCGACATGAAAAAGCCTTTCTAATTAATAGGACGGCCCCTCTTGAGCTCAATAAAAAATGGAGTCAAAAGCATTTGATTAACCCCAGCTCTCTGCAAGGTGCCTCAGCCCAACTTGTACCCACAGCCAATAATGGGGATCCCCAGCACCAGAACTGCTGATTTGGGGGATCTCAGAGCCCACCCCTGCCCTGCCAACCTGCTTTCCTTCTGCATACCTTTTCCTCCAACCAACATTTTCTTTCTGCCATCAGATCCATTTGACTAACCTAATACATATGTATACATGCTGGTGCATTCCCATTCAAACCAATGTAAATTACCTTTGACCAATACATTTTCCTGGGAAATCAATGCATTTTAACACTGGATAATATTTATGAAATTGAATTTTTTATTGGAGCTAATGCAATTCGCTTCTATATTATGCATTTTTATTAAACTAATGCATTTTAAATTAAACTGTTGTATATTAACTACAATGGCTGTTGGTACTTACAGTAAAATAATATATGTTTGCTGAAATCAATACATATTCCAAACCCAGGGTTTTCCAGTTAACAAGGCTGTATCAAATATAACAAATGCGTGTAGCTGCTTAATGTGATGCTTATATACGCTGGCTGCTGTATTTGTTTATTGGTAATGATTACTTTTCAAGGGAGAGAGCTTATTAAAGGTCGAAAAGACAGATTTCCATGCAGCTGGTGGTGGCCACCGCTTGTCCAACGTTAGCCACAGGAGGGAGCAGTGAAGATGACGACCTGAGTTGAATGACACTTCCCCGTGCTTCCCATGGCACACGGAGGTGACAGGGGCGAGGACGGTGCCACCGTCCCCACGGTAGGGATGTGTCCGTGCTGCGCACAGGATGCGGCAACAGGAGCGGCATTGATGGGGGAAAGCTATGAGCATCAGCGTGTTCCGCGTCCCTCCCCGTGTCCCTGTGCGTCTCTCCCCGTGTCCCCTCCGGTCCCTCCGTGTCGCCTCGTTGCCCCCCGCAGTGTCACCCGGCGGGACGCGCTGCACACCCCGAAGATGGCCGCCAGGTGGCGCCGTTGCAGCGGTCGCGGGGCGGGCCCCGATGCCGGCGGGGACGCAGGAGAGGGCAGGGAGAGGGCAGGGAGGGAGATGGGAGGGGAAAATGAGAGGGGAGGGAGGGAGAGTGGGGAGAGGAAAGAGAGAGGAGAGGGCAAGGGGAGAAGGAAGAGAGAGGGAAGGGAGAGAGAGGGGAGAGGGTAGAGAAGGAAGGGAGGAGGGAGAGAGAGGAAAAGGAGAAGGAAGGGACAGGGAAGAGAGAGAGAAAGGAGAGGAAAGGGAGAGGGAAAGAGAGAAGACAGTAACACATTACACAGCTGCACAGCCTGCTGTGGGGTTGGTTTCTGCTTTCCCAGGCCAGAGGAGGCCAGGACACTGCAGAAGGGCATGAGGCAGATGGGAGGGCAGTGGGGGGTGGGACCCCTTCCAGGATTTCCCAGAGCCCAGGACCCAGTTCTTGTTGTGCTGCCTTCCCTGAGCATGGGATGGGGGACTCAGCAGCTGTGTGGGTGTCTGCAAGGGCCGCTGGCTGAGTAGCAGAGCCCTGAGCTCGGGGCTGCCTCAGCCTCACAGCCTGCCATGTCTCCGCTCATCACAATGGCACTGGTTTGGCTCAGTGTGGGTCCTCGTGTCCCGCTGCCCACCCTTGGGACAAAGCATCCACTGTTGGGAGGAGGCTGGCACGTGGCACTCACTGCCCACGCTGCTTAATGGGGTCAGATCACCGCACAAAGGACTTATCGGCCGGATCACAAACGACAGGAAGGCGAGAATAAATTAACGCCTGAAATGGGAGCGTGCTGAAACCCAACTATTTTTTTTTTTCCCCTCAAGTATGCAGAAAATCCCCTTCCATATTTTAATTAAAAGCCTTTCAGAAGAGGAGGCGAGGGGCTGCCATTTACAGCGGGCTATTGTCAGGCGCACAAAGCGAAGCCGTTCTGGAGACAAACTGATTTATTAACCTGCATCCCGCAGTGCTGCCAGGGCTGGGGGGACCTGGTGCCCCCACTGCCCCCGAGGTGGCCGGGGATGTGGCTCAGGTGTGACACTGTGTCCTCTTCCTCCTGGCTCCCACTGAGTTAGGAACGATTTGGCCGAAGTGAGGCGTTCCTCCCAAGCCCACAATTTGATTTGCTCACTGGGGACGCCACGCTCGTTTTTACTTCTGATTTGTGAGCTGGCTCTTCTGTAATTGATGGGCATGAGATCAGCCATGAGCAGGCTGAGCCATCCCAGGCCACCAGCGAGGTGACACGGAGAGGACACTGGCAGCTGTTGGCACCGAAGGGCAGAAACTCAACCAAGTTCCTCCAGAGAAGCAAACTTGGACGCTCAACCTGGTGCCACAGAATCTTTAAGGCTGGAAAAGACCTCTAAGGTCACCAAACCCAACCCCAACCCATTCCCGCCGTGCTCACTAACCACATCCCTCAGTGCCACAGCTGTATGAGGGGCACAGGGTGGGCTCAGGGCTGGGGGTGCTGGTTGGCTCTCCCTAACACAGAGTATTGCAAATCCTTCTGTCGAACTCTGACGTCCTGTTTGCTTGAGGTGCTTTGTGATGTTGGGATTGCAGGCAGCTCTGTGCATCTCTGCGTGGAGGAGATGAGAAGGGTGAGGGGGGGCTGTAAGAAAGAAGAGGACCCTTTAGCAGGTTCTGTGCGATAGGACAAGGTTTCAAACTAAAAGAGGGGAGATTTAGACTGGATATACAAGGAAGAAGTTTTTACACTGAAGCTGCCCAGAGAGGTGGTGGTGCCCCATCCCTGCAGACAGCCACGGTCAGGGGATGGGGCTGTGAGCAGTGCTGGAGCTGTGGGTGTCCCTGTGCACTGCAGGCAGTGGGAGCAGACGGCCTTTAGGCCTGTCCCCATGGCTGGATGAGAGCCGAGCTCCTACCTGTGCATAAGGAGCATCACGTCCCACTGCCCGCTCCCTGCTGGGGACACTCCAAAGCCGGGCTTCTCTGCTCAACCACCTACCTGCAAACCCCAGCACGGGTGGGAAAGCAATAGCAGGTACTGGCGGGGAGGTTTTGTGCTCGCTTTGCTGCAGTAGCTGCCCGATGCCCACCCCAAGCCTTGTAGCATTTTTATTTGCTTGTTTCTTTCTTTATTTATTTTTTTCCCCCCAAATCCCGCAAATAACCGAGAAACTTCCCCTCGGGGAGGGCCGCCCAGGGCTGCGCTAACAAAAGAGCGGAGCGCTGCGGGGCGGCGGCAGCAGCTGTGCCCGCGGCTCCGGGCCGCCCTCTGCCCGCCCCGTCGGGACCGGCGCGGCGCGGGGCGGGTCCGGGCGGGCGGCGGGGCCGGCGCTGGGCCGGGCGCTGGGGGCAGCGTGCCCCCCCCCCTCCCCTATTTCCCCCCCCCCCAAAGATGGCGGCGGACGTGGGATCGATGCTCCGGTATCGGACGCGGTTTGATGTCCGCCGGCTCCAGGTTGGTGGCGCGGCGGTCCCCCAGAGCCTCAACCCCGGCGGGGGTTCGGCGGAGGGGGGGCCCTCCTCCAGCCCTCCCCCCCCGCTGCTCGCCGTTCCCTCCCTCCTCCCGCCCTTCGCCATCGATAGGTATCAGAAATTGATCCCCGGTACGCCGCCGTTCCGTTCCTCCGCCGCTCTTTGTTCGCACGGAGCAGCGCATGGAGCCGCCCGAGGTGACAGCCCCGGGGGCGGGTGGGGGGGCGGGGGGGGGGGCGCTGAAGTTGCGGGGAACGGCGGGGTTCGCTGCCCGCCCCGTCGTTAAGTTTGGGGGATCCCCTCCCCAACCCCCGCGCAGTGCCGGTGTTCACCCGGTAATTGTCGTTGCCGATTGTCGGGGAGCGATGCGGAGGCGGTGGTAGCGGGGATGGAGAGAGGGAACGGAGCGGGAGGAGGATGCGATGCGTTCGGGGTTGGCTGGAGCCCTCCTGCGCTCCCATTGTTATTGGGGTCGGGAGGATCGGAGCGCGCACATTTGCAGCCCCGCATGTCGCTGAACCCAATTGGCGGTGGGAGGTTGAGTCGGTCCTGAGAGCTCTCTCGGAGCACCGGTTGTCACCTTGTGATGGATACAGCGCCAACAGAGAGATCCTTTGTGGTCCCGCTCGGGTCACCCGTACCGTCCCCATCGGGCTGTGAAATTAACGGTGAGTCCTTTGTTAACATTAATGACCTGGGAACAAACCGGCAGTGTTGACAATGTGAGACTTCCATGGGCACGCAGCTCGTGGAGAGCCGGGCAGCGACACAATGGCTCTGCGAACGCCGCGTAATGGGATGAAACCCAACCTGGAGCCGCCACAAAAGCCGAAATGCTCATTTACAGGGATATTAAAAGGGTTTATCCCTCCTGGAGATCACGGAGTTGAAATCGCGGCGTGCTTCGTGGGGGAGTCAACAAATTTAAATGTGCTTTTGCAAGGCTTCGGTGCTGTATCAACAGTTCCAGCATTTAATACATTTCGGCTTTTAAACAGATCATGCACCACGGCCTCGATCGCCGGCCCCAAAAGTACTGCAGGTAGCACGGCCACCTCTGCTCGTTTATGGCATTGTGGTCAGAAGGGGATTAGGGGGATGAGCGCTCAGGATACGAAAGCATTCCCGGGTGCATCATGCTAATGACTTTTCCTGGGTGCGTGCAGAAGCTTGATTTCATAGTAAATACTGGCAGCGACTTTTCTGCAGGGTGGAGGGTAGGTGGCTGGCAGCCCCCGGGAGCAGCGGCAACGGGGAGCGATGGCATCGGGTACTGGTGGCACTGGGGAGCGGCGGTGGCACGGAGTGGTGGGCAGGCAGCAGCGCTGCGGGATCACAGTGGGAAAGGTGACCTTGTGCCAGCTTGGCCTGGTGCCCTCTATTAAAAAAAGAAAAGGGAAAAAAAAAAAAAAATAGAAGGGAAACAATCCATTTATTCTTCTTCTGAGAGCTTTTTTCCCCTCGTTGCCTTTATTTCTTGGGCTTTAACGCGTGGGGCTGAGCTGGCCTAGGGCTTGCCGGGAACGGCGGAGTTTGAGCAGCCCTGATGAATGGTGGGCATATGTAAAACACGCAGATAATGTGCTGCGCGGCGGCACTTTGATCGAAGCAGCATCGAGCCCTTTTACAGCAAATAGGCTCGGAAATGAGAAGAGATAAAATTCTATCAAAGATAATACCTGGCATATTTCACTGGGTTATGAGATTGTTTTATTGTGTACATTACTAATGCAGTATTTTTTTACAGCTTTCTTGTGTATAATAGTCATAACGGGATTCATACCTTTATTTTGCTCTGTGCTTTAATTTGCTTCTGCTTTACGACGTTGGGTTTAGGGCTGTATGGATTACAAGCACCATTCCCGGTGCCGTTCTGCTCTCACTTGTTCCATGCTAAACCAGCAGAAAAACAGGAAGAGTTGCGAGCTGCTGATTTGGGCTAAAAAATACACGAGTGAGGGGAGAGAGACCTATTAGAGCCATCTTTTATCAGCGGCTCCACATCGCATTATGCAGATCAGCACTGGGGCTGTGTCCCCCTGTACAAGGATGCTGACCCCATGCAGACTGGGGCAGAAAGTTGGGTGCCCGACATCGTGTTTGCAGAGTTTGGGGAAGGAGGAAAAGGATGTGGATGTGATTAAAATATTATAACCTTATGATATTCTGAAGTGCATAAATTTTACATATCAGCTACAGAGGGAGTTTAGACATCCATTAAATGATATGACAGCTTGACTTATCTAAATGTGCTATCATTTAACAATGTGTCAAAATTCTTCTTTATATAGATGACAGCAGTAAATAAGCTATCAGTCCTCTTGGTTGAAGCTTAATTCCTGCAGCCTGGACGAGGAAACTCGCGGTGCTGTTGCAGAACAGCCCCCAGCACAGTCGCCCCAGTGGAGTCTGGGAGGTTTTGGGGGGCTTCCCCTCCTCACCCTGTGTAATTTGGGACTCTGAAGGTGGGCTGGAGAATCACAGAACCACAGAATATCCTATGTTGGAAGGGTCCTACTAGGATCATAGAGTCCAGGAGCCCCACTCTTCCCTACCACCCTACGGTTGTGACGGTGGTCAACTGCACTGAATGAGCCGTGGAGTTCCGTGGTGGGAACAGAGACGATGCTGCCCATCCCCTGTAAGTGTTGGTATTTCTCCTGGGCAGTCTGGGAGCCCTCCAGGCCACCCTGCACCACTACTGAGTAGTGAATGTGTTTTGGGCTTTTCAGTGGCTCCAGCTTCTACCCAAGGGTCCAGGTGGGACATGGGCGGTGTTGAGGAAATGAATGGAATTTTGGAGCAGTAGAAATGACAGAGGTTCTCTGCAGATGTCTGTCTTGTGGCTGGGTTGTGTGCTGTCTAATAGGTGTGTACTCCTCTGGACGTGTTTCCAGGGAGCAGGGGATTTATAGGTGGTTCTCCCTCATGTGGATTCTCTGCTGTCTAATATTGCAGCCATGCTTTGTAGCCAGGTGTCTGTAGGGATGGCGGTGGTGTTTCTTTCTCTGTTTTCATATTGATCAAGGTCTACAGTAACCAGCAGTTCTGTCCCTCCCATTGCCACGGAGCCTCGACTGAATCATAGACTCACGAAGTTTGGAAAAGGCATCAAAGACCACCAAGTCCAACCCCAACCCATCACCCCATGCTCACTAACCATGTCCCTCAGTGCCACATCCCTACATTTCCTGAACACCTCCAGGGGCAGTCACTCCACCACCTCCCTGGGCAGCTGTGCCAGTGCATTGGAATGCCCCCACCACTGCCAGTGGGGAGCTAGAGCTCAGTGTGGCCTGTGGAAACCTTGGTGGCTGGAGGCCCCGTGGTCTGGATGTCACTGTAATTCCATTCTGCAATACCTGCTGCTGGGTTTTATGATCGGCTGAAAGTCAGACCCTGAAGTTCCCGAAGTGTAATGTGGGTTTTTTTCCTGTGGCTGAATAATTGAGATGCTGCCAGACAAGAAGAGAGCTGCAGAAAATGAGGGTTTATCTTTAGCTCTGCAGCTCTCACTTTAGAAACTGGTGACCCCAATTCCAGCTCGAAGAGTGACTTCTTCCCTAATTAATAAATCCATTAATTAATTGTGTGCGTGCTTCAGCCCATTAGAGATATATGCGCTGGCCTCCTGATCCAGTTTAGTGGATTGTCTCTGTGGCCTCAGAGGGGGGAATAAAAAAAAGAGATTGTGACCAAGAGGCAAATAGGGACAGGGATGAAAATATAATTTGATCCCATGGGATGGGAGCAAAGGTTTGCAGCCCTGCGACCTCCTGGCTGCTTATGGAGGCCATGGGGATGCCCAGGAGAGCTTTGAGGTTTGCCATGCCCCCAGTATGTGGGGCTGCTGGGTGGGTGTTGTGGCTCTGAGCCCACGTGCAGGTGGAGCTGAATGTTAAAGCGCTCAGCGATCCGAATTATTATTTATGACCAGATTAAGCAAACAGCACGCTCCCAGCCTGCGAGTCCTTTAGGAGGTGCTTGCTTAACTAGATAACCTCAGCGGAGCATGGAGAACCAGCTATTCATCTCCCTCCATATGTTGGCACAGGAGCTGCTCCCTTCAGTTAATTTTTCTTGCTGTCTGCAGAGACTTCAAATAAAAATGCAGGCATAATTGTTGTGTGCTCCGGTCCCACTGCTCCTGTTTTCTCTGCTGAACGTAAACTTAGCAGTTGGCAAGAGAAACAGCAGCGCTGAATGCAGAAGCCATGGCTCAGCTGGGAAGGGAGCTTGTGGCTTTGGGGCTGACACATTCAATGCTTTTCCTCTTTTTTTTGCCAGCAAGAGGAAAGCGGCGCTCCTTGGATCACGGTGCTGCCCCATGTGCCAGTCCCATTGCTCTTGAATTTTAGGGCATCACCGTGGGACAACCAGACCAATGGGAGCATCCTGCTCCTTGCTGTGAATGAAACTCATGTGGGTTCAACACAACGCAGTGCTGTGGGCAAGCATTGCTTTCCTTGAGATGGAGAGCGATGGGCAGCACAGTGTGGGCTGCCTCTACCTGGAACAGTTGCACTGAGCTCATCCACTCCCCCCAAAAGGCTTTGGGAAGGTGGTTGGAACATTTTGTTCTATCCTGCTCCTATTATAGAAAGATGTAATTCCCCAACTTGGGAGATAATAAGCAGGTATTGACTTCTGCTGGGGTCATTATCAAGATTTATTCAGTCAATATGGCTTCTCAGGTCAATAAATCTTGAGGTTGATAAAGGAGGAATATATACTTGCAGACTTTATTAAAAAGTTTTTCCCTTCTGTAACAATTCCTAGTGTTCGTGGCGTTAGCATCCACCCCTTTAATCACCCTTTTTTTGCAGTTCCCAGCACATTTTGCAACAACAGCAAAACCAAAGCGGGAGGAACCACACCCTGGTGGCATTCACGTGCCACGCTCCATTGCCGCCCTGCACCCTCGTGCCTCACTTTCTCTGCTCATGGGCAGAGAACTGAGGTTTTGGGGTCATGCAATGGGAACGCAGCCATATAGGGAGGATGCATGGGCATGATGGATTTTAAGTTGAGTTTCCCAGTTCCATGCACACGAGTGCTGGCACAGATGCACGCACCGAGGACTTCTTCCAGAGCTTTTTAATATGGCCTCGCTGTGTAATTATTATTTTTTTTACTAGTTTGGTGCAACACTCAATGATTTCCCCAAAGCTCCAACAGGACCCCAGGGTATTGATGGAGCTGCGGTTTCAGTGACTTGCTGCTAATGCACGGCTGTTTTCGCATTAATTGGTGGGTGTGCACATGCTGGTGGCTTCTCCTGCAACACGGGTTTCTAGAAAAGTAAATAACCCATTGGAACCCCATGTAAATATGACTCCGGTGGGAGCCACGCCGTGCGTCAGCCGCTCCAAGCGTACTGCGGTTGCCTTGGGTAACGCTGGTGCAGTTGTATGCTGAAGTCAGGACCTCAGGCTTCCTTTGTTTTCCTCCGTCAGGAGAACATCGTGAAGCATTACCTGGTGCTGGTGATGTGCAGTGTAAGCACGGCTGCTCAGCTCAGCGGGGTCTGGGGAGCACCGCGACCAGGCTGTGCGTTAGTGCTGCAGAGAGCGTTTCTTCGTTATTAATCATGGAGAGGTTTGCAAACATTGCTTCATCCCTGGGAGCCGGGTAATCATTACCCTGTTTGTCCCCTGGCTTCTTGGCTAACGGATGGATGGAGGTGGGGGGGGGCAAGCTGGGAGGCCAATGGAGGCCGAAAACTGGGAACTTTCTGCCCATGGACCAAGCAGGGTTGGAATTAAAAACATTGCTAAAACCCAATGTGAAGCATGTTGGCCAGGTAGGGTTTGAAGAAAGAGCGTTGCTCAAATCCCCATTGGTACATTCCCTGTTGGTACGGGTGCTGGCGGTGCCAGGATGCAGGTGCCCTGCAGAGGAATGCTCTTGGCGACCAGCCGCCGACAGCCCCCGTGGCTCTGCCATCTCCCCAAGGGCCCCGAGTTCACCAAAACACCACTTTTTGACCCCAGAAGTGCTGTGTCTGTCCAGGAGCCACATGCCATTCCGCACCGCGTGAGCACGGAGCGCTGCAGAAGCAGCGGAGCTGGGGCCGCTGTGCCTCCCGCTACCGCAGCACTCCTTCAAATAGAAGCAGCTAATTAACATTATTCTTTAATTATTGCCTTTATCAACAAGGGGTCTGGTTTATACCAGCAGGATAGTCGCTTTCCCTTCCACTACCCAAGTGAATGCTTCAGTTCCTGTTGCTTTTGAAATGAATTTGATGTCATCTGCCCATTGTCACTTAATGGGGACACTTGGGTAATGATTGCGCGCTCCAGCCCTGTTAGCAGCACTGCGAGCGTGTAATTTAGCCCCTTAGGCAACGGTACTTTTGAAATCTCTGGATAGTTTTGAACTCTCTGTTCTTAATTAAATATGCAATTTTTCACGGTAACCAGGTTAATTCTTTTGTGTTGTGTTGTAATACTGTTAGGAATTTTCATAGTTCTTATTAAACATTATTCAGGCATTGTGAATTCCATAATTAAAAAAAATGAAAAGAACAAAGCTTGATTCACTTCTTTCTTTTCCCTGGTTAATTTATCAAATGAATTTTGCAAATTTTTCTTTTTGTCCCCAGACAGTGTGCCAAGTGTTTTAAAGGGGAAGGATTTAATTGCTCTGTAGGGATTGGTTGGTTATGAAGGATTTGGCTGTTTGATTAGTAAACCCTACTGGGAATGGTTTAATGCTCCATGATCTTAAAAATTGTCTGATTGTTGGGCTCTCCAAGGATGCTTTCTCTTTTCGTTATGTACGGCAACGGCTTCGTACAAGTGTGATTATGGGGTGGTGAGGAGGGAGCTGATCTGCCTGCCCCGGTGTAGGGAAATGATATTGGGAATGGTAGTGGAGGGACAACATAACTGGGGGCTGCAGAGCTGCAAATTCAGCTTTGTAGCGTCTCCTACTGAGATGGGATTGGAACACCCGTGTCCAGCAGGCCTGGAGGTGTTCAAGAACCGTGTGGATGTGGCACCTGGGGACGTGGTTAGTGGGCATGGCGGGGATGAGTTGGGGATGGACTTGGTGGCGTTAGTGCTGTTTTCCAACCTTAACGGTTCTGTGATTCTGCACGCACTGTTGGAGCTTGGGTCATGGAAGCACAGGGCCTGGGGTCTTCTTGTGGGATTTGGACTTTCCCATGGGGCAGGATGGGTTCTGTGTCGTGCCTGAGGCACAGGGCAGCCCTGGGTGATGCTGGCTGTGAGATGGCTGCCAGACAGAATCGATAGCGGCAGCTCCAGAGGGGCTCCCCAGGGTTATTTGGGCTTTAAGGAGAGGTCAAAGAACCATTGAACTTATAAATATATTAGTATTTAAGGGAAGAATTGCTGTCTTCTAGCTTGGTTTACACGGCACCGTTCTGGTTAAAGCTGAGGGTTGGGACCTTGCTGGTGTGGGAGCGGAAAACAAAATGTGCAGCAGTGCTGCAGGGGGGGGCCTTTGCTCCAGAAAGCATCGCAGGAGGTGTGCAGACAGCCAAGTGGCATTGCCAGCCCAAAAAGCAGAGCAGGGGTGCAAAATGTCTTCGTTATTTCTTGAAATTTTGCTTAAATGGGAGTTGTGCCAAGCCCCGACCGTGTGTGCACCTCAGCAGCGCTCGGGCTTGCAGCCTCGTGTAGTGCTGCTGCAAGACCCTTCCAGTTCCATGTGGATCCCAAAAGTCATTTTATATTAAAAAAAAAAAAAAGTAAAAAAAAAAAAAAGAAAAGAATGCAAAGAAGCAGACATTTGAAAGGTGAAGCCAAGCAGACGCTGGTAATGTATTCACAGGCATGACACAGAATGGCAGCGTGTCGTGAACCGCGTCCCCGGAGACCCATGGGGTGGGATATTGGCTTTAACCCACAAAGGCTCCAGTCAGGGCGTAAATTCATCAGGCTTACGGGATTGCTCTTGGACTACTGAATAATTTACGGTTCCAGAGCCCAGCCAGGTTCAGGTCATTGGGGTTCATGGGTTAATAACAGGTTTGGTTTTTGTTGTCAGCAGCTGCCTTGATAACATATGAAAGAATCCTATTCTGTTGATTAGATTTTGAAATGGATCAATTTTTAATCAGCAGAACATCTGACTCACTCAATAAGAGTAGCATTGTGGAGACAGAGTGGAGGTGCTCTTTATTTACAGGATTGTTTGTTTTTACCCATACGCAAATCCTTGGCCCCCTGGCCCCATTTCCCCCAGGAGAAATTGCTCGTGGTTCCGCAGCGTCGCGATGGGTGCCGGATCCAACCCTGCACCTCTGTAAATCCCTAAGTGCTTAAGGGATACCTGGATTTAGAGATCTGTTGCTAGTGATGCAAGAACACTTTCTTACCGATGCGTTTCCCGTGGACTGGTGGCTACCCACCCCAAGAGCTGACCCAAAGCAGGAAGGTCTCCAGCCAAAATCCTGCGCACGAGCAAAGCTTCAATGTGAGTGACTCGGACAATTTCACCATCACCTTTAAATCCAGAAGAGCTGAATTCCCACTCCAGGTTAATTTCTGAGTGGGGATGATGTTTTTGTCATTATTTTTTTAGTGCTCAAGGCACAACAGGCATCCCAAACCCAATGTGCTGCATCACATCCTAATACCTACACACATCTCTTCTTGTAAAAGCAGGCGTAAAATAAATTTTCCCATAAGTAGGAGCTGGTGTGTCAGAATTTCGGCCCGAAGCGATCGCTAACAACCAGCATAGTGGGACTCCCTGAAAACCCAGCTCCCACCTCCTTCCTTTCCCTCACTCTTTTTTAATAACAGAAAGGGTAAAAGTCTCATGAATAGAACTTTGCAAACGGTGTCACCGGATTAAAGATTGCTTTGCGGTTGTTGGGCGGGCGCTGATGGATCACTCGTGGAGCCCAGTTGCTGGCAGGTATTGATGCAGATAAGTTGGCTCTAGAGGTAATTTGCATGGCTTGCCCTGGGTGCTCTGCAGTTTTACTTTTAAAATGCATGCCTTCTGGCAGTCTCCTTCACCTAAATAAATATTTTCCCTCTTGCCAAGGATCAATTAAGATCACAGTACCATGGGGGCTTGTGGCAGCACTTCTTTTGCTTTTCTAGTTTGTTTTTTTTTTGCTTTTCTTTCTTGCAAGAGTTGCCTCTTGGGCAGTGGGGCCTCAGGTCCCATCCTGGTACCAATGAGACAGGTGATGGATGGGCATCTGCTAAAAAACATGAGCAACGTCAGGAGGTTAAATATGCACTTTGCATCATCCCTGGTGGTTTTATTTTCAGGAGAGCAATGGGTGTCACAAGGTCCTGACTTTCAAATTAAGTTTATTTTAGTGATGGAGAACGTGCTCATCTGCTGAGCATCCACTGGTTATTTTCTGAAGAGGATTTAAAGGAAAATTATAGAGTTATAAAACTGTATGAGTCGGAAGGGACCCCCGAAGGCCATCTGTTCCCACTGCCTGCAGTGCACAGGGACACCCACAGCTCCATCAGTGCTCACAGCCCCATCCCCTGACCGTGGCTGTCTGCAGGGATGGGGCACCACCATCTCTCTGGGAACCCTGTGCAGTGCCTCACTGCCCTCAGTGTAAAAACTTCCTTATATCCAGTCTAAATCTCCCCTCTTTTAGTTTGAAACCAGCACTTTCACAAAGAGTATGGGGTCAGCTGAGCTGGGTTCTGTTTGACAGGCTGGTGCTCGAAGGCTCAGAGGTGATCCCATGTGTCAGGTAATGGGGACAGCCCCGGGTTGATGCCTGAGGGAGGCATCGGCTCGTCTGGTCACTCATTAACTCTCCAAATTGCTGTTGTGTGTCACGGCAGAGGAAGTGCACAAACAGTGGATCAGTGCCTGGCTTTGGGCACTGCTCGGCCAGGGGTCACTCCACCAGTGCAGTGCTGGGGTCCTCCTGGGAAGGGAAGCGATGAGGTCAGAAATGTCGCCTTGCCCCTTCAGTTGGGATTTAAGGGAATAACAGGTGAATTCAGGTCTGTGAACCCGTGCCCAGGACAGCCCCAGGCCGGCAGGCAGCAGGTGGAGGCTACGCTAATTTGGGATGGAGTCATTGGGAGCAGCACGTCATCGGATCTCCTTCTCCTGGGATTTTGAAGGCATTCTTCCAGGTATGAGGCTCCTACGGTTTGAGGTATTTGAGCATGTTAGGATGACACGGGTTGCATTTTGGCAGAAGTCATCTTTTCCTTCTCTATCCCTTCCCCCCGCCATACGTAACCTCAGTCTAAAGGGGTTGCTGTATTTTTCCTTCGCGTTCGGCTGATAATTAAACAATAACAGAGCCCAGCATCCCTCCTGTACAGAGCAGATGGGGCAGCCTGAGTCCTAGCGCTCTGCTGGCTCCGACAGCGCTGAGTCCCTGTGATGGCATGGGGCACGTGTGGCACAGCTGCATCCCGCTGTGGGATATGGGATGGGATGTGGGATGGGGTGTGGGATGCAGGACGGGATGCAGGATAGAACGCAAGGTGTGGGATGCAGGGCAGGGTGTGAGATGCTGTGCTCCTGCCTCATGCCTTCCCACGGAGCCGCTTTGCTGTTAGCTGACGTGGAGGTTTTTTTGGTAACAAATACTTTTATAGTGGATAATCCCAGCCTGCTACTTGAAGAAGCCATTAAGGAGCACAGTGCGAGCTGCCTGCTGCACGGACCTGCGGTGTGCTGAGTGCCTCCTGCTGCACGGCTGAGGCACGCAGCACTGAAAAGTTTGGGGCTGCAGATTCCTTTGCAGAGGGACGAGAGCAATTTGCAGCAGAACCACCTTTCCCCATTTCGTCTCTGAGCTGTTTAGAAACGACGTTGTTTGCTTCCCATCGTCTGCGCTGGTTTCTCATTGCAATGCCCTATTTTATTTTATTTTTAAGCAGCTACAATTGATAATTTAGCTTCGGATAAGGCAACCTTAGAGCTTTTATTTCTCAGAGGCCAAACATTGATGTTGTGTGAAATGGGAGCTTTGCGAAGCCTTTGTATGGAACTTAGCTTCCTGAAAAATTTATTTACTGCGACTGTGATCCGCAGGAGCGAATTGATGTTTATCTACAGTAGTTCTTGCCAGAAAAAAAAAAATGCATAACTGCACTTTCTTCAGAAGCCTTGAAAGGCCTTTTAAATAAGTGTCTAATAGTAGGCTCTCAATAGCAAACAGCCAGCTTGACAGACAGTGTACAGTATATTATTAACTATAAGCAGGCTTAATCTTTTTCTCATGTTTTAGAGAATGCTTTATAACCCCATGGCCAAAGGATTCGTGATCGCCGGGTATGTGAAGCTGAGCAATATGGTGTGACCGCGGGGAGATCGATGCGCTGGGCTGCTCCCTGCTCCCTCCTTGCCTAAGTTCTGCGTGGTTGAGCCTGAGGAATACATGCTGCTGGTCCTGGGTGTGAGCCAAAGTGTTGGAGAAAATCGGCAGTGAGCGTGCTGGAAGGCAATGTGCAATTAGCCAATTAAAGGCGGTGTTTGCTCGGTGTGTAGCTCGCAGCCAGTTTGGGGTCAGTGGCCCTGGTGGCATTGTGGTGGCAGCATTGACATGGGGATGTTGTCTCGCAAGGTTCCTCTCGCACGGCTGGGACCAGGCAGGCTTCTCCTCATCCCTTCCATGTGTGGTATCTGCATCCAAGTCTGGTTCCGCATGGACGAGCACGTCCACTGAGGAGATTCCATGTCCTGGATGTATTGAGGTCCCCATCTTTGGTGTAGCTCAGTGGGACAGCAATGGATGGGGACAGTGGCACTGCCTCTGGGCATCCCAGGTCCCACGTCCCTTTTCCCTGTTCCACATCACCATCTGTGGTCTTAGGTCTCCATCCCATCTCTGACCACCAGAGCTCTTACATGGTCTCATCAGCAGGAGATGGAGCTGATGGCACCTGAGATCTTCCTTTCTAACCCAATTTCACAAATAATTTGTGTCCGCTCCAAGTGAAAAAGTGCTATATGTGTGTGCTGAGCCTCTCGGGATGTGAGCCAGCTTGCTGCAGGCTCCTTTGCTACTTCCCAGGGCTCCCCTGGGGCTTTGCCAACCTCCTTCTGGCTCCATGAGTGGCTTCTCATCTTCCTGGCTGTCCCCAGGCCTTCCAAATTCTGTTTTCCTGGCTTTTACCTATGTGCCATCCCTCATTACTACTCTGCTTCATTACACATCCGCACCTACCACGCTCTGCAGCCCTGCTGGAAGCTCTATCCGAAACCAGCTTATTATTTAATGTTTTTAATCATAAGGGGAGGCCGTTTCTGGATGCTGATTGATCCAAGCATCTCCTGTCATCCAAGCTTCTCTGGCTGAGGCTGTAATGAAATAGTCTGATGCTTTAACACAAGTGTCAAACACTTCCCCGACAGCACGAGCAGCACAGGCTTTGGTTGAGGTGTCACACCAGTTCTGTTTCCACAGTCATTCCTTTGATCCAGGAAAGGAGATAAGGAGTTTCAACTCAGGCTTAGGTAGCAGCTGCTCTTGAAGATTTTAAAAATAAGAAAATATGCAGTAATAGAAATGTTAAGCTTTCGTGTCGTGTTATGAACTAGTCCTGGTGCTGTGGAATGAAATAATGTAGGTGTAATAACAGTGGTACAAATGATGAACACGAGTTAATCCTAAACTAGAAAAGAAACAGAATGATTTTCTTTTGGGAGATGCTTGGAAATATCAGGCTTTCTTGATATTTCAGGTGAGAACATCTTCAGAAATGCTTTTCCTATAGGAAACAAGTTTGGCAGGTCCAGTTCCTCCCTGGCGTGGTGTGGTGGCACTGGGCTGTCACTGAGATATGGAAGTCTGGGCTGAGGATGTCCAATTGTAATGTTGAAGCACTTTTTGGAACACTGGGTTCATAAGCAAATGCTGTATGAGGTGCTGAAGAGAATTTCTATGACATGCTGTAATGAGCAGGTTGCAGCAAATAATTGGGTATCTGCGCTGCTTTCCCTTCACTCTCCTCCATATGGACACTGTGTGTGTTGGTCTTCTCACTTCGAAAGTTTTGCTTTTAGGGGTTTATTTCGAAAATATTTTCCTTACAGACATTCTCCCTCTCCCAGTGATGGTGCAACCAACCCTAAGGCATGGAATGTGCCTGGGATGTGGTGGCACTGTAGTGCCATGTTCCTGTCTGTCAGTCCTTCACAGACTGACATCCCTGCTGGGGGTGCAGCAGACACACAGCCTTATCCATCCATGCATCCATTCATCCATCCATCCCCTTCTATCCATCCATGCATCCATCCATTCCCATCCATCCACCCGTTCCAATGCTGAGAGTACTGCATTGGGAAAAAACAGGGGGCTGCTCTTGGCTTTGGCCAGAGCATATGGCTCGCTTTGTAGCTGCTTCTCAAGACAAATTGTGGCGACTTTTTCAGCCAAGGAAAGCAAAACCCAAAAAGCTGGGAAGGCAGTGTGTGTGAGATGCTATCTCTGGGCAGAGCGAGTTACAACATTTAATACAAGGAAGCTTTGAGGGCTGCACGGTCTGCATCAGAGCGCAGCGTTCCTGCGCTGGAGATTAAACCTCACATTTCATTTTTATACACTGTGCTTAATCCAATAATGATTCCATGTTACAAACGGCAATAATATCTTTCAGCATAGTTAATCAGAATAGACTTAATGCTGTCACTATTTATTAACCTTTGTTGAAAAGCAAGAAGTTTTCTTCCTAATCTGTGATTGTTGCTCTTGTCAGGCTATATCAAGTGCAAACCAGCTTTGGCATTCATTAAGGCAGGAGGATGCTGCCCTGCCAGCTGGGATGCCTGCAGTGGATGGGAACGCTGGGTGGGGAGCTCCCAAAATCCTCCCCAGGTCCCCCTGTGTCCCATTGCTGGGTGGTGGTTGCAGGCAGGAATTTTGCCCTTCGATCTTCTCGCGTTGTTCTCTCGTTGCAGAGCAGCCTGTGCTGGAATTGGCTTGTAGGAGCACCTGGAATTAATGAGCCAGCTTGGTGCTGGGCAGAAATCGATGCTTCCTGCATTAATTGTGCCGTGTTCCAGCTTTGTCTTTTTATTCTGAGTTATGTAGTTGCAGGCAGAGATGTCTCTCTTTGGCAGTAACCCAGGGGTCTTGCTCTCATGCCTGTCCTGACATGGTGTTGGTGACACAGCACAGGAGAGCTCGTTTTAGCTGTGTTTTTGCACAGTTTGCCATTTGATTTTGCTGCTTTTGTGGCAAGCAGGGTGCCCACTCCAGGGGAGCAGTGGCCTCGTGGTGAATGCTTGGGGACCCAGGGCAGCCACCTGGGATAGGACAGTGCCCTCTCATCCCTTCACTCCCACAGAACAAGCAGCCCAAAAACTCAATGCAAGCAACCCCCAAACCTCCTGTTTTTACCTGTTTTCATCACTTCATGTCCCCAGGATTTCCCTTGCAAAGCACCCATGGGATGCAGTTGGTGGCACACGTTTTGACAGCGCTGAGTTCTGTCTTCTGAACTAGAATGGGTTCACTGAGGTGAGTTTTGGTACCAACAGCATTAATTTGGAACCCATTTAAACCTCCTCTGCAGGAGGCTGGCATCTCTTTCTAGTTGGATATTAGAGCAATTCCTTCTCCCATAGAGCAGTCAGGCATCAGCACAGGCTGTGCAGGGTGGTAGTGGGGTCTCTGTCCCTGGAGGTGCTCAGGAAGCATGGAGATGTGGCACTGAGGGACATGGTCAGCTGGCATGGAGACACAAAAACCCCACTTTGCTAACATCACTGAAGCCTAAACATGGTATTTATATTTTTAGCCAATTGTTCTTTATGGTATCGATTTACATGTAATATAGTCCTTGCATGAATAACTACCGTAAATCTGGAAACATTTATCATCTGAAGTAGCTGTGAACTCAGTCAAATTCTTTGTTTTTTTAGACATGGCTGTGAAGCTCAAACCTCAAGGTAGAGAATAAAATGTAAGCCAGATTCTCTGCTCAGAGTTTCATCCCATGAGATGACTGACCCTTGAGAGGAGGGAAGGGTTACAATAACTTGGCAAAATGAATAGGTATGGGGTAAATCACAATGAATGGAGACTTTGATCTGGGCTGTCAATGTTAGTGATGGTTCTTCCCAGCTGGAGAAATGAAGAGGGGAACAGAGGGGAACAGAGGGGAACAGAGGGGAACAGAGGGGAACAGAGGGGAACAGAGGGGAACAGAGGGGAACAGAGGGGAACAGAGGGGAACAGAGGGGAACAGAGGGGAACAGAGGGGAACAGAGGGGAACAGAGGGGAACAGAGGGGACACAACCTTTTTCTCATGACTTAGGTATGCCCGATCCCTGGAGGTATTCAAGGCAGGTTGGATGGGACCCTGATTTAGTTGGCAACCCTGTCCATGGCAGAAGGGTTGGACCTCAATATCTTTGAGGTCCCTTCCAACCCAAGCCATTCTGTGCTTGTATTGTACGACTTTCCTCCTCTGCACATCCTGTTGATGGCAATTTGCAGGACTGTGGGTTATGCATGCTCAAGGCTCTCTGCTTCCAGACTTCTTCAGGTCTTTATGAAGCAGTAACCTAAAAAAAAAAAAAGCCAAGAAAAGGAAAAATCCCAATCCCGTGTCCCCATCATGCGTGGAGGTCTGGAGTGCTCTGCTGCTAAATTTAGCCATTTAAAAGAAGATTATGGCCTATCCACTCGGGACTTCTAAAAAGGCTTTCACAATAACTCTTGAGAGCCTGATGCCTCTAATCCTTAACTTTAATTTAAAATAAAGAAATCTTTTCAACTTGCCCCGCTCCCCTCCCCCTGCCCCATTATTCAGGCTGAGGCTCTCTGCCGCTCGCTTATGGAGCAGAGATGTGCTAAGCTGGTTTAATTTCTTAGGAAGACATTTTATTTTTAAAACAGGAGGAAAATCAAGCCAACACTCGAGAGCGTACACAGCAGTTTACCTCCATAGGAGGAATTAATCAGCCTATAAAGTTCAAAATGTACAAAGAGGGAAAAAAAACCCACCCCGAGTGATCAAACACGAGGCTCTTCTCTGCGATGTGAAGATAAAAGCCTCTTCCTCCGCACGCTTCCCTGCTATTGGCAGCCAGTGGGGTCAAGATATTTTTTTTTTGTTATGGAAAGCCAGAGATAATTAATGTTGTTGAAAGAGGGCTCTGGGCTCGGCGTCTGGCAGGCGAGCCCCCAAGTCTGGGCTGTGGTGAGGCAGCGGCGAGCAGGGAAAGTTCCCCGCAGAGGAGCTGCCAGCAGAGTGAAGCCATAAATAATAGCAGGAGATAAAAAAGGAGGCTTGGAAGCAGCACGGAGACGCTGCTCCTTGGGGTGGGTGTGTGGGCAGCACAGGGTTGGGGTTCCATCCCACCCTTGGGTCCCGCATCACTGAATCCCTCTGCGTTCTTGGGATACCCCAAGGATGCTCGGTGCCCCATTAGCTATGTGCTTGATGTAGCTCATTTGGATGTGTCCTGTTATAGGGTTTGTGCTCAACCTGCCTGTGTTGGTAATCAATAGATGTATGGTCACCCAAGCTGGCTGTGCATCTCTTCTATCAAAGCCGTGACAACGAAAGATCAAGATGTGAGCACGCAGACTCATGCATCGAACGCTATTTAAAAAGCAGGATGAATTAATTACCACCATTAACGACCAGGGATAGACTTTGGGAGGCTTCAGTTAATAAATGGGAACCTCAAATGTGGAGAAAACCACATCGATGGCATCCCAGTACCATGCTCCAAGACGGCTCTGGTCCCTGAGCATCTCAAGCTGTCCCCATTGCACAGTGCTGGGTTTTCCCATCCAGCTGCTTGCTTGGATCCTGTTAATTAGGATTATTTTTTAATTGCTTGGAGGCATTGCTGTCCTTTCTCAGCCCCGTTGGAGGAGCAGTGCTGATGACCGTCAGCCCCTTTTCTGTGCTGGTTAGTTGTAATGCAGCAGCACCAGAGCTGCAACCAGACAGGACTTGTCAGCTGTAAAAGACACTGGCAGATTTTATTAGTTGACAGAAGGGGTACTTTTTTTTTTCCTAGGAAAAATATTAAAAAGTCATTTTAGTTTAGAAACCTAATTTTAATTTAGTTAGATTTTAATTTAATTTAGGTTTTAAATTCATTTTCCATCAGAACTCAATTTTTCAAGTGTAATTTGATGCCGTCAGTGGCCATAATGTTTAATGTCCTGCCTATAAATTGTGGGGACGGCTCAGAGATGATTTACAGGATCTGGGCTGATGCGGACACTGGATGAGGCCGTGCCTGGCCCTGCACATTGCCCAGCATAGGAAAATGACCCAAAGGACTGTGTCATCAGAAAGCCCCACTTGTAGTCACCTGCACCCACAGAGAATTTGTGTTTCTTCCCTGTTTTTCAAACGAGGCCCCTGTAAAACACAGCACCATTGCATAAAATACCATCCTGATTTAATCCATCCCTCTGAGTGTTCCATCTAATTACGGTATTAGAGAAGTCTTCAGAGCATGTATTGAGCATTATAAATGGGGATAAGATGATTCTGGTAATGGCTTAATGATACAGGTGAGACAGTTGGTATCTGCCTGCATCCCTGGGCTGTGGCCAGACTGATTTGGCGGAGAACAACCCCAGGGTGCTCACGTCCATTAGCAGGCTTTGATTTTCCTCTTGCTTTTGGCTTCTGAGAGGCATTTCATTACCTGCAGGGCACACCGTGCCCATGGGAATTCTTGCGTGGTGACATTTGTTTGTCTTTTTCCTTGGCCAGCTTGTACAGTTACAGGTGTTGCATGAATCCCATGGCTGCCCAAAGGCTGCCCAGAGCATTTCCATGGGATTTGCTTCCTGTGATGCTTGGCCACGTGTAGCAATTAGACAAATCAACACAAAGGGAAAGGCATTACAACAAGGGTGTGATGACAGAAGGATAAGCACAATAGAAAGGTGCTATAAAGGAAGGGAAGAAGATTGCTTACCTGTATCAGCAGACTCCAGGTTTACAGAGCAATGCTTCACCAATCCCAGGGGCAGTCAGCCCTTAAATGAGGTCTAAGAGGTGCAGCCAGGCTACACCCCTTCTGATCACAGCTGAATTGCCTTCACCTGTGCTCCCAGGGCTGACCGGGTCCTTTCCCCAGGTGCTCCATCAGTGGTTCAGGCAGGGACTCAACAGTTCCCATACAGCTATGGGTTGATCTCATCCCATATGTCATCCCTTATCTATCTCACTCTGTATCTGATCTGTGATCAAACCCTGGTGCAGTTGTGGTTGTGCGCTGGTGGGACCTGACACACATGGCAGCATCCAGGCATGATACTGGAAAAGTGCTGTGGCTCAGAATTCCAGACTGGCTGAGATTGTAAGGAACCTCTGGGTCCATTTGGTCCAACACCCAGAGGGACACAACCCATCAGGGACACCCAGAGCAGGGTGACCAGCACCATGTCTAGCTGACTTTTGAAGATCTCAAGGAGGAGACTACACAGCCTGCCTGGACAGCCTGTTCTCATCCATCCAGTTCCACCCATCCTTCAGAACTCACTGTGGCCCCGAATGGCCTGGTCCAGCGTGGTGTCTTGGCTTGGTCTCTCCTGACCTGCATTTTTACTTAAACCTGTGTAGATCTGCAAGCTGAATGACGTTCATCCCCACCAGCCCCACCACTTCCAACTCGGTTCCTGCAGAGCTGAGGCTCCCAGCTTGTGCTGCCTCCCCCCAAAACATTTGATGCCTTCGGTCAATTTTAACCCGATTACTACAGATGTGCACGTTTCAGACAGATGAACTTCTGAAAACTCCCCTGAAGAACGTCTGTCAGGCTGCCAGGGACAAAAACTCCGAGATTATCGCCCTTGGTGGAGAGCAAAAAGTGCAAAGGTTGTGAGCACAGCCGTGCTACGAGACACAGGAGAATCCGCAGCTGCTGCAGAGCTGGGGTTCCCGCAGGCTCTGTGTGCTCCCTGGTTGGGTGCAGGGTGCCCGTCCCCACCGGCACGATGCCACCGGCGTCCCCCAGGTTGTCATGGCTACTGACGCATGGGACCCCAGGGACTGGGCTGGGAATTAATGGCAGCCCTGGATAAAGGATTCCTGTCTCAGCCGAGTTGATGGATTACATTGATGTGCCATTTGTCATACTGTAATTGTTCTGGCAAATGTAATACCCACTAGTATAAACATTGTGCTGCTTTGCTAATAAAACCGAAAATAGGAAGAGAAAGGATGATGCAGTGTTATGTGCGCTTAAAGAGACACGGCCTCCTTGCTGTGCTCTTCCTCCTGCTCTTCCTCCTCCTCCTCACCACCAGCAGTGCAGTCCCTGGCAGCATGCTCATGGGGGGTGGGAACAGATTGAGGCCCTCCATGGCTTGGGGTGCTCAGTTCTTTGACCCCAAAACCATGTCTTGGGGTGCTGACATCCATGGTTGCGCATAGGATGAGGTTGGTGGAGCAGAGCCCCAAAACCTTGGTCCATTTGGGTCTTCTCCAGTTTTGCTGGGCCATGAGCATAAGGAAAACATGAAACCAAGGGAGGATGAGGATGGTGAGGATAAGAATGAGAATGGTGAGGGCAAGGAGGAGGATGGTGAGGGTAAGGAGGGGAATGAGGATAAAGATGAAGATGATGTGGATAAGGAGAAGGGTGGTAAGGATAAGGATGAGGATGGTGAAGATAAGGAGGAGAATGATGAGGACAAGGATGGGTATGAGGACAAGGATGAGGATGATGAGGATAAGGAGGAGGAGCAGGAACCCCCCCAATACCTCTGCACGCCCCCACAAAGTCTGAGCTCTTTCAGAGGCATCCTACTTTGTATGTTTGTATCTCCAAATGTTTTTAAAGTTTATGGTTGACCTGATTCATAGAAAAGAAAGATAAACACCCTTTCTGTGTTTGCAGTCATATGTAATTTTTATCTCTTGACCTTTAAACGTAAGCAGCAGTAAAATGAAGAACTATGGCAGTCATTTAACACCCTGCCTGTACTAACTGGTTTCTGCCTGTGAGCCGTGGTTTTAAATTGGCTAATGCAGAATACTTGCAGAGCTAATAATAATTCAGATTACTCCTGTCAGCTATTCCGGTTTCATGGGTAATTTAGTAGTTGAATAAATTTTTAAAAAAATTCATTCGTTCCCATGCACTGTTATGAATCAGTAGATGGTTTACCATTGGCAGCAGTAACTGTAAGAAGATTTAAATTGCTACTGAAAAGGATTTGAGTGAAGGTAATGTTTTATAATGTTCTAAGCCATATGCACTACTTTCAGGCCTCATCAGTTTTACATTGATTCCTAGTGAAGTGTTTAATTGCATCATGAATGCAATATAATTCAGTTCTTTTTGCTAATATGGTATATATCTCAAAGTGATATACAGCACTGACAGTGAAGGCTCGGGATTTGCGTTGGGTTTCCGAGTGCATGGGGGCACGTTTCGGCATCTCCATGTGTGCCAGGAGCTCTTCATTCCAGGAAACTTCCTGGGATCGGGGTCAGGATGGTGTGAGGGGCTCTGCGGGATGTTGGCAGCGAGGGTGCCATATACATACATGTATGTAGCGTGCCCGTTGTGCAACACAGCTACTGAGCAAGGCTTGAGAACTCATGTGGTGCTGCTACTAGTCTTTGGTGCATGGCTTTCTTATAGGATTTTCTTTCTTGTGCTTGTTGTAACTTTAAATCTTAGAAGCATTATGGTTGGAAAAGACCTCTAAGATCACCAGGTCCAACGTCAACCCATCCCCACCATGCCTGCTAAGCATGTCCCTCAGTGCCACAGCTCCATGGTTCTTGAACACCTCCAGGGACGATGACTACCACCTCCCTGGGCAGCCCATGCCAAACTTCATTGGTTAATTCCTAATTCCAGATGGGGTCAGGGATTTCTCCATGCAGAACATTCAGACATGGGTGCTTAAAATCAATAGATGTACATATTGGCAGCTGGCAAGTTCATACGTGCTGGGGTTGATTCTCCTTTGGTGCAAGTGCAGCTCCTTTGGGTGTAAACGTGAGACATTTTCTCATAGGGAACCTAGTGCTGGCTCTGAGCAGAGCCACCTCCTCGATAATTCAGACCTGTTTGGTTTCCAAAGCCCAAGCCGAGGTGAAATCTCCTCCTGCTCCCCTGTGCAAGCTTCTGGGGCAGGGCTGTACACCCATTGCGGAGCCCGGTATGGTATCAGAGCCACTAACGCGATTACGCCTATACATCATATTAGGGAAAATGAATACTAATTCAATACAAACTACTAATTCAGTAGAACAGAAAATTGCTGAGAGAATAGAAAATTGCTGAGCGTGCCAAAGCTTGGCACTGCTGGAAAGAAACGCTTTGGATGCTCTTCTCCATGGCTAGGGAGGTGCGGTGCTGCGGAAACCATGTCCACCCCTTCTTGCCCTTGGGAAATTCCCTCTGGCTTCTGCTTTCCAGCCCAGAGTTTGTAGGGTTGGAGATTGGAGGTGGAACTAGCAGCAAAATGAAGCAGAAAAGCAGGAAAATTGTTCCAGGTGTGGAAAATATAGCTCACATGGGTGTCTGAGCCTCCTGCCATTGTCAGCTGTGTGGTGGGGCAAGGATTTTGGGATGTGTTGGGCATCATTCCTCATTCCTCCAATGTCCTTGGATACAGAGCACGGGGCTGTTTTTAGGAATAGCAGGTATGTGCCTTGTTCAGGGTGAGCCAGAAGTGGGGCTGGTGTGGTTTCTGCACTGGTATGGTAGGGGAGTCTTATTGTATTAGCAATTTCCCGTCAGATCATGTCATATTAGTATTGTATTGTATTAGTATTTGTTTTCACTAATGTGATGTGAAAGTTGCTAATATGATAAGACTCCTGCATTGTATTAGTGAAAACAAATATTAATATGATAGGATGGAAAATAGCTAATAAGAAACTAAGTTGCTAATCTGACATGATGGATCTCCTGCAGGAATTGGCTGCTGTGCTCCTGTACTTTTCCAGGAGCACCTTCAGCCTGGTTCGGAGTGAGTGGGGAAGGGGATGCTCATGCTGGGGACAAGGTGATGTGCTTTTAGGGAATGAAGGGATCCTCTTGTTGAGGACGATGATTCTCTTGTAGGGGATGAGGGAATGCTCTTATTGGGGTCAAAGGGACGCTCTTGTATGGGATGAGGGGACGCTTGGTGGGGACAAGGAGATGCTCCTGTAGGGGGTGTAGGGATGTTCTTGTAGGGGACAAGGTTGTGGTGCAGGTGCTGCTGGAGCAAATCTGGATTCATGGAGCGCAGAGGCCATGGTGCACACACACCAGCTCCTCCAGCATGTTCAACTATGACGATAGATAAACCGTTTCCTAATTATTTTTTTTTTCCTAGCCACCTGAACCAAATATCAATTTCTGACATCAGGAGGACAGGGTAGGTGAGCCAGAGCTAAATACAAATGAACATTAAACAATTATTGGAATTTAGGTTTATTTTAAAAAATCAGCGGGGTTGAGGGAATGAGCCACCTATTAGCTGGGAAAAGCTATTGGGCTTTTTAACAACACGCTGTTTCTTGGCGGAGGCTGGGATTTGGGCTGTGCGAGTGGTGGCAGCCCTGGATGCTATTGATTAAAGATGATGGAGCAACAGCACAATTAGATCACAGTTTGTGCTCGCCGTGGTGCTACCGCCAGCCTCTCATTTGTCTGTGCGGAGGCTGGGATGTTTGCTTTGCCGCCCTTGGTTTTGCTCATGGTTCTGCTGCGTCTTGTCCTGGGTAGGATGCTTGGGGGGATGGGAGCTCGGCTTGGTCCTGGCACCAGCCCTGGGACGCTGGTGGGGATGATGATGTTTTTAATTGCTTTTTTGTCTGTAATAGTAATTCAAGAAGCGACAACGTTGGAAAATGGTAATCGTAGAATCACAGAATGGTTTGAGTTGGAAGGAGCCCCCAAAGGCCGTCTGCTCCCACTGCCTGCAGTGCACAGGGACACCCACAGCTCCATCAGTGCTCACAGCCCCATCCCCTGACCGTGGGTATCTGCAGGGATGGGGCACCACCTCTCTGTGCACCCTGTGCAGTGCCTCACCGCCCTCAGTGTAAAACCTTCTTCAACAGATCCTCATACATAGAAACACGGCATGTCCTTGTGCTGAGGTGCAGCACATCCCTGGGGGGCGAGGTGCCCTGCAGCACCATGGACCAAACCATGGGGATCGGTGTTTTTATGGCACTTCCAGAACATTCTGGGCTGGTGCTTGGGGTACGCGTGGAGGAGCAGGGCTGGGCTGTGCCGTGCACAGAAGCAAGCAGGTGGCTTGCAGGAGTGTGCATCTTCGAATCAGTCTATAATGCAATCAATTCTGTATATCCCTAGTGAAACAGCAACATTTATTTAACGTCTTTTATAGAGCAGCTGAGTTTTATCACAAATCACATTCCATTTCTATTCATCAGGGACCCCTTGAAGGCTAAAATGCACTTACTTTCCTCCGAGGAAGTTTACCAATTCTTCAATAAAGACCCATTTGCCTCCGTATGTAAAATTGACACATTTATTGAATATTAAACATTTGTTGGGTTCTTGCGCGCTCCTTTCGACTTTATCTGCTGCCCTTAAAAGTCGTTAGGGGAAGGATCTGCCGAAGTTGCAATGAAGGCTCATTTATGGACAGGAAGGGGAGACGGTGGGGCTGCTTTTTCCCATTGGTTGGAAATGGCTGGGATTTTGATGTTGGGAGTGCGGGTGATAACGCTTAGAGCAGCCTGTTGTCCTTGGCAAACATTTGTCTCCTGTTATTACAAAGGACTTTTTGTGTATGAAAGCTGCTTCTGGCTGCGTGAAGGTCGGGGTTGTGCCGCGAGTGCAACGTTCCCTACCAGAGTCAGTGCAGCTAATTAGCAGATGGGCCAATAAAACAAGTTTTTCTTTTATCACTGTTACTAAGTGCTGCTGTAAATCAATTAAAATGTATTCTAGTAATTCTATTTTTCCTTGGCTACCCAGGGCTGTTATTTAAAGAAGCCCCGAGTACACATTGGATGCAGCCGTGCGCTGACCTGTTGCATTAGAGGGGTTTGGGGAAAGGCACACCGTTTTGGAAGGATTTTCCTGGAAAGATGGAGATTTATACAAATGAGACTCCTGATGGCCAGGATTGTTGTTGCTGGGGTTGGAGCTGTGTCCTTCATGCACATTCCTGAGGGTGTTTTTTGGGTAGAATTGACACAAGAGGATGGCCTTTTTGTTGGTTTGCCTTTGTGTGTGTGTGTGTTTACACAGGAAATTACCAACAGGAATAAGTGTTAAATTTGAGATTTGGGGTTGTTTGCTTGATTTAAGGATTTATGTTGTCTCTTGGATGCCGTTGTATGGGATGTGTCTGTTTTCTGCAGGATGGGGTCTGTCCCAGTGGGCCATAATTGCAGCTTGGTCTCTCGGGGCTGGGTGTTGATGCCAGGTTGGAAAATCAGACTGAAGGTCCCCAGATTGCCCCCAGGGGGGTGTGCAGAGGTGCCAGGCACCCCCAGCCTTCCCCCCAGACCCTTTTTGCAGCAGAGAGCCAGATGATGCCGGCTAATTTTAGGGTCCCTTGTCCATGTTAATTTATAAAACAAGGCAGCATAATAAATGTCACCTAAATAGAGCTGCAGGAATCGTAGCTCATCTTGAGTGCACAATAAATGTAATATACAGCTGCCTCTCGGAGCAGGCACCCGGCTGGTGCAGGGCTGCCTCGCATGGTGCTCAGCTCTGTGCTGCTCTTCCACTCTCCTTTATTTTTCCTTTCTTGCTTTTGCAAGAAATGCCTGGGAAATGGCTTCTCCTTCTCTTTCCATGGGGAAGGCACTCAGGACGCCCTGCAGCTGACATGGGCATTAGAAAATAAAGGCGCTGAGGTCTCATGGGGTGTAGGGAGGGGGGGGGGGGGGGGGGGGGGGCGGTTTTGCCCCAGGTGGGTGAATTTGGTCACTGGGTGCATTTTGGAGCAGCACACGGGTGCTGTGCCCCCAGCAGTGGGTGTCACCTCGCAGCGATGCTCAGGGTGCCCTCGGCACTGGGAGTGACCCAAGGAGGAAATGCCAGAAAATGGCTTTTTTTGTAAAAAACAGAAAACAAACAACAGCAAAAAAATGCTTCCTGGTGCATTGGGAGGCTCTGCTTTATGGGTGAGGGAAAGTGCTTAAAATGCTTAGAGGGAATAAACAGCTTTTAATGAAGTTACATTGCCACATAATGGGTATCATAAAATTGCCTTCATAGTACAGGGTCCCAGGATGGCTTTTATTATTGACTGAGCTGGAATCCTGTCTGTAAAGCTCCAGCAGCTGCGGAGAGGCGAATGCAAAGTCTTCTTAAATTACCTGATTGAAATAACTGGCAAATATTCTGCTTCGCTGCTTTGTGGAAGGCAAAGCTGCCTTTGGGGTGGTCTGTCAGACCTGGTTTGCAGATCCCGAAGAACACAGGAGTTTCATTGCAGCAAAACAGATGTTCATCTTGTTTCTCTATCGGCTGTTTGATGAGAAATTTATTGCTCTTCTGCTGGGCTGGAGCTCCTCTGCTGTGGAGTCTATTAGGCAGCCTGGGAGCTGGCGGGGAGCCAGGCAGGCAGTGTTTTGATGAAACCCATGAAAGCCCTGGTTCGAAGGCGCCAGTAATAATGCATCGGCTAGACTCTTCTGATTGGGCAATTGATTGCTCTGATTTGATTTATTGATCAATACCCTCAAATTTGGCGTCTGAGAAGCTGAACTAATCTTTAACTGCTGCGAACATCTCTGCCTGGTGGAGAATTAGAGCTGATAAGGAATGTATGAAAGGAATCTGAGCTTATCTTAATCACACAGTGCCCCGGCGCTGCCTGCGCTGAGAGGGAGTAGATGTGTGCAGAACACAATCACCAGGCAGAACAGAGCAGATCTATAAATTGATGGAATTCAAAGCCTCCAGCATCGATTACCATTATAACAAACAGTGGCACGCTGAATGTCTGATTATTTTTAGACAAAGATTCTGTGCTCTCAGCAGCAATTTTGCTGATGCTGTCACTGTGTCAGATGTCTGTTGTTGATTGCAATTAGATGCAATACAAAAAAAAAAAAAAATTAAAACTATCTCTGCCTATAGTTTTATTTCCACTTATTAAATCTCCTCCTTTGTTTGCCTCCTCCTAATGTCTGCAGCTGGATGAAATATTGCATTACCAGAAGAGATCTCTTATATTCAGTTGGGTATAATCACTTTACAGATCATTGGATTATATCTGATATGGTTCAGATAATCCTGGGGAAATGTGGGACATTGACTCTGCCTTGTTTAAATGCGTCCTGCTTTAGGCTTTGGACTACAAATCTGCACGATTTGGGGGTTCGGGAAACGGCTCTGCAAACCCCTAAATGATCTAATTCTATTAAAACACTGATCAGTTCCCTGTGACGTCATTCATCCTCCCTGTCAGTGCAGGTTTCCCAACATTGTGCCTCTTGCTGGGGCCTTTCTTTGTGGCATGGCAGCCAGGCTGCCAATGGGGTATCACACTGATGATCCATGATGAAATTCTGGAACCATGCAGTGCTGCTGCAGTGGTTCCGCTGAGCAGATACAGCTTGCAAGGGACAGGTCCTAAAATGTCTATTCTCCATCCTGGGCTCTGTGCCTATCGCCTGGCCTTGTCCTTTGGGGCACAAGTCTATCCCCTGGCTCTACACTGTAGGGCACAGGTCTATCCCTTGGACTTGTGCTGCAGGACACAGGTCTATCCCCAGGCATTGCCCTGCAGGACACAGGTCTATCCCCTGGCTCTGCCCTGTAGGGCACAGGCCTGTCCCCTGGCATTTCCCTACAGGGAGGCTGTGCAGGATATCTGCAGGGTTCCTAGCTTTATCTCAGCCCACCAGGACTCAGGGGACCCCACCACAGAGCCCAGCCATTGCCCTGGCCTGACCCCACTAGCGCCAGGCCTCCTCTTGAACCTGACCCCGACCCTCGCAGCCCTGGCCTTGATGGAGAGCCGCGGCGCAGCCAAGGAGCCGTGCGCTGCTGGCAGCTGGTGTTTTCTTTCTTTGGGAAATCTAATATATTGATTAGCTTTCTTCAGAACAGCATCAATAAAGCGTATAATGGCCTGGCTGGTGCCTGCGGCGTCTCCTCCCCTGCTCCGGGCCCCCACGGAGCCAAGAGGCCTCCGCCAGCGGGACCAGGACTCTACCCACGGCCCCTTCCCTTCCCGGCAGCCATGCAGCCATACTCTGCCCCCAAAACATGTTGTGTTGTGTGCCCTGCTCTCTTGGAGCCTTTCTCCTCTTCCTCTTCCTCTCCTCTGGTCTCAGCTTGTCCCATGGCCTGGAGACCGCTGCTCCGAAGCAATGGAAGGAGATCTATTTTCCATTACAGCGTCTAAGAGTGTTTAGAGGGTTTTTTATCATCGTTTTTGCTGCTGTTGTTTTTTTTTTTTCCCAAGCTGATTGATTGCCGTAATGAATGGATCCCAGAAATAGGCTGGAGTGGCGGCATGGGGCCGGTGGCTGGATTTAAAGTCCTCGTTGGCTTTGAACCCTCTTAACTATTTCTGTCAGGCTGGAACAGCTTTCATCTGTAAAATATGCAGGAGGAAAGCAGGATCTTATTTAGCACCCTCCTAAGCACCACGCTGACCTCGGATGCCAGTGTCTTTAGGAACGGATGTCTTGCACTTGTCAGGAGCCACATTATATACTGCTGGTTTATTTATTTCTCCGTGGTTCACTGGACAGCGAATCCTTCCCAGGAAAACGGCCCCAGCCACCACGCCGTGCTTGTCAAGATGGATCATGCTTTAAGACAGCACGGTCCCAGCCTGATCAATCTCATGGCTGCTTTCGGTTTGCCTTCCGTCTCCCTTAGGTTGCTTTTCCTGGCCCTTTTCCAGAGCGTGGGGAGTTTGGGGGGTCGTGTGAGCAGGGGCAATGGGGACAAGGTGGTTGGGGTGCCTGTTTCTGTGCTTCCCTCCCTATTAACACCCTTCAACGAGAGAGATCTGGGGAGAAATTGACAGCTGATGAGTATGGGAAGATGTTTTCAAAAGGAGAAACAATTTGCAATAATTAGAAATTTATAAAATGTCTTTAAACATGGTGGTAATAGGGATAAGAAAACACTTGCTGCAATGTAATCAGTTATTAGCAGCTGATCATTTATCTCGATGGATAGTTGCTGCTGGTACACGAGACACGTAATAAAAGGACTCTTGATTAACTAATTTGAATATCTTTTGAGAATAAATTCTGAGTTCTCTTTTTTCTCCATTGTAACGGATCCGTACATCTGCGAGATAAACACTGAATGAATATGGTAATGAATGAATGTTCTGCTGGAAGCGGGGCCCTCCTGTGCCTCCGGCGGGGCTGCCCCTGGCTGGGGATGGGGTTGTGAGGTGGGGATGGCACCAGGCTCCCAGCAGCCCCACTGCCATGCATCAGCATCAAGGTGGAGAGCAGGCAGCAGAATATCTGCCAGCAGCCCCCAGTTATACCCCATGAGATAGCAGCCCTTGATATATGTTTCTTCTTTTTTTTTTTTTTTAACACAGCTTTTTCATATCTCCCTGGGAATGGAAATCTACTGCGTGTCTCCAATCTCTGCCCTTTCCGAGATCCCATTACAGCGCTTTGATAAAGTGCTGTAGAGCCCGATTCCATTTCAGATGGCTGGAGCCGGCGGCGTGGCCGCTTGCTTTGTGCCTGGGGTGCAGAGTTCAGGATGTGGCTGCACGCCTGCACACTTCATGGCACCGTGCTGGAGCTCCTGGCTGTGTGGGAAAGCCTGTAGTGAGCACTACTGATACGTATTTCCCTTTCTGGGGGGCTTGAGCAGGGTCTGTTTGAACCCAGCCAATGCTCTCCCTTGGCTCCAGCCAGGCGTGAGCTCGCAGCTCCTTCCCCTGGTCCTGACTCATCATCCCAGGCACTAATGGACTCCATTCAAATCCTTCCTATGCAAGCATTGTGATTCACATAGCATCTGACAGCAGGTACCTTTTGGCAGGCAGAGCCCCAGATATTTTATATTGGTGAACCAATTTCTATCCAGGATCCTGCTTTTCCCCTTCTTTCCTCTCTCCTGCATGCCCTCCTTATTTCTCCTTTAGTCTTCATCCCTGTCTGTGGCATGGGGACGTGGCTCTGGCTCAGCACCTGTGTCCCCTCCCCATGTGGCTGTAGGTGACAGCGGGGGACCTGAGATGGGGACACTGAAGGCTGTGGGCACCACTCCTCCTTGGGTCATACCCTGCAGCAAAGTGCTGTGGCTGGAGATGCAGTTTACAGGTGATTAAACTCAGCTCGGTGAGGATTTAACCATTAATATTGATGTGAAAGTTTTTAATAAAATATAGGTAGATGGAGAAAGAGGGATCGATTCCTATAGGCTTTCTAATTTTATTTTATTCTTTATTTTCTCCCACTTTATGGTTGCAGGGATGGGTTGACCTACCGGATATTGGGGAAGGAAGGTGTGGGCGTGGAGCCATGTTGGCTGGTGGCACCGTCCCCACCAGTGCCACATTCAAGCCCAGTGGCCCCATTGGTGCTGATAATTGCACTGTGACCAGCAGCCCATCCACAGTGCACCAATTGCCCCCCACCGCTGTAGGGATGCACTGGGGGGGCTTTTCTGCTCACTCCACTCCCCCTATCCCCAACCTGCTCGTAAAACCCCGTGTTCCCGTACCGCACTGCGAGGCCGTTAGAAAGATGCTGACGGCCGTTTTTCACTCCCTGCTTCTCTGTATACACACAGGACCTGGTTTTATCTGCCTTCTCTCCAATATTTTTTTTTATATAACAGTGAAATATTTATATTGTCCAATAAAAGGCAGTAAGCTTGCAATCTCTCACAAATTCATTTGAGACCAAGAGCTTCATTGTATGAATTTTACACCGAGCACTGACCCCTGATAATTGACTCCATACATCTTTAGCACTGCAGATTTACATAATACGTAGGGGATGATGGATGGCTTGGGTACCCCTGCCTGCCAGCGCAGCCCCATGTCCTCCATGCTGGATGGGCACATGGGAGCAATGGGGTTTGAAGAATAGCAAGAGGGATGCTCTGGTCCCATGGAAGAGGGCTTAGACATAGGGTTTCTCCAGTAACATCCCTCCTTTCCCCATACCTTCCTATCCAGAGGTTTCAAAAGGTTGATCCCTGTACCGAACACTGGCAGCTGTTAGCTCAGCCAAAACCAGCATCCTCATTCCCCTATCCAAGCATCCCTGCCTACCGCATTCCACCTTAGCCCTGCTGCAAGCCCACTTTGCCCCAAGCGCTCCCTTTATGGGTACCCAGCATCCAGGCAGGGATGCTCGAGGCTTGCCCACACCAGCACCTCCTGACCCCCTGCCACCCGATTCATCAAAAAGCAATTAATAGTGTCCCCCTCTTTGCATTTTATGGTTTCCGTCTTTTCCCGCAGACTGCAGGGCAGTAATTAGAGTCTGGCTAATGAGCTTCTCGTGGCGGGGCTGCGAGCTCCCGACGGATCTTCCCATCAGACAAAGGCCCCTCTGCTTCGCCATGGCTCATGGCCTTAGTGCTCTGTGTGATCCTGATGTGAGCCAGGGGATGGTGAGGATGAGCTGGGAATCCCAGTGGCCTGGTGGTGGCTGTCCCATGTCAGCCTTGGTGATGGTACCTCTGGCCAGAGCCAGGGCTGTGATTTACGGTGATGGCACTGAGGGTCACTTTACTTCCTACCAGCCCCATCGTTTTGTTTCAAATTCTGCCGAAATTAAAAAGCCATACATATCCTGAAATTCTTATTTATGAACACTTAAGTGTAAGTAAGTCACAGTTGGACTGCTTCCCTCCCCGCTGATGTATGTAAGCTGGCAGCAGAGTGGACTCCGAATCAAATCTGGCAATACAATATGCTGTACTTGACTATTTTGACACTCGGAGTGCGATGTTTTTTTACAGTTACTGATGAGCTTATGTCACTGCTCCTTTTGGAAAAGAAAGGAGGAGGGTGGGCTGGGGAGCGGAGCATATTGATCAGCTTCTGATTATCGCAGCCACCCGCTTGCCTTTGCTTTGCCGTTGTGTTGCATACCCGTTTTCTTCAATTATTCATACAACCCCCCCCCCCCCCCCATCAATATTGCCAACACGCATTGGAATCATTCCAGGGGAATTACAGTAGTAAAAAAAGAGTGCTCCTAAACTACTTTTTTTTTTAATTTTTCCTTTATTTTTTTCCCCCTTCTTTCTTTTTTCCACCTCCCCCCCCCTCTTTTGTTTTTGTTTTGTTCCAGAAGGAGCTGAATTCTGCTGCTCCTGAGCTGGCAGCGCGGCGGGGGGAACGCGAACAGCCTCATAAACATTTAATTGAACTCAGCCGGGAATTTAAGAAAAATGTACCTGAAGTACAGTACATTTGCTGTCATAGAATTAACTCGGCAGGACGGCACGTTTCCCTCAGTTGCAACCAGAGTTTGAAAACTGGAGACGTAAGTGGCTAACAAGGAAGGGAGCTGATTAGCCATAGGGATGGATGGCAGCCCCCAAACTGTGGCTGTGTCTCGCGCGGGGTGCCAGGGTTTGGGCTTTGCGTCTCGTGGTGCTCCCAATAAGCAAGCGCTGGGTGTTTGGTGCCAAGATCACAGCCCAGATGGGGGAGACACAGTTATTTTTTTCATAAAATATGTTTAAAAAAAAAAAAGAGAGGAGAGGAGAGGGAAAAAAAAGAGCAACTCCAAAATAGACGTTAGCGGAGGCTGTTCGCTGGACTGGAGGCGGATGGGATGAAAAAATGGAAAACCAAGAGCCTTGCAGCGGATGCTCAGTGTGGATGCATCATCCCAACAACAGCTTCTCCAGACAATGCGATCCCTATGCTGGGATGCCCTGGGATTGATCTAGCAGTTGGCAGCCAACCTGCACATGGCAAGAGTTTGGAACCGGGTGATCTTTGAGGTCCCCTCCAACCCAAGCCATCCTATGATTCTATGATCCATGTGGTCCATGCGGTCTCCAGTGGCATTCAGGGCTCGTGTGCATGGGTTCTGGTCCAGCGTTGGATGGGCCAAGGTGATGCATCCCTGTGGGATCTGTTGCTGTCTCCCTGGGTCTGTGATGCTCCTCACCAGGGGCTGCTCGCTGCGCTCCTCTGATGTGCTCAGATGGAAACCCCCCGGGGAGATGTCGGCACGCTGCGCTTGCCGGCAGCGACACATTAGGATCTGTCATCTGCTGAGCATTACCTTATTTTAAATCTGTCTCTTTGGAGCTACGTAACTGCATAAGAAAATATTAAAGTAAACAATAACTGGATTTACACAAATGCGGCTGATTTCCATATTTTTCATCACTTCATTTTATTACTCAGTTTACTGATATGCTCATTTATTTATAGGGCAATCCAGTATTGATTCATTCCAATGCACTATGCATAAACACATAAAAGAGAGTGATAACAATAGGAATACATTTCCAGTCTTTTAAATACTGCATTTTTCCCAATAGCCTTCATTAGATGCACGGCGCACGGATGAGCTCCGTCCTGCAGGGCCCAGCCTGTCCCTCTACCAACTGCCCTTGGATTTATGGTGACAGAGGTGACACTGGGATGCAATCCCTGGCTTGGTGGCAGCTTCTTTACCAGTGTGTCTGCCCTCCTCCCCTCCAGGTGTGCTTCAGAGCAGATGTGGGGGGAATATATCCCAAAGGGTGGATTGGGATAAACACAACTTCTTTGAGTTTGTGTTTCTTTTCCATGTAGGACAGGAAGGACATCAAAGTGTTGAGAAATGTGTAGATGTGGCACCGAGAAACATGGTTAGTGGTGATGGGTTGATGGCTGGACCTGTCAATCTTTTCCATCTGGAATGATACTATGATTCTATGAAGTGTTGCTTCATCTCCTCACCCATCACCTGAGCCTCACCTGCCCTTGCTGGAAGCAGGAGGGGTTATTTCATCTCGTACCCACGGGGTGGATGTTCCCCCTCTATTACCTGCTGGATCAGTACAGGGAACCCTGGATGAGGCCAAAGGGTGATGCTCGTTCATTGCACATGGTCCTCATGTTGGTATCTCCATGACTGCATGTGGAGACACAAGCCCACCTGAGGGACTTTTCTTCCCCCCTTTTTTCTCTAGGGGAGCTTTTTTTCCTCCTTTTTTTCCCTCTTGAATTTTTGGGTTTTCTTTCTTTTCTGCAAACTGCACTTCTCATTGCGCTCCCCATGAATATTTACAGGGAGAGCAGGACGCTACATCATCTGTGTCATGGGAAGGAGCCCATAAAAATGCGGTGATGAATGGCACGAGTTCCCTCTCTAGTCCTTCTTGTAAATGGGCATAAAAAAATAATTCTAAAATATTAACCTGTGCTGTGGTGGATGGGCTTCTTTGCCGTTTCTCTGCCATTTCAGAATGCAGCTCATATACATTTAGGCTCCTGCATCCTTCCTATGTAATTTCTTTCTCGAGGAAGGAGAAATGGGGGCCAGCAGGGAGATTGAAGGAAGGAATAAATCGTCCCCGCTGAGAGAAAACCCGACTTTTGTTTTTCGTCCTGATTAGATAAAGGCCAGTTTATTTCTCTGTAGGAGAATCACAAAAAGCTGCCCGCGATGGCAGCTTAATGGCAACAGCTTGAAACGGACCAAGTTTGAATATCCTTGCAATGGAGAAAAGAGCAAAGCGAAAGCCCTGCTAATTACAAAAGTTGCTTTATGAAAGATAATTCAAAGCAATAATTTAGCAAACATAATCAAGTAGCGCAGATGGGGATTTTGATGAATAGTTTGCAACATGCAATTAGCAGCTCTTGCAGTTACATATCATTAACCCTCAGAGCACAAAAATTATTTTCTCATTATTAGATGAAAAGGTAAAATTAAGCTGACTAGACAGTAAAGGAACAAACTACAATTAATTACCTTCATTTATTACAGTCATTATTTTAAACTTACTTTTTTTTTTCTTATTATTCTGATAGATGGATGAAAACATCTAAATTAAAAGTTTTGTTCTGCTAAATTGGAGGTGAAACTTTGTGCACGCGCACCGCTGTCCCGCAGGATGGACGCCGCATCCTCAGCCCAGGCAGTGTGAGGCTGGCAGTGCCAAAATCCACCCAGCTGTGAGCGGGGATCTCATATCACTGCATTTCCATCCCCACTGTGCTGCCTTAAACCTAGCAACGCATCGCGGTGTGATCTTAAGTCCCTCAGACCACCACTTCCATCTACATGGGCCTTGCGTTGACTTTTAGTTTTGGCAGAGGCAGCTCCTCACCCCAAACTTGCGAGTTTTGCATATTTTTGCAAGACAATATTTCATGTAAATGTGGGAATAAACCCACCCGGTGGGGTGTTTCTGGTCCCCATTGCCTGGCATCCTTCGGTTCGCACTGCAGCCTCGCGCTCCGGCGCGCGCACGGGTAGCAGATGGTTGACAGTCGCCAACTGTCAGCAAACGCACTGAAAAAATAAATTTGGGGAAAAAGTCTAAACTTGGCAGTGAAAAAAAAAAAGATACATAGAATTGTGTTGGTGAAAACGCAGAGCGTTCTTGAGATGGTTTTGCTGCGCTGGGAATCGAGATTGGGCCTCAACTGGGGATGGCTTGGGCACTCCGCGCAGTGTATTTGGAGCCATGGAGGTGGTGATGGAAATGCAGAAAATGAAGTCCAAGGGAAACTTCTCCCGGTGGTGCCAACTGGCACCTCCAAACAGCGCCAATGGGTGGTCGGGTGATGCCACCACTGCCAGCGCAGGATGAGGGGCAAAACCAATCCCATTGAGATTGGTGCCCTCTGCCTCCACTTTCAGGAACTTTGCCAAAGTGTCATTGAACTTGTCAGGAAGTATTACAACAAAATTAAGAACCAGCAGCAATTTTCTTTCATTTCATAGCCTACGCATTATAAAGTAAATTATTAATGCTTTTTTTTTTCTTGGTTAAGCAGTTATTTGCAGCAGTGCCGGTATATTTCTCATTAGAAATAACATCATCTGAAGAACTTATATTGATTCTTCTTTTTTTTTTTAATCTGCGAATCATGAACGTGAACAACATATTTATATGACGTTCCCTTTAACTAGAATTCTCAGGCTTTATTTTTATATTATTGATCTTTTTGACGTGAATTGCTTTTTGGCCTTGTGAAAGCGATGTAAGCTTGCTGCCTTTGGAGGAATGAGTTGGAGCGGAACGAAGGGTTGGGTGTGCGTGCAATGGGACTGTTCCCATCCCTCCCACTTTTCTCCCTGACTTCTTTATCCATCAGCAAAAAAAAAAAAAAAAAGAGGAAAATAGCCTGAATGTATTTTTTCATCAGTTTCCTTCAACGTTTGGGGTCTCTGCTGCTGCTTTCTCCCCCCTGACAGCTGTTCCTCCTTGCGTAGAAAGAGCTCATTTGTGTTTCACTGCCACGAGTATTTAGATGGAAATAACTGATACTTATCCTGCACTTGATACGAGGATGCGGGGAGGAGCGTGTGCTGGATCCCACGCGGTATGGATGCGGGCACGCGGCCGGGCTGGGGAGTTTCACTGCTTTGTCAGTCAATTATAATAATATTTCTGCTTCCAAATGTTTAAAAAGTTGGCTTCGTAAGGTATAATCATGGCACAGAGGCCAGCCTGACAATAGTAATTAATTAGGCTATTACGCATTCTACAGTGATAATTGCTTTGCTGGAAAGTCACCAGCCATGAAAAAGAGCCGGCGCGGGAATGTCATCCATCACACGCCCCGCTCCCGCGCCGCGCTCACCTTGAGCCCATGCTGCAGGGAAAACAGGGGGGGAAGAATGAAATTAATGAGAACTTGGCTTTTCTGCCAAACCTGCTTCCCAGAAGCTTGGTTTGAGGCTGATGCCCCCAGGGCTGCTTTAGAGGGGGGATTTATTCAGCTTGGAGGGCTTCAATCATGCTGCTAAAAACCCCACCTACTGCCTATTTTGGGAATTGTCCCAGATTATCCCAAAGGCCATGGGAAGTTTTACCTATCGTTGTCGCTGACATTTCCTGAAGTTTAGTGGGATGCTGAAAGAGCAGAGTTGGCTCAAAATCCACCTGCTGTGGTTGGTTCACTGTTAACTCATAACCCTGAGGCTGAGAGGTGCCATCGGCAACCCAAAGCCATGGGATGGACACTGGGAGCCACCACACCCATGGGATGGGTTGGGTTTGGGGGCAAAAAGTGTAATTTTGGGGCTGATGAACTGGAATCCACAGTGTAATGCTGTGGTTAATGAGAGGCTGCAGCCCAAGTAGGGGATATCCCTGGAAAATATCCATATGTTTCACTTTGATGAAAGTGTTTTCAAACATTTTGGGAAGCTTTGAGGTCTCAAAATGATGTTGTGCTTGGCCATTTACCTCTGCATATTAGTTTTCAGGAGAAAACCAAACCTGAAATGAAACAAAACGCTGTTACTAAAGATGAGCAAAATCCTTGAGAGCTGTTCTGAGCTCCTCATTCCTGCAGTTCCCACTGAGGTGCTTGGCCTGCTGCAGGGATGCTGGGGAAGTGGCAAGATCCCATATCTTCCCCTTCTCCAGTGCTGAACTGAGGGACATGGTTAGTGGGCACGGAGGTGGTGGGTTGATGGTTGGACTCGATGATCTTAGTGGTCTTTTCTAACCTTAACGATTCCATGATTGCTGTGTGTCTGTAAGGTGTCATCAGCAATAAAACTCATGGGAACAGCCTGATTTGAGGCCCTGGCCCATCTCAATGGACCCATCTCAATGCTGGATCAATGGGATGCAGTGTGCTTGATATGATGCTCTCCCATCGCCTCCCACTCAGTGCCTCCCTCTCTAAACTTTATTATTAGAATTAAAATGTGCCCCAAAGCCAATGCTGAAACTGCAAACAGGAAAGTCCGTTTGTATATTAGATGCTAAAAAGAGCACAACTTATACAATTTTAACAACAGAAAAATGATCTTTGTGCTCCAGTGCCCATGAGCTGGGAAGGAGAAGGCGGCTTTGCTCAGGTGGCTGCTGAATTACAAACGAGCAGTTTGCTTTTGTTTTGAATGACAAGCAATTTGCATTCAGGCTGGTGCAGCATGCTGCAAGCTCCATGAACGAGGGGAAGGGTAGAAAAAGTGATGTGCTGTGCCTTGGCTGCATTGGGGTTGAGTATGGGGCTTGGGGGCTTTTTGAGATGGGAGCATTCCCACTGGGGTAACCCCAAGACCTGGAATTTGGGGACAGTGGGACATTCATGGAGGTCTCCTTGTCCCATTGGAGCCCTGTCCTGGACATGCATGGAGTAAGATTGGAGGAACTCATCCAATGGGCAGTGGCACATGGTGAAATCGAACAGGAGAGAATGGTTCCCACCAATGAATGTTGGATGGGACAGATGAAGGCACCACTGGTCTGGTAGCATGGTGGTGTGCCACTTCCCCACCAGCAGCAGACACAGTGCAGCCATAGTGGCAGAGGGGACAAGGGGGCTGAGCTGAGAACTATCTGAGTTCCGATGCTATTGTATAGGACCCCGCGAACATCCTCCCTTAGGGTGAGCGTTGTCACACCAGCACAATACCAGGCAGAAATCTTATTTCTTATTTAAGCACCAGCATTAAATTATAATTTTCATTTACTCAGAGTGCATCAATGATTCAGAGTGGCGTGACATTACAGCGGTGCGAAGAGTTCTGCCCAAGGCAGTGCACAGGATGCGAGCGGGGACACCATCCCGTGCCCCCATCCTTCCCTATGAGCCCTTCCCTCCTCCAGCCCCATCCCTCACTGCCCTTTTCCCATCTCCCCGCAGGTGATTGCACTTAGTAAGAGGAGCAAGGAGGCTGAGACGGCTTTCCTGAGCGTTTGCAAGCACTTGATCGAGGCTCCAGGTAAGGACTGCGGCGGCGACCTGGCTGCATAGCGAGGAGGCAGCACCGAGCAGCGGGGGCACAGCGCCCAGCCCTGGCCCTACAGACGTCCGCTCTTTGCATGTTGCTTTGGAAATCCCAACCGAAGAGACAAGTGGAAACAGCTTTTGCCATCGCTGTGTTTCAGCCCCTGAGCCAAATGCATCTTGACATTAGAAAAGGAATACATTTGCTCAGCCCTTGTAATAACACTGCGGCTATCCCCAGTTGTCTTTTTGACGGTAAGTTGGGTGAAATGATGCAGCCCCAGCTCCTGGCAGCAGACTGTGGGGGCTGGGACCCCCCCAGGGGCTCCTCACACAGCTCTGGGGGGAAACTGAGGCACTGCGTTGTGCGGCAGCCCCGGGGCTGCGCCCGTCCCCGAGGACAGAGAGCTCCAAAGGGCTGAGGATGCACGGAAGGGCTCCTGCAGGGCCGCTAATTCATTTTCCAGACATTTAAGAATAACAAAATGTTTTAATGATTTCTTAGGGGAATTAGGGAGACATATTTTTGTCCTCATTAAATTTTATCCTGTGCTACAAGAACCAAATGTCAGCTCGCTTTGCAGAATCCAGTTATCTTCCTGCCCTCCCCACCTCCTCAGCACCCTCCCTGCACACACTGTCACCTGCACAGGCGAGAACACACATGCAGTCGCATGCACACCACTGCAAACACATGCAATCACATGCACACCCATGCAAATACATGCATGCATTTGCATATTCCAACACTTCTCCCTGTGCTTGTTCAATCACGTGCACACCTGTGCAATCACATGCAATTGCATGTGCACATGTGCACACCCGTGTGCACTCTGTCCCTGTCCGTCCCCATCCGTGTGTCTCTCTGCAGCCAAACACTTCCCAAGCACACCATAAGTCCTGATTCGACACTTTTTGCTCTGAATGGCTGCTGTCAACACAAATCTCTGGCAGCGACTGTAACGGAGCCTGATTGCTCAGCAAGAATTGTGATAAGTGAGCTGCTGTGTGTCTGTAATTACGGGAGAAAACCGTAAATCTTTGGGATATTGTTCACACAGATGTGGCGTGAAGGGAAGGGGGAGAAGCAGTAAAATGTGTTAAAAGCATAATTAATGTCATTGTTGTTGGGGATGATTTGATTTAAGCCCAGCTTTGATGCGTGGAGGGTTTCACAGAGCTCTGGTGGATGGGGTGGAGCAGGTTGGGATGTGGCAGCATGAGAGGTGCCAGCGTGGTATGAGGGCTGCTGGTGCTGGGATGCAGCATGGGGACATATGGGTACACCTTGAATGCTTGATGGATGCATGTGGGTGCACCATGGATGCATGTGAATGCACGATGGATGCACTGTGAATTTCTGTGGATGCACTGTGGATTCAGGTGGATTCACTGTGGATGGATTCGTGTGGGTTCACCATGGATGCACATGGATGAAGTGTAGATGCACTGCAGATGCACAGTAGATTAATATGGATGCACTGTGGATACACTGTAGATGTATGTGAATGCACCATGGATGCATTGTGAATTAGTGTGGATGCACTGTGCATTCATGTGGATGCACCATGCATGCACTATGGATTAGTGTGGATGCACTGTGGATTCATGTGGATACACCACAGATGCACCACAAATGCATTCTGGATGCACGTGAATTCACCTGGATGCACCACGGATGCTCTGTGGATTCCCTCTGCTTTACTTTGTCCCCCAGCACAGAAAGCACAGTGATAGGCTGCAGCTCCCTGGAGACATTTGATGCTGCTGGCAGCTGTGGGGATGTGAGAAAGGCCCTCATGGTGGCAGGGTTGGGGACACAGCAGAGATTGGAGTTCCTGCTGCAGCACTGCTGCTGCTAAATGACATCCAATAACGCCAGCTAGTGGTGGGACTTACTATATAGACAGAAATATTAAAATATATAGAGAGAGCCTATAGGATAGCAGCTCCAGGGTGATTTCTCATTACGGGGACAAGCGGAGCTGCCGGCGTGCATCGCATTGGACACTGCCCCAGCATTTATTGGCTGTGTCCTGGTTCTGCGGGGAGCACAGGGGGGTCCCCGGCCCCTCTGCCATGGGTGTAATTACCCGCATCGTTAGCTTGCCTGCTTATAGGCGTTATTAATGGCCAGGAGAACATCCAGCCCTCATTGGGGCTGTGCTGCGTATTTTCACCCTCCATTCTCTGTGGCTCAGGATGGTGGAGGGGCCAGTTCCCAATATTCTTGGGTGGGTTTCCACAGCATGCTCGCAGCTGAATGGACACAGAGCTGTGATGCCAGCTCCCACGAAGCATTCCAGGCTGGGTGGCACTGATGACATTTGCACTACGGGGTCCAGCGGTGTCCTGGGGGACCCCAGACCCATTTTGCTGCTCGCATCCATGCTGCGTGCTAGAAGGGAGGACCGCAGGCCAAACCCTATGCATGTGGGGCAGACACCCCAAAAACACCCACAGTCCCCACAGAGGCAGCCACACATTGGGGTTTTTCCATCTCCATTATGCTGCTTTCCCCTTGGATGCCTGCCACTGTGCAGTTCCATCCCACTTCCCTGTTTATCTAACTTTTTGACCCTGGAGAATTCCAACCTATTTCCTCTCTTTTCCATGAAGGAAAAAAAAATAAAGTACCCCAAACCTATATTAACCTGGCTCAATAGGAGGCATTTTCTTGAACTTATTAAAAAATCCAGACTTGTAAATTAATTTGTTCATGTTGTACAATGGCAGTGCAGATGGACTCATTAGCATGCACACAACAAATAATTATAGATGAATTTTTAGCTGGCCTGCTTAATGGGCTTGCTGGGTTAATTATGTCAATGTATAATTACATCAGCCCTGGGAGACATAATGGCACACCCTGCTGAGCAGACACTAGCTAATGATGGTGTAATGCTGACAGAGGGAAGACATACGGCTCTGAAAGCACCTGCTTACCTCGGCACAAACTGCCATTGTCTGCACCCAGACTGGGGAGACCAGGGCCAGTGGTGCCACCGTGCTTGAGGATAAGATCCTGCATGCGACCCTAGCAGTGCTCAGTTCCTGGGGGGCTTTGGGAGGGTGATGGTGGCACATGGTGGTGGCACACAGAGTGGCACATGGGATGACACGCCAAGGGTTCTGTTCCATTCGTTGGGATGGCAATGGTGGCACATGATGGCAGCGCAGGGAATGGCATCAAGGGTTCCATCCATTAGGATGGCTACGGTGGCACATGGTGGTGGAACGTGGGGTAGCACTCAGAGTTCCATCCCTGGTTTTAAGCAGGTTGCAGTTGGCTGCTGCCCTTGGAGTGGAGGGTGCGGAAATGAGGATAGTGGCACTCATGCTTGGGAAGGTGGGATGGGACTGTTGGTGATTGTCCCCTACCCCTGACCGCCAAAGTGCTGTTGCCCACAGACCCTGCTCCAGTGCTGCTCCAGCGCCTTGAGCCTGAAAATCCACCCCTGAAGGATCTCAGCTGCCCCTGGAAGAAGTACCCGGAGCTCCTCGGCACCAAAGGTACCCAAAGTGCTGACGGTGCATGGGTGGCATCAGTGCTCCCCATCCGTGTCCTCGTGTGCTTCCAAGCACCGTGTGACACATGTCCCTCCCGCAGAGCAGAGAGAGGGACCGCTGCCAGCAGCTGGGCTCACGGCGGCTGAGACCACACTCCCTGACATCGACAGCAAAGCGCTTTTGGCCGAAACCTTGCTGCAGAGAAATGAGGCAGAGAAGCAAAAGTACGTGGATATAGGAAAGGACCCCCATGGCACCTCCTGCCTGGTGGTGTCCGTCTGTCTGTCCCTCTCCCAGCAGTTTCTGGGTGTGCCACGTGGTGCTGCTTGAGCAAATTGCTTAAATCGAGGCCGGCGGACGAAGCTCATTAAGCGGCCTTTTAATTGTGAGGCTCCCAGCTTTCCCAGCAGCGCAGTTAGCAGCGCTTCATTGCTATTCCTTAACGCACCGCACCCGTAACAAACGAGGAATCTTTAAACCCTAAATTGCAGAGCTCTCCGAGTAAGTTCCTGGCAAGTAAGGGCTATAAATAATGCAGAATAACTTTTCCCTGATTGCTTCCCCCCTCTAATTAATGACTGGAGGGGTTGCATTTTGGTGCAGAAGCATTTCTGCTTTCCTGTCTTGGCTCTTCATTTGGGGACACCAAGCAGGGACGGAGCTAGGACAACACCCCTGTATACCACGGGGCCAGCAGGGTTTGGGGGACACCATTCTTGGGGACAGAGGATTGTCAGGGGTCCAGAGAGTGTGGGGCTGTGCTGGGTGCACTTAAGCGATGTGCATTTCCATTTCCTCTACCATTTCCCTAGTGATGTACATTGCCATTCCCTTATCCATAGAATCGCAGAATAATTGATGTTTGGGAAAGACCACTAAGTTCATCAAGTCCAATGACCAACCCATCACTGCCATGTCCACTCACAGAATCATAGAATCATAGAATCATTCATGTTGGGAAAGACCTCTAGGATCACAACCCATCACCCCATGCATGCTAACCACATCCTTTAGTGCCACATCCCCACAGTTCCTGAACACCTCTGAGGATGGTGACCCCACCACCTCCCTGGGCAGCCTGTGCCAGTGCCCCACCACTCTTTGGGAGAAGAAATTGTTTCTAATATCCAACCTGAATGCAACTTGGTGCAACTTAAGGCCAACACCACTTGTACTTATGATATGAGTTGGCATCCCTTTTTTTGTGTCTCTAGCGATGTGCGTAGCCACTCGCTTTTCCATTTCTCTAGCAATGTGTATTGCCATTTTCCACCCAAAGTGAATTTTTACCACCAGGACCATAAACTACATAAATCCAACCCTCATGGCTGATGCCCCTCTCTCCACAGGGGGCTGCAAGAAGCCCAGCTCACCCTGGCCATGCGGCTGGGGGAAGCTGAGGAGAAGATCAAGGTGCTTCATTCAGGTAGGGAGGATGAACTGTGGGAGCCAGAGGGTGCTGAATCCCCCAGCCCACTTCTCACCTCTGTCTTCTCTCTTTTTCCCCACTGCCAGCGCTGAAGGCGACGCAGACAGAGCTGCTGGAGCTACGGTGTAAATACGATGAGGAGGCTGCCTCCAAGTGAGTCCCAGAGCACATGAAGAGACCCAAAGTTGTGGTCGCTCCCTAAATCTGTGTGTCTATGCTGCTGTCCTACAGGGACTTTTGCCAACCACTGACTTTGTGTCCCTTGCCTCTGGATTGGCATATGTGTACCACCTGATGCCTCTTGCTTCTTCTTTCAGGGCAGACGAAGTGGCCATGATCATGACCAACCTTGAAAAAGCCAACCAGGTAAGCTGAGAATTTCCAGTAGTAGATGGGAGCAGGATATTCAGGAAAGGCAGGCATGGTGCTGGGATTTGGTTCTGCCACAGGCACGGAGTGCCCGTTCTCACACACTTTCTGATCTCTTGCAGCGTGCCGAGGCTGCGCAACGGGAGGTGGAGAGCTTGAGGGAGCAGCTGGCAGCTGTCAACAGCTCCCTGCGCCTGGCCTGCTGCTCCCCTCAGGGTGCTGCTGGGGTGAGCAGGTCCTATAGCATTGGGGAACATCCATCCTGTAATGGTTGGGAACATCCCAAGTGGCTGGAAGCAGTCATTGCAGCTGTGAGCATCCCAGAGTGGTTGGGAGCATCCCATCACAACTGGAAGTATCTCATCACAGTTCATAGCATCCCACCATGGTTGGGAGCATCCAGAGCAGCTGGGAACATCCCATTGCATCCCAGAGCACAACGTAGAGGTTAGGAGCACCCATCATGATCAGGAGCATCCCATAATGGCTAGAAGCATCCCATGCAGCCAGGAGCACCCCATGCGTGCAGCCAAGGAGCACCATTTTGCATTCAGCAGTATCCATCATGTTTGGGAGCAGCCCAGAAGCGAAGCAGGAGGGATTCAGGCATTTTTCCACTGATCTGGGGTCTTAACATTGCCCATGCAACATTATAGGGAGAAGCCGCCCATAAAGTGGGGGATTTGCACTCCTACAGCATTCCACTGAACATGGAAGACCTCTGAGGACAGAGGAAGAGTCCATCCCACCCCATGCCAATGACAGCCCCCGTATCCCTGCATTGGGTGTCCAGGAGCTAATGCTGTACCCTCTCCCAGCAGGACAAAGTGAACTATTCCATGTGCTCAGGGTCAAGGCTGGAGGTCGCTCTGGCTGCCAAGGACCGGGAGATCCTACGGCTCCTGAAGGACATCCAGCACCTCCAGAGCTCGCTGCAGGAGCTGGAGGAATCCTCCGCCAACCAGATTGCTGAGCTAGAGGGACAGCTGGCCGCCAAGAATGAAGCCATTGAGGTGTGGGGGCTTGGGTGGGCACAGGGTGGGCACTGATCTGACTGTGTTGGCTTCACACCATGAGTGTGTCCTCCACAGAAGCTGGAGGAGAAGCTGCAGGCCCAAGCAGACTACGAGGAGATCAAGACAGAGCTGAGGTAGGCCTGCTCCCGCGGTTGGGCACTGCGAGGCGACATCCCCCGCCTCACCACCCCTCGTTTCTCCCCCAGCATCCTGAAGGCCATGAAGGTGGCATCCGCCAGCTGCAGCCTGCCCCAGGCAAGTGCCGTGGCGCGGGCCCGGCGTCCTGGCGGGATGCGGGAGGTCTACTGGCCCCGCCAGAGCCCCGCCACCCCATCCCACCACTGCTTTGCCCCTTGCAGAGCATGTCGAAGCCAGAGGAGGCCCTGCTGCTGGGGAAGGAGGCATTCTACCCACCACAGAAGTACCTGCTGGAGAAGCCCAGCCTGATGGCCAGCACTGGTAGGGTAACGGCGGCCACACATTGTCTCATGTGCCGTAAATTGTAGAAGCGTTGGTTGGAAGAGGCCCTTAAGGTCATTAAATCCAACCATCAACCTAATTCTATCAAGACCTTCGCTAAACTATGTCTGTAAGAGCTATGTCCGCACATACTTTGTAGCATCATGGAATGGATGGGTTGGAAGGGATCTTACAACCCCCCAACCCAACCCCTGCCATGTGCTGGCTGCCCCCCAGCTCAGGCTGCCCAGTGCCCATCCATGGCCTCGGGTACCTCCACAGATGGGGCACCCACAGCTCTGGGCAGCACTGCCAGAGCCTCAGCGGCCTCCAAGTGAAGAAATCCCTCCCAACATCAGGTCTAGCCTCCCCTCTTTTATTTTAAAACCATTCCCCCTTGTCCCTTTACTATTAGACTGTATAGATATATAGTTTTTAACATTTGTGTCCATAGTCAATCTGTGCCCAACCACTTGGTTGCTTCTCCACATGGACTCTGATTTAGGCAAAGGTCCAAGCCCGGAGCTTGACCACCATAGTCAAAGTTATGATGTTCACCATAGCTTGCAGGCACTGGGGTTGGATCCTGCTTAGAAAGAGCCTGGAGATGGGATGGGGAATTCCCATCTAGGGAAACTGAGGCAAGAGTGTCTAGCTGGCAGGACTATAGTGCGTGTCTGTCTCTCTCATTCATCTCTAGAGGAGGATCCCTCTGAAGACGAGTCGGGAAAGGACCCACTGGGCATGGAACAGGCATTTCCGTCCCCCCAGCAGCTCCCGCACCCACCGGCTGATGAGCCAGCCTCTCCCACTCCTCTCCCAGCTGTACCTGGCCCCGGCCTGGCTCCCGAAGGCCCCCGGACATTCCCACTGTCCCCCTTCCCAGGGGGAGAGCGGCTCCCAGGGGATGCACCACTCCCCAAGGGCCCTCCACTACAGGGCCCCCCCTACAAGAGTGAGGGTGCTGGAGGGGGACTACCCTTCCCCACTGCTTTTTTTGGAGCCAAAAGCAGCTCCGTGCCCCCCAACACTGTTCCACCCACCACCAGCCCACCTGATGAGCCTGCTGAGGGCAGCGGGGGCAGCTCAGCTGATGAGGAGCAGCTGGATACAGCTGACATTGCCTTCCAGGTGAAGGAACAGCTGCTGAAGCACAACATTGGGCAGAGGGTCTTTGGGCACTATGTGCTGGGACTGTCGCAGGGCTCTGTCAGTGAGATCCTGGCCCGGCCCAAGCCCTGGCGCAAGCTGACGGTGAAGGGCAAGGAGCCGTTCATCAAGATGAAGCAGTTTCTCTCTGATGAGCAGAATGTACTGGCCCTGAGGACTATCCAGGTGCGCCAGAGAGGTGAGTGGTGGGGTGGCCCCATTGCCAGGTGCTGCCTTGAACTGCCCCTCTGCCGCCACTGCACTCACACCTGAGCCCCATGGTGATGGATGGGGACACTGTGTGGGGTCACCCGTGGCATTCAAGGGTTGTCCCTAGTGGCCCCAGGCACTGCTCTCCATGGGGCAGGGATGCCACAGTCTATAACGGAAAGTGCGCCCCTGGATGAGTTTCACTCATTTAGTCTTCCGTTGGGCTGTTTTGTGGTATACAAATCAACATTTTGGAATATATTGTTAAAATAATCAAGTTTTAGTGCTGCAGGACCACGGTACAGTGTTGTCACCATCATGAAATAACTCCTGGCTCTGGGAACAGTGGCTCTTCAGCAATACTCTGATTTGCCATGGTAGCATCTGATCCCATGTGTCCTCAGCCAGGTGATGCCGTGTTGGAGACAAGAGCTGTCACTAGGGGCCGGCAACTAATGAGTAGTGGTATTTTCCGTAAATCCAGCATCCCTAAAAATAACCAGACATGAGCAACAGTCAATACTTCCCAATGTACAAGTGGAGCTTGTAGAACCAGCGCTGGTGGCAAATCTGTTGTTCAATCAATGCTTCTTTGATCAGGTAGCATCACACCGCGGATCAGAACGCCAGAAACTGGCTCCGACGACGCCATCAAAAACATCTTGGAGCAAGCAAAGAAGGAGATCGAGTCACAGAAGGGAGGTGTGTTCTGTCTATAGGTGTTTGGAGACTGCAGGCTTCATATCCTTGGGCCATCCCATCCAGAAACAAGGCTGAGACCTGAAGGTGGTTGTGAGGGGTTGGCAATGCTTCCTAGCTTCTCCCATCCATACGCATGGCACTGGCCAGAATGGGTCTTTTTAGGCCATTTCTCCCAATGGAGAGAGATTTGGGAGACTGTGGAAAGAACTGCTGGTAAAATATTGCTGGAAACAAAGCACTCATGCACAAGTGCACATTGTCCTGTACCTGAGCTTTCAGAAACTTTGGACTTAACTTTTCCATCCTGCCTTTCTCAGAACAGATAATTAAATGAGAGCACACAATCCACATGGTGTGAGGAATCATTAAAGCAGTTCTGCTCACAGTCAATGACAAGAAATGAAATATATTAAAACAGGTAGTCTGCTGAGAAGGCAGAATCCTGGGGAATTACATTAGACAGGAGTGGTGGAAAAACAGTCAGAGAAAACAAACATGTTTATTGCCATCTTGGTAATGGGATTTATTTTGCAGTTGTCAAAATGGAATCACACTTAGGTACAGGAATGTTGTGGCTGCCTTCCAGCCTCTCTGGCCAGCTGCCCCTAGTTTTGTTGTTTTGAACGGTGCCAATATGGTATGGGATATCCCTTTGGCCAGTTTGGGTCAGCTGTGCTGGCTCTGTTACCTCCCACCTCCTTGTGCACCCCCAGCTCCTCACTGCAGGGCAGCATGAGGAGCTGAGAAGTCCTTGACTAAGTGTAAGCTCTTAACAGCTACAGTCAAAGCATACATGTGTTATCAGTGTTACTCTCACCCTAAACCCAAAATACAGCACCATACTATCCACTAGAAAGAAAACTAACTCCATCCCAGCCAAAAACAGGGCAGGAACAAAATTCAAAATGTCAAAGCCTTCCCCCCCCTCCTAGCCAGCACCTCTATGAGTTCTGCACCTAGCGGTTCCCCTCATTTCCCCTCTTTGCAGGAGAGCCCAAAAACCCATCAACATCTCAAGCAGTGACCAACGGGGCGGGTGGCAGCAGCTCAGAGGATGCCATCAAAAGCATCCTGGAGCAGGCACGGCGGGAGATGCAGGCACAGCAGCAGGCACTGCTGGAGATGGAGGCAGGGAGCAGCGGGCGACCCGGAGGCACACCGCCCACTGAGCGTTCCACATTGGCCACCGTCAGCCAGAACATCGTCCCAGCCTATGTCAAGCAGGAGGAAGGCAGCGGGGCCAGCCCTGGCCCCCCGCAGACACCCCTTGCTGTCCTCTCACCTGCTGCCTTCGTGCAGAGCATCATCCGCAAGGTGAAGTCAGAGATTGGCGATGCTGGCTCTTATTTTGACCAGCACTGGGCGTCAGAGCGCAGCCTGCTCAGCCGACCCTACACCTCTGTTTCGCCTTCGCTCTCCTCCTCTTCCTCGAGCTACTCTGGCATGGCCAATGGACGAGGCTGGCCAAGGGGTGAGCCTGCTGAGAGTGGAGCCAATGAGGATGAGCTGCCGGCAGCTGAGGATGAGCCACACCGATTGGCAGAGATGAAGGTGGAGGGTGCTGGCATGGAGCCAACGGTCGGTGGCCGGCTGTCCTACTACCCTGCCTATGTACCGCGCACCCTGAAGCCCACTGTGCCTCCGCTGACACCAGAGCAGTATGAGATGTACATGTACAGGGAGGTGGACACACTGGAGCTGACCCGGCAGGTCAAGGAGAAGTTGGCCAAGAACGGCATCTGCCAGAGGATCTTTGGAGAGAAGGTACCAGCCTGGGGAACGGAGTCTGGTGTCCCCTCGGTGGGGTGGGACTGTCCACATCAGCACCCAGGGCGGGTTGATGTCCTCTAGCACCTCCTGCCAGGGTCTTCACTGTGCCCCAAGGGTCCCCTCAGAGTCCTCAATGTTCAACCCAACCCAACAGTCTCCTGGTGGCCACCACCAATTGGTTGGTGGCACTGCCCACAGGGAACATGCTGTCCCCACAACCCATACCCAGTGGGTAGCCCTGAGGGTGATCCCAGCACCTGCACCAAGCACTGGGACCAAGGGATGTGGGCATACCGTGGGGTGTGACTTGCCCCAGCGCGGCCGGGCTCGCGTCCTGTTCAGCAGAGACGATGGCCAGGCAGCAGCCTAGCACATAACGCCTGCACCGTACCCAGGTACTGGGCCTGTCCCAGGGCAGTGTGAGTGACATGCTGTCGCGGCCCAAGCCATGGAGTAAGCTGACACAGAAGGGACGGGAGCCCTTCATCCGCATGCAGCTCTGGCTGACGGACCAGCTGGGGCAAGGCATCAGCCAGCAGCCGACCCCCTCCCAGGGTAAGTGCTGCCGCCGCCGCACCCCTTGCTCTGTAAAGATCCTGATACCGTTCCCATCCATCTCCCGCATCCTAATACAGGAGGATTTGGTCATGTCCTCATCCCACACAGCATCACTTCAGCACCAGCAGCTGCCCCAGGCTACTTGGCATCACCCATTCTTCCTTCAGTCCAAAGCCGCCCCTCTGATACATCCAGCTCTTTTCAACCCCCCTTAATTAGTATGTTAGACAAGATAGGGCTGTTGCACAGCTCCTTGTAATGTTATTTTGTCAGAAATAGGTTTTGAAAGTCATCTAGTTAAAAAAAGAAAAAGAAAAACACAACAAAAATCCTTGGCTTTGTGCCTGGAATAAATAAGTAGTTGGGTTTTTATGTTAATATTGTGTTTTCTCTCTTTAATTATTCCACTGTTGCCTCCTGCTCAGCCACAGATGCCGGAGAGGCTCTGCTGACTTTCCTCCTTTCAGGAATAATAAATAATAATAAATAACAGATGAATAATAAGAATAACCTTCACATTCCTGCTGCCATCCCCCCCCCTCTACCCATTCCATCCTTGCGGCCCTTTATTGGGTTTGGGCAGTGGCCTCCCACCAGTGCCATTGACCCGTCCTCTCCCTGGTGCCACACAGCCAGCCCTGCTGAGCCACAGCCATCCCCCTCGCCGCCCCCCAGCCCCACTGAGCACGAGAAGGGCTCGCAGGAGCCCCTTACCCTTGCCCTGGAGAGCAGCAAGGAAAACCAGCAGCCCGAGGGCAGAGTGGTGGCAGGCAAGGCACACCCCAACAGCCAAGGCCCTGTGGGCATCCAGGAGATCGTCGCCATGTCTCCCGAGCTGGACACCTACTCCATCACCAAGAAGGTCAAGGAGGTGTTGACGGACAACAATTTAGGTGCGAGCGCCATTTTGGGAGATGCTGGTGAGGCGAGTGGCTTCCTGGTTGACTGGCTCTGTTGACAGGGTGTTGGGTGATGATGTTATGGGGTGGTGGAGTGATGAGTTGACATGGTTATGAGGTGAAAGAGTGGTGGGGTGATAGGGTGATGGGGTGGTGGGTTGACATGCAGATGGGGTGACACTGTGGCAGGGTGATTTGGACGTGTCTGGCTGGACAGTAGTGGGACTTGTCCCTCTCTAACCACCTCTGCTTCTCCTCTGCCAGGCCAGCGGCTGTTTGGGGAGAGCATCCTGGGCCTGACGCAGGGCTCGGTGTCCGATCTCCTCTCCAGGCCCAAGCCGTGGCACAAGCTGAGCCTGAAGGGGAGGGAGCCCTTTGTCCGCATGCAACTCTGGCTCAACGACCCCCACAACGTCGAAAAACTGCGTGACATGAAGAAGCTGGAGAAGAAAGGTGAGCATGGGGGTTGGGTGGCAGTGGATGAGCGGGGCGGAGGGGGCTGAGCGGCGCACAGCTCTGTCTCCTCTCCTGCAGCCTACCTGAAGCGTCGGTATGGGCTGATGAGTGCCGGCTCAGACAGCGAGTCCCCTGGCGCCCGCTCCGAATGTGCCAGCCCCGGCCTGCAGCCCCAAGACCTCAGCCTCCTGCAGATCAAGAAGCCAAGGGTGGTGCTGGCTCCTGAGGAGAAGGAAGCCTTGAAGAAAGCCTACCAGCTAGAACCCTATCCCTCCCAGCAGACCATCGAGCTGCTCTCCTTCCAGCTCAACCTCAAGACCAACACCGTCATCAACTGGTTCCACAACTACAGGTATGGATGCTGCTGAAAAAGCACAAAATAACCGTGAAATATGTCTTCAAATAGTGATATTAAAAAAAAAAAAAATGGTAGGGGAAAATAAGTGCAAAAGTGGGTGAGTTTGGAAGGCTGCAAGCTGGAAAGAGCTCAAAGGATGAGAGGTGATGGTCTTAAGTTGCACCAGGAGAAGTTCAGGTTAGATAGTCAGAAAAACTTCTTCTACAAAAGAGTGGTCACGTGCTGGAATGGTCTGCCCAGAGAGGTGGTTGAGTCACCGTCCCTAGAGGCGTTCAAGAAGCATTTAGATGTGGTACTAAGGGCATGATTCAGGGGGGAAATATTGGTCGTAGGTGGACAGTTGGACTGTATAATCTTGGAGGTCTTTTCCAGCATTGGTGAATCTGTGATTCTGTGATTCATGGTTGGGGTGGGTTGGGTTTGGACGTGATGATCTTAGGGGTCTTTACCAACGTTAATGATTCTATGATTCTATCATTCTGTGAAAGGCAAGTTGGGGTTTTTATGTTTGAAGCATTTGATACAGTTCCTGCCTGGTGATGTTTTTCCCAACTGGTATGATCACTCACGCCCTGTGTTTGTGCCCTACAGGTCACGGATGCGCCGGGAGATGTTGGTGGAGGGCACACAAGACAACGACACAGACCCAGAGCAGAGTGGTGGGGCAGCCGGCCCAAGGCCTAGGGCCCCACACAGCCCTGACTCGGATGCCGAGGACCGAAAACCCCTTTTCAGTGGGGGTGAGCACCCTTGCACTGGCGAGGTGAAGGTGAAAGAGGAGCAGGGGGAGGTGGGCAGCTGGAGCCGCCGGCGGGACTCGTGCAGCCCGGCCGGGACAGCAGAAAGCACTGGGCCCCCCCAGGAGGAGCGAGGAGGAGCCCCCCGTGCCGCTGCCCCCAGCACCGGCAACCTCCCGCGGCGGGGAGGCCGAGCCAGGGCCTCTGGAGGTCCTCCACCACCACCACCACCGCTGCATCCCGACCCTGGCGGCTCACAGTCATCGGCCAACTCATCCCGCTGTAGCCTGGAGGTGTCCCCCAGCTCGCCTTCCGCTGCCTCCTCGCCTGGCCTCGCTGGTTCAGCCTCACCAGGGCCATCCTCTGCCGGGCCGGTGTCACCGGCACTGCCACCAGCCCCATGTCCCCGGCTCAGCACCAGCGTCCAGCGACGTCACGAGAAGATGGCCAACCTCAACAACATCATCCACCGCCTGGAGCGGGCTGCCAACCGCGAGGAGGTCCTCGAGTGGGAGTTCTGAGCTGCCTTCCAGACACACACATCTCTCTATATTTTGTTAAACTCAGCGCGCACCGAGAGGTGGACCCTGCAAAGGCGTCCATGAAGCAGCCCCAGCTTTGTTTTCAATGTGAAAAACTGGGAACGATTTTAGAAAAGAAAAAGAAAAAATATTTATAGACCTCTTTTAGATATTTTAATAAAAGGATACTTTGGAATTTATTAACAGCTTAAGCTGCTTTGATATTAAAGATAGCTATAAAATCAAGATGATGTAGCAGTTGTGTCATTAAATGTACACTGAAGTCTTGTAGTTTGCCACTGGATGAGATTAAAAACAAACAAAAAAACCCACAGAAAAGACTTATTGAGCAAAGCCATCAAGAAGCACTATGAGACTGACCAAATTTAATAAACTTTTGCATAGCAGTTTTCCACATCTGTCTGTAAGACACTGCATCGCTTCTGCCCCATCCAGAAACTGTGTTATAGTCCATGAAGACTCTAAATCAGAAACCTTGATGCCATCGAGTATGTATTTAGTTCTGGTGGTATGTTTTTGGAACCTTTGTAACACAGAATGTCACGTGCAGTTGTATATGTTGTAGAAATGTCTGCAATAGCCTTCTGGAACAAGACGTAGCATGGTACAAATGCGGTCCCTCGTGCTCCCTCAAGTCAGCAGCTGGTGCTGGCCCTGAGCAACGACAGCACTCAGAAAAGGGGGAAAAAGGCAAAACAGACCCAAGTGAAGCAAGCTGTCTCTGATCGTGGTGGCGATGGGAAGAGGTACCTGGGTTTGACACCTAGGGCAGCTCCAGCTGGCTGGGGATGGCATTCGGGGTCTCCATGCTCTACTGTCATACGGAAAATGAAATCACTGGTGCCTAGGGACTCCAAAAAGCCAGGACATGCCCTGCTTGGGGTTCTCCCTGCACCATGTCCAGCTTTGGGGGCTGAAGCACTTTTTTGGTTTGGAGGCTTTGGGATGTGGGCAGGGGGAGCATCCCCTTGCCATGGCCATGTCCTGTTTCTGCGGCCATGTCCCATTGTCATGGCCACGTCTCCTTGCCATGGCCGCATCCTACTGTCATGGCTGTGTCCCCAAGCAGTGGCTACTACACAGCATGTCTCAGTGAGCTGGGACAAGCTGTGGAGTGTCAAGCCATGTTCCTGCCCTACGCTGTGCTTGGGGCTGAGTTGGGCAAAGCACAGTGGTGCCTTGCTACTGACCTAATGCAAAGCCACAGCAGTGGTGCAGTGGCACTCCAACACCCAGATCACATCCCTGAGGTGTTGCCATCTCACTGCCCCGACTAACAAAATGCCTTTAGAAGAGGAGGGTGGATTGTGTGGGTTGTTCTGTACTGTTTCCTGTCCATTCCGTTTCTCAATGCATTTTGCAAGCGCCAAGAATGCGGCGTGCCACGCTCTGGCCATCCCCTCCGCCTTCTGTCACCTGGTGAGAGGCACCGTGGGGCCATGGGGGAGAGCTCGATGCCAGCTCCGAGGCTATGCATTGACTTGTTTTCCACTGTAGACATTTTTATCAGAATAGAAGGTATTTTTATACTCTGGTGGTAGTCAGGGAGCAATTTCAAAAGCAAACCCATCGGGCTCTCCAAAAGCAAGCTCGGCTCTGCACCGGCGCGAGCTCCCCGAGGTCACCCTGCTGCCACCGCGCTGCCGAAGGCCGAGGCGTACCCATTGCCGACTGTTCTCTGTAGTGTGCTTGTGTTAGCTTTAGTGGAACGGGATTTGATGAAGCACTTAGGGTAGTCTTTGGAACATGGAAATCCTGTTGTACTAAAAGCTAGTGGGACATACTGATCACATTTTGTTATAGGCTCATGTACTGTACTTCAAAAGTTTCTATGAGATCGATGAACTTTGTTAACAATTTTGGAAGGAACAAGTTCTGTAAAGAGCCACTAAATACAGAAGTTGGATAAGACTCTTTGTGTTGTGGTGTGTTTCTTCGCAGGAACTGAGATGTGTGGCGGTGGCTCCCACCGAGTTTCACCCTTGCATTGGGTTTTTGGGGTTCTTGCAGCCATCAATGTCACTCCATTGGGAAAAAGGGGGTGTTCATGGGGTCAGTCCAGCTCAGGGTGCAGTCTTGCCCCATGGCAGCACGTGTCCCTGGTGCTTGGTTCCAGGTTGTGTCCACTTTGGCTTTCCATTGGGAGCCTCCTGACCTTACAGAGGTCGGCATCGCCCGGTGATTTTGTAGCTACCACCAAGAGGCGGGGAGGTTGGTGTGTGATGAATTAACAAATCCATATGTTGCGTATCTGTTTGAGCTTGTTTGTCGACTAACATGTTGGGAAGGATTTATTTTTAATGAATATCTGAACACCTTGAAAAGCTCAGCCAGCTGCCATGGAAACTGCAGCGGCTTCATTCTCCATCTGGATGCAAGGGGACGTCACCTCAGCTGCCCTCTGCGAGCCAGAATGCCATGCAAGATGGCAATGCCACCTATGTGACAGCAGGGTCCCCACCCCTGTGTGTCACTACCACCAACCCAGCGAGGGGATGGGTATTTTGTCCTGGCTCAGTGACCCACAGCCTTGGCAGAGGACTGGGGACCCAGGGTGCACCACAGAGTGCTGCCCATGGGTTGGGTTTTAGCAGTAGCGGTGTGCTTCAATGAGGATGGGAGCTAATGGGAATATTTGGCTGTTGGGGCTCAGATTATTGGGAAAAAAAAAATCAATTCTGCAGCTTGTTTGCAGACAACCTGACTTCCATCTGATGACACTTCTGCTCTTAGCAATGCCGCAGTCATTTGTGCGCATGTGGATAGCAGTGGGGACAGCTCATTACTTCATCCCTGTCCTCATCAGCACAGCTTCCAAGGCACAACCACACAGATCTGGGGCCTTCTGGATTCTGCTGTGTGATTTCTATCACTCCAAAAGCAATCGCTATGCTATCCTTACATGGGACCAACACAATGTCCTAATGTCCCCTGAGTAACACCGTCCCATTCCACGCCCAACCCCACCCCCACCCCCAATCCCACACCCAACCACAACTCCATCCCCAACCTCATCCCTCAGGGGTGCTTCAGGACCTTCTTTCGCAAATAAGCCAAATGTGCAAATGAGAAGAAGGCCAGGAGGGAATTCCTGAAGCAATATTTATTGTAGAAAAAGAACTTGAGCCAGTTCTGAGATGTCAAATGGAGATGGGGCCACTTGGCCCAACCCAGGGTGCCTCTCACTCCCGGATCTGGGGTTCAAACCCAGGAGGGGAGGGATTCAACAGCTTTAGTGAAGGAGGAGCTGCTGGGCTGGCTGACTACAGCAGTCACTGCACCAGCTGGGGTGTCATAAAGTCCTTGGGCCAGCAGAATGGATACGAACCAGAGAAATGTCTGCATGAGAGCCCAAGGCTCCAATGCCAGCCACATTCTGCTTGTGCACATGAATCACTCTGCTCCCTCCGCTGCTGACACGCACGTTCCTGTTCACTGCTGTGACACTTCCCCTTTGTGAGACAGCCCCAGGGGTGACGCCAGCCCTAAAATATCTGTCCTGGAGCCCTAGAGGATGTGGCTGGGTGCAGGCAACTCCACTGCATGGTGAATTGGAGGACTAGGATCCTGCTGAGTGCTAGCAGCACGCAAACATGAGGCCACAGTGGCTGTTGTGCTTGGCACTGTGCTGCTGGGGAAGTGCCCATGTGTTTGATCCACAAACCACATCCTGCTGGAGCAGAGGGATGCCATGGGGCTCAGCTGGCCTTGGAGAGAGGAAGGCAGTTCCAGCTCTCTGGCAGTGCAACACCTGTCCAAACCCTCCCCAGAATCCTTGCACCTGGAGGTCTCAGTGCACCCAGCTCACTGCTTGCTCCTCAGGAGCTGTGAGTCCTGTAGAGGGGACTGAGGTTGTACTGAGGACACTCCATGCCCGCAGGGCCTCTCAGGGCCGGTGCTGGCACTGTCGGTGCTGCCAGTCCTGCCGCAGCTGGGCCACCTCCCTCCCATACCGCTCGTGCAGCCGGCAGAACGCCGAGATCTCGGCCGTCCCGGTGTCACCGCTGGATGCTCGCCGGCGCGGAGGCAGCGGCGGTGGCCGTGGGTTGGCCTCACCATCACCATCATCATGCAACCGATCCACACCGGGTGCATTGTTCCACACCGCGCAGCCATTCTCCTTTGGCAGAACCGCGGGTAGAGCCGGCAGGGAGTGCTCCATGCCCAAAGGCCGTGCCTTGCAGCAGGCCGGGGCGTGCCGGCAGCCCCACCGCATCTCCTCCAGCTGCTTCTCCAGCTCCCGCACCACCAGCCGCATGTAGTCAAAGCTGGCCCGCGACAGCGCCTTCACCCACGCCTCCATGGCCGCCTGGCTGTCGGCCGCCAGCACGTAGGTGCGCGATTTGGTGCCGCTGAAGCGGATGGCGAAGGCGAATTCCTCGGCCGAGTCGCAGAGCTCCACGGTGCAGCCCTCCAGCACGATGACGCCCACCGGCTCGCGGCTCTCACGCTCCTCGAAGTAGAAGAGCATGTTGCCCTTGAGCACAAACCAGCGGCGGTGGTACGCCGTGTGCCGCTCGCCGCGCTTGTAGAGGAATCCAGCGTTGTCGGCCGGGGAGTCGCAGGTGGCATAGAACACCAAACTGCGCTCGTTCAGCTTCATGGCTACGGGGAGAGGGCGCAGGCGATGTGTGCAGCACTGCAGCTGCCCGCCGGCTCCTTGCTCCTGGCGGCACCCAGGAAATGGAGATGGAGAGCAAACACCGTGGGCGGGCTCAGCCCGGCGCAATGGAGTGCTGCAGGTCGGGTGCTCCCAGGGAGGGCTCTGCACCCCAGGTGGTGCTTCCCCACAGAGAGCCCCACTTGGGCTTTGTGCTCCCCCTCGGCTGTCCCACCTCACCCAGCACAGGTGGCTTTGTGGCCGCTCCTCCCCACAGCCGGGCCCACGTGCAGGTCCAGCTCATGGGACCCTCACGGGACGGCATCACACATGGCTAGGCCACCCCTCCCCGTGTCCCCACGCAGCGGTGCCCTCACCGTCCCGTTCCTTCCACCCACCTGGACTGGGGGCCACGGCGCTGCTCTACCTCTGGGCTCCGGCTGCGGGTGACCTTGGGGGACACGGAAGCGCTGGATGCAGGGTCACTGCTGGCACAGGGCTGGCACCCCGCTGCCGCCACTCGCTCTGCCCCGAAATGACGAATTTCAGCGCGTCACCGCTGCCTGCCCAGCACAAGACGGACACGTGCGAGGATGACCATTATTTTCCTACTGAGCCGCACCGCAGGATAAAAGGAGCCAGGAGAGGGCTCCCAACTCGAGGGCACCAATCGGAATCCCAAAGCCTTTTGGGGAGGGGTCATTTGCGCGCGGGGAGAGCGCTCCAGTCCTCACTGGGACCGCCCCGACCGAACCCCACCGCCGTTCCCCAGCACCGCGCGATCCCCCTCCGCTTCGACCCCACTCCGGTCCCGCTCTGGGCCGGCCCCGCTCCCATCCCCCGGGCACCTTTTGTCCTCGGCTTCCCGCACCCCGGCTCGGCTCGGGCCGCCCCTCGGGCGGGGCGCTGCCACCCGGCTCCTCCCCGCATGCTGCCACCGCCCCCCACAGAGCCCGGCCCGACCCGGGGGGTCCCAGCTGGATGGATGAGTACAGGGAGACCTAAATAGGTTGAGCTGCGGGCCCAGGTGAGCCTCATCAAGTTGAACAAATCCAAGTGCAAGAGCTGCACCTGGGTCGTGGCAATCCCCGCAGTCAGTACAAACCGGGGGATGAAAGTGTTGAGCATAGCCCTGCCCAAACGAACTTGTGGGTACTGGTGGATGGCGGCTGGACGTGAGCCAGCAGCGTGCCTTCGCAGCCCTGAAGCCAATCATATCCCGGGCTGCAACCAAAGCAGTGTGGGCAGAAGGGTGGGGGAGGTGTTCCTGCCCCTCTGCTCTGGCACAGGGTGCACAGAGAGGTGGTGGTGCCCCATCCCTGCAGACAGCCACGGTCAGGGGACGGGGCTGTGAGCACTGCTGGAGCTGTGGGTGTCCCTGTGCTCTGCAGGCAGTGCGAACAGACGGCCGTTGGGGACTCCTTCCAACTCAAATAGTTCTATGATTCTTATGGACACATGGATGGGTGAGAAAGGCAAGAGCTCAGCACTCACACAGCTGCACAACACTGCATTTTTCACTCGCTCTCCATTTCCTCCAGGTTCTTTGTTCCCCTGCTCAGCGATGTGCACGTTTCAGTAGAAGCACTGTTGCGTTTTGCTTCGCAGAGAGCCAAGAAATCCCACTGCAGGGACAGAGGTTTTCAGTTCACCAAAGGGTTCCTCTGTCACCTATGGACTTTCTCTTTCGGTCTACGAAAAGGGATTGAAGCAGCACTAAAACCACCCAGGTTTTGTCTTCCCCCTTTTGCAGAGGGACTCTGCCCACGGCCCCGCAGTGCTCACAGCCCAGCCCGGCTGCACAGTGCCCATTGGCACAGCCACATCTGGAGGAGGGAGAGCCATGGGGAGGAAGCAGAGCTTTTATCAGAGTGGAGGTGGGTTGTGGAGAGCCCCGACCGCTCCCTGCAGCCTCGTTAGCAGGACTCGTGGGGTTGTTCCTCCCCTCTCTTTTGGAGAATCGTTCCAATTCCTCAAAACCCAACGGCGAAATTCCCCGTGAGTTTTGCTTCCTGTTGGGTCTCCCTCGGGACGGCCGCGTTTTGCCGCACGCTCCAACACTTCCTCTTCTGGGCAGCCCCGTGACATTTCCCCGTTGTCCTTGCGGCGCCCTCCCAGCAAAGGGACCGGATCCCGTGCCTCAGTTTCCCCATTCAGATCCCACGGGGCGAGCTGGAAGTTGGGGAAACGCAGAGGAAAAGGGGCTGAGGGGGGAGGAGGGGCCGCTGGGAGCCCTTTGGGACACCGCCTCGCTCCCTGCTCCCGTGATTGGTGACGGCCACAGGGAGCGCGCTGAGTCGGGAGCTCTGAGTCACTGCGGGGAGAGGGGGGTGCTCGGGGGGCAGGGGGGACACGGCGCTGTGCGGGGCTGCCGGGAGGGGGCGCCGGGAGTCCGCCTGCGGGGCTGCTATGGGGCTGAGGAGCTATGGGGCTGCTATGGGGCTACAGCAGGCAGCAATCGAGGGGGCTGCAGGGCAGCTCTACCATCATCAGCATCACCATCACCCTCACTACCATCTGTCACCCTCACCAGTACTGCCATCGCCACCTTCACTCCCATCACTGTTATCTCTCACTGCCATCACCGCCATCACCCTCACCACCTTCTCCATCCCCATCACTGCCATCACATCACCACGACCATCACCATGATCACCACCACCACCGCCACCCTTCCCACCGTCCACTCTGCCCTCTGAAGGAACAGGCAAACCCCAACCTGATATTTTAGGACCTCCCCACCCTTCACCATACTAATTCCCCCAAATGCAGGCAGTGTGAGGACCTCTTCTCACCCCGCAGAGGTCACCGTGTGCCCCAGCCCTGGGAAATGCAGCTGGGCCATTCCCAAAGCACCGGGCACATTCAGAATATGAATGAGTGAGTTAAAGAGAAAGGGAAGGGTGGTTGGAGCTGCTGCAGCCTTTTACCGGGGGGGGGGGGGGGGGGGGGAAAGCTGCAAGAGTTAAGGGCTGAGCCCAGCACACAGCAGAAGGGAAGCAGCCGCGGGTGCGGGTGAGCAAACAAACAGAAAAAGCAGAAGTCGGTGCACTGAATCGGTAGTCAGGGAGTGCAAAAAAATCCGTACAGGAAGCAAAACAAAAGAGAAATCTCAGGCTGCAGGGGCTGAGAACGCGCAGAGGGTGCTGGTGAAATAGCTGAAGGTCACCAGGAAAAGCACAGCTGGGACGGCCGCCCGGGAAGAAGGGCAGCACGGGGCTGTGCTCAGCCAGGAGTGCCATTATGCACCAGCTGGGGGGAACTGCAGAGCAGCTCTCAAGGTAAGACTTTGTCCCGCATGGGCCGGTGACACAGGTGGGTGGCAACGGGGCAGGCATATGGCACAGACCACAGAGCAGTCCCTCCCCTGGCAAAAAGGTGCAGTGGAAGCTTGTTGTCTTTGCAGATCCCACGGCCTGCAGGGACGCAGATCTGCCACGGTGTACCTTGTCCTGTGGGACAGGGTGGCACCGGGGCGGTGCTGGCGTGGCACCAGGATGTCACTGGGATGACACCTGGCTGGCACTTGGATGGCACCAAGTGGGATGGAGCTGGGATGGCCATGCTTGGCAACGATATGCACCCACTGAAACCCTTGGGGTGAGGGACCCGAGGGCCATTTGTCCCCTCGGTGAGGACGGCTGCAGCCCTGCGTGCCTTGCCGTGCCGTTTGCCGGCTTCCTCGGCCGAAAGGCAGAGAGAACCGCTGGGAAATGGGCTCCGGGACAGCGTCCCACCCACTGCCACCGTCGCAGAGCTCCCATTTCCCGGAGCCCACGAACGACCCCGTGTTGCGGAACCCCGATCACCCCCTACAAAACCGCCCCGAATCCTGAACTCCCAACGCGCGCAGTTTGCGCCATCAGATGACGGGAGGGGCGCGGAGCGCTGCGCACCCGCGGAACGGCCGCTGCGGGGCGGCGGGGCCCCGGCGGAGCTCCCGGCGGAGCTGCGGGTGCCGCTCCCGCTCCGCCCCCGCGCAGCCTCCGCCCTCGGTCCGCCGCGCGGCGCCGCTTTTACATAACGCCCCGGGGCCGGGGTCCGCGCCCCGCGGTTCCTCCGCACGGCGGAAATGCGGAGCGGTTCTCATCGGTTTCCTGCCTGAGCCGTGCCGTGCCGTGCCGTGCCACCATGGGCGAGCGGCCCCCGGACGCTTTCTCGTGCAGGTAACCGCGGAGCGGAGCGGGGCCGGGACGGGGCGGGCGGCTCCGGGAAGAGACTGCGAAGGGAAAGTGGTGGAAGAGAGCGCGGGGCGGCCGTTTCTCTTCTGTGCCCCAGTCCGGAACGGGGTCCCCCCCGAGCACTCCCCTCACCTCCGTCCTTATCTCGGGTTCCCTTTTCCCGAAGATCTCTTCCTGTTCGCAGTGTGTGCTCCGTATCCCAGCACCCCATAACCTCTGGGCACCTCCTGTTCTTCTCACTGAGGGTCGTGGCACCCCTTAAACTCTGGGCACTCCCTCTCCTGGGTTCTCTGTTCTCTTTGGGGGGGTCCTAGCACCCCTATGCTGGGCACTCTGCTCCCCGCCCTCCACCGTCGGTGTGATCCTTTAGGATCAGGACCCCGAAGGGACGATGATCCCTTACAGAGGACTCAAGACCCCAAAGGTCTGATGGCCCCTTAGGGAGGGTGCAAGACCCCAAAAGGGGTGATGCTGCCCCACAATTAGGGGTGCCCCCCTGCGCACCCCTCTGCCCCACGCACTTTGCTGGCTCGTAGTGCTGCGTGGTTTGGCACACGCGGGGCCCCCGAGCACGAGGCCGGCGCACCGCAAGCAGTGCTGTGCCAACGTCCTCGTGTCAGCCCCGCTGCGCCAGCTGGGGTCAGCGCTCAGAGCCCTGACCTGTTGGCTCCGGCACTGGGAATAATGCGGCCGCCGCTGGGATTTACTGTCAAGGAAACCGGAGTGAGCTGTCGAGCTGCGATTTCGACATTGCTGCAAATGGATTCAAGATGTGCTGGGCTTGCGGGGACTTTTGGGGCTGCTGTGCTTTTGGTAGTGAAAGCAGCTGGAGGAAGCGGTGCTGTGCTGGAACCCAGCCGTGTTCCGTGTGCTGTGGGGCTGCGGGGTCGGGACCGGCTCAGTTCCTCAGACTTCTTTTCAGCTCATTTCAATGCATGGAGGGCTTTCCCCCCCCACTCCCAGTACGTCTCTTTTACGTTTTTTCCCCCTCCTTCACCATTACGTATTTACAGTCTCTGGGAAGATCCGGGTTGGTTTCGCTGTGTTTTGCTCTGATCTGTGTGCTTTTGGGACGCTCCGAGAACAAACCTCGTGTGTGTCCTCCCCCCAGCCATACAGTGTCCCCAGGGGAGGGACTGGGGCAAAGCAATGGCTTTTGGACAAATCCCAGCCAGAGGCACAAAGTGAAAGTGCAAGAGTTGCTGGCGGGGCTGCGGTGTGTGGCTCGAAAGGAGGAAGGGCTCCATACTGCCCCACAGCTGTGGGGTGCAGGGGCAGAGACCCATCCCTTCTGCACCGGGTGGTGGTCACGGGGCTGAACCAGTGGCTGTCCCCCAGCTTTGGTGGGCTGCAGTGTTTGCTTTGCTCGCAGGTGGCTGCAGAGCTGCAGAACTGGTTGAAAGGCAGAGGTGGCCTTCAATAGGGTGACTTTTGCTGTGCTGGTGGGCACATTCCCAGAACACATGCATGCATCCTTAGAAAGGCTCGGCCACGTGTGGACTGAAAGGTGGCCATAGAACAGCGTGGGTTTGCCATGAGCACAGCACCAAGGCTGTTTACCATGGCTGTGCCTAGGGCAAAGAGTACATCGCGTCATGGGCCAGCTCGGAGCAGGCATCTGTTCCCATGGAGTGATGTATCTGTCTCCATAGGGTGACACAGGGCTGCTCTCCTCTACCTCCCCAGGCTGCAAAACACCAAATCTCAGTGCCCAGAGCTGCACACAGCCACATTCTCCTCCTGGGATCACATCCAGCTGTCAGCTCCTACTGCCCCAGCCCCATAGCAGTGAGATGCAGAGGAACCTGGTCCTATAGGAACTGGTTGCAGAGAGACTGAGCCATGCCACCGGGATACCCACAGAGCTGCCCACCCCCCACCACCCCTGAGCCCCCCCAGCTGGATGCAGCAGCACTGAAAAGTGCCGTTCATCGCCCTGCGCTGGGCTGCGGGGCCGTGCCAAGAGCGGCGGCTGCTGCCTGGCTCAGAATAGCTCTTTTCATGGAGGACATCCTGGGAAGGAACAATGTTCCGCTCGCGGCATTGTGGGAACGCTGTGTTTGTGTGAGTCGGGAAGCGGGGAGCTGCGGGGCGTTCCCCGGCTCCTCCGGAACATCGCCTGTAGCGTGAATTGAGAACAGCATCCTAAAAGAGAAGCTAAAAGTGCACAGCTTTTCCTCTGCTCCGGGTACAGCCATTTCTGTGCACAAATCCCATTTCCACTGCTGACTCGCAGCAAGGGGCCGGGCCCGGTTTCATTTTTGGATTGCTGCTTTTGCTCCCCAAACCCCGGGGCCGGAGTGACGCTCTCTGGGTTGGGCAATAGGGTCGGTGGGAGCACTTTAATGAGATCTCCCGGGAGTGCTGGAGGCGGTGCAGCTGCAGGGCTGGATCCTGGCGCAGGCTGGGGCTTGTTGCTGCCGCCCGCATCAAAGCGCGGCCGATTGGTCTCATCCCATCCATCTCATCCCATCCAGTCCTGTTGCATCCTGTTGTGTTCCATCCTGTCTCATCCCCCTGTTCTCCAAGAGATGGCTGCTCCCGGCCCTGCAGCCCAAAGCACCCCCAAAACAACCCCGAAGCAGCATGGGCTCTGCACTTTTCCACTGCCTCCAGATAAGAGCCCTAAATCCCACTGAGCAGGGCCATGCCCAGGGGTGGGTGGGATTCTCCATTGGGTGCAAATGGACGCAATGTGCCATCGCGGTGATTGCTTTGGCTCGGTGGTGACCTGCAGAATGCAGTGCCAAAATCCTTTTGAGTTGGATCCAAGTAGAACATCCCTCCTTCTCCATCCCGGTGCGCTGGGGGCAAAGGTGATGCCGCAAGCACTGGGGCTGCATTCCCATCCTCATCCCAGCTGGAAAACACCCGTTGTAACCTCAGGCTCCTTCCCACCACGTGCCACAGATGAATCCCAGCGTCCCCAAATCCAACCTCTTCCAAAGCTCCAAATCCATCCACGTGCACCGTGGCACTGTCCCCGCAGGCTCTGCGTGTGCCGGCGATCCCCGGGTGCCGGCGGAAGCGTGAGCGCAGCCGTAGGGTGCTGAGTCATGGGCAGGCTGGCGGCGCTGATAGACGGCCGCGCGCGGGGCCCGCTGTGGGGCTCAGCCGGGCCGTGGGGCCGATAACATCTCCCATCGCCCAGAAACTGCACGGCACGTACTCAGAAGGCCGGCGGGTGGGCAGAGATAGAGGCTGTCGTGGCGCTTCCCAGCGTTATCGCCGCCCTGTCTGCAAAGCTGATCTGCCGCTCTCCAAATCTCCTCGCTCGCTTCCTTTGTGCTTTTATTTTCTTTTTATACATTTATTACTACTGTTATTATTATTATTCCCCGCCCCAAAGCAATGCAATCACTTTTCCTCCCCTTCTAGCAGCTGTGGGGAGGCGGTGGTGCGCGGCGCGGCAGGATACGGGCGGGCTGGAGGATGTTTCCTGCCTGAGCAGAATGCACGGCCCCGATAAATGCCGCGTGCGAGCACAAGGTACGGGGGGAACAGTGGGGCCACGCCAGCTGTGGGGAGCTGCAGGGCTCAGCGGGGCCACACTGGGGCCCAGAAGGGTCCCTGGGGCCATCAGACTGATGGCCATGGTGGTAATATCTGCATGGAGAGCCCTGGGGCATCCACAGTGTCCAAATGCAGCCATGGAAGGTACCCCCAAACAGGGGAGCAGGTCGGTTTTAGGGTTCTTTGTGACTATCTGTATGTTGTGTCCAGTTGGAGACCCGACTGATGTTGGAAGTGGATTTGCATTTGTTGAAAGGATGCTTTGAACGTGGAGCAAGGAGCAGCCATGCTGCTCCATGCAGTGCTGTGGGATGTGGTGGGGACATCGCGTGGACACTGTGGATGGATGGATGGACAGACGCTCCTCTTTGCCCCATCTGAGTGTCCCCATGGGGATGCTCCACTCATTCCTGTGCTGTCAGTGTGGCCACAACTCTGTCTGAATCTGCTCCACGAAGCAGCTCCCTCCCTGGATTGCAGCAGCAATTTGTTTGGTTTCCTCCCCTCCTGTCCCTCCCCCGGCAGTTTTATCAGCTCAGCTGAAATAGTTCCCAGGAGGGAAACCCATCAGCGCTGTTAAGCCCTTGGCAGAATGAAAGCGGATACAGCCGGGCCGCACGTCCTGTGGGAGCCGCCAGCAGCTGTGCGGGCAGGAAGCCACGCAGACACTGCAGGCAGGGAAACTGAGGCACAGAGAGCCAAGGCTATGGGGCTGGCATCTGGGACACGTGGTGCTCTGCCGGGCTGTGGGTTGTGAGCCATTGTGGTTTCTTGCCAAGCTGAATGCAGTGCGTCCTGGGGGATGAACGGATTTAGAGTCAATGAGGGTGGCCAAGTGGGGAGGTGTTGGGGAAGGATCCATCCTGATGGCACCGCTGTGCTCTGTCTTGCAGCACGGCCACCTCGCTGGAGCCACGGCAATGAATGGGCACGCTCTGCCAGCCGGCACGCCAGCGTATCCCCGGGGCTGGCATGAGTTTTGTGAGCTGCACGCCATCAGCACCGCCAAGGAGCTGGCGCGACACTACCTGCGCTTCGCCACCGAGCACCCGCACCATGACCTGCTGGCCGCCGAGAACTTCTCGCTGCGCTTCGCCGACCTCTTCCAGCAATATTTCTGCAATGAGGTGAAGGAGGGCTTTGCCATGAGCCAGCTCCGCATCCTGCCTGCTGGCCCGGCGCGGGATTACCGGGACACTCAGCGCCAGCATGCAAACCCTTCCCTGGGCACCGCGGCTTCCAAAGGCGAAGCAGAGCCGCCTGCTCGCCCTGAGCCCCCGGCCGAGCCCCCCACGGGGCTGCGCAAATCGTGGAGCTCGGAGGAGCTGACGGGGCCGGCACGGAGACCCTTCTCGCTCAGCCAGCTCCGCCGCAGCTGGCGCAGCCTCTTCCGCCGCCGCTCCTCAGATGCTCTCCCCACGGAGGCCGATGGTGAAGTGGCGGAGGCTGCGCTCAAATCGGGACTGAGCAAACGCATCCTGCCCTGGGGGCTGTCCCGGGAGCAGCCCCTCGAGGTGCGCAAGGAGGGGACGCTGAGGTACGGGCTGCTGGATGAGACGTCACTGGACAGCGGAACGCGCTGGCAGCGCTGCCGCCTGGTGCTGCGCAGGGCAGGGATGCCCGATGGTGAGGAGTACGTGCTGGAGCTCTTCGACCCACCCAAGGTAAGGAGATACTGTCTTTGTGGGGTGATGGGTTTGGCCGAGTGATGCTGCTCTGGGCTCCATTCGGATCATAGAATCGATCATAGAATGACTTGGGTTGGGAGGGACCTCAGTGATCCAATGTCTCCATGTCAAGGGTGGTGTGCAAGCAATTTGTTGAATGGTTTGGGTTGGGTGGACCTCAAAGATCCCCTGTCTCCATGTCAAGGGTGGTGTGAGCACAAACCTCGAGTGATTTGTAGAATGCCATGGCTTTCAAGGAACCCCCACATTCCTTGGAAACGGATGGAAACCCAAGCAGCAAGCAGTTTGTAGAATGGCTTTGTGTTGGAAGGAACCTCAGTGATCCCACACCAATGGCAATTGGCAAGAACAGATTATTGCCATCCGTTGCGATGCTCTTTGCATTTCTCTCCACCTCACTTTCCCAGCTGGAAGCAGAGTGCCTGCCTTGTGCATGGATGCAGGGTTGGTCCTGGGATAGGGGCTGGTGGCCTCGCTGGGAGAGCCGCTCGTCCCCGGGGACCAGGATGGCCAACTCATATAAGAATGGACCTTACAGTGCTGTGGCTCCCAGGGAAATTCAAAAAGGAAACAGAGAATGAGAAGCAGCTCTGTCCCCTCCTCGTGGGGTCTGCAGAGAGCTCAGTTTTATTTTGTCAGCACTTCTGTGGGTCCGAGCAGTGCTGGCGGTGCCGGATTCGGGCGGCAGCGGGGTTTTGCCATGGTGTTTAATCTTTAAAAAGCCAGTTCCTGCCCATGGCAGGGCCGACGCCGCCGGAACGGGATGGGCTTTTCATCAAGCGGGGGTTGGTTTTACTTTTTTTAAATTAATATATGTATTTTTAATTTGTACTCATTTAACGCTGAGCAAATTGTGCTTCGGAGCAAAGCACCACAACTTGGAGGAGCAGAAGGAGCCACCGTCCCTGCGGTGTCCCCATACGCTGCTGCCGCTTTCGCTTTTCACAGCTTGGTGTCACGTGTGGCAGCAACCGCTGCTTTCGCTTACGCAGGGCTGTGGGAGCCGGGCTGGGGCTCAGCCCTTCCCTTTGGGCCTTATGGGACACGGAGTACCTTTGCGCCACAGCACAGGGCTTGGTGCTGGCTAACGCTGCTTTATTTTCCCCTTTTTAAGTGTTGTTCTGCCTGCTGTTGCTGCTTGGGTGGTTGCGACTGGAGAGCTGTGCCATGATGGGTGTGAGGCCGGTGTGGGTTCTCTGATGTCTCGTATGAGGGTTGTGCTCACCATTCCTCGTCACTTGGGGCTTTCTGCTCTACCACACTGTATATCTTCATGGATCTGGTAGCTCTGGAAGCTGCACAGGGGGCATTTGTGCCATGGGCTGTCCCCTGCCCCACTGCAGGGATGGAGCTTGCCAGGCTTGGGGCCGCCCCATCCATCTGCTGAGCCCCACGCGCATATTTTATGGCCAAACCCTAAACCCCGTGAAAATTGGGATTTGCAACGGAAATGTCCCGAGCCGTTTATGTTGACCAGATGTTCTTACAGGAAGGGGAAGGGAAATGGGATTTTCATTAGTGCTGGTTTCTTGATGGCATTTTAATGAAATCCATCACATCCCATAGAAGATTGTACTCCGAGATGAGCTGGGAAGGCTCTTTCCGGTGCAGACGGAGGTGCCTATGTCACAGCTCTTACGTCCTCGGCCGCGGGAGGAGCAGTGTTTTCAGTATTTTTATCTTTGCGCAGTGTGAGACTGCTGTGACTTCCTTTTTTTTTTTCTTTTTTTTTTTTTCTGCTGTCTTTTCCCCTTCCTTTCACCTGAAGCTCATTTCTGAGAACTGCGCTCCCCTGAGCCAGCAGCTCTTACCCGGGGGGCTCCCATGCCAGTCCCAGAGCCGTGGGGGACGTCCCAGTACCATGGTTCCCATGGGACAAATGGGATGAGAATGGCCCAGTGTCACCGATCCCATGGGGTGGGATGGGAATGTCCTGGTGCCATGGTTGCCACAGGATGGGATGGGTTGGAAAGGTCCCAGTGTTGCAGTTTCCAGTGGGATGAGATGGGATGGGATAGGATGCAGTGACTGCATTTTGGGAAGAAGCACTGGCATGGCCACGGCGGCTGCATTGGCACCACTGTTCCAGGCAGGGACTTGAGCAAATCCCATCCCTTGTTGCACAGTGTGGCTTCAAATCTAAAATGCATTTACTCTTCTAAGTGAGCTCTCCTTATGGTTCAAGGCTAGGGCGCCACTCACGGATCCATGGCCATGGATCCATGGCATCCCCAGCCCTTTGCCCATGGCAAACAGGGATGGGCACTGAGCAACAAACCCCAAGCAGGGAATGGGAGCACCTCATGCTCTACCACCACCCTGGGTTCCATTTGGTGATGCATTCCACGCCACATTTTTCTTCCCCATTGCCATAAAGCCATGAAACAACCCCAGTTGCAGTGACACAGCTCCCATTGCCCTGGACCAGCATCGCATACCCTCTCACCCACAGCCTTCCTGGTGACAGCGGGTGTCAGCGCATCCCCTCACTGCTGTTCTTCGAAGGCTGTGCTGGGCGTAGCCTGCCCTCTGTGAGATTTCGGTGGTGATTTTTTTTTTCTCTTTCTTTTTGTTTTTTTTCCCCCCCCCCCCCCCGCTCTTTTCTTTTTTTCTCTCATATTTCAAGGTGAGGGCGCGCGGCGGGGAGGGGCGATGAGACAAAAGGTTATTTGTCATTCATGAACCACAACTTTTTCCATCCTTGGTCATGCATGGGGGGGGAAAAAAATAAAGAAAGAGAGAAACCCACTTTTAGCAGCATAACCACAGCTCCGGCGTTAATTGCTGAAGTGCGGAGTTTCTTATTTTGGAAACCGTGTTGCTGGGATGGAGCCTGCCAGGGCTTGATTGGTTCACATGGGAAGGGCGAAGCTGCCCCTTTCCCCGCCCTGGGGCTCTCTGGGTTTGCTTGGAGGGAAGAGCGGAGGGTTCTTTTTCTTTCTGACCCAATTCTTGAAGATTTGCGGTGGTTTTGCCCTACCGCTGTGGTCTCTCTGCCCGTGGGGATGGGGCCGTCTGCCCTGCAGGATGCTGTAAGGCTGTTGGGCAGGAAGGCAACATGCATGCCAAGGAGCGAGCAAAACAGGGGGATAAGTGGAGAACCTCAAGAAAAGGAGCTTGGAAAGTGCCCCAGCCTACTGCCTTTCCCCCAGTCTGGGGGTCCTGGCATGTGCAGCACCTGCTGATGTAAGGTGCTCAGCGGTGCTTTTGGGTGATTGTAGCTCTTTAAAACAAAAAAAAAAAAACACTTTTTTTTTTTTTAAATGGTCCAGGATGTGGTTGTGTTGGGGCTGAGTGCTGCTTCTTTCGAAGGTAAATATTTATGAGAGCTGTGCAGGGCTGGAGAAGCTCTCCACGCTGATCCCCATTGCTCCAGCATCACAGAGATGGCGTTTTGGTGCTGAGGATGCTAACAATTAAGCAGCGCTCAGCAGGGTGAACAGGTCAACATGCTTTGGGACTGAACTACGCCTGGAGTTCAATTGTGTTCTCCGTTCTTGACATTCTTGTCCCACGTGATGCCAAACCCAGCTCTGCTCCTGCTCATCTCCCATAGGAGTGAATGAGGAGTGAACACCCCCACAGGCACGGAGTTCCGCAGCCCTTGGGGTGACTCAGCCCCAGTGGCTCCCACCCGCTCCCTCCCCACCTTGTTTACTTTCCAAGCTCTTTTATTTATGCCAGGAAATTATTAAAGCAACCCACGCTGGAAGCGAGTTTGGCTGAAAATAAAACTCCAAGCTGCTGGCAAGCGCCGGCTGCGTAAAGCTCTCCTGTTTATAGCTCTGCTTTTCCAAAACGCCGCTCTGCTGAGGGTGAATGGGGCCAGGTCAGAGGGCAGCTGCTCCTCATCCCCGTTTCTCATGGCTGGTGGGGTCCAGCAAAGATTGGGGTCCAGCAGTGCTACCATGGCTGTGGATTTGGCCAACACAGCACATTGCGTTTGGCTGAAGCTGAGAGCTTCCCGCCTCGCTCCCATCCCCGATTCCCGCCGAACTGTGGTGCTAGGGCTGAATGGGAGACATTCAGCCGTGCTGGCGCGTGCAGTGCACGGGGCTTTCAGAGGGACGTTTCCTCGTTCATGCCCTGCCTGTGAAGCAGCCTCTGCCTTATTTATGGGCCTTTTCATCAATGCACAAAGAAGGGCAGTCAGCCCTGAGAGCACGCGGGTTTCCAGCCCCTTGCATCCTTCCCCATGGGGCTGAGCAATACTGATGCCTTTTTGGGGGGTGCTCCCAGCACCCCAGTTATTCCTCTGTTAGAAATAGCTGCTCTGGGAGCTGGGGGCTGTGCTCCCCCAAAGCGCTTTGCAGCAGTGCAGAGCCACCAGAGGCAGGAACAGAGGGCGCTTTGTGCCCTGCGGCTGTGTTCAGGGCTGGCACAATGGGGCTCCTTGTAGCCACCCAACCTGCTCCCCTCAGGGACAGCTCTGTCCCCACCATGGCTTTGGGGTTTCTGTCTCAGAGATTTGTTTTCCCCTCCAGTGTTGTCCGAGTGTGGGATTTGGGGCAGGCAGTGGGATTGGAAGGGGCTTTTTTGGGGTGATGGCAAGCAGGAGGTGATGGAGGGGGTCTTGAGTTCCCCCCACCACAGCAGCACTCACATTTCTCTGTCCAACAGGCAGGAAAGCCCCTATATTTACAGCCCATGCCCAGAGCAGAGAAGCCATGAAGGTGCTCAGTGCTGCTGTCAGTTGGGTTCAGAGTGAATGGCTCCCGTGTGCCACATGGCTCTCCCAGCCATGGGTGCCATAAGCACGTGGAGAGTGGAACACAGCACTAAAGTGGGGTGAGGGAAGCGGTGCCTGTGTGGGAAATCCCTGCCCTGAGTGTGGAGGAGGAAACAGGGCAGAGGAGGAAGAGGCTGCGGGAGAAGAATTAAAGGAAGAGAGGAGGGGCTGTGGGTCAGGGCCAAGCAGAGGCAGGGAGAAGTTGCGGTCAGTGGGAGAAAGGCTGCTGGGAAATGGCAAGGATGAATGGAAAAGCTCAGAAATCCCCCAGAATCATCATGGGGCAGCCCGGGTGGGACTGGTGCCCTCAAGACCTGCTGTGATGCGAGTGGCTAAGGATGAGCATTGGGATTGGCTGCACTGCCAAGCCCATAGGGCATTGGGATCAGCTGCTGGAGGGCCAGCAATGGGGTTGACAGTGCCTTGGAACCAAAGGATGAGTACTGGGATAAGCCTTGGTGCCTGCTCCAAAGGCATCTGCTGGGATTACCTCTGGTGCAGACCCTCAGGGATGAGTGTGACGAATGCTTTGAGCCCACCAGCACGTCCCCAGGTTGCTGCTCTGTGTGGGAACAGTGGGGACCTCACCCCCCATGGCTGCATGCCACCGTCCCCCTGGGAAACTTCAGAAAACTCCCCCGGGGCTGCGGGTGCAGGATGTGGTTTGGGGCTGGCATAACGCAGCACCCACTCTGCTGCAAATCTCAGTGGCCCGTCTGTCCCTCCATCTGTCTGTCCCTTCTCAGCTCTGTGGGAACCCCAGTGGGGCTGAGCTGTGCCACTCTGACACTGGCTGAGGTTTGTCCCCTGTGTAATGGAACAGCTAAACCATGGTTTACCAGAAGGGACAGATCTCACCCATACACCGTGAGGCTCAAGGTGGAAACAAAAAAGCCAGCATGGGGAAATCCCCAGTATGTGGATGGGCTGCGCTTGAAGGATTTGCTTTTGCTCTGCATGGCCTTGGCCCTGCTGCTGAAGCTGTGCCACTGCTGTCATTGCTGTGCCATCAACGTGCCACCACCATCATTGCTGTGCCATTGCCATCATCGCCACACCACCACCATCACCACCTTGACATCACAGTGCCACTGCCATCACTGCTGTGCCACTGCTCTCATTGCCATGCTACCACGATCATTACCATGCCATCACCATCATCACTATGCCACTGCCACCATTGCTATGACACTGCTGCTGTCGCCACGCCATCACCATGTCACTGCCATCATTGCTGTGCCACCACTGTTGTCTACATGCCACCACTATCATGGCCATGCTGCTGCCATCATTGCTGTGCCACTGTTGTCACTGCCACACCAAAGCTGTCGTCCCCTGCCACTTTACACATGGTAGTGGGGCTCAAAGTGTGACCCATCTCAACTCACACAGTATTTTTAAACTTTAGAAAATGGTTGGGCTTTGGCAGACCACAGGTGGAAGGACACTGTGCTCAAGCACTCATTTTAATGGTGCTGGAAGCTGGTATGGTCCTCCAGTCCCCATGGAGCTGGCACCCCAGGACATTGTGGGGTGCTCACATAGGCACTGGGATTCCCCTTCCAGCCTCCAGATCCTCTAGGGAGCAGTAGGGTAAATTTATCAGAGTGAGAACAGCAGCATTTGCAGTGCTCATCCCATCCCATCCCATCCTTACTGATTCTATGATTCTATTCTATGATCTCATCCCATGCCATCCTTAACGATTCTGTGATCCCATCCCATCCCATCCTAATGACTCCATGTCTCCATTCTATGCTCCCATCTCATCCCAAGCTCCCTGGGCTCCATGAGGCTGTGGCACCTCTCAGCCCATACAAAGCCCGTGAGCATGCAGTGTTGAGTGTGCACTTCTGGTTACCGAGAAAGGCACTTCTCGGTAGGGCCGCCATCGCATGGGGCATCTCGCGGTCAGGTGCAGCGCGGTGCCTGCGGTAGGCACTTCTCCGAAGCCAGCGTGGTGCTGGGGCACCGTATCTCTTGGCAGCATCATTTCCTTCTCCCTCGAGCTCTGCGTGCGGCGCTGAGCAAAAGGCTTCGCCGAAATTCCTTTTCCTGGAATTCCCCCTCCGGGAAAGCACAAGCAGCGTGGTGACCAGGCCACGTGCGCCATTAACGCCCGTGCCACGTTGGCACCGTGACCCAGAGGACATGCCAACCCTACCGGATGGGCACTGCAGCGTCCCCTCCTCGTGCCGGGCACTGCGCTGCAGCCACTGCTGTCCCTGGGAGGACAAAGCCATGGGGACGTGGTGCGGCTCCGACACTGATTGCGGTGGCTCTTGGCAGGGCGCAGAGCCGCAGCCGACTTCTAAGAACTTTCTTTCGGCGCAGCACAGAGCTGATAAGGGTTGCTCCCTCTCACGCTGCGCTTCCGGCCCCAGAGTACACCGAGTCCTTGGTTGAGAGTGAGACTGAGGTGGGGGGGGAGGAAGGGGAGGCAAAAAAAACAAAAAAGCACAACCAAACGTAGTAAAATCTCCAGCGCTGCAAGGAGCAGACGTGCACTGATGGGAATGGCTTTGAAGCAGTGAGTGCAGAGCAAAGCCACGTCCCTGTCCCTGCTGCACTGCAAAACGCAGCCCGGAAGCAGCTCAGCATTGCACAGAGGGATGGGTCTCATGGCAGCGTGCCCGGCACACACTGGCACGGGGCTGGCAGCGTCCAGGCACTGCCAGAGCCCAGAGCGGGTGCCCCATACTGCAGCTTCCAGCAGCTCGGCAGCAGAGGAACCGAAAGCTGCCGCCAGGGTATTATTAGAGTTGTTGGAAGTGCATGCTCAGCATTTTGTCATGTGTCTGGGTCAGAGTGAAAGCGGGCAGGCAGCAGTGGGCAGCTCTCAGCACGGCACCATGGGTGCACCAGGGTAGCGTCTGGGGGGGTCCCATGAATGTGTTCTCACCAGCCAGGCTCTGATTTCATTCTCATTGTGCACATGCTGGGAAATGCCTCCTCCCTCCTTTCCTCTGCATTATGGCACCACGGAGATGGGTTCCTTCTTGGAGTGCATTACCCAGCACAGCTTGTGGCAACCTCAGGGCAACATCCATGCAGGACGTGTCCCTGCCACATGGGCTATTTCCTTGTGAGGGCTATTTCTTCACCCTGTGACCCTGCTGAGCTGTGCTGCTTGCTCTCTGCAGGGATCCAAGCCAAAGCTGCGTGCTGCCTGCTCAGCCATCCAGGAGGTGCGGAGGTGCACGCGCCTTGAGATGCCTGACAACCTGCACACCTTCGTCCTCAAGGTACGGCCCCGAGGCCCTTCTCAGCCTTTTTGGGATTCACGTGGCTGCCCAATGCTCCTGTGCCAAATTTCACTTCCTCTTTGGAGAGTGGTTTATGCTGGGGGGATGCAGCCCGTAGGGTGGGGGTGCTGTGCTCTGAGCAGTCCCTACATGTGGGTAGAGATATGATTGGAATGCACATCTCCCTTTAATATCGCTCTGCGGTGTCCTCAGGTCACCAATGCCACTGATGTGCTATTTGAGGCGGGGGATGAGCAGCAACTCAGCTCCTGGATGGCCGAGATCCGGCAGTGTGCATGCAGGGGGTAAGAACTCGCCAAGCCCGAGTCTGCATGTCCCCAAATGCTGTGCCCAGCACTCATCCCAGCTTCTCCCATCCATGCAGGTCAGATGTGGGTGACCCTGAGCTCCTGTCAGGCCGGCACCCCGATCCCGCAGCCACCAGCCCTCCTACCAGCTCAGACTCCCCAAGCCAAGGTGAGCACCCGGGGACACCAAGAACAAGGCAGAGGTGTTGAGGACACCATCCCCAGGGGGTTCCCATGCCTCGGTGGGACTGGCTGAAGTTAATCCAGCCCCAAATAGCGCAAGGAGGACAGAGATACAGGGGGAAGGGATGAGGGTGATGAGTGGGGCTGGGCAGGGTCTCCACTTCCTTGGGGCACTCACCCTTGCTGGTGTCCCTGTGTCTGGGCAGGGGCAATGCCAGGGGGGCCGCCGGAGGCAGCGGGGCCGAAGATGGAGCAATTCCTGTCTTCCTGCCCCTGGTTCCATGGGCCCATCTCCCGTGTGAAGGCAGCGCAGCTGGTGCAGCTGGGAGGGCTGGAGGGCCATGGCGTCTTCCTGGTGCGGCAGAGCGAGACGCGCCGCGGCGAGTACGTGCTCACCTTCAACTTCCAGGGCAGAGCGAAGGTACGGGTGGGAGATGGGATGGGATACGTTGGGTTGGGATGAGTTGGGCTGGATTAAGTTGAGCTGGGTGGAAAATGTTACCCCTGTAAGAACCTCACCCCCACCCCAGCTGGTGCTCTCCTTGTCCCAGTGCTTGTAGAGGGCTGGTGTCCCCATCCCCAGTTCTTGGGAGAGGGAAAAACCCTGCAGTAAACAGGGCTGGAGATGCATCACGTGATGCTAAGGCCGTTTGTTCCCTCCCCCATCCATCCCAAATATCCCCATGTCCCCCATCATCTCCTCCACCAAGGGAGCTGGTAGAAGGCTAACCTGTCTGTGCTCCTCCCTGCAGCACCTGCGGCTGTCGTTGACGGAGCGGGGCCAGTGCCGCGTCCAGCACCTGCGTTTCTCCTCCATCACAGAGATGCTGCACCACTTCCATCGCTATCCCATCCCGCTGGAGTGTGGGGCCACCTGTGATGTCCGGCTCTCCAGCTATGTTGTCGTCCTTCCCCAGGCACCAGGTAGGGAACAGCAGTCCTGGGATGGACATTCTGGGGTTTGGGAATCCTGGGGGACAGGGATGAGGGTCCTGGCCCTAAGGGAGGGTTTTTGCCCAGAGGGAGGGTCCTGACATTAAAGGAGGGTCTCTTGGGGCAGTGGGTGCAGCTGTGCCCATTTGGGGGAAGCAGAAGCATCGAGGCAGTGTCCCTCGACACTGACGCCTGAGCTCCTGGCTGTCCCAATTTGAGTAAGCAGAATCTACCCTCAGTCACTATGGGATGCACTCCAGTGCTAGCAGCAGGGCGCTAGGACAGAACCACCTTGAGCATCTGCTCTCTGCCTCTGCCCACAGCTCCCGGCTCCAGCCCTGCGCTCCCTGTCCCGCTGCCCTTCTGGAGCCCAGAATTCAGCCTGACCCCCTCCGAGTCCCCTCCAGAGCCCATCTTCCACCTGGTGCCACCGGTGGCTGAGCTGGCGCAGGGCTCACACCCCAATGGGGCACCCCATGGCGCACGGCCCCGCGATTCGGACTACGAAGTGGAAGCCCCAGGCCGGGGCCGCATGCGTGCTGTGGACAACCAATACACACCACTGTGATGGGCGCAGGGATGCACTTTTGGTGGAGAAGTCCCAGAGATCCCTCTGGGTGGCACAGAGGAAAAAGAATGTATTTCCTTCCTTCTGGTTAGGGATTGTTATTTTTTAATTTAGCAAGGAAGGGGGTCATTGTTCACTCCAGTATGGGTGTGCTCCCTTTCCTGGGCCTGTTAAAGGGCCATTTTTTAAAAATTTATCTTTTTTTTTTTGTATTATCAAAGCTTTCTCGTTACTGTTTACACAACCACCATGGGGGCACCGCACCGCCGTGTGCTCTCCTGCCCCTTCCAGGAGGAGTTGAGGGTGTGTGGTGCATTCGCACCATTGGAGCAAATGAATGAAAAGGAGAAAAAATGGATTCACAATTCTTGGCCAAGCGCTGCCCGCGAGCCGGGATGGGGCTGTGCCACGCTACTGCTCGCCAAGGATTTGTTTTATCTCTACAGACAAGGCAAAAACTGGCTTTTCTCACTCCTTATTTTCCCCAGCTCGCCTGTTGCAGCCAATCCTGCAGCAGCGCTGCCCACACCGCGATGCTAACCGAGACGTGAACACTAACAGCTCCATCCCTAACAGTGCCACTGCTGAGAGCTACTGCGGAGACTGACAGCAAAGCATCCCCCACCAATGGGGGCATTTCCAGAACAAAACTCAGTTTCCCCATGGTTTTGTACCTTGGCCGTGCAGCTGTGCACCCTGCTCAGCTCTTTTTTTCCTCCCCGCAAAAAAACATGCAAGGGGACGGCGGTGTTCCATGCTATGCAGTAATGGGCAGAGGGAGCAGAAAGCCCCTCTGAGCCCACACACCCAACGTGCCTTAGGAGAGGAAGAGGAAGGTTTGGTGTTTCTGCAGCTGTAATACCCACACAGCAGCACTTTAACCTGCCTCCATGTGTGTCCCCTCAAAGCATGGGGCCCCATTTACCTGCTGGTGCCTGGAGAGAGGATTGGCTGCTCTGTCAGGAGGAAGGAGGGAGCTGGGGCTGTTGCCACATTCAGGGCATACTGGAAGTGCTCAGCTCCCATTTATGGGATCATAGAATGGTTTGAGTTGGAAGGGACCCCCAAATGCTATCTGGTCCCATTCCCCTGCCATGCACAGGGATACTGACAGCTCAATCCCAAGGGCTCCTAATACAACATTACTCTCAAACTCACATTACAGAGAATCTTTTTTTCCCCCCTTTTAAAAGTAGAGCCTTCAAGAGCATTAATGGAGGATTTCATTTGAAAGCCAACAATACAAAGCCTCAAAGCTTTTGGAAGGGTCTGAGAACGCACCATGTGCACCATTGGCCATACACAGCCCGCAGCCAACCGCACAGCTCTGCTGTGATAAGCAACTGCTCTGCATATGCAGACAGGAGAAAGTGGCTGCATCACCTTGAGAACTCATATGGAGTTTCGTGTCTCCCATCTCCTGCTCTGCTCCCATTCTCCACTTTATGCATCCAGAGCACGCAAAGCCTTCTTTGCCCAACTCCTGTTTCCAAACCCCCAATGCCTGCTCCATGGCATCCAGACTCCAAACTGGAGCATTTCAGAGAAAACGATACTGCGCATTGTCACCTCCTGGGCTGCCAAACACAGAGAGGCTACAGGGGAACAAAGCAGCCCCTGTGCTCTCTTCCTTCCCAGAGCTGCACTAAGGCTGCAGGCAGCAGCATGGTCCCCATGCATCAAAAAACAGCAAATCAGGAACAAGGCTGCCCAAATCTGGGGCTTTAAAGGCCAATACCTCCTTGATGCCTGGTCCCAGATTGTTGTGTCTGGGGGAGAAGCTGCTCAGCAAAGCTCTGCAAGCCCGTGGAACACCTGCACATGCTGCAGCCCCAGGCAGCCACATCTGAATGATTTTTTCCCCAAAGGATGAGAGGGTCTCACCCCAGCTCCTCCACAGAGGCAACAAAGGGATGGGAAAAGGAATTGCAGCCACACACAGTGTTCCTAACCCGCCCTTCTATTGCAAGGGATTTGGTGTTGTTCAAAGGGGAACCATTGGGTTTGGTTAGAAAAACATACATTGAGTTCATCAGGCCATGCCCCTCTGCAAGGTTAATGCAGTGCTGAAGGCACTCTATTACCACAGGGGTAGGAGAGGTGCTCCCAGGACACTGCTTTTGGCAATAAGGATGCTAAGGGAAGGGGCAGTGCCTTTACTCTCCAGCTAGGGCTGCAGAGACCTGGTTCTGACAATGCCTATGACACAAAGCAATAATTAACATTTTTAGTTATCTCATCCCTCCACGCCACACTGCAGCCCGGGCAGGTTCCCAGCACTGACACCACCACCAACTGGTGTTGAAGCACAACTATCCCACGGCAAAGCCTCAGGGAAGAGCTCCAGGTCCAGGTGAAGCCAAAGCAGAAGGAATCCATGTAAGCTAGAGCAGCACCAGCTTGCTGGGAAGGGGCCAGGGAGGGACTTTTTGTTCCCTCACCTCCGGACCACACAACACTGCTGTCACACGACCAAGCATATAAAGCCTCCAAGTGTCTGAGCACAGTATTCCAAACTTCATGGTAAGCTCGCTGGCTCCCACCAGGGCACAGCCTGCACCAGCAGCCACTGCATGCCCTCCCACCCAGCCTCTAGGGTGACTAAAGCCAACAGGTTCTGTTGGATGAGTTTAGTGATTTGGAAGTTCTACTTTTCACCTGCACAGAAGAGTTCTTCTTGTATAATAGGTTTTCTATATATTGTTTCTGTATGTACTGTACAAGTAACTTATTCTTGAATAATGCAATTTTACCATAATATAAAAAAAAAAACCTGCTCTTAATAAACTGTTTTTAGAACTCGTTTCTCACTTTTAGTATTTCACCTCATTCTCTATGGTGCTGCTATTTGAGCAGACCAAGAGCTGCTCGAAGTCACAAACCCTCCCTCAGAAATGGAAGCTCCCTGCCAGCAGGAGCAAGTCTCCATCATGGCTTTTGATGGTCGCATGCCCCCTGCTGCCCACCTGCACTTACTTACATCCATTTCATGTATTTGTGACATCTTCTGCACAGCAACCAGAGCAGCACGAGGCTGAGGCGTTAGGGAATGGACCCGAACGGAGGAAACTCTTTAGAACCTGCACTCACACTTCTGCTCTGAACCCTTCGACTTGTATCTGCAGTGGCCCTGCAAGTCACATACACCTGACGGAGTTCCATAGGTCTGAAGCTGGAGAAGACATTAAAGAGAGATACTGGTAAAGCAAAACACAAACAATACGTAGGTCAGTTTTTAAAACTTTTTTTATTTTTTAATTTTTTTTTTAGTTTTTATTTTATATTATCTACAAAGTAAAAGTTTTCTTAACTTAAAAGTTACATCACTGTCTCACGATAGTGATCATCTCATCAAACGTGATTTATAAATAATAATTCATCAGTTTGACGATTAGAATTTTTTTTTTTTACTGAACCTGTTTCAAGTTTAGTTAGAAGTAAAAGGGATCTCCAAGTCTTGATTTTTAGTGATAATAGCAGCAAGAATCACTCTTGTTACTTCTTTTGCTAGCTGATGAGTTCATAACTTTGAAGGGTCATTAAAAAATAAATAACTTCCAGTTTTCAGCAAGCAGAGTTGGGGCACTTGCAGGACTCAGATACAGTGCATGGAATTATGGAATAGCCCACAAGTTCCTAAATGCCTCTACTCAGTCCGAATCTCTCCCACTGCAAGATGAACTGTTAGCATTCCTAGTGGATGTTACAAGAAATCAATTTTTTTTTTTAAACAAAATAAAATGAAATTCTAGTTTTCTGTGCTTCCAGTTGGCAGAAGCAGTAGAAGGAGGGTATTTGGCCTACAAAAGGTATCCAGCCTTTCAGTTATTCCAGATGAGCCTTACAACTGCTGTTGGTGGTGGGCTTGTACTGTAAAAAAAAAGTTCAAATGTAAATAATAGATTGGCAAGCCACACAACAGTTTGCTAGTAAAGTGGTCACAGGACAACTACTGAGCTCAACTTTTTTTTTTCTTTTTTTTTTTTTTCTTTTCTTTTCTTTTTAAAGAACAAAACAATACCCTGCATATCAAGATGTCCTTTGGATGTTTCTCTCCTCCCTAAACCCTCACAAAGCAGCTTGTTCTGCTCATACATTCCCCAAGACATAACATCAGAGGCTGTTTGGAAACAAATAATGATAAAGACACCTAAGTAACTTTAAAGCGGAAAGAAGTCACATAGCACCTACTTTTCCCCAAAAGTAAAGCTGCAGAATATTACTCTGAATTAAAGAATAGACTTCAATTGTCACTTTACTTCGGTCAGTAGAAGTCTAACAGCACTACCCCCAAGCAACATTGTCACTCCTGTCCTTGGCACCGATCGCTTTAAATTTAACAACCCCCCGGATCATTATGAGCAGGCTACGCAGACAGTCCATTCCCCACAGCAAAACCATGGCAATACCTGGAAGAACACAGCCCCACCGTGTCAGTGTCTGCACAGTTATCCAGTTCTGTACTTCAGCTACACAGAAACAAGGTCTTTGCTACATTAGCTAAATCCGGCATGCTTAGCTAGGCTTGCATTTGGGCTGGCAAAGTACAAACACTAAATGCACAAATAGTTTGCCATCAGCAGCCTGCCATCTAAAAGGACATCTTCCATTTGTTTTTTTTTGTTGTTTTTTTTTCTTTTTCTTTTCTTTTTTCTTTTTTTTTGTTATTCTTTTCCCCAAATCTGGTTCGTAACAGTTCTCCTCGCTACTGTGACCTGGCTCAGTTACGGTGCAGGTCTCCCGGGCACACACTCCTCACCTGAAGGGTGCGTCATATAGGGGAAATGTGTTGTTGTCGAGACTGGAATGGGCTGTAGTGCACTTTGAGCGATGGCGGCTTGGGGACCACCAGGTGGCTGTGTCGTCATTAGCATCATTGGAGCATGGGCAGTTGGGTGAGAAGGAACCATTCCTGACTGTACATGAGCCTGAAACAAAGAGCTCTTTAGTATAATGGTCACAAGGAGGCATCTCTCCTGGCCACATGACTAGCAATTTTTCTCCAGCTCTACCAGTAAATCCAGAGATTTACTCCATTTTAACTAGATTAGCTACAAAGGGATTAAAAAAGATAACAACAACTGAAGTAATAACTTTAAAAAAAGGCTCAAATCCTTACTGCTGGCTCCGAGTCACATTCTGAATTTTAGCAATAATTTGGACAGTGCACACTGGGAGAGACTGCTAGCATTAAACAGAGGGATACATATCTTTTTTAAACCTCAGCAACAAATCTTCAAAACATTATAGTTAGTAACCAAGATCAAAGCACTTCCTATGCAAAGAACGCACTGGGTGCAGATAGGAACCTCACACGCACTGGAGCTCTGACATCCCTTGCTCCCTTCTTATTACACAGCTCCACATTCTTTCATGGCTCCCTGCCCTAGGAATGCTCTCGAGTGACCTGTGCCCACACTATCTTTCATCTGTGCAGTCATTCTAAGATGAGTGATTTCATCCCTTGATGCTGTTAGGTCAGCTTTGTTCTGTTTCCAGTTAAGCTCATCACAGTTAAGGTCCTCATGTAATCTAAGCAATCATAATTAAGTCTCAGCAGAAAAAAGGAGATTAATCTTCATTATGGCTGATCACCTTCTGGCAAACCAGTTCAGTAACTTGTCGGTTGACTTCTTTTGCTCAGAGTGGTTCATGACTCTAGAGATTGTCAGTTGTTTTGAAAAACGAGTAAACACTGGTTTCTTAAAAGCACAACACATTAAGGAACTCCTAGAGCTTTCAGTCAGTTTGTCTTGGAAAACAAAAATTATTTGCACCTAAGGTTTGCTTTGTCCTTCTACCAGATCCCATTGACAGGGCACTACGGTGCAGCAATCGCAGCCTCACGACTTTCACAGGCCAGTAAAGACAGATAGCAGGTAGTGGCTACAATTTTATTTCTTAAAGACAAAAGGGTTATTTGACTCATCACAGACATTCCTCAAACTCTTTATCAGACTTGCACTGTATTAATAGCACTCAAGAAGCCTTTAAAGGCAGGAACTGCAGTTCAAATCTCACTCTTGCTCTAAAAAGGGCATAGAAGATAAGGCTGTGAAACAAAAACACCTTTCAGGATGGGCACCATTTTCACTTTGACAAACATGCTATTACAGCAGCCATAACTATGAAGCAGCTATTCATATAGCAGCTGGATTCAATACAGACACACACCGGATAAAAAATTTCGCTGTGGCTCAAACGCTTTGCAAATTGGAAGCTGACAGCACATTGTAATGAATTTTCAAGTACTGCTTCTCAAGTGAGATATGTCTAACAGCTCGATTCATCTGAGAACCTAAAGGGAAATTCAACTGATCCCCTGTGTTTGCCTAACTGAAACTCCTACTACATATTTCACAATGGTGTTCAGCAGTTGGAAATCGCACTGCTGAGAAACTATTAAATCCAGTGATTAGTTTCCCCACAATGGAATAATTACACACATTTAAAACTTCTTACAGAGCTGTAGTTATTCCTTCATTAGAGAGGTTTTTTTTTGTTTGTTTTTTTGTCTTTTTTTTGAGGGAACTACTTCATTTCCAAGTCAGTTAGTCTGGTATAAATATCTTGGATTATGGATCGTAATTGTAATTTTCACCCTAAAAAATTACAGCAGAAAAGACTGCGTACGTTGAAAATCAAGGGTAAAGCAGGCTTTGCCTGCAATTGCTAAAAATCCTGACTAAGCAGTCAGTTCTGGCTAAAACTTGCATCTGATTTGCTTTAGCAAGGTTTGCTTACGAAGTGCTTGGCACACAAAAGGAAGACAATGGCCACATCCTGCAGCGCAGGCACGAGTCTGGCCACGATGTGTACAGCACAACTCCTGTACGGTCTTATCTTTAAGTTGCCTTTGAAACAAATGTGTTTCACATTTCAAGGCACGGCACTGAGCATGCCACTCACCTGCAAGCTTCCAACAGGACCCTTCTAAAGGGCTGCAGGTGGCAATCTTGAGGCATCTCAAGAAGCTCTTAGACCTAGGCATTCACACCAGTGCCACCATGCCAGAGCAGAGCAATAGCTCACATAAGCCAAGTATCTGTTTCTGGCAGAAATCAGAGCCTGGGAGGACATGGCAAGGTGCCACAATAGCAGTAGTCACATTTGGGCATCCTCTCTTTATCCTCCCACAATGCAAAAAGAAAAAAGCCTAGCAGAATTAAAAAGCTATAAACTCAACATCAGTAAAACAATTCTTAAAAAAAAACAAAACTATTCATTGATTTGCTTAACTGGCTGTCCCAGAGAGATTTTACCAGAATTCAGTATGGGACCAGGGTCCTACTTGACTACCCTCCCTACCTGCAGTTAGGTCATGACATCTCAACTTTTGTTAACCTGTATGAGAAAGAATAAGCCAGGCACCAAGAACTTGATCCAAAGAAGCAGTTGTGCAGGCAAATTACTGATTAATTGTCTGCTCCTTGACAAAGCTTACTAAATCCATGAGATTCAGTAAACATCAGAAAATCTTTGCAACACTGCTTTACGCAGAGCTCTTGATTAATCAGTCATGTGCTTCCCTTCCCCAAATCCTTTTTTTCAGTGAGTTGACCACAAGAGACCAGTTAAGAGAAGTGGGTTTCTGATCCTGTAGCAAAGACTGTCATTAAGTTGCCCAACAACCATTGGGGATCTCCTGCACAAGCAGTTCACTTAGAACCAGACACACACACACGCACGCACGGTTTTCTCTTTTAGCAAGGATTGTCTTGCAAATCAACTGAACTAAATCTCATCAATCTCCCATTGCAGTGCAGCCTTGCTACTGCCCAGTAACCATTTGTATTATCCTTTGCTGAATGTACTTGTACAAATTTGGCTACAACACAAAGCCTACAACTGCCACCAAAAGCAGCAATTCAGCTTTCTTCCACCCAGCTCTCGTCTCCAACCTTTCTCTATGCCAGCTCTTCCTGTGATCATGCAGTGAACCCGAGTAGTGAACTGATTTGACTGAGAAATAGCCTAAAATAGGGGGAAGGGAGGCACACTTCAGTTGAATCAAGTCCCCAGTCTGGTTTGCTGCATGGCCAAACAGTTCTGTGAGCAGAATGGGGGGGCAGGACAAGAATGGGAATCGGGAACTGGGAAGAGAGCTCAATTTCTTTCAGTAGCAGTGCCAGCTTAAGATGTCTTTATTAAACTACAGTTGTAGATGCACTGGGTATTGGAAGCTGAGGTCCAAATATCTTGTAAAATTCTAAAAGAAAGGCAATGTACAAACAGAAACCTACATAACACAACAGGTAGTTTGTGCTGAGAGGTGACAGAATGGAAATCACTTCAGCAGGCCCAACTGTCCTATCTGTGTGGCATTAAGACATTTAGTCTTGAAGGTTGTTAAACTGTGTTTACCTGGGGGACATGGGCCATGTGTGGCGGATTGGTATATGCAGGTTGAACATGGGAGGGATGAATGGTGAAGACTGTTTGTTGTGCTGTAGGAAAACTATTTTGTGGAGACTGCGTATTGGAGCCTGGCGTCATGGAAGGTGGGGTTGGAGCTAGACCTGCGTGGTAAATTGCCGACTGCTGTTGTGGGTTTGCCAGGTGGAGTGCCTGAGCAGCCTGGTGCTGATGATGCTGCAACAAAAAAAATAAAAAAGAAAGAAAGAAAGACAGTATATCAGTGAGAGTTAGGTTATGGTCTAGAAATGAGAGATGTTTACATTACTTTCCAGAATAAAAAAAGTTTGCAAAACTGCTCCCCATTGTCAATCTTTTAAGTCACAAATCTAAGGATCCCCACACCTGTGGTCACCAGAAAACTCACTGCAATTGCACCAGGCTCATCTTCCCCTTGCACTACAGTCATATAGAGAAGCCTGGAAAATGGATGTGCTGACCAGAACCTACAGTGCCAGGCAAACACAAAGAGACTCTGCAGCCTCAGCATTGGACGTACTTCCTAACCGCAATGAGAGGAGCTCAAAATCACCACCAGTAGGAAGTTACAATGCATGCAGCATTATCACAAGTACTGTTTTGCTTTTAGCTGCCTGCCTTGGAGAAAAATCCTTCTTAGCGTTAATCTGATATTTTCAACTCCACTCACATTAAGCTGCAACAAAATTATGAGTCTTCTTTAATCATAACATGGAAATGAGCTACACCTCATCCCTTGTGGAGATGGAGAAACGTATGGTCAGACTCATGTTGGCACTTAGTGAGGAAAAGAGACTGCCACAAGTTTTCCTCCTTGCTTATCCTACAAATTATGCCATGAGACTACCACATTTGGCCGTTACAAGTAGAGAAGAATGAGATGATATATCTTTACTTCTAGAAAACACAGAAAGCTGGACAGTTCCTGCGTGAGATTTATCACACGCAGGTAGTTTGGGCAACTTCCCCCACCGTTCTACCTCTCAGGGAATCAGTAGATCGATGTAAAGTCACAAACCAATGCAATTCCTTCCAGTAGAGTGTTTTAAAAACAATTTAAAGACATTCACTCCCTTAAGATGTTACCTGCACGGGGCTAGGAGCAGGGTGGCTTCCAGCATGTTGGCTTTGCTGCTGGCCAGTTGGCGTAGCCGAAGGCTGAGGATGCGGAGGGTGCGGATGCAGGGTAGCATTAGGGTGGGCATACTGCTGAGCAAGTGAGCCAGTGGAAACTAGGATGAAAAAGAGAAATATTTAACAACAGACATGGAATATGCATTTAATCAAGTCACCATCTGCACTTGAAGATTTCGTTATCTCTCTATCGTAACGTAAAAATACTCCCTCCCCCTTCTATAATAAATATTTATCTTCCAAATAGCTGAGTATCTTACCTTGTGTTCATGTAGATTTTGCAGAGAAGTCTATAAATAACCATAATTAGACAGTTCATCTTCCCTAGTTCGACAATGCAACAGATACTACATATGAGAAAAGCAGTATTTCATCTTTGTTTTGTCAATAGACTGGTTTGAGATATCAAATTTATCTTTGCAATTTAGTTTTTCCTGAAATGTTCTTTAAAAAGCTGTTACAAGCCATTTTTATTTCCACCATCCAAAAAATTATTTGGCCTTATACCTGGCTAACCTCACCATGCTACTCTTCTGGAAATTGCTCACAGTACAGTCCGTGTAAGGCATACACAGTGCATGTATGCTTAAGAGCTACAGGGACACACAGTATACACATCAGAGCAGAGGAATTTTTGCAGAAGTCAGCGTCTTGCACTAAAATAATGTCTCTCTTCCTCCCCTCAAGGCCGATTACAGAGTTTTCTGGATCACCACCATTACATGAGCTTTTCAACACTACCATGAAATTCTTAATTCCTTGAAACAGTAGCAAGTAAGGTAAGAAACTCCAAAAAAGGGAAAAAAAAACATAGCAATATGAAACTCACACAAGTGAAACCACATCTGTTGCTACAGCCATACCAGTCTCCCAACAGCAAGCTAATATCAACAAGATCCTTTCCAAGGAGGCCTGCCCAGTTCTACTTCAAAAAGGGCCACACTAAGTTGCCCTCCCCTCCTCCCCTTTTTATTTATTTTTTAATCTGAGGGAATCAAAGAAAGCATAAAAAGCCATAATAACAGCAAGACTTCCTACAAACAACAAGTGCGCAACCGGAAAGTAAGACTCTAAAAAATGAAACTTGTCTATTCCCTCACTGCTTTTAGATCTTGTGCCACAACCTCTCCACAGCTTGCAGCTACACTTCTGCACGTGACAACGTGCACTCCTCTTTCCAGTTCTACAGCTTGTCAGGACTGTGGCTAGCTTTGCTGACAATGGTGCTGGAAGAGAAACAACCAAAGCAAACAACAACCTTCTCCTGAATCTGCTCCCTGCAACTGCTCCTCCTTTGTTCTGGTACCATTCTGTCTTTCTGACCAAAGCTAATCACACTGCTCACTGCTGGGTGACAGCTTCTTTCACGGGTTTTGTATTGCAAGAGAATTTGAAGTAGTTTTGTTTATTTGTTGGGACTTTTTTTTTTGCAAGGTGGAGTGTTGTGGTAGCATTTTCTTGCCTTAGTAAGCATACCCGGGAAGCAGAGCACAAGGAGTAACTCCAAGTGCAGCTGTTATGTTGCAACCATCTCCCCCTGCTAGAGAAATACAGGATCTCATTTCTGCAGACAACTGCTTGCTGCACCTTCTAAGGAGTTTTACTGTGCTGGGCTCTATGCTCACGAACACACAGAACTGCTTGAATATATAGAAAGGACAAGAGACGAGATGGGAGGAGAAACAACACAAAAACATAGCTGCATCTGAAAGCACAACACTATAGAACAAAAGCCTGTCTCAGACAGCAACCACGCTGTGCTTGACACACAATTACCCTGTGCAAACATCCCTTTTCCTGCAGTTTGATATGCTATAAAGCTGCAAACACTACTCCTAAAAAAGTCAGACTTAATAGGATATAAGCATTCGGCATCTTTCTGTCTAATGGAAATGTTTCTCCACTGTGCAGGCCATTACGGAGGTCTCTCCTTTATAAAGCAACTGCTCACCACATTTAACTTAATCCCACCCTGCTGTCCTGAAAGCTCTACTAAACCTTCCCTGAGCAAGTGGTCTCACAATGATGTGCACCACAGTGCTTCAGGCTATTAGTGCAGATGAACTCCATATGCTCTTGCAACCCTGAATTTTTGCACTTAAGTGTACTCATGCCTGACACATGTAGCAAAAACCACATTATCTTCTGCAGATAGAGCACTTATTTACACTTCCAAAAGCATCAAAAGCAAGGGAAGTCACTGTTTCTCATATCACTACTAAAATTTATTTTGCAGCAGCATCCCTACCACTTTCAGACTTGGACAACTTTCAAATACCACTCCTCCTTACAAACACTACACAGAAATGAACAACAGAAACCAAGATTATTTTTACAGTATGAAACTTACAGTTTCCTACAGCAGGAAAATTTTCTCAACCTTGTTATTATACAATACTCTGAAGAAGGCCAGATGTTATTATCTCTGCTGAAGTAATAAACTCACAGCAGGATCCACTTGTTGCCAAAGGGCAGGCTACCAAAGATTTGCCTTCCCCAGCTCTCATTTCACTGCCTTGGCCGCAGAGCTGGCATGTCTTCCTCTAAGTTACCTTATTCTCCATTCAAGAGGTTTTTGAGTATACATGAAAATTAATGCCAAGTTGTACGATATTCAAGGCTTCCCACATCCTGCCACACTGCCTGTTCAGAGCCCCAAAGTAACGTGGTACTCCCTGAAACCATTAGTGCAATTCATCCTTCATTTCCCTGTAGCCCAGAAAATAATAAACAGAGTTATTCTGAAACAGATACATTACACAATCAAAGTTCACAAGGAGAAATTTCACTCTCAGAAAAACAGTTTGGTGCACAGGAATTGTGCCCCAAAAATAGGGAAGGATGAGGAACTATCATACCATCAGCTTCCATTACATTCCAAGAGCCTCTTATCCATAGCTGTGCAGAACAGAAATTCTCTTATTTCAATTGTAGAATTGTGATTTCCCCAGCTTTTCCTCTCCTGTTTTGTCTTCGCTATAACGATCTCTACAGGTTCACTTAAATTGAGCAGAGATGCTGCTGCAAATTACATTTTAATAGCAATATTAATATTAAAAGTGCATTTCAAAAGAAGATACTTGCACACTTATCTAAATCCTGGACACGAATCAAAAGTGGTTCAGGAAGAGTGGCTGCAAGCCTGAAATAGGTGCACTGATCTACGTTACCTCAAACCAGAGGTCAAATTTTAGCTCTAGGAATGTAAAAGGATTTCCACGTGTAGCTGCTGCAATTAACAGTTTATGACAAGCCACTGAAATCTCTGGAGCAACTTAGCAAGCCTCTGGAAGAAGTCTTGCAAAATGGTCTCTAGAAATTCACCTACAAAGCCACAACTAAAGCAAGTTCAACAACTTTTTAACAGATTTGTCCCTGTTGATCAAAACAGCTCACTACAAACCAGACAAGACAGGAGGGCGAAAAATAATTAAAAATAATAATAATAATCACAGATTATCCAACGTTTTCCCATGTCAGAACTTCGTACATTTTTCAATCTGCCATCCAGTAACCACAAAGCACCAGGAAAGCCCCAGGCAAGGACAAAACAGCTCCACAGAGCCCCTTGCTGTCTCACTTGTAGCACAAACACACCGTTTCTCACCTTCGTGCCCTATGTTCCTCTCCCCAAGAAACGCTCCTTGAGGAAACCTGCTGCATCTTTCTGATTGTTTCCCAGAAGGAAATATGTAACTGAACTAACCTGGAGATACACACGGTGAAGTTAAGTTGGGCAGTACTAAGGAGAGCACAAATATCAGATGCATTTAATCACTGAATTCAGCTCTACAGAAGTGCAACCCATGTCAAAGTCAGCTACCAAATCCAGCAAAGGAGCTGAAATCAAGAGGTCAGAGCAGCAGAAACCAAGCAGAACTCCCAGATGCAGAAACCATATCATGTAATTTCTTATTTCCCTGGTAGGAATCTCAGTGCTGCCAATGGTGGCCATCATCCAAAGATGCCCTGAAGCCTATTTTCAAGAACTGACCAGTGAACAAACTTCAAAACTATTGCCAGATCCAGTAAGATGGTGAGGATAACTACATTTAAAAGACCTGAATGGTAGGAAGCAAAGCAATAGCAATGTTTCTTTCAGAATATCAACATTTACAGAAGTCATTTCACATAGGCATAGTGGACTTCCTTAAAAAGATTATCCACTAAAGGAACGAGCTTCTTAAAATTATTTCCATGCACCAAATCAATATGTATAAAAGAGTACAGGTCAGCATCCCACAAGGCTAGCTTAGATAAAACCAGTTCTGTACAAGGGACACACAGGATGGCTGCTCTATAAGAGACCTTTGGAGAACAAGTGGTATTTCTCACATCTTTCATGTATCAGTTTATTTAAAAAAGAAGTAAAAATAGAAAGAAGAGTGCCTGGCATAGGCTGCAGCTGGCCACACAAGATAGGCTCACTGCAGTACAGGAGCAAGTCTGACAGTACCCTGAAGCTGCAGTTCCCTTCCCCATGTCCCAGCTGACAGCTCCAGCCCACCCCATCCAGCCTGACCACACCAAACAGCTTCCTTGGGGCTCTGAGATGAACACCCAAGCACTGCTTGTTAGATGTCAGGGGCTTTCTTACTTAGTGCTTGCTTATAACAATGTCTGCAGGGTCAGCACAGAGATGCAAACAGTGTCCCTCACCCTGGCTGCAGCTTGAGCAAATTCCTCCCAGGGACTCTGAACTCGAGCTCCAGCCTTCTAAAGAGATGAGGCACTCCTCCTTTTAAGGAAGTTCATTAACTTGCAAAGGCTTACATCCCCAGTTGGGCCACGGAAGAAAGGGAACAAGAGAGTTCACCTAAGGAAAAGCTGTCCACACGTGGCACTCATTTCTGGTTGCAGATGAAGAGAGTGAGTACTGGAGTTAAAACATGTTTATCAAACAAAACAACTCAACAAAAAACATGTTCCTGTGGTATTTTAAATCTGTTCAACAGCTCTTCCGCTGAAAGGAACTTCCCTGCCTTTTCTACATACTGGTTTGGTGCAAGGAAACCTGTTCCCCTCAACACGTCCCATTCGTTTAACATCTGTTCTTTAGATAGTGCTTTTCTGTACAATCAAAATTAGTACAAAAAACCCAACTCACTGGCAAAGTAGAAAGAAGGGCCTGTCTCCTTGCTGTATGGTATTTTGGGACATGCTGAATTTGGGAAATAGAAAGGTAAATTAGCCTCTTGCCGCGTGCATGCTTCCCGTCTTCTGGAAAGGTCAGTGTCTTTTGTTTTTAAAAAAGACTGTAGAATCATGCAGATATTTGTATTTACTTAGTTGATATTAGGGTTGGATATTTAGTTTTACAACTGAGTGGAGATGAAACAACACGAGTCCCAGGTAAGCCTTCCTTCTACACTGTGATACTGAGGTCTTCAGTTCTTAATTGAGTATTAATACAAATAAACTTTACGTCAATTCATGATCTATTACAATCCACTGTAACAAGAAGGTTAAAATGTAATTACATTAGACCATAAATCGCCCCCCTTGTTTGTTCAACTGTTTCACTGTCATTATTAACAGTTCCAAGACACCTTTGGTGACTGGTTCACTTAGTCCCTGGAGAATCCTTTGAAGCTTACATTATATCCACCATTGTACTATCAGGGTAATAGAATTTACTCTACTGCTGAGACAGAAACCAGATAAAGTTAGAGACAATACCAGACCAGCAAAACATATGCAGAAGGGGAGAGAGGAAGGGAGAATGGGGACAGGAATGACAGCACAAAAAACAGGAAATGCATCTGTATAAAACCAAGGTCTGGTTTTACACAAGTTTCTGTTTTGTTTTTTAAACACAAAAGTTAAGTTTTTCAAAGAATTCCAGTTATCTACAAGCATACACAGTTCAGCTACACAGTAACACAGCAATTAATTGGCACAAGAATACATCCACCCTCAGCTTAGATAACCAGATTTTCTGCCAACGCCACGGGACAAGCTGTGTCTTTGGGCGACATAGGAGCAAGCCGTGAGCCATCAAACTTGACCAGAGCAGCAATATGGACCATACAGAGCCAACACTTTGTGGAAGGTGGTGTGTCCTGAAACCTACGTGCAGGGTGAGGATGGGTTGGTGTGACAGGGCATGTGTGGGGCAGCTATCAGCGTGCGTGCTGCCCTGTTCCAGCAGAACCCGCGTGTCAACTTCCCTTGCTAAGGGAAGCTCGTGTCTCCAGAACTTACGAGTCAAAATGTGTAAGAGCCATCTGTATGGTCTGACTGGCTGACAAGGTGAAAGAGGGCTGTGTGAGCCGTCCCCATCATGTTCTGAGGGGGAAAGCCCAAGGATTTACACATTCCTTTTGTGTGCTCAGATGGGCCTGTGGTGAGTGCAGCTGAGCTGCTCGGCTTCTCTGCTTCTCTTGTCAGCAGCAGCTGGGGAACACAAGCAGGGCACTTGCAAAGAAATCCCAGAAGTGCAGAAATATCCCATTAGACAAAAATATTTTGCTTCAAAATGAAAAAGTGCAGATCAACAAGTGTAAGTCACTATGTGTATTTGGAATTGAGAACTCACTTCCTGAGACAGGAACGAAAACAAAAACCAAACTCGCGGCAGTGAGGACCAACAAGCATTCCTCCTCACTGCCAGGCAGCTGCTGCTTGCCACAGGCATTCACTTGTCCCAAACCATTGAAGAAGATGGAGTTTCAGAGCTCACCAGAAAACATTTCACACCTTAAGAACACCTCATAAGCAGTGCCCCAACCCCCACGGCTCAGCGCAGCTGTCCTTGTAGACATCTTCTTTCTACCACATACACAGGAAAAAAATGGAGTGAATTTCGCAAGAATTATCTCAAAGGAAGCACCAGAACCTTGAAGGATAAAAGGACACTGTAACCCACTGAGTCCAGATATGAATGGGGGGTGGGGAGGGAAGTCAGAGAATAAAAATAAAAATAGATCAGACTGCTATTTTAAAGAGCCAAAGGGAAATGTGAGAACTTGCTTGAGCAAATGCTCCGAAATCAAAAGCAGCAATGGCTGTTTCTCAGGAAGTTGTTATTCTGGATTTTCAAACTGCTTCCAAAAGAGGACCAAATTCGACTCAGAATCAGTGTGTGGTGGTATATTTAGCTCAAAGATTCCATAGGTAAGCTTAAGATCCCCAAAATACGGAATGTAAGTTATAAATACCTTTGTATATTACCATTCAAAACTACCTCTCACTCAAACCGAAGGGAACGATTCCAGCAAGTTGCTTGTCAGCACTTCACTCCATAAGCAGCATTCATCTACTACCTTAGGCAATTCTACATTTGTTCCAAGCAGTCACGTATTGATAAACGGAAGTCAGTTATCTTACAGATGGACACATTTTCAGGAAATATCATCAGCCTAGGCAAGGTCTTTGAGTAACACATGAAAGCCTTGCAAAACCTGGGAATCAAGAGTGATGCGCTATACCTGAAGTCACTCCATGGGTAACTAACTGTAAACTTTGAGTCAATCCATGTTCACAAGGCAATAAACACATTTACACACGGCAAGACCAAAAAAAAAAAGTGTCTCATATGGAGTTCATGATCCAACTGGGCCAAATGTTTTCTATAAACAAGAATTTTAAGTGCTTGGTCATTTACTGAGAAGGTGGGGAAATGTTTGGAAGAGTCACCAGTAGGCAGTTGAAAGAACACAAAGACATGCAATTTCTGTAAATTAGGTGCTCTTGGAAAAGTATTGTTTGAATTACGTGGAAGGAAATATTAAAGAATTCTCAATTTTGACTCAGCTTAATTGTGCATACCGGTAGCTGGTCACATACCTACAACAGATAAGCCAGAAAACCAACACAAAATGAGAACTAACTGTTGTAAGTTAGAATCTCAGTGAAAAAAACTATGCAGACTTCTGATCAGAGCCAACCAAGTGGAAAAGGCTTCTACTTCAATGCTGTAGAACCCAGTGCTTATGGAAGAGAAGGATGGTGCACAGTGGGAAATTGCTAGGAAGTAGCAAGCAACCATTCTGAATGAAGCTTCTGAGATTCTCTCACATCTAGCTTTATTTTAATCAGGGTTTGAGAGGAGAGTTTTCACCAATAAAGGTCTGAAAGCCTTTGATCATTCACTGTATTGGAATTCTATTTAATCTAATGAAAAAGCAAACAGAAGATCTGTTTACATGGACACCTCAAGCACAAGAGTTGAAAAGATCAAAGTAATACATTTAGTAAGGACCTGCGAGAGAAAGACTTAAGCTCTTCATGTAGCTTCCCAGTTCAACTTTATTACAAATGAGCTGAGGTGTTTTTTCAAATAGCAAAAAAGGTTTCTCTCTATTATTTTTGTTTCTTTACTATGTTACCATACTACTGCAGAGATCTGACAGGATGTTTTCAGATGGGTAAGACACAGATTTGTTTAAATCAAAATTAATGTCACACTAAATTTCAGATTTTTAGCCTTGTTAAGTTTTCATGACACATCATGGAATTCCATTAAGTATTAGAGTAAAACTAAGCACCGGAAAACATACAAAGATGTCTAAAGGTACAGAAAATCTTTTATTAGAATCTAAGTCAATAATATACGTGACCCAATAAAAGTCTTCCTCAGATGCTGTAACAAGTATTGAAATGCCATGTTTTCAAGAGACCATCTGTCGTTTTGACAATTTATGACAATTTTCAAGCCTTCTAGCAACCTTGATTCTACCTCTTTCCATAGCATGTTTTGCAGTGAGGCTTTCCCTCCAAAAGGGGCATTGATTTATCATACATTTGTAATGCTTTAGAAGTTCTCACATTATAGTTTGTAACAAGGAAACCCACATTTTCGCCATTTCACTCTAAGTGAAATATGCTCATCTGATAATGCTGAAGACCAAAGTCAAAGCAATACATGAGTTGTTTCAAATACTTAAATCTTGACTTACCAAAAAAGAAAGGTAAGCAACACAAGTTTTATTTTGCTTAGACAGTAGTGTTCATACTGTTAATAATGCTAGTAGTACCATAAAGACAGCATTTCACTAGTTGTCAGAACTAAAGTCAAGTTTTGAAACTGAGGTCATAGCCTTGCAATAAAACCAGTCCTACTTATAAACAAGAAACAATCAAGGGATGTTGTGTCAAGGGCATCAAGAGAACTTGAACAAACTTCTTTCAGCAGATATTCTTTAGCAGCTCCCAGCTTGAAATTTCATCTTGGTCACTCTGGCATCCTACTGAAATCAGCACACTCGAGTTTTCATTTTAACCAGGTGGCTCAGTTTTCAATGCTTTGCTCATCATCTTATGATATATAAACCACATTTACTGGTGTAATTTTGAGTGATACCCATATTTGAAACTCGAGATTTAAATATATCCCTGCACAACATAAGAGCTTAAAAAGTTACATATAACACAAAACGTTTCCTACCATACATAGCATGCGTCTGTTCATGCGCACCATACTGTGTTGCAGAAGAAGATACTAAACCAGGCTGTGCATGAGTTGGTGGTGCCATCATTCTAGCGTTGCCCTGTATTACAGGGCTATAAACATGAGGATGCTGCATTCAACAGAAATAAGAAAAAACAGGCAGTTAAGATAATTACAAGAAACTAGTGTGATCTAAACAATAATTACGTATTTAGAAAGAGCAATAGCTGGGCCTTACTGAAAACACAGGGCAAACCAAGAATTTCGTACTATCATGCTTATCCCAGTTGCTCTAAGAACATAAAGATGTTTTCTGCAGTGGATTAGAAACTGACAAAAAGCACTGGCATGTCTAATTTCTGCCACTCTAATTACGTAAGTTTATGTACATAATCACATTTATCCAATTAAGTATGTTTATTAAAAAGCCTTTGAACTCAGAGTACAATTTGTTTATTTTCAGAGCATAACTAGATGTCCTGCCTCTGACCTGAAAGGAATTGCTCAAAAAGGTAATATCAATAATAAATGACAACTTCTAAATTGACCTTAAAACTGTTAAAGGCTTTGAAGCACATTACAATACCAAATATGCTCCAGAATAGAGAAACCTTCCAGACTGAATGACTTCTTAAGACCGGAGACAATGTGGTATTTGGGACTGAGCCACTTATATATTTGTCGTACCATATCACATACACCAAAAGATCTCTTACCTGAGACTGGTAGTGTGGCACATGCTGCACAAGAGGCTGATTAGGAAACTGCTGGGGACTATATGCAACATACTGTGTTGAATAAGCAGGTGGTGTAGCTACAATTGGAGGGCCTGCTGCTGAGGCAGGGTGCATCATGGTGCTCTGATGATGTTGGTCTTGCCGCTGCTGGGGCATATTTGGTACTGCAAAGCAAAAAGCACCATGCATTAGAAATACAGGATGAAAAATGTTAGTCTTACTCAAAGCTTTTACATTACAGTGCCACTGTTACCAAACGGAAGCTCCTCAACTCTCATTTTTAACCTCCATATTACAGCTCTACCAGTAAGCAACAACACAAAAAGGAGTTCCTCTAAGAAACATTTGTCATCACTGTCTTTTAAAAAACATATACACAGCCACAAACTCAGGCCTGTTTATTCTGTGAAGAAAGAAAGGTGAAGAGAGAAAGAGACTGACAAGAATCAACAAGAGAAGGGTTATGTCAGGACACCTACATTAATTCAGTTTGATCCTATCCTCTTCAAAAGGCTTAATTTATTCTCTATGGGAACTACTCAGCAACTGCTCCATCAACTGGAAAGCTGAGTGTTAACATTACTTGTGCTCATGGCAGAGGAGAATAAAGGTCTCCACACAGCTGCAATTTTAGGCATTTGCATCTCTTAATCTCTGTGCTATCCTTCAGGATAGCATAAAATAGCATAAAATAACTTTCAGGTCACAGTCTACACTTGAAGGGCACAAATCAATCCACAGGAAGAAAAGAAACAGAAATAACTGGAAGGGAGAAAAGATTAAGAGGGCAGAGTGCCATAGTGTGGGACTAAGCAACAGGGCACAATAGCTCTAGGTGAGCTCCAGTTCGATGTAGTGAGTGTGTAATTAATAACTAAGCTAACTAAAGCACCTGTAAACTCCACTGCAGAGTGCAATGTTGTCAGAGCTCTTAGGGAGAGGGAAATGTTGAAGATGTCAGTAAATTCACTCAATAATGATTATGTTTACACTGCAAATCAGCAAATGAAAAAAGTAAATACACAATACAACTTGAAGAGGGTAAAGGCTTCCTCAGGGCTATGCTGCACGCAGAACGGATACAGAGGAAATACTGACACTGGAAAGGAATTTGGAACAGAGACGGGCCTCACAGGGCAGGAGTACCCATCAGTACACTTCTAATTAAAACAATCAGCATTAGCAACCGAAAGATTTCATTAGTCAGACCACAGTGAAGCTAGTGTATTTAAAGCAGAAATACATTGCAGGTTTTTGCCTTCCCTGCTTTCAAAAAGGCCACTTCTTTACTTCTAAACAGCAAAACTGCTCTTTCAAATAATTTCCTATCGCAGCAGCTGGCCCTACCATCACGAACCACTGTACAATGCTGCAAGAAAGCATGCACTATGTCAAATTAGAGCAATATCTGAAACAGGGCTATGAAAACAAGACCATTGTGGGTTTTTGCTCCTTCTCTGCACTGAAGAGATGACTGCATCTCACCACACACACAGCCACAGGTGTCACTTGCTAAAATCATGGCATTCTTAGTCCAGCTGTTCAGTTACTGTTGCAGAGGGAATGCAAAAGAACAAACTGGAACCAAGAAAAGGTTATTTGCAGATGTGTAACTATACTCCTTCTGAAAAAACAGACTCTTCTCAGTGACAAAAACACTGTTAAGGCACCACTCAGGGCTCTGCTGCAAATCAGTACAAAGAATACACCAAGTTCCCTTTTAAAGGGATCTGTAATAATTTATGGCAAATAAGAGGAAAAACAGCTTACATTAATTTTTCAAGTAACAGAGACTTTTTCCAGTTTGTTAAATCAAATTCCAAAAGCAGAAATGTCATGCTACTCAAACTTACAATGGATTTGGCCAAATTACGTTACCTAGATAGAAATGCCTATTTCCACTCAACTCACCTTCATTAAGAATAATATTTAAAATCTCAATTTGAAAACAAAAGCACATGGGTTAGAAAATACACAAACAGTTGTTATTTTGTTCATGCTGCATGCAAACTAAGAACCAAACAGGCAGTATTATTCTCACCTTTACCTGCTCTATATGTCTTGGCTTGGTTCACTGGCATGGGCGTCATGGGTATAGGATACAAAGGCTGAAACAGAAGAAGGAGTTTAAGCTAAATATTCCTTTTAAAAATGTGCATGTGTCTGTGTTGGGGTTAACAGCTTTCAGACGTTTTACTCTGAGTCAAAAAATAAAAAAGAAATACAATGACTTCTAATAATATTAGAAGCCCTTTTTTCTTCATAAAACTTTACTGACACGGTTAGGTGACAAACACAACATACATCATGGCATATCAGAACGCTTTGTAATAAGTTTCTACCATGAAATTGGTTTCAAGACCCACCATATCCTAGTTTTCAAACTCTTTTCAGAGACTATTTATACAAACGTAATGCCTTAGGTTAAACATAACACTGAAGCCTCGTAGAAGTTTCTTGCAAACTCCTTTATTCCAAACAAGAAGAGCTCTTGTGATCTTGTTGAAGCTGACAACTAAATTACTCATTAACACATTCTGAGCATACTGAGTGTTTTGTTAACACATTATGAGAGCAAAGTTAGCATAAAATTGATCTCTTCCTCCACTACCAAAAGCTTTAACCACAAAGTTAGGACTGCTAGCCACATTTTTTTAATAACCAACAACCATTTTGAGCAAAAGGAGGAGAGACAAAAAAATATTCCAGATGTCCAATACAGTTTAGTGAACTCTGCCTAACCTATGTTTTCTTTCACCACTGTGACTAAGTCCGCACACACAACCAACCAAGACCATATGGTTTCCAATAACCAGCCAAGTAATGCTAGCATTACTACTGCAAGCAATGTATTAAATCAGACAACTTTATAGCAGTTAGGTCTGAAAGCCTAGTGATCTCTGTAACAACCAGAAATTAGTGGGACGCAGCTGGAAGCTGAGGACAAAAAAAAAAGTTGCTTAAAACTTAAGTTAGCAGTACTGTGCTGGGAGCAAGGGGGAGGAGGTCTGCACAGATTAACAATAAATGCAAGTAACAGCTGTTGGAATTTACAAGTGTTTGAGACTATTATAGCTCTCAGGTTGAAAGGCCACTGGGGGAAAGTCAGTATTTACATGGCTAAAACTGAACAACAATGTAATTGTTCCCGTATTTACAGGAGTAATACAATGTGTACTATTGCGCTCTCTTAACTTAGATGCCCTAAGTCTCCCCTCTTGGCTGACAATCATCTGAAAAGAGTAAACAAATTTACATCACATGCTGCACAGTACCTGCACGCCAGGACTCACTGGAACTGGGTACATCATATTTGGTGCAAAACAAACAGGCTGAGTGTACACTGGAGTTGGCTGCTGATGGCCCACCATGGAAGGGCTTGGTTGAGCTTGTGGGCGAGGGGAGGTTGGTGTAGTAGAAGGCTTCGGCTACAAACAGAGTTCAGCAATGCATATGTAAGATTAGCTTGACTGTACTCCAAGTAAAAGGTTTGCCCCTGAGCAAGTGTTAAACAGTATCAAATAACTTACCTGAGCAAAAGATCGAGGGTTGAATTCTTTTGCATTAGGATTAAGTGTTGATTTTCTAACTTGCCTAAACAGAAAGAACAGCAAAAAATAACACTGAGCATTATTCCACTACAGCACCTATGCAGAACTTCCTAGCAATTAAAAATCTATAGAGATTAAATATTTCGTTTCCATCTGTGAGTCAGATTTCTGAGAACTCAACACAGCATACAAAAAGCCACTCTCACTGACACTATTCTTACTGCACTTCTCCATAAAGAAGTTTTCCTGCTGTTGATACTTCAGTTCACATGAGGCAAAAAAACACTTAAATCATCATCTAGACATAGAACAGACATCAAGAGGACTACAGCTATACTCGCAGCTCTACCACTGACTCATAAGACGGTTTTCATTCAGCACAGGCATCTCATCTGCTGTTTCCTTTGCTCAATTAAGAGACAAATTACATCAGCCATATAAACATTAGGATATTACATGTTCGTAATAGCTTTTGTACTAACAATTAAATGCTAATAACAGATTTGCTTACTCTAAAAGACATAGTTACTCACTCAGAAGTATCCTTCTTCTCCTCTTTATCCTCTTTATCTTGTTTGCTTCCAGGCCCAGATGTCTGTACACCTTGTGAAGTTACCTCAGGCCCTCGCTTTTGCTCAGAGCTATTACTTATTGATGGAGAAATACTTGGACTATTGGGTTTGCTACTGCCACCGTTAGAGTTAGTATTACTGCCAGTTTCTATGATAGGTTCTTTAGGGGCTGGTTCTGTCTTTTCTTTAACTACATCTCTCGATTTTTCACCTTCTCGGGTTTTGTTTAGCAGCTGATCCACTGCATCTGAAGAGGAACTTGACTGTAACTGGAAAAGAACCCAAGGTATATGTCCATTAAATTAATACACAAAACTAGAAACGACAACCTAACACCATCACTGAGTACAATACAGTCCCATAGACCATAATCATTTGGAAATGACCTTTTCAAAAATATATTTCTGGTAGGAAAAAAAAAAAACAACACTGACAACATTTTAAGCCTACACTCTGCAAGAAGCTATTCAGAAGCTTGTCTGACCTACATGTTGATTAGGAAGTGACAGGAAAGCTTAAGACCACGCCTCAGACTCAGCCCCCTCCATGTCATTTAACAGTAACTCTTCAAAAGCTGACCTGATTTAGTAAATCATTACAACCAGGAAACACGCAGTGGAACAGAAGATATTTGTCTCCAATTTTCCTCAGCAAAACCTTCCATTAAACTTTGAAGCAGCTTTTTCAAACACAGCATAGATGTGTTAATTCTCTGTACCTAATTATCACACAGGTTTTGAGCAGCATTTTTGGTGTATGGTCTTTAAGCTGATTATGCACACTTGTGCATTAGGCAATCAGACAAGCAAGACTTAGCAATGAATTTTATAACATTCAGTGTGAGCTCTTATGGACATTTTCACAAACTGAGCACAAGTTTTAAGGAAATGTTTCCCCATTAACATATGCAGTGTATTCAGTTCATTAAAGAAATCTGGATGCGTGAGAGCTATGATAGCATTAAGTTAGCACACAGAGAAACTTACCCTAAAGTCATTCTTAAATTTCTTTAAATCATCAATCTGTTTTCTATGTTCTGAAACAATTGGAGATACACCTGCCAAACACAAGACCAGAATTGTCCAACCATCTCTAATTCAGGTTTTCATCTATAACCCCCACATTTCTAAATTTGCAAAAAGATAATGCTTGCATATCTACAAATTAAAAACAGCTACATCACTTTAACTGCAATTTGGTATCATCCCACAAACTGCATGTATGAGGACACAGAAATAGTCTGTAAAAGCATGGCATTATGTAACTGACACATCTGTAGCTCTAACACATTACACACTAAGACAGAAGCCCTGAGGTATAAGGACTGCAGAACCCAGATGAACACAAAGAAGCATGCAATAGAACCCTCAAAGCATAACATGCCAGCATTTAGAAAATATCAGTTAAAGCTGAAATGCTGATCAAGTTCCACAACGTAAAAAGATTTTTATGAGAAATGCAATAACAAGCAATGCTGCAGAGAAAAAGGCAATGTTAAGGCGTAATAGGAAGACGTGTAGTTATAAAAAACTGCATGGATCACAATAAGCAGAAGTATTGTGTGCACAGCTCTAAGTAAAAACCCCATCCAGACCAGGAGGAAAAAGAAAAAAGGAAAAAACAAAAAACACGCCATCCACATGAATTTCTCCATGCTGTGTGTAGATGAAATGAGTCAACACTTAAAATTGTAGGTCTTTGTCACTTTAGAACTGCACGATCTCATTTTCACTATACAACACCCAAGACAGATTGCCTCAAAGTCTTCCTTAAAACATTAACTAAACTAGTCAATATAGCAGGTTTAGTGCTCAGAATTATACATCACTCAAGTACTTACGGAAGCTTTTGATACCAACCTTTGCTTTCAGGTTTAGGAAAACTAGGAGAAGTCTCACTTGGCTTTATATTCTCCTTGTTTCCAGCTGCAGAATTTTGCCTCTGGTCCTGAAGCCTGGTATCTTTAGCTAGAAAAGAAATTGCCAAAGTTATTCTCTGATACACAACTAAAACTGATTAAAAAGAGATGACAAGATAGGAACAAAAGAGAGATTTAACCATGTTTAGCTTACAAAAGAAAATCTCTATGTTACACATTTTCTGCTATCTCTTTAGGGCCTGGAGAGTTGCCCTTCCTCTTTGCCCATCCTATGGTTATTAAGCCAAATGAAAGTGTCCCAGTCCACACTCCTCCCAATCACACACAGATCCTTAGTTAGGCTGAAAAAAACTTTAAAATGAAAGGAAATTATTTCCCATAGAAAAGCTCTTCATATGTAATTTTACAAAGACTTGAGAACCAGATCTCTATGACTGTGCTCTTGAAATGATTGTTCTTTCACTACGTTTATAATATTCTAAGAAATCAGTGATATGAGTTTCTTCAAATGAGAAAATAGCAAAAAAAATTCCATTTGAAAAAAAAGAAGTCCAAATTAGGTCAAACACCCATACTTCCACACTTCCTAAAGGGCAGAGGAAATTAAGTATACAGTCTAACTAAGAAGCCTTTTGAACCTTACTTTAAAGTCATCATCACGGGGAAAAGAGGAACTCAGTACATAGAAAAATCAAACATATCAGTCAGAATTTTTCCCATAATTTAATAAAGCAGTTTTGGTCTTGTAAAGGCATTTTCATTTTCAGAGATGAGGCAAAGGAAGCACCTGCCAGCTAGTGAGGGTTACTCACCTTCATTGGAAGGGGTAACTGCTCTGTTGGATGCAGGGCTGGCAGGTGTCGGAGAGGCAGCTGGAACAGGCATGGCAACAGATTCAGTGGGAATAGTACCAGGCTGAGGAGAAGGCAGAGCTGGTCCTGCAGGAGTGCTGCTCTGCCTTGGAGACCTAGGCCTGTGTGTTTTAGGGGATAATCTTGGAACTAGAAACAAACAGGAAAAAACAGTTATAGGATAAGTTTCCTCATTTGCTCAGCAGTTTGCTTAATTTTAAAATGACTAAGAACATGCTTTAAAATATTCAATGGAACATTATCTAGTGACTGAAGACCTGTTTACCTTTCAGGTACATCTCCTAGTCCTTTACAATGCAGCATTTCAGATAAATAGTGCCATTTTCCTGCAGATTGTCCCCTAACATACATCACTGCCCTGCAGATCCACCAAGAAACTGCAATGTGGTCTCTTGTCCCTCAGTGGTACAAGAGCTCACATTAACAAAGTTTCAGACAGAAAAGAAAAAGGTGGTTGTATCTCCATGCAAACAGATACAAAACATTTTTGGAAGGCTGGAGGGAAAAAAAAAACAACCACCACCTTCCACTTTAGAGTGTGCCCTCCTTTGGAGGTCTGCCAGCTGCAAAAAAAAACAAAAACAACCCAGCATATCTCACTGAAAGAAGATTCGATGTCCACTTTTGTCCCTGCATTAAAGCAGCAAAGAAAGCTGTATATTATTCTTTAAAAGGTAAGTTGTACCTCCTGCTTCCTGCTCATCCCACAGTGGCTAGTTAGTTCCTTTATGTCATACATTCATACATAAACTTTAAGTGAGCAAGAAGAAAGAAAAGTAAGCTGTTTAACAGTTCTACTTGCATGTCACTGATATATAAAATTGGGGTAGAGAGGAAAGATGAATTGGAGAGAATGCCAGAACAGAAGCGTGTAGAACTTTTCCACAAAGCAACCAGGTCTATGGGGTTGTCTATGCGTTAGGCAGTGAGTCATATTTGCTTTCTAAAAGCTTTCCCATTGCCATTCTCTAGAATTCTAACACCACTAGGAAGTATCAGACTCTGAACTGTTGCTCACTTGCACCTGGAATCAAGAAAGCGCTCAGCTGCTGACGACTGACCAGAACACAGTCCCAACTACAAAACCAGGGCTGCTGTCACAAGACTGAGCTTTACATTTAAAGTCAAACATGAAAAAAAAAAAAAAAAAAAGCGTTAGCTGATTCAGAAAAGACATTGACTATATCTGCTACTACAGTACTTGCAACAAACACAAAGCAACCACTTGAAATCTGCATCATTTTTTAAAGAAAAAAAGTACAACTTCACTTGAGTATCACTGCATCTTTTCTTGTAACCTTCCTCTGCCCAAATGCCTCACTCCTTTGTAAACCAGTACAATCCAGCTATGCTGTCACTAAACAGATTCAGTAGAAAAGTATCTTAACTTTTTCTCATCTCCTTCAGTAACATGCCAGAAGTTTAATTCTTTCAACAACTAATTCCCACATTTTTCCTTCCTTTCATACAGCAACTGACTTACCCTCTCTGCAATTCAGACAATATTATACTTTAAGCATCAACTCACCAGTTGTTTCACTAAACTACCTGGTAACACCCTTCTCCAGCTACATCTAAGCAAGCTAAGTTAGCAGACCAGTGTATTCAGAGCCTGAATTGCCTAGAAACGCAGTACTCTGCTTAGCATTAAGACTCTAAGGTACCCCTGGCAAGCCATCTGCAATAAGCCAAGCTTTACCTACCCCCACTGACAACTGATGACCACGTCCCACCTGAAGGGCTGCCTCGTGCCACTGCAGTAGTAGATGCTTCCCCTGGTGCATTATGAGATACAAATTCTAAGCCACTTGAAATTGTACCCCTACCAGTAGAGACTCTGTGACCTCGAGGGTGCCGTTGTGCCTTAGGAGACATCCGTGGAGGCCCTGGGAAAAAGAAGACAACCCCACACAATAAGTACTCAACATCCATCACAAAGCATACTCAAGTATACTGTCTGTTTATAGAAGTGGATTTGACCTAGTAACTCGCAATAATACAATCACAATGGCATAGACTAGAACCAGGGATCTATGAGACCAAAAAGATCAAGTCATTGGTCCAGCCAGACTAGCAGCATTCTCATTACCTTACTAAGTAAAAGTATATTCATTGATATTTAAAAGTTTTATCAGAAGTGATTTACAATATTTGAATCCAAGTATCCAATATTGCTTACAGCAAGAAAAGCCAAGAATAAATTAGTGGCCCATCTCCTGCTGGATAATCACAGTTCTGGGCCATCAAACATTTTCAAGAGAACAAAACAAAACAAAAAGATTGCATTATTTTTGTCAGGTGGTCAGTGATGCCAAACATTGATTTAGAGAGCAGCTGCCAACACTGGCTGACCAACACTGTTGGGGAATTCCAGCAGATCATTCTGCATAGAGGCTGAATTGCCTGCAGCAGGTCACAATTCATTAACAAGTCAGCAAAATTGCAACTAAACAAGTTATTGTTATCCCAAGGTTCCAGTCATGCATGTTTAACACCAGAAGCTGAAGTCATAAGAGAATACAGTAATTCTGAACAGTTTATACAGCTGCCACAGAAAAGTTATACTCAAGTCTAAGCAGCCATACAGTCTCTACATCCTAACAACATTTTCTTTACAAGATCAGACTCAAATGTTGATACCCTAAAAGGAAAAATGGTGCATGAGCATAAGACAATCTAGCTGATTACAGTTCATTTTTCATTTAGATCAGTAACAGAAGTACAGGTAGCAATTTCCTGGTTTCATTTATATAAGGCTCTAAAATACCAAGTACCTCTTCCGGTTATATAAAACTTTAAACATTAGCCTCTATTTTAATCATGAATCTAAAGCACGCTTTAATCCAAATTATACACAGGCAAGTATTTTACAGAATACACTTCCCAGCAATTCTCATGTTGCAGTAAGCAGTTCACTGCATGCCTGACAAGTCAATCACAAGTACTCAAAAAATAACTGAATTTGTACACGGATTCTTTATATCTTGCTACTTCAAAGAAATCTCACACTGACAAATTTAATTGGCAGCAGAACACCATGCAGACATGTTTGCTACTGTCCACTTTCCGGTTATGGATCATGCTGAGCATTTATCAGGCAAGCTGTAGAACATGCTACTGATCCAATGAGCACGCTTCTCTCACCTGGCTCCAGCAGAGCCTACAATAGCAGAGAGAATGCACGTTTCCAGGGAGCTTAGGGAACCAGTTTACATTTTTCCAGGATTGCCAGACTGTGCTGTGCAGGACAGGTTGGGTTGGTTTGGTTGTTTTTTTTTTTTTTGAGTGCACTTTTAAAAGATTTTTCTTTACTGTACCCTCAGAGTACAAATCCATTTAGTTCAGATTCTACTGCATACAGTTACCAAGGATCATGTGTCAAAGTTTCCCTGCATACATCTGGCTACTAGGGATTTGTCCTGCCTCAATGCAAACTTACACCTCATGTTTTCTACTGATATATCTTTGAAGCAGCTCATCCTATCCCATTCCACACTGCACTTGTTTAAATATAGTGTTCTTTTTTTTTTTTTAATAAGCAAAAGGTGATTGAATCATTTTAGTTAAATTTGAAACTGCTTTTTGTGAAACAACTGTCTTCATATATTTTTTTAGATTATTAGAATTTGATATTCCTAACAGTGCTCTCTATACTTATCGGGTCCTGCATGTTGTTGTTGGTTAAGACACTGAGCAGCGTTTACAAAGCTGAGTTTATTTCATACCAACTTGGGAAATTTCACAGCTTTATTTTGTTTTTGTAAAGCTCTTCAAATAAAAAGGTTAATAGAAATAGTCTGATAAACTAAAGTTAAACACAAATTATAGGTTAAGTAATGAAGAGGAAAAACAATTTTGTAATTAAACTCACAAAGGAGTTAAACAAAGACAAACAAAAACATGAACAAATCGTGGTATTGTACCTTCTGAAGACATGCGTTTAGGCATAGTAGAGACAGGAGCTGGAGAACCATGAGCAGAGGGGTGAGACGGGGGCCTGGAGGGCCGCGAGGGGGGCCTGGAGGGCGGCCGTGTAGGGGTGGCTGCCCGAGGTGGAAGAGAGTTGGGACCTGACTGGTAGCGAGAAGGTGGGCGAGAGGAAGGAGATGGGCAAGGCGATGGCCAGGGAACACCTGACAGAACAAATGATATGAAGGAAAGTATAAAAACTAAAGAAAAATTATGGGGAAAAAGGTCAACAGAAAAAAAAAAAGTAAAATATGACAAAATGATTTCTCATGTTTAACCCTTTGGGGGTAGGTTAATTTATTTCTGCAACCAATAAAATAGTGTCTGTAAGGTTCTTCTCTCTGCTTCAGGTCAAATTTAATATCTGAATGTCACAAACTCCCCAAAGGGTTAATTAGGATCTACAAATACTACTAAGGAATAGACAGTAAAGTTTGATCTGTTAGCCTATCATATATATGTTCTACAGTACGCATGGGTCCTCCATCAGCTACCAGAGGTTCTCGTACAGCAGTTCATGTGCAGGACTGAATGCACAAACTGCTACTTCCAAACCAAATGATGAGCAGTATCAATTCTAGGAGCTGTATCTTTACAAAAAACAGCGGTGTTCAGTGTCTGAATCCTGACATCTATGCCTCTATCAGTTATCTGCAGTATTAATGTGGTATTTTAATCTAGGATATAGGGTTCATTGTTTTCAAACCAAAGACATTTTATTTATAAGCCATTTTGAGTATGCTAAGGGTATGATGTTGATTCAGTGAAGTAATAGGATGGCACAGACCACAAATTCCAACTTGTTTTGGGAAAGACTGTTGTACATCCTTTTTAATCTACTTAAGAAGAAGGTTTCACTTACCTTTAAATATTTCTGACTTCCTCTCCAGATAGAGGCACTTGAGCATTATGTTTTGGGTTTTTTTTAACTCTTATTATTTTTAATTCACAGCAATCTCATTTAATAGTACTTTTAACATATAAAAACAATGCCTCAAAGGTGGGCTACTGCTAAAATCCATCTCTCAAAAACTGGTATTCAGTTTACAAATCACCAATTTCCACTATTCAGTGCCTAGTGATGTCCATTCATAAATGTTACCTATGCATCCCGCAGAAAATACTCAAGTAACTATTTGGAGAGAAGACTTCATTGATTTTCCTGTAATAACTTCTCCTAGTTTCCCATCAATGGTTTTTTCACCCACATCATGGTGAAGCCAGCAAGTTGCTTTCTACTCTATAATAGGAAGCAGAATTGATCCAAGCACCAGGAAGGAAGGCGGATGCTTCCTCCATTACAGCCACCACCTCCCTTTCACTAGATGTCAGTATTGCTATTCCTTGAGAGAATGCTGAGCAGTAGTATTAAAAAATATATATAAAAAAGCATCTTTTCATCTTTAAAGCTGCAGACTGCACCATCATCTAAGACAAAGGTAGAAAATAAGTGACACTGCTGCTCTGCAAAGCTACATACAATGCATTCAAATGAATGTTTTGTTATCAATACGTTAAACCCAGATGAAAATCACCACCTCTGTGTTAAATGATGCATGCTGAGCAGCTTGTTAAATACACATCCTAAAACCATATCCTATGCAGTTTCAACATTAATTAGGCAATTTATTGCACTTTTCTAAGGCACACTAATTTCAACTTCAGATACTTGCCTCCGTTAACTACTCTTTGATCTGCTCCAGAGTTAGGACTGAAATCTGAAGTGTGGGATCCAGACCTTGAAATTGGTGGGCCTGATCCAGACTGGCCCATCCTTGGTGAATTTTGTCTTCCACTTCCCCAGGACAGGACATCCCTGTTTCTCCCGCCAGGTGGAACGTATTTACTTTCCCTGAAACACAGCAAATTTCTATCAGTGTTGAGGAAGATCTGGAAGATAATGAGTTTAAGAACTCTTTGCTGTTACTCCCTATCTTTCTCAAAACAAGCTCAAGAGAAGTTCAAAATACAATCAGATGTTGATCAAATATTCACCCCATGAATTATCCTTTGATACTCACTGCACTTTCCACTTCTTAAGAGCCCACAGACACTGAACACTTTAGTATTAATGCCTGAAATTCTCCATGACATGCTGAAACCACTGCCTTTTCCTGTAATTTGGTACGAATTCACCACAGTGAAATATCAGAACGGAGAAGTCTGTTTCAATACAGATAATACAGGGCCAAGGAGAGGTGTACAAGTCAGCACAAGTGCCAAAACCAGCAAGTGATTGTTTACACAAGATTCCTAACCTAATCAGCCCTGCTGAAAAAGCGCAGTTTCAATGAGTAAATTGCTACTGTACCAAAATATGTACATCATTTAAATAAAAATACTATGAATAGTGTATGCAAGTACCTAGTGTTCACACCATGACCTTCTCGCTCGTTAGCATTTCTCTGAACAGCAGTGTATTTTTCTTCTTCTGTTCTTTCATCATTTTCCAAGGCAACCCGAGCTTTGTATTGGGCACTTGATTCAATTTCCTCTGCTAATTGAGTTGCTCTGGCTTCCCGTTTCAAAAACTCTTCTGAATTATCTCTTTCTAATGGCACCCTGAAAGACAATGGAAGGCAAAGAACATGTGAAATGAATTCAAAAGTACAAAGAACCTACAAAATTATATAGCATTAATTCTAGACGGGTTAAATTAAAAACAAAACAAAAAAGAAAATAACACACAAACTGTTTTTAAGCCAGGAGACTTGCTATGCTTTTCTAAGGATAGCAATACTCCTGGACTGGTTTGGTATTATGTACAAAATCAGTGCCATTTACTTTCGTAGAGAACCGAGGTCAGGATGCAGAGCTTTTCCATATGATGTGCAGATTCCCCAGCCCCTGTAGGGGCTATGCAAAGTCTCCAACTTTTAACAGGGTTGAGCACATTAGCAACAAAAAGGCCTTAGCCCATTATTTAGATAGGAAGCCAATTCAAGAGACCAAATTTGAATTTCTTTAGCAATTTACACATTCACAATAGATGTAAGAGTCCTCAACACCACTGAAGTTAAGAGTTACAAACTTAATCCTCCAGTAAGTCTAGTCACTGCATTTCAGTTCTTCCAGTTATGAGTAACTGCAGAAAAGATGAATGCAGTACTTTAGAGCATGGGGCCAGAAACTCAAGACTCATTTGCCATGTCCTGGAACCTCAAAACCATTCATTCTATGTATTACGATATAAGGTAACACCACACTGCAACAAGCATACATAGCCTTGTGGGAAAGCCACTGAATAAGAACTCAATATACGAGCAACTAATTACTAAAATAATGAACTACAGAAGAACACAACTGCTCTGACACTTCCTTCTGTCTATCTGTCATTGCCATTTTTCACCTGTAGGTCTTATGAAATAACTTTGTTCTTTGATTTTGATTCAAACTGCAAAGTTCTGAAGGCTGCTTCACTGACTTTAGAATAAGATAGGTAGAGCTGAGACTGACCATGCAATGTTTGGTATTATATAATCAGTACTGCACACATTTAGGATAATATAAACAAAGAACAAAGGAAGTAGTTGGAGAAACAGCCCAAGTAAGAAACAATATATGCAAGATTACTCAAGTGTTGGTGGCAGGGCTATGAAAGCAAATGGCTTTGCCAGATTGTAACACATAGCTCTGCTACTGCAGCAGAAGTCTCCCGTCCTCACACACACTTTTGGCCAGCTGCTGCCATTATCAATGGTGGCTAAGAGGATGAAAGAGAAAGCAGGGCCTCCAGCACAAAGCTCTGGCTCACAAATAAGATACATGTGAGCACAGCAGCCATCAACTCAGCCAAGGAGCATGCTTGCTAGAACACAAGCTTGTGTCTTTATGCAGACTGACTAACTATACCTGCTAATGCATAGCTCTGGGAAGATAAAATGAACAGTAAACCCTATACAATCCTTCAGTTGCACAGGTAAGCATTTAGCTGGACCGCTGCTCATTGTATGCTTGGAAAATCAGAATAAGTTTCCCAGCTAAAGCAACAAAATGCAAAGCCAGTTGCTTGGCTAGGAAATAATGGAATTTGTCTCCAGCAATTTAAAGTCACCTTCATGTTCTTAATTTGTGTCCATTTATACTCATAAAACGGAAAGATGGCAGACTAAAGTTCAGAAGTACAAAGAGTACTTCAGTTTACTTCACTGCTCTAGGAACAGCTTCCCTGGGATGTAGGCATAAACCAATTAAGCTTTTGTTAAACTACATCTATAATGTGACAATAAAAAGAAAGTGTTGAACAAGAGATGTGCAGAAAAAAAATTGGAAAATAAAAATAATCACTGCAATTCCTGAACATTCACAACCAAGTTTTATATTTTGTGGGTAAAACGAGTGGGAAAATAAAGATATTTCATGATGGCTGTTCAACATCTGCAACCGGTTTGTGTTGTAGTTGCAGTGAACACTATAGCTGCAGACTACTGGGAATGGGTCCAGGCTGCCAAAGTAAGCACAGCAGACTTCATACTTCTTCTATACTCAAGTTGTTATTATATTGTAACTAAAACTTTAGGTCTGCACAAGTCTGCTAAACAAGTTATCCACAGCACAAACCCCCTTGAAATATCAGCAGCATTTCAATACTCCAATATCTACAGTATGAAAAATCACAATAAAATTAGCATTTAATGAGACTGTTCTGCTGGGTTAAACACAAACTATGCATATGGCAGCTACATAAAGACATATTATAGTTTCACAATTTGGTATTTTTCACTCTACTTGTACAAGTTTTTTTTTTAAGAATCAAGCATTATTGCATGCCTAAATTCAGAAAATGTTGCAACAGGAATGAACTGTTCCCATTTAAGGGAATACATACAGATTGCTACATAAACTATTCACAGAAACCTGGCAAGGTTTCTTAAGCACTATTCATTCATTATTTTTTTTCAGTTATTTGATTCCACAACCTTAGAAAGTATATAAAATTATCTTGAGAATACAAGTTTTGTCACACCAGGGAAAACATTAAATACAAATCTAATAAGAAAATATTTTGGAACTTACGTATAAGAAGATAAACTGCTGTCATATGTTGATATTACACCATAATTTTCTTCATTGTAACGAAACATGTCATTGGGATCCCATCCATTAGACTAGAAGAAAATGAGGCTTGTTTTTCAAAATGTCATTGGAAACACATTCCCTTAAAATCAAGGGCTGGTGGTAGGAGTCAAACCTTTTGCTCTTTTGTCTTGGCTTAGGAATTCACTGTTCATACCAGAAAGTTAGCAGAGCCACAACTTATTTCAGGGGTCTTTGTTCATCAGATGTATGTACTTTATCCTAAAAAGCCAGGCTGGTTTCTTTTTTGTTTTGTGGTTGGTTGGTTTCTGTTTTTAAAGCACCATGCTCAGTCTGTACTAGTTAATGGCTAACATGTAGTACACAATTCTGAACGTTAGGAGCGTCCCTTGCCATGACGAGCACTGACACTTCCCAAAAGCACTATTAATGCAATTATCTGAGACACACACTGCAGGCAGAAGACTCCTGGTGATCAGGGCAACTTCCCCACTTTATGAAGTATGCTACTGCAGCACTCAAGGCTTTAACCTTCACAAACGATAAACATTTTGAATGTTTCATAAAAGCACTGACAGCGTTAAGTATTCCAACAAATCTCAGCTGTACAGTACACACACCAAAATTGACAGGGTAACTGTTCCACCAAGACAAAGTGAATACTCTCCACAATCACTTGATTCCATTCTTGCCTTTAACACACTGCAGCAGAATACCTTGCTAAGAAGAATGCACCGTTGAGTAAAAGCTGACTGCAATGATGTACAAAGAAGCTCCATTTAAGAACATACTCTTCATCTAATGATGCATAATCTGCTGAGGTTGTACCTGTGCTTATTAAACCATGGGTCAGATTTCTAATAATTTCCTTCATCTTAGCTCTGAGACAGTTAGCTAAGCACAATTTTACCATCATTTACAGATGCAGTGACCGTCAGACAGGAAGGCTCTGATTAAACATAAGTGACTTCAGTGCGTTGCTGAATGTGGAGTTCTTAATAAAAGCTCCTTTTTCAGCCAGTCCTTGAATCAAACATGTTCCTTACCACAACAGCTGCCACTTGTCAATATTTGCCAAAAGTGGCATCTGAAATCCAGATATTCCTATTCAAATTTTAAGAAAGTGCTGGGGCTGTCGCTAGCAAAGACTGAACATACAGTGATATAGGCCAGCATCTTTAGCTCCAAGTTCATTACTAGATTAAAATTAAGGAATGTCTGTTGCAAGGCACACCCAGAGAAGCAGCCTGCTTTCTAGAGATCATCAGAACCAATAAAAAAGCATTACTTACAACATCTGTCTCCAGTGCCTCAAGCTCCTCAGTAGCGCTGGTCTCTCCTCCATCCCACGGCTCAAGATCCTTTTCTTTGTGCTCACCATTTACTTTAGCACTGATGGCTGAATCAGTAAAAGCATCTAGAAGGGAGTGGGAAGGGATGGAGGTGAAATCAGTTTGATTAGGCACAGGAAGACACTGGGCACACCAGTTTATTTGAGGAACAACCAAACACAACTGAATTGCTGACACATTAACGTCATTCACCTCTTGTAGCTGCTGTGGTCCCTGGGACTACATCAGAGAGCTGTCTGCTGATAGAAAAACCCAGGAAAACCCAGGAAGCACAGACTAACTTCAAATAAATCTATTCACAGGGAGGATTTTTTTGCAACCTCAAGTATGAGACAAGGTATCAAAGAATAGCAGTCATTATTTGCAATTACTTCCAAAAGTTTTACACAAACTACATGTATGGCTTCTGCTAAGAACAGGACTACCTGGGGAGTGCCATTCCTACAGAAAAGCCAAGATTTGTAAGTATGTTTGTTGTCCAGGGAGCCTACACATACTAACAAATTATGCAAATAGGGAAAAAAATAAAAATAAAAAAGCATGAATGCACCAAATCCCTTTCCTTGAATGAGCAGAGTACAAACTCCCCCTCAAATACCTGAGTTCCTTCTGTTTCCACAACTCACCACACCAGCATGCACGCATGCATACATTTGCACTCCCTTTGCAGTATAACTCAATTACCCATTAGCTTGGGGTACTCATTCAATGGGACTGAACAGAGAAGTTCTGTTTCCTGCAGGCCTTTTCCAAGTAGCAGCTTACCCACATCACACAGCAAGATTCAGAGACACTCTTTTTCTCAGCAACATATGAAAATAAATATGCCATTGATTAGCCAAGTGTGCTAAGGGTATGCAATTTTTTAATATAAATTGTAAAAAATTATATAAAAGATAAAGATCACAAGCTTTTATTTTTACTTGCTCACGTTTCATTCAAGTCAGACTAAGAAAATGGCTGAAGAAATAATACTAGAATATTGAAGTACTGTAAAAGGGGGAAAGAAAAGTACAAAGCCATTCATCAAGGAAGCCAAGCTTTTCTATTTTGTAAGCAACCAAATCTTAGAGCTGTCTGCAAATTCTTAGATTTCTTAAACAGAAGGAATTTTTAAAAATAAAATAAGCTTTTCGGAGTGCCTTCAGCCTAGAATTTCTCATTATAATTCTAAAGAAAACTAAGAAGCCAACACTTCAGGTCTTTAAAAAAGATGAGGTCAAACCACCAGGCAGTGCTAGATAGGAAGAGTATGGCTTAAATTAACTTCTGGCAAGATCTGAAATTCTATGAGGAGAAATGAACTTGAAAGCCATCATGAAAAGAATTAACAACATCTGAAGTGATTTGTTGGCCACCAACGTTACAGAGTTTAAACAATCGCTGAAGATTTTTCTTAAGAGACTGTCAGCACAGCCTATTATCCCTGTTTTGCCCATTTCACAATCAAGTTCTGCCCATATATTGCCATGATCTGTCCCCATATATTGCCCTTCTATCAGAGCTGTGCTTAGCTCTGTATGGTACAGGACAGGCTGTCTCATGAAACGCTCAACTCATACAAAGAGACCAAAGAAACGACGGGGAAGCGATTCAGCATTTCAGCATTGTTAATAAGCATATGTGAAATAAAACGTTATAGAAGATGTATGGAAAGAAAGATGTTTATTAGCTAAACATTCATTTCAAATACAAAAGAATCAGTAAAACGAGGAAAAGAAAGCCAAATGAAGGAAGGCAACCCTAATGAGGGAAACCACTGTTAGGGCTCGTGTGAAACTGCAAAAACCTGCATCAACCACCTGGTGAGACCTCAGGGCACAGTTCACCAACAGAGCTGCGATAATTCCTCCACAGCTGAAGGTTAACACTTCCAAGTGAGATCATTTCAGCCTCTCACTACATCTGATGCCTCCAGCAGGCACATTCTGGGGTTATTTGTACACTGTTCTGAAGCAGTCACGGTACTGTTGTGCTAACTAGTAGTGCTGATGCAACTTTTCAGTGGTTGCATCTCCAGCTGTTCAGAACAGGTAACAATCAAGGGTGGGAACAGAAGTCACTGACTGACTGCAAGGTGTTCCAAATGATTCTGTGAAGTTACACATGCATGTTTTACAGTGCCATAAATGCGCCAGCAAAGATATTAAGCTTCCATTACATATTATGGTAACAGAAGTGTTATGAAAGGCAAGATGCAGAGACAGAGTGACTGCCAAAAAATGTTACCTGGTTCTGAAGGAACTACAAACAGATATGGAGAGAGAAAAAAATGGAAGACATCAGATATAAATACAGGTGGATTTTTTCACATTATAAGGCTGAGTTCAGGCACAGCTACACTCTTTCAGGCCCTCTCCCAGACACACTCAAGCTGATTACACATGTCCCACCTTGCAAAGATGATTTCCGTATTAAAACTTCAGCAATATTCCCCCTATTCACAATCCCAGTATATTTCTCTGTTTTGCTTCACTAAAATCCCTCCGGACAGCCTTCAGATTTGTAAAGTGTATCAATCTGACAGAAAACATCTCAGTTTCCCTTCATGCAAACAGCTTTTAAGATACATTACAAGAGCAGATGTTTAAATGTAAACGGGAACTACTTAATAATAAAGTGCTATCTAAATCCATGGTGAAGGAGTAACGAGAGCACACTCAGCTGGAAAGCAAAAGTAAAGCACTTGTATCTGGAAGCTGTACAGTCACCTTATCGACACCCCGTAGCCAACACAGCCATAATCTAGACCAGCCAGTGCTGCTTCTGTGCCTAATGCCACTCAGTCACTGCTTCACGCCTGATCCTCCCAGATCAGACATTTTACACCACATTTAAGTTGGAGGCTGTTGTGTCACTTCTGTGACGTTTGCTTCCACGCTGCTTCACTGGGGGGAGGGGAACTTCCTCCAACAAGATGAGAAGACATGGATGTGAAGACTGAGGGCAGCACTCGATGGAGGTAATGTCTGTATTCTCAAAGGGTGTTAACTAATTTCTATTAAATAACTTCAGAAAAAAAACTCCACACAAAACATTTTGGCATTCTGGATACTGCAAATAAAATAGTAGCTTAATAAGACTCATACTTAACCCACTAATTTTCCTATTTAAAAAGCCACATAAAAGCCATCAGCAGAGCACTGTCAAAAATGGTGGTACAGATGAACTGGTGGGACAAGGCAACACAAGAACTGTACCACCTAATGAGTGTTACAGGCCTGAGAAAGATTTGTACAAGCAATGCTAAGTTTCCCAGTAGAATCCAGTGTACCACAGGGCACAGGAAGCCCCTCTGCTCTTCATCTCTCTTCCATTTTAGGATACAAGCGAGACTACAACATCAGCCTAACCTTTACAACTCAAAATAACCAGTTAGGAAGAATTCAAGCTACAGAGGCAGACTTCTAGTCACACAGTACAGTCTCATGAGCAGTGTGAATGTAGCAGAACGGTACTTCAAGGCACAGCTCACTATTTTCCTGGAACAAACAGTCAGAAAGACACAGAGGGACACCAAGATTAAAAACAAGGCAAGACAAACAAGGCATGAACAAAACCGATGAGTAGCACAACTGAGAACACACAAATTCTTCAAATCATTGTTTCCAAAACAAAGATACTGCTCTTAAGATTATTAAGAAAGTAGAAGCTGAAGCAAACTGCTGCTCTGGGTGCCAACTGGCAGAGGGTTTGCACGCAAGATATCGACTGCACGCTCACACTCCCCTTAGCTGGGGCCTCGTATCTCTGAGCTGTTGAAGGAGCACTACACGTGACACCTTGACACGGCCAAATTCTTATCCAGTTCATTTTGTATATGGGTAAAACTTAAATAAATGATCAAATGAGAGCTGGCCATAAAGAAGTGAGCTCTATGTAGCCTTCCGCTAGCTCCCACTGCCTCTGGACCTGCTTTGCATGAATTCTCTTGAGCAAAGAAGTTTTCTGTTAAGGCCTCACTTCTTGTCTCAAAGACTGCTAACTGGGAAAAAAAAATCCCAAGGACAACTTTACACAACAGAAATTCACACGAAGCAGAAGCAAATCAAGTATACACATTCTAAGAAAAACCTCAGCTTGGGCAAATTCCTCAAGTGTGTGCTATTAGATGACTTAGAGAAAGGATTGCCAGAATGGAGCAATTAAGTGTCCAGGTTTGATTAAATTTGGCATTTAAAAAGCTTGTTTTCTCAAACATGTTCTGTGCTAATGGGGAAGAGCACAAATATGCATTTAAGTGCAGTTCAAAAGCCATTAAGCCAATGTGCATTAGGTGCCAAAGGTGTTTGTATTGCACACTGCAAACTTTGATCAAGTTCTCATGGCTCAAAGAAAATTGATGTTTCAGCTTAAATGTTACAAAACAACTAAGAGTTTACTGTTGAAACTACTTACTACTGATTTAAAACATTAAAACCAGTTACCACTAGTTCGGCAGGGCGAACATTTCCTTCCTTTGTTCACAATATGCCTACTGCTATTCCCCTTCCAACACTTTCTCTGGAAGAATGCCCCTTTTAGTGCTAATTCAAGGAAAAACTTAAATAGCCAGTTCTCTCTTGCCTTTTTTTATTGGATTTGTATTACTTTTCTCAGAGTGTAGCGAATGTGCCAAAAAAACAATAAAAACATTGTAGAAGCCTATTACTTTAACAGTAGTTATGATCTTGAATGCTCTTGTCTTTAAAGAGGAGCCAAGAAGACAACTCAAGCCTTACTCAAATTTGAATCATATGCAAACCAGCAGAGCTGCCTGATCAGTGTTTAGGACTACAGGAAATGCTGCTAGAAGCTTATTCAGTAGAAGTGTGCCCTTCTATTTCATTTGTGCAGGCCTAATAATCTAACTAGCAGATCTGCTGGTACTGCAGAAAGCCCTGACTCCATTGAGTGACCCTCAGATGATTCTTTTTGATTCCTTTTGAAGCCTGACAGGAATCTACTTGAGCACAAAGGTCTAGATAGACTGACAAAGTTGCAAATAAGGGCTCTTGAAGCATACGCTGTCAGAAAGTTCTTATCTACACAGTCCTACTATTTATTTTTTCCCCTCAACACTTCCAATTTCCACAGTGTAGGTAGGCACCATGCTTTCTCCACTGATCCAACTTAATGTGCAGTGTCATGTTTGGCATAGACAAATTTAAGGTTGTTGCTTCCAAACAGAGTGGTTTCACCTACCTCAAGCTTATACTGCCATTACCTTCCCTGTACTCACACTACCGATGCTGCTGCAGGATTAATTATCAGCTCGTTGCTCCAAAGCTGCACAAGTCAGATAGCAATGAAAGGTGCTTGGCAGACTACTTCGGATGGTTCTTTCAGAGATAACTGTATTTTCCACTCCTGAAAGAAGAATCCATCTCGTTCTCCTTCTTTCTACCTACTGCTTTTTACTATTCCTCTTCCAGTCAGCTTTCCTATTTCTGACCTTTGACAAAGGCAGAGTCAATGAAGCAAACACCTCTGCTGTTCAAGTCTGAGGGTAACTCAGAAGATCAATACTCAACATCTACGGAGCACCATTTGGCCAAAGTCCCCCCAGCTCAACACAAAAGCAAATGCCAGAATAAAAATTCACACAACCCCAGACACAGCATAGTATCTTCTGCAGAAAGTAAGTTTACTTCAAGGGCTCCTCAGAAGTCTTGCATTTGTCTAAGCACAGGGGGGAGAAACTAAACACATACACCCCCTCCCAATAAACTCTACTCTAGCAAACCTCTCCTGTGGCAACCAAGTGCCTGTGGAGTGCCCTTTTGTTTGATTACATTTTTAAGTGACAGCAAGCTTTCTTTCCAATGAAGCATCTCCAAACAGTATATTATCTTGTCTGAAGCAGCCAAAAGACATTGACGGTTAAGCAATTTTAAAATACTTCTTTGTGGGTCTGTAGAAGCTAATAGTCTTTGTTTTACATGAAGCGCAACACGACCAAATGGAGCTGGGCACCAGATGGTAACAACTCCCAGTGCAAACGTAGCACAGTCCCCTCACCTAGAAGTTCAAATTCAGTTTTTACTGTGGATCACACAGACTTATCTGACCCTACCACGAAGACATGGGTTTCTTTGTAAGAACAAAACGCCCACAGCTCCTCCTGCATGCGTGTTCATACACACTCTTTCTTTTGAATCTTTGCTAACTTAACTTCCCGAGAAGCAGAAAGCCTTTCATTGCTCTGATGTGCAGGTGTGATCAGAGACTGACTTGTGCTTTCAAGTGTGGTTTCACGATAATAAGTTGTTGAGACAAAATGGAAAGCAGATTAATTTACCCACTGCGAGTTATCAAGTTCTGCAGCCTTCCAGTTTATCTCACTCTGTCTGTACAGTTTTATTTCAGCTCTCCTCTGCAGCTACTTAAAAGATTTAGACGCAAATACATTCCACCTTATAATGCAAACTGAGTGACTGTTCAACCTAAAGTGGTCGTTTTCTTCTAGAAAACTTACATTCAGTAATTATTTTTAGTAATAGTAGATTTTTCATTCCATCTGTTCACTAGAAATCTAGAAAGATAGGGCAATGGAGAATCCAGTTTGCATTTCCATTAAAGCGATGTTCATAGCAGATCCGTCATAAAACAGCTTTCGTGTAATTCAAAATCAAAATCCTATCCAGAACCTGGAACGTATCTGCATTTCAATGCTACTGTTATGCTATCTTCTTCGAGGAAAAGCAAATTCCTTGAAACAAGCATCTTATCCTTCAGCCTTAAATCAGGCAAGAACATACACATGTAGAAACACAAGGTGAAAAGAGTGAAAATCTCTCTAAATTTCCATGAATCCACACACCTTTAAGTCGCTGCTACCTGGGAATAAAGCATGTGTGTAACAATGAACACTTGGCTCCCAGTGACAATTGCTGACCAACCTGAAAATCTACAAATATGCAGCTTCACTTCTTGGCATTGAAAGAGATAAAAAGCATTAAAAAAAAACTTTTGAAATCTTGACTTATGATCTTAAGATACAGATAACTTTAAGAATCTTAAAAAATATATATACCTCTTCTTGCGTAATTGGTATCCATATCCTTAAAATGCACCATAACAAAATCTGAAGACTTGAATAAAATACTTTCTAGTATGTCTTCGCGTTTTGGCCCCAAACTGGATTCTGCAGTTTTCCGATGAGCAGCATCAAGCACTAAATCACACTAGTAGAGATAAAAAGAATATCCTAATTGAACACACCATAGACTACTGGTAACTCACATACTTGGAAAAAGCACACATTTACAGAAGTTTGCAAAAATGAATCTGCACGTGTAAACCTAGACATGGATGGCTCAGAACAATTGATAATCAACATTCCAATTTAATGAAGCATCAATTATACAGTATTTGTACCTTTCAAGAGAGGGAAGAGTCAAAAAGGAAAAAAAAATTACCTTAGGACTGTAGGTTTTAAAAACTCCTTCATATATACCACCATTTTTCACCTGTACTTCACATTTGGATCCCTAGAATGCAAGAAAAATCCAAGTGTAGCACTCTGTCAGCCTGACAAATGACACGAGTGATTTTCTCAAAAACATACATTTACAGAAGCACAACGGGTAAAAACTAAGCTAAAAAGCTTAGTTTTCAGTCAAATCTACTTTTTCAACATTTGCCCATTTACAAATATGTCTCTGTGTGCTGCAGATACAAACATTTGGGTAAGTCCCAGACTTTTTACTCATGCAAGTATTTTCAGTACACATAAGACTTCTGATCAGCTACGCATGCATGCAAACAAGTCTTTGTGCAAAAACAAACCCGTGCGTATGCATGGGTACAGGTAAGGTTAAGTTTTATCCCAGATTCTAGCTGCTGTGGGACAGTCTGTGTCACCAAATTTTGTCATGTGCCCTTAACAATTTGAGGGAAGAAGGGTTTCTGCTCCCTGTATATAAATTCATTACTTATTCATAATCTCTCTGGAGACAGAAAATTCAAAATACGACCAGTGAGTGTAAGAAATCTGCCACCCCAAATATAATTTGCAGTTTTCCAAGCCAAAAATACACAATAGCTATTACTATGACTGTTTAAGTTTCAATCTTGGAACAAGATGCCCACTGTTGAACTTTAATATTCACTCCATTATATGACAATTAGTGTAATATTTAACAATTCTCTGTCACTATAGAAACTGTTAACACGCCTTGCAAATATGAAGACTTACAACAACTGATGTAAGTATGTGAACCATTCTCATGTTTGCATAGATGCCATCAAAAGAAATCTGGAAGAAAAAAAAAAACAAAGTTGTCATTTTTATGGGAAACACATAATTCAGAAAGGCAATGCTACAAAAACAAAGTCAGCTCTCAGCAGTACATACTAGCTGCTAGAAAGGCTCTGGTCAAAAAACCTCACTTGGTCAGTATACGCTGAATTTAAGTGACAGCAGAGGACTCTTACCTTTTCCCTGATTAATTAAATATTGGAGCACCCTTAAAAACATGAGAAACCTTACAGTGTGCCTCAACCCAATGTCAATCCCCTTAACAGATGGGTAAAACTCACATACCAAGTCTCATAACTAAGAAGTCCTGCTAGCAGCCCTCCCTGGAAACAGGGACAAGGTACCTCAGCTGTTGGAGGAGAAATGTTCCCTGAACTACATCTTTGCAGCAAACAGACTTGATGACATGCACCAACAGGAGATGAAGTCATCAGGTTGCGAACTGCTAAAGGGCTACAAAGCCTATTATAAAACTAGTCAAAAGCCATTAATTGCAGCTCCAGAACACGGAAGCCAATATGTTTAAGGATGCCCCTGTGCTCAACACTCAGTAAGGAACACAGAAAGCCTAACACTTCCTACTCGTACATCACCTTTTTCACTGCTCTCCCTCAAAGCCTCTTTATTTTTACTGAAGAGACTCACTATCTTTAATATACACTTATAGAGGTAAACTGTAGTTCTTTCAGCACTTCTTACTCCTGCCCCATTCCCTAGAATTAGTCATCCTTGAGGAACAGGCCACTAACAAATTAGCAAATATTTGATCAGTGCAGTTCAAAGATCCGTTTTTTAAGTCAAGACCCATATCTTTACCTTCCCATAAAATATTCTACAAACCAAGTCACATCTATAGTGTAACAGTGTATTAACCTTGACAATAACTAAAGTTACACACGCAGGTAACAGTGGCTTAGCTACAATAACATTAGGTTAGCTATTTTGTAGTAAAGCTGAACACAATTGCTACTTCTATTTAACAAAGTGTTGTCTCCCTGTGTTCAGTCCTCTGTTTAAAGAAGTCAGTACAGGGAGTTTCCAGAGAAGCAACGCTTTTGAATCTGTTCCCAAGTTAAATTTTATCCATGTATTTGCAACTATAATCACAAGAAAGATTTTTATTGGCACGTTTCAAATGTTTAAGAGTTCCTTCTCTCCCCGTTCTCCCAGGAGACTTAGATCATAGAATCACAGACTTAAATGAATGCAAGATTTTCTACACTTAGAAAAAGCATATCTCAGTTTAAAATACTCATTGAGGTATCAAAGGGAAAAAAAAAAATTGAGAGTATTCCACAATGAGCCATTTTTCACATTGCTAAGAAAGGTCACCAGAGAAGCTGTTTCCTTGTATCTAAAGAGGAAACAATAAGGAAAAAGTACTCACTGTGGGCTGAGGCGGTCCTTTGCCACTGCTGCGACCTCTGAAAGAAAACACAGGCAAAAGATACAGTTAGGAAATGTTGAAAAGGATCAATTTCTTAACAAATAAGAATTCAAAAACCCAACTTAATTTTATGCTGAGAATGAGAGCAAAGAAAACTAGCTCTTCCCCACAGCCAAACTTAGCAGTTACAGAGCCTATAGCACCTATCCTTCAAATTACTGACCTACAAGCAAGACCAGTAAATGGGTAAAAACGTTACCTAGGATAAATAGCAAAACAAAGAAAACACTAATGCTGTGTCATTACAAAAATCCAAAAATATTCTCTCTCAAGCAGAATCCTGTAGCTAAAGGAAATTCCAAACCCTATTGGCACACAGAACCCAAACTGCTTCACTGCACTTCCCTTCCAGGCTCAGTCCCTCACAGCCACTTCTGTAGGCCTGGGCTCTCCACATTGCCACCATCTTTCTGATTGAGGGTCACCCAACCAACTGCCCACAAGGCCCAGTTCTCAGTCCCTACTTGGAGCTTATGAGCTTATATGAGAGCACCAGCCACACGCAGCCCCTGAAGACGAGGAACCACACGCAAACCAGTGAACACTTAACAACGCAACACTTCAAAATGCCTTTAAATTAACTCGTAGACTCTTAATGCTCTGCAAACTGAGATGTAACAATCTGTGTCCTTCAACTCAGCCCTAGAAGTGCCAACAACATCCCTGCAGCTGCAATAAAACCTCAGCCTGGCTGGTGTGCTTCGTGTCCTCATGTCCAAGCTCCCTCTGTATAAGCAGCAGCTCTAGTTCCAACTACTTCTTCGTAGTGACTGAGGTTTGCATCACAATAGGAATCCCCACTTTCAAATCCTTCTCGTGATGAGTGAGATTTGTATCACTATGATGACTTAAAGAGTGCACCCAATGAGAGTAAGGCAAAATGAAGTCTTCAATTTTATTTAAGAAAAAATCAACTTTTGAAACTGACTCATCTTACAGATGCACATCCATTTGATTAGAGACCCAAAGAACCACGTTCATGTTTCAAAACAGACAAAACAATCCTGAACCCTAAACATCAAATGTGTTCAATTGCTTCTGAAAACACTGTGCTGCGGTTGAAGGCAGCTGTGCTCCAAACCATGCCCTTGTGAGCAGGACTCATTGAGCTGGTCAAGGAATTAAAGGGTCTTCTCACGAGCACAAATTCTGCAGAAATCAGCAAGTCCATCAGAGGAGCAGGAAAGTCCTTAGCAAGGAAAAAATGAAGATCCACTGACCTTTCACCTGAGTTTCTGAGCCCGATGTGCTGTCCTGTACAGCACTGCTCTCACCGATGACATTTGCTGATTGGTAATAAATGGAAACTTCAGATGCCAGGCTGGCATTTTCAAGATATTTGCAGAGTTCTAATCTCATACACACAAAAAAATTTCTAAAGCAAATAGCCCTTATTTAATTACCTATAAGCCTTGGTTTTCCAGAAGACAAGAGTCACAATTTTTGGCTCGCCCTGGCGACTAGCAAGTCTTACCATTGAGTAAGGCTGCCATTTGTCAAATGGCTGCCTGCAACGCAGTGCTGGAGCCTGCAACAGAGTTTTAGCAACATTTTCAGATGAACAACTCTCTTCTTTCAGGATGCCATTCCACCAGATGCAAAATGCCCCAATAAAAGGGTCAGATTCAGCTCTGATTCCTCCTCTTATCACAATCCAATGTCACAACAAAACTGCCTTGCAGAGAAGATGGAGGAAGTCCGAACAATTCCATCAGTTCCCTCTGTTGGTCTCAAGAATTCAGAAGACATCCCTTTCTGCATTGGTTACAGAAAGGGCCAGAAGCGAGACTGTGGTGCCTTTGCTGCACTCCCACTGCTAGCGACACGCATCCTTACAATTTAACTAACTGGGTTCCTGGACCGGTCAGCAAGTTCAGAGCATTCTGTTTAAGCATTCAACCTGAAGCATCCTGGATTTTCCAACTCCTACACTTCCCCAATTACCATTCCCATCACACACCTCCGAGAAGCCATCTGACCGTGCGCATCCACACCAGCAAAAGGCTGCAGCTTCTGCATCAGAGCAAGAGAAAGGACAAATGTGGAGCTTCTAGCCCTGCTCCAACCAGGCATACCTCTTTACAGGCCTAACCTCTTCTTCTAGCTACAACTGTTCAACAGTCTCCTCAAGCAAGACATTCATCACCATTTTAAACAAATCAGCCAATGTTCACTCAAAACCATATGCAAATTCTGCTAAAACCAAGATCATTGATTTGAGGTCCGTATCCCAACAGGTGAAGACTCAAGCTCAGACCACCCTTTGACACATCTTTAATGAACTATATGAAAAATAAGCTAGGACCTTTACAAAAGCAGAAGGCAGATGGTCTTTGCCAGAAGCAGTTCATCACAATGCAAAACAGGAGCGGGAGAAATGAGAAGGGTGACCAGCAATCCTGCAGTGCTACCTACATCCACATGGTGAATTAAAGATACATTTTGTATTGCAGAGATGTGGTTGAATGTCGGCCTTGGAGAAGGCACAGCAACTCAGCAAATCAAACTTGCAACCCCATTCCAGTGCTGCAGGGTAGGAAAGTCACACAGTCAGAAACTGCTGCACCAAACGAAGTAACTCGACCAAGTACTTAATCTCAGTAGCCAACTCACTGCAGGTTAGTGCTTGTGCTTTAAGAGTGAAAGTCTATACGAGAGCTTCAACCTAAATGCTGCACAATAAACATCTTAACCCAGAAGCAATTTACAAATTTTTTCTATTTTTCTGAACATTTGCTATCCTATTCCTCAACATCCCACACCTCCCCTCCTGATGTTTACACGCCAAGTAGAGCATTCGTGTAAGCAAAACAAGGTCATGCATTTATGTTTTTACAGTTAAGTGAAAACTAATGCAAGGAAGGCAAGTCACTCCAGGATGTGAAGTTCTTTCCAAGAGCATCTTCACTTTGAGACCAAGAAACAAGAAACAGATGCAGCCACGCTGCAATTAATGTCTGCTGCAGAAATGCAACTACAAAGCTCGCTGGACTTAATAGAGCGAATGGATGTTTCTGGAGCACTGACTGCATCACCACAGCTTTGAAAACAATTCAAGGATACTCTGAAGAACTTTCATAATAAGCACAGAGAGCTGATAAAGCTTTCTTCTAAGGAAGAATTTAGAAGTACAAAGTTCAGACCTCATTTAAGAATAGCAATTGGTTATATAGGAATCAAATGGACCAAAGCTGTCAAATTAAGACCATGCAAATAGTGCTGCAGTGCTGCTTTCAGTAGTTTTTCCCAGTGCTGACATTAATCACATCAACTCTTGCCTTCTTACAAGAGGACAAGTTCTGCAGCACCCCATCAGATAGGGACACCTGAGCCAAGCATGCAGGCACGGCCCACTGATGGATGTAGGCACTGAGGAACCTTCACGTACGTTGCCATGAATCAGCCAACACATTAAAACTTACTCAAAAGCAGGTATGGGGGATCACTCTGAAACACATTAACTGCTCTAAGGAAAGAGACCTGCAGGTTACCCATTCATTTTGCTCAGCAGTTTAGCACAGCTGCTCTAAACCCAACACAAAGACATCAGAATGAACTAGAAAACCTCTGACTGATGTATGAACAAACCTCCAGAACAGTCCCTTGTATTATTTCAGAGCACCTCGGTGCTCAATATTCCCAATTACTTCTACAGAACAGAATGGACACCTCCCTTCTACCCCGTCCTTCACCCTTTCATGAGGTTAGTAACAAAGGCTGTCAAGAAAAAGGAAAATAAGAGAAGGCGAAAAGCATTAAGTCTCAAAAGCAAGCTACATAACATGGGATAATTTCAGTTTAAACTTCTTAATGGTTAAAGCAATTTATAAAAGCAGCAACAGACTATTTCTTATAGGGCAGGTCCATTTTGGCAAGAAAGTTCCCAAACAAAAAGGATCTTTTGCCACAATTGTAACCAGAGATGTAATCCTCCAAAACCAGAGTCTGAGGTGGTTTGCCTTCAGCCAAAACCCCAATGGGAAAAAGAAAACGATAAAAATAGTTGCAGTGTCTGAAGGAAAGCTGATACAGATGCATTTTCTAATCATAGAATTGCTAACCTTGTTAGGGCTGTATTGGGGAAAAAACTGAACTAACAAACCAGCAATTTATAATAGTTAAGATCTTGAGGAGCATGGCAGAGCAGGTTCACACAAGGTCTACATTTTCTGCAGTTACAGCTTAACACGCTATTGGCATCCCCTTGCCTCCACAACCCTACTTCCCACCTGTCCCATACTACAAACAGCCGCCACCAAATAAACGTAGAATTTCATTTAGCACCCATTTCATAAACATTCATTAACCCTTCTTGCTAATTTTTAGACACCTTTAAGGAAAACTTCTTTTGTGATTTTCTTCCCCAGGGTAAAAGGGGAAGGAACAGCAATGGAAAGCAAACACTGGGATGTCCTCATCTTTCACACAAGATCTTACCTTTCCTATTACAAAATACTTTACAAGACTATTACGATGGATATCTTATTAAAATTTCATTTAAAGACCATGGAGACGCACAGAGTTGACCCCCTCCTCTCACTACCAGATAAGGAAGGACCAGCTACTCATTCCATTAAGTGTTACAGTAATAAGGACACAGAAATTGAGCCCACAACTGTTGACTATCAAACAACTTTCTACTCAAATTCGAGTAGATTTGAGTCTACTCATATTTTATGAAAAACTTAGCCATGAAATGTAACCTTTTCTTGCATGTCACAAGAAAAATAAAACTAGGAATGCTAGTGCTGCAGAGAAATAAGTTGCAAGCACACACTATGAAGAAAGCTTTGCAAAAAATGGGGGATGTTCAACACAACACTTCCAATTGAAACCAAGATGCAGGCCAGCTAAAATCAATGTGTTTTTTTTTTTTTCAAACAGAAAAGCTACTTCGCTTTTAATTTACAGGACAAAATTTGCAACGTGAATCATCTTTAAACTTGCTGTCCAAAAAAGACTTGGTATCTCCCTATGAAAGCATTGGGAAAAGTTCTCTGAAGGTATCCTATGGGGACCCATCAAAACGAGTGCTGTGATCTTACTGAAACACCACTCAGAATTACATTGAAGAATTATTTTTTTTAAAAAAGGAGAGATTGGGAACACATTGGTCGTCCAGCAGCCCCGCTACAACTTCCCAAGTTCTGAAATGGAATCCATCCAACGAAGCTGATAGGAGAAACCCAACGGTCGTGATTTTAGAGCTTGACAAAGGAATCAAAGCTCTCAGCTCTTCACCTAAGGAGCCCAACGCTTGCAATAGCACTGAACCTTCCAACAAAAAAATCTTCCAAAAAGCTGTAGGTTTTGTTGTCCTTCACGTTAACCTCCACGGTGCCGCTGTCTGTCAGTGAGGCACAGCCAACATCATGGCCAACGCAATGCCACGCGCGGGAGCCATGAAATCATGGCACCGGGTGCTGGGCACTACTGGTATTGGGGTTTCTTTGGGTTATTTGGGCTCTTTTTGCTGTTTCCCACCCTCCCAACGCTGCTCTGGTCCCACAGATGGGTAATGATGTACTGCTGGGTTTTCAGGGTCGTGTAACAATGAGACTGCCGTGGACTCTTTTATTGCCAAACGCACAAAACTGGGTAAAAATACAAGGCGAGCGGGAAGGCAAGCGGAACACAGCCCCAAATGAGACTGCTCCGAGTGACCATGACCTTCAGATCTGCTCTCATCCCGCTCGGATCGCCGGGATGCATAGAAAATGGGAAAAACAGACAAGACCCCAAAATGGTGTTTTCTGTGCGAGGATCCCCGCACCCAAAGGCCGCGATCCGCCCCGAGGCGGCGCGGGGAGGGGTGATCGGCAGTAGAAAAAGCGCGATGGGGGGGGGAGGGGGCGATAGGTGATTAAAAAAGCGCGATGGGGGATAAAACATAAAGCCCGGGGGTGAGGGGGGGCACAGGGCCGCGACGCCGCGCTCTGAGGGGCGCTGTGAGGGGGCGGCGGGAGCGCCCCTGGGAGGGCGCGCGGGGAGCCCCGCGGCCGCCGCCTCAGCACCACAGCGTCTCCTCAGCGCCGGGCGGGAGGGCCCCGCCGGGCCTCGGGGCTTCCACCGCGCCGCCGCCGCCGCCTCGGGGTACAAAATGGAGGCCCCGCCGTGCCCTCCCCTCCCCTTTTCTCCCTCCTCCTCCTCCTCCTCCTCCCCTCCCTCCCTGAAGGGCAACCCGCGGCCTCGCCCCGGCGGCACTGCGGAACCCCCTCCGCGCGCGCGGGGCCTTGCGCCCGCGCCCCGCCCGCCGCCATGCCGGCTGCCCCCCCCGCACCGCCCCGCTCCCAACCACCGCCCATTGGGGGGGGGGGGGAGGGGGAAGCGGGATGGGGGGGGGGGGATGGCGGCGGCGGGCGGGGGGGCGATCCCGGGGAACCCACCTGCCCATGTTCTGCCTCCCGCCACCCGATGCTGACGGCAGGCCGCCGCCTCCTCCTCCTCCTCCTCCTCCTCCACTTCCACCGCCGCCGGGGGGTTTGCGGTTGTTGCCGGCGGGCTGCGAGGCGGCCGCCGTCTGCTTGAGGGACATGGCTGAGGGCTGAGGGCCGGGGCCTGCGCTGCGGGAGCGCCGAGCGGGAGCGCTGCTCTGTGTCTCTCTCTGTCTCTCTCCCCTCTCGCTCTCGGCCGCGGTTGCTCCCAAACAGTGCGGGGCGGAGGGAGCGGAGCGCGGCGCGGAGGGATCCGCGCGCAGAGAAGGGGGGGGGGGGGGGGGGGGGGAAGGAAGGAGGGGGGAGCGCGGAGCTCAGGAGCGGCCGAGCGGGGAGAGCGGGCGGAGCGCGGCGACGGGGCCCGGGCGGGCGCCGAGCGGGAGAGGAGAGCGGGGAGCCCGGGGGACGGCGCGGGGAGAGAGAGGCGAAGCGCGGACTCTTTACGGGAAGTCGGAAGGAGCACGGCGGTACTGCGGCGGGGTTGAAGGGGCGGAGGCGGGGGAGCGGCGGACACGTGAGGCGGCGGCGGACGGCGCCGGGCCCTGCGCTCTGCGGGGCCGCTCCCGCCCCGCTCCGCTCCCAGCGCCGCCCGCGGGAGGGCCCTCCTGAGGGGAACGGCTCCGCCCGCGCGGTGCGGCCTGGAGGGGGGGCGAGGGGGGAGCGGGGCCTCGCAGGGCCGGACCGCGGCTGAGGTGCGGAGATCCCACGTGCGGGGATTAAACTGCAGAAATGCGAAGCGCTGAAAGCAGAAATGCAGGCGTTGTAATGGAGAAATTTGGAAGACGTGAATCTGAAACGCAGAAATCAGAGCGCGGCGGGCAGCCGGCTCTGGCATCCCGCTGGTGCTCGCTCTGCTCGAGTGGTGCTTTCAGCACCAAGCACCAATACATCACTGTTAAAAGCCCGTGTGCACGCAGGATTAGTAAGAGCAGCTGTAACCTGAAAACCAAGAGCAAAATTGATTTATAGCCATGGTTACTCAAAATGCTCAGACTTTAATCTATTCATAGGGATGCTCTGGAAGTCCCGCAGGATTCGGATGCAGTGAGAAGGAGATATCCTGCTGGGCGGGCAGTGTTTGTACACCTTGCTTGCACAGCAACAGTTCTCCCATGCGGCTAAAAGCTGTGGGTGGCAGCACGGTGGTAAAAAGATAACAATATTTAACAGCTTTCTTCAATTAGCATCATCCCTGTGCTTTTGACTGTTAAACTCCTTGTTTTGCTTCACCTTCCAGGCCCGGATAACCCTGTGGTTAACACCTTATGAGCTAAATGACAGATGCCAGCACAAAGCATTACTCCACTGAAAATATTTGTCGAAAAGTGAGCCGGCAGCTTTAGGGAGCTTTGGTGAATGTGCAAAACGTTTTGCTATTGTCCAGGCTCGATAATGGGAGAGGACATTGAGGAGTTCTGCAGGAGACAGCAGTGTGAGAAGAGGTGAGGGTGGCCAGCAACACTTGTAGAACTACTGTGAAGGCAGACGTCTCTTTCACTGCACGTAACAGGATCACTACCCTACCTTAAACAAGTGAAGAAACAACCTTTAGAAAAAAGAATATAGTATATGTGATGCATATGTTATATTTAATTATAACATTAAATTATATGTAGGTATGAAATCCAGTAGCATGCAAAACTGCATTTCAGCAAACTTCTTCTGTGTCGTTAGGTAGATCCCCATGGAGCACAAACAGAGGGCCTCAAATTGCCACCACAGCAGCAGAGGTGCAGCAGGTGGGGAAGATGAAGGTCACAAACATAGCTTGGAATGAACACAACTGAGCTACAGGTAGAAGGGGCTCCGTGTTCTGCAGTGTGTTTCATCCTTTTTTTTCACTTGATAAAGCAAATTTCCCAGAAAGCGCGAGGAAGTCTGATAGTAGGCTCTAACAAATCCACGTCCCTTAAGGTTGTTTTGGTTTTGTTTGTTTGTTTTTTCAATGGAAAGGAAGTAATTACTATGCTTTTTCAGCTAGGCACATTACACCGTGCAACAATCAGTCCCTGTGTGTGTGTTGAAGGTTAAGAACTCTTACAGAGCTGTGCGGCCACGCTGCAGGGTCCTGTGGGCAGACAAAGTCCCCGGTGTCCATGGATGTGATTGGTACAAGCAAGTTCTGTGGTCAGAGATGGTTTCTAAGACATGATGTGAACACACTAACTTAGATTTTGGGGTAACATTATGTCCTTTGAGAGTGATTACACGAATAAGACTCTCGTGTTGGTATCTGCAGCAATGACTCAAGCGCAGTTGCTGTTTGACTTGTTCTCTCCTTCAATGTATTCTTTGTTTTGCTAAGCTCTGGCTTCCATTGTGCCCTCCCATTTTTGCTTGTCGAGCATCATCACTCAGAAGCAAGCACAGCAGTGACCAGGTTGAAGGGACTCCATTTCACCCACCAAGACTGTGTCAGGGGCTGCATCCTTTGGAGGCTGATGGTGCCGTGCCAGTGCTGGCGCCACTCTGCAGCTTTCTGCTGTGAGCTGCCCCACCTGCAGTGCACGGGGGTCACACTGCTGTCACTGCACACAGTGCCCTTTCCCTTGGTGTTGGCTTCTCCCTGCACACAGCCCTTTGATAGCCAGCAATTCCCACTACTCCATTTTTATTATTTTATGATTTGTCTCTATTGATTTTTCCCTTTTTTTTTTTTTTTTGTTCTGATGCAGTGCTCTAGCTGTAGAAAAAAAATCAAGATTCAGAATTATACGCTCTATAGCCAAGAAACAAAAGCAACTATTTCTAATAGAGAATCACATCCTATGTCACCCTTCCGTTCACATTCCAGGTTTGAGCTGGTCTTCTTCAAGACCGCTATTTTCATTCAGTTTTGTGCCTGCATGTGCAAGCTGTGTTTGCACACGAAGATTAATGAGCCTGATAACATCATTGCTTCCCCGGAAGTGCTGCATGATGCAATGTTTCCTTGACAGAACCGCTCCAAGGCACCGCGTGCTTCCCGAGGTTCAGTGCGGTGAAACGTGTGTGCCTACGGATGGATGGCCAGCATGAGTGCTTGACATTTATTTTATGCAAAATCAGCCGTTAGAGCAGCACAGCACTGAGTATTTCTACACGTTTTCTTTTCCCTGAAGACTTATTTTATTTATCCATTACCACAAAACCTGTTCTTAGAGGCAAACGCTTTGCCAACAGCACTTATAGGCATGGGAATCTCCAAGCGCTTGGAAAACAAATCAGGTGCTCCAACAAATGAGGAGTGCTTCCCAGAGAGATACGATATCAGCTAGTCAGCAAAGCTGCAATCAGTTGTAATTGATGAATGCACCACTGGCCAGACCAGAATTAGGTACATGCACATTGGTGAGCAAAGCCTGAGCTCCAAGCACACAAGAGAGGCAGCCACTGCTGTTTCTGCTGGGCAGTGGCTTTGCATCGCCTGCAGTCCCTCAAAATCACAGCTTGGCTGCAAGGAGACACCAGCTCTCAGCAAACATATTTTTTGATCCACACTTTGCACTTTGATAGTGACTTGTTCCCAATTTCTGTCACCCACCAACACCTTCCTCCAGTTCCCTTTAGGTTACAGAGGACAGACACGCTGCTGAGCCATGCATGCAACTGCTTCCCCACAACTAATGGCAGATGAAGGAAAGTGCAAACATCCACAGTGCTCGGGTTTGAGGTGCTCAAGTGCCACAACTTGTTTCATCCATAACCAACATAGAATCATAAAATCAGTATGATTGGAAAAAATCTCTAGGATCACCAAGTCCAACCCCAGCCCTTCTCCACTGACCCATGTCATCAGTGCTACATCTCCACGTTTCTTGAACACCTCCAAGGTCAGTGACTCCATCACTTCCCTGGGCAGTCTGACCCAAGGCTTGACCGCTTTTGGAGAAGAAATGTTTCCTAATACCCAGCCTAACGCTTCCTTGGTGCAACTTGAGGCCATGACCTCCTGTCCTAGTGCTGGTTACCTGGGAGAACAGAATGACCCTACAGTCCTTTCAGAAGTTGTAGAGAGCAATAAGGCCACCCCTGAGCTTCCTCTTCTCCAGACTGAACCATCCCAGTTCCTGCAGCTGCTCCCTGTAAGACTTGTGCTCCAGTCCCTTCACAGCTTCACTGCCCTTCTTTGGACACATTCCAGGGCATTTTAATGAATCCCGCTCTCCGCTTCCATTGGCTACAATCACTGTTTAAGGGATCTCCCTGCCCAGAGGCAGGACCTGTGCAATCGCTGCAGCCCCACAGCACTGTTTTGGGACAGAGCTTCAGACTGGGAGGCCCCAGCTGTGCCCCAGGACTGTGGGCAGACTGCCTAGCAGTCCCCAGCCTTGCGCATCTATGAGTAGATTTAGCATTTTCACAAAGGGAAGGGGAGAATCAAGTCTAACTCCTGCTCAGCAGCAGCAGACAAAGCAATCGTTATGCCAAGACTTAGCTCTTAAATCCCTCCAGATCTGGTGTTCATGGAGCATAAACAACCTTTGCCTCACAGCTTCACCGAGCTGTGCCTCCCCACTTCCCAAGCACTGCAGCGCAGACCCTTCAGTGCCCATCCTCTCCCCATCCTTTTGCTGAGACAGGCGTGCCAACAAGAAAGCCAGTTGCCATGGCATTTTTTCCCCCTGCAGACAGATGTCCATTAAAAACCAAGTCAGCCTCAGGTTTGCTGCACAGAACGGTTTTCTGTTATTATTACCAGCCTGCAAGGAATTCCACTGTGCCCCTTCACCTCAGATGTTTCAATGCACTTCAGTATTAATCCCCAGTGACTAGGAGGAAACCACTACAGAGCAGGCACAGGTACGCTTAAAGGACAAATTTAGGATTATGATCTCGTTTTGCATTTTTGGCAGATGATTTGCACACAACTGTACCTGGAAAGGCCTCAATTTGTTACCCCTGTCATTTTCTCCCTATCTCTCAGCCTCCCCACTAAAACCATCAGACACATTGGAGACTTGGATGTTTTCCTCTCCACTGACACGCTCAACGCAAGGCTCACGGTGATTTTGTCTTCAGGATGAGCTCGGCAGCCGCAGCCTCAGCTGGAAGCAAAGTCAGAAGCTCCACACGTGGACTCAGCACTCCCACCCCTCTGCATGGTCATCCCTGGCCCCAGGACTGCGTGTTTCCAGCAGGCACATACATGTCCAACAGCAACGTCTCCTTCCTTGGTTCTAAGGCCATGTTTTTGTTTAAGGTTGGAAAACAGCTCCGTGGATTCCATGCCCTCCCCCGGCCCACCCAAGGGTTGCATCCTGCTGAAACATCACATCACAGCACTTCTGCAGGGGGCTCCTCAGGTGTTGTTATTGGGATGGTCACAGCACTGAATGCATGGGAATCTGACCCCAGAGCTCAACTCCGTGTAGGAATGCAGGAAATCAGTTCCCTTTGCTGAAGCACTGCATTACTAAGACGATGTGGGTAATGGCAGCAGAATCATTAAGGAGATCCTCGTCCTGACTCCCAGGGTGGGTCTCCTTCTCGTGTCTGGGGTTAACCTGGCACAGCTTCTAACACGTTCCTCGTTGGGGCTGGATGCTTGGGATACACAGACCTGCGTGGGAGCTGACATTTTGGAGATGTTACCGTGGCTCAGAGCCCCACATCCGGGCTGGCTCACAGTGAGCGTTCCGCAGGAGCACTATTTGTGCCGTGGCCCTGCAGGAACTGCACTCACACGTTGCTCTGTGAAATAGCAGCATCTGAGAACATCTCCAGCTGCAAAGTCCCATGGGAGAATTCCCTTCCAGACTGAGAGCTTCGCTTCCCAAGATGAAGCATTTGGATTCCTCCTCTCGCTTACAGCTAGCACAGCTGCAAACACCATCAGAGATCCCTAATCCTCTTAGCCGCTCCTGCAGCATGACTCCGAATACTGCAGAGGGAAGCGCCACTGCCTGCATTGCCGCCCAGCTGCTTGCAAACCTCAGCACCAGTGCAGCGCCTCAGTCCTCACTACCCCTGCCTTGGGACCAGCGCTGCACTGCTCCCTGCGTTGGAACTGCTCTCTGCACTGAGGCTGCAGGAATGCAGTGCTAAGGGGGGGAGGCCAGAAGCCCCCAGGGCTGCTCTCAGGTCCCCGGGCACAGGCAGGATGCAGCTGGGATTTTTTCTTCACTTCTATAAGGCTGGAGCATACTTGAAAGCTGGAAAGGAGAACTGCATGGGAAAAACCCTCTTTGCTTCCTGTCTGCAGAGATCTGATCGCGTTTTACATGCTGAACAGATTTAGCGTGGTTTTGGGTTTACAGAGCTCAGAAACAACCCTGAGTTGCTTTGGAGCCACACCCACAGCTGGACAGGGGTCTCCCCCAGAGAGGAATAGTGAGGTGGGTTTGTCTTACGTGCTCAACCCCTCTGCACTATGGGGCATTTCTCCACCCAACAGCCACACATCAACGGACAACAGTAAATCATGCGTAGGCAGAGTTGAAAGGGAAGCAGAGGCACGTAGACTGCTGTCAGTGGCATCACCATCTTTGCACCCAGAAAAACAGAGTATGTCGCACACTGACACTGTCCTCCAAGGCCATCAACAGTGCAGAGGGGCACTGAAAATAGGAAAGCAAACCAGTGAAGTCATAACCTCTGCGCAGGAACAGCACAAAGGCAGGCAGGCTGCCTGCTCAGTCCAGGGCAGACAGAGGGGTTCTGTGCTTCGTGTACCCTCCAGCTGCCCATGGAGAGCCCTGCACAGAGCCTCCACCTACCTCAGGGCCAGCACCAGCCCTGCTCCAGCCATCCAGCCAATCCTCCAGGAGCCTTATAGGAACTGCTGGCCCTGAAATGGGTTCAACTGGGACTGATTTCCTGGCAGAGAAGCACACATTGTTTTCTCCCAGGTGTCTGATGCTTCCAACCAGCATGAGCCCCCAGTTCTCTGCAAGAAGGTGGAAGGAAAACACGTGAGCATCTCAAGGTTTGTTGCCTAACACAATTAATCAATTACTTCCAGGTCAAGACAGGGCAAAGCTATAAACACTGCTTGCTGCTATAAATATGTTTGCTCAAGGGTGGTACAGGAGTAGGAAGGGTTAGGTGCAGGGCTGTCACTTAGGCTTTAAAGGAAAGCAAATAGCAAGAAGGACTTCCTGCAAAGCAGTCACTGTGTGGCTGCTGCAGTGTGGCCCCTTGGAGGCTCCCATGTGCTGCTGGAGTTGTCACTAAGCACAGAGCAGCACGAGCAGCAATGCTCTCTGCTACCCAGAGGGATCTGGATCTATATGGTTTTGTTTGCTGGATTTTCTGATCCTTGTGATCACTGTGATGCAGTTGGTGTCACAGGCTGAAGCACAGCAGTGTGCAAAGCTGCCTCACGCCCTAGGATAACTTCCTGCATGCAGAACTTCAGCCTGGAGGAGACAAGAGTACTGCTCCCCTGCTGCAAAACTCCCTCTAAGTGCTCCAGCACAGGGCCTGTTTTGGAGGGGTTTGCCTTTAAAACACTCTTATTAGACCAAAATGTCCACTTACATAAAAGGAGGGGGAAAAAAGCATAGGAGAGATCACTGTTACTCGCTCAGCTCAGACGAGAATGAACATGTTGGTTAGTGCAGATCAAGGCAGGAATTTTCCACAGGGCCCTAAGGGATTTCAGTTCTGATGGAAAGATAAAGGGACTGGAGAGTGGTGCTGCTCCCCCTTGAAGGGACACCAGTAGTACTGCATGTCTGTCGTGCTCTAGTGGACAAACAGACAGACACACATCTGCTCTGCAAGTGCCCCTGCATGGGGTTTTCCTAGGGCACAAACCATAGAGATGTCCCCTTACCCAGGACCTCAGCTCCTGAAAGAGCAGAGCCAGCATCACTGAGGGGATTAATTGGTGTTAAGAGTTGTGTTCTTCCCAAAGTGCAAATGAGCCTGCTGGAGAATCAACGAGTCCCTGGAGCTGTGCACAGCAAAGTGTGGGCAGTCAGGCCCATGTCCCCAAACCCCATCACCCACATCCAGCTGGGCTGCACCAGGATGGGCTCTGCAGCATGACTCCCCAAAAGCACTTATGAAGATCCACCAGCAGGGAGAGCAGTGGGCACTGCCTTTCCCAGCACATCGTTGCTCCTTCTTTGCTATGTCAGTCCAAATGTCCCAAAGCCACCATGCCATGTGCTACATAGGAAACACAAAACATTTCAGCCTGTAGCTCACTTTGGCCCTGCACCACAAAGGGACACCGAGAAGCATGCTGACTTGTCACCCCCCTGCTTGCTCAGGAACAGCTGCTGGAGTGAATCATTTCAGCATCCTCCAATCGAGGGCTCTGCCAAGCTTTGTGCAACTTCTGGCTCTCACTCCTCTCCAAAAGCAGCAGAGGAGATGGTATAACCCCTTTGCTGTTCAGTGGTAGAGAGTTTTCCTTCATGGTTTTAGAAATACATACATAAAATCTATTTTCAGGCTCTTAATCATAGCAGGAGCATGGCCAATCTCAGCTGCTCAGTGCTTGGGGGAAGCTTTGTGCTGCAGCACCCTTTGACTGTGGTGCTACTGAGTCATCAGCTCCAACTCTGACCAGATGTTGGAGCTGCAGATGCCAAAACTCTACAGTGGGCTCGAGAGGTGCGAGAGGCAATGCTGCCTCCTGGCACTTGGGTGTCCAGGCAATGGCTGAGGGCACAGAGCAGTCTCCTCCTCTCACCACAGCCCTGCATGCCTCACATCAGTGCTGCTTCTGCCCCACAGCCAGGACACAGTCCCAATGCAGGGCCCCACATCGGGCAAGATTTTAGGAGAGTGGACTCCTTGAGGACAGGAGATGCATTAATGTAACACAGAAGTATTCAACAACCTTTGCTTTCCCTGCACAAGCCACCCACTGCCAAGCTGGAGGTAACAACGCTGCCTTACCTGTTAGGTTCAGCTGAGCTGATAGAAGCTTCTATGCAGCTCAAACGTGACAAGAAGCTTGTTTGGAAAGCTTTGCCTTCAAGTAGAAGGCTTCAAAAGAACAGCCACACATTTTGTCACTCCCTGCCATCTCATCCCTCCACTTCCAGCTAACACACAAACAAACATACTGCACGCTCCTTTAATTTTCAATCACATTTTTTGAAAATGAATTCCAAGATACAGTACAGCATCTTAGTGTCCTACACAAGGCAAGCTTTCAGCAAAAGGTTGGAGGATCTTGAGGTGGTGTAAAAATATATCTTAAATAAAATAGTTTTTGTAGGAGAGCAAGCTGTGTTGTACATATCTAAGTCCTTAGAATAATTTACAGAAGGCAGAGGCCTGGTTGTACAATCCACACTAGAAAAGAGTTAGTGTACATTCATGCTACAAAGTTAGAAAAGGTCAAAGTTCCAGATGGCTGGGGCAGATCTTCAAACCAAAGCAGTGGATGCAATGAGTGCACTAACAAGCGCTGTGTATTTCAAAGTGAGGAAGCTTAACACTTCCAGTCAATAAAGTCAGGAAGCAGATTATAAAGACTCACCTTCTGAGAGCCATTCTATTTATTCTAACTCGTTCTTTCTGCCTGGCCAAGAAGAACAACTTCTAGGACTAGGTGTCTTTCTTCTTTGTTCCAGTTTGGAGCTAGCAAGTCAGATCTTGATTTTCAGTGTTACAGACTAAGATCAAGGCTGTTCCTGCAGTTCTAACAACGAAAAGAGATCATACTATGGTCTGAAAGGACAACGGCATGACTCCCTCAGCTGCTTTTAACAAAGGATTAGTGCTGAAACGCTCAGACTGCTGAGCACAACACAGCAACCAGGACAGTCACGTCTCCAATCATGGTAAAAACTGCCCCCACTCCAGTGCCCAGTCTGGTATATATTCTAAGTGGAATTTAAAAAGAGAAAAAAAATAAAAAACAGAACAAATTTGTCCACAGATTTCCCTTAGGGGGTTGGCTTTTTGTGCAAATAACGAAAGTTTGCCAGCCAAAATTTTGGACAGAGCAACACTCCAGAGCAGAAGAGGCAGCGCTGAGCGATCACTGGATACAAAGCTCATCTAGCAGTGAGGGTCTGCTCACAGGGCAGGTGGGCAGCACTAAGGCTGGGTGCAGGCAGGTAGGAAGTGAGGTTTCAATAATGCTAAGTTGGTCATTCACACCTCACTCTGAGGGACAGCAGTAGAACTTATGCCAATGTAATCGTATTGATGCTAAGAGGGAATGCGCACACACCCAGTCCAGGAGGATCATAGCACTCCGGCAGCCATTAACACACAACATGCATCCATCTTCACAAAGATGGCTCCATTTAATTTGTAGAAATGCCTAGGGAGTTACCATGTTAAACATCTCCTAGAATAAAAGGCCATCTATGCTTTCTGCCTCAAAGGCAGCAAGCACTGTCCTTTCAAAGGCCATCTCTAAAACAAAGGAATGGATGGTGGTAAAGACCTCTCAAGTGTTTAATATCCTAGATCACAATCCTGGAAGACTCATTTAGCGTCTAACACCACCAAGATGGTTTATTCTCCACACCTCCCACACAGTTCTACCCCTGCACTGTTGTACAGTGCTTGGACTGCATACACAAAAAGATGTAATCTAATTTACACTGTTTCTTAAATAAAAAAATTGAGGATACTTTCAATCCAGAAATGGGAAAAGAACTCAAGAAGCCTCATACACTGTGCATAGCCTACTCCACAGTATCCCCTTAGAAATGCAATGTTCAACATGTGCACACCCACCGACCCCAGAAAACTCCCCAAGAAGAAAGTCAAATGCATGACAGGAGTGGCTTTAAAAAGGTAGGAAGGCAAAATGGTCATTAAGGTCTGCCTAAAAATAGCTAAACAGTGCAGTGAAATGCTTTTAAATACCACAGACACCTCCAGTGACCGGCAGCCAGTTTTATGAGAAGCTCTGAAGACAATTTCTAGCTGAGCTTTACTGAACTAGGCATTCCCAGCTGGAGTCTGAGGGGTGGGCCTGGCCTACCACGAGCACAGCCAGATTCAACATGGGAGCAGCGTTCCAATCTTCATTTACCCCTCTTGCCACGGCCTCTCCTGGAAGAAGGCTTGCCCGTGCCCCCTGTAGAGGAGCTGGCAGAAGAAGCCACTGCAATGTTGATCTGTCCTTCCTGAATCTCTTGCCGGGTCTCAGCTGGGAGGTGATTGATTTTCTGTTGTGTCTCTAGGTAGAACATGACATCTCGCAATTGCTCCTGGATCTCTGAGATTTGCAGGTCCTTCTGCTCACAGGTTTCTTTTAACACTCTCTCCTCTTCCTTTAGCTTGTTCTGAAGCAAGGCTTGATTTGCTCGCAAACACTTATTCAGTTCTTGCTCCTCCTTCAGCTCGTTGGAAAGCTTAGCCACTTTGTTATTCAGCTGAGAACACCTTACAAAGAAGAGCACAAGTCAGGAAAACAGTCTATTACACCTACAGCAAACATTACTGCAGCCCTTTTATTTCCAATCTTTAAGGAAATTTCCTCCCCAGCTATCTCCAGCCCCAAGACCACTCAGACCTCAGCTTGGGCCCTGGTGGGCTGGGAAGAACAGACCACACAGCCCCACACCTAGGGAGCTGGAACACACTGATCCTCATACCCTTTAACTGACACCCTTTAACTGGCACTTCCTAACATCTACATTTTTCTCTGTGCTGGGCGAGTCGCCTCTGCGGGGCTGCCTTTCTTCTCTCTGGACGTATCCGCCAATTGCAGAACAGACTGGCATCTGCTTCTGAGCGGGCAGAGGAAGGATTGCTGAATGCTAAATATGCAGACCGTGTTAAAAGAGCCACGGGCCCCAAAGCTGCGTTCCACTCAATGGGCACTTCCAATGTGTGAACACCTACAGAAATTACAGCTTTTCATAAAAAAAAAAAGCATCATTCTCAGTATAGCAGCTTAAATAGCTCAAAGTCACCCAGGAATAGCAAGACTTTCTTTTTAGATGTCAGCAAGCAGAGCGTTAATGGCTGCATGGAACTAAACCTGGCAGCGGTACCCACTTCCTTTCGACAGACTGCTTTTCTTTGAGCAAGTCATTCAGCCTCTGTTCCAGACTGTCACACTTCTCAATGGTCTCTTTAAATTTGGTCTTCATGTTGTTAATCTGTAAAAACAAACACACAGGCATTTCAAACAGATCAAAGTCCTGTGCGCTTTCATTATGACATTCATTTTTCTGGTGTGCTTTCTAGACTTTGACCAATTATCGTATCCAGGTAAGCAGAAGTTTGGAGACCAGAAAGTTTGATTTTGTTTAAGACCCTCTGCGTTACGCTTTGCAGTACCCCAACAAGGAGCCACGTTGCCGTGGGAGCTGCTCATACAGAACAGCAACTCCATCTGCAAACCTGCGCCAGGGACCCCCATTCAAAATGCAACAAGAGGAGAAAGAAGCAATATCAGATTCTCATCTTCTTAATGAGGCATTTATTTATCCACTCTCTCAGCGGCTCTTTGTCAGTAAACTTCAGTTTCCATCTGAGAGCTTTACAACACCGAGCTCTCGCTCATGTTAAACGAAACCTCAAATAAGTATGGGCAAAGTCTGAAAACAAACGTGTTCCTTTACTCAGCACTGACTCAGCAGCGTGCTGCCGTAAGACAGTGACCTACTGACACGAATACCCTGCTCATACACAACGCAAATAGAAACACACATACGTTCGTTTCCTCTTCCCTACTTCAAAACTAGAGATCGCTGCTGCTGAAGAGAAGCACACTCCCACTCTCCGGGCACCACACAGAACACATCTAAACTCCTAAGATAAGGCTTAAAGGAGACTTAGAGTCGGAAATACACGCTTCCCCTCTATTAATGTCAAAAGCCCGTTTGCATGTACTGGAGATGGGGATTTGAAGGAAAAATGCTTTCCTGGAGGATCAATCTGGATAAATGTCAGTGTCAGCACACACGCCGTCTTCACTGATGCCACAGTCAATGCAGAACAGGTTTTAAGCCTTCCGGTCTTAATCACCGAATGTTTATGCAGCTGATGGTTAATTTGGGGAAGTAGCATGAGCAGTGATAATGGAATACACTGCATTGTGGCACTGATCCAGACAAGACCTGCATGCCGTGAGTGCCACGAATAGAACTGCAAGGATCTTTAGACACGAAACCACATTCAGTATGTATAATATAGACGTTTCACCTCACAGCTGCTTTGTGGATCATGTTTCCTGGTCACGCACAAGACAATTTTTCCTATAGCTTTTCCTTTTCTCGAGAAATCCATCAGATTTCTGAGACTGCTCTTCAGACCAAGGTCAATGATCACTATTTCAGTGGTCATAATTTATGCATTTAGGATGCCGTTTAACTGCAGATGCTACACGGTTAATTAGAAGTTATGCAGAAAGTTCAAATAAGGACTCGGCCCTAAATCCCAACTCACTTTAAACCTAGTTGGAAGGATCTACGTAGAGTGAAAAGCATTAAAATATTCTCTCTGGATTTTTGCTCATGACATTTTGAAGCAGTCCTGCCTACAGAATGCTTTATAGGAGGAGACTGTGAACTTTTCCCAATGGGTGATGAGGAGAGGCAGGGGGATCACAGAGAAAGGGCAAATCAATATGCATTTGGAGTAGAAAGACAGCCGAGCAAATTAAAGTCATACTGTCTCTGCTAACACTAACCTTCCCCAGAGAAACGCGCCAGCGTGAGTGATGGCATCAGCAAGCAGGGATCCTGCAGCAGCACAGACTCGTTTTCAGCACTGCTGCAGTTTCCCGAGCAGCACATTTAAATCAACCTTAAACCTAAGTGCCAATCTACCTGCTTCTGCACCACTGAGCAGCAAATTGCTAGATCTGAGCATCCAGATAAGGAATACGTCTCGGAGCCAATTTTCTCAGCTGGTAGTGAAACAGGCTACGCGAGGTCACGTCACGCAGCACTCGGGCTGTGTGAGAGCGAGCAGCTCTGTCTCCCATTAAACAGTGTCCAGGGCCCCGTGCCAGCAGCATTCCACGCATGCTCAGAGAGAGCAGAGCTCACCTCTTCAGCTGTATCCTTTTCTATTCGGACAATCTTGTTTTCCCAATAGATTCTCTGCGATTCCAGCTGGCTTGTTAGCAAATATGAGTACTGTAAACACAGAAGATACACACAGAACAGTGAGCTTTTCCATAAGGGTAGCTATGCTGATTAAGAAGCCCAGAGGGCTCCAATATGAAAATCAATGTAATCAAATGAAATTAAGTATAGAGGGCAGTCTGAACATATCTGCTGGATCTGCAGTTTGCACATATGTTGCACCAATTGGATTTCAGAATCAAATCTCTCAGTTTTCTGAAATCAAGTAAAGCCTTTAGAGCACAATGGCAAGGACGGAGTCAAAGTTCCACCACTGTGCCATACACTTTTTACAGAAACAGATTTTTTTCATTCTATTAACAATAAGACTTCAAATCTTACACTCCACAGGAAAAAAAAAAGAGGTGTCAATCTCTGTCAAGAGAGTTTAAGACTCCAAGGGCTCCCAAATGGGACTTCCCCATTCATACCTCAAAGCCCAAAGAAGGAGAATAAATGAACACATCCAGCTTCACTCTAAGAAAGCCTTTGACAAAGCATCCCTAGCTGCAAATAGCCCTTCACAGTTACTGTTCTCCAGTAAGTACAGCCCATTCCAATGTTACACTGGCTTTTGAACTTGGATACATGCCTTACATCCCACCTTTTCACTCCTGGTTCTGCAAATGAATTATGAAAAGATTGGAAAACATGATCATTTCTTACCGTCATGCTAAGCAGCAGCACATTAGGAATTCGCTATGGAATTAAACATGTGCAAAAAGCCCTGAATACACCAAGTAATATCAGAGAGCCAAAACACGCTGCCAAATTCATTCTTTCTGCAAACATTTAGATCTCATAAGCCAGACAGAGAGATCTTTTACATGCTTTGAGCACTGACCTCTTGGCAAAAAGGGTTAAAAATAGCTGTTTTCACATCCAAACATTACACCAAAAAATTCATGGAACAAGTAAACAAATATTTATTTGAGCAATAGGATTACACAGTCTGGTCTCTACGGGCTTCTTTTCTACAGATATCCTTGTGTCTAATGCGGCTGAAGTCATGCTGCAGTATATCTGCTCCCTAGAACAGTAATTTGAGTTTCTCTTCCTTTAAAATAGATCACTGGTGAGGGAAAACTTGTGTGAGGCTTTCTTTTACCCTTCTAGTTAGTGTGGGAGAAGGTGGCCAACAGGCACAAAAAAAATCACTGTTGAAGGGAAGGGAGCAGAACGAGGCTGGTGTCAGACAAGCTTGTCAGCTTTCTTCAATAGCCAAAGGAAGCACACAGCTACGGATTCCTACATCCTTGCTCAGTTCACAAGTAAAATTACTCAAAATTACAGTTCCATGCCCATCCCAGGCTTTTAAGTCAAGTCTCAGGTCCTTTAGGAAGGCTCTGCCAAGTGCATCAGGACATACGGACCCATTTCTCTTTCAAATGACCTCTGTGTTTGTAGCAGCATAACCAGCTAATCATGAGTCTACTGGTGAACACAGGAGGAAACTGCAGCCAGCTTACTCTCAGCTGCATTGGCTCTGCAGAGCCAAGAGGAGATTTAAAAAAAAAAGTAGTAAAGATATCTTGTTTCTGCCTGAAGATGATTGCCTACACGCAGGGAGCAAGTCTGCTGCATAAGCTGATGTCACTTTCTTGTAGTCATATCTGATTTGAAACATTTCCACAAGCAGCACAAAGCGGAGTTCAACAACCCAAAATATTTACCTCTAATTGTAAGGCATCAATTTTCTCTTCCTGACACATATCTCCCTCGCACTCATACTGAACTATCTTCCCATCAGTTTTACTTGCAACCAGTCGGTGGACGTAGTTATCTGAAGAGAGAAAATTCAACCAAAGGGAGTTTTTGCTTAAGAACACCCAGGTTGACAGCAGTGGAAATACTTTATGCAGCACAATTAACTATGCAGACTGCTGCAACAGCATATTAGCAAGGCAGAAAGCCAACAACAGATGTATTTGTTATTTAACAGACTTTGCATAGGCACCTTACGGGATATTTATTACAACAGGCTGCTCTCATACCTCAGGGCAAATTGATGGAAGGGGAGTAACAAACACATTCCCCATAGGATACAGGACCACTCCAATTCATCATGGAACCTCTCATATGATGCAGAAACTATACAAAAACTATTATTAGGGAGGAGATGGATGTTCTCAAGAGATAAGGTTTTGGTATAGATACAAACTGCAAGCAAGCCATCACAAATGCTCTTTACTACAGGATCCCAAAAAGCTGTTCTACAAAGAAGGTGGGGAAGACAGAGTGCTCACCTCCAGCATAATCCCAGACTCTGTGGTTGGTCAACTGCATTGCATAGGTGTGCTGGGTCTCCTCAAAGTGCTTGTAGGCATGGCGACTCACATACCGGCCACAGCCTATGTGCCCACATATCAAACAGATCCAGAGGTTCTGTCGAAAGAAAGAGAAAGCTCTGTCCGTGCAAGAGTGTCAAGCAGCAGTATCTGTGCTTGGGAAAACACCATCTGACACCAATGGGCTCTAATTGCTGCTCATATCCAGTCGCTTCCTTACAGAGTGAGCTGCATTCACCCCTTCCTTGGGAAGCTTTGCTCAGCTGGAATACTAAAGAGGAGGCACTTGCTCATCCTTGCCAGTTATGAGCCTGCAGATGCCAGGCACCTTGACAGACTACCACAAGCATAGATGGAAGAAGGGCTTTGATAAATGAACATGGCAACTTGACAGGAGCACCAAAGCATGTGCCAAAGAGCGCAGACCAGAAGGCAGCATCGTGTTACTTCAGCCTCCTGCTATCACACGCACTGATCAGCTGATGCACTAATGCTTTCTAAGAACTGGAAGTATTTGTCAGGGCAGGAAACCTGGCAGGTAACATCCCTTCCCAGAACCAATTCCAACTCAAAAGGAAAGCAGATACACCACTGACTGGTAAGAACAACCTGAGAGCAGCCACAAGATTAACCTCAAAAGCAACCAGAGCAGCTATGCAGTCAGATCTAGTCTAGATCTCACTCACCATCCACCCACCTACTTACTTCTTGAACTCCACACTCAAAACATTTATTCTCTTCCACTGGCTCCGGCGTTTGGCAGTATCTGCAGACAGGACACCTAGAGGGCAATAAGCATTCAGATTAGACACACGGAGCTCCAATCTTAATATCAGGGTAATTAAAAACAGAGCCAAAGTGCTCAAAGTGAATGCCTTATGCTGTGGGATGCTCCTTGTGTGCACGTATCTTACAGCTCCCATGTACCCCTCCTGAACTTGCCTCCACTCCCCATAAGGCTACAGTTGTTCAGCCAGTAGTGACAGAAGAACAAATAACAGATCTTCCAGCGCCATTTTGTAGCCTCAGTTTTATCTGGTTTTGCTTTGTCCAGGTGTAGAGAACATCTGCAAGCAGAAGCGTCAGCAGGGCTGGCGGTGACCTCAGCTTCTGCCAGTAAGCAGAAGAGTCACAGCTGAGTTCAAAAAACACCTCTCTGCCTCAGCCATAAACACTGCAAGGAGCACTTTGTGTAAACACTGCTCCCCCAGACTACTGCCAGTTGACAACATTTTCAGTTGAGAGCCCTGAACATAACAAGCACCTTCATCTTCAAGGACAGCAGGAAAGGCAAGAATAGGGTCAGCGCTCTATGAAGTGGTATGCACAAAGCAACATCCAAGCCCAAGCAGGATTCTTCCACAGCCTTCTCATTAAGTGAAGGCTGTTCAATCATAGCAAGAAAGAAACTCAACTTCCTGCTGTCACTATTTCCTGGATATTCTCCATTATCTGCAGCTTTATGCAGCAGCTGCAGATAACGGATAAGGTAACCACAGACAGAGGTGCTTACACTCTACAACATTGCTTAGTACTGAAACACTCCTAAGGAGGTGAACACTCGTGCTTCAATTTCACCCCAACCCAATGGATGCAGGCTTAGTCCTTCTGGGAGGAACACCCCACAACACTAATTGAAAGAATCTATAACGAGCACCCTATAATTTCTTTTGAAACAATACCACTGTGCTGCAAGAGACAATACTAAACACCAGAAAGAGCCTTTGCTGAGTTTCTACTGCCTGACCAGGGAGCAGTAACTCAGACTCTGGATCCTGTTGCCAGGACTCTGTGTATTTTTCATTAACCACTGGAAATGCTACAGAAATATTCAAGGGAGGAGATAACTGGATTGCAGTAAGCCTTCCATACAAATTCAGGGACTTACAGCCTTCACGGCACCTAAGCAAAGTGGACCAGGATTTCCTTCTAACATTTTCCTAGGCTGGGACCATAACTTCTACTTAAATTGTATATCAGATATCTAAGTGCTATTTTGGATTTTGCTCCTACATTGGCTAAGCTCCGTTGCTTCAAATTTAAACTGGTTTCCATTTACAGGGTAAACAGCCAATAAACCCAAACAGCTACAAATCTGATTAATCCCCCTGAAGTTCTGTTATTTTGCTCAGGGCTAAAGTTTTCCTCTCTCTCTATCACAGGATCAGGCACCATTGGCAGAAGAAAACACAGCAAAGACCAGCAGCCCTCTGCTGCTGTAGCTACGACTGCCTGATGCACAGTAGAGCAGCAAACAGCATCCAGAGAAATGTAAGCTTTGTACAACTGATAGCAGCACCCAGGTGCCAGTCAGGAGCTCAGACGTGCTGAAATCCCATCTACAGGGATGCGAAGGATGGAAAGGGTTCACAGCAGCACAAAAAGGAAAGCATTACCAAAAGGACTTCAGCCAGCTGTGCACACCTACCTACAGCACAGCCACAGCTACGCCAAGGCAACTAACAACCAAGTGTGATACACAAAACTGTGGAACAGGACTCTGTGTGCATGCAACACTGTTTGTTGCTGTCCTTTTAGCCTACAATCCTGGGAAATGATTTGCATTACTGTGCAGCTGCCCTGTTGTCTTAGCAGTGAGGCCCATGGGAAACACTGTTCAATTCCTTTTTGCAGGGAGAAATCTCCTAGCCAGTCTCTTAATAGGAAGGAAAGAGTATGAAGATTTGCAGTAATTCTTCCCACCACACCGTGATGAGCAAAACCGGTCCTGTCAGCACAGAGCCACCACGCTCAGAACAGAGTTTTTGATGTGTAAATAAAGAAAAGCCTCTTACGTGGTGTCCTCCCACCGCTGCAGACACTGGCTATGAAAGCTGTGGTTACACAGAGTGGTAAGAATCCCGTTCACGGACTCGTCCATCCTCTCCAGGCACACCGTGCACTTTGGGAGCTCTGTCAGATCCATCACTGGCAGGCTGGCCCCCTTCAAAAGAACAAGCAGAGACAAATTGCTCAGCACCCTCCAATCACCATAAATTAAGCGCCTGCATAGAAAGTCAGACTTCTCCCTCGTTACCACCAGCACTAAGGTACAGAAACACCACACAGTAATCCTGCGAGTCTGTGCAGTGGTTACAAATTTACCAAGATAAAAAGCAATCCACAGCCTTCCACAGAGCACAGCCCCACCACAGCTCAGGGTGAGGTGGCTGCAGCTGCCACAGCCCCACAACACTTTCTGGATCACTGCAACTGGCAGGTTGAGGTCAGAGATGCTGCAACAATGAGGCTTGAAGCCTATAAATATCACCAAACAAACCCTTCCATGTAGAAACAATGCTGGAACAGGAAACGGGTTTCAAATTGATACAGTTAAACACTTCTTGCAGTGTTCTGCTCAGAAGAGGTAATCCTGTTAGAAGCTGATACAGTCCAGAAGAAAGGAGAACAAAATAAAAACTTACATCTTCCGATTTGAAGACTTCAGCCCTTTCCACATACACTAGCTGACAAACATCCTCCTCTATGGAGTTGAACTGCCGACCGTTGCACGCCATGTAAAAGCTATCTGCATCAGCCTGTGCACAAAACAAGGGAAGGATATTGAAAGAAACAGCCCGCAGCTGACAAAGACAGGGAGGAGACATCTGCTGTACCCCTGCTTCTCCTCTCCACCAGGTCCCATAATAACAGAGGAGGAATTTCAGAGAGCCAGCTCCTGCCAGCAGGCATCGCATCTTGGCACTGGGTTTAGTGCTACCCCTTGAAGATGAGAAGCAAAACTGACAGCAGTGATGGTTACTCCGATATCTGAGTATTCAGCAGGAGTAACGAATTTCCCTTCAGCATCTGTTTTGCTTCTTGTCAGCAATTGCAGCATATTTGCAAAGCAAATTTGGTTTCTTCTTCAGAGGGTCACATTGCAGGACACTGATACTTGTGTCAAAGAAAAGACCACTTTAACTGTGGGAAAGGATCCATTGCACCAGGAACAGTTCAGACGTGCTCTGAATCTGCGAGAGTCACCAGCAAAGAGGCAGCACCAAAATCAAATCTATCAGATAGGTCACCCACTTTCACTCAGCAACCTCCCTTTCACCTGGCACAGGATCACACCACACTGAGAAGAACGAGCTGAGCACCACATTCCCCTACTCCTAATCACTCGAGCCAGGTGCACAAAGGCACATGAGATTTGCCTTTGCTGCATATAGAGACAGCCATTAGGGGTCACTGGGGAACAGGGCTTCAGGAAGTTTCTGAAGTGACTGCAATTTAAGGGTGAACTGACTACAGCTTTATGGTTTTGATGCAAGGCTGCTCAGCACTAGGTGTGCGCCCATTACATTTTATACAGCAGTATGCAAAACACATCTCTGCAACTGCTGCAGATAGTTAGAACAGATTGCATATAATATAGAACAGATTGCATTCAAATACTGCATCTACACAACAGGCATGGAAAATGCCTTATGCAGCACTCACAGCTAGGGAAAGAGCTGACCACAACTTCTCTCAAAGCCCCATAAAGGAAGGTACAGGGGAGATTCAACGTAGGTCGTAGTGGGGGAATACCTATAAGCAGCACCCCGTGTTACCCAGTGATCCATTCATCCCCCAGGCATTTTGGGGCAGGCTTCCTTTTCCACACTGTACTGGCAGCAGTTAAACCATCACCTCACTCCTCAGAAAAGAGTATTAAAATATAAAGTGCCACTGGCTGCATTCTTTCTGCTCAGCAAAGCACGACACCACTCTGTCTGCAAACATGCTCTGAGGTTGCAGAGGTGGTTTGTCTCCATGTGCTTAATAGTTTTAAATATCCTACCAACAAGAAATAGGGGACACAGAACATGACACACGCTTGTCTGCAGGACAAGGTGTGGGATAAACCTCAGTCAGTAGCCCCAGGAAAGTGCTGGGCAACAAGAAAGGACTGCCCTCCTACACAGCAGCTATAAGGCACTGCAGTCCCCTCTAGGACAAAGGGCTTCCAGCTCTTACCTGGGAGCTAAACTTTATCAGCACCATGTACTGGTTGGGAGTGGAGTCTCGGATGATTTTCATGTGCTCAATTACTTCATAGAAGGAAGCCACAAACTTCATCAGGTCGTGACTGGTCATCGTGGCAGGGACTGTGAGGATACACAGCATGGCACTGCGCCTCACGTCTTCTTTTAGAGAGGTCATCTTACTGTAAGACAGCAGTTACACAGCACCAGGTTACTCAACAGAGGACAAAGCTGGGTACACCACACTTCCAACAGCTGCAGTTGCTAGGATAACTTTGTTGCCAACCCAAACCCTCTTTTGAACATTTGTAAATGCTAAGAAGGAAAAGGATGAGATAGGAGCCTAAAATACCCACATGGAACTATTACTCCTCAGAAAAGTACTAAAATGGGCAGCTTCAATCAACAATGGCTTTGTCAGGAGTATTTTGTCATCTGTTCTCTAAAAAACAGCTGAACTTGGCAAGTCACAGATGCTCACAACTATTCCTTTAACAAATGAACAACGTTTGCTACTATTTCAAATGTTCCTTTTTGTGTCTGGTAGCTCTCAGAAGGACCTGAAATGGAATTTCTCACGCAATTAGAAGGGAAGAGTGTGGAACTGTAATCCCTGAAATACAGGATGAAAGCTCCCACTCCAGAGAAGCTCTTCAGGCGTGCAGCCAAAATCCTGGAGATAACAGTTTAACTCTGAGATCCCTCAGTTAGGAACCCACATTCACCTCCTGTTCTTACAGCTCCTTGGCATGCACACTGCCTGTAGAAGCACTGCCCACATCCAGAAGACCCCAGCCCAAGCCCCAGCTCTCCCCCGAGGCTGATGGCACTGTGTGTGTAAGCCACCCTTCCTGTTTGTCCCTGCACAGCCAGCTCAGGAGCCACAGCCCCAGGGTGACCGCCTCACCCTTCCGGATGACCTCGTTACTCATGAGCGCCGTTCCCACTACAGCTACAATTAGTCAAGCATTCTTACTTTGTTTTGTACAGATGCATAATGCCATGAACGATTTCAACTGATGGATTCCCGCTGAAGAAGGAAATCTGGTCAGGGAGCTGTTTTGAAGGCGAGTCCGGAGCAGCCTCACGCTCTTTGTTTTGATCGTCCTGTTTATTCTTGTCCTCAGCCACAGCCTCAGAAGATTTTCTTCCTTCCACAGCAGCTTTTGCTTCATCTTTCCGAACAAAAGCTTTGATTACTGACCACACATGGGGATGTCTGCAGTTCTCTAAGCACAGCCTGACAAAACACTCCGCAAACTCAGAGCTCTGCTGTGCCAGAGGAGACCCAACATGCGCTGCTATCAACAGTGCAACCAGGACAGCTTCCACAGCACGACAGAACCTCAGGCGTTGGAAGGGACCTCTCGAGCTCCCCTTAAAGCAAAGGCCCTACTGCAGACTGCACGGGAAAACACCCAAGTAGGTTTTGAGTACCTCCAGAGGACACTCTGCCACCTCCTTGGGCAGTTCGAGCTCTGCCGCTCTCAAAGTCTGCCTGGCACTCCCCCGGCTCCACTTCGTGCCCATCCGCCCCCCTTCCCGTCGCTGGGCACCACCAAAAGGAGCCCGGCGCCATCCATCCGACCCCCCCCTCCTTCCCATCTCCTCCGATGGCAACAAGTGTCGGCACACCGGCCTTCCTGCCTCCAAACTTCCCCCCCGGTCCGGTACCTGCCCGCGGCTGGATGGTCTCGATGATGATGTCGGTCATCTCCCTGCGGCCCAGGTGCTGGTGCAGGATGGCCGCCCTCTCGCCGGGACCCTTCCCCTCCAAGCAGGCCGGGACCGCCCCGCTGCTCTCCGCGGCCATCTCCGGAGCTGCGTAGGAGGAGATAAGCGTTGAGGCGGGGACAGCGGGAGAGCGGCGCCGGCCCCCACCGGCACCCGCCCCGCCGAGGGGCTACCGGCCCCGGGACACCGACTCACCGGCCGCGCTATAGGCGAAGCCGGCGGGCAGCGGGGAGAGCTCGGCCAGCTCCAGGCGGATCACGACCAGCGACACGCTCATGGGCCCGGCACCGCGGGCCCCGCCGCGCTCCCGGCCCGACGGAGACTGAGCGCCGCTTCCGCCTCGGGCACCTCTGCCCTCTCACCCCGCCGGGTCACGCCGCCGACGCGATGACGTAGGAGGACGGCGGAGGGAGCCGGAAGGAGCCGAAGGAGGGGGCTCAGAGTGGGCTCGGCTCGGTTGCTCCTCGCGAGACTTGACCGTGAGTTCTCGCGAGAGTGGCCGCCGCGCTGCCTGACGAGGCCCGTTCGGCGCGGGCTGTGGTCGGAGCTCAGGGCTCAAAGGCGGTCCCGTCCGTTCGTGCCGCCAGGCCTCGTGCTTGCAGAGAGGGAGGACGGCTCAGAGAGGCGGGGGGGGGGGGGTTGACATTGCGTCACAGCCAGCTATAGCACAGCAGCACGCTGCACAAAGGAGCAGGCCGTGTCCCCTCTGGCCACAATGCCACCAAAGCATTTCCTCCGCCACTGCTTCCCTATCTCACCACTCAGGGCCTGCCACGCCAGTTTCCTTTTCCCACAGGGGAAGCGCTGCAATCTGTGGGCCACACACCGCTCGGTGCAAGCCATACACGCTGTGTCCTCAGTGGGTTTCACACCGTTTTCCCTTCAGTCCCAGCATGTACCTGAGCAGCGCTGCCCGCACCCCCCTCCTGCGCTGGGCCGGAATCCTGCAGTCCCCGGGGCTGTGGCTGCGGAGGCAGTCGGGCTGGAGCCCCTATGGAGCGGTCATCTTTGATGCGAGCGGAGTGCTGCTCCCATCCCCCCAGCACACAGCTGCAGGTGTGTATGCTCACGTCTCCTTTGCTCTGGGTTCCCGTACACATACACAAAATGCACTTCACGTCTCCATCGGACACCTCCATGCAGTGATGCGGTGGTGGTGCTGCCCAACATTCCCAGTTGCACCATCAGAAGCGCTAGAACTGACAGCTGTGTTGGCATCTGCAGGTCAGGGCCCAAGCACAGCTAGGGGTAACACTGACCTGCAGGACTCCTACAGAACACACTTTTCACCCCAAGGGCACCACACCAATAGTAAAGATGAGGCCCATCACACCAGCTCTCATGAGTGCTGGTCTTACACGTCAGATTTCAGAGCTGTAGAGGAACTTCAAGCTTATTTCCCAGTTCTGATGATGCCACGTGCTCTCTCCTGGCTTTCTTACTTTTCTCTATATAGACTGGGAGGCCCGGAATTGTATTCCAGCCGGCACTGTCCAGCAAGCTCTGCTGTCTGGAGGGGAAAATAGTCCCTCTCTCAAGTACACAAGAGGAGAGCTGACAACTGTGGAATTTTTGGAGGAATTGGGACAGCAGTGCTTTGAGATTGTAAGCCACATCCCCGTTCCTCTCTTTGTGCTTCCTGACTACAGAGAAATGGGATCCTGCCATGTGGGGAGCTGGTGGTTCAGTGAGCATAGCCATTTTAAAGGAAGTCTTGGGCGTACCACCAAGGAAGCATCACTATCTCACCAGGGCTGGCAGCTCATTGCTGTTATCATTCTGCTGCCAAGGCAGGATGGTGAGCAGAATATGCCTTCACTTCCACCAGCTTCTTTCGTATTTCATAACTTTCTGATACCAAGGAGCACAAATCAGAGAGCATCTGAAAGGCTTTTGCTGCTAGTCGGTGCACAAACATGCTCAATGGGTGGAGACTGTGGTCTCAGGGGAGATTTCTTAAGACCACCAGAAGTCCCTCCACCATAGCTTTTGTTTGCCAGCTCCAGGAACATCATGTCAGAATCCTCTTCTTAATGCAGTCTTTTTGAATCAGCTGAGTCTAAAATGCAGATTCCTTTCCTGCCTGTTAAATGGTACCCCAATGTTTATCTCCAACCTGCCTTGATTCCACGACAGGCACAGTCTTAGCATATTTCTCATTCCCAAAATCAGCCCCTTAGCTTTGCTGCTTCTGTAGAAACAGAAATCTGGGAATGCCCCTTTCTTTGGTCTAAGCAATTTAGGCGGAAAATTTGCTGTCTGCCTTCTGCTGCCAAGAGAAGTAGAACAGCAAGATAAGACGATCAGGCACCCTACCTACCCTGCCACTCCTATTTTCTTCCCTGCTTAAAAACTGCATATGGCTAATTACCATTCTTGGGGGGGTTCTCTGGTTTCTCAGGCAAATATCCGTGTTCCAGTGAACTCTTTCCTCTCCAAATTAATCAGAAATGAGATGATAAAACAGCTCCCCATAATGGCAGAAGCAATACAGTGTATCCGTGCAGAAGGTCTTAAGACAGCTCTTCTGAGCAACAGCTTCCGGCTACCAAATGGAGAGAGCTTTCTGCCCCTGGATCAAAAGCATTTTGATGTGGTAAGCCCAGATGGATTGTAAAATGTATTTCTGAAGCTAGGTCCATAGAAAAGAGCAACTGAAATTCTTTACCTTCAGGCACAAAAGGAAGGGCCACCCACAACACATATCAGTAGATATAGATGTGGCAGTCTGTGAAGATGCATAGCTTGCTGTAGTGTAGAATGTCTATCAGTGCAGAGGGAAGTACTGCTTGAAATTGTTTTGGTTGTGATACCTATGTGCATTTGGAGACTGACATGAGATTTTTTTGACCCAAATTTGGGCAGATGGTTTTGGCCAATGCCTCTTCTATAAATATCACTTTAGCATGGTTGATAGGTGCAGTGGTCAGAACACCACTTTTCCCTATAACTTAGATGGTGATAGTTGTAACAATCAGAAAGATCAACACAACAGTGATACAAGATGTATGATAACAACGGGACAAACACAATAGAAAGGCATTATAAGGGAAGGAAAAAAGACAGCTCACCCATCTCTGAAGATCCAGGCTCACAGAAGAAAACTCCTCAAAGGAGGAATCTCCAGGAAGAGATCCTTCCCTGGGGCAGTCAGCCCTTAAATGAGGTCTAAGAGGTGCAGCCAGGCTCCACCCCTTTTGGTCACACAGCTGAAGTGCCTTCACCTGTGCTCCCAGGGCTGACCGGCTCCTTTCCCCAGGTGCTCCATCAGTGCTTCAGGCCGGGACTCAACAGTTCCCATAGAGTGGTACACTCCAAAACTTTCTTAGCGCTGAGTAATTGGTTCAGCACATTTGGCACATCTAGTGAGTCTTCTGCATCATGATATTGTGATATTGTTTTGTTGGATATCTTCTGTGCAAGGACTGGCTGGTCCTGTTTAGCTTATTTGAGCTGATGGAGCCACAGCCAAGGCAGTTGGCACCCACACAGTCACTTGAATCATGTCCTATCCAGCTCTGTCAGCCCTCTGTTCCCTGTGTCCTTTATTTCACAAATTACTGCGCCTGTCAGTCTCACTCCCACCCTGCTATCCTCCATTTCCAGAACTGCACAGATGTTTGTGGTCACAGCAGGCTCATGCATAACCCATTCGTTGTCACTACAGATAGTTGAAGCTTATCGGGAAGGAAAGTGCAAGCCAGATCCTCGCATCTACAAGCTGTGCTTGGAGCGCTTGGATGTTCAGCCTCAGGAATCCATCTTCCTTGACAACAGCAGCCAGAACCTGAAAACAGCAGCCCAACTTGGTATTAAAACAGTGAAGGTACAAAGCAGTGCAACCAGAGCAAGGGTATGGTTTCTCAGTCCAAAGCTTCCAAAGGAAGCTCTGAGCCTTCATGTATCTGTCATCAGGGGACTGGTTAGCTCTCAGGATTTGGAGATAGTGAGCTCAGGCATTTTACTTTGGTGAGGGGACCACTAGGGAAAGGATAAAGTCAGAGACGGGTGGGAACTCTGCTCTTCAGGATGGCACACAGGGAATTCCAGCTCTTACCCCAGCCCAAACTGGCAGTGCCAGTATCACTCTTGGGGACAGAGGCCAAGGTGAAAGGCTGTGAGTACTGGTAATGGTACTGTGTGTTGGCCAGGACTGACCAGTGAATTCCTGTGTGTCTGAGTGTATCAGTGCCACTGGACTCATAGATAAATGCACCACAACTTTGTGGAGCTCTTTCTTTCCTAGGCAATTTTATCTTCTAACTATCATTCTGTGTTTCTCCCTCCCTTCTGCTTTCAGGTTGATGATCTTGAAGTAGCATTCAAAGAGCTGGAAACCTATCTGGGTTTTCCTTTACAAGGGTTTGTTCCATATACTCGTTCAGTGGGACCAACCACGGAAATTCCAAAAGATCGTCTGCAAAAGTACCTTGAAAATGTTTTCAGTGACCAGGCAACAGGTATTGCAGCACCTTTTGCTCTTCAGCCTGAAAGCTCACATGTCCTGGAGTGATTGCCCCTTTCTGTTATATAAAAAAATGGACTGAAAAACGATATTAATGAAAGTCTCCTAATCTCCAAGCAAACATTGCAGCCATTCAGGTTTCAGTGGCGCACCACTGATGGACCAAAAAGCAACATTTTAAGACTTCATTATTTCTGAGGTATTGAGAAAAGCTGCAGAAGAAATACCAGCAGTATTCCTGACCTGTAAGGCACAGGAACAGGAATGAAAAGTAAAACTTGGAGAAGTGGTGAGAAGTAATCCCAGCTTATGCTTTGTCTGCTGACCCTCTGCTCTCAAATCTTCAGGTCCACTGACGCTGCGGCAGTTTGGCTGTGGACAGTCTACCCGGACCTATTTTGTCAAGTTTGGAGATCGTTCTCTGGTGCTGAAGAAGGAACTCCCTGACAGCCTGCTTCCTTCAGGTCCTGCTGTTGGAAGGGAATACAGGTGAGAAGGCAGCTGGTGGTGAGCGTGCATTTAGGACTCTCTGCCTTTGAAACACATCCTCCTCACTCCTACACTGCAGATTCATCCAAGCCACAAAGCACAACACAGCTCTCACAGCATGTCAGGGGAAGTAGGATCTTGCTATGGCAGCTGGAACCTTGAGTGGGAGAGAGGTCGCAGCTCAACAACACTGCAATTGAGCAGCAAGAAGCCTAGCTGAGGGCAAGCCCTTGCTGGTGGAGTCATGCTGCAAACCAGCTTGCTGTGCCAGAGATCTCTGCCTCAGCAGCAGACTAGCATGACACTTGTGGGAGGCTGTTGTGTTTTCCAGAGTGTGTTGGATAGGTCTCAGGGCTCTGGGCCATACAAAGATTTTGGTGTGCTTCTTCCCCCTATCTCAAGTCATCTCATTTACATGTATTTAAAACTGAACACTTGATTCTTTTAGATATTGTGCATCTGCCTGACAACAACACAGTTCTAGTACTGATTCCGTAATGCCTTTCTGTGCTGAAACAGCTCTCTGACTTGCCCTGGCAGGGTACTGAAGGCACTCTCTGAGGCTGGTGTTCCTGTTCCTACTGTACTTGCTCTGTGTGAGGACAGAAGGTAATCATGTTCCTCAGCTTTCATTTTTGGCTTTATAGCTTCAGCCATATTCCCCCCAGAAGAAGAGAGGAGTGCTTATGGCAGGGTGGATCAGGTGTGAGACCTCAGGCAACAAACAGGTGTTTTTGTGGACTTGTACCACGAACGCATGGTGACTCCAGGGATGCAAAGGCAGTTGCGAGCCTGGCAGGACCCCTGGCCTAGCTGCATGTGCAGATAGCAGGGAGGAAAAGTGTTTAATAAACAGGAGAGTAATTGTTCCTGCCCTGAATATGCAGCAGCGCTGGATTCTGTGGGTTTTTAGCATGAGATCTTGCCGGTTTGCAACTCCTAGCAAACTCCTGGTTTGTGGAGGTGAGCTGTTTACAGTTATTCTCCCTCCCTTCTGCTTTCCCTTGGCTGTGGTGGTGTTTGCTATACTCAGCTGTGGTTTAGTATCACTGAGTGCTCTTGGGATCTGCCACAGGAGCTGATGTGTCTCCTGGCTCAGTCTCTTAAATCAGTACACTCATGAATTGTACTGATCTAATTAGTGTTTGCCCAGTCTTGTGCTAAAGGAGCGCTCAGGGAGCAGTGCTCTTGAGACCGCTTCTCACCTTGCTGTGCAGGTAAGGTCTGGGGGCATGTTCAAGGTGCCCACATCCTGAGTGGTAGGAAACAGGATTAACCTCAGACACACCAGTTCCACCTTGCTTCCCCAGCATCCTTGGCACACCTTTCTACCTGATGGAGCACTGTGCTGGCCATGTCTACAGGGATGCCTCCCTGCCAACACTGCTGCCTAGCCAGCGGCGGGCTATTTATGCTGCCATGAGTGAAGTCCTCTCCAAGATCCACAGCACAGACCTCAGAGCAGCCAAGCTGGAGGACTCCAGGGACCATGGTGAGAGAAGGCTATGTATCCTTTGTCCCTGCTTTCTTGTCTTGTGTCTGAGCATTTCAAGGGATAGGACTTGGGCTAAACGTAGGGGCGGTTGGGAAAGCAAAGATGTGCAGCAGAGTGTCTGCATTCCAAGGCTTCTTGGGAGGGTGTAGAAAGCTCCTTTGGATTCTCCAGGTCCGTGTTCCCTGCCATTAGGTAGAGCTGTACTGCAGGTGCAGAAGTAACTTGCTTGCTGCCATCTCTGACCAAACTTCCTTAGCTCCTTCAGTCTCTCTGCAGGACCATCTATGCTTCTTGGAGCTGGTGGATGTAAAATCCACCCCCAAAAAAGTATGACTGTCCAGGATTTTTGTCCAGGATTTGATTATTTTCACCAGAATACCAAATCCAGTGTCGAATTCTGAATGTATAGGACCCCTGCAAATGACAAGCTCTTATAGCTTATCTCAGGGAACTGGACTGAGGCCTGCTTGGCTCCTTGACAGTTTTAGCATGTGCCTTTTTTGTATCACTTATGAAACCTCCTTGTGCCTGTTCTTTTCCCTGAGAGCCTCCATTTCCTTGTTACAGGTAATTACATCCAGCAGCAAGTTGATACCTGGACAAAGCAGTATCGTGCTACGGAAACTCATGTTATTCCAGCCATGGAGAGACTCATTGAGTGGCTGCCTTTGCATTTTCCTGAATCTCAGAAGACGACAGCTGTGCATGGTGATTTCAGGTACTGCCCTCTTGGTTTCCTTATCAGTAGGCTGCTGCCCTCTCCTGGAGGTCAGTCTGTTAGAGTGCTGTACTACACAAAATCTACCAAACATGACAGTGGAGGGCCTCACGTTACTGTGTGCCCTTAAAATGACCATATGATCTCCCTGGACAGTGACATGCCTGCTTCTCTTTTTGGCTAGCCTGTCCCCTAACATGTTAATCATCTGAGGACCCAAATAACTTTGTTTCATTCTTCAAAGCACAGTTATGTTCATTATTAACCAGAGAGTTTACTATTGAGTAATTTCAGTTCTCCCTGACCTATGCATGCAGAAATTAATGTTTCACTTGTGCAGCCTCCCAGAGAGCTCAGCAATTTTTGCACAGTGCATACTGCTTCTGAGTGCTGGGGTTTTCTCCCTCGAGATCTTTCTGATTTCTTTTTTCCCTCTCATACAGGCTGGACAACCTAATCTTTCACCCAAGGAGGCCAGAAGTCCTTGCTGTCCTTGGCTGGAAGTTCTCAATTCTAGGAGATCCCATCTCCGATTTGGCAAATAACTGTATGGCCTACTTCCTGCCACCTCAGTTTGACTCAATGAAAGGTACAGAAAGGGGCAAAGTCACCTCTGACACAGAGAGAAGAACAAGAATTCAGAAACAGAGTAACTCCTGCTCCTAGAGAGCTCAGCTGACGGTTGGCCCATTGCAGTTGGAAAGGGCTGTGGATCACATACTTTATTCCCTGCTCTGCTCTTTCTCTGAAGAACCCTCCATCCCCATGGCAGTAGCATTGCATGTGCAATGATCACCGTGCCATGATCACTCCATCCCATGTCTGGTTTGGTGAGGAAGTGGTGTGAATCCCACTGTGTGCTCACTGTCCTGGATGGGGCTGGCACCCTGTCAGTCACTGTTTTCACAGTCTCACCCCATTGAAGAAAACTCTTGCATATGTATTTCACCAAAGTGAACTGGTGCCAAACCTCTGTTCTATGTATGGAAACAGCACAGCAACAGCGTTACATGGCTGCAGGTGTCTCCACTGCTCCACAGCTTGCAGGGCTCTGCTAGAAAGCACTGAGCTCCCCAGTATCTGCTGACTCACTGTTGCCCTTTGTGTCTTCCAGGCTTGGCAAAATACGACTTGAGGCACCTGGGAGTCCCCACAGCAGAGGAGTATTGCCAGAAGTACTGCGGCCACATGGGAATGGAGCTCCCTGAGAACTGGAATTTCTACATGGCCTTTGCTTTCTTCAGGCTGGCTGCAATGCTGCAGGGACTCCACAAATGCTCTGTGGCAGGTGAGGAGCCCAACCACACTGGCCCTGCTTTATAGAGGCCCTCAGCCAGCAACACAGACACACAGGCACTTCATGGAGAGCTCTCACATTGAACTAGGGAAGGTCAGATCACCAGAACGTGCTGCTGCAGGGTTTGGGCACTCCTGGCTTTGCATACTGAGACCTCTGAAATTTCAGGCAGTAAAGCAAAATGAGGCACTCCTGAATGTTCGCTGGGTCAGCAGGAGAGCAAGGAGGTCTTGTGCTTTCACTATAGAACATTTTGTGGTCAAGTTGTTTCTTGCAAACAGAAAAAAAAGGCCAAAGTGGAACACACACACAGAGCATTTCCCCAGCTGTTGCTCTTTCCTGAACATGCAGTCTGAACTAGGCTTGTTTTCTGTGCTAATTGGAGGTTGTTGTATGCTCACTTCTTTATTGGGAGGGCTGAGCAGAGGCCAGAGTTCAGAGCTCCTACAGGTGGAGCTCTCAGACTTTTGAACTAAGACTCATCAGAGGGATTTGGAAGCAGGGTGGTAGTGTGTACTCTCATTGCTGTTTACCTGCATACATCAGGCCTAGCCTGGGAGTTTTTATCAGAGAAAAACAAGATGTTAATTTGGAATTCCTTAGAAAAGAGTCTCCCTGAGTCCTGCTGTGCTGGCCTGGACAAGGACACAGGGCACTGTTTGAGATGTGGCTACTTCACACAGCTTCTTTGAAGCTAAAGCGTCTTACTCTCGTTACCAGGGAGGCCAGCCCGACGTAAAAGCTGTCTGGAGCATGCAGAGTTAGTGGCTGATCTGGCTTGGGATTTTGCCATAAAAGAAGGATTCCGTGTCTTTAACAGCCTCTCCATTGCAAAGCCTTTTGCACAACATTACAGTACCTGGGCAAGGCAAGGGCCATTCCTCAGCAGGAGCTACAGTACCTGGACACGTCCTGAGACTGTCCCTGTGCCTGAAGTCCCCATGATCACTTCCATCAGCAGCCTACTGGGGATGGCCCAAGGTATTTACTGCAAGCTGGCAAGGAACTTGGATGTCCAGTGGAGTTTTCTGATTTCCCAGCCCAGACGCACTCCACGTCCAGTTCTAGAAAAGAAGGTGAGACCTCTTCCTTCCTATAGCAGCTTTACTTTGCTGTACTGACGGCAGGGTGGAGGCCTGTGCTCTGCCTCTAAGTGTCCTTGTGTTCTTAATCACATCAGACACTTAGCACTCATAGGGTCCCATGAGTTGGAGAAATGGGTCCAGTTTCCTTTTGCTTGCTACATTCAGATAACAAGAGTTCATATTCCAGGAAATGGCAATTTCAGAAACTGGCATTCCCTTCCAAGATAAGCAGATTATCACCAGGCTAGCTGTAACTGCAGGTGCTGGTGCTGCCCCCTCAAGCTGCTACCACCAACAATGATGGAGTCTCCAGAGGTTGGCCAGGCTGGAGCTTTTCAGCCCACCGCTGTCAGTCCAGTGCTTGCTCACTCCTTTCTCCCAGCAGGGCCGTCCCTGCAGACTCCCCCGTTGGCAAACAGTTGCCTGCCCAGTGCTAAGCTTGCAATCATGCCCTCGGCAGTGCAGGCTCTGGGATGACACCTGGACTTTAGCCCTGCCACTTTCTTGGCCTCTCCTGCACAGAGCAGGTGCTGCTGCAGCCTTGAACCCTTAAAATGGAGAGGTGTTGGTTGGTTCTGGTATGGTGGTGAGGAGGCAGAAAGCAGCTACCAAAATGACTTGCCCATAGTCATGTGGAGGGTCAGTGGCAGAGATGAGACTAGCATCAAGTCTTGAGTGGTAGAACTTTAATTTCACATCTTTCTTCTGCCAGTGTGAGGCATTCAAGGCCAATATGCACATGATATGAGGACACTTGGTCTCCTGCCCAGGCTCTCCAAACTGATTTCCCTGTGCTTACACTCCCCAGTGCTACTGATGGACATGCTGTGGCTCAGTGTGCATGTGACTCTGGGCTGGCTGCTGTTGCAAACAGATTTGCTGGGAGTGGTATCATAAGTAATCATTCACAGTGTATCGCATAAGTAAACATCGCTATTCTTGAACTGCTACTGGGATTATACTCTTAACGTATTCTAGTGGCATTATCAAATGCTAGTGGGTTACTTAACTACCTTTTATCAGACAAAAAAAACCCCACCCATCTGTTCAGCCTTTCAGAAACATTTCCATGTGCTATGCAGAAACCAGCAAAAACCAGCATTTCAGAGTGCTCGGCAGCTGATCCCCTGAGAAGATGGAAAAGGAGGGAAAGCAGTGGCTTTAGGCAATTTAGAAAGGCTGAGATTAACATATATTTTTGCCTGTTTCCCAGACACTCATTTTCAGACCTGGCAGAGTCAACAAGTCTCCAAAATCAGGGCTGCATGCTGGCCATGTGGTGGAGAACTGGTCCTTGCCTGACAGAGCAGTCAGACCCCTCATCCTTGCCTTCTGTCCATCTCACTGCTTTTGCCAGCGGCATCGCACTTCAACTGTCAACCTTTGCTATGGATGCATGTTGTAAAGGCCAAGGGAGGAGGCCAGAGTGGAGTCCTGCTGCCTGCAGGGGAAAGATAATGCAGCAGAGTATTAAACAGCTGAGCAGTCCTGGCTGAGAGATGTCACAGCACTGAGAAGCTGGGCAAGGGCCATGGGAATGGCCAGCTGGCACTGCAGGGGCAGGGGCTTCATCCCTGTGATTGGGAGTGATATGCATTTGCTGAGACAGGGAAGCCCAGGGCTGATCCTGCCATGTCCTGCATGGCAACCTGCAAACTTTGGTCCCAAAAACTGCCCATCCCCATATCTCCATGGAGAGAGAGATGTGTTTTATCCTCTTCCACCAGCACCAAAGTAGTGTCTCTGATGACGACTGTGCAGGCCATGGATCAGGCTAGTCAGGTGAGCAGATACATACACCTAACTTCTGATCCTTCTGTGGCCCAAATAAAGCAGCAAAGGGACATCACAGGGGCCAGTGACCCTAAAGAGTGGTTTGTCCTGTCTGTTGCAGATCTCAGGGCATTCGGAAGGAGCTGATATTGTGCTTCCTTAGTTCTGCAGTCCTGTACTTGCCCTTCATGGTATTAATCTCATTCTCACACAGGTCTCTGGAGCAGAACATCTCAGCAGTGCATCCTCCAGCCTGGCACTTCACTCAGACCTGAGCCCCACATCTGGCTGAAGGTCCCACGTGGTTCACAGGACAATGTTCTCCAAACTGGAGCTGAGCCACTGCACTGGGGAGCCTTGGAACACGTGACTAAAACAGCCCCTCTGGCACAGGAAAGGTTGTGCTATCTGCAGCCTGGGAGCTTGAGAATTCCAGTGGTGTTTACTGTTATGTGGTATCTGGACTCAGTGCCTTTATTGCCCAGTTCAATAGGTACAGGGCAAAATCCCTCTCTGGATCATGAGGCTGCAGGCAGTCAACAGCCTTGCAGCGGGGAGCACTGATCAGGAACAGCCAGGCTGAGGTTGCAAGTCTTGGTTTTGGGAGTAAAGGAAACAGAGTGGAGCATCTCTCCTTAGCACATCACCACCAGTAACCTGAGGGTGCTAGGACTCCAGCAGTGAGAGGAAATGAACTGCTGGCTTCAGAGCAGATTGTGGAGCTGAGGCCCATGGAAGTGGGAGGACTCCATGGCCCTATGACTGCAGTGGATTTCTCTGGGTTTCTTTGGGAATCAGAGATGATGTAAACCAGATTAGTGGAGGCTCTCAGTGCTTCACAAAGATCAGCAGCAGGGAGAAGACTGTGGGCTTGATCATGGTAATTCGTAGCTTTTTATGTGTGCAGTGGTTATTAATTTAATATTAAAGTGATGGACACCTTTGAATTCACGTGATTAACAAGTTCAACTCTTTAGTATTCCTTTGCTCCTGTTGGAAACACTGTGCTGGGGACAGTGGGATGCATGCCTGCAGTTTTGTCCACTGCCAAGGCTGGCCTGGCAGGGTCCTTGCATCGACTCTTATCACCGTGCCCAATGCTGGCTCCTCCATTGCACAACCTCATAGCCCAGTTCCACAAAGCCACATTATTCAGCTGCCCAGGGTGGTCACCATGTCCTTGCTCTCAGGGGCAGGAGGAGGGCTGCAGGGAAGCCCCAGGATGGCTGTGCTGGCTATAGGAAGCTTTGTAACCTGAGCTTTGGTTTCTTCTGGGCTGAGAGTGAAATTTAATCTCTCCCTGTGGCATTTGGCTCTGCTATGGAAGGGGGAGGGAGTCTCTGAGCCTGTACCTGCCCAAAACAAACAGATTGGGTGATTTCTGAGCAGGCACCTGGCCTTTGTACCTCCTAACATCTCATCTTGCAGCACACAGAATCCTCACCAGCCATTGCAGGGATGAAGGTTTGAGGCTGAGTCTCCTTGGAGGTATTTCCTCCATTGCATAGGATTTCAGCACTGCTGGGTTTGTCTGCTAAGCCCCAGGGAAAGGAAGGGATGTGCTGAAGTTGAGCAAAAAAAAAAGTATTAAGCCACAGACATTATTTAAGCCCCATGTCATTAGTTGTCCATCCAGGTATCAGAAGCCATGCATAGGACAGCTGAGAGCTGCAGAGGACAGCTGAGAGCTTAGCCCTGAGCAAGTGTATTTTGGAGTTAAATACTCCTTTCTTAGTGATGGCGATGGTATCTTCAGAATATTTCCATGGCAGGTTAATTTTTCTGGACCTAAGTATGATGAAATCACACAAGACACCTCAAGCAAAACAGCAGAAAAGATCTTTAACCATTGTTAGGAGCAATTTTTGCCAAGCATTCATTTGCATGTGCTGAGCAACCATCCTGCTGTGAGAATGCTACACTGGCCTTGATTCATTTGCCCTATATGCAATAGGTATGTTTTTTAGATTCCTGTGTGCCACTAAGGGCAGCCTGTCCAGGTAAACAGAGGTCCTCGTGCCGGACACTGATGAGATGTGCATCTCCATTGCATGCGTGCCTTGGCTGTATTGTCCCATCTGTGCCACACGTTCAGCTGTGGGCTCTGCTGGCCAGAACTAAAGTGAGCCAAAATGAACTGAGCTGTGCCCAGTTGAGCCACATGGATCCAAAATCAACTGAACCAACACGGGCCACGCCAAACTGCGCCGAACCGAATGAAGTTGGGCCGAGGTGGCCTGAATGGAGCTGACCCGAGCCGAGGTCCGCCGAGCAGACCGACGCAAACGACCATTACCCGAAGCCCGGCCGAGCCGCGCCGACACGGGACGGACACGGACGGAGCCGGGGGGAGGGAGGGCGGGGCGGAGCGGGACCGGGCGGCGCCGGGGCGGGCGGAGCGGCACGGCGGAGCGGGGCTCAGCGCAGCGCAGCGCAGCGATGTTGCGGCTGGTGGGGTTCGCCTCCCGGCTCTGCCGCGGCCAGGCCCGGCAACTCTCGGCCGCCGCCGCTTCCCCCATCCCCGCACCCAACCCGAGCCCAGAGATCGCCTACAATAAGGTAGGGCCGGGCCGCGAGCAGCGTGCTCCCCTGGGCAGCGGCGAGCTCCGAGGCCCGGGAGCAGCGCGGGGCCGGCGCGGACAGCGCGGCTTCGGCCCGCTCGGCGGAGCGCGGCCCCGAGGCTGAACGGCCGGGACACGGGGCGGGATGGCCGAGTGCCGCGGAGAGGAGGCCCAGATCCGCGCTGCTCTGCGTGGGAAAGCGAGCCCGTGTTCGTGGGGAGGGGCTGGTGCTCGGCAGCTGCTATCGGCGCCTGCTGCGTCTGAGAACTAAGTTCTCTGCTGCGCGGGGTGCCTGGAATGGGCCGATCGGGGAGGTGCCGCGGCAGTTCTGGTGCTGCGTACAAAATCGAGTGTATGATCGGTGCCTGAAGCGCTGTCCCGCTGTCCCGGAGCTCCCCGTGTCCCCGCTCAGCTCCAGCCGGGCCGCCGGGCGCTGGAAGGACCCAGCAGGGCAGGAAGCGCTGCCAACCCACGTGCTGTTTGTTGGGATTCGGAATCTTTTTGCCAACTCGAGGCTGTCTTCTATTGCGCACTTCTAGGCTAACGTATCTCCTCCCTATCAGTGCCATTTTGGAGTCCTCACAAGCCACATCCCTTTAATTAAACAGCCCGTTAATATGTCATCAAACAAGTAAAGCTCATACCGATTCCTCAAGGTTTGGATCTAAAGTTTAACACCGATTTGCTCACTTCATGACAGATTTTCATAAATAACGAATGGCACGATGCAGTCAGCAAGAAAACCTTCCCTACGGTCAATCCAGCAACAGGAGAAGTTATCTGCCAGGTTGCTGAGGGCGATAAGGTAAATGCTCTCTTGGATGAGATCCGTTCAGTTGCAGTGGGACACGCTAACTGACCTCACCCTTCAGCTGTGCCACATGCCGTGTCAGTAATAAATGTTGGATCTACACAAATACTATTATCTAGTGCTGCTTGTGCCCTTCCTTGACTTACAGCTTCCATAAAGATCCTCTGGGTTTGCCTCAGTCCAGGGGCTGGGAGGTGTGGGAGCAGTTGTGGGTGGATGTTGCTATGGCAGGAATGCGATCCACTCACAGCATAGGAGACGAAAGGTTTGCATTCACCTGGACAGCTCCATTGTGCTGTATGTGTGCAGTGAGAGGCTGTCCCCAGCCCAAGGAAACTTAAGAAAGAGTGATATAACTGTTCCATAAGTTAGGTGAGCCCCTCCTAGGAGTCTGTGGCAGAGCAAATGTTCTGCTTCCCAGCAGTGTGGGGCTCATCCTACAGCCTGGATGCTTGTCTGTATTCCCTAAGGGGCAGCTGAGCAAAGGAAGCCCTGCTGTTGTTTGCTTGTCTGTGGTGGAGCGGCTTGTCGTGCAGCAAGCCAGAACAGAAAACCAACTAAAAGCAAATGACAGTCCTGACAGGACAGAATGATGGATTTGAGGTATACGATCAAGGAAAAACATACTGGTGAAATCTAATCCTGAAAAAGTGTCCAAAGCAGACTTCCAGAGCTTCTTCCTTGCCCTATGCTAGGATGTAAATATCAACCTGTCAGATGACATAGTGGAAATAACTTGACAATATTTGCACTCCACGTAGCTGAAATAACAGAGAGCATAAGCACAGGTGGTGGCTGCACAGCTGCTGCACCCATCTGTTCAGCTCCCCCATCCCCAGGGATGCAGGCAGCAGGAAAGCTGTGCACAGAGGCTACACTGCTGCATGGCACTGCCTGAGCTGATGCTCTCAGGATGAGCGGTCCAGGGGTTGCAGCCTATGAGCTCCACAGCTCCAGGACTGATGTGTGCCTTGCAACAATTCGTTCAGCTGTCGAGGCAGAAAGTCCTTGTCCCAGAAAGGCAGTCATTAGCAGCCCCGCTGGTGCCATGTTTTCTCCTGGAGTCCAGGAAAGGCTTTAGTTGTACTTTGGGAAGGAAGGTGGGAGCTGGTTACCCCTTTCTCATGCTCTTTTCTGGACTCCTCTACAGGCAGATGTGGACAAAGCTGTTAAGGCAGCCAGGGCAGCTTTCCAGCTGGGCTCGCCTTGGAGGAGGATGGATGCTTCGCACCGGGGGAAGCTGCTGAATCGTCTTGCTGACCTGATTGAGAGGGACCGGGCATACCTGGCGGTGCGTACTGCAACCTGGGGGCAAAGGGAGGCACAGATGGGTGCTTTGTACCCATAAGGTGTGGTGAGGATTTTAGCCACAGTGAAAACTGAGAGAGCTACAAAGGATGGGGAGGGAAGTAGTTTGGGGAACCTCAAAGCTAAAAGGCCAACACACAGAACTGATCCAAATAGCAAATTGAGAACTAAATCTGAATCTATATGTGTGATTTTCCCCATCTCATTGTATTTGTAGGCACTTGAAACTCTGGATAATGGCAAACCTTACTCTATATCCTACTTGGTGGATCTGGACATGGTTGTCAAATGCCTCAGGTAGGTGTGGAGGCTACAATGACAGCATGGTAACTCTTCCAGCCCCCCATTCCTGCCCAGCTGGCCTGTGGTGGTTGAACCTTTGCACAGAGCAGATTTCACTGACTGAGGCACTGTGGCTGACAAGGCTGGAGCTGACCCTTCCAGTCTGTTTCTGTCTTTTTTCCTTCATCTTTTTAATTCCTTTTTTTTTTTTTTTTTTTTTTTTTTTTTTGTTATTAAGAATGAAACTGTAAATCTTGTAACTTCCCAAAAGGCTTTTGTTTTATGTATATGCAGGATTTGCATGGATAAAGGGTTCTGGAATGCAGTACACGAATGACAAAATATACACCGTGCAAATCTCTGGCAAACACACAAGAGACAAATGTTTGTATTTATTGTCCATTCTTATCATCACCTTCCTGGGAAACCCTTGTGTTAGCACGTGCTTTATGAAGTGACTGAAGATGGGAGGAAACCAAATAGCTGAAGGAACATCTCTTGTCTTCTAGGGACCAGAGACTTGTTTTAAATTCACTGACCAAAACTTCATTCTTGCCAGGTACTTCGCAGGCTGGTCTGATAAATTCCATGGCAAAACCATCCCTTTAGATGGAGACTTCTTCTGTTACACCAGACATGAGCCAGTGGGAGTTTGTGGACAGATAATCCCAGTGAGTGAAATGTATCACCAGGTCCTGTGGTATTTCAGGAGTTGGTGTAATAATGAGTTGTTGTCTTAAAATGCAAGTTATTATCTGTTGTGCTAAGCTCAGCTTCCTTCAGATGGTAAAAACAAAGTTACGCTTGCACCAGCTGGGAGGGCTGTTACTTTGAAAGCACAGAACTACTTGTTGATTTCAGGGGCTATGTGTAAGATTTACTTTGTATTTCCTGCTGCTGCAAACAAAAAAAGAACACAAACATCTTTGTAGGAGTTGTCCAGCTCAGAGGCACCTTTCAGACTTCTGATTCTAATGCTAGGAAGTAGTTTGCATGATGAGGAAATAGAGCTAGCATGGCGCAATTCCGTTGCATGTAACGAATCTTTTTTCTGTAACTGGTAGCAAGCACAGCAAGGTGGTTTGTCAGCAACAAGGCCAAATGGATGCCAGGTCCACAGACAGTGATATCTGCTTACAGGAGTAGCCAGCCTCATTGCTGCATGCGTTTTGTATTTGCATGTTTTTTGTATTTGAACTGTGCAAGAGCTGAACATGAATACCTCACAGGTGTGCAAGCCCGGCTCTGTCATTACAAAGGCTTTCTTTCGAAACACCTCAAAAGAGAAATGTAAAGGCTAAACAGACCGTAAAGATTAATTACAAAAGAGATGTGGTTCTGTAGTAGCACTGAGAGGCTCCACAGTTCAGAGTACAGTTTTCCTGGACAAGCAGAAGGCAGTGCCTGAAAAGGAGCCAAACGCAGATGAGCAGCTTGGGAAGGATCGGGGAGTGCTTCCAGAGGTGCTGCACCTGCAGATCCGAATGAAGCTCACTGGTTACTTATTAACTGGCAACTTTCAAACTCAGACCAGACAATATTTCTTTTCCAGTGGAACTTCCCGCTGTTGATGCAAGCATGGAAACTTGGGCCTGCCCTGGCTACTGGGAACGTGGTTGTGATGAAAGTGGCGGAGCAAACCCCCCTGAGTGCTCTCTATGTAGCTAATCTGATCAAAGAGGTGAGAGAAGAGGCTGGGTTCTGTCGGCTGACTCACTGTCACTGTTGGGGTTCAGGGTAATAAGCCCAACTGATGAGCTACAGAGAGCATGTGACAGGGACAAAGAAGCGTTGTCTGATCTGAAGGAAGACTGAATTGTCTCAGATATCCTAGCATTTGCTTTAGGAAAAAACAAATAACCACTTTCGTCTCCATACACGTGTGTGCAGAGGGCATCCTTGATTTAGGGAAGGACTCTGAAGTTAAAGTAACAACTGTAGGGTGATTAGAAAGCTAAAATACATTTCCAAGCTATGTCTGAGATGCAGGGTGGGGAGAGGAATTGTCCCAGTTCTCACAAACTAAAGATTGAAACTGAAGACCTTGGAAATGAAAGTGAGGAGGAAATGCTATTCTCTGTGGGAGGCATATTGGAGCTAACAGATGAGTGTATGTGTAATCTTTGATCCTGCAGGCTGGATTCCCACCAGGCGTGGTGAACATCATCCCTGGCTATGGGCCCACTGCAGGAGCTGCTATCTCTGCCCACATGGATGTAGATAAAGTGGCCTTCACTGGCTCCACAGAGGTAAAGGAAAGACAAATTTTTAAGCTCTTGGGACATAAAGAGCATTTCATTGCTGCAAAACATCTTTTGTACAAAATACTGGAGGGGCATTACCTTCTACAGCTTCCTTTGAAAAGTACAGGGTGTGACACTTCATTTTACTTTATATAAGACTCCTTTTAGGTGCTTTTAGAGCATTTAGGTGCTTCCTTTAGAATATTTACTATTGTTTTCCTTGTACTGCAGGTGAAATTCTGGGCAGACTTCAGTTGTTCCCTCAAAGCCCTAACAATGAAGGGATTACTATTAAACTGCTGATGGAAATCTAAAACCAGCTGCCCCGCCGAGTGCTACTGTATGCTGGAGCTAATCCCTAATACCTCTTCTTCTCATGATGCAGGTTGGGCACCTGATCAAGAAAGCTGCAGCAGAGAGTAACCTAAAGAGGGTGACACTGGAGCTCGGAGGAAAGAGTCCGAATATAATCATGTCTGATGCTGACAGTAAGCACCTGCTAGCATAATACTTGATCTGCACCTTTCACATTGGCTTGCTGCAAGCAGAGCTGGAGGAAAAGAAACCCCTCCTATGTTGTATGATACTCCAGCTCTGACACCACCTGGCTGTGCGCAATAATTGTTCAAAAAAAGTCACTTGGGTTGGTTTTATTTATTTATTTATTCCTCTTCTCTGCTCAATTCCAGTGGACTGGGCCGTGGATCAAGCCCATTTCGCCCTCTTCTTCAACCAAGGGCAGTGCTGCTGTGCAGGATCCCGAACATACGTTCAAGAAGATATATATAATGAGTTCGTGGAGAGGAGTGTTGAGAAGGCCAAGTCCAGGGTGGTTGGAAACCCATTTGACTTTAAAACTGAGCAGGGACCTCAGGTGAGAGCAGGAAATGTCTTGAGCCATTATCACATGAAATAACCCAATCTCGAGTAACTGTACATCACTAGGTTAGAGTGAAAGACATCCTCCAGTCTCCTTTGAACTGTGCCCACTACCTCCTTGTGCAGGAGAGAGAAGTTAATTAACCATTCTAATTATTCCAAACCCCCCACTTGAAAGTAGCATTTAAAAATTATCATCTCCCTTTGAAGCCAGCCTGGCAGTCTGTTGATATGAGGAACTGACAGAGCACAGCTGCATGCAGAGCAGGTTGCAGTTACATCCCTTTTTTACCCCTTACAAATACCAAACTGATCGGCCTGTCCTGACGGCTCTTAGGTGGATGAAGAGCAGTTTAAGAAGATCCTTGGTTACATCAGTACTGGGAAGCGTGAAGGAGCCAAACTGCTGTGTGGTGGCAACCCTGCTGCAGATCGTGGCTATTTCGTCCAGCCAACCGTCTTTGGCGACGTGCAGGACAACATGACCATTGCCAGAGAGGAGGTGAGGCCTGCAGCACCTGTCTGTCAGTTTCTCTCTGCTTTGTCCTTTTGCACCCTCTGATGCAAAATGATCATCTCTCTCCTGAGATCAACTTACAGACTTTTGCATATGATCTGTTTGGATTTCGTAGATATTTGGGCCTGTCATGCAGATTATGAAGTTCAAAACAATTGAGGAAATAATTGAGAGAGCAAATAACTCCAAGTATGGTCTAGCAGCAGCAGTCTTTACAAAGGATATTGACAAGGCAAACTACGTGTCTCAGGCCCTGCGAGCTGGAACAGTCTGGTAAGCCTTGTCACTTCCTTCTCCTTAAACTATTGGAAGCGTGTGCTCTCATTTCCCATCAAGCTTGCTGTCTGATAGCCTATGTCTGCTTTGGATCCACACAGAATGTAATGTCAGACCTTTAACTGCAACGTTGATTTTTGGCAAAATTTAGCTATATTAAGCTTCTGTTCTCCCACTGCAAATTAGCAGATGGGATGGGGGGAAAAGAAGTCCAGTGCTGCAGCTGACAATGTCAGCAGCTGCTATGGGGCTCTGCTGCCAGCAGTGATCAGACTGAGCACATCTATACAATCTGGGCTGTGCCACTGATACTGTTCTGTATTCTGAAGCCGTGCTGAAGGTTATGCCAAAGTCAGTACTTTGCCAGTTTGCTGTTTTAGCAAAAGGGATTTTGGAGACCCAGCATCTCACTATTTCACTTATTTCAGTATAGTGAGTGAACCTGGTATCTTTTTTTTTTTTTTTTTTAAATCACACTTCCTTCAGAGCTGTGGGTAGCAACCCAGACACTTGGTTATGTGATGCAAGACATGAACTAATTTCATGGTGTTCCGTTTCCTGGTCGATGAAGATAAGGTTCCAGTACTGAGTAACTGTTGACTAAGATAACTAACAAAACTAACATAACTGTGCCCAGAAATTCAGCCATCCCTCTGTTGTAGACAGACATTTGCTGTGAAAGAGCTCTTCCATTACCTTACAGGGGTAAACAAGAGGTTCTTAACTCTTGGTTTCCTTTTCAGGGTAAACTGCTATAATGTGTTTGGTGCACAAGCTCCATTTGGTGGCTACAAAGCATCTGGGAATGGGAGAGAGCTGGGAGAATATGGTCTGGAGGCATATCTGGAGGTGAAAAACGTGAGTATTCCTGTATCTGGGTACCTCCAACCTTCTGCTATAACACCAAATTGTCTTTGTATGTATTGGTACAGGCTGGCCAGAGAGCTGCAGTCCTTTCCAATGCTTTAAATAAAACTTGGAGCTGCACATGTGAAATAACCACAAACAAAACTCTGTGAAACTGTATTTAAAGCAGAAAGCTAGTCCTGTTTTCTACAGCTGAAAAAAACAGGGATGTATGACCTGACTGATAGGTTACCAGTTGCCTGCACCACTCGGCACAGTTTAGCTGTCTCTCCCTGTAATAATGCAGGTGTGTTGGCTTCTCTGCAAGCTTACTTAATGGAGACCAGAGAGCCTATGCTGGGGGTGCATGTCAGTTTATGTGGGTACAAACTTCTTCATCACTAAAAGAGGATTCGAGTAGTGAACACCAACCCTTACTGCCACTATCCTGAGTTGACACACCATCAGTTCCCCAGGGCTGGGGGAAGCATTCCAGGGATTGGGTAATCCTGTTGGTGCAGAATGACCAACTTCCCATAAGGCAAAGCAGAAGGGTAGTCCCATTGCCTGCCTGTAGCTGCAACATCAAATTGTGACAAGGCTCTTGGCAAGCATGCGGCTCACCATCAAAGCATGTGATGGTTCAGGGCTCCCAGCATGCAACTGGCAGGGAGCTCATGTGCTGTAGGAGGTGACAACAAACAAGCGTGCCCGCTCGCACACCTCCAATGAGCCAGAGAGACCCCAAAACCGAGGCGCTCCCAGGCAGCAGCACACCAACCTCTGGTTCACCCCAGGGAGATGCTGCTGCCTCCCAGCCCTCAAGTGAACACAACCAAACACAGTCTGCAAGAAAGTAATGTGTGATTTTTGTTTTCTCTAGGTGACAATCAAAATTCCACAGAAGAACTCCTAAAGGACAGCAGCCTCCACGTGCTTGGAAACACCTATGCAGCTTCATGAGATACAAAGCAAGGAAACCTCTTCCTCTAACACACAAAACTTAAACAGAAAATACATAGCTCTGCATTAAGAAACTATTCTTTACAAGGTGCCTGAAGGAGCTTTTCTGAAAAATCTTACTGGGCTTTATCTTTTTAAAATACCAAATACAATTACTTGAGCACTAATGTGGTACATGGGTGTACTCCTGTTGCATCTGTAGCTGATGACCGTGTTCCCAGCCCCACCCTAACATCATTTAGATGCTTGCCTAGCCAGCAGTGGGGCTCATAACAGTTCTGTGTAAGCCAACAGCTGCTCTTGGTGTGCTGCTGTGCGTACCCCTCAGGCGAGGAGCAGAGCTGAGCGCGGGCTCTGCAGCGCGGCCTGAGGGGATCTGAGGTGAACACCTGAGGTACGGGGCTGACTCTCAACTGCTCCCCCCGCTCTCGTTTCGTACCTGCTCACAATAAATACTTTTGTCTCAGTAACGCCGACCCTACCTTCTCTTGGAGAGTTTTGTAGCAGCAGTCTAAGCAGAGATTCGAGCACACGGGCAATTTTGTACCGCCTCCCCTTTCCTTCGTCGCCCGGCCCGCCCGCACTCCTCACGCCGCGCCTCAACAGGAGGCGCCAACGGCGCGCGCTCATCTTCTCGCGAGACTTCACTCCTCCCCACAGCCTGAGGAGCTGCGCTCTTCAGACGTCACTGGGAGGCGCCAGAACCTTGGAAGGCCCCCCAGGGGCTTTCACGGCTCTGTCGCGCTCCCAGGGCTGTCCACCGTCCGCCTGTAAATCGCTGCGCCGCCTCGGCGGAGGATCCTAAAATTCTCCGGTGGGATCCAAGAGCAAGCGGGGGGCTCGGAGCAGCCCTTCGCATCGAGTGAGGCGGCAACGAGATCTCCGCGGCGGGCTGCGCGGCCCGGCGGGGCTGCCCGGCTCGGAGTGCCGGCGATGTCTGGCTCCCGGGCGGCGGCGGCGGCGGCTCTCGGGCGGCGGCGGCGGCGGCTCCGGGGCTGAGCGGCGGCGTTGGGCCCGGCCGCGGCCTCCCTGCCGCGCTCCCCCGGCCCCCTCCGGTCCGGCCGGCCGGGGATGAGGCGCTGCGGCTCGGCCACAAAGGCTCCCCCGGGGCTGCCCGGCGCCTAGCGCGGCCCCGTGCCCGCTGCTCCTCCGGTCCTCGGCCCTTGGGCCCGTGGTGGGGACGGGCCGGCGGTTTCCGGAGCCCCGCGGGAGGATGTCGGGGGATCCCGAGATGGATAAAGCGATCAAGGTAAGGAGCGGCTCTCGGCATCCCCGCGGTGGACCCCGGTGGCCGCTTCTCGGTGCTCGCGGGGCTTCGGCTGCTGTCGTCCCCCTCGGTCACCTGGGAGGGACCGCTGACAGCGGGGAGAGCGGCGCCGAGGGTTCCCCTGAGCCCATCCCCGGGGTTAGGCGGGAGGCATCGGGGGGAACCAGCGGGAAAAGTTTGGAATAGAACACTTCCAAAGTTGTGATCGACCCACTCAAGGCAATTAGGAGGAGATAAAGGGTTATTTGGACAATGCCGTGCATTCAGCGAGTGATGGGCACGCAGTCAGTGCAGCTTCTGCTGCAGTCACCACCTGAAAACACAGAACTTACACCAGGCAGGCAGAAGTCCAATCAAACCTGAGTTATAACCTGGTATCTGTGGAGCAGAGAGCTCAGCAAAATGCCTGAAAGAATCAAAGAATGGTTTGAATTGGAAGAGACCTTTATGCCCCCCAGCCCCACCCCTGCCGTGTGCTGGCTGCCCCCAGCTCAGCTGCCCAGGGCCCATCCATGGCCTCGGGCACCTCCAGGGATGGGGCAGCCACAGCTCTGGGCTCTCTTCGCTCTCTGAGTAAAGAGTTTCCTCCTGACATCTGACCTCAATCTCCCCTCTTTTAGTTTAAACCCATTGCCCCTTGTCCTGTCACTATCTGCCTGTGTAAAAAGTTGGTACTCCTGCTTATAAGTTTTCCTCGAGTCCTGGAAGGTCCCAATGAGGTCTCCCTGGAGCCTTCTCTTTTCCAAAATGGGACTGAAGTAAGTTCTGTGTTCAGATGGGTGCCTCTAACACAAAGTACTTTCCTGATTCTGTTCTTGATCTGAACCCCTCTGAGCTGAGAGGGGCAGGAGCAGACACAGCACGGTCCCTACACCCATACAGCAGCTTTGACATAGGTCTTTATAGGAAATACTTAAAAGCTGTTTGCTTTAAAAGTCTCCTGGATAGCTGCTTCAGCTGCACTGTGCTCAGACTGACAACAAAGCAGGGAGCCAGCATATCAGCCTGGTGCTAAATCTCACGGTGAGGTTGCAGCCTGAGCTGTCTGAACTCTGGGCTCAGAATTCTTCCCATTTGAGTTTGTTTGGTTCAACAGGCAAAACCCATGTATTTTAAATCAATCTGGACTTCAGCAGTGAAGAACTGTGTTGGACTTCTCTTGCATTGATTATTTTATTTATATTTTTAATAGAATGAATCACAGAATCACAGAATGGCTTGGGTTGGAAAGGACCTTAAAGATCACCTAGTTCCATCCCCCTGCTGTGGGCTGGTTGCCACTCACTATATCAGGTTGCCTAGGACCCAGTCCACCCTGGCCTTGGGCACTTAGAGGAATGGGGCATCTACAGCTTCTCTGTGCCAGAGCCTCACTGCCTTCATGCTGAAGAATTTCTTCCTAATGTCAAAGCCAAATCTCTCTTCTGTCAGTTTAAATCTATTACTCCATGTCCTGTCACTGTCAGAGCCCAGTGAGCTTTGTAAAGATAAATCCTGCAGTGGCAAGTAACAGAGAAGATTGCACGTGCTAACACAGGGGGTGTTCTTAGGTAGATCCTTTTGGAATTCATTTGTCTTACTAAAGGAAGCATTTATGAAGCCATCCAGGCTCTGTGACAGATGACAGTTTGCAGGGACTGCAGAGAGTCCTCAGCATGTCGTATTGCCACCACTTGATCTCATCCTGGATCCCTCAGTTCCTTCAGGTGATTGCTGGGCCAAGTCATCCAGGCAGCACTGCTGAAATAGATGCAGGTATTTTCAGAGGGCAGATTTTTATCAGGGTGATTCAAATATTTCACTCTGTTTGGATGGTATGAGTCAGTGTTGATTTACAGCTTTGTGTGGTCTCGCTGCTGGGTTTGGAGCTTTTGTTTCTGAGCTAGGAGATGGCAGCAATGTTGTACATTAAGGAGCAGTGGAGTTCTCAAATACTGTGTTTTATGTCAGTAGGAAATGGTGGAGTGTGTTTCTTCATTACTGGATTATTCTTTCTAAATTGTGAAGCTACTTTTGAATGAAGATTTGAATCTAAATAAACACACAGGGGAAAAAAAAGGTGGGTTTTTTTTAGAACAATGGTGAACGCCCAGAACGTGCAAGAGGAAATGCATTTGTTCTTCATGAAAAATGGACTGATCTGCAGTCATTGAGTTTGTTCTTCAGGAGCTGAGAACTACCAGGTCTTATTCTCACTTCATCTGATTCATAGATCATGTGCTGTCCAATTCCCATTCCTCTGCCTTGCTCTCCCGACTCAGCTGAAGGCCTTCACTCAGTAATGTTCTTCTGAAACTGCTTTTTCTCGGGTTATGATGCCTTTGGTTCCCTGTGTCTGAGCAGCAGGAAACTGAAGTTGGCTTTTCCCTTCTGTGCTTCTCACGAGGCCGTGAAATTTGTGTTAATTTAATTGATAGAAGCACAGAGAAGTGTTGTCTGCTTTGAAAACAGTGAAGCACTGTGATCCGCTGTTCCTGGGCTTTGCCTTTTTCCCCTCTTTATTTTAAAACTCCACCAGAAATCTCCACTTAAAAACTACCTTTCGCATTTTCCTTTCCTGCTATCATCTATGATCTCTGCAATGTCTGCTCCAGGTTATTTTTTCCCTTTATCTCTATCTTTTACACTCTCTAACTCCATCAGCTCTTGCCATAAAGATCAGCTTTCCTCTGGCTTTGTGTCCAGCCCACGTGGCTTGAGGTTCAGCTGCAGCGTGATCAGTGGGGCCACAACCTGTGGGTCTGCCCATGCCTTCCATTTGTACCAGGAGTGGATGCTGAAGTGCTGCAGTTTTGAATGAAAATTAATGTAGGCAGAAAAATCTGACCCGAAAAAAAGTTGCTTTATGTGTGGTTGACTCTTCAATATTTTTCTAAGCATTTACTTGCTTGTTTAAGCATCTCTGGAGCCAGCTTTTGCTACCACTTCCTTTGCTTGGAGTTGCTCAGAAAGCAGAGCTTTTTGGAATCCAATTCTGTGTGTGATTTGTGACCCCAGTGTGCACACACCATTCTGCACCCAGCCTGCATTTCTCAGCGCTCCATTTGCACCCCACAAATGTTAGGACATGTTTAAAAACGGCCACACCCAGGCTGTGTCATAACAAACCCCTGCCCTGGTTGTATGGATTTGGACAAAAGGATTATAAACATGAGCTTGGTTCATTCTCAGACAAGCTAAAACGAGTCACGCAGCAGTTAATTTGCAGTACAATGATTCCAAAGGTTTGCAAACCTGAAGAAAACAGAAAAATGATTTTCCATTGCACTGTATGACCAAGAAGGATGTGATAATGCTGTAACTGGGCCTTTGCAGTTGATCATTTGTAGGAAGAAAGCTGGATTGAAGGGCTAGGGGGGGAGAAATATCCTTTATGCGCTTTCTGTGTTAGAGCAGCAAGATCCCATTTGCTGTTCTCAATAATCCTGCTTCAAAATGCCGGGGGGAGCAGCCTCAGCAGCACAGAAATCACTTTCTGCTGAGCTCTATTCCGTGTGCGTTTGCACTTAGGTTTAATTTTCCTAGGTGAAGCAGAACTGCAGAACAGGCTCTGTCTGCATTCTGCTATCTGCAGATCAGCTGCTGAGCTGGGTGTTTGGGAAGGGCTGTAGTAATTTTGTTTGCTTTTTTGTTTGGTTTGTTTGTTTGTTTTCCTCTTTCCCCTCCCCCCACTCCTTCTTGAATAGGAAACCTCCATTTTAGAGGAGTACAACATTAACTGGACTCAGAAGCTGGGAGCTGGGATCAGTGGCCCTGTTAGGTAAGGCAACGCATCTGTGGATCTGCACGTAATCTCAGCTGTGCAGAAGTGAGTATGTATTTGAAGTGTGCAAAGAGCAGAAGGCATGGTGGTGTTGAAGGCTCTACAAGCTAATAAATATCTCTGTACTCACAGCTGATGTGTGAGCAGGGAGTTGTCTGTTGCTGGGTATGCTGGAAGTAAAAATTCTGCTCACTGCTGCCATATTCCTGAAACCCAGCAGCCCCAGGGATTGACTGTGACCCGGTGGCACTGGGAAGTGCAGCTCAGGCACTGATGTCCTCCTGCTGCCCTATGTCACTGCTCCCATCTCAGTGTCAATGCTGGGGCCATCAGCACCGTGTGCTGCTTTACCAGCTGCTTTTTCAGCTCCTCACACGAGGCCCAGCAGAGCGTGCACCCAGCACCAGGCTTCGTGTGGCTTTGTGACCACTGCAGGAGCTGGAAACAAAGCATGCTTCCCTTTGGGGGCAGGAATTTGTTTTCCAGTGCCTGTGCACAAAGGCGTGGGAGCCTGGTGGGCTGTTGTCCCCTGCCACCATTTATCTTTCTGTTCAAGCAATTGGCTTCTCATCCATTTTCTGTCGCTGCCTCCGATCTTTATTAAAATATCCCTTTGTTCTCAATGCTTTCTGCTGCCTGTTCATAGGGCCCTGCCCTCTGACGTAGTTCAGTTGTTTATATTAAATGGGGGGAAGAGAGAAAAAGCGTTTGCAGGACGGCTGATGGCCCTTCAAAATCAGGATGTCTGTACGGAAACACTTGATTTATCTCAGACACCATCCTCCATGGGAGATGCTCGGGCTGCCTCTGTGCGCTATGGGTTTTTTCATCACAAGTGGCTCTTGGGGATGAATAGGAGGAGTGCGTTCAGCTGTTACCGTGGCTCCAAAGCACTCTTCCTGCATTGCTGAAAGCAGAGCTTTGTGTCGGGTGGTTCTGCAGAAGGTGTTTGGTTGATGTGGAAGGCCAAAAGCTGAGGCTTTCAGCTGGGATCCGGTGATGGTGCTCTGTGTATCCCATGGGCATTCCTTGTAACTACACATCAATTTGCTTGAAGTGTCTCTTTAACGTTCTTGCTGACCAAATAATTTTGTTGCTGTAATACCAGAGTCTGCGTGAAAAAATCCTCTCAAGAACGCTTTGCACTGAAAATCCTTCTTGATCGTCCAAAAGCTAGAAATGAGGTACAGTTTTTATTCATACTCTGCTATCTGACACACCACAAAAGCCCTCCCTTTTAAGGAATTGCTGCAGCAGTTTATTATCTGTGTTCTGCAGGTCTTGCTCTGCAGGATTCCTTGCGTTTGGTCCTCCAGGCTTGTTCCTGGAGCATGGGGGTGGGGGGCACCAGGTCTTTCTGACCCTGGATGTTCTATGTTAGCTGTATGTGTGCAAGAGGAATTTTCAGAGCTCTGCCTCTGTCCCATGCAGTGTAACATGAATAGCTGAGGTGTCGTTCTGTGTCCACACATCTCACTCTTGGATGTCGCTGCTGGAAGAGCTGCCAAGAACGCCTCAAGTTGCACATGAAATTGTTTGGGTTTGTCTGTATAGGAGAAACTAAAGAAGCTCACCGATACCGTCTGTGATGCGCTGAGGGTGGTGAGCGTGCCAATGCACCAAACCATCAGCCTGTTTAAAATAATGAACAGCTGTTCAAGTTTTCATGAAAGTGGGGGGAAAGAAAGAGTGCTAATTGTCCTCAAGGTTCAGGCCATTTCCATTTGTGGACTAAATTCTCCCTTAAAGTTCCCAGAGGAAGAAGGAAGGAGGTTTGGATATGAAGAGCATCAAGCCTTGCAGTCCAGGTGGCATTCCTTAGGTTCCTGTTTCAGAAAGTCTGAGCAAATGAGTTTCCTTCCATGTGTCCTGAGCTCTACGCTCATCCTCTTAGCCATAAGAGGAGTAGAATTATGAAATTTCAGGTTTTTTTCTTGAATTTCAAGATATGTGTTAGCTTAAGTCTGATCTTCATTACTAATTTAAAGCCAATTCCTCTTTGAAGTTTCTTAAAATAAAACTCCCAGCACAATTAAAAACAAACAAAGAGCGGCAACAAAGCAGCCCTAAAGATTGGGCTTCTTCAGGAACTGCTGGATTTCATTCTGTGATCTGTGACAAATGGATTCGCAAAGCACGAACTTTTTGTCTTAGTCCCAGTGTGTGATGGCTGCTGGTTACTTACGTGCATATTTAGGTGTTGGAGATACTCCTAGATTTTTGAATAATTGGAGGAGAATTTTACATTGCGTGTGAGCGGTGCTGAGCAGCAGTTGTAGGGCAGAGAGGGGACCAGAGCTGCTGGGATGCACATCACTACGTACAGTAACATATCTTCCCTTCTCTTTAAGGTACGTCTGCACATGATGTGTGCAACACATCCAAATATTGTTCAAATTATTGAAGTTTATGCTAACAGTGTGCAGTTCCCACATGAATCCAGCCCAAGGTAAGACTGCACGGCGTGTTTCATTCCCACAGCTTGCTTTCCATATTTAGGCTAAGGCATAGTGGAGTCTGCTTGCTTTTTTTCCCCCTCCAATCACAGTGTGGCCAAAATGAACACTTATTGAAGGTTCCAAACATGATTTCTGCACTTCAGGTTAAGCAACATTTACTTTTTCCTGTTCTTGATGCCCAGGCCTTCGCATATTTAAATAAACTTGAATCCTTCAGTATTGGCTTTGAGCACATTTTCATTTCTGAGGTTTTGCACTGATTCAGTCTGTGACACCTGCATTGGCTGACAGCATAAAATGTAGAAGAACCAGAAGTCAATTTCTTGAGGCTCTGCCAGTCGTCATCTCCTTGATTTCTACACTTTGTCCCTTGCAATTACGGCAGTAAAGCTGTAAATTAAAATCAGGAGGTACAGCAGAGTATTCAGACTCAAAAGCATTAAAGATGACCCTCGACCTCCTGCTTCTCCCATGCCACAAACATCTCCAGCGTGCAGGCAGCTAGCTAGGCAAGGATGGGGGCAGACAGGTGTAGGTGTGCTCTAAGCCAGCTCAGTTTCACGCACTCTGCCTGCATTATTACTCTCTGGAGGTGGAGTTGCACATTGGTGCATCTCAATGGCTGCTGGACCCAAGCTGGTGGAAGGTGTGGGTGCAGCGTGCATGCATCTGTGTAAATGCACCCGTGCCCATGTCCATGGGGTTTGTTCCAGCTGGAGGTGGGGTCCCAGCATGAAGAGCAAACTGTGGGCTCCTGGCTGGCAATCAGTGAGTCAGGTGTGCTGGGAGCCAGAAGATCTGCAGGTTATGCACAAAGACCAAATCACTGAAATGATGGCTTAGAACAACTGTACAAGTATGTCTCTTTTTTTGCCTGCATCAGTAGATACGAAGTGTGCGTTATTAGCTTAGCAATTCTGTTCTTCTTTTGATTAATTTTAATATAACAAAATAAAATGCTTTTGAACAGGGCTCGGCTCCTAATTGTAATGGAGATGATGGAAGGGGGAGAGCTATTTCACAGAATCAGCCAGCACCGGCACTTTACTGAGAAGCAAGCAAGCCAAGTAACAAAGCAGGCAAGTTAACACCCATGTATAAGCAAATCCATGAATGCTAATGGCTAAAGTATTTAACAATTTCTTGGGGTGGGGGGGGAGGTGGGAAAAAAGGAAGCTAAAATAATCCTCAGTTCTGATCCAGTGATCATTGCCTGCTTTGTTATAATCTGACAATGCTTAAGTTTCAATAGAAGGAAAGAATTTGAAGGTGTGGGCTAGTTCTGCTGTGTTGGGACCCTATTGTCTGCCATCCTTAGCAGTGGTTTTCCTAACATGGTTTACAGAACTTCACTGACGAGAACTCTTTCCTGCACAATCTTTCTCTGTATTCCTCACTGTTGTCCTGGAAGTGTTCCATCCATCAGTCCACAGGCTCTCACCAGACAATGCTTGCTCCTGAGCTCCAATTTGAGAATCATTCTTGGCTGTGACATAGACTTAAGAGTTTCTTTCAGCTCTTAAATGGGGTAGCAGACAATAACTCGTGTCCTGCATCAGTGGTTTTCCACCTGAGTTCTGGATTTGGTTTTGTGGAAGAACCCAAGAGGACTGTCCAACTATAGCTCATGTTTTCTGTGATGTTTGTTCTGATTTTGTCCTTCCCTCTCCATTTCTCTAGGCAACTCATTCTTGAATGTTGTGATTTTAGAGGCTTGATATTTATTACAAGACATTTTAGTGTCCATGGGCTATTTGTGGCTTAGCAGTGCATCTGCTGTGACTAACTCATCCAGCTGGAGTAGGCAGGATGACAATGCAGAAGGGTCTCTGTGGGATTCGGTGTGGGGAGCCCTAGTGTCAGTTCTCAGATCAGGGTGGGTTTGTTCCTTTAAGCCCAAGCTATTGGATGACTTGTGGCACCAAGCCAAAAGGCTTTATTCCATGTAGGGGATAAAGGAAAGAGAACATGAGATAAGATTATACAGCATTTGGTGTAACGTGACACCATTGTTTATGAATATACCCAGTTCCTGATCACCCCCTTCCCCCTCTATTCGGGAGATGATGTTTTTGGTACTGAGGCAAAAAAAAAAAGAGGGCTGAATAATTTCCTCTTAATATTCTGTCTTATGCTTTGAGTTATTTCTAATGAAATGCTAATAATGCTGCTACCTTTTTTGGCTTCATCCAGCAAGGAGATTAGGTGGAAATACAGAATTATTCTTGACATGGTATTGTCATGTCCTTTGAGTGGGTTGATTCTGGCAGTGCAAGGCAGTTACTGGGATTAACACATTGGAAAATTCTTTAAGGACTATACCTTTAAATGGAACACAGACTTGATACGCACTTGGGTTATTCATGCTGCAAGTAACTCTTTGTGTTCACATTTATAAGCAATGTTTATAAACAGTGCTTATAAATTTACTTTGGTAGCAACATATTACCATATTTATATGGTAATATACCATATTTGGTAGCAACTTATTCTTTAACCTGGTGATTCTCATCAATGTCTTGGACAGATCTTAGTTCCTTCTACCCAGTAATAGCTAAAACCTTGTCACAAAGCTCCCTTACTGCATCTGAGAATACTCATTATATTTGTTTCTGAGATGAGTTAACACTGAACTTCTTCTGTCACAGTAATTTGCAGTTGTTTAAGGACTCAGCACTTCACCCAGAGTGCTGCTTATGGGTACGATCCTACAGGAGGAACACTTGCAAATGGGGATCACGTGCCTTTGCCTTATTTTGGTTTCAGGAATGCTGTTCAAGTATTTATGATTTGTTTTCCTTTCTGATGTACAGTCTGTAGAGCTTTCATGACAAGGTTACAGCTTTCGAAACCACAGCAGCATAAGAAGTTGCCTTTGAAAGAACCAAGCAATACATTTCAGTGTAATAACATGACATGAATAGATTGCAGGCAGTACGTTCAGGAACTAAAGAATAAAGCTGCCTGAGTGGTAACTGTTAAGTTGGTAACAAATGCAGTAAAATATTTTGCTGAAATGCTGAGGCAAGAACTCATGTTTGACTTACATAATCACTGGAGAGCATGCAAGCAAGTTCAGTCACTCCCAAGGGCTGGAACAGCATATAAAAGGACACCATCATGACCCATTCCACTTCGGGGAGGTGTAATAATGCCCAGAGGTAGTCCAACAAAAAGGGGTGGGAAGCCCACTACAACTTAGCTTTTATTTTCTGTTTGCTTTGAGTGAAATGCAAACTGAAGAGCTTCATTGGTTTCATCTCCCTGTCTTCACGCTTTACTGCACTGCTGCTCTGTACAGCCAGAGTTGTCTTCCCTCAGAGTTGTACACAAGCAGAATTAAGAAGGTTGGGGCCTAGGATATGTTGGAAATGTCTTTTTTAAAGCGACACTAACTCTCCAGGCTGAAGGAAGAGTTCTATAACTGCAGCTGATTTGTTGTGCCCTTTTTCAGATAGCTTTGGCTTTGCAGCATTGCCACTCACTAAACATTGCACATAGAGACCTCAAGCCCGAGAATCTCCTCTTCAAGGATAACTCTTTGGTAAGATTAAAACTTGGTATTGTTTTTTGCTGCTGAATTCTGTAAAAATGGCTCAGTGGTGATTTTTAGAATAGTTTAAAACTGTAAACTGATATTAATGCAATATTTTGGTGACAAAAAGGAATGACTTTTGGCTTTGTGTGTTTCCATACTCCTGCGTGGTCATGGGGAAAATCCTCTCTGCCCCTCATGTCATTAGGATGTTTCATACATGCGATGTAGCTGCTTTGACTGAAGTGTGCATACCATGCGCTTGTTTCTTCCTTCTCTTGCCCATAACCTGCACATGCACTGACCTCCCTACAGTGCGTGTGGCTCTTTCCAAAGCAGAGAAGGCAACTGCTTTGGCCCAGAGTGCCCAAAAGAACAAAGATGGTTGTTGCAAAGATCAGTTTATCATCTTTTATCTGCTTTGTGGGATGAAAGGAGTATAAATATAGAACAGGAATACATGGGGTAAAGGTAAGATGAGTAGGAAACATTAAGGATGTAGTAGAAAAGCTGATTTTGTAATGCAATGTCTCGTTTTAGGATGCACCTGTTAAATTGTGTGACTTTGGGTTTGCCAAAGTAGACCAAGGTGACTTGATGACACCACAGTTCACTCCATATTACGTAGCACCTCAGGTAACAAACTATTACAGTTTTAAGTTATAGGGGGATAATGACCTTTTGCTTGTGCCTTCAAAATAACCTAATCTTAAAAGCCCTTGCTGTCTTATTAAAAGCTTCTGCATGCAGGAGTCTTGAGTAAATGTTTAGGAGCAACCTTTCAAGACTGAGTGCTGCAGTGGTACACTGATCAGAATAGGAGATCATGATGTAGATTTCCCAGATTGTGTGGTTGGTTTGGAGAAGTCCCTGCTTCACAGATCCTTGTAGCTCAGGCTCATACAAGATCACATTCCAAATGACTGTGCTGAAACAATAAGGTTCTATAAAGGCAATTGCTTAGGAGGAGGGCAGTGTCAGTGGTTTACCAATTGACTTCGACTTGGCCCTCTTGTCATTAGCGTTGAGACATAATTTATAGTTACAGGCAGGCTGATTTTTGTAGTGCTACTTTACCTGCTTAGCTGAATTTTCCCCCCATGTCAAAACATTCAGTCTTAGGAAGAGCAGGCTGAGCCTGGCAGAGTGTTCAGGAGCTGTAATAAGGCCACCAATGGAAAAGAATCCGACATCTTTGGCATGGGCATCATTGTTTGTGGTTTCTGTAAGCTGTGTGCATTTTGCAATCCTCTCCTCTTATGGCAACAGGTATTGGAGGCACAAAGGCGGCATCAGAAAGAAAAATCTGGTATTATCCCCACCTCTCCAACACCGTACACATATAACAAGGTAAGCTATGAGACAGTCTGCATGTCAGTGTCTTCAAAGCATTTTGTTGGGTTTTTTTCCCTCCACAGATTCAGGTGCTGTACACGTAGTCTGTAAGTGCAGTTTATCACCTAAGACAACAAACTTTATTGTCCTCAAATTTCACACACTTACAGCCAGGAGCAATAAAGTTGTTCAGGTCTCTGTGACAGCCATACATCTAACTAGGTAGACATCTCACACTGAGCTAAAAGCAGGATCTACAGGGAACTGGAGGGAAACATCGTGTTGCTTGCTTTCTGGTATATGTATGTATCTTCAGCCATAAGGAGATAGCTTTGGGGCTGTATTTCTCAAATCTGTGGCTTATTCAACCGTTCTGAAGGAAGGAATAGAGTGTTCACAGCTACATTGGTATTTCTCCCCTTAAATGTGCCAGGGCCAGCCCAGGTTTCATTCAGTTGACTGGGAGAACTGGTACAAATAATGATCCGTGCAGGTAGCTGTCTTTCTCACTCAGGTTAGAAGTGACATGCTAAAGGGGGTAGGGGAGTGGATCTGTGTTTTTTCTGATGGAGTGAATAATGGAATGGACATTTGGTCCCAGCCTAATTAATGATCCTCCAATTAAAGGGAAAATATACACTTGCTGTTAACAGGAGCTCTAAACGTTAATGAGATTTTTGAGAGACCAGGTGGGAAGTTCTTTAACCTTCAGAAGAGGCTGATTCAAATGAATCCTCTTCTCTGCTGTCAGCTGCAGTTTCTGGATGTGCAAAGCACTGTTTAGGCTATGTTGGTCAGACAGTAGTGGTGGTGTCTTGTCTGCATCAGGGCTCCTCTGCCAGACAACTGATAGCACATTGTGTTGTCTGTAGCAGGAGACCATGGGCAATGACAACCGCTGCTGGAATCTTGGCAGAGTTCTGACAGAATGCGTCCTGATAGATTGGACTTTTTCTTGGTCATTGCAAAACATCTTCCTCCATATCAGCATCACTCACTTCACAAGGCAGGGTCAAGTATTGCACTACTGTGGATTGAAGCAGGTTGAATCTCAGATAATAGTGCTTTCCAAGGGACTTCTCTTTCATTGTAAAAGGGTAGGTGCAGTTCAGAGTCACTTGGAAGTGATTGCTCGCTGTTCATGTTGGTAAGTTTGACAGCTGTTTTATTCTTTAACGAGCCCTGGTCTTTAATCTGTTCTTTAATGAGCCTTGTCTAGGGCAACGAAAGCAGAATATGGGCCATGTTCTTGTACAGAATAGAAGAGCTTTGAAAATAGGTATCAACTAGAGTTTACATACATGCTAACAAGTGCCTCAATCACCTGGGTTTTGCAGTGTGATGCAGTTAATTTGTTTGCATGTGTTTCATTTTAAAAGTACTGCTTGGTCACTGTGAACTGCTTTCAGTCATGATGGCACTGACAGAAAAGGAGCAGCCTCATCCTTACCTTGCCAAGTGTGACTCACTGCAAAAGCAACTTCTGGCATATGCCTGGTTTCCCCAAATAGACTGTGCTAAACTCCCAGGTACCCCGTCCTTCCACAGCAAGTCAGAGCCTGGTGGAAAGGCCTGTGATTCACCTTCATGGTCAGCAGCTCCATCCCACAGATGTAAATTGGAGGAAAAAACACATCTGTGACTTTCTGAGTATTTTTGTTGTGTGTGCATTGGATCAGATGTGTGTGTTTGTCACAGTAGAGGAGGCTGACTCTTGAAAAATAAAATCTCAGAACCATATCCAGAAAGAATTTAGATTTAGATACCTGTTTCCTACTTGCACACCAGAAGTCCCATTGGTACCATTAGAAATTATCTCTAGTCACTGGAAAAACAGTAAAAATCACATGACTAAGTAGAAATTAAGACTTCTAGATCCATCTGACTGACACAGATACCTGTGGGGAGTGACTCTGTGGCCAGAAGCGAAGGCTGTGGTTTAATGATCAGTAAGAGTTGATCCAGGTGTGCTCCCTCTGGAAGGAAACACCTTTGAAAGACCCTTTCTGGGTCAGTGCTGATCCAGTCAGAAACCAGCCTTGGGAGCTGGGGGTCCTGTTTGCTAAGTTCATCCATGTGGCTCCACAACCAGAAGTGCAGCTCCCGTCCCCAGGGACAATATGGTGCTGAGCAGCTGCACAGGCTTCTGGCTTTGGAACTGATTGCAGAACCTATCCAGCCCCTCAGCTCCCTAAATCTGCCCTCAGGTAGCTTTCCACAGACACCTGCACCTAGCTGGAGCTCAGGATTCTCCTGTCTGTATATTCCTGACCCTCCTTGCATTGCCATAAGCCATCGGAATTCCCCTGGAGGACTGATAGGGCTGAAAACCAACGAGTGAAAAAAAAAGATCCTTGCACAAATGCAGGAAAGAAATATTGCAGAGCCAGTCCTTCCAGCCCCAGCCTGCACCAAGTGATACCAGAGCTGCATCTCTAAGGATGTGCTCCAGTCAAAGTCTGGGCAGTTATGATCCTCTTCCCTTCCTCAGAGTGGTTGTGAACACATGGATATCCAGATTCTCTTTTGTTTTCTTCCCTCTAGTATCACATTCTTAAAAAAACGACTGAATGATATTCTGACTTCTGTTCTGACATTCAGAGCCAAGGGTTCAGCTATCCTGAGAGGTAATGAATACGCAGCTCATTCCGGCCTCTGACGTACTGCAGTTTCCATGCAGGTTGCCATTGCCCAGCACAGTTACAGGAGCACGATCTGTAAACAAGATGGCTCGAGTGCTGGAAGAGTTCAGCTTGGCAGCGTGGCGTTACCTTGTGCTTGCATATTTACCAGAAAGATAATTTCAAATACACTTTTCTACCAAACGAGCAGGGAGAAATAGTGGGCAGGTATCCTCTTGAAGGAAAGAATACAACAACCAGCAGCTAAAAGGGAGAAGAATACTTAGGAAATGTTTCTGATGGAATTATGACCTTATAAGAGAGGAAGAACAAATCCATGAGGATGCTCAGATGTTCTTTTTTCTGGAGCTGTGCTCCTGTGTCCATAGGGAATCACGTGGAACATTGAACGTAGGTGCACTGCTGCTTGCTGCAAATCGCGCCCCAAAGTGATCGTTTCCTTGCTTTCAGAGCTGTGACTTGTGGTCCCTGGGTGTCATTATTTACGTCATGCTGTGTGGATACCCTCCGTTTTACTCCAAACACCACAGTCGGACAATTCCAAAGGACATGCGGAAAAAGATCATGACAGGAAGTTTTGAATTTCCAGAGGAAGAGTGGAGCCAGATCTCAGAAATGGCGAAAGACATTGTGCGAAAGTGAGTCAGCTGAGGCAAATGTTGTGTTGCTCTGTGCTTATATTAAGGAATTGGAAAATCACGTGACAGTGCCTTAGCACAAAGGGGTTGTTTTTCCAGCGGTGGGGTGAACTGTGTGCAGCACATACAGCTGAAAAGATTCCTATGTTCAGCGCAAAAGAAGTTTGGTAAATACTTCCCTCCCTCTCCCCTCTTTTCTTTTCTCTTTGTGTACAATTTCTGATGACCCCAAAGTTGCTAGAGCACATCGTGCTTTTGTTCTGTAACCGACTGCACACCTGCGGGCACTCTCCAGGTGCACATCTCCTGTGGCAGTGTCCAAACTCCTGTAAAACCAAAGGGCAGTTGGGTAGCTCATAGGAAGCGACCAGCTGAGTCCATCAGTAGCTCTCCCCCTCAGAACCCTGTGTGCTAATATGCAGTTTCAAAGGAGTCTGAAGGGAGGTTAAGGTCTGTTGCAAGGCGTCAGACTATGAGATGAGGTTTTCCGTGGGTGTTTTCTTCTAAATGCTGCTTGGGAGCTGGTTTTCCTGCAGTACACATCTCTCATGTGAAGTATTTCAAACGTTGTGATCCAGTGGTCCTATCTGAAAGCATGAATGTAACGCTGATTATGTGCTGACCTCACTTAATTTTTTCCAAAGCAAGAGCGACTTATTGCCTTTGGATGACCAGAAGAACTGGAAGGATAAAAGCAATAGGAATAGGAAAAAAAAAATCAATCTGTTACACAAGTTTAAACTGTTGCTGTCTTTTGTGATGTAATGTAAAACCTCTGCAGACTTCACACAGTTTGGAAAGGGTGCTGAGTCCTGTTCATAGCAGCACAGGAGGGCCCAAATCTTTCACCAAATAAATTGCAGATTATGTTGCAGTGAAAATTCTGTTTAAACCGAGGCCAACAGTCAGAAGGTTTCATTGTGTTTTAAAATGGCCATGAAACTCACAGAGTGCTGTCGCTTGGATTCAGTTCATTTCACTCAATTCTCTGACTTATGTTATCAGGTCTCACTTTCCGGTCTGTCTTTTCCAGCCAAAGAGTCTGAATTTGAGCTTACGGTGCAGGAGTACATTTAGAATGTATGTAATTTTGGAGAGGTTTACACATTATTTATGTGTATGCTATTCACGTGAAGGCTTGCTTCTGGAGGTCCTATTTTGCATTCAGGAGGCCATTTCCCTTCAAGCGTGTCAAATTGATTTCTGACCCCAAGCTTTACAAGCGGGGCTGCTTGAGTATAGATGAGGACATTGAAAACTGATGGAAAAGGAAGGCATGTGTCTTGGATTAACACCGAACTGACAGCCTGTTTGGCAGCATGGCCTTGTAAGTGAAATGTTATGAGCCAGCCCGTGGTCTCGCTGACGTTTTGTAAAAGTGATTTCCACTTTCTTGGTACATTAAACAGTTCAGCTCTGCAGCCAGGAATCTGATTTGGAGTATTGTCTGAGAAAGTGTGACAAACCGATCAACTCGTTCTGTTCCTAATTTAAACATTTGGAATACTTGTCAGTGCTCTGTGTGAAACGTTATTTCTCTATTAAACAGTAGTGATTATCATGGGAACGTGAGTTTATCTGCATAATCTCCTTCCAGGGTGTCTTTCCAGTAACATTTAATTCAGAGGGCTTTTCAGAGATTTCAGAATAATGTTCCTTTTCATTCTGAGTCGCTGTAGCTTGCCAAATCATCCATTATTTGAGGCTTTTACAGAGGGGAAAAAAAGCAAAGGGGTTGCCCAGTGAAAGCAGTTAATTCAGAAAACAGGTTTTGAGCTTTGAAGCTTTGCCTTACTTTACTATGCCCAGAGTCCTTGGTCTGCATATAGACTGTCATGCAGATGAGCTTTAGACATGTGTTTCTATGGTGTGTTGGTCTGGATCACTTCCAGCTTGTCTGGAAGATAATTTCCCATGTGGGAGGACATGAATATAGAGTTCAGCTGAACACAGGTATTACCAAAATGGCCTTCAGTGCCTTTTTTTACACTGAATTGCTGATTATGACTGAATGAGCTGTGACTGC